>NC_056693.1:47490000-48690000 GCF_018350215.1 Panthera leo | reverse complement strand
TGAGAGCCTCAAGTCACCTGTAAATGGGGATAAAAATTTGTATGTGGCACACAATATAGCATATTTAAATTTTTATTGATAATTTGAATGTATTAGTCTTCTTAAAATTTATTAAAATGTGGATTACAATTTTAAAACAATATAGATAATACAAAAATTTTAAAGCTCCCCAAATTCTGCATTAAAAAGTGATTCCTGGGTGCCTGGGTGGCTCAGTCAGTGAAACATGTGACTTTGGCTAGGGTCATGATTTCACGGTTCATGACTTCGAGCCCTGCATTGGGCTCTGGCCTGTCAGTGCTGAGCCTGCTTGGGATTCTCTCCGCCCCCCGCCCCCTCTCTCTGCCCCTCCCCCACTTATGCATGTTTTCTCTCCCTCTCTCAAAATAAATAACACAAACTTAAAAAAAGGTTATTCCCCACCCTTGTTTTCCTTCCAAAGTAATTAATTTGTTACCTGCTGTATCACAGGATAAGTGTTACTAGTGTTAATAGCTGCTATTTATCAGGGACTCACTTTGTGGCAGAACGGTGCCTTATAACATCCCTACGTATTCACCCTGTTCGGTAGACAGCCTTAACCCTGTTTGGGGGGGCAAGAAGCAGGTTCAGAGGGATAGAACATTTGCCTGGCAATACATGCCCTAAAAGGAGAGAATCCAGACTTTAAATAATTTTTTTTAATGTTTATTTTTGAAAGAGAGAGAGAGAGCGCAAGCAGGGGAGGGGCAGAGAGAGAGGGAGACACAGAATCTAAAGCAGGCTCCGGGCTCTGAGCTCTGAGCTGTCAGCACAGAGCCCAACGCGGGGCTTGAACCCAAGAACTGTGAGATCATGACGGGAGCCGAAGTCGGACGCTTAACCAACTGAGCCACCCAGGCGCCCCAGAGAGAGTCCAGATTTTAAAAACCCAAGCGATCCCATGTTTGTAAATTGCCTAGACCAATCAATATTAACTCATCCGACCCACACACCTGAGGCCTTTCCACCAGGAGCTGGGCAGACAAGCTCCCTGGGAGAGAATGAGGGAGGGCGTTTTTATATCCATACAGCCATCGGACAAGGCTGGTAAAAATACCAGCAGCAGGTGCCAGGCCGAGTCGGCTAAGTTCTTGCCATGGATCATTTTATGTATTAATCTATTTCTTTTTAGATTTTAATTTATTTATTTTTTATTTTTTAAAATTACATTCAAGTTAGTTAGCCTATAGTGCAACAATGATTTCAGGAGTAGATTCCTTAGTGCCCCTTCCCCATTTAGCCCATCCCCCCTCCCACAACCCCTCCAGCAACCCTCGGTTTGTTCTCCATATTTAAGAGTCTCTTCTGTTTTGTCCCCCTCCCTGTTTTTATGTTATTTTTCCTTCCCTTCCCTTACGTTCATCTGTTTTGTATCTTAAAGTCCTCCTATGAGTGAAGTCCTATGATATTTGTCTTTCTCTGGCTGACTACTTTCACTTAGCATAATACCCTCTAGTTCCATCCATGTAGTTGCAAACGGCAAGATTTCATTCTCTTTGATGGCCAGATAATGCTCCATCGTACATACGTACCACATCTTCTTTATCCGTTCATCCATCGATGGACATTTGGGCTCTTTCCTTACTTTGGCTATTGTTGTTAGCGCTGCTGTGAACATTGGGGTGCGTGTGTTCCTTCGAAACGGCACACCTGTATCCCTTGGATAAATACCTGGTAGTGCAATTGCTGGGTCCTAGGGTACTTCTATTTCTAATTTTTTGAGGAAGCTCCATACTGTTTTCCAGAGTGGCTGCACCAACTTGCGTTCCCACCAGCAGTGCAAAAGAGATCTCTCTCTCCGCATCCTCGCCAACATCTGTGGTTGCCTGAGTTGTTCACGTTAGCCATTCTGACAGGGGTGAGGTGGTATCTCGTGGTGGTTTTGATTTGTATTTCCCTGATGACGCGTGACGTTGAGCATTTTGTCATGTGTCGGTTGGCCATCTGGATGTCTTCTTTGGAGAAGTGTCTATTCATGTCTTTGGCCCATTTCTTCACTGGACTATTTGTTTTGTGGGTGTTGGGTTTGATAAGTTCTTTCTAGATTTTGGATACTAACCCTTTATCTGATACGTCGTTTGCAAATATCTTCTCCCATCCCGTCGGTTGCCTTTTAGTTTTGCTGATTGTTTCCTTCGCTGTGCAGAAGGTTTTTATTTTGGTGAGCTCCCAGTAGTTCATTTTTGCTTTCGTTTTCCTTGCCTCCAGAGACGTGTTGAGTAAGAAGTTGCTGCGGCCAAGGTCAAAGAGGTTTTCGCCTGCTTTCTCCTCGAGGATTTTGATGGCTTCCTGTCTTACATTGAGGTCTTTCATCCATTTTGAGTTTCTTTTGTGTGTGCGGTGTAAGAAAGCGGTCCAGGTTCATTCTTCTGCATGTCGCTGTCCAGTTTTCCCAGCGCCACTTGCTGAAGAGACTGTCTTTATTCCACTGAATATTCTTTCCTGCTTTGTCAAAGATTAGCTGGCTATACGTTTGGGGGTCCATTTCTGGGTTCTCTATTCTGTTCCATTGATCTGAATGTCTGTTTTTGTGCCAGACACGGGTCATTTTAGATTCATAACCACCCTCTGAGGCAGGTTCTACTGTTCCCAATTTGAAGAAGCTAAAACTCAGGCTCAGAGAGGTTAAAGAATTTGGTTGACTTAGAGGAGAAGTAGTGGAGGAAGGATTCCAATCCAGGCAGCACAACAGGAGGGCTTAAGCTCCTCAATTCTCTACTCTGGGGGCGCCTGGGTGGCTCAGTCAGTTAAGCGTCTGACTTCGGCTCAGGTCAGGATCTTGTGGCTCGGGAGTTGGAGCCCCGCGTCCAGTTCTGTGCTGACAGCGCGGAGCCTGCTTGGGATTCTCTCTCCCTCTCTCTCTGCCCCTCCCCCACTCGTGCTGTCTCTGTGTCTCTCAAAATAAATAAATAAGCTTAAAAAAGTCATCTCTAAAACACCAGTCGTCTACTTTGTTCATGAATCTGTCGTTTGGGCAGGGCTTGGTGGCGTCAGCTTATTTCCACCCCGTGTGGCATCGGCGGGGGGAGGGGGGGGCCTGAAGGCCGGGGGCTGGGACCATCTGAGGGTCACCACATGTCTATTGCCTGTGGCTGGTCGTCAGCTGAACACCTACACGTGGGCTCTGCCTGCCGCTGCTTGGCTTCCTCCCAGCACGGCAACCCAGCAACACTATCAGTCATTAGACGAGGCAAATTAAAACCACAATGAGCTATCACTACACCCTACCAGAATGTCTGAGACAAAAAAGACTGACCATGCGCAGGGGTGTCAAGGATGCTCTCGTACAAACATTTTGGAAAAGGGCCGGGCGGTCTGTTAGGAAGTTAAACATCCACTTACCCTGTGACCCAGCCATGTGACTCCAAGTTAATCACTGCGAAAGAAAGGAGAGTGTATACAAGGGCTTACACGTGAATGTTCACAGCAGCTTTATTTGAACGAGCCGACAATGAGAAACACCCCAAATGTTCACCAGCAGGCGAACAGGTAAGTAAATTATGGCATACGGTGAAGTACAATTCAGCAATAAAAATTAATTAACTATGGGTACATGGAATAACGTGGGCGGCTCTCAAAGTTACGACGCTGAGTGAAAGAAACCAGACAAAAAAGTGCATGCACAGTATTATTCAATTTACATAAAACGTTTAGAAAACGCAAACTGACCTGTGGTGCCGGGAAGCACGCCCGCGGTTGCCTGCAGATGCTAGAGGTGGGGAGAGGGAGGGATGACAGAGGGGCATCAGGAAACTTTTAGGGCTGGTGGATGTGTTCGACATCTTGACAGCGGTGATGGTTTCAGGGGCATACGCACGTCAAAATTTACCAAGCTGCACACTTTGAATACGTACAGCTTACTGTGCGTCCGTTGTATCTCAGCTTGGAAAATGAATACCAACTCGGGTGGAAGCAGAAAGGGCGTGTGGGGGGAGAGGCACTGTGGAGGCCATGTTGGAAAACATGACCTACCTCATTCACCAGGTGCTTCCAACATGCCGGGTACCGTGTGTGCTAAGTGCCTCGTGGCACTGGCGCCGAGTCCACCGGATAACCCAACCCGAAGGGAAGATGAGGAGGTGGCCAATTATCTATTGTTATGATTATCTTGGTTGCTATGACAGAACCACGAGGTCTGGGTCTCTCTGGGACGGAAGGATGTCTCAGGGCTCTGGTGAGCAGGCCATCAAGGCTTTTCTTCCCGAGCCGCAGGAGAAACTGCGGGCCACTTCTTGGGACAGTCAGGAAGCAGAGCAACGTGGAGAAACAGGTGGGGGCTTTGTGAGAGGGTGTGGGGACATGGCTGCCGAACTGAGAAGCTGGAAGGAGGCAGCAGAGGGGCCCCTCTTGGGCCGGAGAGTCCCCCCCCCCCCGCTTCTTCTGTTACATTAGCCCCTTTGGACAGGTAGGTGCCTGCTCTGGACCCTCTGGTGACTGCATCCAGCTTTCCTCTGGGAACCACCATGCTGTGACTCCAAGTCCCCAGAGACCCTCTGAAACTGCCCCCATGCCTCAGCTTCCAGAGGGCACAGGTGACCCAGGCCCAGCCAGCCCACTGATCACAGGGATGGGTTTGGGCAGGTGCATGGTCCAGGCTAGGTCGACCAACATCAGCCTCGGACCTCTGCTTCAAGTAACAGGAAGGAGACTCTTCCTTTTCCCCGAGGTGGCTACGCTGGCCAACCTGAGCCTTGGGCCCTGGGGGACATCTTTCCACCACGTGTGGAGAGCCTGCCCGCAAACCAAACGGAAAGAAAGACGGCTACAGAGCAGAGACAAAGAAAGGGGTGTGCCTCTGACATCACAGTTCAGGCCTGCGGACCCAGCCAGACCCGAGGCCTGGACCTCTCCGGGACTGGTTTCAGGGGCCAGTAAACCAAGTCCTCTGCTGAACTGCTTGCAAACCAAGTAGTCCTCTGTACTTCGCCCCAGCACTCAGATGCCCCACCCCCACCCCTCCAGGGGCTTTCCGAGAGACCCGGATATTGGGGTTGGCCCACAATTGCACCGCGCCTGTGTCTGTACACCGCCCCCCCACCGCGCCCCCTCCGCACCTAGGGAGGAAGCCGACGTCAGGCCCCTCGTTCTGGGGCCACGGTGAGGGCCTGGTTGGAGAAGCGCTGCACGCTCAGTCCAGCCTCGGGCTGATACGGAGAGAGATGGCTTTGCCACCAAAGCTCCCGAGTAGAGTCCCGGCGTCCTGGCGTGGCTGGGCCCTGTGTGTCTGGCTGCTGAGCTCTGTCTCAGGTGAGCTTGTCCCCTCTCCCTGTCCCAGATCCTAATTAGGCCTCTCGCTCCGTTTAAAATACTGTTTTAATGTTTATTTATTTTTTGAGAGAGAGCGAGAGAGGGGCAGAGACAGGGAGCAGGTTCCAGGCTCTGAGCTGTCCCACCACCGTGAGATCATGATCTGAGCCGAAGTCAGCCGCTCAACGATTGAGCCACCCAGGCGCCCCTCTCGCGTTTAATGGGGATGGAGGTTTGTGACTGTGGACAGATTCTGGTTTAGGAGCGTAGCGGGGACTATTGGAAGCGGAAGGCGGGAGAGCGGCTGGTGCACAGCCGGGTGGACCCCTCACTCCCACCTCCCATGAGGAACCTAGGCCTGAGTGACTGCAGGGTGCCGAGAAGGGGGGCGAGGGAGGTGCAGGGGCCGGACCTGGACAGACAGAGGGGCTTGGGCGGGGCAGTTGAGGGGTGGGAGGGGCGGTCTCGGTACTTGGGGAAGGGGTCAGATCACCCGTGCCTTGCGGTCCCGTGGAGCTGAACAGAAAGAGTAGAAACTGGTGACATTGATTAAGGAGGCACTGTATGCTAGACTTTATCTCATGGAATCCTTATGACAATTCTGTGAGGTAGATTCTACAACCCTCATTTTAGAGGGAGACTGAGGCTTAGATAAGGTGTCCACAGTCACACAGCTAGCTAGTAGATGGGGGTCTGGTGAAAGCGGTGGAGTTGGGGGGGTGTGTGTGACATGGGCTGGGGCATGACATTGGGGCCAGCAGGAGCAGCGGGAGGCTGGGGGCCATCCGGGTGGCAGGAGGTGACCCAGGCTCAAGAGGCTTTGGTGGAGGGGAGGACAGCTGTGTGACAGGATCTGCAGGACCTGGAGACTGGGACTTGTCTGCAGGCTGGGGAAGCTGGAGGATGGGGAATGCAGGGGTGGGGGGTGGATCTTCCTCACTCTAATTTGGTGGAAATGAGGCCGGAGAGAAACTGAGGAGCCCTCAGGGAAGAGCTACCCCCAGTACGCTTGTCCAGGAGCCAGGAGAGAGGGTGACGGAGAGATCCCAGGGACCGAGACTGAGGCACCGGAAGGGCTGATGGACGGGTGGGAGGGGAGCAGAGTGGGGTCAGCCCCTGGGGTTTGAAGGCAGACCGGGCTTTGACCCAGGAGTGGTCAAGGTAAGTGCCACAGAAAGGTCAAGAGAGAGGAGGGCGAGGAAATACCACTACGTCCTGGGTCTTGGTGTTCGAGCGTGATGGGAGAGACTTGTTCTTTTCAAAATGTGAAACTTTTCATTTCTGACGGTGAGAGTAAAGCCTGCAAAGTAAAATTACACAGCAGTAGATTTATTAAAAGCCCTAAGACCTCCCATGGTCCCGAACCCACACGCTACTGCTGTTAACGGTTAAACATTCCTTCAGGTTTGGGGATATTAGCAAAAACAGATACGTACGTGTGTAAGAGAATTCCCGTTCCTCCACATCTTTGCCGAGACTTGAGAATTACCTGTCTTTTTCATTTTAGCCATTGAGGTACGCGTGCGCCTGATGTCCTCCTAGTCTTTTTTTTTTTTTTTTTTTTTTTTTTAATCTCCCCATAGTCTTAGTTTCTGTTTCCCTGATGAATAATGGCATTGAGCGCGTTTTCATGTTTGTTGACCTTTAGGATATCCTGTTCTGTGAAGGGCCCGTTCAAATCTTCTGTTCATGTTTCTATTGGTTCATTTGACTTTTTGTTAATGATTTATGGGAGATCTTTATATAACTAAAAATCTAAATAGAACTCCTCTGTTGGTTATTTGTGTTGTATCTTCCAGTCCATGGATCTTTTCACTGTTGTTAATGGTGTCTTCTGATAAACAGCCACCCCCAATTTTAATGTTGTTTACATAATAGTTTTTCCATTATAACGGACTTTTTTTGGTGTCGTATTTAAGAAATCTTTGCCTACTAAGATTTCTTTCCGAGGTTTATGCTGGTAAAGATATTCTCGGGGTGCCTCGGTGGCTCAGTTCATTAAGCTTCTGACTTCGGCTCAGGTCACGTTCTCACAGTTTGTGAGTTCCAGTTCCGCATCAGGCTCTCCGCTGTTAGCGCGGAGCCCACTTAGGATCCTTTGTCTCCCTCTCTCTCTGCCCTTCCTCTTCTCGTTCTTTCTCTCGAAAGAAAGAAAGAAAGAGAAGGAAGGAAGGAAGGAAGGAAGATACTATCCTATGTTTTCTTCCAAGCTTTCCTGTTTTACATTCCAGATTTAGATGTGTAATCCAGCTGAAATTTTTGGTTGTAATCCAGTAAGAGTTGGAGGTTAAAGTTCACTGCTTGTGCAAAACAAACAAACAAACAAACAAAGAAACTCACTGCTTGTGCATATGTGCATATCCAGTTGACCCAGCACAAAAGGACTGTCCTTTCTCCATAGCCTTATAGCATCGCTTTGTCATAAAACTGTAGACACGTTTTGGATTCTGGCTCATGTTCCACTGATCCCTTGTGTATTCTTGCACCAATACCACACTGTTTTCATTACATCAGCCCCTTGAAAGTTTTGGTTCTTGGGAGTGTAACTCCTCCAGCTCTGCTGTTCTTCAAGATTGCCCTAGATATTCTAGGAACTTTACATTTGCATAAAAATTTTAGAATCAGCTTATCATTTTCCACAAAAAGACCTGCTGGGGTTTGATGGGAACTTTTAAATGTACTAAGACTTGTTTTATGGCTCCGAAGACGAGCTAAGTTTGACGCTGTGTATCACTTTAGGAAAAACTGACAACTCCATCACAGTGAATGGTTTAATGCATGCGCGTGGTATCTGTCTCCACTTACTTACATTGTAAACATTTCTTTCAATAATGTTGTGTAGATTTCAGTGTAGAGGACTTGCATAGTTTTAGGAGATTTATTTCTAGGGAGGGCACCTGGGTGGCTCCGTCGGTTAAACGTCTGACTCTTGATTTCGGCTCAGGCCATCATCTCACAGTTCTAGAGTTTCAGCGCCACATGGGGCTCCACGCTGACAGCACGGCGCCTGCTTGCCATGGTCTCTCTCTCTCTCTCTCTCTCTCCCCCTCCCCGTCTGCAGCTTGTGTGCGTGCTCTCTCTCTCCAAATGAACTTAAAAAAAAAGATTCATTTTTAGGTATCTGTTGGTTTTGATGCTATCATAAGTAGTATTTTGTTAATTTTATTGTCTATTTATAGTTAATATAGAACTGTAACTTATTTTTCTATACTTACCTTATATCCAGTGACCTTGATAAACTCATTTATTAATTCTAACAGATTATACATTTAAAATTTTATTATGTTTACCACTAGGTTGTCTGCAAATGCGATTTTATTTCTTCTTTAACAGTCCTTAGGTGTTTTTAGAAACAACTTCTGTGAAGTATACGTGTCACGCGATCCACTCAGTTTAGCTGCACTGTACAATTTAGTTGTTTTCAACAAATGTACCAAGTTTATCGGTACATTTACCAATGTACCAGTGCAACTATAACCAGCATTGAGTCTTAGAGCACTTTTATCATCTGGATAGATGCCCCGGGTCTCTTTCCAGTTATTGTGTCAGCAGCACTCACACATTTCTTGACCCATCACCTTCTTATTTTCATTTACTTCTAAATACTGCTATACTTCCAGATTTACTCTTTGACCCATGGGTTATTTAGAACTAAGTTATTTTCCAAACATTTGGGAATTTTCCAAACATCTTTGTCATTGGTGTCTAATTGAATTCCACTGTGGTCAAAGAACATTGTGTGTGTGACTTGAATCCTTTTAAATGGATGAAGACTTGTTTTATGTTCAGAATATGATCTAAGTTGATAAAGGTTCCGTGGTTCAAACCTTATTTGTTTTCAAATAAGGTTCAAACCTTATTTGAAAAATAAGTGTAATTGGGGGTTGTTGGGTGGAGGGCTCTGTAAGTACCGTTTTGTAAATGGGTCGATGGTATTATTCAAGGCATCTGTATCCTCAGCGATTTTCTACCTACTTGTTCTATCAAATATTAAAAGATGGGTGTTGAAATCTCTGGCCGTTATTGTGGATTTGTCTGTCTTTCTGTGCAGTTCTATTACTTTTGCTTCTTTTATTTTGAAATTCCATTATGTGTGTAAGTGTTTAAGATGGTTACATTCTCCTAATGAATTGAACTCTTTAACATTATGAAATAAAACTTTTTACTATTAGTAGTATTCTTTGCCCTGAAATCAACTTTATCTGATTTTGATACTACCCCTTCTATTAAAAAAAAAAAATCATAGTAGCATAGTATGACATTTCCATCCTTTTTCTTTTAAATTATTTTTGTCCTTATGTGGGTTTGTTGTGGATGGAATATCCACAGGATTCCTGTCCAATCAGACTTTCAATTGAGGTGTTTAGACCACTTACATTTAATATGGTTATTGAAATGGCTGGGTTTATGTCTTTCTGGTGGAATGACCCTTTTACATCGTTAAGTGTACATCTTCATCTCTTCGTACTATTTTTTGCCTTGAAGCCTATTTGATCTGATGTTAGCATAGGTGTATCAGTGATAATGATACTTTTACTTTCAGTGTTTTCAAGGCCTAATATTTAGGGTGTGATCTTTGTTAGCAGGTTATAGTTGTTAGATTTTGATCCATTCTGTCTATCCTAGTCTTTCAATTGTAGAATTTAGTCCCCTTATATTTAGCGTATTTACTAATATATTTGGGTTTATACCTACTATAGTCCTTGTTTCTCGTTCCCTTTTCTCTTATTTGTTGTCTTCTTTTGCATTCTTTTTTTTTTTTTTTTTCAATTTATTTTTGGGAGAGAGAGGGAGACAGAGTATCCCAAGTAGGTTCCACATTGTGAGTGCAGAGTCCGACGCAGGGCTCAGACTCACTAACTGTGAGATCATGACCTGAGATGAAATCAAGAGTCAGATGTTCAACCAATTGAGCCACCCAGGTGCCCGTGGATTCTTTTAAAAAATATTCCCTCCTCTAAAAACTTGTTAATTATACGTTCTTTTATTATTCTTTTAGTGGCTACTCCTACAGATTAAAATATGCATTTCTGACTTCATGGTCTAATATAATACTACTTTGACCACTTCTCTAATGAGGCTATAATGTTAGAGTATTTTAACTTCACTTGCCTCCTCCCAACTTCTGTGTTGTTCTTACAAGACATTTCAAGTCGACATTTCTATTGCTTTGTACAGACAATATTTATTTATATTTAACTACATATTTACCCTTTCTGTTACTCTTCATTCCTTCATGCATTTCCCTGTTTCCATCTAGGGTCATTTTTCTTTTGCCTGGAGATTTCCCTTTAGGATTCCTGTAGGTGACATATTATCTCAGCTTTTATCTGGGAACGTCTTTATTTTCAAGACGGTTTCATTAGGTAAGAAAAAATTCTATGTTGACAGGTTTGTTTGTTTTCACGCAAGAACTTTAAATGTCTTTTCATTGTTTTCTGGCTTCCATCATCTCTGATGAGAAGTCATCCATCAGTCTTTGTGTAACACAGTACAATGATCAAAATGAAGAAGCCAACGTTAATATGATTCCATCTACAAATCTTACTCAAAATTCACCAGTTTTCTCTCCAATATTCTTTAGAGTAATATATATAATATATATATATTATATATATATTATATATATATAATATATATATATTATATATATATTATATATATTATATAATATATATATATTATATATATATTATATATAATATATTATATATATATGGTCTCTCTCTATATATGGACCATATATATATATGGTCCAAGATCCAATCCATGATCACACACTGCATTTAGTTATCATGTCTCTTTATTCTCCTTTCATCTGGAACAGTTCCTTAGTTTTCACCTTTCACGATGGAGTACAGGCCAGTTATTCTGTAGAATATATGTCAACTTGGGTTTGATGCTTCAAACCTGATGTTTCCTCGTGATCAGATTCAGGCATGCATTTATGACAGGAATACCACCAAAAGATTGTGTTCTCAGTGCCCCGTATCAGGAGGCACATGATGTCTGTTTG
This sequence comes from Panthera leo, assembly GCF_018350215.1. Taxonomy (NCBI): domain Eukaryota; kingdom Metazoa; phylum Chordata; class Mammalia; order Carnivora; family Felidae; genus Panthera; species Panthera leo. Next base: position 48,678,716 of record NC_056693.1, on the reverse strand, counting down.
CCCCTTTCCTGTTGATATTCATTTTGCTCACGTGGCTGGGTGCCTGGGTGGCTCATTCAGTTCCGCGTCCAGCTCTTGATTTGGGCTCAGGTTATGATCTCACTGTTCATGGGATCGAGCCCCGGTCAAACTCTGCCCTGATGGTGTGGAGCCTGCTTGGGATTCTCTCTCTCCCTAGCTCTGCCCCTCCCCCACTCGTGCTCTTTCTCTCTCAAAATAAATAAATAAATAAACAAATAAATAAATAAATAAATAAACTTACCCAAACCCAAAATGTTTTATCATCTGTTGATGCTTCTTGTCTGAGTGATGATTCCTATGGTGGTTGTCAAATGGTGGCTTCCTAATTCCAGAATTCCTTCTACAATTAGAAGTGTATGGAATGCAGTTTTAATGGAGTTCCATCTACTACTCATTTGCCTTGTTCCTAGGGCTGACCCGTTTGGGACCTTGAACTGAAATCCTGGTGTATACAGCAGAGGGTTTCCTTTTGAGAGATGTCAAACTCTGATCATTTATCTTCTCAGCACCGTGACTCTGCAAAATTCCGCTCTGCTTCACAGAGGTTGGGCTTAGCTTTTAAGGTTCCCATCTTATAAAATTTCAGACTTCAGGTAATGGTGATAACTGAACATATATTTGAGGTTCCTCAGGCTTTCGGTTTTGTCACTGCAGCCTGTGGGATTATAAACGGCTCTGCTGATTTCTCTTGTCTCACCTGCAGCCTTCCCCCTGGGGAAAACCCTGATCCTTAGCCTCTTGCCAGAATTGGCAATTGCAGGTGGCTGAAAGGTGTCACTTTGCACCTCCGTGGTTCCTCCCTCTGCACATCCTTAACCCTTCTGGCCACTGTTGCTTCTGTACCTCTCTTAAACCTGAAATATCGTCTGTTCCTCTGGCTTTTCTAGTTGTTTTCAGTGGGAACATTATTTGGCTGCCAACAACTCCATCCTACCCAGAAGTGAGAGTTCTTCATTTTTCTTTTATGGGGCCTGCATAGTACTGCATAGACCGGGTGTCTCATTTAAAACTTTATCCTCTCCTCTAATTACATGTATTTTCTCATTATAACAGTCCTGTTTGTAGGTCTACCAATATACCTGAGTCCAGTTATTTTCCTAAGGTAAATTTATGGAAATAAAATTGCCAGATCACAGAGTGTGATGATGTACAGTTTTGACAGGTATTGTCAAATAGCCTTCTGGTGAGACGGTACGCTTCGGCTGAGCTGACAGTGTCTAATAAAGGACTACTGAGTTGTTTTGAGTGGGTCACTATCCTCTCTGCCTCTTCAGGTGCCTCAGAAGTCCTCCAGCCCTCTCTGTTCCAGCCTCGGTCTTCTGTGGTGAGTGGACGAGGCAATCCACAGATCTGGTGTGTGGTGCACGGAAGCCCTGCCTCTGTATTAGGCCCTAAAAAAGCCTAGAAAAAGAGAAAGAGCCTATAGGATGTGTGTATGGAGGGTGAGGTTTATTTTAAGGATTTGGCTCACCAGACTGTAGGGGCTGGTAAATCCAAAATCTGTAGGGCAGTGGACATGGTGGAGACCTAAGAATGTTTGATGTTGGGTTCTTGAGTTCAAAGGTAGTCTAGGGGCTGAACTCCTTTTTCCTCTGGAGACCTTGGTGCTTTTTTTAATGCACTGAAGTGAATGGATGTGGCCCACCCACGTTATAGCGAGTGATCTGCTTTAGTCAAACAGTCGACTGTCAATCATATCTAGAAAATACCTGTACAACAATATCCAGAGGAGTACTTGACCAAACTTCTGGACACCATGGCCTAGCCAAGTTGATGCATAAAATTAATCGTCCTAGGGGTGCCTGGGTGGCTCAGTCAGTTCAGCATCTGACTCTTGATCTTGACTCAGGTCACGCTCCCAGGGTCATGCTCCCACAGTGTGGGATCAAGCTCGTGTCCAGTTTGGACACTGCAGAACCTGCTTGGGATTCCCTCCCTCTCCCTCTCTCTCTCTGTCTCTCTCTCTCTCTCTGTCTCTCTCTCTCTCTCTGCCCTTCCTCAGCTTGTGTGTATACAACTCTCTCAAAATAAATAAACTTTAAAAAAAAGTAATCATCCTAGCTTCTATCTACTTGCTTGTAAAATTAGCAATGATACTTTTTTTTTGCAAGACTCAAACAATGTGTATAAAATGCTTGGCTCCTTGCACAACAATCAGTGCCTGAGAGCTGCCTTTGTTACTACTCTTTTTTTAAGCATTGGCCTTTTAATTTTATTATTTTTTTCATGTTTTTTTATTTTTGAGACAGAGTGCAAGGAGGCGAGGGGCAGAGAGAAGGAGGCACAGAATCCGAAGAAGGCTCCAGGCTCTCAGCTGTCCGCACAGAGCCTGATGCGGGGCCCAAACCCACGAACTGTGAGATCATAACTTGAGCTGAAGTCAGACGCTTAACCGACTGAGCCACCCAGACGCTCCTTTCTGGCAGCTTTTCCAATGGAAGTTCAGCAGAATTGTGGGAGGGAGAAATTCCAGTGGCAACACACATGGAGGGTTTGGACGCAAAAAAGCAAGTTCCCATTCTCCTTTCCAAATCTACTTAGTCCAGAGCTCTGGGCCTGATGAAACACTTGCTTGTTCTAGACTCCACCTTTTCTTCTCAAAATGCTTTGTAAATGTGTGTTCCCTCTACTCTTCTCAGTAAGGGTTAGGCACAGATTCTCTCCATATGACCTAGTGCCACACCTACTCTCAAATGTAAAACTCTCTTTGCCTAGCTAGGCTTTGCCTTCCTCCCCCAGGCAGGATTCCAGAACTCACACTCCAGCTGCTCAGCCAGCCAGGAGCCAAGAGGAACAGGAGATGGGCACACAGCCTCCAGGCTCCTGCAAACTCCAGCCCCCCACTGAGGCAGGGGCAGGATCTGGAGACTCTGGAGGGTGGGGGCCCCTCCAGCACCCAGACGCCATCCCCAGACAGAAGCAGCCCTGACCTAAGTGAGCCAGTCTTGGGCAATTTCAGGCTTCTCCCTGATCATCTGCCCCAAACAGGCAAAGGCTTCCGGTCTTATTATATTTCCAAGAGCTTAAGTATGAGCTTTTTGTGACTAATGTTTAAGTTTATTGATGTATTTTTGAGAGAGAGCATGCAGGGGAAAAGCAGAGAAAGAGAGAGAGAGGAAAAAGAGTGAGAGAGAATCCCAAGCAGGCTCCACACTGTCATTGCAGAGCCTGGTACGGGCTCAAGCTCACCAACCTCGAGGTCATGCCCTGAGCTGAAATCAAGAGTTGGATGCTTAACCGCCTGAGCCACCCGGGCACCCCTGTGGCTAATTTTTTTAATTTAATTTTTATTTTTATCAAAGTAACACAGACACCAGTTTTAAGTTGAGCAATACTACGAGGCCGATAACGAACGATAAACAGCAGGTCCCTGAACAACCCCACCCCTGCAATTCTCAATCAACTCTTACAGCTCTTTCTTCTGGTCATTAACTCAACCTCCTCAGTCGCCCTTATACTCGTATTTCTCAGACTTGAAGCCCAGATACTCTCTACCGACTTAGACGGCCACGTAGCTCTCACCCCACCCCCATACTTGTCCCTTCCTCTTGCCACCTATTTTTAAACTTTGTCTTTCTTCTCCTTTTTGGATTACATCGATATTATTTATACTGTTTGACTTCATAAAATTTATTCTCAGCCGAGCCATGTCCTGTGTTATGGATACATTTCTTTTTCCGTTTTATTATCAAAGATTTCAAAGGTACTGCAAAGTTGAAGGATTTTTGCAGTGAATGCCCAAATACCTAATGCTAGATCCTACCATTCTACTAAACATCCTTTGTCATGTGTTTGTTCACCTAGTTATCAATCAGTCTTGGTTTGGGCACATTTCAAACTAAACTACAGACATAGGGACACGTCGCCCTAAAAATTTTTCGTGTGGTATCTCTGTCTGGTTTTGGTATCTGTGCGATGCTGGACTCATAAAATGAGTTGGTGTTTCCTACTGTTTGTTTGTTCTCTTAAACAGCTTTAGAGGGATATATTTTACCTGCCAGGAATTGCATCCATCATATATGTACAGTTGAATGATTTTCAGTCCGTTTATACATTTGGGCATCTGTCCCCACAATCCAGGTTCAGAACCTTTATGTCGCCCCAAAAAGTTCTCTCATGAAATTTAAAAAAATTTTTTTGATGTTTATTTATTTGTGAGAGAGAAAGAGAGAGTGTGAGCAGGGGAGGGGCAGAGAGGCAGACACAGAATCCGAAGCAGGCTCCAGGCTCTGAGCTGTCAGCGCAGAGCCCAACGCGGGGCTTGGGCTCATGGGCTGTGAGATCATGACCTGAGCTGAAGTCAGACGCCTACCCGACTGAGCCACCCAGGCGCCCCTCTCTCATGAATTATAGTCAAGCCCTATTCCCATCCCCAGGCAACCTTTTTTTTAAAGATTTTTGATTTTTTTAAGTACACCCAACAAGAGGCTGGAACTCACAACCCCAAGATCAAAGTCGCGTGCTCTACACAAGCCAGCCAGCCAAGCACCCCCTCCCCTAGACAACCACTGATCTGTTTTCTGCCTCTAGAGAGTTGCCTTTGTGGACATTTCCTATAAACGAAATCGCCCAACATATCACTTGTGTGATTCCACTCCCCTAGCTGAAGGTATTTGAAGTTCATCCAAGTTGTACTATGACTCAAAAGCATGTTCCATTACCGTCAATTATATCTCAGTAAAGCAAGGTGGGGAAAACGTTTGGTCCTTTTGAATGCCGAATGGTGTTCCATTTTATGGCTAAACACAGTTTATCAGTTCAACATTTCAAAGGACATTGGGTTGTTTCCAGCTTTTGGCTGTTATGAATGTTACTGCTGCCATCACTTGTGGACAAGTCTTTGTATGGACGTGTGTGTCTGTCTCTCCTGGACAGATAACTAGAAGTAAAATTTCTGGGGTTCGTGGTAAGTATATATTTGACTTTCTAAGAAACTGCCACACTCTTTCCAAAGTGTACAGTTTTACCCGGCCACCAGCAATATATGCGGGTTCCCATTTCACCACATCTCACTCAAACTTGGACCTGTCTTTCGGACTATCCTTTCTCCTGGGTGTGTGATGGTATCTCATTGTAGCTTTAATTTTCATTTCCTTCGTGACTAATGATGTTTAGCATCTTTTCGTGTGCTTTTTCTCCATTCATATGTCTTTTTGTATGAAACATCTATTAAAATCTTTTGCCCTCCCCCTTTTTTAGAGAGCGCGCGAGAGAGAGCATGAAAGGGACAGAAGGTGAGAGAGAATCTTAAGTGTGAGTGGGGGAAGGGCAAAGAAAGAGGCAGAGACAGAGAATCCCAAGCAGGCTCCACACCGTCAGCACGGAGCCCGACATGAGGCTCAGTCCCACAACCCTGGGATCATGACCTGAGCCAAAATCAAGAATCTGATGCTCAACCCACTGAGTCACCCAGGTGCCGCACCCATTTTTAAAAATGGTCGTTTGTCTTCTCATTATTTCATTGTAAGAGTTCTTTGTGTACTGCATATGAGTCCTTTACCAGATATATGATTTAAAAATATTTCCTATTGGGGAGTCTGGGTGGCTCAGTCAGTTAAGCATCTGACTTTGGCTCAGGTCATGATCTCACAGTTGATGAGTTCAAGCCCCTGCGCCGGGCTCTGTGCTGACAGCTCAGAGCCTGGAGCCTGCTTTGGATTCTGTGTCTCCCTCTCTCTCTACCCTTCTCATGCTCTGTCTCTATCTCTCAAAAATAAATAAACATTAAAATTTTTTTTTCTCTCAATTTGAGGCCTGTCTTTTCATCTTCACATTGGTGTCTTTTGAGAGTCAAAATTTTTAATTTTTATGAAATTACTGATTTTTTGGTTTTATGAATTGTCTTTTTGGTGTCATATCTAAGAAATCATTGCCTGACTCAGGGTCACAAAGATATTCTCCCATGTTTTTTTCCCCCTAGATCTTTTACAGTTCTTGCTTTTATATGTAGGCCTATGATTCATTTGAAATTCATTTTGTGGGTACTCTGAAATAACTGTAAATTTGTGTTTTTGAATATGGATATCCAATGATCCCAGCACCACGTGCTGACAAGATTATCCTTTCCCCCAGTGAATTGTTCTGGCACCTTGGTCAAAAATCAGTTGACCATAAAACTTAATGTTTCTTTCTGAGCTGTCTATTCTGTTCCCTTGATCTGTAGGTCTATCCTTTCTCTAGAGCGCATATTTGTGATTGCTATAGTTTCACTGCACATTTTGAAATCAGGTACAAGTTCTCGATCTTTGTTTTTTTTGTTTTTTTTTTTGAAAACAATTTGGTTATTCTAATTCCTTCACCTTTTCCATGTACATTTTAGGATCTATTTCTCACCTTCTTTTATTTCTCTTTAAACATTTTTTTAACGTTTATTTGAGAGAGAGACAGACAGAGACAGAACTCAAGCAGGGGAAGGGCAGAGAGAGAGGGAGACACAGAAACCAAAGCAGGCTCCGGGCTCTGAGCTGTCAGCACAGAGCCCAACACGGGGCTTGAACCCATGAACTGTGAGATCACGACCTGAGCTGAAGTCGGCCACTTAACCGACTGAGCCACCCAGGCGCCCCCTATTTTGGATTGTTTATTGCTAATTTATAGAAATACAATTGATTTTGTCTATTCATTTTATATCCTAAAACCTTTGTGGTAGGGTTTTTTTTTAATTTTTATTTTTTAATTTTTGAGAGAGAGAGAACATGAGTGTGAGGGAGGGGCAGAGGAAGAGAGAGAGAATCCCAAATAGGTTGCACGCTCAGCACAGAACCCGACATGGGGCTCAATCTCACAACCCTGGGATCATGATCCAAGCTGAAACCAAGAGTTGGGTATTCAACCCCGGGCACCCTAGTAGTTTTTTAAAACATTCCTCAGGATTTTCTACATATAGGAGCCTATCATTTGCAAATAAAGATAGTTTTACTTAACTCTTTTCCCTTCTGGATGTCTTTAGTGTTCTCACCTTCTCGCACTAATCACACATCCAATAACATAATGTGGAATAGGAGTGGTGAGAGTACACATTCTCGCCTTGTTTCTGATCTTAGAAAGACAGTGTTTAGTCTTCCACCATCAAGTATGATGTTTGCTGTAGGATTTTCACAGGGTCTGTATTTGTTTGCCAGGGCTGTCATAACAAAGTACCAGACTGCGTGGCTTAAATAACAGAAATGTATTTTACTCACAGTTGTGGAGGCTAGAAAGCCCAGATCAAGGTGTAACAGGACCGGCTTCTTCTGCAAGATGTCTCCTAGGCTTATAGACGGCCACCTTCTATGTCTTCACATGATCTCCTCTCAGCGTTTATGTGTATCCTAACTCCTCTTCCTATAAGAGCATCAGTCATATTAGGTCAGGGCCCACCCCCATGACCTCCTTTAACCTTAATTACCTCTTTAAAGACTCTGTCTCCGGGGCACCTGGGTGGCTCAGTCGGTTGAGCATCAGACTCTTGATTTCCACTCAGGTCATGATCTCACGGTTCGTGAGATCGAGCCCCGCATCAGGCTCTGTTCTGACAGTGTGGAACCTGCTTGGGATCCTCTCTCTCCCTCTCTCTCTGTCCCTCCCCTGCTTGTGCTTTCTCTCTCTCTGTCAAAATAAATACACATTAAAAAAAAAAGTCTCTGTCCTCAAATGTATTCCAATTCTGAGGTACCAGGATTCGTACTTCAATATATACATTTGGGGAGGAGGACACATTCCAGCCCATAACAGGGCCCTTTATCCGGATGAGGATTTTTTTTTTTTCTATTCCCAGCTTGTTGAGAACTTTCACAAGGAATTGGCTTGGGATTTTATCAGATACTTTTTTTGTGTCTTTGGGGTGATTGTGCGGGTTTTGCCCTTTGTTCTATTACATTACCTGACTTTCTTTTTTTAAACGTTTATTTATTTTTGAGAGAGAGACAGAGCGTGAGCAGGGAAAGGGCAGAGAGAGAGACAAATACAGAATCCGAAACAGGCTCCAGGCTCTGAGCTGTCAGCACAGAGCCTGACACGGGGCTCGAACTCATGAATGGTGAGATCATGACCTGAGCCGAAGTCAGACTCTTAACTGACTGAGCCACCCAGGTGCCCCATATTAACTGACTTTTGTTAATGCTCAACCAACCTTGCATTCCTGGAGTAAATCCTACCTGGTCATGGTGTTGAATCCTTTTTCTATGTTACTAGGTAAGTAATATTTTGTAGAGGACTTTTGGGTCAGTATTCATGCCATATTCATAATATTGATCAATAGTTTTATTTTCTTGTGACATCTTTGTCTTGCTCTGATATCAGTGTGATACCAACCTTACAGAATGAGTTGGGAAATGCTCCTCCATTTGTGCTTTCTGAAACGTTTATGTGTGATTGGTATTACTCCTTCCTTAAATATTTGATGGGATTCAGCAATGAAGTTGTTTGCACCTAAACTTCTCTTTCTGAGAGGATTTTTGCTTACTCATTCGATGCCTTCCATTGTGATTGGTCTATTCAGATTTCTTATTCTTCGTGAGTCAATTTTAGTAATTTGTCTTTCTAGGAATTTTTCCATTGTACTTACATTGTCTATTTTATTGACATAAAGTTGTTCTTAATATTCCAAGTTTTTTTTATTTCTGCTGTATCGGTTGTTATGATGTCTCCCTCCTGAATTGGGTTATTTTGTCTTTTCTTTCTTTCTTTTGTTTCTTTCTTTCTTTCTTTCTTTTGGTTGCTAAAAGAAAATTTAAATTGTACAGTCACGTTGATAGCGACTTGTAGTAATAATCAATTTCCTTTTGATTTACTTTATTTTTGTAGAGGGAGGGGGAGGGGCAGAGGGAGAGGAAGAGTGAGGTAGAGAATCTTAAGCAGGCTCCACACCCAGCACAGAGACTGACACAGGGCTCGATCTCACCCCATGAGATCATGACCTGGATCATGACCTGAAATCTAGAGTGGGATGCCTAACCGACTGAGGCACCCAGGTGCCCCAACAGCAACTTTATTCATAATAAACAGAAGCTTAAAACACCCCAAGTGCCCATCAATAAGAGAATGAAAATCCAATGAAATACTACCAGCCAAACAAACAAAGCAACCTACTGATACAGACCACAACACGGGTGAATCTCATAGACCTGGAGAGCAGAGGAACCTAGGCCTTGAAGGGTGCGTATCCTAGGAGTTGGTTTATATGGAATTCAGAACAATAAAACTAATCTGTGGTGGTAGAAATCAGACTAGAAGATGCTTACTGGGACAATCTGCCAGGCAAGAAAGGAGGTGCCCACCCCAAATATTCAGCAGGCTCCTGTAAAAAGTCTGGACCCAGAACTAAATGTCACGTAAACCAAGGCACAAGGCCTGCTTAACACCATTGGACACTGACACTCAAGAGTGGAAGTGACAATCCCAGGGTCACACAGGGTATCTCAGAACCCAGGCAGTCAGAAGTCTGGTGTTTTATCACCTTAGTTCCTCCTCTTCTAGCTCCTGAAGCTAGGCTCGCCCTGGCCTCCATTTGCAGTGGGCCAGGGCCCCTCAAAAGTCACTCCCCCCCGGGCCTCAAAATATATTTTCCGACCTGTCCCAAGTGCCGGGCATCGTGCTACACGGGAGAACCGCCACGTTTATCTCTTAAGCCCAGGAGCAAGAATTGGGTTTTGTTACCCGGCATAGTGCAGGGCTGTGGGAATGTGGGGGAACTCAAAAGGCCACGGTGTAAATTAAGCCAGATTTGCACCAGTGTCCAGGAATGTGAAGACAGAAACCCCGGATTAGCTGGGACCCTCCACGTGTTTGCCAGGTGACCTGGGGCAAGTCCCTCAGACACACGGAGCCCGGCTTCCTCATCTACAAGACGGGTGACTGCTACTGCGCGGTGTTGTTGCGACAATTAAGGGAACTCACGTGTATGAACGTGCTTTGTAAGCTCTACAGAAAGAGGTCACTACACTATCATTAAACATTGCTAGGATCCAGACAGGATGACTCTGAGGCTGTCTGGCCATCCGTTTAGGGAGGAGACACTCAAGGCCCGGGTAGTCTGTGGGGGGGGATGCACAACCCCAGGCCAGCTTACGGGCCCTTGTGCCTGGCCCTGCCCCCACCCCCCATGAAGACAATACACGTTCCATCAGTGCTTCTCCCCAGAAACCCAAGCCCACTTGGGTCTCAGCAGAGTTTGCCAAAAGTTGACACCTGGCTCTGAGAGGGTGCTGGCCTAGAGGTCAGAGGTCACACAGACTCCAGAAGGAGGAAGTAGTTGGCTTCCAAGGCTATCCTCTGCGGTGGCGGAATAAACTTTGCTCTCCCCTGAGAGGGATATGGGCATTTGGGTAGGGCCTGCGGGACAGCCTCGTCTTTTCTAAGAAATGTGGGCCACGGTGCGGATCTGTTTCAATTTATTCTGGTGGGACTGTGTAGGCCTCGGCTAGGCCCCAAAGCATCACGGTGATTTGCTGCCCTCCTGCTACACTGCCTGTTTGTCTAGAGCCTGACTGGTTCCCAGCAGGACTCCAGTCAGCCAAGGGCATCACGTGGTCTCCTCTGCTTGCCTGGCCCTCTCCTGGCCTGCAGTCGTGGGGGCGGGGGGGGGCCATAGTGCTGGGGCCCAGACCCCGACACTGCCCAGACACACACCGCCCCGAGTCCTAAGGCACTTTTTTCGGCCTACAGGTGCAACCCTAGCCCCTATTCCCCTACAAACCCAACACCTCAGTGCCCCCGCCCACCAGTGGCACCTGCCTGGTGTGTGGTTACCATCCATCTATGTTTAATTCATGGCTGGGGGTTGGGACGAGCTTCCTGAGAAAGGGAAGAATTCCCCTGGGGTCTTGCCCAGTTCCCGCCTGCCTGCCCTGGGCCTGGGAGTAGAAGCTACCGATGTGCCCAAAGGACACTGTCCCGGCCAGGGCACGGCCATCATTTGCTAATCCACAGCCCTGGAATGTCTGTGGGCCAATCGGCGGGGGCTCCCAGGGCTCCCCAAGGGCTCCAATAATCCTGCAATGATTAGCAGGGGCCACAGGGTCAGTGCACACTGCTGGGTTGGTTGTTATGGGCAGGGCTGCTGGCCAGGCCAGTGGCTGGAGGGGGGTGGAGCCCTGGGATTGGAGCTGGCTTTCTCTCATGCCAGGGCCGACGGGAGGCTTTTGGGATACACCGATTACTCACCAGCCTCCCCCTTTTGTCTGCCAGTACAGCCTGACCCCTTGAGATTGTGAACACTCTATCTAGCCTGGGAAGCGGGCTGGACGGCTGAGCCAGGCCACATCCAGAGTGGCCCATGCTGTGGCCAGAGCCCTCCACCAGGCTGGGGGGCCGCTGGCCTGGCCTCCTGCCCATACTTCTGGCTCTCCTTGGCATGGCCCGGACGGAGGTGGAGGTGCTCCTGCCGCAGGAGGAACAGGCTCCAGCGCCTGGAGGTAAGGGGCCCCCGGGTGAGGAAAGAGGTGGAGCCGCTGTGAGCTCTGCAGAGGGGTGCTCCGGGGCTGCTGGAAGCCAGTTCCCAGGCCTGAGCCCTGGGCAGGCTAGCTGTGGTTTAAAGAGTCCCCTTGGGTAACCCAAGGGCCCAAGATGGTTGGGGGGGTGGGGGCTGGGGAGCAGGAAGAATGAAGGGGAGTGGGCCCAGGCTCGGGGGTCCAGGAGGAAGACCAGCCAAGGGGCCCCAGGGCTGACCCCTCCACGCATCCAGCCCCTGGCCCTCACCCCCTCCTGTTACCCTCACCCCCGGCCCTCAGCCCAAGGGTGCCTGGGCACCTGCCTCTCTGCCAGCCCCACACCTGTCTCCCATCCCTCTGCACGAGCCCTCCCATATGCCCACCATCCTCCCCAGCCCCTCCTGCTCTTGTTTCCTAAGGGCAGGGCTGCACTCTAATCTTGCCACGGTGACCCCCACCCCATCACCCAGGGGGCCTGACCTTGTCTCCCACCCCAGCTCTGAGCAGTAAGGAGACGTTCCTGCTCCTGTCCCTCCACAACCGCCTGCGCAGCCGGGTGCACCCTCCTGCAGCCAACATGCAGAGAATGGTGAGGACCCCCAAGAGGGTGGCTGGAGGGGCAAACGTGAAGAGGCCTCAGGAGGCCAGACTGGTGCCAGGCGCCCATCCACCTGAGCAGGGCAGGGGGGTAGCCAGTCACCTGGCCCACTGAGGGGACCATGCCCGGTTGCGGGGGCTCCGCAGCTGCCTGCTTCCCAGAAGGGCAGTTCTTTGGCCTTTCCTCACATCCCATCCCGTTGCCTGGGAGACCAGAAGACAAGGAAGGAGTGCTCCACAAAGAAGTCCCAGCAGGATCAGAGGGGCAGAGGACTGGGAGGGAGCAGCACCCCGCTTGAGGGAGGGGGCTTGAATGTGACCAGGGCCCAGTGCTTCTTCATGGTTTGTCTGGGTGACTAAGTGGGGCCCCTCTGAGCTCCCTCCTCATTCACTGGGGGCTGGGTAGCATGGCAGGATTTCCCACCACACCAACTGGGACCACCGGGGGGGCGGGCGGGAACCATCCGGGGCCCAGGAACACAAGCCCGGCCCATGTTAACAGGCCCGGGAGTGAGAGCAGGATCGTGTGGGGGTGGGCAGGGTTCCCCATGGCTGCCTCCCATAAACTCCTCCAGGCTGGCTCAGTGGTGGTGACCTTGAGAGCTCCCGGGTCAGTTTCCCAGGAGGTGGGGGTGGGGCGAGCCGGCGGGAAGGGGTCACTTCTCCCCCCTTCCCTGCTCCGCAGCAGCTCTGCCCCTCCTCAGGCGCAGGTCCTGGCCCCCACTGCCCACTCTCCTTGCTCCCAGCTCAAGCGCCTGGCGTGTGGGGGCGTCCTGATCACCTGGTCAGCAGTTTCTATAGTTTTCATGCCCCTTTGACCAAAGTCTTAGAAAAAGAGCATTTCATAAAAGATGAGAAGGGAGCCCCACCACTCAGCCTCCCTCACCTCTGCAGCCCTCTAGGGCTTTCCCCCAGTGGAGGCTGAGGCTCTGGGGAAGTTGCAATCCCCATGACAATCTTACCCCGCGGGTACCTTACTGTCCTCATGTTGAGTCTCGTGGAGATTAGGGGACTGCTAATGGGGTGGCTGGGTTGGGCCAGGGCATGGTGATGGGGTGACCCATGTCTTCTTCATTGCTGAACCCCTCGTTTAAAATTTTTTAAGTTTATTTTGAGAACGAGAGAGCCAGAGTGTGAGCAGGGGAGGGGCAGAGAGAGAGAGAAAGAGAAAGAGAATCCCAAGCAGGTTCTGTACTGTCAGCACAGAGCAAAGCGGGGCTCAAACTCGTGAACCATGAGTTCATGACCTCAGCCAAAATCAAGAGTCGGATACTTAACCTACTGAGCCACCCAGGCGCCCCAATGAGCCCCTTGTTTAAGAGGACAGAGGACTACTGGGCGGCAGTGGGGGTATGAGGGGAAGTCTGTTGGTTTGTGGGTGGGGAGAAAAGATTGGGGCCGCTCCAGAGGACAGTGCTGTCTGGGGCCAGAGCCCTGGGGCCGGGAGCCTCTCTTGTCCTGCTTCCCTGTTGGCACCCCAACGCACTCCAAGGCCAGGGTTAGAGAACAGGACAAAGCAGCATGGCTGCTGAGGTCTTTTGCATCAAAGAAAAGTCAAGTGGGAGCAAGTGAACCTTTCTGCCAATGGCCAAGACCAGTTGTACCTAATGGCAAACACAAAACCAGTTTGCAAGTCTTGGGCACTGCCCAGGGCTCGCATTACCAGACAGGAAAAACTACCAGAGAAGCCCATCCCATCACCCGGCTAACACTACTCCCTCAGGAACACCCATCACCCCCCTTCCTGGGGTGGTGCCCAAGGCAGGGCCTAAGGGCACCCACACAGGAGTCAGAAGGATGGGAGCTCTCAGGCCTGGGTAGAGCCAGGCTCTGGGTCAGGCGTCCAAACATCGCTGGTACTTTTACAAACATATCTTGGAGAGTTCCTTGTTCTCCAAGGTCCAGACTGATTGCCCCTGGCTCCGGGCGGGGGGAAGTGGGTGAAAGAAGCTTGGAGGGGTCAGGTGGCCAAGCAGGAATCCCCGTCCAGTGCTCTCTGCATGAGCCCACACCCTGTGGGGAGGTTGAATCACTAAGGCCTGGCCCAAAGGTCCCTGCTGACGTCTCTGTTTGCGCCGCCCCCAGGACTGGAGCGAGAGCCTGGCCCGATGGGCTCAGGCCAAGGCGGCTCTCTGTGGTGCCCCAGCCCCGAAGTCTGCATCGGCACCTCGAGCCACGCAGCAAGTGGGCTGGAACGTGCAGCTGCTGCCCGTGGGTTCAGCATCTTTTGTCCACGTGGTGGGCCTGTGGTTCGCAGAGGGGCAGCGGTACAGCTACACAGCAGCCGAGTGTGCCCCCAATGCCACCTGCACCCACTACACTCAGGTGAGTCTGTGCCCCTGGCTCCAAGGCCCCTGGGCCACTGGGGGCAGCTCAGAAGGGCTACCATTCGTCCTGAAATTGGTGGTCACTTTCCCCCCGAGTTGTATAGTTTTACTTTTTCAGCTTTAAATACGAAATATTTCAAACATCAAATAATGGACTCCCTTTTACCCATTACTAGAAAATGTTTAACTATAGTTGTTTCTCATCTCTGAAGAAAAAACAAACAACAGAACTGAAGCCCTACTCCTGCTCTTTCCTCTGTCCTTCCCCAGAGGTGGGTGACCTTCCTGAAATCCAGGTGGATCAGTCCCAAGCACATTTCCTTTGTTTTATTTTATGTACCTGGCATTGTTTAGGCGCTAGGGTGCAGCACTGAAAAACACAGGCAAAGCCAAAGCATTTTTAATACTTTTACTGCATGTCTAAGTGTTTTCATACCTTTACAGCTTTTGCAAGTGGGTTGTGTGTTATTAAGTCCCGTATGAGTGCTCTCTGTGTGTGTCTCGTTTACCACCCCAGACCATGTTTCTAAGATTTACTTCCGTTGACCCAGATACACATGGGTGATTCACTATGAATAAACTGCAATTTATAAGCATCTAGGTTATTTCTACTTTTTTACTATTAAAAGTCATTCCGGGGGCACCTGGGTGGCTCAGTTGGTTGAGCGCCCGACTCTTGATTCTGGCTCAGGTCATGATCTCAGTTCGTGAGTTCAAGCCCTCTGTCAAGTGCACTATCAGCACGGAGCCTGCTTGGGATTCTCTCTCTCTCTCTCTCTCTCTCTCTCTCTCAAAACAAATAAACACAAACTTTAAAAAATTTTTAAAAAATAAAAGTACTTCCACAATGCACAAATCCTACTTCAGCTCCTTTCGTGCATATGTGTACAGAGTTTCTCTAGGATGCATTTAGAAGGTGAATGGCCAGGTCATAGCATAGCATGCAACTACGACCTTATGAGTTATTGCCAAAGTGGCCATGCCAACTGTACTCCCATTCACAAGTCAGTTCTTGCTTCCCCAGTATTGCCAGGCTCCTTGATTTTGACCAACTCGAGGCTGTGAAATGCTTCCTCACTTGATTTTTAATTTGCTTTTAATTTGAAATTGAGCATATTACCTGCTTTGTTAATTACCTATTCAAATGTCTTGCCCATTTTTTAACACAGTGCATCTTTTTCTTACTAATTTTCAAACATCCTTTCTACATTCTTTATGCTTTCTGTTGGTCATATGGATATACATTTTTTCCTAGCATAGGGCTTATATTTTTCTTTGTGTATCTTATATTTTATATGATAGACCTTTTAGATTTTAGTATTAATCCATTTTCTCAGTTTAATGTATAGTTCATCTGTTTGTGGTATCATGTTTAAGAAATCCTTTTCCACTCTGACATCAGAAATATCTTTTCTTCCAAAGCTTTCCTTTTTCATATTGATGTCATTATGCCTCCTGGAATTTTTCATGCAGGTGTGGTATAGGATCTCATTTTATTGTCTTTCCAAATAAGCATCCTCTACTGAGTATTGAATCCTTCCCCACTGATTCATAATGCCACCTCAGTCATATACCAAGCTCACATCTGCCCGTAAGTCTTTTGCTGAGTTATTGGTCCTATTCTGTTGTTTTGTTGTTGTTTATCCCCACACAAATCATATTTTAATTATGGCTTTATAGAAAAGTTTTGAAAGGAAAATTCTCCATCTACACACTATATGCTATAACAGTTATGCAAATGCTAAAATACTGATGTATTAGTAAACAGTAGCTGCCCCAAGTTCCCAGAATGCACCTGGCCTAGCCTCTTCCCTGAGACACCTAGAATCTGTCCCATGGTCTAGAGCCAAAAAATGAATGCCTGGCACAGTATTGGGTCCCAGGATCCTCCTTCAGCCCAGTGTCTGTTCTGATTGGCAAGTACCCATGCCTACTGGTTGTTAAATATTTTGAATATTTGCCAACTTGGCATATCATGTAATGTGAAATAATGTAATGCAGAGTGTGTGTGTGTGTTGTTGTTGTTACTGTTGTTTTTTTAATATTTATGTATGTATTTATTTTTGAGAGAGAAAGAGGGAGCAAAAGAAGGGGAGAAAGAGAGGGAGACAGAGAATCCCAAGCAGGCTCCACACTGTGAGCACAGAGCCTAATGGGGGCTCAAATCCATGAACCATGAGATCATGACCTGAGCCAAAATCAGCAGTTAGATGCTTAACTGACTGAGCCCCCCAGGCGCCCCTGTTGTTTTTAATTCATTGCTAGATCTGCTTTGCTAATTATTATTTGATATTGAAATTGACCTCTGATTTCTTTTTCTCATACTGCCCTTACTTGGGTTAGAGCAATGCTAACCTCATAAATGAATTGCAAATTTTGCCTCATTTTCTCTTTCCTGGAATAGTTCCTATAATATTTGCTGTAACTCTCCTGTAAAACTATTTGGACCTTGTTCTGTTTTGGGGCTGTTTTGTGTGTATATGCGTTGTATGTGTGGATTTTTAACTGCTGATTCAACTTTTAGAAACGGTCAGAGACCATTTCAGCTTTTCTCCTTCTTCTTGAGATAGTTTTGCCAAGTTCTGTTTTCTAGAAAATTGTCCATTTTATGTTTTCCAATTTATTGGTCAGAATTGTTCAGTATTTAACACAGATTTAAAACTAGAATTAAACAGGGATTTTAAAAAGATTTGCTGTGTCTGTAGCTAGGTCCTTTCAAACTTTTCAGCTTTATTTGTGCTTTCTCTCTCATTCTTTACCAGTCTTGCCAGAGCTCTATTTGAACAAATCAGCTTTTTTTGATTTTAGCCTCTTATTTTTAATTTCTGCTTATTTTTATTATTTACTTTTTAAGAGTTTAAAAAATTTTTTTAGTAATCTCTACACCCAACATGGGGCTCAAACTCACAACCCCAACATCAAGAATCCTTTGCTCTTCTGACTGAGCCAGCCAGGTGCCCCTATTATTTACTTTCTCCTACTTTATTCAGTTTATTATTCTTTTTTATATTCTTTTTAAATATTTTTTAATGTTTATTTTTTTCTGAGAGCAAGCAAGAGGGGAGAGGCAGAGGGACATAGAGAATCCTAAGCAGGCTCCACACTGTCAGCACAGAGCCCAAGGCCAGGCTCACACTCACAAGCCGTGAGATCATGACCTGAGCCGAAGTTGGATGCTTGACTGACTGAGCCACCCAGGCGGCCCTACTGTTTTTTTATATTCTTGATTAATTTTTAAGTCTTTTTCCATTTCTGCTAAATTCATTTAAAGCTATAAATTTCCCTCTAAACTTCATTAGCTGTATCCCGTGAATTTTGCTGTTCCGTGATTTTTCATTTCTACATGTTTCCTATTTCCATCATGATATCTTTGATTTCGAAGTGTATGCTTAAATTTTCTACGTTTTCTCCTTCCCCTTACTTCTAAGCTATTTACTCGATATTTTATTGCATTGTATTTATAGAATGCAGCCCATAGGCTATTGTTCCTTTGGTCTTTGTTGAATCTTGCTTTGTGGTTTAGGGAGGGGGGTCAATGTTTGCAAACGCTCCGTGCATCCCTAAAGAGAATGTACGTTCTCTAATTATCGGGTACATATATATGACTACATGTCTGTGTCTCCCTATTTCACAGTTGTCATTTTAAGTGCTGCAGGAGTTGAACTATTCCTGCGCTGTTTCCAAGTTATCGCTGATTTCAAGATTTTAAATCTAAGTTTGGAGTACTATCCGAGACCTACACCTACCAGCTTTTGCCGTATGATACACTACCCCAAAGTTTAGCATCCTGTGATTCTGCAGGTTGACAATCTGAGCTGGGCCCAGCGGGGAAGTTCTTCCCGCCTTGGTGGGGCCCACGTGCAAGGGCAATCACTTGGCTGATTTTCTGGGAGCTGGATGTCTAGATTGGCCTCAGCTGGCTCACCTCTGCCTGTGGGGTCTCCTGAAGCCTAGGTTCAAAACTGGCTCAGAATCACTTCTTCTGCATTCCGTTGGCCCACACAAGCCACAGGGCCAGCCAGAGACAAGCTGGAAAAGAGAGTCCTCCTCATGATGCAAAAGAGCACATTTAAGCGTGAGCTGTAGGAAGGAGTGAAGGGTTGTAGCCATCTGTGCAATCGGTCACAAGACCTTTGATGTCCAAGATTTTTTTTTTTTTTGAGAGAGAGAAAGAGACAGAGCGCAAGTGGAGGAGGGACAGAGAGAGGGGGAGAGAGAGAGAATCCCAAGTAGGCTTTGTGCTGCTGTCAGCCCACATCCCAGGTGGGACCCCGTCTCGCATACCCATGAGATCGTGACCTGAGCCAAGATGGAGGTGGACCCCTAACGACTGAGTCACCCAGAAGCCCTGTCCAAGACTTTCTTTTGCCACTTCCACCCACCCACGATTCTCTCCTTTCTTCAGGTATCTGCTGACTGAAACCCCTCCACTCCCCCCCCCCCAGACAGCCTTCCTAGGCTATTCCCACCTGTCCTCATAGCCCTGCCCAGCCCAGCTGCCACGGCTGAGGCCCCGGGAGGTGAGGGAGTTGTCTTTCTGTCTGGTTTGGGGCAGAGGCTGCGTCTCCCCTCCCCAGACAGGCATCGTCAGTGCCGTTGGCCCCCAGAAGACTGGGGGGGCCCGTGATGATGGTCTGAGCCACTATGTCTTCTGCAGCTCGTGTGGGCCACCTCGAGCCAACTGGGCTGCGGGCGACAGCCCTGCTCTGGGTCCCGGGCGGAGATTGAAGCCTTCGTCTGCGCCTATTCTCCCGGGTAAGCGCCCGCCGCTGCGTTGTGGGATGGAGGGTACGTCCTCCCAGGGTAAAACGCTCACCCACCCACTCACAAGGCCTTTGCCCCTTGGTCTGCACCCTCACAGAAAGAAGGAAAGGGAGAGGGTGTGGAAGTGGGCAGCACTCACGAGCCCGGCCAGGCAGAATGTGGCTTCCCAGATGCCCGTCCTTGGAGGCACCGTTCTGCTGTGCCCGGTTGAAGTATGGAGCATTAGCCTTAGTTTGGAGGCCATTTTTTTCCTTTCCTAGGACACCTCCCTGTCACCTCCCTGTTCCCTGACTCCCTGGCCGGGCCAGAAGGAGCCGAAGGGGCCGAGGCCCTTTCCCAGGCCAGGCCCTTGCAGCCCTCTCTGGTGCTTACTCTCACAGAGGCAACTGGGAGCTAAACGGGAAGACAATCGCCCCCTATAAGAAGGGCTCCTGGTGCTCTCTCTGCACGGCCAGCGTCTCAGGCTGCTTCAAAGCCTGGGACCACGCAGGGGGGCTCTGTGGTAAGTGCCCCGCCCCGCCCGCCTCCTGCTGGGACAGTGGTACAAGAGAGCTTGATGTGGTGATGCTCGTGGAGGGCGGCAGCGTCCTGTAGGACTGTCCTCCAAGCCGTGGCCCTTAGCACCCGGGAGGCACCTGGCTGGGCTGCCTGAAGGAGGTTCCCTCTCAGAGCTCCAACCTCGCCTGACCAGAGGTCCCCAGGAACCCGTGTCGCATGAGCTGCCGGAACCACGGACGTCTCAACATCAGCACCTGCCACTGCCATTGTCCCCCTGGCTACACAGGCAGATACTGCCAAGGTGAGGGGCACGTGGAGCTCCAGATCACCCAGGGAGTGAAGTCTGGGCCCAGGGCACATGCAGGCAGCCTCAGGGGGTGGGGGGGACACACGGTGTTGCGTGGGTGTCCAGGGGCCGTGTTGCACTCACTCAAAGGGTTTGGAGAGAGTCTTGAGGGAGTTGGTGGGTGCTGACCAGGTACTTGCTGACCCGGACACTGCATATAGTCATTCAACAAACAGCCTGAGCACCACCGGCCAGACCCTGAGCTTTGTAGGGGATTCAGAGTAGATTCCGATCTGGCCCTTAGGCCGTGGACGGTAGCAGGAGGACATTATCAGGATCTAGAAGTAGACTCTCCTCCCAGTGTCCCCCTCCCAGCTCGGTGACCATGGGCAGGTCCGCCTCCCAAGCCCCAGTTTGCTTCTCTCTACAATGGAGATCAAACCAAGTGTAGCAGCAGTCGAAGCCCGGACGGTTTCCGTCCCTGAGGGGCGTGCTGGCCGCAGGTGGCCATTCCCCACACTCCGAGGCCTGTGAGAGGCAGCGTGTTGGGTCCCGGGGCTGCGGGCTGAGCTCTGTTCCTCCCCGCCTGCCCTGGCAGTGCGGTGCAGCGTGGAGTGCGTTCATGGCCGGTTTCGGGACGAGGAGTGTTCCTGCATCTGTGACGTCGGCTATGGGGGAGCCCAGTGTGCCAGTAAGTCCTGCCCCCAAGGTCCCCCGATGAGCCAGGCCACACCCCAGGGACCCCCTCAGCAGCAGAGCGTTGGAGCCAGCTCGGACCGGCTCCCAGGAGTCTACTGTGCACCTCTCTTCCCAACTCCCTGCTCGGTGACATCACATTGGTACCTTGAAATTGTCCCTGGTGGGGGTATTTGCACCGCACAGATTGGCAAATTCTGTATGTCTTTTTTTTTTTTTTTTTTGAAAGCAAGCCGACTGTTACACATTCACCAGCACAACACTGACTCCCACCCACTCTCCGGCTTGGAGAGGGTGGCCAGAGGAAGGGGAAGGGGCTTCTTGAGCTTGGCGCCCTGGCAGGGAGCGAGGCGTAATGAGTCTGAGGTCCCCACGCACACAGTCAGGCCCCCCTGTCCCCAGCCAAGGTGCGCTTCCCCTTCCACACTTGTGACCTGAGGATCGACGGAGACTGCTTCATGGTGTCCTCAGAGGCAGACACCTACTACGGAGCCAAGATGAAATGCCAGGTGATGGTTGACCCCTGCCTTCCCAGGGACCCCCAGGGTCTCAAGTAAGGGTCTCAGTGGAGGGAGCTGGGACTGAGAAGTGGCTCCTTTGACTTCTTCTGACCTGACTCTGGTCATTAGTGTAAAGCGGGGTTACTCAGAGGCCCAATGGGAGCCAGGAGGTCACCTAATGAGCTGAGGGACCCAGGGGTGAGCCCTTGCCCAACCCCCACCTCAGGAGCCGTCCTGATTCAGTCCTAGCTACTGGCTGTCACGTAGGTATAGGAGTTCACAGAGGTCAGAACTTGGGATTTTTCAAGAGCACCAGCGATTCAGATTTTCATGGGCATCGCTAGATTTATTAATGTCGGCAACCAATTCAAACGTATTAAAGACACTGAACAGATGAAACAAAAACCTTCCCGAGGTCAGGGCCCTGCCACTCTGGGCCCCTGTGCACAGAGAGAGGAGATGCAGGCAGGGGAGAGGAAGGGGGACCCCTACTCTAAGAAGCAGGAGGCTGTGGGGCAGGGGAGAGGATGTCCCTGGCCACTTCGGGGCGTCGGGATGGGTAGGAAGGGCCGGCCTGAGCTCTGGGGCCCTGCCAGTGTGACGTAGAGTGGGGGTTACAGGGAAAGGGCGGGGTGCTAGCCCAGATTGAGAGCCAGAAAGTTCAGGACATCCTCGCCTTCTACCTGGGCCACCTGGAGACCACCAACGAGGTGACCGACAGCGACTTTGAGACCAGAAACTTCTGGATCGGTGAGTGCCTGGCTGGTTGGGGGTGCAGGAATCTGGGCTGCAAAACCTCCCCCAGCAGACCTCCCCCAGGTAAGGGTATGATGAGGGCCGAGGACCCGGAACGGGGCTGGCAACCTCCTTCCCTGTGGGGAGCACTGACAAGAGGGAGGGGGAGAGTCCCTGGGGGCCGAAAGAGCTGGGAAGGTGATTAAGGACAGGCATTAGGCAGCAGGCTCCAAGCCGGGGGCGCTCCTCTCAGGGACCCTGGGCTCTGAGTGGGGCCCAGGGCTGGTGGGCCAACCTCAGCTGCTGGGGCCCAGGGCTCACCTACAAGACCACAAAGGACTCCTTCCGCTGGACCACCGGGGAGCACCAGTCATTCACCAGTTTCGCCTTTGGGCAGCCTGACAACCAGGGGTGAGTCTGGAGTGCCCTCCCTCCTCCGGGCTCCCTCTCTCACGCGGGATCGCTTGCTGAGCCCTCAGATGCCACTGAATAACCTCCACCCGGCCTGCTGCCTGGCTGAGCCCTGTGAGGGCCTGGGCCTTACCCGGGGCCCAGGAAGTCTGGGTACAGCTGATGTGAGCCACAGCCCAGCATCTCGGGGCTTACATAAAGGAGAGGGAGCTCTAGAAGCCTCCATCCATCCATCCATCCCCACTGTTCCCTCAGCTGTCCTCCCAGCCCTCCGTTATCTCCACCTGTCCCCCACCACCACGCTCCTCTGCCTACATCAACACCCTGATTCTGGGGTCTTTAGCAATCCACCCACCTGCATCCAGTCCTGCACACACCCATCCCCCAGCCAGCCTGTACAGAGGGCCTTCCGGTTAGGTGGCCCTGCCCCGGTCATCAGAGCCCAGGAATGCCCAGGGCAAGCGGGGGCAGGGTAGAGGAAGTCAGGCTGTGTGGACTAAGGGCTCCAAAAATCTGGCCCACGTCCTTCGACCTCATTGATGGCAGCCGGGCCCATGCCCCTGCTCTGTCACCTAGAGGACACCGCTCTGGTTGGGCTCTCAGGCACACCCTCTCCCTGCTGGGAGGAAGGATATGGGCCTGACTGTTCCAGTTCCTACCTTCACCCCCACCGGCTGGCATGGCTGAGTGCTGGTTCTGGGCAGGGGGAGTTGCTGCCCAGGTAGGGGGTTTGCCGAGCCCTCCCAGCTTCCCTGAGAAGAGTTACAGAGGCCTGAGTGGCAGGCATGGGAGCCTGGGGGTGGGTCTAGCTCCCAGAAGCCCCTTATGTGGGTTGGAGGCACCTAGGCTTCTTAGACGCAGGTGGCCTGCTGGAGTGGAAGATTTTTTTTTTTTAACATTTATTTATTTATTCTGAGAGAGGAGAGAGTGAGCCCATGCTCATGAGCAGGACAGGGGAGGGGCAGAGAGAGAGGGAGGGAGAGAGAGAGAATCCCAAGCAGGCTCTGCACGGTCAGTGAGGAGCCCGACACGAGGTTCGAACCCACGATCCATGAGATCATGACCTGAGCTGAAACCAAGAATCGGACACTTAACCGACTGAGCCACCCAGGCGCCCCTGGAGGAAGATTTAATCCTCCCCCAGGCTCCTAATTTTGTCCGTCCACCCTGAGCACCTGACATCTTGGCCTGGCAGGTTTGGCAACTGCGTGGAGCTGCAGGCATCAGCCGCCTTCAACTGGAATGACCAACGTTGTAAAACCCGAAACCGTTACATCTGCCAGTTTGGTAAGGGCCCTCTCACACCTCCCCTTTCTGGGTCCCTGTCCTCTGAGGTCCCTGCTGGCCCGCTGCAGGCGCTAGGATAGCCAGGTCACAGGCCCAGATAGAGTCTGAGCGTGCAGGGCCGCCGGGGATGTCCCGCTCGGGGCGTTGTCGTACCTGCGGGCCCCTGAGGCCCAGAGAGGAAGAAGGGCCCAGTTTAGCTCGTCTGTGCAGCAGCAGGACTGGAATACAGCCTGGCCAAGGATCTCTCCAAGGTCCCTTTCCTCCTGTCACTAAAGCTGCTGCTTGGGGACCTGTTGGTTTCACTGGTGTTCCTGATTCCCTAGGGCCCAGTGAACGACAGTGGGGAACAGGGGTGAAACCTGGCCCAGAATCGGCCCCCAGCAACACCTGCTGGAAAGGTCTAGAGCTCCATCTGGGCACGATAGCCATTTCAGGGCCAGCTACAGGAAGGTCCCCATCCGAGGACTGCCTGGGCTGCCACTGACCCTCGCTCCGTTTGGCTTCCTTTCCAGCGGAGGAGCACATGTCCCGGTGGGCCGTGGGACCCTGAGACTCAGCCAGGCCTCTCCCCTGCCAGCCTCCCGAGGCACAGCCCTGCGTGCCCATCTGCACACCTGCCTGGAACAAGGGCCAGGCCAGGGCTGCAAGCCCAACATCCACAGAGGTCGCGGACCCTGTGGGAAGTGAGGCAGGGGGCACAAGTCAGACCCAGAGAGGGCTGGGGCCCCTCAGCCTGCTTTCATTGGGAAGATGGGTGTCAGGCGCCCCGGGCCGGCAGTCAGAAGAGACCACTCTCCTCCGTGTGTGCCGGACCCTGTGGGGCAGATGGGGGTTCCTCACTGCCCAGGGTGCACCCCACAAAGGATTAAACTAAGTTATGAATCAGACTTGTGCCTGCTTGTTTCGAAGGGGAATCTAGCGGAGTCAGGATGATCCTGGGAACACCAGAGGGTGCCTGAGGCTTTCCTGCTGGTTGCCCACCCCCAACCCCAGTCCCTTCCCTGCTCACCCATATGACCCAGACCACCCTCTGGAAGTTTTCTGGTGTTAGCCCCTGAATGATGCACAGATTTGGAAGCCTTGTTTGCATCCCTGACTTCCTGTTCCAGCTCCCCCTCACCGCTGCCTCTGTCGGCTTTGCGCTTCTGCCCACACCCTCTCCCTGTATTCACCGTGCCCGCCCCTACATGTTCCTGCTTTCTTTGTGATTATCGGAACTGGGGTGGGTTATGGCCCCGTCGCCCTCCTCTCCCTTCAGTGGTGAGAGCGGCCGTGGGGGCAGGTGAAGACTGGCAGATGCCATCATTAGCGTCCAGAATGCACCCCTACCCAGTTGCACGCTGTTATGTGCGAACATTGAGTTGCTTTGCTGGTTGGAGGTGGGAGTGTGGCCCGGGGTCACGAACAGAGAGAAGTGTAGCAGCCACAGTTTCTATTGTGGTTGTAAACAATAGAAACATAGAAACAGCTGTGACTTAATCACGGCAGAAAAGGAACTTCTCAAAAAGACAATGATTGGGGTGCCTGGGTGGCTCAGTCAGTTGAGTGTCCAACTTCGGCTCAGGTCATGATCTCACGGCTTGTGGGTTCGAGCCCCACATGGGTCCCTGTGCTGCCAGCTCAGAGCCTGGAGGCTGCTTCGGATTCTGTGTCTCCCTCTCTGCCCCTCCCCTGCTCACGCTCTGTCTCTCTCTCTCTCAAAAATAAATAAACATGAAAAAAAGTTGTTTTTTTTTTTTTTAAAGACAATGATTTACAAATAGGCAAAGGACATGAATAGACAGTTCCCCAGAGGAGCTATACAAGTGACCAACAAACACAACATCACTAGTCATTAGGAAATTCACAGCAAAACCACACTGAGATACCACTTCACACCCATTAGGATAGCTGTTATCAAAGAAACAGATGATAACCGGGGTGCCTGGGTGGCTCAGTCGGTTAAGTGTCCGACTTCGGCTCGGGTCATGATCTCACAGTTTGTGAGTTCGAGCCCCACATCCGGCTCTGTGCTGACAGCTTAGAGCCCGGAGCCTGCTTCAAGGAGCCTGCTTCAAATTTTAGGTCTCCCTCTCTCTCTGCTCCTCCCCCACTCATGCTCTCTCTCTCCTTCAAAAATAAAAACATTAAAAAAAGAAACAGATGATAACAAACGTTGATGAGGTCTTGGACCAACTGAAACCCTCATACACTGCTGGTGGGAACATAAAACTCTGGAAACAGTCTGGGGAGTCCTCAAAAAGGTAAGCACAGCTACTACATGCCCCAGCAACCCCACTGCTAGGTATGTACCCGAGAGAACTGAACACAAGTACTCCAACAAGTCCTTAAGTACCAACAAGTCCTTATGCACAAAGTTCCCAGCAGCATTATTCGCAACAACCCAAACGCCCATCAACCGATGAGTGGATAAGCAAATCTTGGTGTGTACGTGCCAAAGAATATTATTCAGCCATTAAAAGGAACGAAGGACTGGGGCGCCTGGGGAGCTTAGCCAGTGAAGTGTCCGACTCTTGATTTCGGCTCGGGGCATGATCCCACAGGATTCTTTCTCCCCTCTGCCCCTCCGTGCTTGCGTGACACGTTCTCTCTCTCTCTCTCTCTCTCTCTCTCTCTCTCAAAGAACAAAAAGGAATCAAGTACAGATACGTGCTGAGGTGGATGAACCTTGAAAACATTTTCAGTGAAATAAAGTAGCCACAGAAGGTCACATATCATGGTTCCATTCATATGAAATATTCAGAATAGGTAAATCCACAGAAATAAAACGCATGTTGGTGGTGGCCAGGGGTGGCAGGAGAATGGGGAGTAACTGCTCCATGGGTCTGGGTTTTGTTTTGAAAACTTAGAGGTGGTGGTTTCACAAATGCCACCAAACTGGTTACTTTCCTGCTATATGAATTTCACCTCAATTAACAACACAAATCCTGACCACAGGATCCCAGGGAGAGTCAGAGAGCCGGGGGGGGGGGGCTTACGCAGCCAGAAATAGTGCCCCAGATTTGGCTGCAAAGTCAGGCCAGGTAGACACCCATGCCAGTGCTGTCAGGAACTGCAGAGGGTAAACTCGGGCAGTGACGCTGGAGCCACCCGTGTGGCAACCCCACCTCTGCGCTGACAACTGATGCTGGCAATCCCGTGCCCTCCTGAGCCCAGACACCAAATTCCCATTCCGCTGCGGCCTCGCCGGTCAGCATTCCCGGCACGAAGGCTTGTGCCTCGGCCGTGTATTTCTCAGCGCTGTGGCAAAGGGGCCATCCAAGAGTTTGCGAGTGGCGGTGGCAGTGGGCAGGTCCTACCTGAAAAGTCCATTCCAAGCTTCTCGTCTGGAGGCAGGGCAGCACAACGCGGAGCTTCTCCAAGTCAGGCTGCAGACCAGCGGCATTGGCGTCAGCCAGGAAGGTGGTAGAAAAGCAAATTCTCGGGACTCCCACGTGGCTCAGTCGGTGAAGCGCCTGGCTCTTGGTTTTGGCTCAGGTCATGATCTCACGAGTTCGTGCGCTTGAGCCCCGTGTCCGGCCCTGCGCTGGTGGAGCCTGTTTGGGATTCTCTCTCTCTCCCTCTCTGCCCCTCCCCCACTCGTGCTAGCATGCTCTCTCTCTCTTTCTCTTATAAATAAATAAATTTTTAAAAGAAGAGAAAATTCTCAGCCACCTCCACCACCTCCAGCCAACTGAATGGGGAGGGTGAGGCCAGGGCTTGGGTTTTAACAAGATCTCTGGCTACTTCAGACGCAGGCTCTGGTGCCAGAACCACGGGGGGAGGTGGAGAGTTTGAGCCTAAAGTCAGGCCACCTGGATTTCAGGGCAGGCTCTGCTACTTACTGCGTTACTTTGCGTGAGACCGTCACCCCAGCCTGCCTGGAACGGTCTGGGTGTCAGCACTGCAAGCCCCACGTGCTTGGAAACCCCTCATTCCCAGGCGATCCGGGACACTTGGTCACCCCAAAACATCTCTCTGCCTTCTATTCTTCTGTAAAGTGAGGATAATAAACTGACTTGGTACATTAAGGTGTCGGCGACAGAGCCTGAGGTCAGCAAACAGGGATGAATGTCAGCTCAGCTGAGCTCGTGCCCCAAATTTTTTTGATTCCTTCATCAACAGTACACCATCGAACCTCGCTTGTTAACTAAGTAAATCTGTGAAACAAGTTGCTTGAAACTGTGCCTGGTCGTTAGTCAACTCAGAAAGTCAGGGGCTCATTTTTCTTCTTCGCCCTCAGCTAATGTCGTTTGGCCACGATTAAGGCCGGGTTTCAGGCAACCACCAGGGCAAACAATTAGAACCGTCCCAGCTACTCAGACGAGCCCCACTTAGTATCAGTACGTTCGACCCTGTCTCATGTTGTTTGCTTCCTCCCCCAGCCCTCCACCCTCAGAATCCGTTCCCTGATCACTGTGCCAGGTTTCTGCCAATATAAATTAGCAAAATCTCTGGGTTCTTTGGGTGATTCCATATCCTCCTTCTAGATTTGAAGTCATCGGCCCCCTGGGACCTGCAGGGGTCTGACTTGGTGTTTCAGTCTGGAGAAAGTGAGGGGTGGTGGGGTAGGGCACGCAAGGGGACTCGTTCATGGCAAGGTCATAAGGGGGTGTATTATTTCGGGAAGTGCCAGCTGCTGGCCACGGTTGCACGTGTGCACTGGTCACGTAGCACGTAGCACACTAACTGCAAGGGAGGCCAGGAAACTCCACCCAGATGTGTACCCAGGGAGGGGTATGGGCTTGGCAAATAGCCAGCAAGTGTGTGCCTCTAGCGTGTTCAGTAGGACCAAGAGGTAGCTTCTGCTGGCAAGGGAGGTTCCCTGGGAGTGGGAGGTACCTAAGTCTTCCACCTTCCCAAAGAGCCCCGTTCCGATGGCCTTGCCCTCCATTCTCCATTCTCTCCCAGCTAGAGACCTAGCAAGGAAGGGTATGAGGCCACCTGATGGCGTTCTATAGCCACTGATCAAGCTGGAACATTGGTTTATTTTACTCTCTCATCCTTGTAACTGCAAGATATAAAAATTCCCTGCTTTTGGGGGCGCCTGGGTGGCTCAGCCAGTTAAGCCTCTAACTTTGGCTCAGGTCATGATCTCGCAGTTCGTGGGTTCGAGCCCTGCGTTGGGCTCTCTGCTGTCAGCACAGAACCAGCTTCAGATCCTCTGTGGCCGTCTCTCTCTGTCCCTCCCCTGGTCTCACAAGCATGATCTCTCTCTCTCTCTGTCTCTCTCTCT
This sequence comes from Panthera leo, assembly GCF_018350215.1. Classification (NCBI taxonomy): domain Eukaryota; kingdom Metazoa; phylum Chordata; class Mammalia; order Carnivora; family Felidae; genus Panthera; species Panthera leo. Next base: position 48,649,971 of record NC_056693.1, on the reverse strand, counting down.
CTCTCTCTCTCTCAAAAATAAATATACATTTAAAAAAATGCCCTGGTTTTCTAACCATGACTTGAGCAGAGAATTTGGATTCTGAGATTGTCCTTTCCTTTAAGCTGTGCGGTGCCATTAGCTCAACCCTCTGGCCAACAGCCCTTGACCTCAGGGTAATCTTTATACCCTTCTATGTCAGGAGCCGCCAGATCCCCAAAGCCCTGCCTTTGAGGGCCACTTTGTTCTGGGGGACCGCAGGATTAACTATCTCACCATGGCATCCCGTGCACTCCTGGTATCCTGTCCCTTAATACTAGCTGGATTTTCACTGTCCTCTGGCCACATTCCAGCTTTAAAGCACCCCCGTTTCCCCCTGGGCTTTTAGCCCCTTCCATACCTAATCCTATTTTGTATCAATCAAGGTTCTTGTTTTAAGCAACACAAACCAATTCTGGCGACTCGAAGCAGAAAAGGAATTTGCCGAAGATACTGCTTAGTTCCCAGGAGCTCTTGGAGAGATCAGAGCATCAGGTCGGGAAAACACCTCGCTGCCTGTGCCGGGCGCAGACGCCACAGTCAGTGCCTCCAACGTGGGGTGGAGGTGCACCGCCCTTGAAAGCTGGATGTAGCTGCGGCCACTGCCGCCATCAATTGCTGAGAGGGACTTCTTCACGCTGGCAGCTCTCCTTCAAAGTCAGGCCTGTGGGTCTGAGGAGAGGGGCCACGTTACGTGCCCAGGCCCTAAGGGCAACGAAGGCCGGGAGAGGGAGGCAGAAGGGGGCATTTTCAGCCTCTTTCATGGGAGGCAGTTTATGTCTCAAAGCTAGGGGATACCTATAACACAGGAAGGGGGCTCAGATGTGAAGGGTAGAAGGAATGACTCACGTCCACTGTGAGAAGCCACCTGGCACGTCCGGGACTCAGGCCTGCAGCATTGCTCTGTCTGCCCGTGCTCTGTTCTCGCCCTGCTTTGGATTCTGCACAGGGTGGAGCCGGTAATGGAGCAGTCTGGCGCCAGGACTCTGCAGCCTGAAGGCGCTGACAGACCCAGCCTCCGCTTCCAGCCGATCCCACTGGGTATTTTCTTTCTTTCTTTTTTTTTTTTAAAGTTTATTTATTTCGAGAGCAGGGGAAGCAGGGGAGGGGCAGAGAGAGAGAGAGAGAGAGAGGGAGAGACAGCATCCCAGGCAAGCTCCTCACTGTCCGATGTGGGGCTCGAACTCACAAACCCATGAGATCATGGCCTGAGCCCAAATCAAGAGTCAGACACTTGAGTGACGGAGCCACGCAGGCGCCCCCCCTCCCCCCCCCCCCCCCCCCCGATGGCTTCAAGTAAGTCCTCTAGCTTGTTGGAACACTGTACCGGTTGCAAGGCTGGGGACTGAGATCCCACCGCTCCTCTCAGCTCACTGTCCTTCTGAGCCCGGTTACGGTAGCCCTGAGACGGGGCACTCAGAGCATTACCCTACGAGGCTGCGGTGAGGGTTGGGTGAGGTGCTGGGTGTGAAGATGCAGCCCCATCTGGCAGATGGTTAATTTCAATCACTTCTGGCCGCTGGTTGCAACATTCTAGCATTGGGGATGACACGGCCACCCTTTCCTTCCTGGGAGCCCTATGAAAATAAGTGAACTACTTTGCGCCCATTTGATGAGGTCAGAGTGGGCACATCAGGGAGTCAGCTCAGGGAGCCCTGGAGACCAGTTGTCCAGGATGTCCACCCCCTTCTGCTTCTCTCCCTTTTCCTCATTCTAGTCTTTCCATCCACTTGGTCTGTTTCTGTCTTCTGCTTCCTTCCCATCTGACTGCTGACCTCCCCTGTCCTTGTGTCATCTGCGGTCACTCATTATGACTTCTGTTCATGAACTATCTGTCCCGAGTTCCATGAATCAGGCTCTCACAGCCCCCGGGGGAATGTAAGAGGGCATGTCCCCCAGGAAACCTGTCCCGGGGTCTTTATGAGAGATGAATGTGGAGCAAAGACCTCCACCCTGTTTCCTGGTGCTTGGTCCCTGTGATGGTTAAGTTTGTGTCTCACTTAGGGCCATGGGGTGCACAGAGATTTGGCCAAATATTATTTTGGGTGAGTCTCTAAGAGTGTTTTTGTTTTGTTTTTTATTTTTTATTTTTTAGTGTTTGTTTATTTTTGAGAGAGACAGAGACAAAGTGTGAGCGGCAGAGGGGAAGAGAGAAAGGGAGACAGAATCCAGAACAGGCTCCAGGCTCTGAGCAAGCTGTCAGCCCAGAGTCTGATGCAGGGCTCGACCTCACAAACCGCGAGATCATGACCTGAGCCAGAGTCTGACACTTAACCAACTGAGCCACCCAGGCACCCCATTAAGAGTGTTTTGGGACGAGATCAACATTTGAAGGGGTTGATGCAGTTAAGCGGATGTGGGTGGGCCTCATACAATCAGTTGAAGGCTTAAATAGAATGAAAAGATTTACTTCCCAAGAGTAAGAGGGAACTCTTCCTACCTGACTGCCATTGAGCTGGGACATCAGTTTTCTTTCTTCCTGCCTTCAGACTTGAACTGAAACTGACTCTTCTAGGTCTCAGACTTGTTGGTCTTTGGACTGGAACTATGCCATTATCTCTCATGGGTCTGCAGTTTGCCGACTGCCAATCTTGAGATTTGTCAGCCAATTCCTTATGATAAATCTCTTTCTTTCTGTGTATACATCCTATCGGTTCTGTTTCTCTGGGGAATCTTGACGATACAGCCCTCGAATGGGGGTGGGGCCAGCCATCACCAGGCTTACCTGCTCTGGGCTGCAGGTGATAGGTGCTCAGGAAGATGCCCATTACACATGTGGACATGGTTTGCCATAGGTGGTGAACTTCCCAGACACTCCACTAGCCCCCTTGCAATAATTGACTCATCACTGGCAATCTGGTAGCCATTGAATGGTTTTTCCCCCAAAGCTGGGTCCTATGATCGGGGCCCCAGGAGAATGATGCAGGTTTCTACATTCTCTCATTTCTGTGCAATCACCTCCTACTCAGTATTCTCATTTTTAGGGGATAGTGATGATGTTTAGCCCAAAGAGAATGATGAATTTATATTAATGCTGTGCCTTCTATCTTGGGCACATCAGGAATTTCTAAGTGCCTCTGCCCTGTGTGGTGGACACGCGTGTGATTTTCTGTCCCCGGTGGACATTGCAAATGTGAAAGTGACCAGGGGTATTAAGATACGTCACTGGGTGCCTGGTTGGCTCAGTCGGTTAAGCATCCGACTTCACCTCAGGTCATGATCTCACGGTTCATGAGTCCGAGCTGACAGCTCGGAGCCTGGATTCTGCTTTGGATTCTGCATCTTCGGCTCTCTCTGCCCCTCCCTCGCTCATGCTCTCTCTCTCTCAAAAATAAATTAAAAAAAATAGATACACCAAAGGAATAGACACAGAAAGCCAGACGAGACAAAGTACAGGCGTTCACCTTGGTACATGGACATTTGGGTAATGTGTCCTTGAGTGGATGAATCAGAACCATGAATGGAAGAGGAAGGACAAGGTGGGAGTGATAAATTCCAACTTCCTCCCAATTAAACGCTCAGTCTGGATCGTCAGTGCCTCAGGGACACTACAGCCAGTCTCCTGGTCTCCACGGCAAGCAAGCAGGTGCTGAGTAAGTGCTCTTGGCTCTTGTGTTGCATGAAGTCTTGAGAACAGGAAAAGGAGAAGGCTCCCATTTGTTACCATCTTGGCAGCCACAGTGGACCACAGACAGAGGAAGAAAGGGGTTGGGCTCAGGGGAGGGGCCTTGAAGTCACAAGCGAAACTCTGGGGTCTGATCCAACCTCCCCCCCAAAAAAAAACCAGAATCGATTTCATGGACTTCCATTCATGCATTCTGCAGACATCAAGTGGCACTTACTGAGGGCCAGGCCCTGAGCACCGGGTGAGGGTACGCAGGAGTCCCCTCCCTCTCCCACTGTGGAAGAGCTGCTTTCTCCAGTGGTGAACAGCAAAGGAGAGGAGCCCAGAAACTAGAAGATCTGCGGTGACTGGCACACAGACCCATCTCCGCCCTCCCCTACATGGGATCTTGCCTCCCCCACCGACAGAGGGCAGTGGGGTGTTTGTTCCCCAGAGCAGGCCAGCTGCTGGCTTTGCTGCTTCCTTAGAGCCACCTCGGCCATCTCCGACCCAGGGGCTTAGCCCACAGGCAGCTGCGGTGCGTGGGCCGGGAGCAGGCAGGCAAGTGGGCAGGCAGACAGGCAGCAGGACACTCGAAAACTGTCTCTGGCCAGGGCTAGGTGTCTCCCCAGAGGACACGAAGACCACGGATATCGTCCCTCCTGCCTTTTGATGGTACCACCAAGGGCATAGGCAATGGGGTTGATTGCCACGGTGGGTTTGGGGTGTGAAGGAGGCCAGGCCGGGCTGCCCACTGTGCTGCCCCGTGTCTCAGGGCCACTCAGGGGACCATACCCACTGCCTGGGGGCTGAGGAGCAGGGAGGGGCCGGCCTGGAAGTGAGTGAAGCCGGTGTGCACTTGGGCCCTTCCTCTGCACCCCTCCCTCCCTCCTCTCATGCTCTGCCCTGCTCTTTCTCTCTTCAGATTTAGACATGGCTGGAGAGCCCAGGCCCGGCCCCACCCAGCCAGGCCAGAAGAGGCAGCCGGGCACAGCCATCTCCTGGTGAGTCTGTCCAGGGTCGCCCGCAGGGGAGGGGGGCTGCTTGCGGGCTTGTCTGGGGCTCTGGGTCCCCCTGGGATGGAACAAGGACCTCAGGAGTCCAGCTCAGGGAACTCACTGCGGCACCTGGGGGTTCCTTCTCACTCGGCCTCAGCTTTTGTCCATAAACTGAAGGAGATGACCCGTTCATTCCAAGGCTTCTCATTGCTGATGTCACCCAGCACCACCTGCTGACCGAGGCAGGATGCCCCCTCCTCCCACCTGGAGCCAGGGGGCATGGGTCCTCCCAGGGGATCCCCACCTTCATGGTGCTTGGGGGCTTTTTCCAGGTACAGATATTTGGGAAGTAGCAAATGGGAACTTCCCTGGATGAAATCTTGCCCCTAACTTGGGAAGTGTAAGAAAATGTTAAGGGGTGCCTGGGCGGCTCAGTCGGTTAACCATCCGACTTTGGCTCAGGTCTTGATCTCAGGGTTTGTGAATTTGACCCCAAGTCAGGCTCTGTGCTGACAGCATGGAGCCTGCTTCAGATTCTCTGTCTCCCTTTCTCTCTGCCCTTCCCCGACTCATGCTTGCTCTCTCTCTCCCAACAATAACAAAATAAACATTAAAAAAAAAGAGGATAATGTTAAGAAATCTTTAAACATTTTCAGAAAGGAGCTTGCCACGTTCTGCCAGCTAACGTGCCCTTTTCACAGGCGTAACGAGTGTCCCCTCAGCTGGGCATCTGTGATGGCCTCACTCAGCTCCTGGCCCTCCTGCGGGCATTTGGGTGGTTTCTGTCTTGCGGTGGAGGAGGCAGTGGGGCAGGTGTTTGCTGTTAGGAACAGCAGTGTGTAAATCCCCTGGGGCCAAAGTTTCCAGTCTCTTTTGGGTTTCTCCTTGCCTCATCTTCCTGGAAAGGAGATGGCGGGGTTGGGCTGGGGGCTGATCTGAGAAGTCCCTGAACCTCCAGGTTGACCTTGAGAGAGATTAAGCCAAATCTCTCCCTGTCAGCGTCAGCCTGAAGGTCTGTGTCACCCTGTGAGTGTGCCGGCGTGGGTGGCTTTTGCACTGCGTTTGTTTGGGGCTGATGAGTAGGTGTGTGCTCACAGGCAATGCGGTTTTTTAAACTCACATCTCTTCAGTGGAGCAGAACTGCATATGTGGTGTTGGTTTGCCTTGCATCTCATGTGATTCTGGGGGTTTAGTAATTATCACTGTCTGATAGGAGCAAAGTGGTTCTCTGCCATAGTTCTCTCATGTGCTTTTTTACCGTGGCCACTTATGAGGCCACTTTTGAGGCCTCCTTCACACCCCAAACTGACCATGGGAATCAACCCCATTGCCCCTAAGGGCCTCAGTTCTTCGCTTTGTCACCTTCGGATTTCCTGTCCTCCCCAACTACCTTCCCAGCCTGCTCTGACCTGCTTCTGCCAGCCTTCTGAAGGGTGCAGGTGCAGGAACAGGGAGGCAATGGGGCATAATGGCAGCTGTCCGGCAGGGGCTCGGACTCCATTCAGAGGGGACCCCGCCTTCAAGGCCGGGGGCAGGGGTGACCTCCTTAAGTCACACATCCCCAGTAGGGACTCCAGTAGGGAGAATGAAGCATTTTGCGGGGTGGGGGGTGGGAGGCTGCCACTGGAGCCTCCTGGGTCCAGGGCAGCAGTGGGTGGGCAGCTGGGACTGTGGCTCTGGGCCTTAGGATGGTGACCAGAGGAACGACAGGTTGGGAATGTGGTTCTGGCAGCCGCTGAGCTGCTGGATGACCTGTCCGTGAGAACTCGTCAAGTCCAGGACATGTGACCTGAGCCTCCAAATGGAATTTCTCAACCTGTAGGGAAAGGTCTGTGGTGTAAGGATTGTCCCAAGTCCCCGCCCCCTGCCCTTGGCCCTGAGGACACAGGTGGTTTGACCTCTGCCCACAGCACCGTTCTGAAGGGGTGTTCTATTTCTCCTTTTGTGGGAAGCCCGAACTTGCAGACTGTAGCAATTAACCCAGACCAGAGGACAGAGCACGGAGAAGCCATGTGACCAGGACACTGCCCCTTGGGGGAAAAGACTCAAGGGCAGTTGCCATCAGCCCCGGCTGATGACTGAGAGGTGGCATGGGGTGGGATGAGGGTAGGAGGGCCGGCACCAGAGCCCACCTTCCTTCAGGCCAAGAGGGACCCCGTAACTGCAGAAAGCATGGCTGTGGGGCGCATGTAGCCTAACATCTAATTCCCAAACCCATCCTGTGTGTGTTTCAACTCAGGCTGCTCTCCAGTCTGTGCTAAGCAGTCAATGAAATATCATTCCTACACCACTCATTTTTGACTACGTCGAAAAGTCGTTGTAGGAAAAAAAATGTAAGGGAGGAAAAAGTCAAACCCTTGCATTGGCCGGGAATCGAACCCGGGCCTCCCGCGTGGCAGGCGAGAATTCTACCACTGAACCACCAATGCTGCTGTGAGGAGTTATTTGCTGCGGAGACTCAGGTGGTCAGCCACAGGCTTCAGCACCGTGTCTGTTCTTCGTCAACGCTTCCGTCCGGTCTGAGGGGGCGGAGCTCTCCAGCCAATCCAAAAGGATCCAGAAGAGAGAATTTTCCCCGAGCAGTGGCGCCCGGCGGAGACGCATCAGCTTCAGTTCTGTCCTAGCATCCTAGCCCCCAAGCCCCCAAGTCCCCAAGCCCCCAAGCCCTCCCGCTGGCTGGTTCCAAGCCCTCCGGAGGCAGCGCTGGGCGCGGGACCCCCACCCACCTCTAGCCCGACCCCCGGGGCTGCGCACGCGCCCTCCTGGCGCGCCGCTGTCACTTTCTCCTTTCTCCAAGGATGATCCTCCCACCACCGGAATCAGCAATCGGCATCCCTGCTGTGTGTCCAGGCCGCCCGTCCAGACCTCCTGAAGCCAGAAAGCGGAGGCGAGGATGGCCGGAAATTTCACTAACCGGCCTGTGGGGCGTCTCAGGATGAAGGGGAACTCCCTCCCCTCGCCCCCAACGTCCTCCATTCTGACCCAGTAGCCTTACAGGCCTCGCCCCTCGTGGGCTGGGCCTGAGCTGGGGACGCACAGCACCAGAAAGTTGTTTTAGAAGCTGTATTGCCGCCGCGTGCATCCCCTCCCCTGATCCTTATCCCCCGTTCCAGCCCCGGGTGCAGATGGCACCCGAAGCTCCTGTAGCTGTGTCCCCACAGAGCCTCCCTGCCCAGGCGGGTGCTTAATTCTCTTTGCACCCATCTCCACATCCCTCCTAGGCACCAATTCCCTGCCTGGAGATGCATGGTACATGAGAGAAGGGGGAGAGGCCGGGCAGCGAGAGTCTGGGACTTTCCAGACTCCTGCTCTCTCCCAAGGACTGGAGCAAAGAGGAAGGCGGCCTGGCCACAGCCTTAATCCTGCCTGGCTGGCCCTGCCAGTCAGTGCTGGGCCACATCCTGGCAATCCCAACCAAGGATTAAGGGCTCTCACACCCCCACTGTGGCTTTGGGCCCTGACTTAACTCTTTCCTTTCATCCTTTGCCAGACTAAGATCCAGAACATCAGCTGTTCCTGGGTCAGGCAGAGGAACTTTTGGAGAGCCCTGATCTGGCCGGCCAGAAGGCTGCAGGCGATTGACCCCTCCTGCCCACCGGGGCCACCTGACAGATACCCCTTATTAGAGGCCAGACATGGGGAAGCTGGTTTGCTGTGTTCTCTCAAAGTGGCCTTGGTCAAGTCCCTAAGGCCTCTTCCAATGGAGAATTCTGGGATTCTAAGGAAAAGTTGCACACCTCAGTTTCTTCAAGTTAAATGGGTCTGGGAAAGGACTCTGGCCATGAAGAATGACCCCTTCCCCATTTGTCTCTGTTGCAGCAGCAGTAACTATGACCTGGACTACAAGCTGTACAGGGAAGATGTCCCCTACCGGTAGGTGGGTCTTGCCCCCTTGGTCCTCTGGGTAAACAGGTGGGGCTGGTTGGCCTGACTCCCTCTCTATCCTATCCCAGTAGCGTGTATGAATGCCAAAGAATCCCTCCACTCATTAACCGCGTGCCTGTCAAGATCCGGAGGACCCAGGTGGGCATGGGGATCAAGAGCAGCTGCAGTCCCCACAAGGGCCCCAGGAAGAGCCACCTGCCCCAAGAGCAAATAAAGCGTGAGTGAAGGGGCAGAGCCTTCACCTACAGGGCTAGGAAAGAGCTGGGAGGACCTCGGCAGTGAGGGCAGGCCCGGGAGCAGCCCTGCCCTCTGCCTCCTGGGCCCGTGGGACACCAGCTCCGGCCCCTCTCCACACAGTCCAGACCGAGGAGCTGCACTCCATCAGGGGGGAGCTAAGCCAGATCAAAGCCCAGGTGGACCGTCTGTTGGAGACTCTGGAGCGCATGGACCAGCAGAGGGACCAGCTTCTGGGTCAAGCACCTCCAACTGGGGGCCCAGCCTGCACTCCAAGTGAGCTCCAGCTTTGCCCACTGCTGAAGGTGCCAGGGGGCATGGCACCTGGCGTCCTGCTTTCCATCTGCAGGGCTCCTTCCTGCCCTCCCAGGGTCTGGTTGTCCCCATGGCTGAAGACCATATGGCTTCAAGGTTGTTCTAGGATCTTCCCACCACTCAGCAGCTGTCTGGGGGCAGAGCAGTGTCCCAGTCCACCCCCATCTTGTCGTCTCAAGCCCTAGGCACCCTAGATCAGTGCCGGGCACCAAGCAGCCTCTCTGAGATCAGCCGGGACCTCCAAACCTGGCCACTAACTGGCGACTGTCCCTGAACAGGGTCAGAGGCCAGTGAAGAAAACAGGGCCCTGGTGAGTAAGAGGTCCTCATGCAGAAACACTGAAGCCAAGCAGGAGTCCAGGGGCCAGAGGCCCCATCCAGAAGCAGACAGCCCCGAGGACAGCACAGACCCAGAGGAGGCAGTGAGTGGCCCGGCACCTCCCCTCATCCTCACCCTCCCTGCGTTTGAGTCCTTGTGGCCTCCCTGTGAACAAGGGAGAGACTCGGGTTTGTGCGGGAGCCCACAGTGGTGGTTGAGGAGAGACATAGGACTTCTACCGCAGGCAAGGCCCAGAACATGGGCCCTGCACTGTGTTGTCTCCCCCTCTCAACTCGGGCTTGATGAGCTCAGCTGGACTAGGGGCTGTCTGCTTCTTCTCCAGGAAGCCGGGAGGCGGGCTTTGAGCACCACAGACATCACAGCTGTGCCTCAGGGCCCCACACCCCTTGCCTGAGAACCACCTGGCAAGCTTGTTAAAACCGATTTCTGCCTTTTCCCTGCCCCCACATCTTATATTGTACCGTGCTCCCTGGGGAAGCTGTGGCACATGGACCTTCCCGGATGGAGAACATCCAACCTGAGTCTGATAAGAGCCCTTTGTACAACATCAAAGGGCCCAAATGTTCCCTGACCTACCATATCCTCCTCCCTTATTGGTAGTCCCTGAGATAGGCCGAGCCCCGGGTTTGTTTGGGCCATCTCAACAGGGCCCAGGATGCCGGTGGAGGGGCTGGCAGTAATGAACTTCCCTTCCTCCACCTGTCCAGCTTTGCCCCTCCAACTGCTGGGCTCTGGAGGGCCATTACTGTTGCCCAGGCCTGAGTCACATCTGGGGAAAGACTGGGCTAGAGGAAGGGAATGTTTGTTTTGTCTAGGGGTTCTGGGTTCCCAGGCCTCTAGAAGAATCTCGAGGAGCACTGAGCTGCCCAAGCTGCCCAGAAAGAGATGTGGGGGTGAGGAGAGATGCTGGCAGACAGACCTCCCTTTCCCAGACACCCCATGGCTCTCAGTCCTCCTGGCCAGAGTCCTGCTTCTGTCTTTCTACAGGTGAAGAATCATGCATCAGACCAGGAGGGCAGTCAGTAGAAGAGTGGAACCCCTCCCGGCTCCTTCCCAGGCTTCCTTCCTTGCCTCGTATGATTTTTGGAAGGCCTCCTGGTGGCACCTGTGCAACCAGAGGCACCCGTTTTGGAATGAGGACAATGAAGTGGAAGCCTCTCCATAATGGTGGCTTTTGCTTTGGAGGCCAAGCTTCCAGACAGTCGGGGGCTGAGAGGGAGGCCTGCAACTGCCTAGCACATGCTCGCCATCCTCATGAGGCTGAGGCCCAGTCTTGCAAGGGGCAGTTGAACAGGCCCCTGCCTTGGGAGCGCCTCAGCCCCTCTGACTGCAAGCACCGCTTTGGCTGCTTTTCCCTCCTCTCCAGGTCCTGCCAGTTCCAAGTGTGGAGCATCCTGCAGCCACCAGCCCCGCTTTCCCAGTTCCAGTGATGCACAGGAAGATCCACTCAAGTTCTACAGTCCCCTTCCGGTCTTTAAGCTCCTCGGTGTGTGTCCCACATAACCCACCTTTGGTTCTAGACTGCCCACCCACCCTATGAAGCCCTCATTCAGAATAGGGGTATCATTTTTATGTCCTGTTTCTATCTTGTCTCTCGCTTGACACTGTGTATTTCAGACCTGCTCTGGAAAGGCTGTAATGTCAAAGGGGAAAAATAAAATTTGTATTTTTCCCTGGTCAGGGGTTCTTGGTATGGTCTCCAAGCTTCATTCTGGTCCTTGGGCTGCCTTAGGTCAGGCCTTCCAGGAGAAGCTGAGCAAGCCCCGGACACACGCACGTTCAGAAGCTCCTACCAAGCCAGGGCACAGGAGCCACACAGGGAAGATGCCACTCTTGTGGTCACTCAGCTAGGCCAGCTCTGCCATATGGAATAATGGCCAGGCTGCATCTGGTCTCCCAACATCCAGAAGCTCTTACTCCTGGCAGTTTATCCGCCATCTCCCAGGAGCCAAGACTAGACGATAACAAAGCCAGCCTGGACCCCTACTTCTTACCAGCAGTGCAGGAGGCCTCCGGCTGTGCTGCTCTGCCCACGGCCAAGGAAAGGTGGAATCTGGTTTCCACCCAGAGCCAAACCCCTTTCTGCTACCCACCCTTGAGCTTTGGTCTTGCCCAGCACCAAACCAGAGGCCAGAGAGTGCACCCAGAGTGCTCCTGGGGCCACACAACCCTCCCTACTTGTGCCACACCTTGGCAGCGGCCGCTATGGTGCTCAAAGGGGCAGCCTCTCCTTCTTCAAAGCACATTTCCCCACACCAACCCCAGCACCTCCTTCACCTTCAGCCGGTCTCTTCTGCTTATGTTGCTCTAAGGAACAGGACACCTTTATGACAATGCTGTCCCAAGCCCTTGACACCAGGGGCCCAAGACCACATTACATGCTCAGAAGAGCCTTGCTCCGTTAAGTCCGCCACTGACAAGAAGCACAACAAAAGACTTTTTCAGATATAAAGGAGTTTGTTTTAGCTCAGATATAAATGACAAGGCACAGCCCCCTGTCCACTCTCTCAAGAGCAGGCCAATTCTATAAAAGGGAGTCACCAGCTGGCCTGCATAGGGTCCATCCCTGACAAGAGCTCCAAGCCCCGTTTTCCAGGCCAGTCCAGCTGAAGTCTTTTTCAACGTGGGAGTGAGGCCGCATTCCCAAGTTTCCTCTAATTGGTCGGAGCTGGGAAGCACCGGCTCAAGTAGAAACGTTTCTTTAATGAAATCGTTGCAACACAGCTGTCCAGTGCCATCAGTTCTGTGCACGCCTCCTCAGATCCTTTCTGGCCTCGGAGTTCTCAGCTCGGTGCAATCTGGAAGCTGTCGGCACAGGTCCTTCAGGGGACGGCGGCAGCTCGGTCCTTGGCGTCCGTCGTGGCTCAGGCTTCTGGTTCAGGACGGCGCGGCGGCGCTCCTCCGCCGGGCAGCCCGCACCAAGCACTGCTGCAGTACGGGATAGAGCCGCTGGCAGCCCTCGAGGCCCAGACGCACTGCCTCGGCCCAGCTCTCGGTCGGGCCGCCCTCCCCGCTGCCCAGCAGCCCGGCCACCTGGTTGAGCACGGGCATGAGCGCCACGGTGAGGCCGGCGGCGGCGTGCTCCTCCTCCAGTCGCGTGGGGTCCAGTAGCCAGGTGGGCGCCGGCTCCGGCGTGCGGCTCAGGCCGCAGCCCACCACCAGGTCGTACATCTCGACCCCCGCGTCGGCCAGGGCGAGCGCGGCGGCCGTGAGCGCGGCGGCCAGCGCCGAGCCACCGTCCTCCAGCAGCAGCGCTGACACCTCCAGCTGCGCGCGCGGGTAGCGGCCCAGGCGCACGGCCGGCTCCAGCGCCTCCTGCAGGGCCAGCGCCAGCTCTCGCTCCTCCCCGCCGCCCGGGGGCGCGCGGCGCCGGCGGCCGGCGAAGGGCGCGCGGCGGAAGTCGCAAAGCAGGCGGCCGCGCAACGCGGCCGGGGCCTCGCCGCCCGCCCCGGCCGGGCCGCCGCCGCGGTCGCCGCCCTCGGCCTGGCGCGGGCCGGACACGGCGCACAGCACCTTGGTGCCTCCCGCCTCCAGATAGGCCGAGCCCTTGGCCTGGCTCAGCAGCCCGGCGCGCGCATACACGGGCCGCAGCCGCGTCGGGTCGCGGGCTGCTGGCGCCTCCTCGTCATCGGCCGCGTACAGCTGCGGCGGCTGCGACTCCTCGGGCCCTCGGATGCGGCGGTGGTCCCCAGGCATGGCGGTGCCTGGAGCGCGAGCCGCTTCCGCCCGCCGACCTGGGCTCGCGCGAGGGCTCTTCCGCCCGCTTAAAGGCGCGCGCCCGCGCGGGGTCTGTCGGGATAGCGGCGGGTGACGCGGCACCGCCCCCTGCCGTCCTGGAGGGAGAATAGCGAGCGGAGCAATGCCCTGGGACCGCAGCAAGGACACGTGGATCTTGAGGGGTGAACGGATGAATAGATGGCGCGACCCGGCAGGCCTGCAGAAGTGAGACCTGGGCCGGCCTGGCTGACCTCTAGCCTCTAGGGCCAGAGCAATCCCAGGGCATAGGTCTTTGTCCTTTCACTTGTGAAAGTTATAGTTATTTTAATTTTGTGCTTATTTGTGTGACTATCTCACACATATTCCCCACTGCCTTGCCCCAAAATGATTCTTCTCTTTTGTCTTGGTCATTCCTGCCACCTTCAGTACCCTACCTGGAGTAATGCTTGTTGATGAATGGAACAGCCTCTCCTGCACTGGTTTGTGTAAACGCTTTGTATCCCTAGGGGTCCTCTGCAACCTCCTGCTGTGTGCTTCTCTCACACTCCAGGCTAGGACAGCTTCTTGCCCCCAGGCTGTGACAGCTAGCTTCTGCTGCTTCTCCCAGCATAGGCCTGCTTTCCTCCTTCTCCTGCACCAGCAGGACTGAGAGTGAACCTGGGGCCCAGGGCCACCTCTTGTACCCCAGGGACGTGAAAGCCAGTGCCAGCACAAACAAGCAGTACCCATAACCTTCCTGGCACACTTTCCAAACCCAACTATCCTCAGACCTGAGTGAAGAGATTCAGGACCAGGGCAGGTCCCAATCCTCACTGTATACCTTTGGGTCAGGAAACCAAGAATGATGGGTCAAAGAGGTGGTGGTAGGCAAGTGACGTACCCTAAATACCTCCTGTACTGGAGAACACCTCTGATCTCACACCCAACGACTCAACATCAAAAGGGAGGGACACAGGCCTAGGAAATGGAGAGCTTCTCCTATGAACTGCTTCCAGTAACCCCATGGCCCATCTTCTACTGAATGACTAATGCCTTTCTCCATCTCACCCTCCAGCCCCACGTTCTATGGGCCACCTCCACAAGTGTCTTCAGGTAATCCCAAATTTGGGCCATTCCCAAATTTCAGGGGTCTGGAGCTGGACTTGGTGAGGACCACAACCAGAAGCCAGGTGGAGGCACAGCATTTATTCGATAGATACCCAAGGAGCCACAGGCTGTTACACAGGGGAAGGTGGGGGTTAAGAGATCACATGGCATCATCAAGTATTGCACATGGTCCTTTTATTCTCTGCAGCAAAAATGATTCCTCCCTGTAGACCCACAACCTCAGGCCTACAAAGAACTCTATCTACAGACACGAGCATGACAGTGATAAATAGCAATCCTGGGGTAGTGGTTTTACACAGATGGCGCTGGTGTGTAGGGCTCAGGGAAGAAACCTAACGTGGGCACTGAGTCACGGGCCAGCTCCCAGGTGAGTTCCAGTTAGTGCTGGGTTAGGAGGGCAGATTCACGTGTCCTCGTGGCAGATGGAGAGCTGGCTGGACGGATGCATCGGGTGAGGGAAGGATGCTTCCCAGTGGAAGCTGCCCCTACCACTCAGTTCTTCACATCTCCCAGGCGGAGCTGGGCAAAGGAAGTGGCCAGTTGCAATGCCTCCTGCAGGCAGCCCACATTCTTGCCTGTGGCCTGAGCAGACACATCTTTGCCACCACCTTTGCCATCCATCAGGCCTGACACCTGCTGTACCCACTCACTGGCTTTCAGGCCCCTGTTGGCCGCATTCTGGAAGACAAAAAGGAAAAGTGGGAGTCAGGACAGAGGATGAGACTGAGGGAGACATGGAGAAGGGACAAAAATAAAAAGGATGGGGGAGCCACAGACACCCACTCCCACCTGCTTGGGTGCTGCTACCGATAGAGACCAGCCCGCAGCCAGGGTGAGGCACGCAGAGCGCAAAGCCGGGTATCAGCACAGTTACACACAGCCCCTAGGACAAGGCCTGAGGGTAGCGGTGCTGGAGGAGGTGACAAACAGGTGGCCAGGAGAATGGCCTTTTCTAACTGGTTGGAGCCACACACAAGGGTCTTGGCAAACAACTCTAAGAAGCAAGCTTCCTCAGAAAAGCTACCAATACCACGACAAACAGCACAGGGCTGCAGGGTGTGCTGACCTGGGGGACTTGACACAAGCACGTGATCTTGCCAGCTTCATTATCCACCGTGAAGAGCATGGCAGATGTCTGAGGGGAATGTGTCTTGAAGAGCTTCAAGGCTTCATTCAGGGCCTGTGGGGAAACCGGCTGTCAGGCCGTGGCCTCGGGAAGGGGAGCCACGCTCTCCACAGGGCAGCGACCCTGTGGAGATCAGTTTTCAGAGCACCCCCGACTGCTACCCCCTCTAAGAGCAGGTGCTAGTCCCGGGAGACTCACGGAGAAGGCCCCAAGAACAAGGCCCTGCCCACATCTCTGGCTCTGAGGTTTGCCTTCCATCTCAGGAGCTGTAGCTCCACAGCCACCAGGTCTCTCCATGGCTCAGCCTAACCTCAATCCCAGAGAGCAGGCTGTCAGGCAACCACTCCACTCAGAGCCACAAAGCTCAGACTCCAGCCACCAGAGGGCTGAGGCCCCAAGAAGAGACAAGTAGTGGACAGGCACAGGGCAGCACGTGCAGTCCCAGCCCCTGCGTTGCCTTGGCTGAGGCGCCGTTCTCCATCTCCAAGATGACAAGGGGTTGGTTGGGGTTGCTGTCAATGAGCTGCTTTGTCTTCTCCAACACCTGCAAGGAAGTCCAGAAGAGAGGCCTGAGGTCAAAGGCCCAGACAGCGGTCTGCACAGTCTTTGCTGGGTGAATCCTCCCGGCTCCCTTCAGCCACCAGCACTGTGGGACTCACTCGCTTCTGGACATCAGCTTTGCTAGCCCGGTCCAGGTCATCCATGATCTTCTTCAGGGATTTGAGATTCTCCCGGAATTCGTCCTTCTGCCACTGGGGGATGACTACGGTGGCCAGGGCCTGCAACGAGAACCAGAACACCACTGGGACCTGGACCACTAGGATGTGAGGCCCAAGTCCATCCCACCCTTCTGTCTTTCAACACCAAAGTCTTCCCTGACTACTATCTAGGAAAGTCTTCCCTGACTACTATCTAGGAGGAGAGTGAAAACAAAAAACAAAAAGGTATCCACTGGCCTTAAGACCAGGTCACTTTATGAGCAACTACGGCAGATGTAACAAGTAGGGCAAGAGAGAAAGAGGCAGATAAGGAGGGCTGGGACCCCCTATAAGCGCTGGTCCCTACCAAGCAGTGAATACAGCCTGTAATGGGCTCACAGGAAGCCCCCACCTATTAACAGACATGAGGAGACCTGGAAATAGTGGGTACCCACTCCCCCAACTCCCTCAACACTGCTGCCCACTCATGCTTGGAACAGGCTCTGCCATTGGCAATGGGGGCAGCAAGCAGATGCCAGGGGTCCACAGACCAGGATCCACGGAGTCTCCTTTGCAAGGCTGCCAGATAACAGCAGTCAGTTCAAGGGCCACTGGGAACCAGGATCTGAGAGTTCTTCAGGGAGTGTGTGATTTATCTGGCCTAGCACTTGGCACTGAGCAGGGCCTGAGGAGGGAGGCCGCACCTACCTCACCAAGGTCAGCGATCTCCCTCTGCACATCCTTATTTGGCGCAGTCTGGGCCTTCACTTTGGCCTCCATGACAGAGAGAGATTTCTTCAAGCTCTCCGCCTTCCTGAGGGCCTGCACAGAGACAATCAGAGTTGTAAACTCCCAGTCAGGTAACTTTCAGCTTCACTCTTGTCTGGAAACAACTGTGGCAACTGATGGCAGGCTATGGAACATCACATCCCCAGGACACCAGAAGTTTCTTGTCCTCCAAGGAGCATGTGTTGGCAGCCTTGTACCCCAGAAAAGAGCACCCTCCTCACCGGTCTGACCAGCAGAAAGGCTGCACTAACTCAGGCTCAGGAGATAAACAAGAACTCCTGAGTTAGGAGGCCTTCTCACCCCAATGAAATGATCAATCCTCAAGCTTCAGCACACATCAGGCACCAGCTACAGCCCCACCCCCAGGGCCACTATCCCTGTACACAGTGCATCTCAAACTAGGCACGTACCCTTAGGGAGATGGCAGGAAGTGGCTGGGGGCACTGGAAGCCACGGCAAAATCATGGTTTACCCTTCTAGACACAGATACGCTATGGAGCAAATAGCAGGATTTACATATATTTTTAAAGATCAAACACAACATAGCTAGGAAGTCTCGTGTGGTGGTGGCTTTCTTCTGCCAGATAGGAGTAACCAGAGGACATTTGGGGGGTAGCATTGTACTTCCAAATCTGAATGCAGCAGCTACAAAACCAGCTACCTAATTCACAGACTGGGCTCTTCCTACCTTTTTCGTATAAGCCATGAACCAGCCTGATGTGCTCACCTTCTGGGCTTCCGCACCTGTGACAGCAACAATCCTCCGGATGCCCTTGGCAATAGCTTCTTCACTCACAATCACAAAAGCTCCCGCGTGACTCGAATTCTGCAGGTGCCTGAATGGCAGAACATAAAGTCCGTGGTGACAAGAAAGCCCATGCATCCCGGTCCTTACCACATCTGCCCTTGGTGAGGACCTGAGGTCTTTCAGGTCCCAGGGAACTTCCCTCGAGGGGACAGTGGGAAGAGGCCCTTCAAGTTGACTTTAGGGTATGGCTCAGACAGGAAGCCCAGGAAAGTCTGGGGCTAAGAGCACTCCGACACTGAGCAAAACACCACCTTTCTGAGCTTCAGTTTTCTCATGTATAAAATGGGGATAATCTGGGGCTCCTGGGTGGCTCTGTCGGTTAAACGTCCCAACTTCAGCTCAGGTCATGATCTCACAGTTCGTGAGTTCAAGCCCCACACTGGGCTCTCTGCTGTCCGCACAGAGCCCGCTTCAAGTCCTGTCTTCCTCTCTCTCTGCTCTTCCCCTGCTTGTGCTCTTTCTCTCTCAAAAATAAATAAACATTTTTTTAAAAATACATTAAGTAAAACGGGGGATAATTGTCCCTCAGAGGACTACAATGAAAATCAAAGGAAATCAAACAAAAGTGCTTTGTAATCCCTAACACCCAACACAATGCTACTCTGGCAGGCTCTATATTCATTATTTTTGGTCCTCTTTGGAACATAAACTATATTCTTCTATCCCTGCCACTAGCTGAGAATATTGGAGGATTACCTTTAAAATCTCACCACAACCCTGTAAAAAGGTTTGGGGGTTTTAATTTTTTTTTAATGTTTATTTATTTTTGAAAGAGAGAGAATGCGAGGCAGGGAGGGACAGAGAGGGAGAAACAGAATCTGAAGCAGCTCCAGGCACTGAGCTGTCAGCACAGAGCCCTATGCAGGGCTTGAACTCACAAACTGTGATATCATGACCTGAGCCGAAGCCGGACGCTTAACCGACTGAGCCATCCAGGTGCCACACCCACCCCCCACCCCCACCCCCCCACCCCGCCGTAAATAGGTTTTATTCCCCAATTGCTCAGAGAACTTCAAACTCTGAGTTCATGAACTTTCAGTCATTCTGAGAGAGTGGTATAAAGGCTTTGCACGCAGTTTTCTGTGCTCCAAAGAATGTCTAAGGAGGCATTAAAGCAGAGTGGGACTCATCTGAAAGCCTGATTCAGCTGGGCAGAGGAGGGCCAGGAATGTGGTGCCCCAAATCCCTACCCCTTCCTCCATATGCTCACCTGTTCCCTACCTGCCTGAGGCTAGCAGGAGGCCCGGGAGGGCCTCCATCATGACCTTAAGAATGTTCTTCTCGACAAGATTCCTGTGCAAGCAGGAGCTTCCCAGGCCACCACACCATCCCAAAATGACCCCAAGGGCTACAGCGGACTGCAAGTTGGAACAAACAAGTGCCTCTCCCAAGCCAACCTGAGCTGGGTTGGCTGAGCTGAGCAGAGCCTGACTCAGGGGCCCTGACACAATGGGGTTAACCCCCAGATGCTGCTCAAGCTGGCCAAGGAAGCTAAGTGAAGGCCCAGCGGTGGAGAAGAGCTAGGACCAGCTGGGGAACGTAGTGACCGCTCCATGGCCTTCCTGAATCCTGAATTCATAGGCCGCATTGTCAGGATCAGCCCAGGACACAAGAGCAAGCAACTATAAGTGTTAAGATTATGCTTTTCCCCAGCCTAGGAAGAATATTTCATCACAAACCCAGCAAATGTCAACATCAGACACCAAGGGGTTTGACAGGGGCACAAGACACTAAGGTTCTTGGGAGTGCTGTTTGGCAAGTACATTTCTGAGAACTTCATGCCAACCTTAGAAAAATAAGAGTGGGTCTAGCCTATTACCCACATCCTCCAAGGGTAGCACCAAATTAACCAAAAGTGAGTCCATCCACTGCTCCCCCTGATGTACTCACGTTCCCCCACAGAACTCAACAGAAGTGAGTGAGCCAGCAGGACCAGAGGGGTCATCCAACAGCTCGGACACTGGGACCCCAATGGAGACGACTCGCACAGGGTCAGGATAGGTTTCATCAAACACAGCCCGCAGGCCCTGAATGGCTTTAGCTGCTGCCAGGGGACAATCCTGGGTGTAGACAGGCTGCCATGGAAAGAAGACAGAAAAAAGCTGGGAAAAGATCTTCTCTGGAGGTGCAGCAGGCAGTGGCAGGGAAAGTGTGGCCTTGTGGTCTTGCAGGCAAGATTCTGGGAGTCTAATCCTGGCTCTACCCATCACGTGCCCTGAGCCTGCTGATACAAGGCACTACATGTAAAGTCAAGGGGATCAAAATGGGAATTTCCAATTATTTTGCTCAACTGTGAACCAAATCTTACATGGATGCACTACATATGAAGGAGACAAAACCAGAAGAGCTCTGATTGTCCCAAGGAGGGGGTGGAGCAAAAACCTCCCTCTGCCCCCTCCCCAGGGGCCCTAAGGCTGCTCTGCAGGATACCACTACTGCCCCTACACCCAGTGTGGCTGACAATCACTGCTTCAAACAAATGTGCAGGCTTGGCAGGGTATGTACAATAGAGGAAGGGCATCTGTACTGCTGAGAAGGTTCCACGGAGGGAAAGTGAGGGAAGAAGCAAGGCTCACGACCCAAGAGCTTACACACACCTACCTTGGCTGCCTCAATCATCCCGTTAGCAATCTCTTCAGCCTCCTTGATCTGCTGGGTGGACATGGCTCCTTTGGCAGTGAAGTCAAACCGAAGGCGGTCAGGAGCAACCAGGGAGCCTCTCTGGTCAGCTTCCCCGAGCACAGAGCGCAGGGCGAAGTTCAGAATGTGAGTAGCTGTGTGGTTGCTCATGATGGGCCTCCGTCGGGGCTGTGAAGGGCAGAGGCAGCTGGTGGAGAGGTGTGCTAGTCATACCTGCTCTCTCCTTCCCGACTACTCGAATTTTTAGGTGGATACATGGCTGCCCAGAATAAGAGCTACATTTCCCAGCCTCCCTTGCAGTTAATTGTGGCCATATGAATAAATTCCGGTCAGTGGGTTGTAAGCAGGTATGATGCACACCCTTAAAGGGAAGGAACATGCCCTCCCCTTGCTCTTTCCCACTGTCTAGAACAAGAGTTGGTAAATTATGGCCTGTGGGCCAAATCTAGCCTGTTGTTCATTTTTACAAATAGGCTGGAACACAGCCACTCCCATGTGGTTACATATTGTCTATGGTGCTCTTATGCTACAATATCGTAAGTATATAGTTGTGATTGAGACCATATGGCTCACAAAACCAAAATTACTTACTATCTGGAACCTTACACAAAAAGTTTGCCCACTCCTAGCCTAGAAATGGATCTGATGGCTACCTTCTTGGACTATGAAATCAAGCGCAGCATCCCAGGAATGATGATAGACAAACAAGCAAGGAATAGCTGGGCTCTATGATTTTGTGGGGCGGAGCCTCTATATCAGCTTGGACTTTGAGGTGAGAAACACATTTCTATCTTGTTTTAATCTACTGTTATTTTGGAGCTCTGTCACACAAACAAAACCTATTTCCTAATTAATACAGAATTTCAGGATCCTGAAGAAGTATTTGAGGTTAATCTGGAGAAAGGCAATCCATGAAACAAGTCCGTAAGTCTCAACTAATATCACTGTCATCTGGGGTGCCTGGCTGGCTCAGTCAGAAGAGCATTTGACTTTTGATCTCAGAGTTGGGAGTTCGAGTCCCACGCTGGGTACAGAGGTTACTTAAAATAAATATATAAAATTAAAATAAATAAAATCAGGGGTGCCTGGGTGATTCAACTGAGCATCTGACTCTTGATTTCAGCTCAGATCATGATCCTCAGGTCATGGGATCAAGCTCCACAATGGGCTCTACACCGAGCATGGAGGCCGCTTAAGATTCTCTCTCTCCCCGTCTGTCCATCTCCCCTGCTCACACTGCTCTCTCTCTCTCTGTCTCTAAAATAAGAAATAAATAAAACAAAAATCACTGTCACCTGACTTGGGAACATACACATTTAATAACTTGCTGCTGCACCCGTCATAAAATATACTCCTGCACCCGATTTATAATAATCTACTTACAATTTCACTTAGGAGTAACAATAATGATAGACCAATTTAAAGCCAAAGGAGATGAATACTTTTCATAATGTGTATCAAATCACCATGATGTACACTTTAATATCTTAGAATGTTATATGTCAACTGTACCTCAATAAAGCTGAAATTTAAATTAAAAAAAAAAAAAAAAAGGAACAGGATTACTAATCAGGTCTAGTGCCAACTAGCATAACACAACTCACCTCATCAATAAACAGCCGGACCTGGTCCCCCACTCTCAGGCTGCCGTAGATGGTCCCGATGTGCAGCACATACCCTCCTCGCACCTGAGCATTCTTCACTGTAAACTCTGTTTTCTAAAAGGAGTCCAGGAGACCAGTAAGTAAATAAATCCAAATCTTATATATTTTTATATATAGTACATGCTACACACACATTCTCTAAGACCCTCCTTACTAGTGTGTATATACCATTATACACATGTTGCACCGTTAATACCGCTGTACTTATTGTACATATATACGTGCACTATTATTATACACCAAAAACTAGTAAGGAGAAACCTCATTAAAGTGGAGCCAGGGAGCTAGGATCAGAAGCAGTAATCAATTTCAGAAAGAACTGTCAATTACAGACCCAACTGGGAATCCTCAACAGGAAAGAACCATCAATTACAGGCCCTAACAAGGGAAGATGCACATTGCATCTCCTGCAAGAAATCAACTACCCCTGTAACTCTGCCAGTGAGAAACCATCAACACGCCAAATTCGTGATTTTCTCTCATGGACTTTCCTTTAAACAACCGCTCCCAACTTCTTCCTCCTTCTCGTCTATAAAATATCAGTTCCTCTTCTTTGTTTGTTGGACTTGCCTATGGTTTTGCCACAGCTTGCATGTCCCAAGTTGCCATTCTCTGCTATTCCCCAATAAACTCACTTTTCCTGGTAAAATAATGGTTTTGTTTTTAAGGTTTAACAATACCTATATTTACCATTAAATATACAGACCACTTTATATATGTGCATATATATGCATATATATTCACAGATACATAGACGTTCCCTTTAGGAGCACCTTAGGGAATTTAAAGCCATCATAAGGAACTTCAAGCCCATGAGACTAGGAAACTCGTCCAAGATCACAGAGTCTGCACTGGCAGAGCTAGAGGCCAAGGTTTCTGCAAGATGTCTGCCCTCTTCTTATTCACGAGGAAAGCTGGGAGGACCCAGGATCAACCAAGCAGCCTAACTGCAGGGATCCTGCTAAGAGGGGACCTAATGGCAATGAAGTCAGTGGTACGAGAGGCAGCTGCCTCAGCTTCAGAGACACTGACAACGGACTGCAACTCAAAGACTGGTCATGTCTGCTCCGCAATGCCAGGATTATGAGGAGCCAGAAAAGCAACACTGCGTCCAGGCCCAGCCCTCTGTTGGATTCCCCTTCCTGGCTGACAAGGAAGAACTGTTTGCTCACGTCTTCGCCGCTGTCTTCAACCTTCACCAGGTAGCCTTCATCATAGATCTGCCCTCCTTGCTCAGCATAGAAACAGGTCTTGTCCAGCACCACTCCACACTCCTGGCCCGTGGACACTTCTTCCACGAACATCTTATCCCTGCGCAGAGCCATCACTGTAGCCACTGCACTCTCAAATGCTGCACAGAAAGGGGAAAACAGGGTCAATGACTTCATTCACATGCTCTTAGCTGGCTTTTGCTCGATTCTATTTCTCAAGCTCTCCTTAGGTCCTAAGTGTCTAATTTTATTTTACAAGCAAGCCCATTAGACTCCACCAAAGGGCTTCACACTAGGGAATGTAACACCCAGTAGGGTGACCCACTGTCACAGGGAATAGGTAACTGGGACTGAGGAGTTCCCAGGTAAAACTTTGATAGTTCTGGTCACTCTAACTCTGAGCTACTGAGCAGAAACCTAGCAAGTCTGGTAAGTATTTAGGAGTAGTAATAAATCCCGTATTCCCAAGGTCAATTCACAAAAAATGTATTCATTTTGTGGGCTTGCCTAGATACATTTAGGTATCTCTGCTGGAGCAAAAAAGAGGAACTATGTATTACCTGTTTATTTCTTTTGATTTCGTAACTTTAAAATGCCACTGTCCTGATGCAAAATTCAACAGCCACTAAAGGCTGTATCAGTGGCCATTTCCTGGTTTTCTGCAGGGTGTTACAATTAGAGGAAACTGGGTACAGGGGACAAGGACTGTCCCTGTAAATGTTTCCACAACTCCCTATGAATCTATAATTATTCCAAAATAAAGAGAAAATTAATCGCCAACGGACTCTAGTATAAAATCACAGAGCAGGGCTACACAGCATGACAGGAGAGGCCACAATAGATATCCTCGGTTCCTAATCTGGATGGAGACCCCTCTCAAAAGCTACCCGAGGTAAGCACAGTAAGCAGAGTAACATACCATAGCTCCCACTGGAATCCGAATGGTAATTATACTTCGGGGAATCATCTGTTGCTTCCAGACCCTTCTCCCTGAGCTCTTCAATAGCATAAATGTCCAGCATAATGAGATCTTCCGCACCAGCTCCCTTGCCCTGTGATTTCAGCTACCAGTATGAGAAAGAAACAGAAGTTGCCTTAATGTGGAAAAAAAGAATTCTGAAGGACTCAAAAATCGCTAAACTATGCTCAATATAAAGCTCCAGAACAGAGTTTTTCAATCTTGGCACTACCGACACTTGGAGCCAGGGAATTCTGTGCTCTGGGGGGCTGTCCACTGTACGATGTTGAGCGGCATCCCTGATCTCTACCCACCTGACACTGGTACCATCCCACCCTCGGTTGCAAAAACCAAAAACTGTCTTCATACATCACTACCAAATATCCCCCTGGGCTGGAGAGCCCCTACTTGACACGCAGTGGTCTTGGGAAAAACAGACTTTCAAAGACTTTAATGGAAGGAACTCTTGTTTGCTTTGCAGCCAAGTCCTGCCTTGTTTCGTGCTGGGTTTTCTGCTCACTCCCCAAGTTCTTTACCTGGGCCAGTTTCCTCTCCTCTTCAAATCCATCCATATCTACCACCAGGCCCTTCTCTTCAGCAATCAGTCCAGTGAGATCCACTGGAAAGCCATAGGTGTCATAGAGAAGCCATGCAGTGTCCCCTGCACAACACAAAAGAATTGTGTAAGAATGATGCAGACAGAGGCACCTGGGTAGCTCAGTTGATTCAGCGTCCAACTCTTCATTTTGGCTCAGGTCATGATCTCGAGCTTTGTGAGTTTGAGCCCGGAGTCATGCTCTGTGCTAACAGCGTGGAGCCAGCTTGGGATTCTCTGTCTCCCCCTCTCTCTAACCCCTCCCCTGTGGATGAGTGCACACGCGTGTGCTCTCTAAAATAACTAAACATAAAAAAAATTAAAAGAAAAATGACATAGCCTCTTCCTTTTCATCCCAAGCCCTTCCCAAAGGATGCTGGCAGTGACAGAAGAATTGGAGACAAGGCAAGTTAGTATTGGTTCTGTGCACTTGTCAGAAAATCCATCAAATCTTTCAGAATTGACCTGGAGGAACCACAAGAGGTCTCCTAGTAAAAGTTCTGTTTCTTAATCTGAACATAAGTGTATTCTGTTTGTGGAAATTCATCAGGCTTTCCCCTTGTCCATTACACTGAAATAAAAAGTTAAAAAAATAAAAGTTTTTTTGAATTAATTTTCCAGTCTAGTAAAACACAAAGCAAGTTGCAAAACAGTATATACCATATGTTCCCATTTTTGCTGGAAAACACACACCCCCCTACATACGTTTGTATGCAAACAGATAAAAGGTCTGAATAGTTATACAACTCTTAAGAATCGTTACCTCTGAAAAATGAGTTTAGGAAAAAGAATCCTCATTTTTTACTTCTGTGTTCTTTAAATACTTTGCCACAATAACATAATACTTTTATAATTTTACTGTAAACACCATTTTATACCAAAAGCAGCGTTATCAAGCTATCCACAGCCCTTGGAGACACAGACTCCGCTGTCATTTGTGAAAAAGGGCTTGCCTCTTCTGGAAAGATGAACCAGGCTGGATGAAAAAAGGAACAAACTGGTCCTTACCAGGAATGGTTTTACAGTCTCCCAGGCTCTGAATTTTCCTGTCCAAGATACGACGCCCTCTGCTAAGAGTCTTGAGAAATTGCACTTCCTCTTCATTAATGATGTCCTTCACCATATCTGGGTCCTTCTTTAGCTCAGGAAATGCATCTCCCTGGCAAAGAGGAAACAGAGATGTGGGCACAACAAAGACAGAGACCATTCTATGACCCCCCTAAAAACTCTCATTAGCAGTATATGATTTCTCACCCCATCCCTCTAAGCTGTGTGCATTAGGAAAAAAGAGGTAAGCAGGGAGATATACCTACCAAGGACTGGACAACAACATCTACTAATGTGGCAAAGAAACCCCTGCAGGCGTTGAGTTTCTCGTGGGAATATCGAACAGCCCGGCGGAGAATTCGTCTCAACACATACCTGTAAGAGGCAGAAGACCATCTCCTCTAGACAACCTTCCCAGCTAAGCATTTTGTAATGGAGCTTTTGGAATTCTATCCAAAGCAACATGACCAGCTTTTTGTCTTTCTTTTCCAGAGACTTTGTTTTATTCTAAGACTGCTTCTTTTATGTGCCAAGGTCATTAACACAGTCCAGCAGAAAACTCAGGAATATACCCACAAATATGCATTAAGGGTGACCTGGGGTAACCCCAGTTTGTTTTTCTACCACATTCTGCTGACCCAGAAATGGAGGCAGGTACAACCCAGATGGCTGATGCCCACAACTCCAAGTCCTCCCTGTCAATAATAAAGCTGTCCAGGGCCAATCAATACCTACCCCATCCCACCCTGCCAATATCCTATCAGACAGCCTGAAATACAATCTTGACCACATCTTGTACTTAGCACCAAAGATTTAATATAGTGGCAACTCTGTAATGTTGAGCCGGAGCTCTCTTAATCCATAAAAAACATAAAGGGACCCCTCCGACTACCGAAATGACAAAGAAAACAATAATAAGGTACGGCTTTCAGTTTCACAGGAAGTCATCAAACTCACAGTGGCAGTCCTAACCCTGTCACATATGTAATTCACTCACCCCCGCCCTGTGTTGTCAGGTCGACCACCATCCGCCAGTGCCACGGTGATGGTCCGGGCGTGGTCAGCCAGGACCCGATAGGCCATATCGATCCCATCGGCATCATCAGCACCAACCTTCCCAGTGTATGGCCGGGCACCTGTGCCCTACAGGTAAAAACCAGGAGGCAGCTCATTAGGAAGCAGAGCTTCTGGCACTGCCTTGCGCCAGAAGGTTCTGAGAAGACTGAGTGGGCATTAAGAAAAAGGCTGGCCCTCTTGCCAGACTTTATAACACCAAGAAAGGTGACAGCAGGAGTAAAGAGCCTCCAGCCAGGCCCCTGCACTCAACAAACTACACCACCTGGTGCTTAGAGCCTCAGGTGATTAATGATTAAGTTGGCAGGTGGTCACAGGGACCCTTAGCTGGCAAAGCACATGATTATTTTATCTCTGAGAGTACTGCTAACTGTCCAGCCTAACAGCCCAGCCTCCAGGGAAGTTTGCAATGTTTGCGATAGGACCAGTACCTTCTGAATGGCCTCAAAGTAAGGAACAAAAAGGTCAGTGTCATAGTTGGACATCTTATTTTGCAGCACAGACACCAGTCGCTCCAGGCCCATCCCCGTGTCAATGCTTTTCTTGGGAAGAGGTTTCAAAATGCCATCGGTTTCCCTGCATGATCCAGAGAAAAAGGAAGTTGAAACAAGCACTCTGGGGTGCCACCCCTTCCTGCTGGCTAAAACTCATTTACAGAAAGCACAGATTGCAGGCTGTGACTATTTGCCACTTTCCTCTGCCTGGTTTGGTGGGAGGAGGGGAGTAGAGGGAAAAAGGGAAGAAGTAATCAGGGATCTATTACAGAGTAAGGTGAGCTTCCAGGAAATGAGCTTTAACACAGCAGTGCAAATTACCACAAAAATGACATTACAAGAATAGTCAGTCCTTAAGCAGGTACTATGTGGAATAAAACTAGTTTATAAAAGATTAGATCTCTGCTCTGTCTCAGAGATCAGAAGGAAAACCTGAAAAATAAAATCTAAGTAAATAAATAAAGTCATCAGGCTCTCCTGATGCCTTTAGTGCCTGCTTTAGCTCCACTCCACTGTCCCCAAAGATGAGGATGAGAAGACAGCCTTGTGCTCCAAGTTCCTCTTTCTCTATTTGGCTTGAGGAAAGGCGTTGCTATTAGCAGATACAGTCCAGGACCCCAAGGCCACCTGTTATACTGGATGAACACAAGGTTCCAAATCTCCAGCACATTGGGGTCATCTTGGTTGACGAGGTGTGCAGCATCCCGACCACCAATCCGGTCATAGTGGATCTCACTGCACGGACCACAGGGGCCTGTGTCACCCATCTCCCAGAAGTTATCCTTCATGTTGCCAGGCAGGATTTTGGAGTCATCCAGCCTGCGCAGAGTGGTGAAGACAAACACAGTTACAACCAATGACAATGATTCTGCCCAGACTTGCACTCACCATCAAAAGACCTTATGCGTTTCTATTAAAAAAAAAAAAAAAAAAAAAAAAAAGGCGCACTCTTTGGCAATTACTAAGGCTGAGCCTGAAGATGCAGAACATGACTCTTCTCAAGAGTGACTACAATAGAATACAAAATACACATAGGCTGCCATCATAACTACATAAAAATAAGCAGAGGTATGGATAAAGCATAGAAAGGAACACATAAAAATGAAAACATCCATGCTGAATATGATCAGAATTTAAGCAAATCTTTTCTTTGCAAATGTTCCTTTGTTTTAAAAACTGAAATGACTTTCCTGTATGACAGTTATTATAAGCATTAAAACACCGGGGCGCCTGGGTGGCTCAGTCAGTTAAGCGTCCGACTTCGGCTCAGGTCATGATCTCATGGTTTGTGGGTTTGAGACCCATATCGGGTTCTGTGCTGACAGCTCAGAGCCTGGAGTCTGCTTCGGATTCTGTGTCTCCCTCTCTCTCTCTGCCCCTTCCCTGGCCGTGCTCTGTCTCTCTCTCAAAAATAAATAATAAACATTAAAAAATTAAAAAAAAAAAAAAACATTAAAACCCTGCTGAGAAAACAAAACAAAAAACCCTGCTGAGTATTTCAAGCCATTTCTCTAGGCCCCAACGTAGTCAAGTCTTTCACCCTAAGATGATACCGAAAAGAATTTAATAAGATCAAAATATTTCTAAAATATTGGACTCTGCTGAGAGCCGCTAGACAACAGTGCACTCAAAAGAGATTGTGCTTGCAGGGGTGCCTGGATGGCTCAGTTCGTTAAGCGTCCGACTCTTGATCTCAGCTCAAGTCATGATCTCAGGGTCGTGAGTTCAAGCCCTGCACTGGTCTCTGCACTGGGCATGAAGCCTCCTTAAAAAAAAAAAAAAAAAAGACTGTGCTTGCTTGACAGAGTCTGGACATACACAAGCCAAGCAAAACAGGACTCCAAAGTCAAGAGTAGTATGTAAGGTTCCCATGCATTACTGCCCAAAATGTCCCAAGTACACTTAGAACATAGCGTCTAACCAAGTAGGGATTTCAGACCAAGTACCAGGGGAAGCTGGGTTGGAATAACATACGTGGAGTAAAAGTAATTAGTTAATAAATGACAGAATGAATGAAACAGAGAAGTGGCACTAGTTAAGCATGGTAAAAACCTATGCCTCTTTTTTAAGACTTAAAGTAAAAGAATAAAAAAAATGAGACAAAGACATAGGCATGCCAGCTATCTACAGGAGGTATGTCACCCCATTTTCAGATTCCTCTTGATGTTGCACCTCATAAGTCCTATTAAGTTCAAAGCGCAGAATACATACTGCTCATCTGTCACATCAACTTTCATGCTCCGTGATTTTTCTTTAGAATTATATTACGTTAAAGGGGAAAAAAAATAAAATAAAACAACCCAGGCACCTGGGTGGCTCAATCAGTTAAGTGTCTGACTTCAGCTCAGGTCATGATCTCACAGGTCATGAGTTCGAGCCCCACATAAGGCTCCAAGCTGATGGTTCAGAGCCTGCTTGGGATTCTTTCTCTCTCCCTCCCTCTCTCTGCCCCTTCTGTGCTCTCTCAAAATCAATAAATAAACTTAAAATAAACAAACTTCCTTTGTCCTCAATCTGTTTGAGTCCATTCCATTTCCATAAGAAATAACATGTTTCATATGAAGAAAACCAGTGTGTTGAAAAACACACACACATATACACAGGGTGACAGAAATACAAACAAATGCCTGGAAGACTATATACACGGGGCATCAAACTATTAACACTGATTAATCTTAAGGATCTTCTATTTCCTATTTTTCACATTTCTATGTACTGTAGTGTGAATTTATACAACATATGCACTATATGCACAATTTCTAAAAATATATAAAAAGCAGAACAATGAGAGACTTATATATACAGGCTTTGAACACTGGAATGATCAAGTAAATCTAGTAAGAAGCGATGAATGCACCAAAGAAGAATTGCTCCCAGTCACTCCCCACTCCCCCTCAAACTGCACAGCCCAAAACTGGAAAAGGCAATGCACTCCAAGACCTAAGACCCGTCTCTGGCACTGAGTCAGGAATCACTTTATTCCTCCACACCCTCAACATGTGAGATGCGTTCCTACCCCAAGTTTTGCCAGATCTGTTTGCACTCCAGGTCTGGTTCTAAGCCGGCAGCTTCATCCCCACCAAAGTAAGTAACGTAAAGTCTTTCAACTGGAATGCCAAACTCTTGGGTGAGAAGCTCCAGAGCCATCTTACATGCCAATTCCTACAAAATAACAAAAAGAAGTATGTGTCGTGTGGCCAAACCAAAACCCATTTAGTATGAGTAGGAAAAGTCCAGATCCTTAGGAACACAAATATGAAACTATAATACCTTCACTGTAAACACAGCCAAATTCTGGATCAATTTATAGGAGACACCCAAATGTAAATTGAAATCAAATGATAGGCACTGCTTCCAGGAAGTCTTAGTATTAATAAATGCCCTTCACTCCTGAATCTCCTGGATAATGATACTGCATATCTTAAAACAAGCAAAATTAGAACCAATTTCCTTCAATGGAAATGACCATTTCACTCAAAACCCCAAACTGATCTCCTTTTTGAGCTTACCTTAAAATAATCTCCAAAAGACCAGGAGCCCAACATCTCAAAGAAGGTGTGATGATAGACATCCTTGCCCACATCATCGAGATCATTGTGTTTGCCCCCAGCCCGGATGCATTTCTGGGTATTGGCAGCTCTGCTCAGCTTTGCCATCGGGTGAGATGGGTCAATAGTGTTCAGAAAGATGGGTTTGAACTAAAAAAAAAAAGGGGAACGTTTCAACCTTTAAGGAGCTGCAGCTCTATCAGGCTGGCAGGAAGAAACCACACATGAACTGTTCAGTTTGTAATTTAATTAGCCTGGAATAGGGAAAATTCTGAGGCAGGTGGCCTGACAGGGCTGCGATAGAGGCAGCTGATCTTGAAGCAGCTTGTCCCTGTCCTAGTTCTCTAACGGTCTCAACCACTGCCAGTAACACCACCTGCACAAGGAAAAGGCCTCCTGGATGTGTGATAACAGCCAGAGGCTGATGTAGGGAAACCTGTGCTTCCTCACAAGTCTCTGGTGGTCAGGACTTACATCTTTCTGGAAGAACTTATTCTAAAACTGATGTGCTGGGGGTGCTGGGCTGGCTTAGTTGGTAGAGTGAGCGACTCTTCATCTTCCCTGTTCAAGCACCACATTGGGCATACAGCTTACTTTAAAAAAAAAAAGTCAGCAAGCCTGTGTGGCTCAGTTGGTTGAGCATCCGACTCTTGATTTCAGCTCAGGTCACAATCCCAGGGTCATGGGGTGGGACTGAGCCCTGCATCAGGCTGCACACTAAGCGTGGAGCCTGCTTAAGATTCTCTCTCTCTCCCTCTGCCCCTCTCCTTCTCTCTCTCTAAAATAACATTGAATAAAAAGAAAAAAGAAGAAAAATAAAAGAGTACAAAGTGATGTGCTGGCTCAATAGTAAAGGTGATAAGGGAGAAAAAAATGGAGACCTATTAAGGGAGTAAAATCAGCACATTTAATGAATGACTGGATGTTTAGACAGAAGATATTATTTGCCCTGAATATTTATCAAGTTATAATTTGATGTATCATTGTTATGTGACTTAGTTTTATTTTCCCACTAGACCTGTCCAATTTGGTAACCACTGGTCACTTGTTACTTGTAAACTTAAATTAATTAAAATGAAATAATTAGAAACTAATTAGAATTTTTAAAAACAAAAAATTTCTGTTCTTCGGTCACACTAACTCAATAATCATGCATGGGGGCGCCTGGTTGGCTCAGTCAGAGGAACATGCAACTCCTGATCTTACGGTTGTTAAGTTCGAGTTCCACGCTGGGTGTAGAGATTACTTTTAAAAATAAATTAATTAATTAAAAATCTAAACAAATAATCATGCATGGCTAGGGGCTACCATATTGGGCAGCCCAAATATAGAACATTACTATCACTGCAGAAAATTCCATTAGACAGTTCTGAACTAGACCATGAACTCCTTTTTTTTTTTTATGTTTATTTATTTTTGAGAGACAGAGCATGAGTGGGGGAAGGGCAGAGAGAGAGGGAGACACAGAATCCGAAGCAGGCTCCAGGCTCTGAGCTGTCAGCGCAGGGCCCAACACAGGGCTTAAATTCATCATCTGTGAGATTGTGCCCTGAGCTGAAGTCAGACACTTAGAGTGAGCCACCCAGGTGCTCCCAGACCATGAACTTCTTAAAAACAATAACTATTATTACTTATCTTTGTATATCCAGCACCTAGTCTAGTACCTGAAAAAGGGCAGATGTATAATAAATACTGTTTCAAAATATTATAAAGAAAAAAAAGAAGCAAAACAACCATTAAGATATCTCTGATTAAGGGGCGCCTGGGTGGCTCAGTCGGTTAAGCGTCCGACTTCGGCTCAGGTCATGATCTCGCGGTCCATGAGTTCGAGCCCCGCGTCAGGCTCTGTGCTGACAGCTCAGAGCCTGGAGCCTGCTGTGTCTTCCTCTCCCTCTGTCTCTCCCCCACTTGCGCTCTCTCTCTTTCTCTTAAAAAAGTCAATAAACATTAAAAAAAAAAAAAAAAAGATATCTCTGATTAAGAGACAGTACAGCACAAAAATTAAGCAAATGACTACCTAGGCTCAAATCCACACTCCAGCGCATACCAGCTATGTCAGCTTGGGCTATTTACTTGAGCTGTGAGTGCTTCAGTACAGAGTGAGGATCAAATTAGTCAACATACATAAAAGACATAGATCAGTGCCTGGCATATAGTAAGTGCTACATAGAGGGGAATAATCACTGTTATTCACAGAACATTTAGAAACACTGAACTCTCATGGTTCTTCTCCCAAGTATAGTCAGCACATGTGGGAGAAGACAAAACCCATGCCTAGGAATGCCTGAGTAGAAAAGAACCTCTCCAGTGTTCCAGAAAACCAATCACCTTGCAAGTCCACATAAAATCAGTGCCCCCATCCCAAGTGTATACAAAAGATTTACACATATAATTGAAAACCTGTATAATTTCATAGTTAACGTTATACAAGATGGAAAATGTTCCCATTGCCTCTAACTTTCCATGCCAGGAAAGAGACCAGAAAGAAAAGAAAATGTCAACTTATCCTTTACCCAGAGTGAGACACATTCTAAGGGCCAGTGGGTACACTGTGTTAAGCAGGGCTCCAAAAGAACCACCAAAGGAAAACCGTGAGAGCACTATCTAACCTGAATCCACTTCCATAATCAGCCTGGTAAACAGTTTTCAACATCACAATAAAGCTTTCAAATGATCTTTTACATTTTATAGTTCAATTGCCCCAAACATAAATCCTACTAATAGTTTCTTCAGCAGTGGATCTAAACTGGCATCAGTGGCAGCAGCTTCAAGAAAGAGTTTTTAAAAAATCAGTAAAGCTGCATGGTTCAGAATGGGAATGAATGCAAAGCTTTGAAAGAATCGTGAAGAACTCATTAAAAAAAAAAAAAACAAACAAGGATAATGGAGGATTGAAGGAGAATGACAATAGCTGAGTTAAAAAGTCTCTTCAGAGCTCAGCAAGATTAACCTAGCCAATGACTAATAAAACCCAGCTTTTTCCTTAGCAGAAAATAAAAGCAAGACTTTACAGACTAGGGGCGCCTGGCTGGCTCAGTCCATAAAGCATGTGATTCTTGATCTCAGGGTCAGGAGGTCAAGTCCCATGTTGGGCATTGAGCTTACTTAAAAATATAAATAAAGTGAGGGCGTCTCAGTGGCTCAGTCAGTTGAGCCTTCAACTCTTGATTTTGGCTCAGGTCATAGTCTCACAGTCATGAGATTGAGCCTAGAGTTAGGCTCCATGCTAGGCATGGAGCCTGCTTAAGATTCTCTCTCTCCCTCTCCCTCTGCCCCTCCCCTTGCAAGCATGTGCTCTCTCATTGTAAAAAAATAAAATAAATAGGGGTGCCTGGATGGCTCAGTCTATTAAGGGTCCAACTCTTGGTTTGGGTTAAGCTCATGATCTCACGGTATGCAAGTTCAAGCCGCACATTGGGCTCTATGCTCACGGCACGGAGCCCGCATGGGTTTCTCTCTCTCCCTCCCTTTCTCTCTCTCTCTCTCTCTCTCTCTCTGCCCCTCTCCCTCTGGCTCTCTGTCTCTCTCAAAAATAAACAAACATTTTTTTTTCAATGTATGAAATTTATTGTCAAACTGGTTTCTATACAACACCCAGTGCTCATCCCAAAAGGTGCCCTCCTCAATACCCATCACCCACCCTCCCCTCCCTCCCACCCCCCATCAACCCCCAGTTTGTTCTCAGTTTTTAAGAGTCTCTTAAGCTTTGGCTCTCTCCCACTCTAACCTCTTTTTTTTTTTTTTTTTTTTTTAATTTTAACAAACACTTAAAAAATAAATAAAAAATAGGGGCGCCTGGGTGGCTCAGTCTGTTAAGCATCCAACTTCGGCTCAGGTCATAATCTCGCGGTTCATGGGTTCAAGTCCCACTTCAGGCTCTGTGCTGACAGCTCACAGCCTGCAGCTTGTTTCAGATTCTGTCTCTCCCTCTCTCTCTGCCCCTCCCTCACTTGCGCTCTTTCTGTCTCTTGAAAATAAATAAATATTGGGGCGCCTGGGTGGCTCAGTCGGTTAAGCGTCTGACTTCGGCTCAGGTCATGATCTCACGGTCCGTGGGTTCGAGCCCCGCGTTGGGCTATGTGCTGACGGCTCAGAGCCTGGAGCCTGTTTCAGATTCTGTGTCTCCCTCTCTCTCTGACCCTCCCCCGTTCATGCTCTGTCTCTCTCTGTCTCAAAAATAAATAAACATTAAAAAAAATTAAATTAAATTAAAAAAAAGAAAATAAATAAATGTTAATAAAAATAAAAATAAAAAATAAAAGTAAATAAATAAACTGTTATGAAAAAGCAAAAAACCCTTACCTGGTTCATGCCCGCATTGGCAAAGAGCAAAGTGGGATCGTCCAATGGGATGGTGGCAGATGAGTGAACATAAGTGTGCTCGTTTCTCTTAAAGAAATCTATAAATCGCTGCCGTATTTCACTTGCTGTTAGAGTTGAGTCCATCTTGAAACTAACCCTATGGAACTAACCAAAGAAAAAATAAAGGAAAATTAGGAGAAATGAAACTAAGAGACAAGCAGACATTACACAAGATTCCTGGCTTCTCAGGCCAAGTCAAAGCAGGACACCGGTAAGCTGCTTGATCCTACCGGTAAGCTGTTTGATCCTAAAACCTCTATGTTGTAACATCCAAGGCTAAAATCATCATCGAAACAAAATTTGCTGCAGCAGCAGGCAACAGGCCCACGTGTTCTTCCTTTCTGTCCCAACCTCAAAAGGTTCAATATACCAACACATCAAGTAGAGCATGAGTGCTTTCTTCACGTATTCATTTACACCAAACGTCTGCCATGGCCTAGGCCAGGAATTAGGAAATCAGAATAAAAACGTCATGGTTTATGGTCCAGCAGAGCAGCTCACTGGGGTTGGGGGAATGCTCAAGAGACCTGGGTTCCAGTCCTAGCTTCAAGTCCTTAAGGGAGTTACTTTACCTCACCAACAAAAAAAGGGGTCCATATGAGATGAACTCTAAGGATCCTTCCAGCTCTGTTCATCTACATGCCTAGAATCATGCAAAATCCTATTATCCCTAAAGCCAGGGTCTCTGGGTTTGGTCTGACCATCTTGGGGAGGCTGGTGGCAACACAGTGGACCTGGGGATGGGCCTGGCTACACCTGGGACCGCCTGCAAGTAGGACTATACTTACCCCCACCTAGCCTAAGCACCCCCAGCACAACCGGTAGATTGCGACCTTCCCACCTATTAGATTCCTAGGGAGTGAGGAAGGTGCAGCCACACTGAGGAAGTGGAGCTCACAGCCAGTGGAAAAAGAAAGGGAATCAGAAGAGAAACTGGGAAATAAAACAACTTTACAATTTCAAAACCTTTCACATCTATTATGATTTTTCTGAGAGGCAGGTTAGGGAAAAGTGACAGCCCTTAGTGGAGGGTACCAATCACTGGCATAGTGCTGTAGGGCCATGCAGCACTGGGCATCTGGAAAAAAATGGGAACCATCTCACTGACATTAGCTAACTCTCTAGGATTCAAGACCCAACTCTAACCTTAAATAAGTCACTTTATCACAACTCGTTTCCTTTTTTGTGAAAAAAGTAGGATCTACTCTGCCTACTCCACCCAGGTATCGTGACACTCAAAAGCCATCCTATATTTGGGAAGCAATTTGTACACTGGAAAGCGCTATAGGAATATGGATGCTATTACCTTAAGTCACTTAGTACAAAGGCCTTTCTTCCTTCGTATAAGGATGATAAAAAATAAAGACATACAAGGTGAACAAGAGACTGTGACTCAGATTTATGCTTAAACACAATTTCAACTGATTTAGTCACAATTCAATCAACTCATTACTCAAACAAAAGCCCTTTGGGCAAAAAGATGGTGAAACACTGGCTGAAAGAGGCAAAGAGCTGAATAAAACGCCCATAGATAAGGATTTTTATGTCCATGCTGAGAGTCAAGGCTAGGGTTTTTAGAAACTCTGTCACACCATATTCTTCCTTCTCCCTCCTCATCATGGCTCTCACTAAATCGTAATGGTGGCAAACATGAACGTAGAGTGCCAATTCTGACTGAGCAACAGCACAGTTTCAGAATGTTCATTGCTCCTTCTCTAAATGGGCTACCTGAGGTAAATAAACTGAAGTACAAAGGACACATAAATTTTCCATTTTGCTCACTCATTCAACCTACATAAATGCACACTGTGCTGGGAATCGAGAAGAATGACTCTCTGCCCTCAACAGGGAGACAGTCACATACAGAAATAACTGCAAAATGATGTAAGGATCCAATATATTGACAATAAGCTCTATGGAGGCTGAGACTACTAAAAAACAAACAAACAAACAAAAAAACTGTGTCACCATCACAAATTTATTTATTCAGTATAAATATACTAGAAGGCTGTATGAGATACAGAGGTAGCAAAAAGGATGGTCCTCAGATTCCACTTCCAAACAGGGCTGTGAAGGTCTTGAGTACCTTAAATCACACTGGCCCTTGGTTGAGGCTCCAGCCACAGGACCTTTCAATGTGCTCTTTATGCCTACCCTACTCCTCTTTCCATTTTCCTACTTGTTTCCTCATTTTTGACATTATCAATTGCAGAGACTTATTTAAGAAAGGCTTCTCCTTGACCAGATTCTCCTTATTTTATTCTGGTAGCTCCATGTGTCTTCCCTTCATAACTTCCACACGCATTGGACTGCTTGTTTCATGTCCATGTCCCCAACAGGCTGGAAGTTTCACCTCTGTGAGAATCATGACTGATTTCTGCTCACCAAAGGGGTATATCCTCAACATCTAGTACAATGGTTGCTAAATAAGTACTTCAGGATTAGGTATAATCCTTTAGCAGCAAACTGTTAGTGAACTTAAAGCACACCGGGAAATACAGACTCCGACAAAGTAATAGCTGAATATGATGGGGCATAGAAAGTGCTTCCAGGTGAACCTGAACCAGGATCAGCTACTTAGCTAATTTTAAGAAATTAGGAAATGACTCACAAGAGGCGTTCCAACCATCCAGACCACCCTCACTACCACCCCCAAATCCTCGCCCGCCCCTAGGGGATTAAAACCGGGGGACATAAAAAAAACCGCAGCTTTGGGCGGGTAGTCAATGGCAACCGTGATCCTCCCAAGGTCCTGGTCCTCGGCAAGGCCACCCGAGGCCACTCCACCCTCGGCGCTCCAGGGGTCTACAAGAGGCCTTTCTCCCGCTGCGCTGTAGCCAGGCGGCTGCCCGCACCGACTCCAGCTCAGGCTCCGGTTCCAGAGGCCTCGCGAGGCCTGGCCCAGAGACCCGCTAGGGCAACTGAGCTCTCAGGCCTCAGGACCCAGCCGCTCTCGCGGCGCCTCAGAACTGTCCGGGGTCCGTCTGCTTCCCTCAAAGGTCGTCGCCCCTAACTCCTCCCTCAGAGCCCACCACCCAGAGCTCGCGGTTACCTGTTCCTGCAGACGAGCAGCTGCACCCGCCCGGAGCCACGCCGGACCGCAACCCGCACGGCCCTGCCCAATCAGAGCGCGCCCATGGAGAGTGCCCCGCCATGGCTTACCTACCCGGGACACTTATTGGTCAGTCATCATGCCAATCAACCCGAGCACGAATCAGCTTATTAGTCGGGTTCCAGGAAGGCGGCTCTAAATCGGCTGATGCAATGGCGGGGAAAGAAGGGACTGGAGTACGTCACGTGACTGGTTTCTGGAGGCCGACATTTTCGTTTGCAAAGTTCTCATAGTTGACTTGGTTAATAAGGGTAACGGGCGACATGTTTGGTAGAGGTCACAGCTTTTGCTGTACAGTTCTGTTGTGTTCATTTTAGTCGCAGGATGGTTTTCAGACTTAAAAGATTCTGATTTGTTGTGCTCATGGTTACACTTGTCTTTGTCAGACCTTCTTGGATTTGGTGTGAAAGATTCAGTACTTGAAGAGGGACGATTGAGTTGGTATCTGGTCCTCAATTTGCCTTTGAAAAATAATAGTAAATATTTATATGTGAAGCATTGTATTTTACACAGATTGTTCCACTTGATTTTTCAACTACATATGAGGCAGGTCAACTGGCATCCGTCTTTACAGATGAGGTAACTGCCTTGCCCAAGTTTGCTCAGAAGAGTAACTTACAGAACTATGATCCAAACCCACATGTGTTTAACTCTTTCTTTCTTTCTTTTCTTTTCTTCTTTTTTTTAAATAAGCTCTATGCCCAGTGTGGGGCCTGAACTCAGCTCCCCTGAGATCAAGAGTCATGCTCTACCCACTGAGCCAGCTACGTGCTCCTAAAGCCCATACTCTTAAACCACTACACTATTACCTCCATCAACTCATATATCCAAACACATGAATATAAATAAAGTTGTGCTGCTGATCTGGTCTTAACTGGGTTAAAGATATTGCAGAAATATTTTACTTTTATATGTAAAAGAGCATTCTATACAAAAAGAAGGTCAAGCTCAAAAGCCAGTGTAAAAAAAAAAAAAAATCACTTGAATTAACTTCCCAGTTCACAGTGATTCATTAATCATCATCCTACTTATTTACATTTGTTGAGCGTTTAGGATGCAACCGGCACTGATCTAAACTTTTGATCTGATCTTCACAACAACCTTACAAGGAGTTACTAATATTACCTGCTTTTAACACCTGAAGACACCGAGACACTCAAAGATTAAGACAGCTGGGGCGCCTGGGTGGCTCAGTCGGTTGAGCGTCCGACTTCGGCTCAGGTCATGATCTCACACTCTGTGAGTTCGAGCCCCGCGTCGGGCGCTGTGCTGATGGCTCAGAGCCTGGAGCCTGCTTTGGATTCTGTGTCTCCCTCTCTCTCTGCCCCTCCCCTGCTCATGCTCTGTCTCTCTCTGCCTCTCAAAAATGAATAAACGTTAAAAAAAAAAGAAAAGAAAAACTTAAAAAAAAAAGATTAAGACAGATAAGGGCAATTTTTTTCTGATGCAAATTGGCTCTGATGCAAAATAGCATATTTAGCCTAAACAATCTGAGAAATAGGTCAGACTGTGTGCCACCACAATTAAAATGGAAAGCCAAAATTGTACACATTATACTTTAAAAATAAAAGTAATATTGGTTGTAGTCTCAATAACTTCACTATGTTGCCAGAGTTGTCACTATTAAGATAGTGTTAGGATGTCCTTGGAACCACAGTAGAGGGGATGGCCATCTTGCCAGCGCAACCCAACGAAAAGCCCCTAGTAGCGTCCCAGAACGAACTGGAGGTCAACCAATCACCGAGCGACAGCACGACCTGACGCGAAAAAGGCCCACCCGGACCTAAACCCGGAACCGCTGCAGCTTAAAAACCCCACCCCACCACACTTGGGGGCGACTTCCCTGACTCCTCTCTCTCTCTCTCCCTGAGTCATGGAACCTTGCCGGAGACCTTAGTTCCCAAATAAAGCCTTTGACTGCTAAAATTTTTAGCCTCTGACTCCTATCTTTACCCTGCCTTAACCTGACCCCAACAGATAGCACCTTCACTAGTGAAAGAATTAAAAACATATATACTTTTTAAGTTTATATTTATATATATATAGTATATATATAAGTATATATTATCTATTTTGAGATAGAGCAACAGTGAGAGGGGGAGGGACAGAGAGAGGGAAAATCCCAAGCAGGCTCCAAGCTAACAGCACAAGGCTTGAACTCACAAACTATGAGATCTTGAGATCTTGACCTGCGCTGAAACCAAGAGTTGGAAGCTTAACCAGGTGGCCCAGAGACATTTTTTTTAAAATTTATTTTCATTCACCCAACAACTGGGTCAATACACATGAAGAGAAATCATTGAGGCCCAAAAGTCAGATTGTTCTGAACATTCTACTTGAATTATTCAGCTAATTATCCAGTTCTCTATGATATTTTCCTCTTTTAATGTCAACTATGTACTAGAAGGAAAGCTATCTCAATACAACATCCAAATTGTGTATTTTAAGAAACGTTTATTCTGGGCTAACCAAATAGGCCTGCAGGTAAGAATAAGTACTACACACATCTGCAGTAGAACACTGGTTGACCCTCTTGGGACATGACAAAGCTAACAGAGCTCAAGAGAGTACAACTAAAATACTTCATTTTGGAAATATATAGTCCTAGATTCTAATTCTCCCATAGCACCTAAAATATTTTTATCATTGGGGTGCCTGGGTAGCTCAGTTGGTTGAGCTTCCGACTTCGGCTCAGGTCATGATCTCACGGTTTGTGGGTTTGAGCCCCACATCGGGCTCTGTGCTGACAGCTGGGAGCCTGGAGCCTGCTTTGGATTCTGTGTCTCCCTCTCTCTCTCTCTCCCCCTCCCCCAGTTGTGCTCTCTCTCTATCTCTCAAAAATAAATAAAATGTAATATATATTAATATATATTTATATTTTTATATATTTATTTAATATATATTTATTTATATATATTATATAGTTATTTATATTATATATTTATTTTTATATATTATATAAATTTATATATTTATATAATATATATAATTTATATAATATATATTTATATTATTTATATATAATATATACTAACATATATATAATCTATAAAACGGACTTAGATTTTTCATTTATTTACTATCAGGACAAATGGGAATGACTGAATAGTTTTCAAAGTGTAAGTTGTTAAGGAATCACCTGGTATCTTAAAATGCAGATCCTGATTTCGTAGGTCTAGGAGTGAGGCCCGAGATTCTGAATACTAAAGGGCTCCCATAGATGCTGATATCTACACTGCTGCAGGGAGATCACACTTGCAGTGGCAAGGACATAAACGAGAGAATGAGCTTCTTCACCTATTCAGAGATAAAGATTTAAAAGTTTGATCTATGTGGGGGATGGGCATTCCTCATCTATTCATTCACCAAATGAAGGTCTGTTATGCATTAGTCCCTGAAGGTCAACATTAAAGAAAGCAGACACTGCCCTGCGCTCATGGAGTTTCCAGCCTAGCGAAGGAAGGAGCTGGATATTCAGCAAAAAAAAAAAAATGACAAAGTTCAATACACAAAGGGCCCTTTGCTGGAGCCTAGACTGTCTTTCGCTCCTAGGGCCCCTAGGTACCTGGGCATGCTTGCCCGACGCTGGGCCGTCCCCTCCGCTGATTGGCTGGCTGAACCAGACGTCAGCCAATGAGGCTGGGGCAGTGAGTGGCCGTTGACCGAGGTAACCGCCCTGCTGAGCGGCGATGGCTGGGGCTGCTGGCCGCATCCGAGGCCGCGCCCTGGGGCGCTTTCAGCCAGCCCTACCCGTGGGCGATGTGAGTATCTTTGAGGTTAGAAATGAGA
This sequence comes from Panthera leo, assembly GCF_018350215.1. Lineage (NCBI taxonomy): Eukaryota > Metazoa > Chordata > Mammalia > Carnivora > Felidae > Panthera > Panthera leo. Next base: position 48,607,839 of record NC_056693.1, on the reverse strand, counting down.
CCCTTTTTAACACATTTAGGCTTGTTCCTCACTCTCACCCCTGGAGGGGCAGGAATAGTAATTATAGCTAATATGTGTCAAGCTTTCGCCATAAGCCAGCCACTGGACCAAAAGCCTTAGTTGAATAATTGAACCGTGCAGTGGGTACTTACCATAATTTCGGAGGAGTTGGAGGCTGCCTAAGGTCACATGGGAGCAAATGCAGGAGGCTGAATTCAAATCCAGCTGCTCTTATGACCCTGGGTCCTCTCTCTATGCGCCACTTTGGAAACCAGTTTGCTTCTTAGCAGTTGTCTCCCATTGTGCTGGTGTGTGGGATGGTGACAGTCTAGAATCCTGACGCTAATTAAGTTTGGGGGTTGTTTCTTAATAGAGAAAAGCAACCCATGCTAAAAGCATTTATGGGAAAGATAAGCACCAAATTTAGGAGAGCTGCTGTCTCTTGGGATGGCTATACAGGGGGCTTCAATCGAATGTTAACTGTTTTACTTATTAAGCCCTAGGTGGGAATCTAGATGTTTATTGTATTATTCCCCTTCTTGCCTGAAGTACTCACAACTTTAAAAAGAAAATATGCACATGGAAAATGAATTTCAGAGGATAAAGTGTACACAAAGAAAAGTAAGTCTTCTCCCACCCCAGATTTCTAGAGCTCCTCACTAGAAGCAGGCACTGTTAGCAGTTTTGTATCTCATTCTCTATAGTATGTACAAGCATATATGAGGTATTTTTTTGCACAAGTGTATCCTATTATATACAGTCCTACACTTTGGATTTGTTTTTAATCTCATTATACTTTAAAACAATTTGTTAACCTCCTTTAGCCCTGTGATCAATTTAATTCTGCTGGCAAAATTTTCTCAAGTTTGCTTCTGACATGATGAGATGTAGGTCATGTCTTCCCTGGATGTGTTTGCCTTTTCCTTTTTGCACATCCTCACCTATAGATTTCCAAAAAAACTTCACCAAATTAACCCTAAAGGTTGCAGAAGAAAAAGAATCATGGCAAATAGGGTATTGCCTAGAAATACTTTACCATGTCCTGAACATTCTTACTCATACTCTACAGGTAAAATTCTACAGCCTGCTACTGCTTGAAATTAATTTACTTAAGTGGAATATTGGCAAAGAGAGAGAAATGGGGATTCGTTTTCTCAGGTTGCAGGAAAATGCCAGCTTCTTTCTAGTGAAGTAATAAGGGAAGAGGACCTTGTTTGTTTCCAGTTAGGGGAAAAAGCGTGTGTCACACTTAATCCTTATTTTACCTCTTCTAAAAGCCCAAGATATTTTTTTCTTTAAAAAATTCTCCGAATCATTCAACTCTTAAACGGGAGAGCTGGGATTCCAACCAGGCACAGCTAACTCCAAAAGTCATGCCAGATAGGGAAGAGTTTCCTGGAATGAACTCATTTGCTCCTCAAGCTGCTTTGCATGGCCCTTTGCATCTACCTCCTACCAATTTCATCCCTGGCTCTTGTCAATACTCACAGAAAAGAAATTGTGTCCTTCAGACACAAACCTCCTTGCTCTTTCTTGTTTCGATTCTCTACCTGGAACACATTTCCCTAGCACCTTCCTTGAGTCTTTTTGAAGGTGTAATTCTTTTAGTCTGCCAAATTTTTAACCAAATGGCGTTTGACATGGCTGATTCCTAACACCTGGGCACTGAAATGACAACCTGAAGATCTCCTTGTTTCAATATGCATTTTGGTGACTACTGTATCTGTAATGGCTCTGTTTTGATACAATCTATGTGAGCTGCTGTGGAAGCGTGCTGGGCGGGAATGTGGTTTTGCTCGTGAGTTGGAGAGCCAGTTGGCAGAAGTTTAGGTGTTTTCAGACAACTACCTACCTCAGTCTGTGTTTCTGGACATTAGATAAGAAAACGTGAGCTAAGCAGAGGTAAGGGTGGGGGTCCGAAAGCGACGGAAGCTGCAGCTAGAAGTGGGCGAGGGGAGAGCCGGCGCGGACTCCGACGTCACTGTGGCGCGCCGCTTCCGGTCTCCAGCGCCAAAGCGAATGACTTCCCCCTCTGTGGGGCCGGAGCGGGGCTTGCTGCGACCCCACGGAGCCCACGATCGCGCTTCCCCAGCCAGCGAATCCGCCAGCACCAGCGTCCCACCGGCGCCTGGGACCATGGCCACCGACTCATGGGCCCTGGCGGTGGATGAACAGGAGGCAGCGGCCGAGTCGGTGAGTTGGATTCAGCCATAAAAGGGTTAGGGGTCAGTTTTGACCGACGATCAGTTCCCTTGGAAAGACAGTTGCTACTTTGGTCAGGATGGATATAGAGTGCGTGTGGGGATGAAGCCTGGACTTTGAGCGGCTTTGTTTATCCATCCGCCTCCTGGGTTACATAAGAGCAGGTGAGTGCTCCCAGGCATGAAGAGCTCAGCCGCCTGCCCGTCTTCCCTGAATCAAGACTGATTGTAGACTGCATTCCCCACCCCCCCCCCCCACTCCCAACCTTGGATTATAATCACCTTTGTGTCATTCTCCATCTCTGGATTCTGAACTTCCTGGACTCTGGGACCGTGGCTTACTCATCTTTGTGTGCTTCCTCAGTATGCTTAGTGATAATGAATGATCCACTTACTAGGCCCAGCAGTCAGTAAATCCTCTTCTGATCACCTTAACTTTTGTTCTGGGCCTCATGCACAGTAAACAAGATAGGAGTTAAACGTGACTATGTAGAATTCATTCTTCCCACCTAAACACTCTAAGTTCTGATAGTGCTTTGAACCTACTTGTTAGTACTTATTTCTGTGAATCTCTTGAGAAAAAGGACTTTGTCTTACTTTTTATAACTGATAATAATTTATAAGCACATAATTCAGAGTCAAATAGTTTTAAAAACTGGTTCCACCACCACCAATTTTTTCCTCCCCAGAGACAACTAATAGTTCTCTTGAAACTGATTTACATCATTGACCTCCTTGTTCCCTAAATAGCACATTTGTTTTGCTAGTTCTTGAGTTTTCAGTTTTAGGTATTTACTGATTTTGATTCTTTCCTCCATCCTCCTTTCTCCACCACACATGCACACTTTCCCATTCCCTACCTTTTCATTATATTGTAATTTTAGTTAGATCAGTATTTCATGTTTCTATAATTAGTAACTTATGAATACTTTTACTTTCCTCTAAAACTTTGTTTTTCCTTGGAATTTATAATTGCCTTGCAGTTTTTCTTCATGTTCTTTGTATTTATCACCAACTCAACCCCAAGCTATTTGCTAATTGTCTAAGATTATCTCAGGATGTTCAGACACATTATTCTATTAATTTAATTTCCCCCACGTCTTTTAGCCTCCTTCATTTTGGACTAGTTCTCCCTATGTTCAGAACAGAACTCATTTTGGGGTCTGGAGGAAAACAGGGCAGATTTCCCTTCAGTTTCATTCTGGGGATTCACTCCTCTTGTATCCCCTCTCTTCATCTTTCTTTCTTTCTTTCTTTCTTTCTTTCTTTTCTTTCTTTCTTTCTTTTTTAATGTTTATTTTATTATTTTTGAGAGAGAGAGAGAGAGAGACAAAGAGTGAGCGGGGGGAGAGGTAGAGAGTGAGAGGAAGACACAGAATCTCAAGCAGGCTCTAGGCTCTGAGCGGTCAGCACAGAGCCCGACGAGGGGCTTGAACTCGGTAATAGCCAGATCGTGACTGAGACACTCAGGTGCCTCTCATCTTTCTTGATTTGGTGGAGCCATCCATCAGCTTTCTGGAGGTGTATGGGAAGTAAGTATTTTTAAGATACTACTGAATTTCTGGAAATATCTTATTTTGCCCTATCATTTGGATAATATGCCTGGATGTAGAACTGTAGGTTGGAAATTAATTTCCTACCAAATTTTAAAGGCATTGTGTCATTGCCTTTTAGATTTCTTTATTGGTTATAGAGATGTCTGAGACCATTCTGACTCCTGATGTGACCTGTTTTTCCCTTTGTAAGCTTGAAGAATCTTCTGTTTGTCTCCATTATTCAGCAAATTCATGATAATAAGTCTTGGTATGGATCTGTTTGCATCCATTTTGCTGGGCACTGGGTGGGTCCTTTCAATCTGGAAAATCTTGTCCTTAAGTTATGAGAAATTTTCTCGAAAATTTTCATTGTTGATTTCTCTCCCTTATTTTTCTTCATTTCCTTTTTCACGAATTCTTACTAGTTGAATGTTGGATCTCTTGGACTGGCCTTCTATAAAGTTTTTGCTTGTTTAAAAAAATTTTTTTATGTTTATTTTTGAGAGAAAGAGAGAGACAGAGCGTGAATAGGGGAGGGAGGGGCAGAGAGAGAGGGAGACACAGAATTTGAATCAGGCTCCGGGCTCAAGCTGTCAGCACAGAGCCCGATGCGGGGCTCTAATTCACAACTGTGAGATCATGACCTCATCTGAAGTCGGACGCTTAACTGACTAAGCCACCCAGACGCCCTGGCCCTCTAAAGTTTTTAAGTCAAGTTTACTGAGATATAATTTACGTATAGTAAAACTCACCCATATTCTGTGAATTTTGACAAAGGCATCCAGTTGTGTAACCATCACCACAATCAGCATGTGGAACATTTCCATCACCTCCAAAAAGTTCCCTCAAACTTTAGTCACTCCGTTCTCCCCACCCTTCTCTGGCAACTGCTGACTTGTTTTCTGTCTCTTTAGATTTGTCTATTCTGGACATTTTATATAAGTGGTATCATACAATAGATGGTCTGTTGTGTCTGGCTGTTTTCACTTAGCATAATGTTTTCAAGGTCCATTCATATTGCAGCAGGTGTCAGTACTTCATTCCTTTTTATTGCCAAAAAATATTACGTTGTCTAGATGTATCCCATTCTGTTTATCCCTTCATCAATGTCCAGTGATGAGCATTTGGATTGTTTCTACTTTTTGGTTATTTTGAATAATGCTGGCTATGATCATTCATGTACAAGTTTTTCTGTGAACATGTATTTTCATTTCTCTTGGGTGTACACCTAGAAGTGGCATTGTTGGATTATATAATAACTCTATGTTTAACTTTTGAGGAACTGTCAGCATTTTTTCCAAAGTGGCTGCACCATTGTATCATCCTTAAAATGATTCTTTTCTTTTTTTCTTTAGTTGATGTATTTATTTTGAGAGAGTGAGCAAGTGCATACAGGAGAGGGGCAGAGAGAGAGGAAGAGAATCCCAGGCAGGCTCTGTGCTGTCAGTGCAGAGTGCGACGCAGAGCTCTATCTCACAAACTGTGAGATCATGACTTGAGCTGGAAGAGTCAGATGCATAACTGACTGAGCCACCCAGCTGCCCCTAAAATGATTATTTCCTATGAGAATAGTATTATCTATGAGAGGCACCATTGTGTAGAGGTTAAAACCTTAGCTTTTGGGGTGCCTGGGTGGCTTAGTCAGTTAACCATCCAACTCTTGATTTCAGCTCAGGTCATGATCTCCCAGTTTGTGGGTTTGAGCCCTAAATGGGCTCTGTGCTGACATCGCAGAGCCTGATTAGGATTCTGTCCGTGTCTCTCTACCTCTCTCTCTCTCTCTCTGCCCCTACCCCACTCACTATCTGTCACTCTCTAAATAAAATAAACTTAAAAAAACAAACCAAACCCTTAGCCTTTTTTGTATTCTGGGTCCATCATTTACTAGTTATGTGACCTTGGGCAAATGGCTTAACCTTTCTGTGCCTCAGTTTCCACATCTGTAAAATGAAGATAATCAGGTTACCTCATTGGGTTATGGACATGCCTATTACAAGTCCTACATGTGTAATAGCCATTATTATCATTATCTATAATGCACAGTTTCTTTGCAGGAATCTTTTAAATTACTTGCCCATATTGTATGGATTAGTTAGTTGAGCCTGGATAAGGTTTGTGAATCTACTTAACCGTGCACAGGTAAATTAGATCACAATATTCTAACACTGAGCAAACGAGTAAAGACACCTCTGTTACCCTCTGCCTTATGGAACTGCTACTGAGGATCACCACAGGTACTGTGTGACATAGGTGACAGTGATGTGTATATTACAGGGTTACTGTATTTTAAATATTCATTAAGCTTCATTCCTTATTTATCTTAGATAAGAAAAATTAGATTCTATTTATATTTATTTCCTTGCTCTTCAGTGGCTCCACTCTGTGCCCTTCTGTTCCGTTGGAGACTTCTTTTCAATTTACAGGAGGGCAAACAGATTAGAAAACTGATGAGTATGACTCAAGTCCTCGACTTCACCATTTTGCCGAAGACAATCTCTATTCAGTATAGTTCATTTGACATTAAATCTTCCTTCTTCTGTTTCAAGAATCCTTTCTCAAGTGCTTTTGAATAAAATGCAATGTGTAACTGTACAATTTTCAATTATTTTAACACATCTTAAAAACAAATAATAAAGGCATTGAAAGAATGTGGATCTTACAAAGTGGATGTTTTTGTTCTTTTGCTTTTTGGTTAATTTCAAAATGGTTTGCGATGAAGTTGCATCAGAAAATCGTTTCTCCTTTTTGGTCCAAGTAAATAGAGCAAAGGAAGGTATCTAAACTAACTGTATTTTTTTATTTTATTAAAAAAAATCGTTTTTAATGTTGATTTATTAAATCAGTCAGAGAGAGACAGAATGCGAGCAGGGGAGGACTAGAGAGAGAGGGAGACATAGAATCTGAAGCAGGCTCCAGGTTCTGAGCTGTCAGCACAGAGCCTGATGCAGGGCTCGAACTCATGAACTGCGAGATCATGACCTGAGCTGAAGTCGGCCGCTTAATCAACTGAGCCATCCAGATGCCCCTAAACTAACTGTATTTTTAATATAAATTTCACTGTTCAGTTCACTGACACTGTACTGGGTAATCCATCCTTCACGGTCTTGCTTTATAGGCTTTGAGGTCCTTAGAGCCAAGTGAGGGCTGAGGGGTTTTTTTTGTTTGTTTATTTATTTACTTTTTTTAAAAATTTTTTTGAATGTTTATTTATTTTGGAGAGAGAGAGAGACAGAACATGAAGGGGGAAGGGGCAGAGAGAGGGAAACACAGAATCTGAAGCAGGCTCCAGGCTCCGAGCTGTCAGCACAGAGCCCTACGGGGCTCGAACTCACAAACCGTGAGATCATGACCTGAGGCAAAGTTGGACGCTCAACCGACTGAGCCACCCAGGCGACCCTGTTTGTTTACTTTTTGAGAGAGCATACAAGCAGGAGAGGGGCAGAGAGAGAGGGTGAGTAAAAATCCTGATGTGGGGCTCAGTCTCACGAAATGTGAGATAATGACTTGAGCGAAATCAAGAGTGGGATGCTTAACCAACTGAGCCACCCAGGCCCCCCCCCCCCCGCCCCCCCCCCCCCCCCGTATGTTTTTAGATTCTGCTGGAACCTCTCCAGAATCCTGATACATCTGTTAATTTCACTTACATTGTTGCTACCAACTTTTCCTGCATTTCCATTATTTTAACTATTTACTCTGTTAACTTCCATTTGAACAATATATTAGCAAGAGAATGGTTTGTTCTTTTTATCATTGATAATTAAAATGCTTTAGGGTAATAGATGTTTCTAATACTTAAATCATTTGTACCTCAGCCCTATCATTTGTTGTAGCTAGCAGTTATCACCCTAGGAGTGAGTGCTATTAACTGTTTAAATATTGCCAGTAAGTCAGGCAGTCTGTCTCTGTGCCCCTGCCCCCCAATCTCTATCCCTCTCCCTCTCCACAGCCCTGAATACTACACTTGAACTAGATTTGTTGGCAGGGTATGGAGGAGTGCTTTAGAGAAGACTCAAATACATTGAACGGTGCCATACATCATATGCTGCACTGGTTGCTTCATATTGACTGTTGGTGTGTTTGCTGTCATGTGGAATTAATGAAGGATTTTTACTGCTTTATGACAATTTCCTTTCTTGCCAGTCTCTCCAGTGTGTCCCTCCCCCCCCCCCCCCCCCACTTCTCCATCCCCTAACAGTAAAGCATACAGAGACACCAGAAACTCCCTTTTCAGTTAGCAACAATAGAGAAGTGAGGTTCCTCCATCCCAACTAACCACCCATCAAAATAAACAACTGTTTCATTCCTCTCTTGCCTTTCCCCTTTCTTGGAGTTAGAGGAAAGACAGAATGAACCTCAAAACATAAAGAATTGCTGGTATAGGTGGCACTTTAAGAAATAGCCATTTTTGGGGCACCTGGGTGGCTCAGTCAGTTGAGCGTCTGAATTCAGCTCAAGTCATGATCTCACGGTTTGTGAGTTGGAGCCCTGCGTTGAGCTCTGTGCTGACAGCTTGGAGCCTGGAGCCTGATTCGGATTCTGTGTCTGTCTGTCCCTCTCTCTGCCCGTTCCCCATCACACTTTGTTTCTCTCTGTCTTTCAAATAAAAATAAACATTAAACAAATTCTTAAAAAGTAGCCATTTTCATTCTTTCACCCTTCACTAGATGATGTCCTAAGCCCCCTTAATATTTTGTGGTTAGAGCACCTGCTTTCTGCTAGATCCAAAGATCAAGTAAAAATAAAAAACATTCCTGTCTTTAAGGTATTTTCTTTTCCACCCAGCTTTTACTGAGGTTTGGTTGACAAATAAAAGTGTATTTTCATTCTAATAGAGGAGATAAGTCCTGCCAAATTTATAGTGTTTGATCAAAGTCCTAATAATTCTTTTTTTGAATTCTTTGCTTTCCCACTTCAGATTGCTAGGTATTTTGATTATACAGTGTGCTATGACGCCCCAGATTGTTTTCAGTTTAAAATATCAGACTTCCAGGGGCACCTGGGTGGCTCAGTTAAGCGTCCAACTTTGGCTCAGGTCACAATCTCGTGGTTCGTGAGTTCAAGCCCCTTGTTGGGCTCTGTACTGACAGCTCAGAGTCTGGAGCCTGCTTTGGATTTTGTCTCCCTCTCTCTGCCCCTCCCCCGCTCACACTCTGCTCTCTTTCTCTCTCTCAAAAATAAACAAACACTAAAAAATAGACATATATCAGACTTCCATCACAAGGAAATCTTGAATGTGAGGATGCATATCGGCATGTTGTGGTCCCGTGGCTCAAACATATCTTGCAACATAACTGATGCCTACCCACAGATGCTTTTCATTGCAGCCCTCCCACCTGATATTCTCTGTCTGAAGTGTGACTGTATCTCCCAGTATCTTTTAAAATTTCCTGTTTGTAATACAAGAGAATGACAACTCAAGTGGTATTCTACTGAGAGAGTCTTTGTAATAAGGGCCTTAAGCAAACTCACAAATTATAATTCTCTCTAGGGATTATAATTAGGAGGTGTGGATTTTGAGCTGTTGTGTAACCAGGTTTTTTCTCTTGCTGTATTTATGGGACATTTTGTTTATTCTCACTCATTTAGTCAACAAAAGGAGCCCAGCAGAACAACCTAATGAATAGGTCTTGAGTGTGGCTCATTTCTTCCTAGCTTCATTGGGGAGGCTCTGTTGATTCACAATCTTTTAAGTGATTTTCCTGACACTTTCCCCCCCTCTCCGTATTCTCCATTTAGTTGAGCAACTTGCATCTTAAGGAAGAGAAAATCAAACCAGAAGCCAATGGTGAGTAAAAGCTAGTTTGAAAGCACATGTGATTTCCTTTAGTATTTCTGCTGTGACATAACAACTGTCTGGAAAACAAATTATATATGTACCAGGAAGGGGGCTGACAGATACTGGCAGTTGTTTGATTTGGGAATTAAACTGGACTGTTTTGCTTTGTACTGTGCTTAATATAAGCATGAGGATGCCTAATTGACTTATAAGTGATCAAATTGATTGCTGTCCATGAGAATATACTGCCAAAGATTATTTGTTGTTTTTTCAAAATATTCCTCAATTTGAGATGAGAGAGGCAAAGTATGAACAACCTGAGAATTAAACTATTGTCATTATCTAAAATCATATCTACCAAAAATCCATTAAATTTTTGTTGATGTACTTAAAATTACTGGCGGGGTGGAGGGAATAGGAACATTAACCTCATTCCAAATTTACTTACAATCTTTTTCTGTATATTTTTTGATAACGACAACATTGTTTGAATATGCATTTCTATTAATCAATAGTTTATATACATAGAATCCTAATGGCATTATAGCGTGTATATATTGATGAAATATGATTTCCTCTGTTGAACATCAAGGTGGTTTGTGATCATTGCCTGCTGTGATCATCTTTCTATAACATTTCAGAAATATTGATGATATGAGGCAAAGTCACATTTGTTTGAGGTATAGTGAGAGGACTTGGAATAGGAAAGAATTGAAGTGTTAGAAACATTGTTTCATACCTTTATTTATTTAGGAACAATAAAATGTTTTTATCTGTGGCTTGGTTTCCTCATTTATTTTTCTGCTCCCCAGGCCTTTACATTTCTAGTGTCTCATAGAATTTGAATTGTCTCAGCTGTTGGGTATGGGATGTGATACTGAATGACGGCCACTTTGTGTCTGATAAAGGTGCTGTTGTCAAGACCAATGCTAATTCAGAGAAGGCAGATGAAGAAGAGAAAGGTAACACAGCCTAGAGCTATACCCACAAGGTTCTACAGTCTTAAGAGAATAGATTGTTAAATGGCTTTGTTTTTATGCCCAACTTGGTTTGACTTTAATGGGAGTCACAGTGCTAATAAAAGTTCAACATAGTTGTTGAAAGAATTTTCATTGTTTACATTTTAGGGAAATTTTATTTTGAACCACTGATGGACTCCAGCAGCAGGAAATATTCCCTGAATGATTATCTTGTACAGGGTATTATAAAAGAAATTTTAAGTTGCATCCCCATTGTCTAATAAAGTTAATGATATTTGGACATATTAAACATAGATAACAAGATAGAAATAGCTTATATGATATCAAAATATAAACTTTGTTAATTTCTGGGTTTTTTTTCCTATTGCTGTGATGTGTTTGTTAAGCTAATAATTTTTAATTTTCTATTGAGCATAGATTGGGGAGTAAATACTTAGGTACACATAGGAAGAATAGATAACCTCCAGAAAGGAGAGTTGTTTGGAATAGATCCTGGAGAGGGATATGAGGCCGAATTGCATGATAAAGTCCTAGCACAAATACATGTTACTGCTTAAAATGCCACTGGCAAGTAAATTCAGATGAATTCATGGTGGATTTCATGGCCTTTTAAAATTCTTTGCTCTCAAAAAAATGAAAATTAAAAATAAAATAAATAATAAAAAATAAAATAAAATTCTTTGCTCTTTTTTTCCTGACAGAAGACAGAGCTGCCCAGTCTTTACTCAACAAGCTGATCAGAAGCAACCTTGTCGATAACACGAACCAAGTGGAAGTCCTCCAGCGGGACCCAAATTCCCCGCTCTACTCTGTGAAGTCCTTTGAGGAGCTTCGGCTGTGAGTATTTGTTTACTTTCTGACTCTCCCCTTTGTGTTTAGATAGAGATCCTAGACCTATTTTATATGTATTTTTCATCACAGCAGAACATTTTTAGCTAATACAAGTTTAATAAAAGAATTTAGCTGCTTTGGGCTATTAAGTAAAATTGCCAGGTAATGTGAATTGTGCTCAGTTTCACATAATTCAAGTATTGTTAGTTGTAAATAAAATGTGTGTAACAACAGTAAGAAAGAGAAAAAGAAATCCCTCAGATATTTGGCTTCTTTCCTCAACCAAAGAGACAGTGACTTTCATCATTAACTGTTTTCCTAGGAAACCACAGCTTCTCCAGGGAGTCTATGCCATGGGCTTCAACCGTCCATCCAAGATACAAGAGAATGCATTGCCTTTGATGCTTGCTGAGCCGTATGTGTCCTGATACAACTCTGTCCCCTTTTTAATATTTCATTTTTTAAAAATCATATTACTTTTTAAAACTATACTAGTAATACATGCTTATTTTAGAAAAGCTAGAAAACAAGGAAAAATAAAAATCATTTGTAGTCTCCACCCCTCACTAACATTTAGAGACTTCTAGACTTTTTTATGTAAACTTACATATCTATAGCTATACCTTTTTTTTTAATAATGTTTATTTATTTGAGAGAGAGAGTGCATGAGCAGGGGAGGGGCAGAGGTGGTGGGGAGAGAGAATCCCTAGCAGGCTCCGCGCTGTCAGCGCAGAGCCTGATGTGGGACTTAATCTCATGAACGGTGAGATCGTGACCTGAGTTTAGATCAAGAGCTAGACGCTTAAGCGACTAAGCCACCAAGGCGTCCCATACCTTTTTTTTTTATAGCTAGTTTATTTTTTATTTTATCATGTGTGCAGTTGGGTAAGGGGTAAAGGGGGAGAAGAGAGAGAATCCCAAGTCCCAAGCAGGCTTCACACCTAGTGCAAAACCTGACAGGGGCTTGATCCTGTGACCATGAGATCGTGACATGAGCTGAAATCAACACTCAATTAACTGAGCCACCAGGTGCCCCTATACCTTTTTTAAAAAATGGAACCATATAAAATCTTCAAATGCTTTTTAAAAACTTAATTAGGGGCACCTGGGTGGCTCAGTTGGTTAAGCGTCTAACTCTTGATTTTGGCTCGGGTAATGATCTTAGGGTCATGAGATCAAGCTCCGCATCAGGCTCTGCACTGACAGCTCAGAGCCTGGAGCCTGCTTTGGACTCTCTGTCTCCCTGTCTCTCTTTGCCCCTCCCCCGCTTGTGCTCTGTCCCTCTCTCTCTCAAAAATAAATAAACATTAAAAAAATTTTTTTAGAAACACACAATAAAAAAAGAAAACTTAGATGATCATCTTTCTATGTTGATAAATAAACATTTATCATTCATATACACTATGATTTCATTAGATGGATGTATAAAATTTATTGTGTCAAATATAACAGGCAAAAACCAGTGTTCTGAAAGACCAGAATAGGGTAATTACCAGTTGTTTTCTGGTGCAGTGCTTTTCACTCTTGCATAGGCATATGAATCTCATAGGAATTTATTAAAATACAGATTCTCATTTCAGTCTCCATCTGAGGTGGGGACTAAAGTTCATCTTTTCTAATAAGCTTCTAAGTGATTATGATGATGCTAGTTTCAGACCACATTTTGAGAAACAAGGTTTGAGAGCATGAGGAACTCTTTATAAAAATAAATCCCTACATTATATATGATTATGTAAAATTATGGAGCATATAATTTAAATCCTGAAACTCCTTTTCCTATGGTCTAAAAGTACATATTTTGGGGGTGTGCCTGGGTGGCTCAGTTGGCTAAGCATCCGATTTTTTTTTTTTTTTAATTTTTTTCTAATGTTTATTTTTGAGAGAGAGACAGAGAGACAGAGTGTGAGCAGGGGAGGGGCAGAGAGAGAAGGAGACACAGAATCTGAAGCAGGCTCCAGGCTCCGAGCTGTCAGCACAGAGCCTGACGTGGGGCCCAGACCCACAAACTGCAAGATCATGACCTGAGCCAAGATCATGACCTGACTTTAACCAACTGAGCCACCCAGGCACCCCAGACATCCAACTCTTGATCTCAGCTCAGGTCACTAAGTCAGCGTTGTGAGTTCAGTCCTGCGTTGGGCTCTGCACTGGGCATGAAGCCTGCTTAAAAAATAATAAAATATAAGTAAATAAAAAAAAGATATTTTAGGTCTGTATTTTTCTTAACGTTTTCTTTGTTCCATGTCATAATAGTGACTTTTTTCATGATGAATAATGTTGCTTTTTAGCTTGACACTTTGAACATAGAGATGAATAAATGGAATATTTGTTTCACATTGGTCATTTGTGTTTAGAGATCTTTTTTTTTTTTTAAGTTTATTTATTTATTTAGAGATCAGGGGAGGGGCAGAGACAGGAGAGAATCCCCAGCAGGCTCTGCAATATCAGGTCAGAGCCCAATGTGGAGCTCAAACTCATGAACCGTAAAATCATGATCTGAGCCGAAGTCAGACACTTAACTGACTGAGCCACCCAGGTGCCCCTAGAGATCTTAATGCTTTCATAGATGCTCAATTTTTAAATCATCAATGTTAGAAGAGACCTAAGAGAACTATCTAGTACTATTCTTCATTAACAAATATGTATTGAGTACAGGTATATAACAGATACTATTGTAGATCCTTGGATACATTAGTAAACAAAGCAGACAAAAATTCCTGCCCTATATAAGGAGCTTACTCTGGAGTATAGATCATTTATTTTTATTAAAAATAAATAAAATATACAGTATATAGCATGTTAAAAGATATAAGTTTTAAATGTAATTAATGCCACTGAATTGTACATTTACAAGCTGTTTTTAAAAAAAGGTGATAGGGCGCCTGAGTGGCTCAGTTGGTTAAGTGTCTGACTTCGGCTCAGGTCATGATCTTATGGTTCATGAGTTTGAGCCCTGCATTGAGCTCTCTGCTGTCAGCATAGAGCCTGCTTAGGATCTTCTGTCCCCCCACTCGTTCGCTGGCTCTCTCTCTCTCTTGCTCTCTCTCAGTAAATAAATGTACTAAAATAAATAAAAGTTAAAACGGTGACAAATGCTAAAGAGAAAAACAGAGCATAGTAGGGGAGATGAGGAATACCAAGGAAACAAATTGCAGTTTTCCCCCAACTTTATATTATGAAAATTGTCGAACTTACAACAAAATTGAAAGGATTTTATAGTGAACACCCATATGCCCATCATCTAGAGTCTGTCACTAACATTTTATTATACTTCATCACATATCTACACACCAATACATCATTCTTTAAGGTATTTCAAAGTAGGTTACAATTCTAATCAAGTGTTAGGGTCAGATCTCATCAAGTAGATGATGTGCGAGCAAAGCCTTGAAGGAGAGGAGAGTTGACATGTTGTCACCTGGAACAGTTGCCCCAGGCAGAGTATAGCCAGTGCAGAAACCTTGAGATGGGGGCATGGCTGGCATGCTTTTGGGGCAGCACTGAGGCCTTTGTGGTGGAGTAGGTGATTAAGGGAGCAGGTAGCAGGAGCTGAGAACAGAGAACCACTAGGGAGCCAGATTGTAACGCAGAAGCATTTTCACTTTTATTCTGAATGAAATGAGGAGTGACATAAGCGGTCTCACGTTTTAAAAGAATCACTCACTGGCTGCTGTGTCAAGAATAAAAGATACAGAGTGTGCTTTGAATCCCACTGTAGTCTTCTCTCTGTGGTGCTTTGTTTGTGGAGCTAGGATGTGTAACTCCACTGCGGAAATCAAAGCCTCCTTCTGTAAACTAAGCCTTATTCTTCATTGTGCTTAACTAAGAGAATACTTGAGATTTACACTCCTAAACAGTTTGTTTTCTCGTGCAGCCCACAGAACTTAATTGCCCAGTCTCAGTCTGGCACTGGTAAAACAGCTGCCTTCGTGTTGGCCATGCTCAGCCAAGTAGAACCTGCAAATAGATACCCCCAGGTAAGGGCTTGGTAAATTTGGATTTTCTGCTAACATGTAGCTAGAAATTACATTTGATGGAATAAAAGCCAAGGTGCTTATTACTTTTTACATAAACCAGAGCCCCTTGTGGAGCACAAGCAATATGGCTGATTTTCTAGTAGCCACACACATCCTGTTCTTTCTCCGTGGTTTGCCAGTTCTGGGATACTGCTGACAGACTTGGCACCTCTGCTTGCAAGAAAGTATCATCCTTTGGAAAGTTCTGAGAACTTTCTGAGTAAGTGAAAAGGAAGCTAATCTCCAACTGGAATTTCAGATCCTTGCTCATATGGGGGTTTTTATATTCCTGTGGCCAATAGCTATTTTCAACGGTCTTTACCCAGCCAGAGTTCTGACCCTTCAGAATTCTAGCTTATGACTTTGCAGCTTAAAAAATCAAATGGTGTGCACTTTAATTTACATACCCTTCTTCAGCGTCAGCTGGAGGAATAACTAAGTCCTGACGGTAGTTCCCCACTGCCCTTGAGATCTCACTGTACACTCTTTCCCTGCCAGTGTCTGTGCCTCTCCCCAACTTATGAGCTCGCCCTGCAAACAGGAAAAGTGATTGAACAGATGGGCAAATTTTACCCTGAACTGAAGCTAGCTTATGCTGTCCGAGGCAATAAATGTGAGTATGAATATGTGATTCTAATTCATTAGGCTAACCACTTCTATTTTATTTAAAAGTTTATTTATTTTGAGAGAAAGAGCGTGCACAAAAGTGAGGGGGGTGGGCAGGGAGCGAGAAAGAGGGAGAGAATCCCAGGCAGGCTCTGAGCTGACACGGGGCTGAAACTCATGAACCGTGAGATCATGACCTGAGCTGAAGTCGGACACTTAACTGACTGAGCTACCTAGGCTCCCCTAACAACTTCCATTTTAAAAATTTCAAATCATACACAGTAGGTGAAATAATAAAGATAACACACGTGCCCTTTACGTACATTCAAAAACTCAGCACTTTGCCATATTTACTTTATCTGTATGTGTGTGTGTGTGTGTTGGGGGGGAACCATTTGAAAGTATATTGCAGATGCTGTGGATCTTTATTCCTAAATACTTGAGTGTGCATCTCATAATAAGGACATTCTTCAGCATACCCACAAAACCCTTATCACAAGAGAGTTAGCAGATTCTCTAAGAACTGGTATCTAGTCCATTTTATTTTTCCCCAAAAGTATTTCTTTGTGGCTGCTTTGTTTTTGAACCAGGATCAAATTAGTGGATATGCACTCCTTCAATCTAGAATAGTTCCTACATCTTCTCCTCCCCCAGTACATTTGACTTTTTGAACAGGCCAGACCAGTTGCTTATAAAATGTTGCACATTTTGGATTTAATTGCCTAGTTTCTTCTTAATGTCATTAGAAGAACAAAAAATGTTCTAGAATATGAACAATTAACTCTGGCATTTCATTTTTTTTTAATTGTAATTAACGTACAGTGCTGTTAGTTTCAGGTATACAATATAAGGATTCAACAATTCTTTTTTTTTTTTTTTTAAGTTTATTTATTTTTGAGAGAGAGCACACAAGTGAGGGAGAGGCAGAGAGAAAGAGAGAGAGAAAATCCCAAGCAGGCTCTGCATTGTCAGTGCAGAGCCCAATGTGGGGCTCGAACTCACAAACCCTGGGATCATGACCTGAGCCGAAGTCAGACGTTTAGCCAACCAAACCACCCAGGCACCCCTGTGATTCAACAATTCTCTATTTTTCTCAATGCTTATCAAGATAAGTGGATTAAATGTAAAAGATAACCCCTCTATCTATTTCACCTTCCCTCACTCACCACCTCCCCCCCACCAGCAAACACCAGTTTGTTCTCTGTATTTAAGAGTTTTTTTTTGGTTTGGAGCTTTTTTTCCCCCCCTTATTCAGGTTTCCTACTTTTGTTATACAACAAATTAACAATATTTAAGTAATTAAAAAAAGTCTTGTTGAAAGTTTGGCTAAGTCCTGTGAATCTTTACCACTAACCTGTAACTGTGACTACAGAAATCTACTCAGTGCACAATGTCCTAATACCAACTTAAAATTGTTTCTAAAAAGTAAATAAGATTATAAAATTTAGTGAAAGATGATAAGACATTTAAAATTTTTCAATTTGGGTTAGAATGGCAGAGGAGTCTGAATAACTTTTGTGGGGGGCTGTGATTGGTTTGTTTAACAGAAGTAAGAAGGGCATTTGTTGGCTTTGAATTGACTCAACATTCACATTAGGGCAAAATTTTGGCTGTTTAGAGGAAGCTTGCATGTGTCTGGTCAAGACTGTAATCAAAGGGCTAAAAATTATAAGTGTCATCTAATTCAAAATGAAGAGCCAAATCTTCTAAGTTCCAGACTGCACACACAGTCAAGAACACGCCATGGTCCAGCAGGCCTTGTCTGGGGAAGCACTTTATCTAATAGAGGCATTTTGTGTTTCTTTGGGAAAGCAAAGCCTTTCATGATGAATCCTGTTTACTGACCCGGACAGACAGTGCGTAGAGGCAACCGGCTTGTTTGACGTAGATGCTAAGGTAGCTGAGGGACAGAGTGCACTGGAGAGAGTGCTGTGAAAGTCTGCTTGGGAGAAGTGCCATCCTGGGCTGGGGGAATGATGTTGACAGAGAAGAAATAAAGATAACGACAGAGCCTCCTTGAAAGAGAACTGGATGACTACAGAGAATGGAAAAGAACACTACTGAAGAGGCTTTCATCTTCTCACTGTGTATATCCTTACCTTATCTGTTCAACATTATGAAATACTGTAGTGATATCATAACCTTTCCTTAAAACAGTAAGGCAAACATAAAAACAGTTGCATTAAAATACATCATAGCTTTAGATTTTTCTCAGAGAGGAAAGCAGGCTTTTCCATGGAAATACCCACGGAAAACATCTTGTCTCCACAGTGGAAAGAGGTCAGAAGATCAGTGAACACATTGTCATTGGCACCCCTGGGACTGTTCTGGACTGGTGCTCCAAGCTCAAGTTCATTGACCCTAAGAAGATCAAGGTGTTTGTTCTGGATGAGGCTGACGTGATGATAGCTACTCAGGGCCACCAAGACCAGAGCATCCGCATCCAGAGGTAGGAACTCTTGAGCCAAGAGGAACGTCTCAGCCTCCTGATCTACAGCATCTTCTCCTTTTACTTCAAACACTTCTTCTTGCTCCTATCAGGTTCTTTACTGTAGTGCTTCCAGAAGCATTTGTTTGATAGGCCATTTGCTCCTCAGCGCTGACCATGGGTTGAGGAAGGAGACTTAGGGAATCTAACACCAGCCCCCTGCCTGTCCCATGGCTGCTCTTGCCTCCTCCCTGCTGTTCTCCTCCCTTTTGCCTCTTTCCCCGGCGTGTAGAGCATCCAACCCTGGGTGGCTGTCTTCTGTTCCTCCCAGGGAAAGACTCGGGGTCATGCCACATACCTGGGTCTTCCCTTGCAGGATGCTGCCCAGGAACTGCCAGATGCTGCTTTTCTCTGCCACCTTTGAAGACTCTGTGTGGAAATTTGCCCAGAAAGTGGTCCCAGACCCAAACATTATCAAACTGAAGCGTGAGGAGGAGACGTTGGACACCATCAAGCAGTATTACGTCCTGTGCAATAACCGAGATGAGAAGTTCCAGGCCTTGTGTAACCTCTACGGGGCCATCACCATTGCTCAGGCCATGATCTTCTGCCACGTGAGTAGCAGTGGCAGCAGCAGGCCTGCCGGGGGAGGAGCTCCACTGGAGGGTGTGCCTGGCCCTCCCTTCAGCCAGCTCCACCTCAGTGCTGAGGAGGACTGGGTGTCCTCTGTGTGGCCAGAAAGGAAATGATGAAGCACCTCCACCTGCCCCAGGGCATATTGTCCTCAGACTGTAATGAGTTATGAGGGAAAGACTGTGAAGCATTGAACTTTTCTTTGGTCCCACCTCTTAGACACACCTTGGGAAAAACTCCAGATAACATCCAATGAAATGATTATATAACATTAAGAATATAGACTATTTGAGAATGAAGATATTTGGCTCCTACCACACTCTTCCCAGCTGAACACTAAGATGATTTAAGTAATTCATCCAAAAAAATTCACATGGCTAAAATTGTCTTTGTAAAATCGGTAAGCCTACCCTGGTGGCTGAACTCAGCGGGCTTTCACGTATTTTAATGGAAACAAGCCACTTTTTTGCAGGTTTGTTTTTGTTTTTATTTTTACAGGTATCTCCATTTAAAACCATTCTTTTCACTCCAGACCCGCAAAACGGCTAGTTGGCTGGCAGCAGAGCTCTCCAAAGAAGGCCACCAGGTGGCTCTGCTGAGCGGCGAAATGATGGTGGAGCAGAGGGCTGCGGTGATCGAGCGCTTCCGAGAGGGCAAAGAGAAGGTGCTGGTGACCACCAACGTGTGTGCCCGCGGTGAGCAGAGAATGTGCCTGTTGGCCAGGCTCCGGATGGCGAGAGCAGTGCTCCCGCATGGGACGCTCAGATGGTTCGGGGAGTCCAGCTGGGGTTGGCGCTGACTTTGTTTTCTGGGAGAGGCTGGATTCCCCCAGCAGATGAGAACGTTCACAGAAGCCAGGAGTCCTGATGTGGTGGAAGGAAACAGGCAGTGACCGGTTTAGAGTGAACGGTGCCTGCTCTCCTGGGGGCCCCTAGTGAAGTTTCGGCCGCATCTCCAGATTCTTGTATCTAGCAGAGGCTCTTCTGGCGATGTCATAATTTTGTTAGCACCTGCCAGAGTTCTGTTTTTCCCTCTGGATTCTGCTGCGTGCCCCCGGTCCCCGAATCCCAGAGCTGGCCTGCCCCAGACTCTTCCTCCACCTGATGCTGGCGTGTGGCAGCCTCGCCTGGCGGGTGGTGGTTTTTGTTTCCCGTCCTGACTCCACCCCTCTTTCGTGCAGGTATTGATGTTGAACAGGTATCTGTCGTCATCAACTTTGACCTTCCCGTGGACAAGGATGGGAACCCGGACAACGAGACCTACCTGCACCGGATCGGGCGCACGGGCCGCTTTGGCAAGAGGGGCCTGGCAGTGAACATGGTCGACAGCAAGCACAGCATGAACATCCTGAACAGAATCCAGGAGCATTTTAGTGAGTGCCTGGGAGTGTCCCCTGCCAGGGCCCTTTCCTTAGAGGGGCAGGTTCTCCTGGGGCCTCCTCGAGAGGCCTTTGTCCTTGTCGCATTCCCCTCCTTTCCTACAATATGGAAGTTCTCGAAGAGCACACCTGGTGAGTTCAGGTCAGGAACTCGAACAACAGCGCCCCCTTGGCCAGGCTTGAAGGGCCTAAGGCTCTGTCCCGTGCTCAGGCACCAGGAGCCCGTGGGGTTTCAGGAAAGTTTGCTGTGGCCAGAGGCTTGGCATGGGGGCAGAAACCTGTCTGCCTCCTCCCTCCCTGCTGTGCTGTCCCTTCCCTAGGTGTGTGTTTTCATGATAGCTCCGTGTTGACGTCTCTGTGAATTCTCTTTTTCTCCCCAGATAAGAAAATAGAAAGATTGGACACAGATGATTTGGATGAGATTGAGAAAATAGCCAACTGAGAAGCTCCGTCAGTCACCAGTGCCCACCCCTGGTGCTCCCCCCGCACGGGAGACTGGTGCTTTCATGGCATAGGCCTCGACAGTCACCACAAAGAAGAGAAGGCAGAGGAGAGAGAAACTACCTACCTCATTTTAAATTACGTTTGGACTAGACAAAAATTGTGCAAATGATGGGGGAAGGTAGAAAAAAATTGTTTACACAACTCTTGAAGATTAGGCGTGAATACACAGAAATTTACCTTTTGAAATTCTGTCTTTTTTTTTGGCCAGCATTTTCCCCATCTAGATGCTGTGGCTAATCACTTGTTCAAGATCTTTGCAGCAGCCCCTGCCTATTCTCTGGCCAGGAGCGTTAAGACCAGCGTCCAGACAGAATAGAGATGAAGAGGGACACGGATAGGGGCGCTTGGATGGCTTGGTCGGTTAAGTGTCCGACTTCAGTTCAGGTCATGATCTCAGTTTGTGGATTCGGGCCCCACATCAGGCTCTGTGCTGACAGCTCAGAGCCTGGAGCCTGCTTTGGATTCTGTCTCTCTTTGCCCCTCTCCTGCGTGCACTCTGCCTTTCTCTCAAAAATAAATAAATGTTAAAAAAAAAAAGAGAGAGAGGGACACAGAGACAGACAGAGAGAGATCCCAAGTAAGATAGGTGATAAGCCAGCCATCATGTTTGGAGTATGGCATGAGGCCTGTGAGCTGAGGGTGGGGCACCTTATCTGAGTGTTGTCAGTCCCGCCTGCCCTGTTGCCCACAGCATGGACCAACATGCCAACCTGGGGCTTTTGGTGTATGCAGGTTTGTGTTGCAGGACCACGACCTCGTGGTTTTCATCAGCAGGTGCAGTCTGTATATAGTGCACATCTGATTACCAGTGGGTCCATTGCCTGTGCTTAAGGCCTGTGGTAAAGTCATAGTGGAGAGGTGGTGGTGGCCCTAGCTTGCCACACAGCCTGGGCTTACAGGCACTTGCAGCATCTTTTTTACATCCCAGGTGTCACCTTGACCCCTTCATAGTCCCAGGCAAATAAAAGCGATTTAAGGTTTGGATCCTCAGTGAAAATTATGGCTTCAAATTGCTAATGACCAGCCTCAAGGCAGTTCTACAAGTGATCAGCAATAGTGTGACAAATACTGGCTTTGTCTCCAGATCCCAGAAGGCAAATTTCTCAGAGCTGGGAATGATTTCAGATATTTGGTGTCTTGATTGTAAAGGGATTCTGAAAGTCTGAGCTCACAGTTCTTGGAATACAAACAATGCAATAAGGGACTAGATGGACTAGCCATTTACCTGTGTAAGGCAGGAGTAACTGCCAAGGACTTGGCTTCCTTCTTACTGAGCATCTTTGTGTAGAACAGTTAGAGCAAATACTAGTAATCGACATTTCCTACCTGGCCAAGGCTGATGGTACCCACAGAGTCACAGAGCAAAGATGAGATGAAACTGAAACTCCAGCAAAAAGGACTTCTCTCCAGCTCTTTGACCTCGATACAGAACTAGGCCCAGGCTTGGAAGAAGGATTTTCTGTGATGAGAACTGTTCCAATCCCAGATTATCCTTTTAAGTGTTTCTGTGTTTTAGGACCAGATTGGTTACCTGGGAAGGGAAGGGGCCAATGCCAGCCTCCAGATGGTTCCTTTAATCTGACATTACAGATACTGCAGAGACCAACAGACTGCTAATTCTACTACATTTCCCCAGTTGGCATTTGACTATAGAGTCTTCTCTGGGCTTCTGGCCAACTCTGACCCACCTTGGGAGTCTTCTTGTAAGAAGAAATTTTATGTCTCCCACCTCCTGCAGTGCTGTGGACCAACCCTGAAACAAAAACAAAGGCAATAATTAAAGGAGTATAGACTCCTCACAAGGCTGCAGGCTGATTTCCTTCCCACCTTCTCACAACATGTATAACCAGTCTACTGTGTAGCCCTAAATCTAAACAAAATGGGAAGGGATATGGTTCAGATTCAAGAGTAGGAGTAACTAGTTATCTGGTAGAAATCTAGGTCAACAGTTCTTAATTGGTCCAAACCCCTAAGAATTCACTGGATGGGTTTCATGGAATCTATGAAGCATTTAAATGCATTTTCCTGCAGAGAGGTCTCCCAAAGAAGTGTCTTTTAAAAAGGTAAGACGCACTGTTATGGATTCCTTCACAATCCATATTCATCCCTGCCAGAGCTTGGCTTCCAGGGCTCAGTGGCCAACAGCTGCCTCTGTGACCATGTGCTATCTTGAGCCAGCGATGATCTGTTGAAAATGTACTGAGCCCATGGTAAGCTTCAGTCCACAGAGTTTCTTTTACTCATTTTAGTAAGTTCTCATGTATGAAATGATATGTCCTACAATAGAGAAACAACCTTAGCAGAAAGAGATTTTTGGCCCAATGGAAGATTCTGGATATGTTCATCATCCATAAACAATGGATTTTATTGCTTTTTTTTTTTTTTTTTGAGTGTCATTCATTGTATGCATAAAAATTAGTCAATTGTTGATGTATTTGTTATTGATGTTAATTGAACTTAATTATGAAGTACACGTTACTAGGACAACATTAATGAGTATAAGAAGACATTATGTTTTTGGTTGGTGGTATTAATCATGTCTAAGTGGAGACAACTATGATTTCATAGGCTAGTCATCACCTGATACTACTGTTCCATTTCAGAGTTGACACTGCTCCAGCACAAACAGTTGCAATGTCTCCATAGGCCAAGGGCCCTACTCAGTTGCCAGAGGGCTCCTCACATTCCTTTTTTTCCTGCTGGTAAACCAGTGAACACTGGCTACCTAATTAGAAAGAAAGCAGCAGCCAGTACAAAGTCCTTACATAAATTTTTCTAGTCCTAGGGAAGAAATACAAATAGGTCTTGGAAGCAGGTATTCTCCCTTTGTTCCATCTTGTTTATTATTTAACACGAAGGCAGTTTCAGTGTCATTAGTATTCAGAAGGTAAGGAATTCTGAGGCCAGAGAAGATTTCATAAAGGAGTGGAGTTTGCTTCTGAGAGAAAAGTGACAGAGTGCCCTAGGCAGGGGAAAGTAATATTAAAACTAAGTTTCTCCAGAATAAACCTAGCATACTGGAAATACAGTATGGACAGCAGACTTGCCACATAAGCAGAGAAAAGTCTTGATACAAAACGAAAACTTGATTGAACAGTATTTGAGTTTAGTAGTGAATTAAAGGTTGTTAAATCACAGGCAGTTATGAAATTGGTGGGGTTGGGAGGAGTGTCCAGCAGACGTACGTAGGATACATTGGAGCTGGAAAAGGCGGGCATCTGAGAACACAGTTTGAAGAGGATTGCATCGGTCCCATCACACAGCAAGTGCCAGGATACCATTGGTTGTACTGAAAAAGCACAAAAGAAGAAATGGGACTGGAGGGATATCACAGAGGAAGAATGATAGGGTTTCATGCCTACTTGTTATTCCAAAAAGGATTGTGGCTCTAAAAGATCCACTGTACAAAATAACTCTGGGGAGAAACCCAAAGGGAAGGTCTGGAAAAAACAGATGCATCAGGGTTGAGTCTCATACACAGCATGTAGGATTTCAGGCCTGTCGCCTTTGCAAGCAGGGACTTGGCCCCTCTTCATCAACTTGTAGATTTCAGGGGTCTTCAGGTTTTTCTTGGTCTTAGACATAGATGTCAGGTTCTTAGGAACTCCCTGTAGTTTTACCTAATTTTGCCTTTTTTTTTTTTTTTTTTTTCTGCTTGAGAATAAATGTTCTTTAGTCTGTTGATTGACTCAGATTGTAGCATCTCCTAAAAATGAGCTGAGGGAACCTGAGGGGCTGATGCTAGGAGGTTCCAGTCCCTTGCCTTCCTAATCCTGAATCTGGGACAGGGCTTTCCCAGAATAGCTTCAAACACCTAGTTGCAAGTCAGGCCAAGTGGGGATCTGCTTGGAGGATATTTGTCACACCCCTACATTATGTCTTCTCATTCTCCAGCCCCTGTTGCTAGATGCTTCTGCCTTGGCTTAGAAACTGTCCCACTGTTGAGTATTCATTGGAGCAAGGGGCTTCTCCATGGTAGTTCTAGTTGTAAGATGGGGGATAGGAGTAGGTGGAGGAAAACATTAGATGAGGTCTGAGATAGGTGGCTGTTTGGGGGGGATCAGCGGTTCAGATCACTGTCATTTCTGCTTTAGTGATATCTCTCAGGCAGGGGTAGCAGATATTTTGTTCATGCAGATCTATAACCCAGGGCTACACTTGGCTTATCTCATAAGAAGGGGTGTTTGTGTGTGTCGGGGGTGGGGGTGGGGTGTTTAGATGGAACTCTTCTGGAAGTACCAGTACACATTTTGTGAGTCTTTGCAACTAACTGTACTGTTCTATCCTCATCCATAGGCTTCCACTATCCTGGAATTGTCCAAGTGGAGAAAAGCCAAGTAGTCTCATTCTTATCCCTGAGAGTCCACATCCCCATGCTTAGTCTTGAAAGGACTTGAATCTTGAATCAGCCCTGGTCGGGCATTCGGTCAAGTGTGCTAGGTGTATTGTCCTCTGGTCTTTGTTCCCCTCAGACACCAACAGCTTCTAAATTTGCACAAAAATTGTCCTGATAAACCAATGTCATTTGAGTCCAGGTTTAACAACAGAACAGGTCCCAGTGTTCTGGCATTGCTTTAATTTCTAAAGCAAGTAGGATTATGCTACGTTGTTTGATTCACCTGATTTCATATTTAACGTCCATGGAGGGAACTTCAGAAACAGCAGCAGTACCTCTAACCTCATGGTTCATTAGTCCTTTCTGGTTAACTCTTCCACTCTGTCCAGTGACCATTTTAAGACTTCCACTCACCTCAAACTTCCAACCCCATTATCTCCCTACTCAAGAGTAAACAACAGAAAACTGCCCTCAGCCCTCTGCCACCAGACCTTCCCCCAGTCATACCTATCCTTCCCTCTCCCTCCTGTTAGAATGGGAGAAGTCCCTATTGTCTAAATTTCTCTACCAGTGCACCAAATTCCCTCTCCTGTGACTGTTTAAGGACCTGCTCCATCTACGCCCTCTCATATTTTCAACCTCTCCCACCCCATTAGCTGGTTCCCTCTCCCCTCAATTTTCCCTTGTGTGTGGAGTGGTAAAATACACCTAACAAAATTTACCATCTGAACTATTTTCAGTTGTACAGTGGTATTACAACATTCATAACGTTGTGCAACCATCAGCACCACCTATCTCCATAATTCTTTTGGATCCTGCAAAATTGAAACCATACCCAACAAACAATTCCCCATGACTCACTGCCCCTAACCCCTAACAACCACCATTCCACTTTCTGTTTCTAGGATTCTGTTCTTAAGTACTTCATGTAAGCAGGGTTATACTGTATTTGGCTTTTTGGGACTCGCTTATTTCACCACAATGTCTTCAAGGTTCATCTATTAACTCTTCTTGATATTTCCAATTGTTTATACCTATCTCCTATTTAAATTCAAACTCCCTTTATTCTTTATCCTCCAGCCTTACATTTTTCCCTGGTGGCCAAAAACCTAGGAGTTGCTTCTACCCACTGAGTCCCATTCCTTCTCTCTCTGCAGTCCACCTTCTGCCTCCACTGCCCCTTGGGAATAGCCTTCACCAAGGGCACCAATGACCTACATGTTGCTAATTCAGAAAACACTTTTTAATTATATCTGACTCAACAGCATTTAACACCATAACAATCTCTTCTTTTAACGAGTCTTCTGGTGACTAAAGTGACACACCACACACTCACTGGTCTTCCTTCACTCTGGTCACTTCTCAGTCTCCTGGTTAGGCTCCTTTTTTATTTACTTCTTATATGTGACTGTTCCTCATAGGACTGTTTGGGGTCATTTCTTCCTCTTTCTCTCCTGTGGGCAATCTTGTTCACTTCTCTAGCTTGCTTTCTGCTGGCAACTCCAAAATCTATACCAAGACCCAATTTGTGAGCTCCAGGGTTACAAAAACAACTGCCCACAGGACACTTGCACTTGGGATATCTTCAAGGAATCCCATACTCAACATATCCAAAGTTGAACCCATTATCTTGTACTACCACCAAACACTATCACTCCAAAAAACTCATGTTCTGCTTTTGGCTCTCCCTCTAACGATCTCACAAAATGGAACTATAATTGTCTATTGCTCAAGCCAGAAATCTGGATTCATCAGGAATCTTCCTGCTCCCCAACCAATAATCCCAAGGTCCTTTTGTATCTATCATCCATTGCTATGTAACACATCGCCCCAAAACAGTGGCTCAAAACAACTTAGTCTGGGTAGCTCTGCTGGTCTCTCCCAGGCTCACTCATGCAGCTGCATGTCCCTGGCTGGTGTCTGGGCTCAGCTGACACAGCTGGGCCCCTCCACAGTCTTTCACCGTCATAGCATGGCAGGTGGTCTGGGTTTCAAGAAAGGAGAGGAGAAGCTGTGAGTTCCCTTGAAGCCGTGGCTCAGAACTCCCCAGTGCACTTCTGTCACATTCTTTTAGTCAAAGAAGTCACAAGGCCAGTGCAGAGATGGGGGGAAATAAAGATCTCTTGATGGGAGGAGCTTGAAGTATCTGTGTCTATTTTTAATCCACCACAGCTATCCATTCTAGCTTCTATCATGTTAAACCAAATGAAATGCGCTGTTTGACCATTGTCGACCTACAAAAGTGGCACTTTCATACGGTTCAATTGGTGTTTCTTGAATTCACCCTGGTCTAGATCACCATTGTCATATCTACTGCATCAACTTCCCAGCAGGTGCTCCTGGCTCCAGTTGGGTTTTCCTCCAGTTCATTTGTCACATGGCAGCCAATATGATCTAATACTTGAGTCTGAGCCCACTCTCCTGCCTAAGATCATCCCCTTCCATACACACTCCATATTTCTTAAGATAAGCCCAAACTGTGTAAAATGATTTGTACGAGGCTCTCCCGATCTGCCTCACTTGTCTTACTTTCTCCCTCATACTTTCTGCTCCACTATCACCGAAATCTGCCCTTGTGCTGGGCTACGTCTCAGGAAAGATGGTGATCCTGTAAATTCCCTCTTTAACTTCTCAAAATCATATTTCCTCCCCTAGCCCACTTTGAAGCCAAAACAAAAGTGAAAAGATACTGCTAGGACTTAAGGCTGAGGTGGAGAGGTTTTCACCTCCAGCACTGCGGCTAAGATGAGCATGAGGAAAAAGAAGGTAACTAAAAACAGGAGCCCTCCAATGCTGCAGGCAGCCAGGGAACCATATGGAAGGAGCTCAGAGGACACTCCTTTTGCTTTACCCTGGGGCACTGCCTGGGGCCAATGTACTGTTCCACTCCTGATCTCTTGGAAGTCCCCCCTCAGAGCATAGGAGACTGGGATATCCTGCTTGGGGAGAGGATCCTGGAGGGGGAATCTTGCCTCGCCCCAAGTTGCTCCCTCAACAATCTGTGACCAGTTGCATCCGCTGCCATGGTTATACTTCTTGGAACTCCCCTCCCAATCCTTCCCTTTCTTCTGCCCCTTCCTGGTCCTTTCTATTTCAGTGGTAAAAACCATGTCTTCAGGAAGGCATGCCTCACTCCCCTGTCATTAACTTCCATCATGCCCTGTAGTTGTTTTATGAACATTGTGTCAGGTAACCTTTTAAAGGTCTACTTGGATTAACTGGGGCACCTGGCTGGCTCAGTCAGTGGAGCGTGTGACTCTTGGAGTTGTGAGTTTGGGCCCCACGTTGGGGGTAGAGATTACTTAAAATCTTTAAGTCGGTTAAGCATCTGACTCGTGACCTCAGCTCAGGTCTTGATCTCAGGGTTGTGAGTTCAAGCCCCACACTGGGCTCCATGCTGAGTGTGGAGCCTACCATAAACAAACAAACAAATAAAATCTTTAAGAACGAAGGTCTGCATGGATTAACTTATTAACTCTTCATAACAAATATTGTTCCTACCTTACAGATGAGGAACAGACACAGCAGAGAGGTTAAGGAATTTGCCCTACCACATACAGCTAGGAAGTAGCAAGCCAGTCCTCACACCTGGACAGTCTGGCTCCAGGGCCACATTGTTAACTGCTAGGCTGTATTTGCCTCATATATAAATATGTCTAAGTTCGGGACCGCTTGCTTAGCGCCTGTCTCCCTCATAGTTAAGTACAGTAAGAGTGGGAGGTGGTTTTACTCAGTCACTGAATTCCTAGCTGTCTGCAGGATGTGTTTTATAGGGAAATCTGCTTTGTTAATGTGTCCACAAATGAAAACATGGAATATGTTTGACATATTTTCTTTTAAAATTATCCCCATTTTCGCCCGGGTGGCTCAGTCGGTTAAGCGTCCGACTTCGGCTCAGGTCACGATCTCACAGTTCGTGAGTTCGAGCCCTGCGTCGGGCTCTGTGCTGACAGCTTAGAGCCTGAAGCCTGCTTCAAATTCTATGTCTCCTTCTGTCTCTACTTCTCCCCCGCTCGTGCTCTCCCTCTCCTTCAGAAATAAATAAAAACATTAAAAAAATTTTTTTTAATTATCCCCATTTTTTCATTCATATTTTTTGTTGTTATAGTCATTAGACTTTTATGGGCCAAATACAGACTTAGTCTGGCTCCTGCCATTATTCCTGTTATTTTCTGAATCCTTCTAGCATCCCTCCTCCCATTGCCCTCCCTTGCTTCCCACGTGCAGAAAGAAAAGAAGTTCCCAGAGCAGAGCCACCATCCTAGCAGGCTTACCCCCACCGCAGGCACAAGCAGGGCACGTCCCTGCACCCATTCACTCAGAACAAACGATGATGCCACAGAGGCAGGCGTGTCCGTGAGAGATGGTTACTTATTGATCACCAGTTCATTCACTGATTCGTTCGCTACCTAATTCAACAACTGTTTACTGTGCCCTTGCTCTGGGTGAGATGCTGGAGAACCACCGGTGAGCAAAGCAGATAAGGTCCCTGCCCACAGGACTCACTGTTTAGTGATGAAATCAAAATAATCATGTGATCAGGCAATTCCATGTAAGATACAGTTCAAGCTCACCCAGGCCCAAAAGGCCAGTTAGAAAGTACCCCCAGGAAGGGGTCCCAGGAATGCTGGCCCTGCACTCTGCCCTTAGTTTTTGGTTTTATTGCCCAGTGCTTTCTGAAATTGGGTTGCCCTGAATTTAAATCCTAGATTTGCCACTTACTAGGCCATATGTCTTGAAAAAATTGACTTCCCTGCACCTCTATTTCCTTACTTGTAAAATGGCGAAAACAATAGTAATGTGAGAATTTACTTAGCTGTTTCAAGTAGATTGTTGTAGGATGCATTTAAAAAAATGTTAATGCATTATGTTATCATTGCCCAGTCTAGTTGAATCTGACTCAGGGCAGGAGGCTGTATAGTCCACAGCTTCAGAACAATGTGCCCTTCCTATTGGTCTCTGGTCTGGAGAAGAGTGGGATTCTCAGTGGCTTCTTCCTGGAAGAATATAATATATTCTCCTTTTGGAATATAAATGCTAACTGAAGGGAAAGAGATAGCCCTGTTGCCCAGAAGTGCTCTAAAACAGCCTGGCTGATTTCATTGTTCCAGCTGGAGCCTCAGCCTAGACCTACCTAAGAGCACTCACCTGGACTAAACAAATGCCCACCAGCCTTCCAATAGATATGGGTGGTAAACTAAAGAAAAATTTCAGTAAACACCCTACAAATCCAATGCAAGCAAAAATTCTAACTTCAATTCCCCCACAGACCATATTTAGCACAACGAATTGTGTCTCAGTGGAAGCAATGTAGGAATCACCCTCCCAATGCTAGAGCAGCAGACTTTGTAACGAAATAGCAATCAAAAGAGGACAGTGGGCACCCAGCCTTCAATATGGCTCTAAGCAAGATCCTCTGCCTCCAAAGAACTTACAATTGAGTCTTATGGTGTTGCTCCTTTTGCTTTTCATGAGAGTTTTCTGTGTAGATGTTTGAGATAAAAAATCCTGAGGAAAGGGTGCCTCAAAATCTATTTGTTTCTTTAGGCAATTGTTAAAATAGTAGGACAGAAGAAACATTATTCCTCAGAAAACATATTAGCAGTCTCCCCCAGGGTTGCGCTGCCCAACAGAGTTACACCATGATTGTGGCTCCTCATTAACAATGCAGTTTGTCTCAACTCATTGATGGTATAGTTGCTGGGAATTAAATCAGTCACTTGGGAAGACAATATGGCATTTGACATTCTCACTTCTGTAGCACAGTATGTGCATGCTCCGTTTCAATGAGTCGTGAAGAGCTGAGAAAACATTCTAACCGCCCCCAAACCCAGCAACCACTGTTCTGATTTCTATCACTATAGATTAGATATACATACCTGTTTTGAACTTATATAAATGGAGTCATGTACTAGGTACTTTGTGTCTGGATTCATTTGCTCAACATATCTATGAGACGGCCAAAACTCTCATTTCTGTTGTATTATCAGTACTTTATTCCTTTTTTGTTTTTTAAATCAATGTTATTGAAAAGTATAATGTATGTACAATGAAGTCACATTTTAAATATACGATTCCATGAGTTTTAACACATTTATGTATCTATGTAACCAGAACCCCAATCAAGATATAGAACATTTCTATTACCCAGGAAGTTCTCTTGCGTCCTGCTCAACCTTCCCCGCTCCAGATGCAACCACTGTTCTGACTGTTCTCACTATAGATTTCATTTCTCCTATTCTTGACTTGCATATAAATGGATCCTACAGCAATCATCTCTCATGTCTGACAGCTTTCCTTCAACACAATGTCTCTAAAATTCATCTACTTCATCATGTGTAGTTTATTCCTTTTTACTGCTGAGTCGTGTAACAGTCCATTGAATAAACATACTATAGTTTATCCATTCTCCTGTTGATGGACATTTGGGTTGTTTCCAATTTGGGGCCATTTTGACTAAGTCTGTTATAAACATTTGTGTACAAGTCTGTTTGTGGATATATGTTCCATTTCTCTTGGATAGTAACTGGGAGATGTGCGGGGTCAAGGAGTAGGTGTAGGTTTAACTTCCTGAGAAACTGCCAAACATGCAAACCAATCGTGCCATTTTACAATTTCTGTAGAAGCGTATGAGAGTTTCAGTTGCTCTTGACTAACTTTCTTGGCTTGACTTTAGTCGGGTTCTTGAACCTTCTCCTAAACTTACCTGTGCAGTTCTTGGTAAAATCCAGTTTTAGCAAGAAACCCCCACAGGTGGCATCTGGTCACCCTCGATGTCTGATAGAGTCTTCATCTTTGCACCATCCCCCTCGGTGATGTCTGATCATCCTGGCATTTTGTCAGCAAGAATCCTGTTAGGTTACTTAACCAGAATTCCCCTTACTCTTTATGTTTCTTCGTGGTAATTTTCCATCCACTGACCACGCGTACCCTCCCTCCCCCGTCCTCGGCTATAAATTTTCTCTTGTTCATGCTGTATCTCACCCTCACTGAAAAATCCCACTGCAGTCGTCCCTATAACTATCCTCTAAGCCTTACCAACTTTACCATGTTGTTGAACTTTTTTTTCTTTAACATTCCACATTTTTACCAACACACAGAAAGTTAATCTTTAATTTTATGGATTCTAGCAGTGTGCAGTGCTATTTCGTTGTGATTATGATTTGCCTTTCCTTAATAACCAATGATTTCAAGCTCTTTTTCACATGCTTACTGACCACTAGTTTCCTCTCTTGCAAGTGTTCAAGTCATTCACATATTTTGACATAAATGTTGCTATTAGAAATGTGTCCTTAAGTAATACATGTTGAACTAAAATCTCTATTAGTCTATTCAACTACACATTAAAAAATATTTATTGAGAGGCTATTATGTGCCGTAAACTTTTCTAGGCTCACAAATTGTGACTGAGAGATAAAATCTTTGCTCTTGTTTGAAGAGTTCATATTCTGCGAGCGGCCAGGAGACAAACAGCGAAATGGAAGCAAAGAAGATGATTTTTGGTGGTATGCAGATGCTCACTGAGAATTAGTGATAAAATATTGGAAATAACCTATATCCCCACGGTGAAAGATGTAGGGGAGTCAGGTAATTTATGTGATAGGAGTTTGATGGAGTATTATAATGCCATTAAGTTAATAATTACAACATGAAAAAATACTTAACTATATAATAAAAAGGTCTAATTTAAAATCGTATGTGCTTTGTTTAGGACTATGTAAAATACCCGTACTTTGATGCATACAAAGACTGGAAGGAACCAGAAGAAAAAGAAAACACTGTTGTGTTTATTTTTCGGAGTGGTTGAATTATGGGGGTCCAAGGGCAATTGCTGTCGTTTTGTTTTCTTACACGTTATCGCATTGTCAACATGCAGAAACTGGCATCTACAGCACCTTCACGGGACTTACCTTTGTGTAAAGCTTTAGAATTCACTGAGACATGCGACGGGCTTAAAGTAAAACTTGGGTTACTTCAGTGTGAAGTAAAGCAATAAAATGAGGACTAAGAGTTTGACTTCGCAGAGATTAGGGATTTCAAGGAAGCACGAGGCTGCTCCTGGAAAGTCCGAGGGAGACGCACGTCGGCGCACGACCGGCGCGGCGCAGAATAGTGACGTCTTGCGCCGGGCGGGAACTGACGTCACTTTTGGCACCGCCGCTTCCGGTCCGCGTGGGGGCGGTTCTTGCGGAGATAGTGGACTCCGGGCAGGTGTTGGCGCGCTGTGCGGTGAATTTTTTCGGAAGTCAGCCTCCCTGCTCCCCGCATCATGGCCACCGACTCGTGGGCCCTGGCAGTGGACGAGCAGGAAGCGGCTGTCAAGTCGGTCAGTGGCTTCAGCTCTCGCGGGGCGAACGTAGCAGGGGCCCGAGCCGACCCTGATTCGAGCCCCGGGAGCTGCCCGGGTTGGGCAGGGTTGTGGCCCACACCTCCCTAGACTTTGCGGCGGTGAATCCCGTGGCCCTGATTTGCGCCTAGGGCGATAGAGACCAGTGTCAAGCTTGGTCTATTCATCTGGGCCAGTTAAAGACTTTTTTGTCCTGTAGCAAATTTGTTCCCGCTCTGTATGTTTTCTTTCCTTGTATTGCACTTCCTCATTGGGGATTGTAGAGACAGGAAAATTTAAATGCTGATTCTCTCTTTGATCTGTTTTCCGGATGAATCGGTGCTAAACCCTTTTTTGTTTGTTTGTTTGTTTGTTTTTGGATTTTTCTTAACGTGGCTGGCATTTGGTAGCTTTTTGCAGGATAACAGATTCAGGTTTAGATTTCGTGTTTCAGTCTACTGCAAATGTTGGCGGGAGGGACTACAAATTGTTTCGTTGATGTTTAAAAGGGATATTTAGTTTCACATCCTGGTTCTTTTATAAATGAAGATCTATTCAATTGTAAGGTAATTAGTGTAAACTGGCTTTCTGTTCTTATATGTAACCGTAGGTTTGTTTAGTGATAATTCACTATTGATTGTAATAGTTTTGTCTGGTCGTCTGGAAGTCTTATGTAACTTTTTAATGCTTAAGTTAACATTTCTTCTGCAGTCATCCTTGATTGCCTTGGGAAGATTGTGAGTTTGTCAGCAAATATTGTGGTCTAAATCCAGTGGAATACAGGATGAATCTTTACAGTCTAGTTGGGAAGGTGAGAATGTGGGAAATGCTGTGAAAATGGTAAGAATAATGCGGTAAGTGATGTCTGAAAAGAGAGAGGACGTTTATGAATAGGGAATAAGAAATTGCTTGTGGAGAAGTTTCAAATGGATAATAGAGAATGAGTCATGTAAGATAGAGGTGAATAACATTTCAGGAGAAAATGCACAAAAGTGCTGAACTTGTCTAGAGAGCAAGAATCAGAACTCATTTTTGCTGCAGCTTAAGTGTATGGGTTGTAATAGAAGCTGTACAGAAAATACAGAGTGTACTTTGCAACCTCAACTGAGAACTTCAAGAGGAGAGACTTTTCTTAGTCGGTTTGGGGATTTTTCAGGATACTGACAAGATTAGATCTGAGAGCTGGCAAGATTTATTGAACACATAGAATGTTAGTGATGTCTACGGGAAAGGCAGTCAGTGTGGAAGTTACTGTAATAGTCCAGAGAAGGGCATATGTTGTTGGGTGGTGGAAGTGACGATGAAGAGATGGATTTAAGAGATAATTGTGGCGATATAATGTGCGGGATTTAGGAAAAAGGCAAAGGTGGTTGTTTGCAGGCGGCATCCCAGAGGTGGTATTAGTAAAATGCTAATAACAGGACTAGAGAAGAGGGAAGATGGGCAGATTTGATTTGGAGGTCTCTGAATTTTAGACAAGGAGGACATCTTGGTAAGTACCTGTGTTGTGAGTCCCCAGGAATTGTCTAGGTTCAGTGATTTCCTGGGACAACTCATAGGACCCAGCACATAACTGTACTCTCAGCTCTGATTTATTACACCTCTCCTGGTGGATTTACACGCAGCTTCATTAAAGTCCTATTCCAGCTAATTGTAACAACACATGTGAAGTATTGTCAGGGAAGCTCATTAGAGACTCAGTTCTTAGGGTTCTTATTGGAGAGTTGTCACAAAGTCACCCTCTGCTTAGCATGTACCAAAATTCCAGACTTACAGAAGGAAACCAGATGTTTAACGTAAATCACATGTTTTTACAATTTAGGTATAGCAAACCCCTCAGCAGTTCTGGGAATGGTGGGAACCCTTCTGAAGTCCAGGTTCCCAGGGGCCAACCAGGGGCCAACCTGGCGAGCTGGTTTTTCTAAGGATAGGAAACTGTTAACTGTGTTAACTGTTTTCTGCAGAGCATGTCTCTCACATTTGGAATTGTGGCATTGGACTTCAGAAGAAGAATCAGGGCAAGCAATGAAACTCATTACAGGGGCACCTGGGTGGCTCTGTGGGTTGTGTGTCAGACTTTTGATTTTGGCTCAGGTCGTAGTCTCATGGTTCATGAGACTGAGTCCCGTGTCACGCTCTGTGCTGACAGTGTGGAGCCTGCTTGGGATTCTCTCTCTCCCTCTTTCTCTCTGCCCCTCCCTGCTCGCACTCTCCCTCTCCCTCTCAAAATAAATAAACATTAAAAAACAAAATAAAGTGTTAACAATAAATAAAACTGGCTATTATCCACAAAGAAATCAGAGCATTACAAAGGATGAGGTTCTGGCACCGTAGCCTTCAAAATCCACCGCTTCACACAAGATCTTTTCTAAAAGATAGTTACTGAGAATTGTTTTCAAATCTTTTTTTTTTTTTTTTAATGTTTATTATTTTGAGAGAGAGTGTGAGCAGTGTGTGGGGAGGGGGGCGCAGAGAGAGAGGGAGAGAGAATCCCAAGCAGGCTCCACACTTGGCACAGACCTCAGCCAAAATTGAGAGTCGGACGTTTAACCACCTGAGCCACCCAGGCACCCCTCAAATTTTTTTTTAAACCTGTGACTCTAATCTACCTGTGACATTATGAATATTGTACATATAGACCTAAACATACTTGGCATCTGGTTTTAACCACTCTACTTCTCAGAAGGCTGATGTAAATAAATGTGTGAAAATATTGCTTCCTGATAGCTGGGGAAGACCCTCCTCCCCCACCCCCACCCCTTTTTTTTAAATTTCCATGTAGTCTTGTGTATCTTAGTTTAATAACTCATTCATAGTATTAGGTTATCATATGGCTGTGCTCTCAAGTGTACAGGTAGTAAATGGAAATGACAGAGACGAGGACAGAGAAAACACAAAGACAAAGATCTTATATTTACACACAGGATTTTTGTTTGGTTTACGCTTAATGTGAGCAAAGGTGTGTCTTCAGAGTCTTCCTTGCATACAAAAATGGGTTTGGAGGGGAAAGAGAGGTATGTCAGGGAGTTTAGTTTGGATGCAATTTTAGGAGCCCTGATAAAAGATTCTGAGAGTTTGAATTAGTAGAAAGGACCTGATGCCAGTTCATTTGTTACTGTCATCTCTTCCAACACAAATGGCTTCCTTTGCTGCCTCTTTTGGTTGTATGACCAGTTTAATATCTTTCTTTCTCTTCCCCTGATCAGCCAAAACCAAAACACCAAAGGCAACCCTAAGAATCTTTTGGAGACATAATTTGACCCTTTTGCGATTAGAATTGTCATAGAGGTAGATCTTGAAGCCTTTCTGAAGTGTCTTTGAGTGCCAGAGAGTTCACCCCTCCACAGATCAGGGACTCTGGGATTGATGGAAGGTTGGCCACCCTTCAGGAGCTACTTTTTTTTTTTTTTTTTTTTTTTTTAACACTTTTTTATATATTTTTGAGAGCCAGAGTGCCAGTGGGGGAAGGGCAGAGAGAGAGGGAGACACAGAATCTGAAGCAGGCTCCAGGCTCCGAGCTGTCAGAATCCCACGCAGGGCCTGAACCTATGAACTGCGAGATCATGACCTGAGCTGAAGTCAGATGCTTAATCAACTGAGCCACCCAGGAACTACTGTTAATTTGGAAAGGGAAGGGATGCTTCTATCATAACTGAAAGCCTCTGTCCGGGGTCAGGGATGCTGCCTTCTGTTGGATGCATGATTAATAATTGGAAGGTTCCTTGCTGAAGATGAATTCAGAATGAAGGAGAATGGGAGTCAATTGGCCTGCCTCTTTCCCATGATGGAGTTACCTCTCAAGACAGGAATACTAGTCTGCAGGTAGTTTTACCCTTGAATGCAGCTGAATAAATCCTGACAAATTCATAGATCTGACTATCCCCTAAGCATGTCATCTTTTGTTACCACATCTCTTTGTCAAATTATAGTACATTAGATTTGGTTATTGTTTTCTTTGTCATCAGTCAGGCTTTGAGACCACTCTAATCAACTTGGTTGGATTGGGGACTCTGGACTGTTTTATTTGTGTTTTTCAGCCCACCCCAAGAGTAGTCTTCTTCTGTGAATCCCTATGTATTCAGCCTAAAAATGAGGTTAATCAGTGGATAAGTTCTAGTATGAAATACCTTCTGTTAGGTGCCAACATTCCTCTTAGCCTTCAGGGAAAGGGTGTCCACCTCCAGTAGTATGTTGGTCTGATTTTTCTCTGGACGACCTGGTTTCTAAAGAGATCAGATAAATATTCCTACAGTGTGAGGGTGGACTTCCAAAGACCATGAGCAGGGTCAGTTGAGGGGAGGGAGAATGGTGGAAGAAATGGTTCTCAATGCCCTCAGGAAACACTGGTGGTCATTATAAGGATAATGAATGGTTGCATCAGTTCAGGGATCTTCTTGGGGACAGGGCTCGGGGTCTAGGGCTTGATTTGGGGTACTCCTTAGAACCTGACAACACACCTTTATAATACCACTTCTGTGTCACACCCTTACTCTTACCAACACTTTGAACGTGGGAAAATAATTCCCATGAGATTGGAGACTTCGTTATGAATGTATAAATTACTGTTCTGCTTGCACTTTAATCTGCAACTTATAAGCAAGTTTGCATTGACCAGGACTAGTGGCCAAAATCAATAAAAAACCTGTGTTCAAGTTTCTGATAAATTAAAAAAAATTTTTTTTAACGTTTATTCACTTTTTGAGAGACAGAGAGTATGAGCAGGACAGAGGCAGAGAGAGAGGGAGACGCAGAATCCGAAGCAGGCTCCAGGCTCTGAGCTGTCAGCACAGAGCCAGACAACGTGGTGTTTGAACTCACAAACCGTGAGATCATGACCTGAGCCTAAGTCCGACACTTAACCGACTGAGCCACCCAGACGCCTCCTGAAATATTTTAAATCAGGAACATGAGTTTGTTCTTTGATCATAATAAATAACTTTTTTTACCTAACTTATAGTGGAGGTGGTTGATAAGACAAGAAAGAAGGCTGTAATTTATTTGCTTAGTGTTGCATGAATACAGTGTGGGTTTCGTGACTAACAACAAAGTTGAAATACTTAGATGATACTTTTTTTTTTTTTTAAGTTTATGTATTTTTGAGAGAGAGAGGACAGAGCTCAGGGGAGGACACAGAGAGAGGGAAAGATAGAATCCCAAGCAGGCCCCACACTGTCAGCGCGGACCCCAATGTGGGGCTTGAACTCACCTGGGGGATTATGATCTCAGCCGAAATCGAAATTGAGAGGCAGACACTTAACCAACTGAGCCACCCAGGCGCCCCTGGATAATGTTGTTCTTCAGTGTATCTGCAAGGGAACTGTGTGTTTGCCATTGATAGGCTATCAAAGGCATTTAATGAAGGTTAGATGTTCTAGAAAGAGCATAAGTTGGAAGAAAATTAGAGGTTTGAGACTGTTGTCAAACTTTTCCCCCCAACTGCTATGTTTAGTCCACCCCACTCTCCTTTTTAAGGTTCTTGAAGTTGCCCGAAATGATGTCTTCACCCAAGCTTTTAGGACTCCTGCTTGAGCAGGATAACTCCCTGAGTAAAGGTGCTGAACTAGTTCTGCTGGACTTTCACTAGGGAACTTCTCTTGGCTAAGGGACTTCCTTTGGGTCCTCTGCTTAACTCTGTTTCCTTTTATTCCCATTCAGATGAGTAATTTGCAAATCAAGGAAGAAAAAGTCAAACCAGATACCAATGGTGAGTCACTTGTAACTATTAGCTCTTCCGCTTTGCAGTAGTAGCTGCAGTGTGAAAAGGAGTTTTCATATAGCATAGTATTTGGCGAGTGACGGTACGGTATTTGAGAGCCAGTAAATTCAGTTTCGTTACTGAAGAGGATACATTAGTTTTCCAGAGTTTATCTAGTCTCTAACTCCTGCCACTGTTGGCTTGATGTGTTTCTTTAAACTTTGTATTTAATTTTTGAAAAGTTAATCTGGGTTCAAAACTCAAAGTATTAAACAGGTGAAAGGCTTCCTTTCTGTTCTGGACTGTCATTTACCCAGTTCTCACTCTCTGTCTTTATTAGTTTGGTAGGCTGACATGCCAAGTATCACAAACTGAGTGGTTTAAACAACCGAAGTTTACTGTCTCCTAGTTCTTGAGGCCAGAAGTCGGAGACCAAGGTGTCAGCCTTCCTTCTGAAGGCTTTAGATCTTACATTCAAGTCTTTAATCCATTTTGAGTTAATTTTTGTGTATGGTTAAGATAGTGGTCCAGTTCTGTTCTTTTACATGCGGCTGTCCCGTTTTCCCAATACCATTTATTAAAGAGACTGTCCTTTCTCTGTTGTATACTCTTGAGTCCTTTGTCGTAAATTAATTGACCAAATATGTGTGGGTTTATTTCTGAGCTCTCTGTTCTGTTCCATCGATTTATGTGTCTCTTGTTAATGCAAGCACCATACTGTTTTAATTATACAGTTTTGTAATCTAGTTTGAAATCGGGGAGCATGATGCCTCCAGCTTTGTTTTTCTTTCTCACGATTGCTTTGGCTGTTCGGGGTCTTTTGTGGTTCTGTACAAATTTTAAAATTGTTCTATTTCTGTGAAGAATGCTGTTGGGATTTTCACAGGAAGTGCATTGATTCGTGTTTTTGGTAATAATGGACATTTTAACAGTACTCTTCCAATCCGTGAGCGAGGAAAACCTTCCTATTTGTTTGTGTTTTCAGTTTCTTTCAATAATGTCTTATGATGTTCAGTATACAGTATACATATATACATATATATATATCTACCTCCTTGGTAAATTTATTCCTAGGTATTTAATTCTTTTTAATGCAGTTGTAAATAGGATTATTTTCTTAATTTCTCTTTCAGATAGTTCATTATCAGTGTACAGAAACACACCAGATTTTGTGCATTGATTTTGTATTCTGCAAAATCATTGACTAAATTCATTTATTAGTGCCAACAGTTTTTTGATGGCATCTTTCGGTTTTTTATATATATCATGTCTTCTGCAAATATTGACAGTTTTCTTCCTTTGAATTGGATGCCTTTTATTTATTTTTCTTATCCATCTACATTTAATATAATTGTTGACATGGTAGGTTTACTTAAGTAGTTTTACTATTTGGTTTGTTTGTCTCGTAGTTTCTCTTCCTTTCTTTTGCTGCCTTCTTTTAGGCTAATTGAATATCTTAGAATTCCACTTTAATTGATCTATTGGCATTTTAGCTATACTCTTTGCATTATTTTATTAGTGTTTTAAAGTTTTCTTCATTTAAATCTTGCATATTTGTTTGATTTTATTAATTTTATTTCTTGGTGAAGTATTTCATCATTTTAGTTGCTGTTATAAATGGGAACTTTTCAATTATATGTCTGTATTTATGAAAACTGATTTCTGTTTATTTTGTACCTAGTTTTTTTGTTTTTTGCTAAGATATGTTATTTTGTAAGGGTTTTTTTTGTTTTTTGTTTTGTTTTGAGAGAGAGAGAACACGAGTGAGGGAGAGGGACAGAGGGAGAGAGAGGGAGAGGGGGAGAGAGGGAGAGGGAAGGAGGGAGGGAGGGAGAGAAAGAGAGAATGAGAATCCCAAGCAGTCTCCATGCTGAGCAGGGCTCAATTCCACAACCCTGGGATCATGACCCGAGCCAAAAATCAAGAGTTGGATGCTTAACAGACTGAGCCACCCAGGCGCCCCTATAATCGTTTTTAAGTTGATACTTAATCCTGCAGGTTTACAATCCTGTAATCCACCAAAAGTGAACATTTTACCTTTTGCTTTTATTTATTTATTTTTTTTAAATTTTTAACATTTATTTATTTATGAGAGACAGAGAGAGAGACAGAGAGAGAGACAGAGCATGAGCAGGGGAGGGGCAGAGAGAGAGGGAGACACCGAATCCAAAGCAGGCTCCAGGCTCTGAGCTGTCAGCACAGAGCCTGATGTGGGGCTCAAACTCACAAACCGCGAGTTCATGACCTGAGCTGAAGCCGGACACTCAACCGACTGAGCCACCCGGGTGCCCCTCTTGCTTTTAATTTTTAATACCTGTTTTCTTTCTTACATATGATTGTGTTTGCTAATATAATAGTATATTTTAAAATAGGATAAGCAAATCAGAGGTGACATATTCTGATCCACTGTGAAGTCAGCCAACATTCCTAGAAAGTTGAAATTTTCTTGTGTGCTTTCTTGGAATAAAAACCCATTAAACATAAAGAAATGCCAAATATTTACATTTTGATCACCTAACTAAGATTTAGTTTTCATGTTGTCACACCTTTTGGGTGGGTTTGAAATTTGCCTTTCTTACTATGATAACTGTTTTCTTTTGTAGGTGTTATTAAAACCAGTGCCACTGCAGAGAAAACAGATGAAGAAGAGAAAGGTAATTTCTCTTTAAAACTTTGTAGCAAGAAATAGAATATGACCCAAGATTTGCCCTCCTGGAGCCAGAGGCACTGGATCAAGGAGATGAGGAGGAATTACCAAGGAGATTGAGAAGAAGCAGTCAGTGAGGTAGAAGGAGAATGAAAGAGTGGTATCCATTTTTTTTTTTTTTTTTTTTTTTAATTTATTTTGAGAGAGAGAGAGCAAGTGAAGGAGGGGCAGAGAGAGAGAGAGAATCCCAAGCAGGCTCCGCACTGTCAGCGCAGAGCCTGATGCGGAGCTCAATCTCATGGACCATGAGATCATGACTTGAGCTGAAGCCAGGAATCGGACCGTTAACCGGCTGAGCCACCCAGGTGCCCTCAAGAGAGTGGTATCCAGAAACCAGAAGAAGGAAGTATTTCAGAAGTAGGTAGTTAAATATAAGTAATAACTTGATTAAGAAGATATAAATATTGGGGCCCCCTGGGTGGCTCAGTCGGTTAAGGGTACAACTTCTGCTCAGATCATGATCTTGTGATTTGTAAGTTAGAGCCCAGCGCCGGGTTCTGTGCTAACAGCCTGGGGCCTGCTTCGGATTCTGTGTCTCCCTCTCTCTTTGCCCCTCCCCCAGTCCCTTTCTCACTCTTGCTCTCAAAAATGAATAAACATTAAAAAAAAAATGTTAAAACGTGTTCACATGCTGGTGGGAATGTTCCAGTGGAATAGGAAACTGATCACGCAAAACAGAGTCAGCGTCAGGAGAAATATCCTTGTGGGCAAGAGGGGCTGGGACCTGTCGCACCAGTGGAGGGGTTAGCCTTAGGAGCACAGGCTGTTCATCCCAGGTTACCAAAGGGAATGTAGAGAACATGGGCACACATGCAGGTGGATGTATAGGAGTGTCACGACAGTATGGGGAAGTGTTTCTGATCACCGGTACTTTTCTGTGAAGGAAGATGAGAGGTCATCAGGTGAGGATGTGAGGGATTAGAAGTTTGAGAAGAGAGGAGGAGGTAGAAGTGGAGGTCTGAGAAGAGTGAATGAGTGGAGAATAGAAGCATGAAGACGAATAGGGCAGCTCAGCCCTTTTGGGTTTCCCAGTCACCGTTCTAAAGGGAGACCCGTGGGAGTGACTGTTGTTCTCCAGCCAAGCCTGGCCGCCTGGGTGCTGGTGCAGAGATGGGGAGAGAGATTTCACGAGGGTGAGTTTGCCAAACGAGCATGAAGACTATCTGCTGGTTTCTTCCGGACAGAGGACAGAGCTGCCCAGTCTTTACTCAACAAGCTGATCAGAAGCAACCTTGTCGATAACACGAACCAAGTGGAAGTCCTCCAGCGGGACCCAAATTCCCCGCTCTACTCTGTGAAGTCCTTTGAGGAGCTTCGGCTGTGAGTATTTGTTCTTTGAACAGCTGCTCCTTGTCAGGCCCTCCTTTGTAAAACTTAGCATTTCCGAGATCTTTGGGATATTTTACTTTTTACTTTTATTTTTAAGAATCTTAATGTATTTGCTTCTTTGATAATTCACATGACTCAAAAGTCAGAAAGTATGAAACAGTTTACAGTGATGGTTTCCCTCCCACCCTTGTCTCTTGGCTAGGTTCTCCTCCTCTTGGGAGGGATTTTTTAATGCCACAGATTTATTCATCAT
Organism: Panthera leo; assembly: GCF_018350215.1. Taxonomy (NCBI): domain Eukaryota; kingdom Metazoa; phylum Chordata; class Mammalia; order Carnivora; family Felidae; genus Panthera; species Panthera leo. The sequence goes on along the minus strand of NC_056693.1, from coordinate 48,564,305 downwards.
AGCTGAAAGTCTTTTTTCTTTTATGCTCTTAGAACTTTCAATAAAATATTGGCTGACAGGTGATTTCTGGATGTCAGGAACATTTCTTATTAGGTAAGCCCTTTTGTTAGACTATAGGGTTTACGGTTAAGAACAGTTTATCTGCTTTTATATAATCAATCAAAAGAGCCTTTGCAGGATTTCCAGTACCTACAGTGGAAAGCAGTCTTCAGTATTCCAGAATGCAAAACAAAAACCAATCCAGAACCCAGAATTAAGCTGTAAGGGAGCATATTCATGTCATTGTGCTAAGAATGACTTCTAATATTGCTTTGTTTTAAAAGCAGAATTATGGAAGGTCATACCAATTTTTTTGTTTACTTCAATATATTAGTAAAGAAATGTTTATGAATCATTGGTTTATGTACCTGGTACTGTGCTGGGTGTTATGAGTAACACAAGACATAACCACCGTTCTTGCTGCCTGCCAGGACCTGAATCATAGACAGAAAGCAGCTGGTGAATAAGAAAGTGGTGGAATTACCTTTATCAGCAAAATCTTTAATATGCCCACCGTGGGCCAATAGGGGCCACATTCCTGCCAACTGTTACCACTGCTTTAGCATAAGAGACACTTAAAATATAAGAGCTAACTTAAACCAAATCAAGTCATTAATGAAGTAACAGTTAAGAACAAGTTTTTTAAAGCGTTGTTGTTGTTTTTTAGTGTTTTCAGGAAATTATTCTTTTCTTTCTGTATTTCTCCCATCGGGGGCTTCATTCAGCAATTCTGCCATCTCTGCTTCTATTCATAAACTATATCAGGACGGCTAGATGTGCTCTTTTGTTTCCTGAAGTGACAGTTTTGCTTCCCCAAGTATAGATGGTTTTTAAACCCCCTTTCATTTAAAGGACTTGTGCTCTCAGTCTGACCAGTGAGGAATTGTCCTCTCTGAAAAATCAAGCTCTCTCTGATTTAGTAGTTGTTGGCTAGAAGAAACAAAGAATAAAACCTAAGTTGCCTAATATAATATACTTGTTTTGTACTTAAACATTTTGAATTAATCTGCAAAATAAAAGGAAAATAATGAACCGCTGGAAGCTCTTGGATCGTTTGGATCTTCATTCAGTTGTGACTTTGTTTCCTTAGCAACCAAATCACAATCTGCTGAGCTTCATAGCCTTTTCTTCTAAACAGAAGACACCAAAGATTATGCTTTCACATGTCTTTGTGTCTGAGAACCAACATATGCCAGACGAATGTGCCTTTTAGAGAGCCTGTTAACTCCAGGGAAGGCTCAGAGAACAGAAGGCTTGACTTGGTTTGGCTCTTCCTTACAAATAGTGTGGTGGAATTTTTGTCGAACACCCTGTCAGTGGTAGAGGTAACAGAGAGGTTATTGCAAATGCAATGAAAAAGCAACTTTAATTTGTATTTGTTGTGTAGCTACTTACATAAGCTGGTGCTTTCCTATGCTTGATTTTGACTAAACATAATAACCAAATATGAGCATTCGTGAAGTTCAGTACCGGTGATTGAACACTCCTCTTTACCAGAAACTGGCTAAATCAATTCTCTTACCTCTCGATTGTCCTGAGTGTTTGTATAGCTGGCTTTGGAAGGACCATGGAATACAAAATGACTGTGGTTCATTTTAACATCTGCACCAAGAAATTAAACCTGAATCTTGTTTTCTAAAGGGACTTCTATATCTTAGTGATACAGTTAAGCAGTGTTTATTTTTAGGTACGCCTTTTATAATTCATTTTATGCAAATTATACAATTTATACAAATTAATAAATTCCACTCTTGCAGTATCCAGGGAACATTTGCCATCCAAGACCAATCATATTTGTGGGGGTCTGCTGAAAGCATGAATTTCTCCAAGAAAGAAAACTCGTCTGTATTCTCTGAATTGTGTAATAGTTGTAGATTAAGACTGAGGAGAGAAGGATGATGGTTTGGTTTCATTTTAGATAATATTTTTTAAGGCCTAGGAAGATATGTCTGACAGAGATAGGAAGCGTTACTCTTTGCTAGATATAGGGAAAGAGATTTAGGCCTTTAAAACAATTTGAACTAGGAAACGATCCTTTCTCTCCCTGGCCTCCTAGGAAACCACAGCTTCTCCAGGGAGTCTATGCCATGGGCTTCAATCGACCATCCAAGATACAAGAGAATGCATTACCCATGATGCTTGCTGAGCCGTGAGTATGCAGATCCCAGTGCACCTCTTCAGAACTTGCTTTAACGTCCTATACCGATAACTTACTGTTCTTGAGAACAAGATGGGACATTTGGGACGGCATGTTTTCTTCAGGGAGACAGCTTGAGCAAGTACAGAGAGTCACATGGAATTTGGTACAGCTTCTGCCTTCCCCACTTAGCAGTAAAAACTAATGGGGGCACCTGGCTAGCTCAGTTGGTGGTGTGGGTTCAAACCCACATTGGTTTGTAGGGGTTACTTAAAAAATAAATAAAAATCTTTAAAATAAATGAAAAACAGGTAACGCTAATGTTATTCTGTGCATTTTTAAAAACGGGGTTTTTTAAAAATAGGAAGTTTTGGGGGCACCTGGGTGGCTCAGTTGGTTAAGCATCTGACTTCAGCTCAGGTCATGGTCTCGCAGTTCATGAGTTCAAGCCCTGTGTTGGGCTCTGTGCTGACAGCTCAGAGCCTGGAGCCTGTTTCGATTCTGTATCTCCCTCTTTCTCTGCCCCTCCCCTACTTGTGCTCTGTCTCTGTCTCTCAAAAGTGAATAAATGTTTAAAAAAAAATTTTTTTTTTTTAGTATGAAATTTTTGGAACTTGCAAAAAAAGGTGTCAAGAACATCTGTAACCCTATCTTGTCAAGAAATCTAGTTGACAGTAGAAGCCCCCATGCACCCCTCTGCATTCACATCCCCTTCCCCAACCCGAGTAATGTCATCCTGAAACAGGTCATCATTCTCTTACATTTCTTTATACTTTTACTACGTATCTACACATTCCTAAGAATCTAAGAGTTGTTTACATATTTTAAACTGTAGATAATTGGTATCCTACTTTATGGAGCAACATTTCCCATTCAATTCTATTATTTTTCTTGCTTAATGACAAAAAATTCCACCTATTTCCATGACTGAGTTACAGGAAGTAAAATGTGAAAGTTCCCTCTAAAGCATCTGTCTGACTTGGTGTCTTGGATTTTCATAAAGAAGGGAAAAGGGGAGGGGCGCCTGGGTGGCCCAGTCGGATAAGCCTACAACTACAGCTCAGGTCATGATCCCACAGTTCGTGGGTTCAAGCCCTGCACTGGTCTCTGTGCTGACAGCCTGGAGTGTGCTTCGAATCTTCAGATTCTATGTCTCCTTCTCTCTCTGACTCTCCCCTACTTATGATCACACTTTCTCAAAAATAAACATTATTAAAAAAAAAAAAGAAAAGAAAAGGAAACACACGGGGAGTCGAGTGCAGGAGACACATTACAGCTTGGCAGAAAATGTCTTCGGGGATTTTCCTTGGCACAGAATTTACTCTGCAGTGTTAATTTCCATGCGGCCCCTGGGGTACAAAACTAGGGCACCCTGGCTGTGCTGGAGTCTAGAGTGAGGATTCTTGGTGTAAACCCATCTAAAAGAATCATTTTTTCCCTTAATATTTAAGCAGTTTTTTAACATCATATAAAAAATTTATCATTGTCCTCAATGCAGAAAACTTGGATTAAAGGAAGAATATTCTGTATTCCTACCATCCAGAAAGAACATTCTGATACTTTATTGTGTTTAACCAATATTATTTTCCTTTCTGTTCCTGATTCAGCCCACAGAACCTGATTGCTCAGTCTCAGTCAGGTACTGGTAAAACAGCCGCCTTCGTCCTGGCCATGCTCAGCCGAGTGGAACCAGCAGAGAGATACCCCCAGGTGAGGGTTGGGGGATCCTGAGGGCCCTGGCTTGTCTGCCCTGGGAAGGACAGTGCTGTCTGGTGGGCGGTTAGTGAGGGCACCGCTTAAGGGATCTGAATGTTTCCTGGGCCTCAGACTGTGGATCTGGCAGAGCAGGTTCATGTACTAGGCCACTAGGTAGAGTTCATTCAGAAACAGCAGCTTTAAACAGTGGCTTCTGAAGGCATTCACCCAGCCAGGGCTCCCTGCTGAAGGCTTGGGTCTATAGCTGAAAAGTGGGCCTGGTTGGAAAGGATGTGGTTCCCTGCCCTTTTAGATGGTAGTAAGATCAGGCAGGGGTGACTGGGGGGCTCAGTCAGTTAACCATCAACTCCTGATTTTGGTTCGGGTCATGATCTCACACTTCATGAGATCGAGGCCCGAGCTGGGCTCTGTGCTGACAGCATGGAGTTGGCTTGGGATTCTCTCTCTCTCTCTCTCTCTCTCTCTCTCTCTCTCTCTCTCTCTCTCATAGATAAAACATTTTTTAAAAAGTGATAATAATATAAGCATATTTGTTGCATTAGCGCCTGTTGTCTTTTACTAAAAGACTCTCCTAAACTCAACCTTTATGATTTCCTTGTTCAGTGTTTGTGCCTCTCCCCAACATATGAGTTGGCACTTCAAACGGGAAAAGTGATTGAGCAGATGGGCAAATTTCATCCGGAACTAAAGCTTGCTTATGCTGTTCGAGGCAATAAATGTGAGTATAAAGGGGTGAAACCTAAGCAGTGAGCAGGATAGGGTAGTTGGGTGTTTGAATTTTGAAGATGTGATGATGACATTAAATTTTCTGGTTCAGTTGACCTTAGGGCCCACTGTATTGCTTTCAGCAAATCTGTTTTAAACTTGTTATTTAACAGTCCTTTCTACTCTTAAAAGATTTAGAGTTGTTAAAAAAAATCTTTGTATGGGTCATGGACTTCTTAAAGTCTGTCGTTCTTCACTGAGATAGCAGGGTTTTGAATTCAGCATCCAAAGTTCTGGAAGCTGCTTATTAACAAGGGATTAGTAGGTCTAGGATGGCAGGCTGGGGTCATATCCCTTTGTTTCAAAACAAGCCCAGCTTTAGTAAGAGTAAACTAGGAGCAGATAAGACCAGATAACTTGGTCTTATCAAAACCACAAATCCTTCCACCAATTATTTCTCCCATGTGTTCTATGGTATGTAGTGTAGAGAGTATGGACTAAAATGGTGAGGAGGGGCAGGTAGAACATGGTCGTTAGGAAGTTATCAGAGTAGGGAGCATCTAGTTGGCTCACTTGGTTCAGTGTCCGACTCTTGGTATCACTCAGGGTCTTGATCTCAGGGTCATGAGTTCAAGCTCCACATTAGGCTCCACGCTGGGCATGACGCCTACTTAAAAAGGAAGTTAACAGAGTATATAAAACTGTAATTCAGTAAGAAAAAAGTAGGCAGTCTAATAGGAAAATGGACAGAAGAGGCCCAGTTGAACAGACACTGCACAAAAGAAGGGAATTCAGACGGCCAGTAAATATGAGATGATAAGCCTCGTTTGTCATCAGGGAAATGTTAAACCTAAAACCACTGTGTGCTTCACAGATGGGCAAAAATGAAGTCTGACAATGCCAAGTGTTGATGCAGACGAACAAGAACTGGCATGCCCGGGACACCTGGGTGGCTCAGTTGGTTGAGCGTCCAGCTATTGATTTCAGCTCAGGTCATGATCTCACGGCTTGTGGGATTGAGCCCTGTGCTGGGCTCCGCACTAACAGTGAGGAGCCTGCTTGGGATTCTCTCTCTCTCCCCCTCCTCCACTTGAGAGCTCACTAATGCTCTTTCTCTCTCTCTCAAAATAAATTTAAAAAACCACAAAAACCAAACTAGAATGCCCATACACTTCTGGTGGGGAGTTTACATTGATTGGTACAGTTACTTTCTGGAAGCAGTTTGGCATTACTTAGAAAAACTAAAAACAGGGGCACCTGGGTGGCTCAGTCAGTTGAGCATCCGACTTCGGCTCATGATCTTGCCGTTCGTGAGTTCAAGCCCCTGTGCTGACAGCTCAGAGCCTGGAGCCTGCTTCAGATTCTGTGTCTCCCTCTCTCTCTGCCCCTTCCCCACTCATACTCTGTCTCTCTCTGTCTCTCAAAAATGAATAAATGCTTAAAAAAAAACTTTTTTTTTAAAAGAAAAACTAAAGACAGACATTCCTTTGACCCAGCAGTTTGTAAGTGCCTGGAACAGTGGTTCTCAAACTTGTTGGTTTCTTATACTCTTAAACATTACTGAGGATCCCAAAGCATTTTTGTTTATACAGGTTTTATCTTTCTATATTTGCCATAGTAGAAGCTAAAATTGAGAAATTTCTTTTTTTTTTTTTTTTTGAGAAATTTCTGAAAATACTTACTTTAGAAGAATATGAAGAAAATCTGGCCTTTCAGATAATTTTAGATACTCTTTTATGGATGTGACACCAAAACTTAACAAGTGGTAATTACTTAAGAGTTAGTTCCAAGGTGGAATCTGAAATCATACTACTGAATTTTTCATACTGTTACATTAAAATACCTTGGCCATTAGGGGGCACTTGGGTGGCTCAGTTGCTTAAGCGTCTGATTGCGACTTAGGTCATGATCTCGCAGTTCATGGGTTCGAGCCCTGCATCGGGCTCTGTGCTGACAGCTCAGAGCCTGGAGTCTGCTTCAGATTCTGTGTCTGCCTCTCTGTCTGACTACCCCACTTGAACTCTGTCTCTCTTTCTCAAAAATAAATAAACATTAGAAAAATTGAAAAAAAATACCTGGGTAACACTGATCTTCCAAATGTTGAGACATTTTGTTATACAGACTTTAAATTACCTGCACTAATATTACTACCAAATTCATCAGAGGAATTTATGCACATCAAGAAACTCAAACTTAGTGGCGCATACAAGTGTTCCAAAACTCTAATAATCATTTTCTCTTGAAAGCTTAAATGTTACTGTGGCAGCAGATACAGTGGATTGTTTTCATTGAAGAGACAGACTCTGTTCATCTTCCAGAAAGTGTATATCAAATTCCCAACTTCATTTTTTCTAGTTTGTCAGTTAACAGAGAGAAATGGCTAGTTCAGCTCACCACATAATCACAAAAGACCTTTTCCTAGAGAAAACCATCATGCTTCAACATGCAGCAAAACTACTTTATCCAAAAATTTTTAGGTTGATTATTTTTGTGTGTTTATTTGATGCTTCAAACTGGTGGGTACGTTGAAGTAAAGCATACCACAATATTGTGACAATGTACATCTTCTTTAGAGTGCTTTGTAGATAACATGGGACTTCATTGTGTGTGAAGGATTAATATATTAATTATATTTAATGTGTTATTTTTTAAAGGTTCAATTTGGACTCTCAGGCAATGGACATTGAGAACTACAATGTGTTTCAGTTAATTCAAAATTCTTCCAATGTATAATTAGATAATTGATAAATTTTCTATTTTAAGTTTATTTATTTTGACAGAGAGAGAGAGAGATTGTGCTGGGAGGGTGGGGAGTAGCAGAGAGAGAGACTCCCAACCAAGCTCTGTACTGTCAGTGCAGAACCGTACATGGGTTCAATGTCATGAATCATGAGATTATGACCTGAGCCGAAATAAAGAGTTGGACGCTTAACTGACTGAGCCACTCAGGCTCACCAATTGATGCATCTCTAATGAAAGTCCTTTCTCAAGTTGTAAATTTTGTTTTTGTTTTTACTTTTTTTTTTTTTTTTTTTAAAGTAGGCTTCACACCCAGTGCGGAGCCCAGTATGGGTCTTGAACTCATGACCCCGAGATCAAGACCTGAGCTGAGATCAAGAGTCAGATGCTTAACTGACTAAGCCACCCAGGCACCCCTAAATTTTACTTTTAAAATAGTTAACACATTCGCATGTGTTAAACTGAAAGGATATGTGGTTGAAACTTTGTCTCATCCCCCCCAACCACCTAGTTCTCCTTCCTAAATTTAGGCACTCAGTACTAACTAGTTTCTCATGTGGCACACCAGAGATGTGGCTGCAGGCACATAGTGTGTATGTAAGTGTGTGTGTATAAATATGTACTCACGCACATGTACATTTATTACATGTATTCTTTTTTGCCTCTTGTGTTATACAAACTGCTCTGTAACTTTTTTTCACATTTAATAATGTATTTTGGAGATTGTTCCCTATCAGTTCCTAAGCAGTTTTATACTTGGATTGGCAACATCCATTGGGTGTATCATATTTTGCTTAATTAGTTACTTTTTGATGTGTGTATATCCTTGCATATATGTTATTTCACACGTTAATACACATACAGGATTAATTCCTAATAGTGGAAATACTGGTCACAGGCTCTGCATTAGCAATTTGACAGATGGTTGTACTGGTTTCAACTTCCACCAGCTATAATTTGAAAGTAATATGTTTTTTGAGTCAGAGAATTTGTACTTAGGAAAACTGTCTACATGTCAGAATGTCTCATGAAACAAAAACTCATTGGGCCAGGATCCTGGTAGTCACAACCACCAATTTAAGAGAAAATCTGTGACCATGAGTGAATGCGTGATATGAAATGTTGAGGGGAGTGAGGGGGACAGCGCTGAATCACAGGAGGAAGTAGGAATGAGAAATGACACTGAGGGGTCACTGCATGGGATTTAATCCTGAGCACAATGCAGTTAGATAGGTGCCACTGTGCCTGCTTTACAGTAGAAGAACCCAAGACTTTTGGATAACAATCCTGTGTGTTTTGACATCTGGAATTAACTAGTTTTACTAACTCTGAAAGGATGGGCAAGGCTTTGATTTCCAAAGCTGGTTTTGCCATGGAAATACCCACGGAAAACATCTTGTCTCACAGTAGAAAGAGGTCAGAAGATCAGTGAACACATTGTCATTGGCACCCCTGGGACTGTTCTGGACTGGTGCGCCAAGCTCAAGTTCATCGACCCTAAGAAGATCAAGGTGTTTGTTCTGGATGAGGCTGACGTGATGATAGCTACTCAGGGCCACCAAGACCAGAGCATCCGCATCCAGAGGTAGGAACTCTTGAGCCAAGATGAACGCCTGTCTTCTGACTTGCAAGTAAAGATCTTCTCGTTCACTGTTTTTCCTCCTGCTGTGTTTAACTCCTCTTCTTTCTCCATCTAGGTTATTTGCTTTTAGGACCTTCAGGAGCATTTGTTGGATGGGCCATTTGCTCACCAGCGCTGATGACGGGTTGAGGAAGGAGACTTAGGGAATCTAACACCAGCCCCCTCCCTGCCCCATGGCTCTTCTTGCCTCCTCCCTGCTGTTCTCCTCCCTTTTGCCTCTTTCCCCGGCGTGTAGAGCATCCAACCCTGGGTGGCTGTCTTCTGTTCCTCCCAGGGAAAGACTCGGGGTCATGCCACATACCTGGGTCTTCCCTTGCAGGATGCTGCCCAGGAACTGCCAGATGCTGCTTTTCTCTGCCACCTTTGAAGACTCTGTGTGGAAATTTGCCCAGAAAGTGGTCCCAGACCCAAACATTATCAAACTGAAGCGTGAGGAGGAGACGTTGGACACCATCAAGCAGTATTACGTCCTGTGCAATAACCGAGATGAGAAGTTCCAGGCCTTGTGTAACCTCTACGGGGCCATCACCATTGCTCAGGCCATGATCTTCTGCCACGTGAGTAGCAGTGGCAGCAGCAGGCCTGCCGGGGGAGGAGCTCCACTGGAGGGTGTGCCTGGCCCTCCCTTCAGCCAGCTCCACCTCAGTGCTGAGGAGGACTGGGTGTCCTCTGTGTGGCCAGAAAGGAAATGATGAAGCACGTCCACCTGCCCCAGGGCATATTGTCCTCAGACTATAATGAGTTATGAGGGAAAGACTGTGAAGCATTGAACTTTTCTTTGGTCCCACCTCTTAGACACACCTTGGGAAAAACTCCAGATAACATCCAATGAAATGATTATGTAACATTAAGAATATAGACTATTTGAGAATGAAGATATTTGGCTCCTACCACACTCTTCCCAGCTGAACACTAAGATGATTTAAGTAATTCATCCAAAAAAATTCACATGGCTAAAATTGTCTTTGTAAAATCGGTAAGCCTACCCTGGTGGCTGAACTCAGCGGGCTTTCACGTATTTTAATGGAAACAAGCCACTTTTTTGCAGGTTTGTTTTTGTTTTTATTTTTACAGGTATCTCCATTTAAAACCATTCTTTTCACTCCAGACCCGCAAAACGGCTAGTTGGCTGGCAGCAGAGCTCTCCAAAGAAGGCCACCAGGTGGCTCTGCTGAGCGGCGAAATGATGGTGGAGCAGAGGGCTGCGGTGATCGAGCGCTTCCGAGAGGGCAAAGAGAAGGTGCTGGTGACCACCAACGTGTGTGCCCGCGGTGAGCAGAGAATGTGCCTGTTCGCCAGGCTCCGGATGGCGAGAGCAGTGCTCCCGCACGGGACGCTCAGATGGTTCGGGGAGTCCAGCTGGGGTTGGCGCTGACTTTGTTTTCTGGGAGAGGCTGGATTCCCCCAGCAGATGAGAACGTTCACAGAAGCCAGGAGTCCTGATGTGGTGGAAGGAAACAGGCAGTGACCGGTTTAGAGTGAACGGTGCCTGCTCTCCTGGGGGCCCCTAGTGAAGTTTCGGCCGCATCTCCAGATTCTTGTATCTAGCAGAGGCTCTTCTGGCGATGTCATAATTTTGTTAGCACCTGCCAGAGTTCTGTTTTTCCCTCTGGATTCTGCTGCGTGCCCCCGGTCCCCGAATCCCAGAGCTGGCCTGCCCCAGACTCTTCCTCCACCTGATGCTGGCGTGTGGCAGCCTCGCCTGGCGGGTGGTGGTTTTTGTTTCCCGTCCTGACTCCACCCCTCTTTCGTGCAGGTATTGATGTTGAACAGGTATCTGTCGTCATCAACTTTGACCTTCCCGTGGACAAGGATGGGAACCCGGACAACGAGACCTACCTGCACCGGATCGGGCGCACGGGCCGCTTTGGCAAGAGGGGCCTGGCAGTGAACATGGTCGACAGCAAGCACAGCATGAACATCCTGAACAGAATCCAGGAGCATTTTAGTGAGTGCCTGGGAGTGTCCCCTGCCAGGGCCCTTTCCTTAGAGGGGCAGGTTCTCCTGGGGCCTCCTTGAGAGGCCTTTGTCCTTGTCGCATTCCCCTCCTTTCCTACAATATGGAAGTTCTCGAAGAGCACACCTGGTGAGTTCAGGTCAGGAACTCGAACAACAGCGCCCCCTTGGCCAGGCTTGAAGGGCCTAGGGCTCTGTCCCGTGCTCAGGCACCAGGAGCCCGTGGGGTTTCAGGAAAGTTTGCTGTGGCCAGAGGCTTGGCATGGGGGCAGAAACCTGTCTGCCTCCTCCCTCCCTGCTGTGCTGTCCCTTCCCTAGGTGTGTGTTTTCATGATAGCCCCGTGTTGATGTCTCTGTGAATTCTCTTTTTCTCCCCAGATAAGAAAATAGAAAGATTGGACACAGATGATTTGGATGAGATTGAGAAAATAGCCAACTGAGAAGCTCCGTCAGTCACCAGTGCCCACCCCTGGTGCTCCCCCCGCACGGGAGACTGGTGCTTTCACGGCACAGGCCTCGACAGTCGCCACAAAGAAGAGAAGGCAGAGGAGAGAGAAACTACCTACCTCATTTTAAATTACGTTTGGACTAGACAAAAATTGTGCAAATGATTGGGGAAGGTAGAAGGAAAATTTTACATTTTGGAAAATTTAGTCCTCCCCCCACCTCTGCCCTTTTAAGCTATGATTTTCCCCATCTTTATAATAATCTGGTTGCTGTTGGTAATGGCTGAGCCTAGGATCCCCTGCTTGTTTTGTTGTGGGGTGTTAGGACCCATTTCCAGTCTCTGAAGAAATGGTCGATGTAGGTGCAGGAGAGGCTCAGCAGCACAGGCATGGGAGCCCCACTGCATGGATAGAGTGTGGGGAGCAGCAGCGGGGAGACCTGGGAGCGCTCTCCCTTCTCTGTCCCTGACCGGAGACCTGCCACCAATGTCTCCCGCCCTTGAGGCCATCTTCCTTCTCCTAAATCCAGAGATGTTCTAGCTGACCCCTTTTACCCTGTTCTCAGTACCAGAGGATGTCCCTGCTTCTCTCTGGGTGAGCACATTGTAAACCTCCGATTTGGAGAGAGACATGGAAATCAGCGAATCTTCAGAGGACTTGGTCTGGCAAGGGTAGACGAATCCTGTGAGAATCTGGGACTTCCCTTTCCTGTGGTTGCTGTGTCTGCTCAGGCACTGGGAGTCAGTCATGGCAGCCAGGGGAGACCAGGTGCGTTTCTGACACGCACCTGGCCAAGTGACTTGATTCTTACCGGTTGGTGTCACACCGTGCCTGGAGATGAGCAGTAGAATTTGGAAAGGCAGTTATGACCAAGTTAAAACTCTGCTCTTTCTTTATCCATAATACTGGACTTATTGGTTACTTTAATTCATACATCACCTATATGAATAAGGACATAGAAATTCAAGTTATACCCATCATTATGTTAAGAAATTTTAAAGTAATTATGAAAGGCTTTACTAATCATGATTTGTTTTTATTTGTATTTTTCTGCTTATTAGACTAATATATGCTCATTAAAAAAGGTGTGTGTGTGTGTGTGTGTGTGTGTGTATACACACATATATAAAGTACTCTCTGTCTCCACCTCTCTGGGACAACCATTGCTAGCATTTTGGTGAACATTTGATATATTTCCTTCTGTTCACATATCCACTTTAAAAAAAAATTTTTTTTAACGTTTATTTTTGAGAGAGCATGAGCAGGAGAGGGGCAAAGAGAAAGGAAGACACAGAATCAAAAGCAGGCTCCAGGCTCTGAACTGTCAGCAGAGATCCCATTGCAGGGCTTGAACCCACGAACCGTGAGATCATGACCTGGGCCAAAGTCAGACACTTAACCGATTGAACCACTCAGGCGCCCCGTTTTTTGTTTTTTTTGTTTTTTGTTTTTAATGTTTATTTAAAAGAGAGTCTGAGTGCAAGTGAGGGGGGGGTGGGTGCAGAGAGAAAGAATCCCAAGCAGGCTCTGTGCTATGCGGGGCTCGGTCCCACGAGCCATAAGATCATGACCTCAGCCAAAATCAAGAGTCGGACGCTTAACCAACTGAGCCACCCAGGCGCCACATATCCACTTCTCTTGTACGAAAATGTGAACATTCTATTCAGGCTCTTGTGCAACCTTCCACTTCACTTACCGGTATGTTGGACATGTGACACGTGCAGCACGCAGATCTACGTCTCTTTGGATGATGGCGTCATTGAGCATTAGCTGCCCCAGCATTTATTTCATGGCTTCTCTAGTGACAGGCATGGCAAGGTTCCACTGTATTGCACGGTGCCACAGTGCCCAGCCTCGCTCACCTCTGCCCTGTGAAAGTCGCTGGAGGATCTATTCCTGGAAGTACAGTTGCTGGGTCAGAGAGTGGGGACATTTAAAACTTTAATACCTTCCCGATGTCCCCTGCCGAAAAGTTTTTACCAACTTACATTGTTGCAGTGATCTAAAAACACCTCTGTGTTCTTACCTGCTTGCCAATCCTCTATATTCTCAATTTTTACAAATTTGCCAGTCCGGATAGCAAAAAGAAATTACATCATTGTTTTTTGTTGTTTTGTATTTAGTGAGGATTGGCAAGTGTTCAGTTTCCTGGGTATTTGTCTTTTGTCTTTTGGGGTTGCCCGCTCTTGCCTCATCGTTTTACTATCGGATTGTCAAATCCTTAATGATTTTAAGCCACCGCTATTTTAAGGAAATTAGACTTCGGTGAATGTTTTCCTAGTTTCTCTACAAACTCGGTTTTTTTTCTAATATTGCATGAAAGTTTAATGTTCCTCAGATTTCATTTTTAAGAAACCTGGATTTCTTGTCATGGCTAGGAGAGCTTTCCTCATCCCAGGAACATAAATCCCAATTTATCCTGTACTCCTCCCAGTATTATTATTTACTCATGTTTCCTGTAGTGGCAGTAAATTTTCTAAGTTCTTGTAGGTCTTTAAATGTTTTCCCCTGCTTGCTGCCAAGTGATTATGGTTGCCTTAAGAGCACTTGGGTGGCACAGCTATGGATATGGGCTGTGGGTATGGGTGTCCTCGCCACTGAGGGGTTCAGAATGCAAAGGGCCCATTAGGAGTGGATGTAAGTGAATGAAAGGCTCGATGTCCGTGCAGGTGTCGCCAGGCACAGGCACAGAGTGCCTGCAAGTGTGTGAGAGGCAGGTGCAAGCTGGGGTTCAGAAGAGAAAGGTGGGTGAGAAGGGGAGCAAGATTCCAGAGAGGTAGGGGACAAGAGGGCAGAAGAGGTACTCAAGGGAGATAGGGCAAGGGAAGGAGGGGAGGGTGAGGAGGTGGAGGAGTCCAGGTGGAGCACCAGTGTTCCAGTTAAGTGATGCCCACTTTGGCCCCCAAACAACAGTGATCTAGAAAAGGTAAAAGCCAGAAAACAGAAAACACACTGACCCCAAAACAAGATGAATATTTCTGTGGACCAGCAATGGAGTAAAAATGCAAAGTAGTGAGGCAGGGCTGAAGCCAAAAGCTTGCTGGGCTCCACTGCAGAAACAGAAGCTACTGGCTGTTAGGGCTTATGGAGTAGAGAGTACTGGAAGCACCGCATGCAAGACCGGAACCAAAGTCAGGCTCACTGCTGGGAGGGAGCCAGACTGGAACCTGGCCTGCACACCCGCTGGATGGCAGACTTTTATTAGGACCCAGACCCAGGCAGATGGCGGGAGGTCTTGGACTACCCACCCACCCCCAATTTAGAACAGGTAATTGACACAATCCTGTTGACTGCCTCCTCTGTGATATTCCCAGATTACTGAATGTCAGCAGACCTGATTCTAGAATAAAGACCAAAGCGGCAGGAGCTGCATGGAGCCAACTGGTAAACTCACCTGTGGATTGTCAGGGGGAAGAAATCTATGCTAAGAAAGAGTGCAATGGCAAAACAGATTCACCCCAGGTGAAACTACTTTTTTGGAATACCCTGATAAAAGACTTCAAGTATGTTCGAAGGCTCAAAGAGAAAGAATACATTACACTAAAAAAGACCATAAGATTAAGAAGTAAATTTGGGGGTGCGTGGGTGGCTCTGTTGGTTAAGTGCCCGACTTTGGCTCAGGTCCATCATTTCACAGCTTGTGGGTTTGATCCCCATGTCGGGCTCTGTGCTGACAGCTCAGAGCCTGGAGCCTGCTTTGGATTCTCTGTCTGCCTCTCTGCCCCTCCCCTGCCCCCTCTCTCAAAAATAAATAAACATTAAAAAAAAAAAATGGGGCGCCTGGGTGGCTCAGTCGGTTAAGCGGCCAACTTCGGCTCAGGTCATGATCTCGCGGTCCGTGAGTTTGAGCCCCGCGTCGGGCTCTGTGCTGACACCTCAGAGCCTGGAGCCTGTTTCAGATTGTGTGTCTCCCTCTCTCTGACCCTCCCCTGTTCATGCTCTGTCTCTCCCTCTCTCTCAAAAATAAATAAAACGTTTAAAAAAAAATTTTTTTTTTTTAAAGTAAATTTAGACAAAAACAGTGGCATGCTGAAACACACAAGCAGTAAGTCACTGTTAATTTGAAACTGGCCATTTTGGGTGTGTTTACCACAGAAATGAGCAAAAACTACAAATTGCTTGGGTTGACTGGCTGGCTCGGTCAGTAGAGCCTGTGATTCTTGATCTCAGAGTCCTGAGTTCAAGCCCCACGTTGGGCATGGAGCCTACTTAAACAAATCAGGGTTTTATTTGTTTTTAGAGAGACAATTCACCAGCATACCACTGGACAGCAATAAAAAAATATTAGAAATTTGGGAAAAGAGGAAGATAGTCATTGAGATAAATTCAATAAATGGGAATCCTATATTTAAAATCCTAATTATATTGGGGCACCTGGGTGGCTCAGTCGGTTGGGAGTCCAACTCTTGATTTTAGCTCATGACATGATCCCAGGGTTGAGGTATCGAGCCCTGTGTCAGGCTCCACACTGAGCCTCGAGACTACTTAAGATTCTCTCTTTCTCACTCTCTCTCTCTCTCTCTCTCCCTCCCCTTCTCTCCTACCCTCTCTCTCCCCGCCCACCCATCTCCCCGCTTGTGTTCTCACTCTCTAAAAAAGAGAAAAAATATATATATATTTAACTTAAAAAAAAAAAAAATATATATATATATATATATATATATACTCTTGAGGACACCTGGTTGGCTCAGCTGGTGAAGCATTCAACCCTTGGTCTCAGGGTCATGAGTTCAAGCCCCACATTGAGTGTAGAGATTACTTAAGAATAAAATTTTAAAAAAGTAAAAAAACAAAATCTTAGTTATACTCTAATTTTAAAGCAAGAATAAAAGCACAAACCAAATTTCATTAGAGTCACATAATAAAATGATTTCTCTTTAAAGTCTAACATGGAAGTCTGAAGGAAGACCACAGAGGTAAATTTTCATTTTCATCACATAACAAAGGCACATATAATCAACATGACATCAGTGTCAGCAAGGTCGCTAATGTTGACCTTGATGACCTGGCTGAGGTAGTGTTTGTCAGGTTTTTCCACTGTAAAATTACTCTTTCTCCCCTCCTTTCCATACCTTAGTCTTTGAAAGGAAGTCACTATGCACATCTAAGGAGTGGGGAGCATGCTCCCCCTCCATGAGGGCACAGTAGCTACATAAATCATTTGGAATTCTACATGGGAGATTTGTCTCTTCCCCATTTATTAATATATCGAATCATGTATTTATATAAGTTTAGACTGGTGATGTTAATCTTGATCACATGGTTAAGGTGACTTTGATACTTAAAAAAATTTTTTTTGATGTATGTTCAAGTCTTAAAACTTAGTTATTCTTCATAGCAAAGAAAGCTGAGATTCCAGACCCTTCCCTTGAATGGAAGGGCGTATGGAAATGGGTTGCACAGGAAGAGCTCTGGAGACAAAGCCTGGGAGACTAGAACAGTGGTCCAAAGTGGGCAGGGTTCCCTTTCCTTCTATGGTTCCCTTTACCCATTTTATGACAAGTTATAAATACAAATGAAATACTGCAGGAAGTCTTCCAGGTTTTACTTTATATATTTATGAAATGTTTGAATTATTTTTGTAATGAATATATTATTTTTTTATGTAAAAAAAAAAAAAAGACAAAGAGTATATAGCAAAGGGAGGATTAAACTCTGATCCCTCTGAATGCAGACACCAAATGTTCTCTCTACCTTCTCCCTGGAGGGAAACCATGCTGCCATAAAGAGCCTGTATTATGCTCAAGAACAGAATCCGTTGTTAGATGAAAGGTGTTAATTCTGTATTCTCAGGAACAGGCTGGCCCTGATAGCCATGGTTCAGCAAGAGTGGGAAGAGGGGGCATCTTCTTGCAGTTTTGTGGGTTGGTTGTCACCCAGGCATAGACTTGCTGTAGAAGCTGTGATTTTTCTGGAAGGGTGGTGAGAAGGAGCACTGATTCCTAAATCACACTCAGAAAAGAATGTTTTGATTTTCATTTTCCTTGCAATATTTTGATTTTTCAATACAGTTTTAGGATCTGATCTTTTCTCTCACCTAGCAAAGAAGGATGGTTCCTAACCTTGCCAAACATGTTACAGGAAGGAGCTCCTAGCCTGCTGAATGGCAGCCTGCAGCTGTTCCCTGGTGGGTAAAATACTTAACCCCTTCCTTCCCTTCCCAGGCATCCATCCGCCCCTGTCCAAACCATACATCCAAGCACTTCTCTCTGAAGAGCCCTCTGTGTTAGAGACTATTATTGCTCATCCACACACGGTACTTCACCTAGAGAAGAGTTTCACATCTCAGCTAAACTCAGGCATGGCCATGGGACTCCTTTGGCATCAAGGAATTGTGAATAGACATTAAGAGACGGTTTGTGGTTCGCCAGATTCTCTTTTCCCTGCCCCTGAGACCACAAATCCACCACAGATGGTACCACTACCCATCTGGGTCCTTGAGTAACCATGATGAGTGAAGATCCCTGGGATGGAAATGTGGCTTGAGTGAAAGACAAACATTTCTGTTTTGAGCCAGTGGGAGTTTCAGGGGTATTTGTTACCGTAACATAACCCAGCTCATCCTTACCCCTTCACCCCCATGGAATGTCTGGTTCCCTGGCCAGCCACCCAGATAGCAGGTAAGCCCCATCCATGTACAGAGTTCCCAAGCAGTTTCTTGATCTACTATTTCTGAAAACAATCTTCAATTCCAAATTATTTCAAAAGCCTCCATCATGACAGAGAGGAGTTAAATAAGCAATCACAAAGAGCCTACTCTGTGGAGACAGAGGGAAACCAAGGAAGGAAAAGGTGTCTACTAAGTATATGATTAAACACTGCACGTAACCTAGCTTTCCCACAACCCCTATAACCTATAAGGAAAAAATGAATAAGGGATAAACTCCTACGGACAAATGAAATGGGGGCAATTACATCAGTAGAAAAGGAATTTAACAAAATGTTTGGAACACACAAACAGCATGAAAAAGTTCCCATTTTTAGCAATACAGGGAACTATATAGAGCGTGAAAAAAAATCCCAATCTAAAACCAAGTACAAAGCTGAAATTTATCTGTTTTAGTAAATCAAAGAGCTACCATATTTAGGGTTTTATTTTTTTACATTTAGTTCTGATTCACTTGGCATTTTGGTGAATAATTTAAGGTATGGACTGTAATTGTATCTTTTTCCAAATAGTTATCTAGTTATCCTGATAAAATTTATGTAAGCATCCCTCTTTTCCTAAATGATTTGAGAGGCCATATTTATTATTAACTACGTTTCCGTATGGGCTTAGGTCTAGGCAATCAGGCTAATGAAACAGAGTATCCAGAAATAGACTCAAGTGAACATGAATGTCAGGGCAGTGATCACCTTTAGAGACAGGAAGGGCTTGTGCTTGGCAAGGAAGATGGAGTGGGGAGGCCTCTGGACTACTCCCACAGCCTGGGTGGTGGCTATGAGCGTTCATCTGAAAATGACTTGTTAAGGAGCCTCCATACTGTCTTGCATAGTGGCTGCACCAATTTGCATTCTCACCACAAGGGCTCCCTTCCTCTTCACCCTCACCAGCAGTTATCTCTCATCTTTTTGATAATAACCACCCTAACAGGTGTGAGGGGATAACTCATTGTGGTTTTCATTTGTATTCCCCTGAGGATTAGTGTGTTGTGCACCTTTTTATGTGTCTCTTAGCCATCTGAATATTTTCTTTGGAAAAATGTCTATTCAGATCCTCTGCCCACTTTTTAAATGGTCTATCTATCTATCTAATTGATTATTTGCTATTGAGTTGTAGGAGTTCCTTATATATTTTGGGTATTAGACCCTTATCAGATATGTTTGGCAAATATCTTCTCCCATTCCAGAGGTTGTCATTCATCTTGTTGATTGTTTCATTGGCTGTGCAGCAGCTTTATAGTTTGATGTGGTCCCACTTGTTTATTTTGCTTGTGCTTTCAGTATCATATCCATAAAACCATTGCCAAGACAAATGTCAAGGGGCTTTCACCCATATTTTCTTTTAGGGGCTTTATGGTTTCAGGTCTTACATTTAAGTCCTTACTCTATTTGGAATCATTTTTGTGACTGATTTAAGACAGGGATCCAGTTTCATTCTTTTGCATGTGAATAGAGAACTATTATATAACCTAACAATTCCACTTCTGGGTATTTATCTGAAGGAAATGAAATCAAAGAGATATTTCCACCTTCATGTTCAATTCAGTATTTTTTACAATATACAAGACATAGAAAAACCGAAGTGCCCATCAACGGAAAAATGGGAAAAGAAAATGTGGTGGTGTGTGAGGGTGGGGGTGGGGCATATAAAATAGAGTATTACTTAGTTATAAAAAAGGAAATCCTGCCATTTGTAACAACAAAGTCCATGGATGGACTGAGGGCATTTTGCTAAGTGAAATAAGACAGAGAAATACTATATGATCTCACTTTGGGTGGAATCTTTTTTTTTTGTTTTTAATAGGTGGAATCTTAAAAAAAACAAACTCATAGAAACAGATTGGTGGTTGCCAGGGGGAGGAGGTGGTGGGGTGAAGGTGGTCAAAGCTACGAACTTCTAGTTATAAGATAAATAAGTTGTGGGGATGTAACGTACAGCATGGTGACTATAGTTAACAATATTGTATTGTATTTGAAAGTTGCTAAGAGAGATTTTAAAAGCTCTCACCACACACACACAAAATGTTAATTATATGAGATGATTGATGTGTTAACCTTATTGTGGTAATCATTTTGGAACATATACACATACAAAAGCACGATGTTGTATACCTTATACACTTACACAATGTTATATGTCAGTTATATCTCATTGAAGCTGGAAAAATATACAACATTCTAGTTTTTCTAATTCTTCCAAATAACATGTTCAACCACCTCTCTTCTCCTTTTCCCCAGTCCATTTTGATAATGAAATGGCAGTGGAAGTTGCTTTTCTTTACCATAGAAATGTTATCTATTTATCTATAAAATTTGCCAAATAAACCCCCATTAGGAGCTTTAAAAAAAATAATTCATGAAATTATCTATTTTAGTACATTGATCTTTATGCTCTTTTCTGCATATAGATTATATCCCACATCAAAAATGTTTTAAAAAATTAAAAAATGCATTAGTGATTGGTGTGCCATCTTTGATGAACTCTGTTGGCTGTCATGTGTAAGTCAGAATGATGTGATCCCAACATGATAAAGTCCAAAAAGACGTGCCTACTACTTGTGGTGGTGGGCACATTACCACAACAGACCACAGGATGATAATTAGAGTTCTGACCTACAAGGATTTGGGAAAAGTTTTCAATTAGCAATAATCGCGCCTCGGATAAACCTCATTGGCTACGATACTGCCACTGCGCAAAGCTGACCTACAAGGATTTGGGACAATAGTTAATGGACCATTAGGATCTCTAGGAATTAGATGCCAAGCAGGCTACTAAGGTTCTGCTTAACATGCATGGGAGCAGAAATTCAAAGATTGCTGAGGAGCCTGGGTCACAGTCTTGGGGATTCACAGCTTCTCACCCAGTTCCCAGACCTAATTCAGGTCACACATGGAGCCTCTTTTTCAAGAGGATTCCAGGGTCCTTTGAGGAGTGACTCTCTGACATAGGTCAGGTGTGGAACCTGAATCTTCCCCCATGTCTTTCCTGAGGGACCTACTTCCCAAAGTGACAGTGCACTAGGGAAAGGGAAATACCCAGAGCTTCAGGAGTTATCAGATACAAGCTCTCACATCCAACCAAAATGGCCCACCAGTTAGAGTCAGGCTTATTATGGCAAATGATAGATGGAGCTCTGATCCAAGTTCATTTAATGGTGGGTCCAATAAGACCACAGACCCATTTTAAGGTACAGGCATACCTCTGAGAGATTGCAGGTTGGGTCACAGACTGCAGCAATAAAGTAAGTATCACAATGAAGCGAGTGTAATGAATTTTTTGGTTTCCTGGTATATATAAAAGTTATGTTTACACTACACTGTAGCCTATTAAGTGTGCAACAGCATTATGTATAAAAATGTTTATGCCCTGGCGCGCCTGGGTGGCTCAGATGGTTAAGCCAACTGCCTCCGACTTCGACTTAGGTCATGATCTCACAGTTTGTGGGTTCAAGCCCCGTGTTGGGCTCTGTGCTGACAGCTCAGAGTCTGGAGCCTGCTTTGGATTGTCTTCTTCTTTCTCTGTCCCTCCCCCACTCACACTCAGTCTCTTTCTTTTTTTTTTTTTTTAATTTTTTTTTAATGTTTTAGTTTTGAGAGACAGAGAAACAGAACCTGAGTGGGGGAGGAGCAGAGAGAGAGGGAGACACAGAATCTGAAGTGGGCTCCAGGCTCTGAGCTGTCAGCACAGAGCCCGACACGGGGCCTGAACCCACGAACCGTGAGATCATGACCTGAGCTGAAGTCGGATGCTTAACCACCTGAGCCACCCAGGCGCCCCATACTCAGTCTCTTTCAAAAATAAATTAAAAAAAAATTAAAAACAAACAATTTATTGTTCAAAAATGCTAACCATCTTCTGAGTTTTCAGCAAGTTGTAACCATTGATCACAGATCACTATACCAAATATAGTAATGAAAAAGTTTGAAATATTGTGAGAATTACTAAAATGTGACACAGACACAAGGTGAGCAAATGCTGTTGGAAAAATGGTGCTGATAGACCTGCTCATTGCACGGTTGCCACAAACCTTCAACTTGTAAAAAAAACTCAGTATCTGCAAAGGGCAATAAAGCAAACTGCAAAAATATTAGTCATGCCTGGAATTTCCTGTCCCAAAAGGGAAGAGACATTTACTACCTGGCGAAATCCCCAGATTGACAACCTTACCCATGGAATGGGGGTGACTACGATAGATGGACCAAACAGAAGTCCCTGGGACCATGTCCAAAGTAGTAAGTGGAAAAAAAAAAAAAAAAAAGTCAACACCACACTCTAACAGCATCTACAGAAATTGGTGCTGCCATCAAACTTGAGTTATACAGGGGTGGGTGATTTTTTCCTCATCCCATTTACTCACCATTTGACTCTTAAAAACTGACAGTTTATTGCAAATGCAATCGAATGGTAATGCTGACCTGTTGTGCTAGATATGATATCTTTGTGGGATCAAAGCAACACAGCCCTCGGCCAACATTAAAAAAAAAAAAAAAAGATACACAATTTGGTGGAACTCTTGATTGTGGAGGCAACAGGTACAACATTGGGGAGTGATGCTCCAACCAATTAGTGACCTGTAAGGCAGCTGGCTTTGAGTTGAGTGGGACCCAAACAAGAAATGGTTCTCAGAAGTCTAGCCTATGCGTACACTGTCCTGCCACCAGGCTTTAGGACCCAGGCAACCAAATGCTAACAGAGTGTCTGTGGTAGAGAAAGATGGAAGGAGTCTCTGACAACTCCAAGTAAGAGAACTATAGCCCCTGTTCTAGGGTTTTAGAAAAATACCAATATGCTCCTCTACCAAAAGTTATTCTCCAAGTGAAAAGCAACTCCTGGATTGCTCTTGGGCACAGGCAGAAAGTGAATTGCAGGACACCAAGTGACTTTAGACTCAAAGCTGTCTGTTGTGAGATCCATAGTAGTTGGTCCACTGAACTATAAAATTGGATGTTTGGTGGCATTCCATTGCACAAAGTAGACCTTAGGGGTCCAGATGGTCCAAGGAAGTGCCTCGGATGCCTGTGCAACCTGCTCCTCCCATTCTGTCAATTTCCTGCCAACCCACACCTACAGCATCACAGGGAGTTCTGCAGAACCTGGAAATGTTGTGGGAAACCCCATCCTGGTGCCTTCTGGATCTGCATGCTGTGGGGCCCCTGGCAATGGACAGTCTCTGCCCTGCTGAACCACTCACGTGTCCCAAAGGACAGTGGTAAAGAACCACTATTTCAGAGGGCACTGCTGGTGGACTGGGTTGGGAGGCCTCGTGTATACGGGGGCAGGTGTTTGGAGTCATGCTCTTTTCTCCTTCGAACCTTCCACCCAATGTTCTTAGTCATTACTTGGTCATAGCTCCCGGCTGACAGAGATTTCTTCTTTTCACAACCATACCCATTTCAAATAGACAAATGACTATATAGTTCTTTTGTTCTTTTTAATTCAGAAAGAGAGAGAAAGGGAAGAAAATAAAAAACATTTGTTTAAATAACTATTGCAGAAAAGGAGATCTGGGCTGGATGCTGGGACCTACCTCTTCCAGAAAGGGGATTTATTAACGTTTTAAACAAAACAAAACAAAAAGAAAAAGGAACAGAAAAGAAATAAATTATTCTGCTCAATACTGTTTGGCATAATCGCATTTTTTCATCTTCTAAACACTCCAAACTGCCTCTTCAGGAAGCACTGAGCTGAGACTGGCAAGAATGGCTGGTGCCTTGACTCTCTAAAATGATGGGGTAGGCCCTGAGAGAGGCATTCCACTAAAGGCCCCCCAAATCCACCCTCATGCTCTACTCCTCCTACTTTTGGAATTGGAAAGGAACAGACTCTAGCTACGTTCTCAATATATTAACTTTTAGGGGTGCCCACTGCCCTGCCCTAATCCTCTTCTAAAATACTCCCTGCTGGTCCCTGTTCCCCCAGCCAGCTGCAGGAACTACACCAATGGCCAGGAGGCTGCTTGGTGGTATCAACTCACTAAGATAAAGGGTGGTATTTGTGTTCCTCACTGTTGGGAAGGGGGATCCTATTAGTTTGGAAACTTCACAGAAGCCCTTACCCCCCTCCGAAATTTCCCCAACCTTGTAAGGTGAGAATACCATCAACAGCTTCCTGTCAGAGCTTCAGCTGGGTTCAGTCATGCAGGTAAATTCCAGTTGTAACCCGTTTGTTGGTTTCCCTGCCCTTCTAGATTTGGAAATGGAAAGTGGGTTAGAGCAAGGAGGCAGGAAGTGAGCATGGGGCAGAGGGGACACAAGGGCAGGAGAGGAGGCATGCAAGCGGGCAAGTCTACTCCTCCCCAGCTAGAATCCCAGCTATCTGCATGGCCAACGTAGAGTTTTAAAAAAATCTTTGTTGGTCAGCCATCCCTGGTAACCTCAAGTTAATTAAATTACGAGACCAAAGCAAATTCCACCCCCAGGCAAAGGTTTCCTACTCCTCTTTGGGGTGATGGATGAAGGAAGAAGGTGCATGCACCAGGCAAGCTGGGTTCCCCATCTCCAGGCTTCTTTCCCACGTGTTGCTACCTCTCCCTAGAGCAGGCCAAACGCGCGCGAGTGTGCGCGCGCGCTCGATTATTCGATTATTCGCGCGAGCGGGCGGTTGGGGGGGGGGCGGTAGGGAGTGAAGATGCAACAGTGCCCCCCAACCCCCAGGGCAAGTTTTGATTTTTCTTTTCAGGACAGGTAGGCTGGTGAGGAGGCCCAGGGCCTAAGAAGAGCCACTGAAAAGGTTTTGGGTGAACAGTAGGGGCCGAGAGTACACGAGAGTGAGAAGCACCTTACATCTGAAGTGACTGGGCTTCCTTGTCCCCTGCCGTGTTCCTTACACCTGTGTTCCAGAGTTAGGCCCTAGGCGAATTCCGCCCGTTAGCAACGGGTGAATACAGTTCTAGTTTTCTGGTGAGATGCTAAATGCCCTGGTCAGAAAGGCCATTCCATAGGGTGGCCAAAGGTGGGGATGGGGAGAAAGAGGAGGGGACCCACAAGCCACTGCATTTCTTTGGTGGGTTTACACTCACCCATCTGGGCCTGACAGAAAAAGGAAACGTGGGGTCCAAAATTCTCTGAGTCTGAAGAGGTTTGAGAGGGCTCCAGCTTTTACCCTGGGATGAAGGCGCGCTCCCCGGAAACCATCTCATCTCCCCTAGACCACCATATAGGAACGGCTAACGCCCCACCGCCCACCCGGAGGTCAAGAAGGACACCCCCGCCCCCCACCAGCCCCGGCAAGGGAAGCCGAGCCGCCGCTGCCCCGCACCTTCCCCACCGTCTCCTTCTCGGCGCCCCTGACCGAGTGAGGTCGACGGGCGGCGGGCAATGCTCCTACACACACTGAGGAAAGTACCTCACTGAGGCCGGAACCAACCTCTGTTCCTTACAAAGCGTGAAATAAAATTCTACCCAAAGCATAGGGGAGAGGGGATTCAGCGGCCGCCGGCCCGCCTCCAAAGGCCATTGATTGGAAGAGACGGGCCCAGGGCCGGCAGTTCTCCTTGAGTCGCATGATTGGCTGGGAGAAAAAAAAAAAAAAAAAAAAAAAATCCTCCGCTTCGACTGCAGCGCTGATTGGTGCCTGGCCGGCTAGTCCCCAGTCTCATGATTGGCAAGGGACAGCCAGCGCTCGCTGGACTTGCAGCATGATTAGTCCAGACCGCGCCCTGACGTCGCTCCTAGGGCCTGGAAACGCCCAATGGGGCGCCGTGCCCACACCGAGGCCACCGCCCTCCGGCTGGCCTGGAGTCCCGGCTAGGAGCCAGCGCCCGAGGTTCGCGCCTGGCCCGGAAGGGTCGCGGGTTCAATTTCCTCGGTAGACCTCGATCTTGCTGGCCTTGGCCAGCATGTCGATGATATGGGCCTCGAAGTCGGCGTCGTGCACCCCCGTCTTCCGGAACTCGCCCGCGTACCGGTTATTCTCCCAGTAGTGGTGCCAGTTGCCCCGGCTGTCGGCCCCGAACCCGTACACGTTCACCTGCAGGGGAGGGCGGCGCAGGTCACCCCGCGTCGGAGAGCGGGAGGACAGGGCACGGGAAAGCCTCGGGTCGCGGTGGGCTAAGAGAAAGGGGCTGCAGCGACCCGACTACAGCTAAGAGACGCGCAGTTCGTCAATTCGCAGAGCGCGGGAGGCAACGGGAATACGCGACACCCAGGCCTGGAGCTAAGGATACCGACTGGCAAGACTGCTGCTCCCTTTCGGTTCTTCCACCCGTCTGATTGCAGCGATACGCCTCGGTCTGGGGCTATGGGACCTCTCCCACCGTTGCTAACGTTCCTTTTTTTTTTGTTTTGTTTTGTTGTTGTTTTTGTTTTTTAATGTAATACTTTTATATGAAACCTAGTCAAGCACCCAATACCACACACTGAATTTACTGGCAAAAGTGGGTGTGCTGGGCGTGAGCGAGTATGGCACAGCAGCCCTGCTTGCTAGTGAGATGTGCTCCTGGAACGAATGACCTGCAGTGTTAACACACAGAGGGTAGGCCTAGGGCCCACAGCGGTGGGAGAAGACCATCCCGCTGGAAGTTAACTTCATTATTTCCGTTCTATTTATATTTTTGATGATTTTTTCTTTATGACAAGTAATACCAATTATGGTAGTAATGTTCTGTTTCCTTTTTAAATAACTTTAACTTTTCACTGAAGTGATTTCAGATTTGGTAAAATCATGAGTAGTAAGTTTGGGAAATGAAGATGTATACTTTACAGCCTAGAAATGCAGGAAACCAAAGCCACTTGGTTTCTGCCTACAAAAACACGTTCCTCTTGCTCTGCTAAGCCCTAAGAAGGGCTAATCCCCTCTGTTCCATGGGTATCCCTATTTTACCCATAACACGGGGTTACCCACCTCATCACACACATGCAGGGCAAAGAAGAGCACCAGCATCCCTGTAGAAGGGTACCGCCCGTGATGCTCTGTCCACCGGTCGTGGATATACTTGAAGAAGGCTGGGTTGTAGATCTGAACCTGGGAAGAGAAAAGGCAACAGACACATGAGGGGTGTTGGGGGCCTGGAGACTCAGGCCAGGCTCTAAGTAGCTTCTGCCAGTTCCTCCATGCTTGCCAGCAGACCTGTTCTTCCAAGTTCCCTAGTTCCTGTGGCCTCTGAGGGGGTCAGGCATACCAGCAGATGGGTGGACTCTGAAGGTTCTGGAAGGGCACTGGGGGAAACCTGAGCCACAGGACTGGGCACAGCAGTAGTCAAATCTGCACCGTTTCTAATGAGATGGGGATGAACAAGGGAGAGGTGGGAGCTTACCTTTTCTTTGTCCACTCGAAGGAAAGACTTCACTGGTGCATAGGTGCTGCAAGCAGAAAGAAGAAGATTTAGATGGCCCTTGGGATCTAGAAAGGTCCACAGATGCCTTTCCTCCTTGTCAGGCCTGAGTGATGACAGCCTTACAACAGATCCCCTGCTTCCAGACTGCTTTCCCAGAGCACATCACTGCAGTACCTTGCTCAGAAAACTTCAGCAGCTACCTATGTTCTTTAGGATAAAATAAGGTTGTTTTAGACAAACATTGGTGCCTTCTATTATCCAGCCCAAATGCTTCTTTCCACAACACTCAGCTGTGAACTCCCCACTTAATTTAGCCAATCATCTCACACCCACTATATTTGTCTTAGTTCTGCCTACAGTGACCCTCTTGCTACTATCCTCATATTTGGTACAAATCCCTCCTTCCCTATTAGCCAGCCATGGCACCCGTAGTCTATACTCCTTTTCTAAGCAAGGGACTTAAACTCAAACTTAAACTTTATCATAAGATAAAGTCAGGAAACTGTAATTTATATTTCTGTGTTTAAAAAATACATAGTGACAAAATGCAGGCAAATAGCAGGCAATATCTGGAAACAGCTTAACTGTCCACTGATGGATGAATTGATAAAGCAAATATGGTATATCCATATAGTGGAATACTATTCAGCCTTTAAAAGGAATGAAATCCTGTACATGCTACAACACAGATAAACCCTGAAAACACTACACTAAGTGAAATAAGCCAGGACAAACACTATGACTCCACTTACATGAAGTACCTATAATAGTCAAATCATACAGACAAAAAGACTAGTGGTTATCAGAGGCTAAGGGTCGGGGAAATGGGGAGTTATTAATGAATGCAATTTCCACTTGAAATTATGAAAAAGTTCTGGAGATGGATAGGGTGGCGTTTTGCACAACAAAGCGAATGTACTTATTTAAAAATTTTTTACATTTATTTACATTTATCTGTCTCTGAGAGACAGAGAGAGACAGCACAAGCAGGGGAGGGCAGAAAGAATGAGATACAGATTCCAAAGGAGGCTCCAGGTTCTGAGCTGTCAGCACAAAGCCCGACGCAAGGCTCAAATCCATGAACTGTGAGATTATGACCTGAGCCGAAGTTGGATGCTTAACTGACTGAGTCACACAGGTGCCCTGAGTGCACTTATAATTTTGGTGGAGAATGTGGGCAGTGATCTGAGAAAATGAGTTTGTATTTACTTATTTGTTTTTAAGTAATCTCTACACCCCATGTGGGGCTTGAACTCACAACACTGAGATCAAGAATCACATGCTCTAGCAACTGAGCCAGCCAGGCACCCCATATGTTGTATACATTTTAACACACACACATACACACACGCACACAGTGAGACAGATTAGTGGTTGTTGCCTAGGGCTGGGGTGTGGGAGTAGAGGGAGTGAGGGTGATGGCTAAGGGGTACAGAGGTATCTTTAGATCTTTAAAGATCTTCATCTTTAAGAAGATGAAAGGAGTTCTAAAATTAATTGTGGTGATAGTTACACAACACCATATTTAATAAAAGCCACTGACTTGTATACTTTAAATGTGTAAACTGTATGGCATGTGACTTGTACCTCAATAGAGATGCTAAAAAATACTTAGTGATGGGGTGCCTGAGTGGCTCAGTCAGTTAAGCATCCAACTTCAGCTCAGGTCATGATCTCACGGTTCATGAGTTCAAGCCCCATGTTGGGCTCTGTGCTGACAGCTTGGAGCCTGGAGCCTGCTTGGGATTCTGTGTCTCCCTCTCTTTCTGCCCTTCTCCCACTCCCACTGTGTCTCTCAAAAATAAATAAACATTAAAAATAAAAAAAATACTTGGTGATGAAACTAATGTAATGTTGTATGTCAACCACACTTCAATAAAATAAAATAAAAAATGACATATTAAATTTCCTCAGGTTCCCAGCTGTGATTGAGCAACTGTCTCTAAAGAAAATTCTCAGAATGCAGAACTCCCACAGTCAGGAGCCACCTCCTGGAAAGGAGACCAAAACCTTGCTACCCTTTCTACCTACAGGAAGCTGGCTGTCACTATGTAGGAGTGACACTGAATAACCTGTGGCCCCAGCTAACGTACCACTTTGGGCTCTCCCTACTATTGCCTCCCTCTTCACCAGCCCCTCTCGGTCAAAATATTCAGTTAAAAGAATTCTAAGAGCCAATCCTTGGGAAGACTCCTCTCAAAATGCTCTGTCACCCGCATTCCACTCCCAGTCAACAGAGCGACTTACAATCGGATCTGCCCCGTGGACAAAGCGCTGGCAATCCAGAGGAGGTCCAGGGCTTTGAAGGGCACCAACACAAAGCTGACATTGGCGGGCAGGTTCTTGGCACTCTCGGGGTACATGAAATGATGAGTGGTTCGGCTGCCAACATCCTGCTCAAAGCCCACGGTTGGCGCCTGATTCATCCTGTAAGGACAAGAGGGTGACATGAGAATAAACCGCCAAAGAAAGTGGTACAAGATTTTTATCTTTTTTTAAAGTTTATTTCTTTCTTTATATTTATTTATTTATTTATTTATTTATTTATTTATTTATTTATTATATGAAATTTATTGTCAAATTAGTTTCCATACATCTTTCTTTATTTTTAAATGTTTTTATTTTATTTTTTAGAGAGAGAGAGAGACAGAGCGTGAGCAGGGGAGGGGCAGAGAGAGATAGAAACAGACTCTGAAGCAGGCCAGGCTCTGAGCTGTCAGCAAAGGGCCCGATGCGGGGCTCAAACTCAGAACCGTGATATCATGACCTAAGCTGAAGTAGGCTGCTTAACCGACTGAGCCACCCAGGTGCCCCATTAAAGTTTATTTATTTATTTTGAAAGACAGAGAGCAAGAGAGAAAGAGAGCAGGGGAGGGGCAGAGAGAGAGAGAGAGAGAGAGAGAGAGAGAGAGAGAAAGAAATCTCAAGCAAACTCTGCGATGTCAGCACACAGCCCCATGCGTGGCTTCCACGAACTGTGAGATCATGACCCAGGCCCAAACCAGAGTTAGATGTTTAACCAACTGAGCCACCCAGGTGCCCCTGTACAAGATTTTTCAGGACAATTTGGTTCTAGCCATCAAAAATATAAAGGGGTGTACGCTTTGATGCAGCAATTCCATTTCTTTTTTTAATTATTTTTTTAAATATGCGTTTATATTTGAGAGAGAGAGGAGAGGGAGGGAGAGAGAGACAGTACATGAGCAGGGGATGGGCAGAGACAGAGACAGAGACAGACTCTGAAGCAGGCTCCAGGCTTTGAGCTGTCAGCACAGAGCCCGATGTGGGGCTCAAACTCACAAGCCATGAGATCCTGACCTGAGCCAAAGTCAGATGCTCAACCAACTGAGCCACCCAGGCGCCCCGTGGCAATTCCATTTCTAAGTATCTATCCTATAAAAATGGTTTCATAAGTCTGCAAAGACATGCGCACAAAGATATTCACTGCATTATTATTTACAGTAGTGAAAAGGAGAATCAATTTAACAATTAAGAACTGGTTGGGCCTCCTGGGTGGCTTGGTTGGTTAAGCGTCCAACTTTGGCTCAGGTCATGATCTCACGGCTCGTGAGTTCAAGCCCTGCGTTGGGCTCTGTGCTGACAGCTCAGAGCCTGGAGCCTGCTTCGGATTCTGTGTTTCCCTCTCTCAGCCTCTCCCCTGCCCATGCTCTGTCTGTCTCTCTCTCAAAAATAAATACACATTAAAAAAGAGAACTGGTTAATACATTTTGGGACACTCATATAATAGAACACCATGTAGCCATGAGAATGAGTGAAATAGATTTACACGTGCTGGTAAGAAATAAGTCCAAGAGGTACTCAGTGAAAAAAACAAGTAATGTGAGGTGTCTATCCCATTACCTTTTGAATACTACTATGTGCTGCAGGAGGGAATTAAGACAAAAGGAAAACTTGAAACTAGATAGTGTGATACCATTTTTTTGTAAAAAAAGAAAAGGAGACACAGGGAGCAAAAGGAAGAAGGAAGAAAGAAAAAACATACTTTTTTATATATGAATAAAAAAATCTGGAAGAGTATTACAATTGGTAACAAAGGTTACTCTTGGGAAATGGGATGGGGAAGCGTAATTCATCTTTTAGTATATATATTTCTTTCTTTTAAAAATGTTTTAATGTTTATTTATTTTTGAAAGACAGAGACAGAGATAGAGAGCAAGGTAAGGGGAGAGAGAGAGGGAGACACAGAATCTGAAGCAGGCCCCAGGCTCTGAGCTATCAGCACAGAGCCCGACGTGGGGCTCAAACTCATGAACTGTGAGATCATAACCTGAGCTGAAGTGGGACGCTTAACCGAATGAGTCACCCAGGCACCCTCTAGTATATATATTTCTGTGTTTTTCCCCCAATAACAACATATTTATTACTCTTACAATTTTTTTTTATTAAAGAAGAGAACAGCCTTCTACAGCTTCAACCTTACCTGGCTGTTGTGTCCTCTTTCCTAGAAGACGGTGGAAGCAAGATAAGAAGCTGAAGCATTCCCTCAGCCCCTGAGCTGCATGGCAGCCTCTATTCCACCAGCACCAGCCCCTCTGTCCCTGTACGTCAGCTTCTTATCTGCCTTTCTGTTCCAAGGCCAGGAGGGATGCTCCAAGTTCTGACAGAGCCCACCTTGGCTGTCTGCTGGTGATGCGCAGTGTGGATGTGTCTCTCCCATGCTGCCATGGAAGAAGTCGGAAACCCAGAGTGGGCTCACCGTCCTCCTAGGTATAACAAGCCCAGGAGGCTTCTACTTCCTTTCAACTTGTGCAAAACATAGGATCAATAAAATCAAAGCTCCCTCTTTTGGTGAACATCTTCAAAACAGGTGATCCAG
This sequence comes from Panthera leo, assembly GCF_018350215.1. Lineage (NCBI taxonomy): Eukaryota > Metazoa > Chordata > Mammalia > Carnivora > Felidae > Panthera > Panthera leo. Next base: position 48,532,150 of record NC_056693.1, on the reverse strand, counting down.
CTGTAAACACAAACCTGTCGGTCTTTTCTGCTATGACCATCTATGAGAACATTCCTGTCTTGTGTGGACCACTTTGCAGAATCATGACTGCCTAGATAGATGACCATAACCTTGCCCTCCAATGGGGATAAAGGGACCTGGGAGAGAGGGAGCAAAGTCTCCATGTGCTTTCCCAGCTTTTTATGCCTATTCTGTAAAACCAGGATGAAGGTTACCTGTACTTAAAGTGGCTGGCACCACTCAGCTGGGCTGGGTAAAGACCTCCTGTGTCACTGGGGCTCCCACAATGCCTTCCTCCTGCCCACCTCCCCCTGATGACACGATACAGTAGGAGCACATCCAGGAGGCCCCACTGCTGCCGGTCATATTGCTGTAGCTCTCTCGTTCCCTTCCCTTGAGGAATTGGGAGGATGTTTGGAGTTGGAAAGCCATAAAGCCTGAGAACGGCCTGATTTAGAACTAGAGAGTGAGTCTTTGTTCTTGGCCACTTCAGTTCTAGTCTGGCTCAAGCAGAAGCCTAGAATCTTTTCCGTAGGACCGACTGTGCTCTAGCCTCCATTTCTTTAGGTTAACTGCCCCTCTGCCTCCTGTCTGGGCACCCCTCTGTTTTCCTGGTCTTTAGGATTCAGAGATATTACCTCTTAGAAGAGCCTAAAAGTATACTTTCCCATTTATTAATGACAGTTTTCTGGGGCTACTAGAGCTCTACACACAGCACTGGTGTCCTATGGTCACCAGAGCCACACCCGGATCTGCCTTCTGTCACATCAGCCCTGGGGTCTGTGAGGAACAGATCAATTGTGATGGTGTTTCTCAGCTGCCTGGGATATGTAATGGGGTATCAGGAAGTGGACAACGTGGGTTGGTGACGCTCAAGTTGGCTGGGGCCTGGACTGGACAGGAGCTGGGGTCAAGGTTCACTCTGGCGTACCTAAGAAATAACCTCCTCTCACTTGACATGGAGAGGCCAAACTGGTCCCACAGATCAAAGGGCTACAAGTGTCCCAGGTTGGCCTCTGAAGACAACCCCACTCCTCCCCACCCCCATCATCTGTAGCCACAGTCTTGAGGAAGTCCCTTCTTAGACCTGGCAGGCGGTATCATTGCCTCCACCTCCCTCAGGTCCCTCTCACTTGCTGGGCAGGCACCAACTTTCTAAAATCTGAGAACGAATGGAGTAAGAGTTCTAAAAAAGATGTTTCAGAGCCTCCAAGGTAAAGGAAGGAACATGGCATGATTTTGAGGGCAGGATTTTGCTTTGAGGTTCTGATTCATTCTGGAGAAGCCAAGCCCTGGAAAGCGGCCAGACAGGACACAGGTTGAACTACATCTCCATGATTCAGGGGAAAAGCATTCTAGACTTCTATCTGTTTCTGGTTGCCTCTGCACCTGAGGGCAGAGGCAGGGGAATGGTGGATGTGCATTCATGCTTAGAGTTTGGTATCTGGTCACCTAGTCTCTTCCATTCACTCGTGTATTAAAGTGAGCCTACGACTGCCAGGTGCTTATTCTAGGTCTGCTGGCTGGCTAAGGCAGGACCAGCTCAACTCCATTTGAAGTTTTCAGCAGGGCTCAGAAGACATATAGGAGGAGGAGGCAGCCGGGGGGTGGGATAGGGAAATATGGGTATAGCCATCATCTCACTGTAACTCAGCTTGGTGGGGTCTTATGTTGGTCTTGCCTCCAGGGACCAGGGAGGCGTCCCCAGTGGTTCCAAACCAAGACATGCCTATAAGGAAAGAGTCACCTCCACTACCATCAGACTGTACACATCAGCAAAAAGCCAATTCAATCTGGGTCACCCCTTACACAAAGCAATTCTGGGGTCCATTCCAAAACGCACATCTCCTAACCTGGTCTCTGTGAGTGAACATCTGTGAATTCCTTTCTGTAGCCTGGCCTGACCAGGTACCACTAAGGTGTCATAGCGGCCAAGCCTTTTTCTCTGCTTCTACCCTGGAGGTTCCCAACCGCTACTGACATGGATAATGAAAGCATCCACTTAGCACAGGGGGCAGGGCAGCAGAGGCAGGAGATTCAGGCACTCAAGACCATTTCCCTGGGCTTCCCGAGAGTCCCAGGGCTGCACTGAAGTGATGGATGCCTCCTTCCCCACTCTCGGCCACTGTCTCAGGGTAGAGAGAGCCCCTTCTCCAGCAACCAGCTTGCCTCCCTTATATTCTGAGTGCCAGCAGTTGGAGGATAGAGAGAATCTCAGGTGGTTCTGGGTTCCTGGATGGGGCCTAGCAGACCTCCTCTCCCCACCGCCCCCCCCCCCCCTTCTCAACATGAGAAAGGTTTTGCAAGGAATGGTGAAAGCCTCAGAGACATACTGCTGCCTGGGTGTTGCCATGGAAACAGCAACAGTTTCTAAGACAAAGCCCTTCCTTCGCCTCCTGGGAAACCTGGTCTTTCTGCAATGTTCATCATAAGAGATGCTTAGTGAAAACTCGGCATTTTCAGTATATTTACTCTCAAGTCTCTTTTTCCACCAAGGAGTGGGATGGAAGGATCCCCAGCATGGCATTTCCCATCCCCAAGTCTAAGGAGAAAGTCAGAAAACAGGATGAAAGTCAGGAACAGAATGAGCAGTCCATGTTGGAGTTTTAAGTCTCCCATACGTAGTCCCTGTTCACCTCCAGGCTCATAGCTCTGTGTCTTTGTCTGAAACGAATGTCTTTCCAACCCCTCTCCTTTCCTTAAGGCTGGGCAGAGATGTCTGGTGAATGAATCTGCCCCACATAATCTAAACCTTATCAAATAAAGGTGAGGGACAGCAGCCCAGAGCAAGCACTGAGCAGTTCTTCTTCCTGCCCAGGACCTCCATCTTCTGTGAGACTGCCAGGAGGAACCATCTGTGGCTATTAATCAAGACATTAGTGTGGGGCCTCACTCCTGGCTCAGCACTGAGGGGACCAGGCAGGTGGGAGTTCTCACCAGAAAACAACCAGTGGTCTACTCTTGGTTCTTTTCGGAGGAGTTCAGGACTCGAAACTGACTGCAGGCCTCAAGCAAAGTACAGAATGGGAATTCTGCCTCCCCATCTACCCAACAAATAAGAGTGAGACACTCAAGCCTTTATAGAAGGTTCTGGTATGGGAGGCTCACAGCAGCAGGCAACTCCTACACTGTCAGACAAGTCTATGGAGGCCAGTGCCTCCTTCTGGAGGCCTGTCCTGGGCCCACCCTTGGGCTCCCTGGGGCTCACCTCATGATGAAGTTGTGCCCATCCACATCCGGACCGTAGCCAGAGCCCCGCAGGTTGCCTGAGTTGCCCACCACGGCACAGCGCCGGCACTGGTGGGGGTCCCGGAAGCGGTAGGGGTTCTCGCCTGGCACTATCTGGAACAGCTTCTCCAGTACCTCGTTGGTATTGTGTGACTTGAACTGGGGCTGCAGCATCTGTGGACAGGAGGGAAGAAGGAAGGAGAGGGGCGGGTGAGCAGGGAGGGATTCCTGCCTGTCTCGCCTCTCTGTCTTCACCCTCTAATCTCAGTCAGGGAAAGGGAATTCTCTCTCGACAGTGAGGACATGCCCCCATTCCCACACAGTAAAGTTCCTTTCTGAGGCTAGTGCCCTTCTCATCAGGCGCAGGCTCTAAAGCACTGGAGGGGACTCGGGGGTCAAGGGGTACCGCAGAGCAGAGAAACTTCCTGGGCTCGTCATGGCTGCAGAGGCCCCTGCTATGCTGTCCTCTCAGGGAAGCTATGAGTCACAGGAAGAGTCATTTTGAGGAGCAGTTAATGTGGAAAACCCTGCTGAGCTTCAAGGGCTCATTCCCAACCCGCCTACAGAGGGCGCCTCTGGGACTGAGCCTGAGGACTCAGGGTTAGGAAAGCTCCATCTTGACGCAATATCCACAGGGATAAACTGGAGTCATCCCCTGAGCCCTAGGGGAGAGGAGAAGAGCAGGCAGAGAGGTACAGGAATTCTTTCAAAGTCAGAATGGCTGGAATGAAACTGGTTCCCTGTGCTTCCAACCACCAGTAACCGTAGAAGACCATGAAATGAAGCTGGGACAGCCCTCAAATGCCAACACGCCAGGCAAGTAACTGCGCAGGAGTAAAGTGGCAGATGGGGCCTATGGCAAACAGGAGGCCCCATCAAAAAGGAGTGAGCTGACTGCTGGTGTGTTGGATCGTGAGCTCAAAAGCACCAAATTTTCCAGTTTTTCAAGAGAAGCTGAAAATATGGATTTCACGTGAAATATCCCAATTCCTAAATGTTAACTAATGCAAATATTTTAAAGTTTTTTTTTTTTTAATGTTTATTATTTTTTGAGAGAGAGAGAGAGAAACACACACACACAGAGTCCAAGCAGGGGAGTGGTAGAGAGAGAGGAAGACACAGAATGCGAAGCAGGCTCCAGGCTCCGAGCTGTCAGTACAGAGCCTGACACAGGGCTCGAACTCACGAGCTGTGAGATCATGACCTAAGCTGGAATCGGGCACTAAACCAAGTGAGCCACCCAGGCGTCCCACTAATGCAAATATTTTAGAAATATTGAGCAGGGGCACCTGAGTGGCTCAGTCGATTAAGCATCCAACTCTTGATTTTGGCTCAGATGATGATCTCACGGTTTGTGAGTTTGAGCCCTGCATCGGGCTCTGCACTGACAGCGCGGAGCATGCTTGTGATTCTGTCTCCCTCTCTCTCTGCCCCTCCCCAGCTTGCTCTCTCTCTCTCTCTCTCTCAAAAATAAATAAAAATAAACTAAAAGAAAATATTGAGCAGACTGGACTTGGGTCACAGACCACAAATCAGTAGGGTAGAAACTAGGGCTTTAAAACGCTCTGTGGTCTGAACCATAATATGGGGAGTGTGGCTGAGCAGGAGCTGCTCAGGGGACAGAATAAATGAAGGGAATGGAGTAGGCCTGCTTCTCTGCCTCTTCTCTTAGCACAGGAGCACAGGAAAGGCTCTTGAGAACAAGAATACGAACTGAGTGTGGACAGGAAGCTAAGCTTGAGATAAGAATTTCTAAGTTCACAGCAAAAGGGAGTGACTTTGGGGAGCCCGAAGGAAATGGCTTCTGTGTCTTGGCTGAAGAACATGCTTGGTGCTTAAACAGCCCCAAGTTCCATCCCTAAGGGAAGGAAACCTGGCCTACCCATGGGTCTACTTCTGCCCAGGATCCTGCTCTGGTCCTAGGTGGCCACCACCTCAGACAAGCTCTATGCACTATCTGAACCTTGATTTTCCTCACAAAATGAGGGCTGTGACTATGATTAACAGGCGGAACCCTTCGAGCGCTCCAGGCTGCCACAGGAATGGCCCCTGGGGCTCCTGGTGATCCTTGCTCTGTAGACCTCCCCATTCTTAGGGACTTGGACAGTCTGAGCCAGGAAGCAGGATCTGTGAGTTGTTCTGATAAGCCTGATCACAGGAGCTCCTCCTCACTGTCTCCCTGAATGTGAGAAAGAGTGGGGAGTCGTCATCTTCCCCATTTTCCAGCTGGGGAAACCAGGAGCTGACTCCCCAGTCCCCCAGCGGGGAATGAAGGTGGCCTGAGGGCCCTTGGGCTAAGCACTGACACTGCTCCACCTGACACAGTATGGCAATCAGATGGCCCAGGAAGAGCCTAGGGAGTGACATTCCAGAGATGACAAGGATGAGGTAAAGGGAGTTAAAAGGAGCAGAAAGGTGACAGGATCCAGAAAAGCAGGGAGCCTCGGGCATACCTGTCCTCTCATCCCCTGCCCCTCACCTCCCTTATCTCCCAAAGAAACTCACAATGTTTTCTTATCCTGGCCCAGAAGAAAGCCTCTTCCAGCAATTGTAGAAAACTAAGTGAGTGGCCCTCACGGTGTTTAAAATTCTTGTGAGCCAACATTTACAAATTAGGATATTTAGCAAAAAACTGTGGACTTCCAAGTTCTCTTAAGGGGTCAGAAGATCCAGCAGTGATGGGTCACATCCCTGCACAGCACAAGTTTGCTACAGCTGAGAGGGGCTGCCTCCTTTATAAAGGGCAGACATTCTCCCCGCCATGGTGCTTACCTCTCAGCATCTTCCTCCTTGGGGCCTGTATCTCCTGTGTTACCTCCCTGGCCTAGTAGGCATTTCTGGTGTCTGCTCAGCCCCTACAGGCACTAAAAAGTGGTTCTCTCTCCTTCCAGGCCAAAGCTCACTCTGCCTTTCAGAATCTGTGACCCTACCAGATGGCTCTGGTCAAATGGACCGAATACTTTGTCAAGGCTCTGGGGGCCAGAAGGCAGAATGCCCAAATCCAAGAGGGGCTTGAAGAGTGACTCCCAAACCGGGGGACCGAGGGGGCAGCAAAGGGGAGGCAGGAGGGGCTGTAGCTCTCACCATCCACCACCTCTGGACATCTGGAGACAGATCCATATTCTCTCGGGTCCACACAGGGGAAATGTTGCTGTTGAAGTGGCTATCGAACCAGTCAGAGGCTCCAGTGTCACCCATGCAGCGGCGGCAGGCACAGCTCTTGCCGGGGAGCCCCTCCTTGCTGAGGCGCTGCAGGCCAGCATAGCCAGGCACCAGCTTCACCCGGTGGGTCCCACCCAGGGTCCCCGAGTCCAGGTAGGGCAAGGTGGCCATGCTGTGGTGGGAGTAGGTGAAGAGCAGTGACATGATGAACACCAGCAGGAAGGCCACAGAGAGGAACCACACCCGCAGGGAGCACTTCATGGTTTGGCGCCCTGGGGGGCCAGACCACCAACCTGGTGGGCAGTGGGGTGTCACCGTGGCCACTCCTTTCCCAGCCCACTGATGGGCCAGCCACAGCGTAGCCTGCCTCTTCTGGCACCACGTGCAAAGGGCATAGGGGCACGTGCTGAGGAGGGGACAGAGGCAGGGGTCCCTCACCACACCCTCCCTCTAGGCAAGGAGAAAGCACGTAGGCAGGAGTGGCTCCCCTGTCCCTGGGCCACTCGGGCCCCTGCTTATGGCTTCATCAGGTCTCTCTGTCACTAGCTGGGCCACAGAGGCTCTGATTCTCCCACTGCCCTGGTGAGGGGCAGGTCAGTCCATCCCAGCCCTCTAGTCCCTTGGGGTTGCTGGCTGCCAGCTCCGGGGGCCCCCCTCTTTGGTGGCTCGAAACGGTCCAGTCTGGAGCATTCGGAGTCCTTGTGGTTCATGAGCAGACACGGAGGCGGCCCCTCGTCCCCTGCAGTGGGGAAGCCTTTGAACCTCAATCACAGCAGAGAGCACATGAGCTTCAAGTGGTCTGGATTCCATCCAAGAGTTGTCCCCGCCTCAACTGGCCCTCCTGGGCCAAACCCTTCACCAGGGGAGGGAACGATGCCCCAGTCTTGAGAGAAGAAACCCAGGAAGCTCTGTGGGTGTCAGAAAACTCTCCTGCAGAGACCAAAATCCTCCTTGCATTAGGTTCTGCCCTTCCGCTTCCCATTCAAGGCGCTGCTCCCTTCTCCCAATGGTCACAGCCCCAACTGTGGTCGAAGAGGGGCTCACGGAGCTCCTGCTCCTGCTGAGAGGTCCTCCAGGGCCTGGGGACAGCTGCTGCTCAGTGGGGATCTGCTGTGAATGCCGTCTGGGTCAGCTGAGCGTGTGCCGAACTCCCTGCCAGGGCCCAGGCCTCCTTGGTGCTGCTGGCCCAGCCTCACAGGCTGCTCTGCCCATCCCCACTCCCCTGAGGCCTGCTGTCCTGCTGTTAGCTCTCGCTAGCAGTAATCCCCTGGCAGGTTCCCCCTCGCTCTCGTCAGGCGCCAAGCTGCCGCAGCATGACCCTGAAATTGCAGAGAGGAAAAGTAATGTGCAGATAAATTGCACTCGCACACGCACGCGTGCATGCACACACACACACTCACTCTCTCTCTCTCTCTTTCCCGGCCCCACCCTCAAGTCCCAGAGGGGACAAGTTAGCAGGAGAGGAGACGCCCACTTAACCAAAGGGTGAACAAAAGAAAGGGCTCTCTCCTCTCACCACCCACAGATAGCTCTCCAGGGCTGCAGAGGAAGAGATTAGCCTACTCTCCTCACTTATTAGCCAGAAAGTAAACAAGGACATAAAGTGATTTCCCTGGAGTCCATGGCGAGTCACTGGAAGAACCAGGTTCAGAAAGTTCCTAGTCCAGCTGTGTGAGGTTAATTCCAGGTGAAACTGAAGAGAAAATGGCCCAGAGAAAAGATCACAGGAGACTTGCCTGCAGGTATGGCTCCCCACCCTGGTGCTCTCTACCGTCTGAGGAGTTGTGAGAAACCCTTCTGGGCAAGAGAGGGGTCCATGGGGGAGGGCTGGGCCTCTGCCCTGGGATTTGCCCTCTCCTCTCCCCGGTGTGGGCTCTAGATGAAGCATTCCTGGGTTAGCTCAGTGAACTATTAACAATCCTTCCAGCTCTGGTGTCAGGATGCAGGGGTGTTGGGCTCAGAGCCCCAACCACACAGTCATCTAGACAGTTACCTTCATCTGTATGTTTGGATGAAGTGAATGCCAGGGTCCCTGGGGACATGGGCAATCTGAGGCCTTAGGCTGCCCTGGTGGGCAATAGCAGGAAGAAGAGGCTAGCAGTTTAGGGAGGGGCCCTAAGGAAAGGAATTTGGATCCATGCCATGTGCAAGGGAGGCTAGGCAAAAGTCAGGGACAAGTTTGAGAGTGGAGGCCCTGGGCCCTGGCTCCATGCCATAGGGATCACTTAAATCTGGCTGCCTGCCTGTCCCCACCAGCTCTTCTCCAAATCCAGTTAGCCCCAGTTCTGACCTGGCCCCTGGGCACCACAGCCCTTTGCTGAAAGCTCCAGCTCCAGCCAGCCCTTCCAGGGTCCTCTGGCTGCTGCCAGCAGCTTCAGAGAAGGCCTCTCAGACTGTGTTCAAGGACCTTAGCTGCCCTCTCCACTCATGGCAGCTCAAATTTCTGGAGCCGAGCCAAACCACAAAGCCATCGGGGAATGGAACTAGCACATTCCAATAAGGAAGACACCGTTCTGGGTGAGGAAACAGTGATCACAGAAGTAAAGGAATTTGCCTAAGGTCACACTCTTGTGAGTGGAGGTGATATCTGTGTCCAGGTCTATCTGATTCCAAAGCCTGTGACCGGCCAGGGCACAGAAAGAGGCCTGTGACTTCTTCCAACTACCAAGGGGTTCCGGGACGAGTGACAAGCAGACACAGAGGTGGTTTCTAGGGCCTAAAGCAAAGCTTCCCCAACATGTCTCACCCAGGGTGACTGGCTCTGATTACCAGGGGGCCCAACAGCACGGGTTCCAAGGTGCTTTGCTTCTGATGTTTTTTTACTGCACCTGTTTGGAAGGCGAGATTCCAGGCATAGCCTTTGGCTGATTGTCTGTAAATAGGAAGCCAGGTCATTGTCTCTTTCAATTCCCTCTTTGCCCCTTTCTATGCCCAACATCTGAAGAAAAGCACTTGGTTTTACAGGGTCCTACTCCTAACATCCTGTGACCCAGCGAGAGCCAACCACAAAGCAAGTGGCTAAGGGAGGCGGTGACTTTCCAAGAAGCCTCTCCAGGGAGACCTGGTTTCTGGTGGGCAGCCCATGGTGGCCATTGAAGGTCGGGGCTGGGCAGAAGTTGGCACAGGAGGCTCCAAAGGAAATGTCTCCCCTATTGGAGAAGTAACTCCTTGGGATTCCAGCTCAACAAAGGGGGCATCTGAGGTAACCAGCTACCTTGTGGGGGAGAAGAAAAGTCCTGGTTTCATCAATGTGTTGGGGAAAGGCAGAGAAGTGGGGTAACCAGCAAAAGCCCTTGCTTTGCAAACCCCATGTCCAGGCTGTTCCTGGGAGCTTGAGCAGCTCAACATGTGTCGAGGGCAGAGACACAGGGAGGAATTGTTGCTACCTGGAACTAAGAAACATCAGAGGCCCCTCAACATGCACCCCAAACCCCAGAAGTCACCCAGTGCTGACCCTTGAGAAGTACTTTCATGCATCTTGTTTCCTCCAGTGGACTCCGCGTGCCCTTCAGGTGCTCATTGCCTAATTCTGATTTCTTCCCTCACAGCTGCTCTGATCTTTCCCGTGAAGCCCAGGCACACACACACCAAGAGAACAAAGTTGGAGGGAAGGCACGTGCTCTGGTACCCAAAAGGGAAGTAGACCATTCTTCCGGACCCACCTGGCTGCTGGGGACTTGTTTGTTCATTCAGCAGATACTTAAAGGGCTAGTACTGGGCATGGGGACAATGCGGGACAGGACACACCCATCCTGTCCTCACAGAGCTTCTGGTCTAGTGGCAAATACAAAGGGAAATTACAGGGAGCCAGGAGAGAGAACAAAGAATGCAAAGAGAATGAGGAGGAAGCAAGACTGACCTGATAAACATAGAACAAATAGGCCCATGAAGCAGGCGGGGGTGGTGAGGGTGTCAGAGACGAAGGCACGGAAGGCTGAGGGTGACCACAGAGGGCTTTGAAGGGATTAGGATTTATTATGAATCTGATGGCAGGGTTTGTAAATCATGAGCTGATTTACATTTTAAAATGGGCTCTTGGAGGAATTAAAAAAAAATCTATTTCAGCACCCCCCTCTGGTAACCAGTTTATTCTCTATAGTTAAGAGTCTGTTTCTTGGTTTGTCTCTCTCTTTTTTTTCCATTTGCTCATTTGTTTTGTTTCTTAAATTCCACTTATGAGTGAGATCATATGGCATTTGTCTTTCTCTCACTGAATTATTTCACTTTTATCCATTCATCTATTGATGGACATGGGCTGCTTTCATAATTTGGCTATTGTAAATAATGCTGCAATAAACAAAGGGGTGCATGTATCCCTTTGAATCAGTGTTTTTGTATTTTTTGGGTAAATACCCAGTAGTGCAATTGCTGGATCATAGGGTAGTACTAGATATACATACACACACACACACACACACACACACACACACACACACACACGTATATATGTATATATGAATGTGTATTTATTTATTTATTTATTCATTTATTTATTTATTTTAAGTAGGCTTCCTGTGCAGCACAGAGCCCAATGTAGAACTTGAACTCACGACCGACCTCAAGACCTGAGCTGAGATCAAGAGTGGAACCTTTAACTGGCTCAGCCACTCAGGCAACCCAGTTCTATTTTTAACTTTCTGAGGAACCTCTATACTGTTTTCCACAGTGGCTGCACCAGTTTACATTCCTACCAACAGTACATGAGTGTTCCTTTTTCTCCACATCCTTGCCAACACTTGTTTCTTGTGTTGTTGACTTTAGCCATTCTGACAGGTGTGAGGTGATATCTCATTGTAGTTTTGATTTGTACTTTCCTGATGATAAGTGATGTTGAGCAGCTTTTCATGTGTCTGCTGACCATCTGTATGTGTTCTTTGGAGAAATGTCTGTTATGTATTCTGCCAACTAAAAAAAAAAATTTTTAATGTTTACTTATTTTTGAGAGACAGAGAGAGACAGAGCACATGCAGGGGAGGGGCTGAGATAGGGAGACACAGAAGCTGAAGCAGGTTCCAGGCTCTGAGCTGTCAGCACAGAGCCTGATGTAGGGCCCAAACCCACCAATTGTGAGATCATGACCTGAGTTGAAGTCGGAAGCTTAACCAACTGAGCCACCTAGGTGCCCCTGACCATTTTTTAATTGGATTATCTGTTTTTTGGGTGTTGATTTGTATAATAAGTTCTTTATGTATTTTGGATACTAACCCTTTTAGTTTTGTTGATTGCTCCCTTCATTGGGCAGCTTTTTATTTTGATGTAGTCCCAATAATTTATTTTTGCTTTTATTTCTCTTGCCTCAGGAGACATATCTAGAAAAATGTTGCTATGGCCAATGTCACAGACATTATTGCTTGCACTGTCTTCCAGGATTTTTGTGGGGAAATTAAAAAAAAAAACTAACAGTACCAAGAATTGGCAGAGGATGTGGAGTATTAAGAACACTCACACATCACTATTAGGACAATAAGTTGGTACAATGCTTTGGAAGATAATGTGGTACTACCTAATAAAGACAGACATAAGAATATCCCAGTGGTGTTTTGTGTTTTTTAAAAGAGAAATTAAAAACCATCTTTCTCACAAAAAAACATGGTGTGGGAACAGAATGCAAGAGTAGAAATTTTCCTCAGTTGTCCTGGGCTAATTTATTTTATGACTTCCTTTGTGTGAGTATCTTCAGAGATAAATCTTCCTGAGGTATGGGTGGGAATGAATGCTTTCTCATTGAAAGGCTAAATATTTAGAATCACTGAATAACAAATCCAGGGAACTTAGCCTGCTTGTCATTTTAAGCAGATTTAAAGCTTAAGGTGAAGCCTGACAACAGGTTAAATATACTGTTTCATTCCCCCCCCCCCCCTCCAAATCTCACTCCCACTTGGGACAATCTAGTTTTTCCACTGGGGTTTAATTCATATCCAATAAAATGCAGTGGTCTTTCAATGTAAAGCTTGATGAATTTTTACCTATGTGCACATCTGTGTAGCCACCCATTAGAAAACAGAGAGCAATTTCTATCACCCCAGAAAGCTCCCTTGTGCTCCTTTCCCATCAATATCCTGCAGTCCACCACTTTTCTGATTTCTGTCACCATATGTTACATTTAATTGCTCTTGAAATTCATAGAAACACCTATTATGTGTTCTTGTATGTCTGGCTTCGTTTGCTCAGTGGAGTGTTCTGGAGGTTCGTCCATACTGTACGTATCTGTAGTCTGTTCTTTTCCATGTTTGGAAATCTGAGTTGCTTCCAATTTTGGGTTGTTATGAATACAGCTGCCCTGAACTTCTTGTATACGTCTTTTTGTAGACACTTACTCTTATTTCTCTTGGGTAAATACCTGGGAGTGGAATTACTGGGTCATAGGGAAGGTGTATGCTAAACTTTACTAGAAATTATCAAACAGTGTTTCAAAGTGGCTGTAGCATTTTACATTTCCACCAGTGGTATATGAGAGTCCCATTTGTTCCATGTTCTTGAAATTTTCTATCTTTAAAATTTTAGGCCTCCTGGCAGGTGTGTAATCAACTCTAGTATTTCTACTACCAGGTACATATGGACATGTGCACCAAAAGACATACAAGGATGTTGAAGACACCACTTGGTAATAACCGAAAAATGCAAACAACCCAAATGTCCCTCAGAATAAAAAGGGTAATTTGTGGTACATTCATGTCATATAGAAAAAATGATTGAACTCTAGTTTCAGACATCAATAGGGATGAATATGACCAAAAAATGACTATGTTGAGCAAGAAAAGTAAGTCATGGATGAATGCCAGTAGTCGGAGTTCATAAAAAGTTCAAAAGTATGCAAAGCTAAGCATATGCCTCTCTCTATGTATAGAAGATAAAACAATAGAGAAAATCAAAGAAATAATGTAAAATTCGGGAAATTCCTCTGAAGGGACAGGAAGCTAGGTAAGATCAAGGAGGGGCTTACAGAGGCTTCAGAAGTATTGGGTAATGTATTACTCCTTAACTTAGGTGGTGGAAACAGTCTTTTTTATTTTCATTCTTTTTTTAAAATTTATTTTGAGAGAGACAGCAAGAGAGAAAGTGCACACGAGTGAGCAAGCAGCGGAGGAACAGAGAGGGAGAGAGAGAATCCCAATCAACCTCCATGCTCAGTGCAGAGCCTGATGTGGGGCTCGATCTCATGAACCATGAGATCATGACCTGAGCTGAAATTACGAGTCGGATGCTTAACTGACTGAGCCATCCAGGTGCTCCTATTTTCATTCTTTTTTTTTTTTTTTTAATTTTTTTAACGTTTATTTATTTTTGAGAGAGAGTGATACAGAGCATGAGCGGGGGAGGACCAGAGAGTGGGAGACACAGAATCAGAAGCAAGCTCCAGGCTCTGGGCTGTCAGCACAGAGCCTGACCCGCGCGGGGTTCAAACCATCAACTGTGAGAACATGACCTGAGCTGAAGTCAGACACCCCTATTTTCATTCTTTAAAGACAGACAGAGAGAGAGAGAGAGAGAGCATGTGTGTATACACATGATATGAAATTTCCAGAATAGGCAAATCCATAAAGCAGTAGTTGCCTAGGGGGAGTTGGGGAGTGACTGCTAATGGGTATGGGGTTGCCTTCTAGGTGATGAAATGTTCTAAAATTGTTTGTGGTGATGGATGCATAACCATGTAAGTAGACTAAAACCCACTGAATTGTACCCTCAAAATGAGTGAACTGTATGGTATGTGAATTATAACTCAATAAAGGTGTTGCCAGAAAAAAAAAAAGAAATTAAGAATGGAATGAAGTGGAATGGGGGTTAAGTTGAGAGATACTGCAGAATATTTGTATGCTGGTAGAGGAAAAAGTTAATGCTGCAGGAAAAAGAATACAGTGGAGAAGCCAAATCCTTGATAGTAAGAAGGGGTGGGAGCTGGACCTACACGGAGAGGGTCTGCCTAAGAAACAGGAAGCAAAGCAGAGTCAGGGCACAGACACAGGGAGGGATTCGGCAGTAGGAAAATGAGGGTCTCTTCATTGTTGGGGTTGGAGATTTATAGAGACCAGATGTGAAACAGGCTTCTAAGAGAGAAGGGAAGTCACATGAGAAATTTAGTAGGTGGCAGAGCAATGCTGCCTGGTTTGCGGTCACAAATTAGCATATTTGGTAAGACTGCTGAACAATAAATGTCCCCTAAATGGCTGACCGAGCTTAGGATGCTGAGAATGAACTGAGGAACTGGTGACCGGAATCCAGAACATCAGGGGCAGCATGGGCCTTGAAGAATGGATGGTCTCCCTCCCCTACACCTTCTATCAATCAAGGGATGCACGCTTGAGCAACCAATACAAGCTAAAGGGGGCCTTTAGTTTACAGGTAGAGGAGAGGAAAAGGAGGTGTATGGGATTGAGCAGCAAAGGCTGCTCCAAAAGGAGAACAGAGAGGATTGGCTTTTGGAGGCTAGGGTGGTTTTAGAACTTCTCCTCTGGTCAGTTCCCAGAAGACAAGCCATCGAATTAACCTAATGAAGCACAGGATAGCACAGCCTCAGACCAGCGCAGCTGAACACAATCTTCTTGGCAGGCAGAGAAAAGAAATGTCAAAATAAGGCTTGGAGGATGGAGGGGGGGGGGGGCTTGAATCTGGAAGGAATGGGGAGAAGGAAAAAAAACCCAGCAAGACGCTGACAAAGTACCCTCTTTCCACCCACTGTCACACAGCCTGAGGACGTGTTCCAGAGTCTTAATATGAAGGCATCAAACCACAGATTACTCACACTGCATGATGCTATATGAGTTTCTGAGCATTTGGGGGCATAGCCTCTCATTTAGTATTCACAGAAGTCTCAAGACTAACTGAACGAGGTCATCCAGACAGTAAGTGACGGAGTTTTAATGCCAACCAGGCCTGATGGCTCCAAGGCCAGTGCTCCTGCCACAAGCACCCACTGGCTACCAGAGAGGCTCTTCCCACTAACTGGGGTACAACAATTGAAAGGTTCCCCGTGCCCCAGATCCCGGCCAACCTAGCAACCCAGCAAACTCCCTGCCTCCCTGCCTACCCTGGCAGAAGGTGCCTGGGGCAAAGGGGGGCGGGGGCAGTCATTGTTTTGAGGAAGAGACCTGATAGTCTCAAACCCAGTGAGGCATGCCCTTGAAGTGCCTGAGAACTGGTGGCTTCACCTTCGCGTGTTCAGCTAAGTGAAGCCATCTCATTGCAATATCCTAGCACCAGCCTCTGGCACAGGCCCATCACAGTTATCCTAGTGACTCAGGCCCTCCTTGCACCCCAGTTATATACCCTCGGGCAGCCTCTGTCTCTTGAGCGCCCCCCTTCCTTGACTTGACATCCAGTCGGGCTCAGCTCTGCTGGTGCTGGTGCTGCTGCTGCTGCTGGTGCTGCTGCTGCTGCTGCTGCTCAGAGTTAGCAGTCAGGAAACCAGAGCTCATGAGCGAACAAATTTCCTCAAATCCACAGCCATCACTCTCGCTAACTTTAAATTAGGTCCTAAAAAATAAACCACCAGTCTTCACTATGAGAGGACCAATGTTGCCCCTTAAGAGGCAGGCTCTTGGGGGAGGACTGCTGGGTTCTGAGGTGTGGGAGTGGGTGGGGCAGAGGGAGAACCACGATGTGCTCCACTCTGGCCCAGCTCTGCTCCACACTCATGGGGTCCCAACGTGGTTTGTTTTCATCAGGGAAAGGTCCAGGAATTCACTATACATATCCATACTAGGGAAGAAAGAAAAGTCTAGAAAAACAACATTATCTCAAGAGCTGAGCAGACAAGGCCAGACATAAACAGTTGGGAAGAGAGGAAAAGATGAGGCAAGGAACAGAAAGTCATTTAAAGAACAGAACCACCTGGTGACAAAGGCTAAAAGCCTTTCCTGATAAGGCCCTGAGTCTCACTGATAGGCGTCTCCAAGCTCCAGACCACTTATTGCTTTTTTTTTTTCCACTTATTGCTTTTTACCCAATATGATAGAGTTTGTTTTTTTTTTTTGGAAACATGAATGTAATCCATTATATTTATGTATTTGGACTTCTGTTATTACCTTACTTTGTGTTTTCTCTTTACGATTTCTTTAGTTCTTTTTTCTTTTCCTGACTTCTGTTGGATTGGCATGCTTTGTTCTCCCTGATACCCCCATTCTTTTTCCTCCTGTCTTAAAAATTATATTTCTCTTTTTTTAGTGGTTAAATTGTTAGCATATATACATTTTTTAAAAAATGAAGTCTGCAAGTTTTTAGCCACGCTATCCCCTTGAACAAGGCAACAACTTGGTGTGCTTTAACAATGAAATTCCCTACTTCATTATACCTTATTCTTCCCTGACAATGTGGTCAACAATTTTAACTTTTTTTTTTTTTTTTTAATTAAAAAACAAATTAGACACTGGATTTTTGTGTGTTTCGTCATCTGTGGCAGGCACTGCTGGTTGCCTACCAGCAGCTACTCCCCTTTTTTCTTGCCAACAGAGTCCTGATTTTGTTCAGGCAACAAAGGAGCCAGTCCCAGGAGATGAGGCAAGCCTAGTCAAGGCCAAGCACAGTAAGTCTGTTCCCTTTTATCTGGAATTGGTCTAAGGATGGATCAGCCCGGGCCAATGAGACATAAGGAGATGTCTGCAGGGGCTTTCTTGGAAAGGTTCTTTTTCCTAACAAAGAGGCACATTCAAAACTTCCTCTTAGCTAGCATCTCCTTGCCTTCCTGCTTGGGATGCTACAGGGTAATGACACAATGCATGGAGCTGCAGCAGCCATCTCAAAACCATGAGGAGAGAGATCTTTCACCCTGAGGATGGCAGAGCAGAAAAATGGAATGATCTAGGGTCCTTCATGTCAATACTGGACTACTGCCCCAACCCTGGAATTTCCTATCTCCATATTTCTCATCATAAGCAAATTAAGTATTTTTTTAGAGTTTAAGTCACTGTGGGTTATTCTTTTACTTGTAGCAGAAAGCATCATGATATACTGTCCTATAGTTAAATTTATCAACATTATGTGTCAATTTCTGTGCCCCATGATGGTGCTAACAACCTGCTCCTTTTCCCAGGTTTACTTTTCTTCTTGATGAAGTATACCTTTAGTAGATCTTTTAGCAAAGGCCTGTAGGTGATAAAACTGCCTTAGCATGTTCAGAAATACCTTTAATTTTACCTCGTTCTTGAATGATAGTGGGGTGGAGAGTTGTAGCTTCCCTAAGATACCCCTCTATCATCTTCTGGTGTCTAAGTTGATGTGGTGTACATTAGCCTAATTGTCATTCCTTTGAATTCTTGTTTGCTCAGGTAGTTTTTAACATTTTCTCTTTATTTTTGCCTGCTGTTTCACTATATTATGCCTAGATATCTATTTATTGTTTGGTACTCATGCTGTCTCTTCAGTCCTGGAATTTTCAGCCATTTTCTCTTCAAATATTAATTCCTTGCCGTTTTCTTGACCCATATCTGGAATTCCTATTAGGTACATGCCAAGCCTGTCAATCTGTCCTCCACATCTACGTTGTGTTCTAGATGGAGTCCTCGATATTATCTTCCAATTCATGAATTCTGTGTCCAGGCTAGAGTTCTATCTATTGTTTCAAATTCAAATGACACTATTTTTCACTGCTAGAATTTTTAGTACTTTCATACTGACATCTTCCTGTTTCTTTTTCCTTTTGTAGCTTCCTTTATTTTCTTTAATGGATTTAACGTTTCCTTATCTCTTTGAGGGTCTCTTTTTTTTTAAGTTTATTTATTTATTTATTTGGAGAGAGAGAGAGAGAGAGAGAGGAAGGGAGGGAGGGAGATAGAATGTGAGCAGGGGAGGGACAGAGAGGGGTGGGGAGAGAGAATCCTAAACAGGCTCCACACTGTCAGCACAGAGCCCAATGCAGCGCTCGATCTCACAGACTGTGAGATCATGACCTAAGCTGAAATCAAGAGTTCGCAATTGGGGGTGCCTGGATGGCTCAGTCGGTTAAGCATCCGACTTTGGCTCAGGTCATGATCTCAAGGTTTGAGCCCCACATTGGGCTCTGTGCTGATAGTTCAGAGCCTGGAGCCTGCTTTGGATTCTATATCTCCCTCTCTCTGTGCCCCACCTCTGCTTGCGCTCTGTCTCCCAAAAATGAATAAATGTTTAAAAAAATGTTTTTTAAAAAAGAGTCCACACTTAACCCACTGAGCCACCCAGGCGCCTCTAAAGACATTCTCTAATTACTCTGTTATTTTCATTTCTTCTGAGGTAAATTTTTTTTTATTTGTATTGGTTCCTTTTTTCTCATTAGTTGCCCCATATGTTTCTAAACTTTAGTGTATAAATTCATCTTATCTGTTATACTTTACTTTTGCCTCCCTGTCTAGAGGTTTTCACCTTTGTCTCCCCAGGTCCTCTGGCTCTAGGATCAACTCTTATGGCACTCACTCAGCTTAGGTCCAGGATGTGAGGTTCTTTCTCCCTAGGCAAGCATCTTTATAAGTCGTAGCCCCAGAGCAGGGTTGGAAACTTTTTTTTACCTACTTTTCCAGCCCCTGAGTTCAAGCAGTGTACAAACTCTAATTCTATGCTTCATGTGGAGAACTTTATAGCTCTGTTACCCCAGATTTCCAGCTGCTCCTGCCTGCTTCCAGACTCAAAGACCAGCAGGTCTACAGCTTCAGCCCTGGTCTCCTCTTTGTGTTCCTGCCCCATTTCTCATTACAGGGATGTTTGTGGTTTTGTGTGGGGGGAAGGAGGGGGAGTGTATGACTATGTTTTTAGAATTTTATCTTTTTGTATATTACTGCTATGTGTTTAGATATAAATTTATAGTGCCATCTTGACTTGGATGAGTTGGATTAAACCATCTGTACCAAGTAACTGAGGATCCCTGCCAATACCAGTCTCCTGGGAAGGCATATCAAACCATCTCTAACAAGATTCACAGAACTCCAGCCAGAACTCTGAAGGAAGCAGACTGAGAGAGCCTGAGGTAAGCTGATCAAGAGTCCCGATTAAAACTGTTCTCCCATCCCTGCCCCATTTTCAGTACAGTCCACCCTGAGGGTAGGGATGGGGTGTGCAGACATGCAAACAGGATTTTTCAGATGTGGTCTGACTAGGCCTTCACAGGAGAAGGCCACCCAAGCCATCAGCCCCTCTTCCATACCACGTGACTTTCACCGTCTTTTATCTGGCCAGAGAAAAATGCACATTGGCCACAAGGACACCATTGATGAAAGGCCCATCTGACTCTTTTGAGTCCCCAGCCTGCCTACAGTAGGCCCAGGTTTTTGTTTCAATTATATCAGGAGAGTAGTGGATTGGGGCACCTGGCTGGCTCAGTCAAAAGAGCAGGCGACTCTTGGGATGCCTGGGTGGCTCAGTAGGTTGAGCTTCCAACTCCTGATTTCGGCTCAGGTCATGATCTGTTTGTGGGATCAAGCCCTGTGTTGGGCTCCGTGCTGACAGCATGGAGCCTGCTTTGGATTCTCTCTCTCCCTCTCTCTCTATGCCTCTCCCCTACTCTTGTGCACTCCCTCTCTCGAAATAAATAGACTTAAAAAAAAAAGACAGAAGAAACTCTAATATATAAAAAAAAGAAAGGGGAGCCTGGGTGGCTCAGTCGGTTGAGTGGCCGACTTCAGCTCAGGTCGTGATCTCACGGTTTGTGGGTTCAAGTCCCATGTCGGGCTCTGTGTTGACAGCTCAGAGCCTGGAGCCTGCCTTGGATTCTGTGTCTCCCTCTCTCTCTGCCCCTCCCCAACCCCCACCCCCACCCCCACTTTCTCTCTCTTAAATAAAGAAAAAAGAAAAAAAGAAAAAAAACAGGTGACTCTTGATCTTGGGGTCATGAGTTCAAGCCCCATGTTGGATGTAGAGATTACTTAAATAAACAACAAAATAATAAACTAAATAAATAAGTGCATAAACAAACTTAAGAAGAAGAAGAAGAAGAAGAAGAAGAAGAAGAAGAAGAAGAAGAAGAAGAGCAGCAGCAGCAGTGGATTCAGGAGCCAAATTCTAGTCCAGGCTGTCACCAGGCAGCAAGCCACTTTTTTCCTTTCAGGCCCAGATTCTTTTTTTTTTTTTTTTTTTAATATGAAATTTATTGTCAAATTGGTTTCCATACAACACCCAATGCTCATCCCAACAGGTGCCCTCCTCAATGCCCATCACCCACTCTTCCCTCCCTCCCACCCCCCATCAACCCTCAGTTTATTCTCAGTTTTTAAGAGTCTCTTATGTTTTGGCTCTCTCCCTCTCTAACCTTTTTTTTTTCCTTCCCCTCCCCCATGGTCTTCCGTTAAGTTTCTCAGGGTCCACATAAGAGTGAAAACATATCGTATCTGTCTTTCTCTGTATGACTTATTTCACTTAGCATAACACGCTCCAGTTCCATCCACGTTGCTACAAAAGGCCATATTTCATTCTTTCTCATTGTCAGGCCAAGATTCTCGAACAATCCGATGAAAGCAATCCTCCTTCCACCCTCTTCCTCTCTGAGATAGAGAGGATTGCTGTCCACCACTTAGTAGTGGTGAACACTCAGTAGTAGTCATCGCAATCTACTTTCTTGAATCACTTGCTTGTCTCTTTCAGCTTGTAATGCATCCCAAAGGTTCTGCCCTCAGCCCTTTTTGCTTCTTTCCCCCACCCCCTTCCAAATCTGTTGCTGCCTTCTACTCTGAGTTTTAGACCTACATTCTCAACTGCCTCTTCAGCGTGTCCTTACGGCACTTCAGACTTAACAAACTCATCATCCTCCTGCGTTCAAAAACATATGAGATAGGGCGCCCATTAGGGCCAAGATCAGGCTCTTTAGCATAGCATTCAGAGATCCCTAAACCAGGCCACCCTCTTAAGCCTCATCTCTCCCTATACCCTACCCTCTAGGGGTTATGAACTAGTTTGGACCACAGACCAAATCTGGCCCATGTTTATTAAGATCGTATAAAGAGCCTAGAAAGACATGTACATGTCTATCTCCATCACTCAAAATACAAACTCTAGTTGTACAAAGACCATGCTTTTAATTTATCATTTCTGTATCACTGTAGGACCTAGCACTGGCCTACATCAAAAAAATACTTGTCTAGCTGAGTATCATCTCCATATACAACCCCAGGTTTATAAGAATCAGAGGAAGTCATGGTAGTAAAGAAATGCTTTGAAATCATTTTATAAATCATTATATAAGTATGCAGATGGAAGTGATGATTATATTCTGCCCCCACTCTTCCAGTTCTAGAAGTGAAAAAGCTTTCTCCAACTTCTTGTGGACCACCAAGAAACATGTGGCCTTAGGTTCAAACTAGATTTAGCAAGTCAGAGGCAATGGAAAAGATGTATGTATAAACGGCCAAAGTCTTAAGTTTCTGTCAGCAGGGACATACCGGGACTGCTAAAATGGAACTCTCTTCAGTCATTCCCCTAGGCACTGCAGGCCACCAGCTGCAGTTCTCCCTAGCCAAGTCTCCAAAGATCTCCCATCTGTTTGCCCCAGCTCAAAGACCCTTTCCAGTGAAGCCTCCCAAAAGAAGAAAGCGCCTGGAAAAACTTGGACTCACATTCTGGCTTTGCTCACAGTCTTGTCAGTTAATAGCTGACAAGAAATTAACCATTTAACTTTTCTGATCTGTGTCCTTATCTGTCAAATGGGAAACTCATCCATCTCTGTAAGGGTTTTTGTAAGGATGAAAGGAGTAAAGCTTCTAGCTCAGAGCCTGTGCTCCTGGGTTGGATATGTTTAGAGCCACAGTTCTGTCAGTCCCAGTTTGGGGCAACTCTTCTGGGCTGGAGCCCTATGATGCTGGGCAAGCATCAAGAGGATAACCCCCACTACAAAGCCCTGGCTCAGATTCCTCAGCACCCTACCCTGTCTCCAGCCTTCCCTGGGTCAGCACCACCAGCGTCTTGCTACAGAGCTTCCTTTCCCATAGGCACTGCCCCTTGTCCCCACAGTGTCAGGGAGCAGCTTCCAGGGAGGTGGGGTGGACATGTTGACCTGAGGTCTCATAGTCAGGTCTGCCCTGGCTGACCCTTACCCCAGACTGTGCGGAGAGGAGCGCTAGGTCTATCCTGTGGCAGAGCGTGCAGGTCACGGGGCCTGTCACATCTTCCCCGGCTGCCGCTTCATTATACCATATGGAACACAAGGCCTGCCCTGAGCCGGTTCTAAACAGCTCCCTTAGGCCCAACCATACTTGTCTATGGGCTCTCTAGCCACAGTCAGCAGCAAGATTCTACCAAAGACACGGTTAAAGGAGTTTCTCCATAGGCCTGAAAAACCTCAGACATTAAGAGAGGCAGGAGACAGGCAGAAGACCCTGAAGGTAGGAGTTTAGAAAATAAATCAGTTTCTCTGGGGACTTTTGGAGGAAGCAGGAGTGGGATAAATGAATGGTAGCCCAGGGCAAGCCAGAGAGGAGTCTGGAAAGCTGGGAGCTTAGATCTTAGTGCCCAACTCTGCCTCCCTGGGACAATTAAATTTGACCATATCACCTCCCACGGAACAGGGGACTAGGGTGCCAATAATCCGGCTCTGATTTTCTTTAAAGATAACAAAGTGCCAGGTGGCTTGGCCATTCATCACTGCTTGTGGTTCAGATCACAGTCATACCATAGATGTATAATGAAGAGCCACAGAAAAGCTGTCAGGGCTTCCTTTTCCTTCTGCACTTGTCTGGATGTCTGGGGAATGCTTTGAGTCTCAAGAGAAAGGCAGAGGATGCATTCATTCAATAGATATTATTGCCACCAGGGAGTGGCCAACAACATGGAAAGGACCCCAGTCCCTCTCCCTCCTTGTATAGCTGCATCATTGCCCGTTAGCAAAACCCTTCATTCTATGGCCTTGTGGCTCTTGCTCTGTCAAAAAGCAGAGAAAGGAGTTCCTCTGTTTTGAGGGCTCCCTCAACCTCTCCAGCCTGCCTGCCACGCATGGCTCCTTGATTTTGCTCGCCAGGCTTACTCTAGGAGGGCTGCCCCGCCACGGGAATGCCATGAGGCAGCTGACCTCAGAGACTAGCATTCCAAGTCCCAACTGTAGGCCTCGCCCTCTAAAGAGGTGGGATCTGTTGACGTGTTTCCACAGTCCATCCCAGAGGCCATTGGAGGTGCATACCAGAGCAATATCCACCAGCCAGAGCACCCGTGGAGGACTGAGCTGAGGGCTCCAAGAAGGAAGAGATGAGTCAATCTTCAATTTAGAGCCGCCTTGGGGAAAAGGACCATGCTCTGCATCAAACTCACTCTTACCAAAGACAGCCTTCCTTGGGGCACCTGGGTGGCTCAGCTGGTTAGGCATCCAACTCTTGATTTTGTCTTAGGTCACGATCTCATGGTTCACGAGTTTGAGACCCGCATCCGGTTCCATGCTGACAATGAGGAGCCTACTTGGGATTCCTTCTCTCTCTCTGTTCCTCCACCCCTGTGTGCTGTCTCAAAATAAATAAATAAACTTAAAAAAAAAAAAAGAAAAGAAAAAGAAAAGGGAGCCTCCCTGCTCTTCTCAGAAACAGGTATTAATCCAATGCTCCTCAACACTGGCTCCCAGACACACTCCCTCTACACTGGGGTGCAGGGAGTGGGTCTAAGAGAAGGTTTAGGAGAGAGTCTCTTTGCACTCCATCCCTCTTCCCAGGGGGAGCGAAAGGGAAGAGCGTGGTTTCTCCAGGTAACGTTCAACCCTCTCTTCCCCAACACCTGCACCCGTGTGGCAGGGAATCAGCCAGTTTGAAAACATGACTCAGCATACCCAGACAGCTTCCTGAAACAATAATCCTAGGCAGGAGCCAGCAGACTGAGAAGGAAGCTCCAGAGGCTGGGGACAAAGGGCAAATGCTCCTAAAGGAGCTATAATTCAGGAAAAATGGTGGAGAGGGGCAGGGCATTTCCCTCTCTAACTCCCAACCAGTGCTCTTTCTCCCAGCCCTTGGAGAGCAAAACCAGAATTCCTGACCACTTTCTGGCCACTTTTTCCCTCACTTTGGGGAAAGGAACAGGATTGGCATTCCTGCTTTCTGCCATAGCCCTTTCTTGCCCCTTTCCAAGCCTGGACCACGGCAAGGGGTTCTGCGTGGGGTCTCCCATCCCTCCACCTGCAAGAAGGTTCAGGCCACTACACCCCAGAAGGGGATGATGAAGAAGGGGCTGAGCGAGGGCAGATACAAGTCTTGCCAGTGCACACCCAGAGAAAGAAGAAGCTATTCTTCTAGAAGTTTCCAGACCACAGTCTCTGTGGTTCAAACTCCATCTAGGGTGGCCCAGGCTGAGTTGAAGGACTTCACTTAAAACTCTAGCATCTATCCCCACATCCTCTCTGGGATGGGAGGATAGGGGAGAGAATGCCAGAAAAGAGGTCATAACCCAACTGCCAGTACTGTAGACCTGCAAAAAAGAGGCCCAGGAAGCAGGGTGACTGACTGCTCCCCTGGCAAGAAAGTCTGCACAACAGGTATGTACTGTCATCACATGGGCACAACCCACCAGGGTTCCAGGCCCTTGGCAAACCAGAGGGAAGCCACCAGTTCTTACTGGGTGGCATTATGGGATGGGCTTGGCCTAATGCTCCAATGCAGAGAACACGCTATGACCCCAAGAATGCTGACAGAACTTCTGGGACAGGTGGGTCCGGAAGCAATGCTCTCTGAGAGTGCATCAGCACCTGTTCTGGGATTCTCCCCTCTTCCAGCTCAGGGGCTGGAAGCCAGGAGCAGAATGCCCACTCAGTGAGGGCTCACATCATGCTTGAAGGTACAGGTGAGAGCAAGGCTCTGTCATCTGCCCAAGGGATGTGCCACACCTCTTCCACTGGGCTGGTAGGAACTCTAGGTTTTCAGTCCCCGTGGCCCAGCCAAGCTACCCAGGTGGAATGTCTGCCAGAGCCTCTGGGGCCATGAAGGTGACAGCCTGGGCTGCAGGCGTGGAAGCCTACTTTGCACTGGGCAAATTTCTCTAAAGGGCTCCAACCTTAGCAAGGTAGGACAGCAGGCTGTAACTGATGACAACCTCCCTTTTTCTATCCATCCTGCCCCCACATTCCCTTGTGAGGTGGTGGTTCTTTTGATTTTTTGTGTCTCCATCTGAACATTTGGTATGAAATGGGAGCATCGTACATGCTGGCAGGCAGCAGTATGGAGTGTGGAGACCTGGCCCCTGGGCATCACTCATATGCCAGGCGGGACACAGAGGCAGTGCTGTAGGCTAGAAATGCAGCTTTATGACGAGGCCCACATCTACTTCCTGCATCAAGAATAGATGACTTCAGTGTTTTTTTGGTTCTTGTTTTTAAACCCAATCTATTCCTTAATCCACCCAAAAAACTCCCATTGACCAGGCCCACTTCTTATCAGTTTCTATTCTTGTAGCCCAGTGGGAGGAAGGAACCAGGCAGGGAGACTTGTACAGTTCCCGACAAGATCAGATGTTGGAGGACCGCCAGCCCTTCAATGGCAGCTGTAGGCTAAGCTGGGGCATAAGCAGTGTGTCAAGAGATGGGTCCTACTGCAAGGCTTACTTAAAATAAGACAGAACTCCTACAGGGTACAGTTATGTAGGTGCTAATCCCCTGGGACCTAAGGATGGAGCCAGCAAACCCTGGATAGAGAGGAGGGTGGGCCAGGCACTTGATCAGGAGGTAGTCTAGCTCTCTTGGAGGAGATCCATGGTAGTATGGGTCCTAAGGGCTGCCTTACACAGGAAGGCAGGTCAGAGCTAGGAAGCCGAGACTCTAGCAGAAGGGCATGCAGCGTTATGCTGGCCTGGAGATAGGTATCTCCTGCGGCGGAGTACTCTGAAAACCCTAAAAACAAACCAGTCGTCTGCACTTCTTGAGCCAGGCTGCTTTTATTCTCTATCTTTAGCTTTGTTTTGTTCTTCTTTTATATTTAGTAATGTCGTTTGGAAAGGTCAGCCTATGGCAGCTATGCTAATGGAAACCCAAAGAAGGTGTTTGTAGCCATGCTTGGACAGAAGATTAAAGGGAAATGATGTCCTCTCTCTCCCCTGGGAGTGGAGGTAGAGAGAAGTGGAGTAAAAGGATGGAGGACCCCAGAGTTGGACCCGTTGCTTGGTCACTGTGTCTTCTGGATGTTGCCTTTCCAATAGAGACCTTGGAAGTTCCACTTACAGGGCTTAAGTCTGTGCTCAGCCTGCTGCCATCAGAGACTTCCAGCACCAACTCCACAGGCAGCTTTGGGAAGCACCCCTACCCCGTCTCCCTGTTTTTCCCTGTGTCACTTCAGGAGGCAGAAAGCAAGTGGCCAGTAAACTGGAGAGCCCAGCTCTGGACTGCTCCATGCCCAACAATTGCTGTCATTTCTCCCTTGCTCTGCCTGAGCAATCTTCTTTACTGAGGAGTTGATACTATGCTGTGACTGACTCAGGCAGGGCCCCCGGGATACAGAACATCTCTAAGGTTGCTGGGTAATACACTTCATCACCTCTGGAAAGTAGCAATATCAGCTGGTACCTTGCACTGCCTCTGATGCTCACTCCCAGGTAAGTGGAGTCAGGGGTGTGGGAGCAAGGCGCCCTCCGCAGTCCTATTCTCCAGAAGTGACTCATCCCCCTGGATCTGGTTAAGATGATATCCATCATGATAAGCATTAATGATGTCAACTTCAGGGGATGTGGAAGGGAGGAATGCACAGATCAGGGTCCAATACAATGGTCCCCAGGGAGCAGTCTCTATTGTCTGGCTTATTATGTATTTTGTTGTTATACAAGGATGCACTAGTTTAAGACTGAAGCTATGCAAGGTTGATCCGGGGGCTATGAATAGGGGGTCCCAGGGCCTGCTTTCAAGCCCTTTGCCTTCTTTGGTGAGACTGGGGCATCCCCACCCCAACATGTGCCTATGAGTTAACATTTGACAGTGAACTCTGGACTAAATTCAGAGGACCTCAATTCCAGAACTGGCTCTGCTGTTAGACAGTTGTGTCTTTGGGCAGATCATATCTCTCTGGGCCCCAGGTCCTCCATCTGTAAAATGAGCATGATAATGCCTGCCCTACTTGCCCATGATAGTCCCTGCCAAGATGAAATAAGCGAGGACCGTAAGCTGCGCGATGTACCTGAGGTACCATGGAGTTTCAGCCTCACCGAGAGGAGAGAGGCAGGGACAAGAGTAGACACTGTGGCTAAGCCTAAGGGAACAAGGAGGTGTGAGCCAGGCTGGGTGACCACTTAGAACACGGCCCCAGGCAGAAACAGGCAGACAGGGGGCCTCCAGGAGGCGAGCATGAGGCGCAGACCAAGCACGCTAGTCAGTTTGGGCTGGCAGACAGTTCAGGAGGGAAGAACTAACTTGCTATCCTCAAATATATGAAGGGCAGGAGGAAAGATGTACGATAAGATGGTCAGAATGAAAGAGGAATTCAGTCCCAAACTCAGAAGAGCCCCACTGCACTCTCTGAGCCCTTAGGAGTTGGTGAGAATTGCCCTCAAGCTCCTCGGACCTCCAGCATTTTGTTAATATATCATTCACGCTTTCGAACTTCCCTGAAGCCCCTCATGGGGACAGCCTTCCCTCTCTGGATCAGAGACTCAGGGACGTGACCCACCCAAGGCAAGAAGCCTGTGCCAGAATGAACATAAAGGCTCCTGTAAGTTGGAGGCTCGAAGCCCAGAGCTCTTTCTACAACACGTTGTTGCTGGCTCTGCCAAGCTGGGTCAAATACCTATTCCCTCACAAACTGGAGGTAAAAGTCAAAACTGTGCTATTTATCTATCTCTTCCTGAAACTGGCACCACAGTCCTGGGTGTTCTCTTCCAACGGAGAAGACAGAGGGGCACAACTGTCCCTAGTAGGAAATAACCCAACATAATCCAGAAAGTACCACAGCCCTAGAGCTACATCCTTATCCAGGCCCCACCAGGAAATAAGACGGAGGATGGTGAACACCCAGGAAGCCACGAGGACAGACGAAGGCAGCACCAGGGCGGAAGCCTGAGAGTTGGGCCAATGCCTCCTGTTTACTGGGACCAGTTTGATGCAACAGTGAGGGTCTTCCTCTTGTCAACAGACCCCTGCATAACACTATCCACCATGCAGATGGCCCTGGGCCACCACCAAGAAGGGACCTTTGGCCATAACCTGCCTGTGCCTGCTCTTTGACCTGCGGTCCAAGGGATGAATCACTCCTTGTGGCTAGGCAGTTGAAACAGTGAGAAAACACCTAAAAAAACCCCACTTCAACACTAGAAAGAGCCCCAGTCTACGTCAGATGAGCTGGGTTCTTTCACCTTTGTTTTTTTTTTAATTAAAAAAAAAATGTTTATTTATTTTTGAGAGAGACAGAGACAGAATGTGACTGGGTTAGGGACAGAGATAGAGGGAGACACAGGATCCAAAGCAGGCTCCAGGCTCCGAGCTGTCAGCACAGAGCCTGATGCGGGGCTCAAACCCACGAGCTGAGAGATCATGACCTGAGCTGAAGTCAGACATGCAACTGACTGAGCCACCCAGGCACCCCTGGGTTCTTCCACCTTCTGATTTGAAGGCAGTGGGCAAATTTCTCAACTTCTACTTCCTGATCTACAAATGGAATGGTTCGATGATTTGAAATTCCATGCTACATTTTATTTTTTTATTATTTTTTAATGTTTATTTATTTTTGAGAGAGAGACAGAGCATGAGAGGGAAGGGTAGAAAGGGAGGGAGACACAGAATCCAAAGCAGGCTCCAGGCTCCGAGCTGTCAGCACAGAGCCCGACACGGGGAACTCACAAACCATGAGATCAGGACCTGAGCTGAAGTTGGACGCTTAACCGACTGAGCCACCCAGACGCCCCCCCCATTCTACATTTTAGCATTTAGTTCTTAACAAGGAAAATTAATAAATGGCAATAAATCCTTATCAGTTTGTCCACAGTGGTGTTTCTGACATGTAAGTCAGGCATAGAACTACTGCAAGATCTCCCTGAGTCCAAATGCACACCGTGCACTGTCAGCTGTCTCAACATGTGGAGTCTCTGTGGTGGATGACAACCCTACTTTCCTTTGGGGAACCACCTCTCTTCAAATTTCCATTTCTCTGCCCTGTAACCCAGGCCTCGCCAACGAGAGCATGAAATGTATTCAGTCACCATAGCTGGGGTAGGGCCGGCCCTGCTGGCAGGCCAATGGGAACTGAGAGTGGCGTCATCACACACAGTGGTGGGTCACACAGTGAGATGGATGTTGGTTGAGCCCCACCTCCCATCTTCCCTGCATGTGGCCAGCCACACCCTCCTCAGCTATGAGTCAACCTGAGGCTGGATGAGTTGGATTTTTGGCATTTGTAATTGAAGAAGTCCAATGATACAATCTTGCACACATGTATAGCCAACTCCCATTTCATTTAAAGGAATTTTTAGAAAGCCACTTACTATATAACTTGCCATCTGACGCAGAAGGACTGCCCTGAACCTGTCCCTAAAATCCCGTCCCCGGTAGGTCAATCCAGCTGAGAGGCCACACAAACAGAAATGGTCCTGGGATTCCCCAGCAGTGGCCCAGTTCTGGCCAGGACCCTAGTCCTTCTCCAGCCAGAGACACTGTCCAGATAAGCTGATGGTGAGGGAAGCTCTGACACACATGGCCTTCCTGGATGGTCCGGAGTCAGCACTGTCCACTGCCAGAGTCCCTCAATCATATGGAAGACTCAGCAGGGGAGGGTGTCATGCCTTTTGCTGCCTGGAAAGGCCCTGAACCAACTGAATCAGGCAGGAGAAGAGAATATAGACCCTGGCTATGGGATACAATGGGAAGTCAGGACCCTCGATCCCATTCCTCGTCTGACAATGGATTTTGGGGGATCCCCTTCCAAACCTGTTTCTCAACCTGTTAAGAGTCACATCTGGCATTTCAAATGTTGCCAAACTTCCCCCTGAACTCTCGACCCATCTATTTCCTTCATTTCTGGATGTCACCCCTTGATGATATGCCTTAGAGGTGCCCCAAAATACCTCAAACTCAACCTGCCCCAAACCAAACTCATGTATGCTCTAAGCTCCCAAACCTGGTCCTCTTTCTGTGTTCCCAGTTTCTGGGAAAGGGACATCATCCATCCAACCCTGAAACCTAGAAGCCATCTGTGCCCCCCTTTCCTTCAATCTCCCTCAGTCAACCTCATACCAAGTCCACCTGATTTTTACCACCTAAATCTCTCATCTTTCTACTTTTTTATGTGTCTATCACTATCACACTATCCAGGGCACTGTCAACCTTCACCTACAGTAGCCCCCTGACTGTTAAAGCCCCAGACCTACTAGAAACCCTCCTGTGCATTGTCCACAGGGGAGCCAAAATGATCTTCACAAATGCAAATCCCATCAGATCTCCATCTCTGAATCCTTCTAGCAAAAGAGCCAGGCCTTCCCAAACACCAGAGCTGGCTCGGTGAATGGCAAGGTAATCCTGAGACCAAAATGGACCAGGCAGATCCAGAAGATGATGCTTCGTCCAAAGCCCTGGCCCCACCTTAGGGTGGCTTCCCAACCTGGGGTCAGGCTCAGAATTGGCTCCGTCTTGCCAGGACTGACCCCTCCCCCAGTGCAAGCCTCATCTGACCACAGATGGAAACAGGAGCTGGCGGCCAGGCAGGGGAAACCCAGCTGGGCTGAAGCCAGAGACTGTATTTCAGGAAGGAAAGGAGATAGACCAAGAGCAGTGCCACAATAGACTGTCAGTATCTGTGGGGCCGGCTGAGAGAAGGCAGCTGTCGGGAGTATAAAACTCAAGGAGTCTATCTCTTCCCTCTTATCAGACTGACCCTTGGCAGCTTCACAGCCTGCGGAGAACAAACAGTCATTAACAACTCCGCCCACACTTCCTGCAAACACAATCCTTGTGTGACCAGCCAGTCCTACAAGAAAGCCTGTTCCTTCCTGCACCAGACCCCTCCATGGCCAGACCCCTCCATCCTGGCCCTCCTTCTTGGGCAATTATCCCAAAAACCTTATGCTCTGTCCAAACTGGTCTCCTCAAGATACCTAGTTGTGCCCCGCCCTTTCAGTTCAGCCCTTCGCATCCTGGCGAGTATGGGCTTTTCCTCACTGCCCTCCTCTCTCCTCTACTATGAAGCCCTCCCCGACCTCGTTCCAGACCTGCCCTGTATCCATGCCACTGATATGCCCCTTCCTGTGATCAGCCTGTGATATCACCTCCCACCCTGGCTGTGGGGGGAAAAAAAGAAAAAAAAAAACAAAACCCTGGCTAGAGCAGAGCCCAGGGCATAAGAGGGTAGCATAAGAGAATTGGGAGCAGAAAGAAACAGGAACCTATAAACAGTCACTCTGGGGCCACTCTGGCCAGTATAGGAAGAGAGGAATGTGATGAGAGACCAGATGGGTTTTTCTGCCTGAATTCAGGATAGAATTAAAGTACAGGTTGGGAGGTGGGGATGAGAACAATAGGAGGCCTGAGGACAGATGTCCCGGCTCTAAGAGCCCAATTGTCGAGAGATGCCACAGCAGGCTGGCTGCTGTTTAGTCCATCCAAGCAGGTTAGAAGAAAAGTCAAACTGATTCCCATAAGGGTCTGGACCATATAGTGGCATCCTGGGTCCCCAGCATTACCTCCCCCCCAGAGGACATGGTATTCCTCTGTTGGGTCTACCAGATGGTTTGAGAGCAAGTCCTTGAGTAGGTCTTTAAATTCTGTATTTAGACTCTGAGGCCTCAGGAGAGGCAGGGACTTACCCAGGGTCACACAGCATCAAACCCCCTGTGGGTAGATAAGGCAGCAAGAACCCTGTATGTGTGCAACCAGACTGGGCCCTGGGCTGTGAAAATCATGGAGGGGGTCCCCTGACCAAACAAGCTGCTTCCCCTTTAGAAAAGCTAAGTCGGCCCTGCCCTGAAGCTCTGCCGTCCTCAGCCGGCTCAGGCCTCCATGTTGGCCTCACTGGCTGCCAACAGTGAAGGCCTGGCTGCTCCCTGTTTTGCACAGGATGAAGAGCATGGGAGGCGCACAGGTCCCGGGTGGGTAGAAATTACCAGGATAGGTGGCTCGAGTGGAAGAAGACACCTTTCAAAATACCTCACCCAGGTTTGAAAGGAGGTGAGGTGTCTTCTGTGTTATGTACAAAAAATGCCACTTGAGAGATCAAAATTCACATTCATCCTACAAGTTTGTGCACTGCTGCTTTTAGGGTCAAGTGTGAATTACTCTTCAAGCACTGAGGAAGTGCCTTCGTCAGGCAGCTGCCACTTTGGCCTTTGGCTGAACCTTCTTGATGTAAATTGTTTACTCCCCATTTCATAGCATCTTCCTGCCTAAGGAAGGCCTTGACTCCTCTCCACTAGAAGAACCCGAACAGCCCCCCCATTCCTCTCCTCTTCCCCTTCACTCTTTCCTGTGGTACCTAGGCTCTCTTCCTAAGCAATGCCAGAGGCCCCAAGAACCCAGAGGCTAAACAGGCATCAGTCCAGGGAAACACCAAGCCCTCTGGGACAGGACAGGACAGAGAGATGGCCAACCCCTGGAAAATCCCTCACGGCCTGCCAACCCCAGACTCACATGGCTCTCTAGAGAACCCAAGAGAGACAGGAACCAGGAGCAGCTCAAGGGCTCTCTCCCTTCTCCTGCCTTGCCGGCATAGCCTCAGTCCCTTTGGCTGCTGTTTTCTTTGCACAGCCAAAGGACTCAGCACAGGCCCACAGAGACTTTCATTTCCTCCTAACTCTGGTTCTAGTTCACCATTAGCATCAAAGGATTGGTATTTTGTCTTTAACTGAACTTGGGTGGCAATGAGGGTTGGAAGGAACTCCATTTATGGGTCAGGGGAGATTCAAAGTTCTCTTAATGTCCCTTTCAACCCAAAGAAAGCCTGCAAAGAAGGAAGGAGGGAATAGGGGAGGAGCTGTGGGGGTGACAGGAGGGAGGAGGGGGCATCTCCAGCCCATCCCCCAATTCCCCCACCTGTGTCTCTTCCTACAATCCACCTCTCACCCTCCCCTCTTCACTATTTCTCCACATTTCCTTTAGCCACACAAATAAATAACTTGTTGATTTTTCCTCACCAGAGCAGCTCCCCCTAGACCAATTAGCTATTTGCATTCATTACTGATTTTCTTCCTCACAAGGCTACTGATCTGTTCAGGCTGGGAGGTTGTTGCCTACTGGTGGTGCTAGGACTTTGCAGCAGAAGGATTCCAGAAAGGGCAGAGCAGGATAAGGTCCCTAGGTCATGCCACAACACCCCAGGGTCCCCTGCCCTCTCTCAAGCCCTGCAAAGCTGCTCTTTCGGAAGCAGGAAGGGCCTCACCCATGAAATGCACAGAAGTGGGGCTACTTTTTGTGTCCCTCTGGTATGTTTCCTATCCTGATTCTACAGAAGAAGAGAAGGAGAGAAGAGAGACCCTAATGGGCAAAGACAATAATTCAAAAAGAGATGAAAAACAAAGGACTACAGGACAGAGAACAAAGCCCCTCAGGGCAGGAGACTCACTGGTTCTGGCTCCCCTCCCACCTCAGCAGCCCGTAAATGGCTTTCCCTCCCTGGGCTTCCTCTCTTGCAGAGTCACATTCCCCTTGAAGGAAAAAGCTGAGTTGAAAATGCTTTTAACACTCGATTCCAAAACTATTTGTTTTGTTTTAACACTACTATACACAAATAAAAATTTAGCACTGATATCAAAATTACAATTATATTTTTCTCTAAATTTCCCTTGTCCTTGGTTCACCTTATTGTACATGATACTATGCACATTTATAGATTGCAAAATATCATATATATTTGAATGCCAACAGCTGGAGCTGAGGGGAACAGTCCTCTTCACTCCAGAAAGATGACCTTCTCTCTGAGAATCTGTGGGGATAAAGTATCCTCTGGCATAGCTACTCCTGCCCCCCACCCCAGAGAAGACCCTGATCTCTCCTTCCTATTCCTGTAAGAAAAAATTTACCCAGTTGTCAGCTAGAAAGTTGGGGGGGCCCAAAGCCCAGCCTATGCCCTGGAGCCTTAGAGGAGACCTGCGATGGCAACATGAAGGCTCCACTGACAATATGCTGTAATTACAATAATGATTTATAAATCAGCACCAAGAAATCCTCTAGAATGGCTGGTTACAGACACACACAGGCATCCCTGGTGAGCACAGGACAATAGGAGGAAAAGCCTGCTCTCCCCAGATAACAAGTTCAGACCCTCCTTTTCAGAAATGTCACTCGGAGATGTCTGCCCTAATAGCAAGGACTTACTGTTAACAAGCACCCTGAGAAGAAAAGAAGCAAAACCTGAAAACCCGGGTCCCCAGAGATGTGAGCTAGGCCCTTGAGTTAGTAAGGGCTCAGGTGTGTGAAACATGGGGCAGGGAACTGAGAGTAGGAAAGGGGAAGGAAGGAGAAGCCCATACTGGGCTCATGTACGCAGAGAGAAGAGACCTAGGCGTGCTCAGCCTGTGCCATGGAGCCCCAGCTGCTTTCAGGAGGTGCAGGGCTTCTGTGGCTTTAGGGCCCCACCTCCTCAGGGCTGAGGCCCCAAATTTCAGGAAACGTTGAATCAGGAGCAATGAGCTCACCAGGGTTCCAGACATGCCATCAGCATCCTCTGTGCAGCTCCTCCAAAGTAAGGCCACATCATCTTCTCCTGCAAACTCTTCCTCCTCCTGACCTCTCTGTGTCTGCTAAAGGGACCGACCTCATCACCCAGGTACTGAAATGTCCAACCCCAGCCAATCAAGTGGCTGTTCCACAAGATGAGATCTACTTTCACAATCTCTCTAGAATCAATCTCTTCTTTTCCATTCTTACTGCCAAATTCCAGCTTTCATTATGTCTTACCTGGACCCTATCTACTTAGTTTTCCATTTCCTCCCTCCCTTCTTTTCTTGTCCCCTTATGACCCACTATATCCTGCTGCCAGTCTGCCCCTTGCCTGCTCAGACACTTGTCAGAACTAAGTGTGCCATGTGCTACCTGCCAATCCAGGTCCTCATCTAGTGGCTTTCTGGACTGATCTCCTGTAGTGTCCATTTCCTCTTCTTCTGGGGACTTTAACTTTTGGACACAGTCTGGGTGTGGGGGGGTGGGCGGGATTGCCTACCATGCCACCAGCCCTCCCTGCCAGGCTGGGCCAACCAGCCATTTCCTCCCTGGGATGTGAATCCCAAATTGTGGTGACAAAATTACTGAGTACGGCTGCAGCAGATTTATCCTGGCAACAGTGGTACCTTGAAGTCAGCTGGCCTTTGGTTCCTGCTGTACCACTCCGAGACCCTGGAGGGGACATGGGTGTCGAGTCATCTCTGATTCCAGGAGTCCCTACAATCTTCTAAGGAAGTCCTTTCCTGCCAAAGTCAGCCAAGTTGTTGCTTGTAACCAAACAGGATTTTCTTAGTGCTTTTTGACATACCTTTCCTACGTTCCAGCCAAATGGGAAAACTCCCTATATATAAGTGCCATTACAGCCTCCCTCTGGACCTGTTGGCCTGCACACCTCTCCATCCCCCAGTCAATGCTGGAGTTCTACTTGCCTGCTCAGGGCCCATCTTCTGAACCTTCTACAGGGATGGCTTCTGCTTCCTGTAAACCAACAAGCCACTAGCTGCTCCTTCTGCCTTCAACTGTAGACGACACTGGTGTATTTGGCTTAGCCCCTTCGAGAGGACAGTGACTTACTTGGTCCTTATCTCCTCCACAACACCCAGAATGGTTTTAGTTTCAGTAAAATTCACCAGACTCTGGGGGCAGATAACCCAAAGGACAATTAGAGGCTTACTGGGCAAAGCAGACAGCGAGTGACAAAGAATGTAGGGTGTGCCATCAGAAAGACCTGAGTTTGAATTCCAGATCCTCCACTTAAGAGATGTTTGAGTTTGGGCAAGTCTGGTAAGTTCCACAAGTCTCAGTTCTTCATCTACAAGGTAGTTACCATGATGCCAAACTTGCAATGTTGCTGTGAACATTTGACAAGCTAACATGTGAGAGTATCTAGCACCATGCCTGGCTAGTAGCTAAGCACACAGGAAACTCCAGCCATTATTCCAGCTATTACTAGCTGGTTTAGTGAAGCTCTATCAGAGGGCTGGAGTCGGGAGTCCTAGGGTTTGTTGGGTGACCCACAGTGCACCTCTCTGTTCCACTGTAACCTCACTTGGATCTGGATTGGCCCTATAAACCTCCTGAAAAACAACAGGAGGAAAATGCTTCACAAAGTAAAATCATAATGTAAGGGATTCCTCTTTTCCAAATTTCAGAGATTCCCAGGTGTCCTGTCAAGTGCATGGCCATGACAGGACTCCAACTGGCAGATACTCCAAGCTGCTCAGTCTGAGAGGCAGAGTCAGGGAAAATGACGGTGTGGTTCAGCGTCTGCTTTCTCATGTGCACACAGCCGTCCCTTTTCCAAAGCCTCGGTTCCTAAATGTCCTGCTTTTGTAGGGCCTTCCTTCAAATAACCATGGGGTGGTGTCTGCTCCGTGGTTACAGCAGGACTGGGAGCCCGGGCACCACAAGTCACCCTACCATTAACCTAGCCAACACTAGGCAGTAGGAGAACGAAAGGAAAGGCTAACCCAGTGCAGCAGCCAGAACAAACCTGGGTTGGGAAGCAAGGTGGAATGAAGTGCCTCTTAAGACTTGCATCTGCCTGTATTAATCTCCCAAGCAACTGTAATAGCCCAAACCAGTGATTCTCAAAGCGTTATCCCTAAGGAGCTGAGCAGAAATGCAAATTCTAGGCCCCACCCAGAATGACTGAATCAGAAAACTCTGGGAGTGGGGCCCAGCAATCTGCGCCTTAAACAGCTCTCTAGGGGGTTCTGATGCCTGCTCCACCATGAGGAATCTTGCCTTAAACCTTTAACCACAAGACCCTCCGCTTTAACTCAAACATTTGCTGAACATACATTTGAAGACCTTGCACAGTGTAATGGGGGCCCAAATCAAATACACAAGGCAGGATGTGGCATAAAAGAAGTCAAAGGAATCACTTTCCACTCCTCTTCCCAGACTCCTACCCTTCAGACCTTCTCTTGCCATGACTGGGGAAAAGAGAACACAAGTTTTGGAAACCCATCCCCAATGCTGCTATTTCAGACACCTCAATCACAGGTAGCTTTCTTAAGAAGAGTAATCCTCACCCTGAGGCATATCTCAGGTCCAGAAGCTTGGCATGTGGGGAAATGCTCCCACAAAGCCACGACCAGTGGTTCTTAGGGGCTTGGAAATTGGCCCCATTGGGGGGTTTGGGCTCTGAAAGTTCCTAGAGGGCCATGAACAAGCCACAGCACATCACAATGCATTCCTGGGCAGGGCCACTCACACAGGCCTCTGGCAAGCTTGCACACGAGTGTACAGATGCAGACATAAACACACACACACACACACACACACACACACACACACACACACACACACACAGAGTTGGCCCCTTGGTCTCCCTTCCTCTAATCTCAAGTTACAAGGTTAAAGGCTTCCTATTCACAGCCAAAGGGGAGGGATTAAAGGGGGGTGCTGGAGCATCGAACCATCTGGTTCAGATAAAGATTGCTCATTCAGGACCCCAGCAAAGTCCCAGAGCCTCCTGAGCCTTCCTGATGGCTCAAAGACTTTCCTCCCTCCCCCTATTTCCCACAGAGAAACCAAGGACTGGGCTGTAAAGGGGTGATCCAAAGGCAAATTTGCCAAAGGAAGACTAGAAAACAAAAAACTAAATTAGGCATGTCTGTGCCACCTCTCTGAGCCCTAGTTCCCTCTTCCCTTCAGATCCTGAACACCACGACTAAACTTGAGATCACCGCCTACAGACACTGCCTTCCTCCACAAAGAGCTCAGGGCACCTAGCAGGCATCCTTCCTTGAACCAGCAACCCCCTCCAAAGTTAGCAGCAGATTCAAGATAAGTTTTAGGGGTGTGGTCTCCCGGATTCCTCTTATGCCACCAAGGTAAGAGGTTTCCTCCATCTCAGAGGGACTTCAGAGCCCACCAGGCATAATAAGAGGGAGGGATGACCCACCAGCTTCTAGACAAAGCTGGGAGTGTGAGTTACTGGCTAGAAATGACTGTTTCCCAGAGACCCCAGAATGCCCTGAACCCCCCTCAGTGGCTTTGGCTGGAAGAGGCTGCCAGTCCTTTTCTGCCACCCCCCCCCCCCAATACCTTAGACTCTGTTCTTCAGTGCTTTACGCAGCTGTAAAGCAAGAGGCAAGATGGGAGATGGATGCAGTTGGCAAGAAATAGAAATTGAAAGGCTAACTTGAAAAAACAAGCCATTGGGTGGGTGACTGTCTACAAGCAGAGAGGGCCCAAAGTGGGATTTGGAAAGGAGAAGGGGGTTAACAGAAGTGGTAGAAAGCTAAAGGGTAACCTAAAGTGAGCTTAGCCCAGAGCTGCAGCAGGGGGCTGGGAAGTTTGGTCCAGTTACAGAGGAATGGCTGGAGGAAAAAAAAAAAATGACTTCCATTCCAAGGCATGGGCTAGGGCCAGCCCCCGAAAGGGCTGGAGCATGGTCTTGGCCAAGTTCCTGGTTTATGTCATGCCTCAGTTTCTCCAAAGTGGGAAGGAGGTCAGCTGTTAGATCTTATCGGAGAGAACTGGGCCATTGGGGGTGGCTAGGGGGCAGTGCCAAGTAGGGGAAAGAGGAGAGAGGTGCTGATGATGCAAAGACAGCCTGTGGCTAAGAGGTGCGGGGCAGGGGTCTCCAGGTAGCGCAGAGGCCCGGAGCGCGCGGGGGGTTGGGGGTACGAAGTAGCCAATGGACAGTAAGTCAGGACTGGGGCAGGGAGCGCTTCCCAGAGCTGGGGCTGGGGGCTGCCACCATGGAGTGGAACAGTCGCGCCTCAAAGGCTGGGAGCGGCTTGAGGTGCAGAAGCAGAAGGCGGGGATGGGGATTGAGGCCAAGACAAGCGGACCCCCGTCCCCATGGGGGAACCCAGAGCTGCGACCCCGGGGAAGTTGCCGGGGTGGACCGGGCCGGTCTGGGCCGCTGGGCCAAGCCAGCTGCCCGCGCCGAAGGGGTTCGGGCAGCAAGGGGCCCGGGGCGCCCCGCATCCCGCCCGCCCTCATCCCGCCCGCGCACCTCAATCAGCGCCGGGCGCAGCGCGGGCCATGCTCGCCGCTCCTGCCGCCGCCTCCGCCCGTGCAGAAAGCCGCCGCCGCTGGCGGCGTCCGGACCCGTTAGCTCCGCGGCTCCCTCGTCTGTCCGCAGCGGGCCAGTCCCGCCCTTGCCGGCTCTGCCCTCCCGGAGCGAGCCGCCGCCGCCGCCTCAGTCCGGCCCCTCCCCCCACCCCAGCCCGGCTTGAAGGGAAGGGTGGGGGAAGGGGGCAGCTGCCCCCTCCCCACTCACATCCTCCCCGTCTCTCCCCTCCCTCCTCCACCCGCACGCGCGTGGGCATGCTGGGATATGGAGTGCAGCCGGCGCTGAGCCGCTAAGGGTGCTCCACATCCAGGACTACAGCTCCCAGAAGATAGCGTGCGAGCCCTAGGGATTGTGGGCTTTGTAGTTCGACTGGAACCCGGAGGGGGGGGCGTCTACCGCGTAGGAGGTGGGGTCAGGGGGGGATGGGAAATCTCCATTCCCATAAGGCTGGGCTCCCCGCGTTTGAGACCGAGGATGTGGGGGTCTGCGGTGCCTCGCGCCTAGGTTGAATACCTGGATCCCCAGGGAGGCGCCAACTGTAGCCCAGGATGCCTCTCAGACGCGGCTGCGGCCGAGCCCGGCTGAAGGGGAAGCCTCCAGGCCCCCGAACAGCGCCTCGGGTACCGTTCCCACTCGCGCTCCCAAAGAGCTATGACCTGAGACCAGCTTGGCTTCGTGCCCGGGCTCTGCAAACCCGAGCTGCGGTGGGGCCTCTGCGCCCAGGCCGGAGGAGAAGGGACTCCAGGAGCTGCGTGGGCGTGGGGTTTTCCCCACCCGGGAAAAGGGAGCCGAGTGACTGTGGGTTTCGCGGAGCGCTCGCACGCTGGGGCACCTCATCCCAGTCGTACTCTTTTTTTGTCAGATGCTCTTAGCTCCCTACTGTTTAGGGTAAGGTGCGCACATTTTAAAGATTTTTTTCCATGTCTTCTCTTATCAAGTCTTTTCCCCAACTTCCAAACCTAACTTAGACCCGTCCTGAAGCTCCAGGTCGACTGCAGTTTCGCCTCCTCTGGCAGAGCAGAAGGCTGTAGGTCAGTGGTTCTCAAACTTTGGCATGTATTAGATTCTCCCGAGAGCTTGTTCACATACAAGGGGCTCCCACTCGCAGTTTGTTTCATTAACTCTAGGGTGGACCTGGGAATTTGTATTTCTAAGAACGTCCCAGGTGATGTTGATGTTGCTGTTCTGGGGAACCACTTTGAGAACCGCTACTGTTGTTGTTTGTTCGCTAGACTTCTGGCATTGTCCTTCAAGGATGGGCCTGCTGTGGAATATTGGTCTCTGAAGAGCCAGACCATAGGAAGGCAGGGTCCTAGTGCAGTTTAACATAGTAATCCTCTTTTCAATTGTAAGAAATAAACAAACCAATTCATCTAGTAAAGAAAAATACAGTGTGGGCCATCTGACTGCAAGGTGTTCCAGACCTTAGCCCTTCTCGTTTGCTCTAAAGCTGGGAAGGTTTTCAGTTGCCAAAGTGGCAGCTGAGGTGCACCTGGTGCTACCTCCCCCTCCTGCTCCCCCATGGATGTAAGCCAAGGGCCGTGATCTCAATCCCAGAGGACACTCTAGAATCCATGGCCTCTGGGTGGGCTATGACCTAAAACAGGCCCCGAGAGTGAGAGGTGGGGAGGTGGGTTCCTGACCCATCAAGTAGACTCTCCTTACCACCTGCTGTCCTGCGGTTCTGGGAACTACAAAACTCAGGAGACAGAACTTGATGTCCATCACCTTCAGACATGATCCTAGACTCTTCCAGCTGTTAGGTGACAATGATTTGCTGCTTGACCAAACTTTGGCCAGACTAGTCTGAGCTCTCTTTTCTGTTAGGCCTCAACCTTGGCCTATAAAAACTACACTCTCAACACAAATTATTTCATCCATCCTCCTTCCCCCACGTTAAAGACTTAAACACAATAATGGTTTCGAACAGCTCAAAGCCACATCCCTAGGAGGACCCTAGCCCCTTTAAAGTACCTGTCAGAGAAAGCTTAAGGCTACCGAAAGAATTTCCTGTTTGTGCTAGCCAATCCCTGATGATAGGTGACTACTCCTACTTAAGCATTTACTAAAAAGGGCTTGCAACTGTGATTTCTTCCTCTGTCCCTTTGAGATGTATATGTATCTCCTAGAGCTCTGGTGTGCCTTTCCCAAAGACCTGAAAGCCATTCCTTTGAAATGTA
This sequence comes from Panthera leo, assembly GCF_018350215.1. Lineage (NCBI taxonomy): Eukaryota > Metazoa > Chordata > Mammalia > Carnivora > Felidae > Panthera > Panthera leo. The sequence continues at coordinate 48,490,575 of NC_056693.1, read as the reverse complement.
ATCATCAGGAAGGATAAGGCCTCTGTCTCCCAGTCTCTGTGGGAGGATAGAATCCTAACTTCGATAATTGTCAGCTAACAGGCACAGCTGGCCTAAGCATTTACACTGACCAACCCTTTGTAATTTTTCACTTCCCTGATTCTACTGAGCCCCTGCTCACCTCCCTCTATACCCCCTCATTCTCTCTTTAAAATACCCTGTCACCTCTACAAATCCAAATTGAGTTCAGTTCACACTGGACCTTCTTCCTTATTGCAGTAGTATATTCTTGGTTGAAATCTGTCCTTACCACTCTAACTAGTGTCTGGCTTTGTTTATCTTTGACAAAGGGGGTTTGTACTCAGTCCTCAGGGCCCAGGCTCCAGGCTTCTGCCTATGCACCAAGGGCCAAAGGGTGAGTTATTCCTAGGTCCTTGGGTAAGTAGCCACGTAGCCACCAGAGGCATTGGACTTTGACTAAAGTTAATTCTGGAATGCTTTCCTGTTTCCTTTAGATTTGTGTCCCCTACACAGACTACGTAATCCACAAGCAACCTCTGCACCCCAGTCAAGTGTAATAGAAACATTCCCTTACATGCAGAAGGTAAGTGAAGGTTTTTGAGTTTACATCAATCTCCCAGATGTCTGTTAGCAGATTATTCAGGGAGAATTAAGATGCCCTTTCATGGGCAGGACAGAAAGACCCTCTCTAAGCCTCAGCTCCAGCAGGAACCCTCACTGTCACCCTTTACCACCTCCCAATTAGATGTCAAAATAGTTCACCCATTTCGCCTTCCTGGTTCTGCTTTCCCATCCCCTCCACCAATCCAAATTCTGCCTGACTGTCCAAAGTCTACCTTGAGCCTTCCTTACTCCAGAAGGTTCTCCCCAACTGCCTCAGTGTGGCATTTGGATTTGAATCATTTACTGAAAAGCCTAGCTTTGCTGGTGAACTATCCAGTGCAAGAGAGGCAGTAAAACAGGTATTCGGGAGTTGGAAAGTGGCAGATAAAAGCACAGGGCTTTGGAGGCAGACAGCTACTAATAGCAAGGTGCAAAGAGGAGCTGGCTCCCTCACTCCCTGGGTTTCTGTTTGGGGGACAGAAGCTTAAAGTTGGAGCGGTCTGACAGCTCCCACCCCGAATGCTGTGTGTGACTCAGAGCAAGTGACACAATTCTTTCATCTGTAAAATGGGAATAATAATAATGAAAAGACCTTATTTCTTAGATTTGTTGTAACGATTGAATGAAAAATACTATGATCTTAGATAGGAAGACTATCAAAAATAAATCAAGTTAATCTGTAAATTCAATGTGATTCCATTACCAATATCAGCAGGTTTTTTTGTTTGTTTGTTAATTTTTAGAGGTGGGAGAGAAAAGTAGATACACTGATTTTTAAAAATTATTTGGGAGGCACCTAATTTCAGCTCAGGTCATGATATCGTGCTTCTTGAGATCAGCCCTGTGTCCACTTCTGCACTGACAGCAGGGAGCCTGCCTGGGATTCTCTCTCTCTCTCCCTCTTTCTATGCCCTTTCCCCACGTTCTCCCTCAAAATAAATAAACAAACATGAAAAAAAAAGAGAGAGAGAGACCTCATTTAACAGTATATACTAAAATCATATTTATGGAATGATAAGATGTCTGGGGTTTGCTTCAAAATAATCCAGGGTTGGGTGCAAGTATAGATACAAGGTTGACTGAATTGATCATCGTTGGAGTGGGGAATGACTGTTACTTGGGGTTCATTATAACAGCTTTTTCTACTTTTGCCTGTGTTTGAAGCTTTCCACAATACAATGGTTTAAAAATTTTTTAGTCAGATCTCTGCCGTATGTCTAGCTAAAAACCACCACCACCACCAAAAAGTGAGTTAATAGAAAATGGGAGATGGGAACGCAAACTGGTGCAGCCACTCTGGAAAAAAGTACGGAGGTTCCTCAAAAAACTAAAAAATAGAACTACCCTACGACCCAGCAATTGCATTACTAGGCATTTATCCACGGGATACAGGTGTGCTGTTTCGAAGGGACACATGCACCCCCATGTTTATAGCAGCACTATCCACAATAGCCAAAGTATGGAAAGAGCCCAAATGTCCATCGATGGATGAATGGATAAAGAAGATGTGGTGTATATATACAATGGAGTATTACTCAGCAATCAAAAAGAATGGGATCTTGCCATTTGCAACTACGTGGATGGAACTGGAGGATATTATGCTAAGTGAAATTAGTCAGAGAAAGACAAAAATCATATGACTTCACTCACAGGAGGACTTTAAGAGACAAAACAGATGAACATAAGGGAAGGGAAACAAAAATAATATAAAAACAGGGAGGGGGACAAAACAGAAGAGACTCATAAATAGGGAGAACAAACTGAGGGTTGCTGGAGGGGTTGTGGGAGGGGGATGGGCTATATGGGTAAGGGGCACTAAGGAATCTCCTCCTGAAATCATTGTTGCACTATATGCTAACTAATTTGGGTATAAATTAAAAAAAAAAAAAAATTAAAAAAAAGAAAAAAGAAAATGGGAGATATTTTTGCAATTTATTTTTTATTGTTAGTTATTTTTTTATTCTAGAGAGAGAGTGTGTGAGTAGGAGAGGGGCAGAGGGAGAGAGAATCTCAAGCAGGCTCCACGCTCAGCTCTGAGCTTGATGCAGGGCTCAACCCCATGACCCTGAAATCATGACCTGAGCTGAAATCAAGAGTTGGACACTCAACTGACTGAGCCCACCCAGGTGCCCCCATTTTTGCAATTTAGTTTAAAAGGTGAGGAGCTAATACAAAATGCTTTTGTAAGTCAGTAAGAAGACCAAGTAATCACTAGGAAATGTAAAAATTATATAAAAAGAGAGTTCACAATAAAAGAGAAAACAATGGCTCTGACATGAAAAGATGCAGAGCTTTATTTTCTAAAAAATCGTGGAAAACTATACATGAGATTTACCACCTTAACCGTTTTAAGCATACAGTTCAGTAGCGTTAAGTAAATTCACATTACTGTGCGCCCATCACCACCATCCATCCACAGAGCTCTTTTCATCGTGCAAAACTGAAAAGTTCTATACCCATTAAACAATGACTCCTCACATTCTCCCCTCCCCCCAGCTCCTGACAACCACCATTCGACTTTCCGTCTCTATAAATTCGACTATGAAGTCATATCAACATGAGGACAGTATTTGTCCTTTTATGTCTGGCTTGTTTCACTTAGCATAATGTCCTCAATGTTCATCCACATTGTAGCATGTGTCAGGACTTCCTTCCTTTTTTAGGCTGAATAACATTCTGTTGTATGTATGTACCACATTTGATCTATTTATTTGTCGTTTGACACTTGGGTTGCTTCTATCTTTTGGCTCTTGCAAATAAAGCCACTATGAACACAGGTGTACAAGTTTGTCTTTAAGTCCCTGTTTTCAATCCTTTTAGGTATATACCCAGAAATGGAATTTCTGTATCATATGACAATTCTGTTTTTAATTTTTTGAGGACCCATCATAACATTTACCATAATGGCTGTACCATTTTACATTCCCACAGCAGTGACAAAGGTTTCAATCTTTCCACATCCTCACTAACCATTATTTTCTCAGAGCTTCACTCTTAGTAAAAGAAATGCAAATTAAAACCACACTGAAATATCATTTTTCACCTATCAGATTGGCAAAGACCAAAAAGCTTGATAACTATCTTGGCAAGAGTGTGGGGAACGGGATTCTTATACACTGTCAGTGTGACGGGATATTGGTTCAGCCTGGAAGAAGAGTGACTTGGTAATATCTTCATATTATATGTGCACACACGGTTTGACCTCGCAGTTTTTTTATTTAAAAAAAATTTTTTTAATGTTTATTTATTTTTGAGAGAGACAGAATGCGAGTGGGTTAGGGGCAGAGAGAAAGGGAGACACACAGTCCAAAGCAGGCTCCAGTCTCTGAGCGGCCAGCACAGAGTCAGACGCAGGGCTCAAACCCACGAGCTGTGAGATCGTGACCTGAGCCAAAGTTGGACGCTCAACCAACTGAGCCACCCAAGCACCCCTTGACCTTGCAGTTTCTAAGAAAGTATCCTATTTACACATCTTCTTGGTTACAACATTATTACAACATTTGTTACAACGTTGTAAGAGCAAATATTAAAAATGATTGGCACCTGTATGTTGGGGCACCTGGATGGCTCTGTTGGACGAGCATCCCACTCTTGATTTCAGCTCAGGTCATGATCACAGGGTTGTGGGATCCAGCCCTGAGTCAGGTTCAGTGCTGAGCGTGGACCCTGCTTAAGATTCTCTCTCTGTGGGTGCCTGGGTGGCTAAGTCAGTTAAGTGTCTGACTTCGGCTCAAGTTGTGATCTCAAGGTTTGTGAATTTGAGCCCCAAGTTGGGCTCTCTGTTGTCAGCATGGAGCCTGCTTTGGATCCTCTGTCCCCCTCTCTCTTTGCCCGTCCCCCATGCTTGTTCTCTGTCCCTCTCTTCCTCAAAAATTAAAAAAGAAGATCTAGAAGTTGATGATCCAAATTAAAGACTAAAATGAATAGATTGAAGCAGCTTCAATTGATAGTGTCTTTTGTTATTACTTCCATGGATAACGAACTACTGGAGAGCAGCGGACTGGCTTTTGTAGGTCAAAACAGACCTTCAAGAAATATTGATTAAATTAATGAAATTATTTTTTAGTCTCTGGCAGAACTGAATTGGCAGGCCACTCAGAGAGGTTAAGTGGCTCGTCCAAGGTCATTCTTATATAATATATATTACCTATTCCTTGTGTGCAAAGCACAGTGGAGAGCACTGTGAAATTGAAAAATTGGACCCCACCTTATAAAAGCTTGACATTTAGTAAAGCATTCTGGCAGACACCATTAAAAATATCAAGATGGTGTGTGTGTGCGCGTGCACGTGTGTGTGTTTAAAGACTTTATTTTTGAGTAATCTCTAACTCAACATGGGGCTCAGACTCACAACCCTGAGATCAAGAGTCACATGCTCTACTGACTGATCCAGCCAGGTGCCCCCAAAATATCAAGGGTTTGTTTTTTTTTATGGTCCTTTCAATTATATCGATAGAGACCATTGTTCTGATGGATAAATTAAGGCACAGATCAAAGAAGCAGTTTCTCAAAAGCCATATGAAGAAACAGAAAGGTGCTGCTGACTATAACAGAGGTCATCCTCACATTTGTGGCCCATCCTTAGTGTTCTAGGGGATTCATTTAGGGGAAGCATTTCTCATCAATGTTCCATGCACTGCATCAGCCTTCTCAAACGTGTCCATGTCCTGTGAGATGCTCCTCTATGAAAGGATTCCAGGGGCGCCTGGGTGGCTCAGTCGGTTAAGTGGCCGACTTCGGCTCAGGTCTTGATCTCACGGTCTGTGAGTTCGAGCCCTGCATCGGGCTCTGTGCTGACAGCTCAGAGCCTGGAGCCTGTTACAGATTCTGTGTCTCCCTCTCTCTGACCCTCCCCCGTTCATGCTCTGTCTCTCTCTGCCTCAAAAATAAATAAACGTTAGGGGCGCCTGAGTGGCTTGGTCGGTTAAGCGTCTGACTTCAGCTCAGGTCATGATCTCACGGTCCGTGAGTTCGAGCCCCGCGTCGGGCTCTGTGCTGACAGCTCGGAGCCTGGAGCCTGTTTCAGATTCTGTGTCTCCCTCTCTCTCTGCCCCTCCCCTGTTCATGCTCTGTCTCTCTCTGTCTCAAAAATAAATAAACATTAAAAAAAATAATAATAAATAAATAAATAAACGTTAAAAAAAAAATTAAAAAAAATTATTAAAAAAAAAAAGAAAAGAAAGGATTCCATAACCTGTATGTGAAATGTTTTAGACATCAGTCTTAAGGTTCCCCATGCAAATAGGCACTTTTTCCCTACCTTTGTCCACTGAGAAGGCCTCAGAGCAGTGACGCCCCATTAGCAACAAGCACGTTGAGCTTGTTGTTGTTGTTGTTGTTGTTGTTGTTGTTGTTGAATTGAGGTGAAAATCAGATCACATAAAATTAACCATTTAATTTTTTTTTTTTTTTTTTTTTTTTTTTTATTTTTTTTTTTTTTTAAATTTTTTTTTTTTTCAACGTTTTTTATTTATTTTTGGGACAGAGAGAGACAGAGCATGAACGGGGGAGGGGCAGAGAGAGAGGGAGACACAGAATCGGAAACAGGCTCCAGGCTCCGAGCCATCAGCCCAGAGCCTGACGCGGGGCTCGAACTCACGGACCGCGAGATCGTGACCTGGCTGAAGTCGGACGCTTAACCGACTGCGCCACCCAGGCGCCCCAATTTTTTTTTTTTTTTAACATTTTTATTTATTTTTGAGACAGGGAGAGACAGAGCATGAATGGGGGAGGGGCAGAGAGAGAAGGAGACACAGAATCGGAAGCAGGCTCCAGGCTCTGAGCCATCAGCCCAGAGCCCGATGCGGGGCCCGAACCCACAGACCGTGAGATCATGACCTGAGCTGAAGTCGGACGCTTAACCGACTGAGCCACCCAGGCGCCCCTAATTTTTTTTAATTTTTATTCTACTATTTTTTTTTGGAGGGGGCACCTGGAAATTAACCATTTTAAAGCATACAGTTCAGTGTATTTAGTACATTCACAAAGTTTTGTAACCAGTACTTGTATCTAGTTCCAAAACATTTTCATTATCCCAAAAGAAAATCTTGTACCCATGAAGCAATCACTCCTCGTGCTCCCTCCCCTTAACCCCTGGCAACCACTGTTTTCTGTCTCTATGGATTCATTATTCTAAATATGTCATATAAATGCGGGGCACCTGGGTGGCTCAGTCGGTTAAGTGTCTGACTTCAGCTCAGGTCACGATCTTGCAGTTTGAGTTCAGGCTCCACGTTGGGCTCTCTTCTGTCAGTGCAGAGCTCGCTTTGGATCCTCTGTCTCCCTCTCTCTCTCTGCCCCTACCCCGTTCATGCTCTCCCTCTCTCTCTCAAAAATAAATAAACACTAAAAAAAACCCATATTTCATATAAATGGAATCATACAAAATACGGTCATTTGTGTCTCACTTTTTTCACTGAGCATAATGTTTTCAAGATTCATCCATGTTATAGCATGTATTAGCATTGCATTCTTTTTATGACTGAATAATATTCCATTGTACAGATATACTATATGTGGTTTATCCAGTATATTGGTTTTTATAGTGTAAGAAGAAAATAAACTTGTCTGTCTTTGTTTAATGGCTCCACCCACCCCCTCTGCAGCAACACTTGCTAACATCTTATAGAAGCACTCTTGGGAAAATACTGCACAAGATATTTGCTAATGGCGATGGTCAGGCTTTGGGGAAGAGGATCCACCTAATGATGAAGTACAGTTAATAGCTCTCCAGAAGGGGTTCACTGTTTATCAAGCCTGTGTTTTAGTTTTTAAAAACCGTACCAGCTGTTTCATTTTCTGCTTAGAAGACTCAGCAGAAGAGTTTAAGTTCTCCTCTCCATTTTCTTCACCTCATTCCCATCTCTTCACCAGTCGTCCTGTAGTAAATGCTGCTGGTTACGTGCCTTTACAGGGACGGTGCACCCATTCTCCACTAATGACCCACAGCTTCACCTTTCTTCCGAGACTCAGTCCACTTGAGCTGCCTCATCCAGGCATGCCAGGGAAATTATGCTCCTCCTTTCCCCACCTCCCAGTGGCCGACAGCCTACGAATGACTGATGTGGGGTACAAAGTCCAGCTCACTTGCTTCTGAGAGGGATAAACCTTGTGGTGCATTTTACGCCTCAGAGCTCACTGTAGGATCAGACTGAGGCTAGACATCTTTGCTTGACTTCTTCTCCTTCTCTCTCCTCCTGGCCCTATCCTTGTCCTAATAAATCATTTGCACAAGAATCCCTGTCTCAGGCTCTGCACCTAGGTCCCCAACTTAAGCTATTACTGTGGATAGTCCTGGCTCCCAGAGCGACTTCCTGCTACCAGCAGCAGGCATACATCTTCATCTAGAGCCCTGCAGATTGTACCTCCTCCAAGAAGCCCTCCTGGACCTGGGCCCTCACTCTCTGGCAGCATGTTTATTTAATAAGGAAATTGGATGCCTACTCTAGCCAGATACTGTGCTAACCATTTTATGTATATTAGCACATAATCCTCTTAACAAACTGATTAGGTAAAGACTATTGTGCTCTTACAGATGAAGAAACTGAGGTTCAGATGAGGCTCAGAGAGGTTGAATGTCTTGTTCACATAGTTAGAAAGTAATGGGAGCTAGGGAGGATTTGTCTGATTTCACACCCTTGTATTTAACTGCTACACTCTACCCTGTATTATAGCATCAGAACTTTTTTTTTTATAGGTCTACCCCAGACAGTGGGACTACGTACAGAGCAGAGAGCTACATGTTGTTATGTCTATTACTGACAGATTGCACTGAGGGCTACCGCTTATTAAAAATGTTCCTTGAGTATCTTTGCTACTCAGCCCAAGGGATTCTACAGTAACTTTGGAGCTTCCCCTTCATCATGCCTGCCCTAGGAGGTAGGGTGAAACCCTTTGCCTCTAAGCTCCTTGGGGCACAGTGTTTTCCTTGAGCCCCTGCCAAAGCTGCAGTTGTAGGCATCCCTGCCTTCCACTCCACTGCAGAGCAGGGATCTGCATTGCTGAGCAGCAGTGGGAGACAGCTCATCACCCCCCTGGAGGTCTCCTGGGTTCACAGAAGAAAGAGCAGGCAGTGAAGTGGGGTTGGGGGATCAGACCTGGGCCAAGTGAAGAGGGGAGAGTGACTCCAGGGGGAGAAGACCAAGGGAAGGAGAGAGATTTGGGGGAGGAGGCAGGGTAGTGGGAGCTGAGTAGGGAACTGCTGGTTATTCATTTATTCGACAAAGTGTTTTAACCATCTACAATGTCTTAGGCACCGTTTTGGGGGCTGACAAATCAAAGACCATGCTTTAATGAGGCAACATGGGAAGAACAATAAAAATAATCATATTTATGGTTAATATTTTTTGAGTATTTACTATGGAGTCAACATTTATCTTATCCTCACAAAAATCTCAGGCATTTGATGCTATTATTAACCTGTTGTATAGATGGTGAGAAGACACAGAGTAGCCAAGTGACTGGCCAAGGTTACACAGAGTTTGAGCAGGGTCCCTCATCTCCTTAGAGATTGATGCCAAGGCCTCTGTCTTCTTACTGACGACAGTGATTTGGAAAGCACATTCTTGTAAGAAAAATTCAGACAATAGCAATGAAACTCAATTTTTCTTTGCCCATGCCCATACCCAGCAGTCTTCACCCCAGGCTGTGTTCCCTTCCAACCCAGTTACAAAAACTATGAGTCCATATACATTATTTTTGATATGAGTGGGCTTCCTGTACATAAGGTTCTACAACTTGCTTTTTCTCCCCCTAACAAAATGTCTTGAACACAGTTTCCTATTGTAAACACAGTTCTACTTCCCTCTTCCTAATTGCTGCATAGTATTCCATGGCATGGATGTACCCTAGAGAAAAGGTGTTTCCAGTTTTCCGCTATTACAAACAATGCTGCCATTCACAACTTTTCCAAAAGCTCCGCAGATCTTCTTCCTACTGCAGAGTTGGAAAGTTTCTTCCGGAAGGACCCATGTGATGAATCCCGCGAAAGCACTAACCAACTGCCAATCCAACAGTAGCTGTTTATGCTTAGGCAACAATCTGTTATTATTCCGCCTACCCCCCCCCCCTCCCGGATTTTATTGTCTTGCGAGAAAAGCAGCTGCCTCAGGTCCTGGCTAGTGGGTTAAACAGACCCCAAACGTGGAACCTTCAGCCACAGAAAACGAGGCTGTGTCTTAAAGGCATATTCGTTCCTCTGGGAGTTGTAGTTTTGCTGGGCAACGGAGCCACCTTCTCGCCTCACCTCCCATCTAGATCTGAAGACTCGCCCTCTAGGAAAGCGCTGCCCTAACCAGATTTGCGTACCTGTGCAACAAATAGCTCGGGGTTAGTTTTTTGGGGGAGAACAAGCCAGGACCGGCGGAAGGACGAAACTACATTTCCCAGGGTGCGCCGCGAAGGAACGAGCAGCCACGCCTTAAAGGGCCCGCTGCGTCCGACAGAGACAGATACCTCGGCCCGCGCTGGTCCCGGCCTCGCACACCCCAGTGATCCCACAGTTTTTCGGCCCACGCTCTCGGATCGGTAGGATGCAGCTAGGCCAGTGGCCTCCCTGTTCCCGATAGGGAGGAGTTTCCGGGAACTCTGCCGGCGTCCCTGGGCGCCCACTGTCTATAGGGGGCATCTGCAGGTCCTCCTACTCCTTGGCCTGGGTCTTTTCAGCGGGAGCTCCGGGACGTGGCAAGTGCTGGGGCACTTGGGGGCACCTGGGACAGGGAGGGATACGGGCCCCAGAGGACCCTTACCCCTGAGACAAGTGGGACGCTGGATGCCGGCGCTGCTGACTTTGCTTTGAGGCCGCGTCTCCTGCCTCAGTTTACCCGACCTGGGCTCGTCAGTATGCACAAATCTCAATTAGAGGACGTCTGTATAATTTGCAAAGTGGTTTTATTACCAGTCAACTTCTTTCTGCCTTTTTATTTTCTAGAAGGCAAATTAGATCCCTTCATAAGACAGTCCCCCCCCCCCACTCCCCCGCCCCTTTAAAGTTCTAAAATGCAAAATCCCTGTTCCACCTATCTTCAAAAAGCATAACTGGAAGAGATTATTCTGTCCCTGGCTCCCCTTCCTTATCCAATTTTGGAATGAGGAAAACTGGCTGAAGACATTAAACTTGGCCTCAATAGATGAAGTTTTATCAAAGTGGGCAGAATATTGGAATAGAGGTCTAAGTTTTCTGTAAATGTTAGGTATGGCAGAGGGCATAGACTCTAGACTCCAGGAGAGATGTCTTGTTTTCGACAGGGTGGTTAAGAACATGAACCTTGGTGTTGGACACACCTGGCCTGCCTGTGCTAGTGGTATATGGCTTTGAGCAGACTATTCTTGTCTTTCAGCTAGTTTCCTTATCTCTGTCACGGGTGTGGTAAGATGCAATTCAGAGGGCTATTGAGTGAGTCACGTGAGCTGATTCTGTAATGCCTTTGGCCTCGGTCCCTAAAAAAAAAAGTTGATGTGTTATCATAAAATACTCTTTTGGCTGATCTGGCAAGGCATGCTCCTCCGCCTGGCTTGATTTCCCTAGGCCTTCCCTGGTTTTTACTTCTTCACGGGCATCTTTGACTAGGAGATCATTTCAGAGCAATCACTCCCACCTGCCACCAGCTTCAGGGTCAAGTTAAACTGTGCTGTTTCCTTTCCCTGCTGGAGAGAACTACCCCTTCAGCGTGCCACTTCTTTTGCATTTTATTTAATACTGGTAACATTCCTAGGAGGTTGGTATCTTTGGCTTACAAAGGTTAGGTAACCTGTTCAAATCACACAGGAAGAGACACAGTTGGGAACAGAGCCCTGAGGGCTGATTCCCAGTCCTAGAAGGCTCTTCTGCCTAGTAGAGTGCAGTCCAGATAGGGCTACCCTCCTCCCTCTGGCCATGATCTGTCACCTGTCCGTGTCTCCCAGTCATTATGCTGAGACCAACACGGGGCTCAGACTTCCTGGGTCATTGGACTCTCCTTGGGGCATTTCTTCCTTGCTCTCTTTCAGCCCCTTTGCTTGGGACCAAATATCATTACCACCATCACCTGCATATAAATTGGAGCAACCCAGGTCCCAATCGTGGCTGCAGCATCCATTAGCCTCTGTAAAGTGGAAGTGATAATAATTATCCTGCGGGGATGTTGTGAGAATGAAAAGTCATAATGTCTTAACCGTGGACCAGAGTGGGGAGCTCAGTCCCAGTGCTTGTTATCATTAACATCCTCCTCATTCCATTATCACCTTGCATTTAGACTTTATCATAATAGCTAATATACACTGAGCACTTTACTCATATTTACTCCTTTTGTTCTTTCCTTGTCCCTACAAAGTGGGTTCAGTGTAGTGTTTAAGAGAATGGACTCTGGAGAAAGTATCAGGTTCAAATTTGGCTGTGCTACTTGCTAGCCGTGTGACCTTGGACAGGTTACTTCATCTCTCTTTGCCTCAGTTCCTTAATCTTTGAGGATAGAGTGTACTTGCCTGACATTAAGTTAGAAGTTCTTACGGTGATTTTTTTTTTTTTCCTTTGAGAGAGATGATATTATATTCCCCATGTTGGTTCAGGTCCTTGGAGAAGCAGAGACCGCAATGGGACTAGACTTGCAAGAGATTTATTGGGGAAGGGCACAAAGGGGAGGTAGCTAGAGGATGCAGGGAGAGCTGTTAGGCACCAGAAGAAGCACCAGAAGGGAGGAAGGGAGGAAGGGAGGGAGGGAAGAAGGAAGGAAGGAAGGAAAGAAGGAAGGAAGGACGGATGGACAGACAGAGGGAGGGGCAGGGTTGGAAGGATCTCTGATTGCCTTGCAGTGTCTGTCGGATTGATGGGGACTCCAGGAACTAGGGTTGCCTGTCGGAGGATCCTCATCTTGCAGGAATGAGTTTGTGTTCATGTCCCTGCTGCGCGGAGTCACTGGTTGGGAGCAATTGGTAGGAAGTGTGGCCTCCACGTGAACAAGCTGGGGAGCACTTGTCAGTTCTCCTCTCTGCTGCAGGAGGCCTGCGAGGATTAGGGGTGCCAAAGATCACACAGTGAGTGCCAAGCTGGAATCCCTCGAGGCTCCTTTATTGGAAAGGCCAGATGGACATCTTAGGGAATGCCTTTTCCTCAGGTGGCTGGCCAAGATCTCTACCTCAGATTTCCCTTCTGGATTCCCTCCCGGGCTTAGCAGGGAACAGAGAAATTTCTGTTAGCGGTGGAGGCTTTCCCTGAAAGCTGGTGGGAGCGTGTCAAGTGGTGGTGTTTGTCAGCCCTAACCATAGGCTGGAGGGTCTGGCTTACGTAAGAGGGCGCTGTTGCTGTTGGCTCTTAGTTGGTGCTTGGGCTGACTAGTGGACACACACTCTGGGCACCCCATCATCCCCATTCCGAGCTTTGGAGGTTGGAGGCGGGAGGAGGGGATGGGCTGCCTTGTGGGACAGCAGCCGGATCCCTGCCAGAGGTGGATGCCAAGGTACTTTTGAGCACTTGTCTACAGGTAGTCTTGGGTCCTCTCAAGTCAGATTAATTTCCCAACTGGTAGGAGAGGAATTTTGAGGAGGATAGTAGAGGGTGAAGCCATAACTTTGGCCCACCTTCCCCTCTCTTGCTCAGAGTACCCTGGAGAAAGATGGCTGACCGGTGGGTTGTAGCCCCCTTCTGGCTCGGAGCTTCTGGGGAGGGGGTCTCCTCTGAGGTCCTTGTAGTGGGCACTGTAGGCACCCTGCCCTCTGCCCTTGAACAGGCTGGTGCACCCCTCCCACAGGTGCCCTCTTCTCCAGGGAATTGCCCTTGGCTTCAGGAGCCTGGGAGGCTAGAACCTCCCTCTCTCCCCTCCTCCTAGCTCACAGCCAATAATTGAATGCTGAGGGGCAGCCCTTTGCTTTAAGGTGGGACCCACTGTCAATCCCGTCTTGCTTCCCTCACTTCCTCTCCGGAGGAAATCAAATGCATCCACACTGACAAAGTCAAATGTAATATAACGCAGCAATCCCATTCCCGGGTGTACATTGGCAGAGGTGAAGTCTTATGTTCACACTAAACCTGCATACAACTTTTTTTTTTTTTTTTTTTTTTTTTTAAGAGAGAGCACGAGCGGGAGAGGGGCAGAGAGAGAGGGAGACAGGATCTGAAGCGGGCTCCGCACTGTCAGCAGTGAGCCCGATGTGAGGCTCGAACTCACAAAACTGTGAGACCATGACCTGAGCCGAAGTCGGACGCTCAACCAACTGAGCCACCCAGGTGCCATACAAATGTTTATAGCAGCTTTGTTCATGATTCCTCAAAGCTGGGGATAGCCCCAAATGTCCTTGGATGGATGGAGAAACAGACCACGGAGGTCACTTCATGCAACGGACTGTTGTTTGGCAAATAAAGAGAAAGAAGTAGTGATATGCACAGTCAACTTAGATGAATCCTAGAGGCATTATGTTGAGTGAAAGAAGGCAATCTCAAAAGATTACATTCCAGCCATGGCTGTGGAGAACAGAGTGTGGTTGTCAGGGGTGAGGGATGGAGGAGGGCGTGACCAAGGGGATAGCATGCAGGAGGTTTTTTTTGGGTGTGGAAAGTGGTGGTGGCCACAAGAATCTATACATGTGTTAAAAGTTCATTGAACTATCAATTTCAGGGTAGAATAAATTTTTTGCGATGTCCACACACACCTGTATCTCTGCCGCAGGGAACCCCCTCAAGTTTGGCCAGAATGGCGCAGCCAAAGGGGGTTGATTGGACGGTCGTCATCCTGACGTGCCAGCACAAGGATAATGTCCAGGTCTTCCAGAGAGGTAGGGACCCCCTCCTTCCCACTTTACCCCTGATGGAGAACCCTCACCGTACCCCCACAGCCTCAGGAGCCAGGAAACCTGGGTTCAGGCCCAGATTCTGCTGCTTTCTAGCCATGAGACCTCAAGACACATCGTATTATTTCACTGAGACTCAAATTTTTTCATCTGTTAAATGGGATTGGTTGTACTTACCTCACAGAGTTGGGCGAAGATCTAAGGAGCTACTCCATGAAAAGCTACTGAGTGCTCGCTCTGGCAGCACAGGTACTGAAAATAGAACCACACAGAGAAGGTCAGCATGACTGCTGCTCAAGCGTGCCATGCAAATTTGTGAAGATTCCATATTTTTTACGAATATCAAATCATGGTGTTGCACGGCTGAAACAAATGTAATGTTGTATGTCAATTATACCTCAATTAAAAAGAAGACCCTAGGACAAAGAAAATAAAATAATGGCTATCAGTAGATTTGCTCTAGGTGCTTTGGACCAGGGTGGGGAGGCTGGGGGCCAGTCTCAACTTGTGTTCTGACCACAGAGCTGGAGGTGCGGCAGAAGCGGGAGCAGATCCCGGCCGGGACACTGTTACTGGCTGTGGAGGACCCTGAGATGCGCGTGGGCAGTGGAGGAGCCACCCTCAATGCCCTGCTGGTGGCTGCGGAACACCTGAGTGCCCGGGCAGGCTTCACCGTGAGTGCTCCTGAAGTGCCATCCTCTGGCACATGTCCCGGTCACAACGGGGATGCGGGCTTCAAACAGGTTGTTTCCGAGGTCACACTGCTCCTGGGGCTCCATTGCCTGGCCAGTTCAGCATTTGGTATTAGTTTCTGTGCGTGTAGATTGGGTAGATTTATCAGGAGGGGGCAGAAGGCAGGGCCAGGCTTTTTAGTGGTTTTAGAACATTGGAGCCAGTATCTCAGAATTGGGCTTTCTCGCATCTCTTGAAAACTTCCTGCCTCTCCTTTCCACATGACATCTCTTTGCTGGAACTGGGATAAGGCTGCCTGCTTTGTGCAGGGCCCAGGGGTCAGTGTTCCCACCAGGTTCACCTTCCAGACACACACAGCCACTTCACTCAGTCACCTGGCCCTCATGGCACCCTGACATAGGGAGTGAGGGTGGTCATAGGAATGGACATGCTCTGATGATGGAGGTGGCACCGGCAGGGGAGGCCACCACTGTGTGGTTGCCGTGGAGCTTGACTTACTGTGAGTCACCCGGCCAGCCCCACATCCTTGCTTGTAGCTTTTCCCAAAAAGCAGGGGCAGAGAAGTGGCCCAGGTAGAGGGCCACTAGGCTTCTTTATCCAGGAGGGGCCAGAGCTGCCCCTTGCTTGCCTATGGCCATTGGTCTTGACCTTGTCTTTTCTTCCTTTGGTACCTGAGGGGATTTGTGTTGGGGTCTCTCCCTGGACAAGAGGACAACATCCTCGGGTACCATCTGCCCAGGCTTCTGTCAACGGGGCTCTTCCGCTTCTGACAGGTGGTGACATCTGATGTCCTGCACTCGGCCCGGATCCTTATCCTGCACATGGTTAGTAGAGGGCCTTGTAGTTCTTCAGGGGCCATGGAGAAGGCTGGAAGCATCAGTCCTCGGGGTTAGAAAGTTGTTCTACCATTGTGTGTGTGCAAGGTGTTCCTTGTGCAGATACAGAAGAATCAGAATCGGAATTGATCCAAATGTCCAGAAATAGGGAACTGGCTGAATATAAGCAGTATATCCTCCTGGTGGAATGTTAGACAATGATTTAAAAGTCCAGCTGGGGCGTCTGGGTGGCTCAGTCGGTTAAGCATCTGACTCGTGATTTTGGCTCAGGTCGTGATTGTGAGGTTCATGGAATTGAGCCTTGTATTGGCTCTGCACTGACAGCACAGAGCTTGCTTGGGATTCTCTCTTTCCCTCTCTCTGCCCTTCCTCCACTTGCGTGTGTGTGCGCGCATGCTCTGTCTCTCTCAAAATAAATAAATAAACTAAAAAAAAAAAAATTCCAGCTAACTCTACACATTTACCTGGAAAGAGACTTACTAGCTCTGTGACCTTGGACAAATCACTTGACCCTTTCTTTCTAGGTCTTACCTTCCTCATCTGTAAAATGAAGATGGCAACAGTTTCCACTTTGTGTGGATGTGCTGAGATGATC
Source organism: Panthera leo (assembly GCF_018350215.1). Classification (NCBI taxonomy): domain Eukaryota; kingdom Metazoa; phylum Chordata; class Mammalia; order Carnivora; family Felidae; genus Panthera; species Panthera leo. Next base: position 48,474,090 of record NC_056693.1, on the reverse strand, counting down.
CATTTAAATGTTAAATGGGGCCTGGCCTGGCTCACTGTGATCATTCAATGGATGTATTTTCATTGTTAAGGGGAAAAGGCCAGCCACACAAGTTTATATAGAATGATCTCAATTTTTTTTTTAATGTTTACTTATTTTTGAGAGAGAGCCAAAGCATGAACAGGGGAGGGGCAGAGAGAGAGGGAGACACAGAATCTGAAGCAGGCCCCAGGCTCTGAGCTGTCAGCACAGAGCCTGACATGGGGCCCGAATCCACGAACCATGAGATCATGATCTGAGCTGAGGTCGGACACTCAACCAACTGAGCCACCCAGGCGCCCTGATCTCAATTTTATAATTGGAATTTTGTGTGTGTTTTTAAACTTTCTTTAGCCATTCTTTTCCTTTTTTTTTTTTTAAGATTTTTTTTAAAGGCCTGAAGAGACTGGAAGTTTTATTTATTTTTTAAAGTTTACTTATTTATTTATTTATTTATTTATTTTTTATTTATTTTTGGGACAGAGAGAGACAGAGCATGAACGGGGGAGGGGCAGAGAGAGAGGGAGACAACAGAATCGGAAACAGGCTCCAGGCTCTGAGCCATCAGCCCAGAGCCTGACGCGGGGCTCGAACTCACAGACCGCGAGATCATGACCTGGCTGAAGTCGGACGCTTAACCGACTGCGCCACCCAGGCGCCCCTACTTATTTATTTTGAGAGAGAGAAAAAAAGAGAGAGAATGAGTTGGGGAGGGACAGAGACAGAGGGAGAAAGTCCCAAGCAGGCTCTGTGCTGTCAGCACGGAACCTGATATGGGGCTTGAAGTCACAAACAATGAGATCATGACCTGAGCCAAAATCAAGTGTCGGATGCTTAACTGACTGAGCCACCCAGGGGCCCCGAGATTTTTTTTTTTTAATTTTTTTTTTAATGTTTATTTATTTTTGAGACAGAGAGAGACAGAACGTGAATGGGGGAGGGTCAGAGAGAGAGGGAGACACAGAATCTGAAGCAGGCTCCAGGCTCTGAGCTGTCAGCACAGAGCCCGATGCGGGGCTCGAACTCACAGACCGTGAGATCATGACCTGAGCCGAAGTCGGACGCTTAACCGACTGAGCCGCCCAGGCGCCCCAGCCCCGAGATTTTTAAAATAATCTCTACACCTAGCGTGAATCTCTAACGTACAGTCCTGAGATCAAGAGTCGCAGGCTCCACTGACTGAGCCAGCCAGAGACCCTTTTAATTGGAATTTTGATGAAGATGAATGTCAATCCACATGCAAGAAATAATACAGAGAGAGAAGCCTTTGTAAACTTTGCCCATATCCCCCCAGTGGTAACAAATTCAACAGCTATAGTGTAACCACAGTCGGATATTGACATTGATACAATTCCCAAACTTTTCCCCTAGTTTTACTTGTAGTGTGTGTGTGTGTGTGTGTGTGTGTGTGTGTGTGTGTGTGTGTGTATTAGTTACTGTTGTCTCTCCACCTTCTCATGATCTCATTTAAAAAAATTAAAGAAAAGTCTAAAAGGATGTACCTCAAAATGAGGGCAATGGCTGTCATCCCTGAGGAACTGTTTTCTTTGGGCACATCTGCATTTTCTAATTTTTCACCATCATCATATAATTGAAAACATTTTAAGAAAAAAATAAAACGAGAAAACGCTTTTTAAGTTACTGATTTATTAGGTAGGCTCCATGCCCAACACTCGAACTCACGACTCCGAAATCAAGAGTTGCGTGCTCCACTGACTAAGCCAGCCAGGCACCCTGAGAAAACACATTTTTAAAAGTCTTCTAGGTTGATGGCTTCCTGCCTTTGCACAGCTGATAGGTTGTCCCCAGGCTCTCTGCCCCAAGGGTTCTTTTCCTGTCCGTGCTCCCTCCCTAGGGCCGAGACTTCCCTTTTGACGACTGTGGCAGGGCCTTCACCTGCCTCCCTGTGGAGAACCCCCAGGCTCCCGTGGAGGCTGTGGTCTGCAACCTGGACTGCTTGCTGGACACCATGAGCCATCGGGTAAGGCTGGCCATAACCACAGGGCCTCATCCCAGAGACAGCCACACCCCTCCCACTGCACCAGCAGCTGTACAGTCTGTGCTGGCACAGACAGGAGATGCCAGGAAGAAAGGCTTTGGAGGTGCCCAGAGTTAGAGCTTCTGAAGGTTAGTCTTGGCCAGATTGGTGGGGAGGTGTGGCCCTCAGAGGACGGGGGAGGGTTGGTATCAGCGCCATGGGTCAGGGGAGGCCCTGTTACCTCGGCAGACAGGGTCTTTCTGGACAGGATGGCTGCTGGAGTGCATAGAACAGGCCAAGACTGGGCTGTGTGGGAGCAGAGGAAGGGTTGGTCCAGGCCACCAGCTGCATTCTGTCTCTCTCACAGCTGGGCCCAGGCTCCCCACCGGGTGTGTGGGTTTGCAGCACCGACATGCTGCTGTCTGTTCCTCCAAACCCAGGTGAGCCTGAGAAGCCTTGGGACTGCCTTCCCTGGCCACAGCCAGATACCTTTCTTCACTTGGTCTCTGGGCCTGGCCTGATGCCCTGTTCAGAAAGGAAACTGTAGGGTGTGGAGAATGAAGCCCAGACCGAGTTAGGGCTTCCTCTTCTGGGCCTCAGTCTTCTTGGCTGTAGGATGGAGACACCCAGCCCTGCCCCTTCTGCCCTGCAGGGCTCTGTGGAAGAATTTGGGGAGGGGAGGTATTGTCATTCTCCCAGAGGAATTGAATGTCCATTTGGCTTTGGAAACCATATTCCCTTTAGAGTTGTCTGGATTCCTCTGCCCTGTGCTCTTGCCTCCACCTGGTTGGAGACCCCTGTCTTGGGTTGAGGCCCCTGGGGTAACCTCCTAACTGCCCCATTCACAGGGATCAGCTGGGACAACTTCCGGGGAGCCAAAGTGATTGCCCTTCCAGGGAACCCGGCCTATGCCCGGAACCATGGCGTTTACCTCACTGACTCCCAGGTAGGGCCCCTGGGGCAGCTGTGTGGGCAGCTTGACCATCTGGGTTGGCCTCCTGGTCCTATGCTTGGGGAATCCTCTCATCCTGGACTTTCTAGCATGGTCTGGATTTGGAGGAGGTCCCCTCTGAACAGCCCTTGTGCTCATTTAGTCTTTTGCCAAACATGAATTGCACACCGACCCTGTGCTAGGGTCTGTGCTCGAGGCTGTGAAAACATGCAAAGCCTGCCTTCTACCATCAGGGGTGGGAGTCTTCAGTGCTCGTGTCCTTGGGAGCACCCTGGTACCTGTCAGACTTCCATCCTAGGTTTTCATTTGGAGAACACCTTGCGATGCCCTCCTTGCTGGTCCTTTCTTGCTCCTTTCCCTAACTCTGTTTTCTCCCCACATAGGGCTTCGTTTTGGACATTTACTACCAGGGCACCGAGGCAGAGATACAACGGTGTGCCAGGCCGGATGGGCAGGTGCCACTGGTACAGCTGCCAGACCCACACTAGGGTCTTTGGAGACCTTATGGGACGAGGAAGGGAGGGTTTGCCTATCTGCACTCCTTCCGGAAGATTCTAGGGCAGGCTAGAACCAGGATCTGAGTAAGGTCTAGAACTGGCATTCAGGGGAGCTGGTGGAGCCAGAATCTGAGGCAGGTGTGGCAGAAAGGCTGGAACCAGCCTGTGAGTAATTTCAGGAACACAGTTGGGAGGAAGTCTAGAATCTGATTTGGGGGATCCTTCTAGAATGAAAGGCAAGGATAGGAACATTGGGTAAGGGTCTGGGACTGGACCTTGAGGAAGATGGGGAACTATTTCTCATTCTCTGTCTCTAGTTCAGGGAGGCCTGACAATTGGGGTGGGGGTCCCAGAAGGTGGGTATTGAGGGGTCCCTTGGTGGGAGCCACTCCCACTAAGCCTGGATCCTGGGTGCTGGAGTGGCCCAAAGACAAAAGACCCTGCCTGGTATGGCAGCCAGCCTTGCTTGGCCCATCTGCATGAGTCCTTCCCAATTCAGGGCCCAGGCTGGCCCCAGAGTCCCACAACCTGACTTGACCTCTCTAGGTCTCAGGGATCGCCTTCTTCTCTGTGGAGACTGCTGAGCACCTCCTGGCCACCCATGTGAGCCCACCCTTGGATGCCTGCACCTACATGGGCTTAGACTCTGGAGCCCGGCCTGTCCAGGTGATTGGGGGTGTGGGCTGGGGACCTCTGGCCTTGGGTAGAGGCCCTGACACTGGCAGCCTGGTGGTCCCTTTCGTCTCTGGGAATGGGACTGCCCCAGCTCAACCTAGGAACCTTCTCAATAGATGTGCTTCCTACCCCTGCCCCAGCTATCTCTCTTTTTCGACATCCTGCTCTGCATGGCCCGGAACGTGAACAGGGAGGACTTCCTGGTGGGGCAGCCTCCAGAGATGGGCCAAGGTGACATGGACATCGGAAGTTACCTGCGGGGTGCCCGGGCTGAACTGTGGAAGGAGCTTCGTGACCAGCCCCTCACCATGGGTGGGTACTACCTCTTGGCTCTCTGGGGAGACCATGGGAGTGAGGACCCCCCCAGGATGAGGCAGCTGCCTGCCTGGCCCCTAGGCTTCTGGACCATGCAGGCCTAGTGCATGCCAGACAATTAACCCTCTCCGAATCCAGAGCCTGTAGCCCTCTTCCCTTCTTCCTTTGTCTTGTTCCTGGGCTCCAGTTCCAGTCTTTCTACTTTCTAGCTGTGTGACTTGGACAGGTTGCTGAGCCTCTCTGGATCTCAGCCTCCCCATCGGCACAATGGGCTCATTGCCATGCCTGCCTTCCCCTGGCCTGGTTAAGAGGTGTCTTCGGTGGGAGGCCTGGCCTGGCATCAGAGCTGCAGCAGGCATGGGGTTGGGGTCGGTACTTGTATCTTTACAGCTTATGTCCCTGATGGCAGCTACAGCTACATGACCAGCTCGGCCAGTGAGTTCTTACACAGCCTCACATTTCCAGGGGCTCCCAGGGCCCGGGTAGTGCACTCCCAGGTGGAGGTAAGACCTGCCTGGAGGGAGGGCCAGCAGAAGTGCCTGCTGGGTGCCTGTGGACAGGTGGGATGGGGGCTCCAGGAAAGGGAAGGAATAGTCCATCCTTGGAATAGAGTATGTGTAGGTGTTATTATCCCCATTTCACACATGAGGCACTGGAGGCTCAGAGAGGTTAAGTAGCTTGCTTAAAGCCACAGAGCCAGTAAGTGGTCATTTCAGGATTCTACATGCAGGTCTGCCTGAGAAACTAGAGAAGACTCCCTTCATGCTTTTCTGTGGGGTCTGCTGGGGGATAAGAACATTTGAGGTGATGGGCCTGGGTCGTTCCCATGGGCTAAGAAAAGTAGCAGGGAGAGCTCATAGGTGGCCCTCAGGGTGGCAGGGATAGGGGTAGCTGCACAGATGGGAGAGGTTTCCTGGGAGAGCTGTCATTTGGTGGGACCTCTGTTACTGTGTTCAGATTTGTACTGGAGGAGAACACAGGCAGAGCATGCCGCTAGGGGAGCTTCTGGAAGAGCGGTGTGAACAAGAGGGGATGGGAGTTGGCCTGAGGCTGGGGTCAGGGCAGAGGGATGTGCCTGGCTGTCAGGGCACAGGGAGCAGCAGGCATTCTGGCTGGGGCCTTGGCTGTGGGGGAGCCTGGGTCCTGGGCCCTCACAATATTCTGCTTGGCTTCCCAGGAGCCACAGCTCCTGGGTGCCAAGAGCTCCGTGGTCAGCTGCCTGCTGGAAGGCCCTGTCCAACTGGGTCCTGGGAGTGTCCTGCAGCACTGCCATCTTCAGGTGAGGCCAGGGGCAAGCAGGAGGGCAGCGCTCCAGGGGCCAGGGTCCTGTGTGTGTGTGTGTGTGTGTGTGTGTGTGTGTGTGTGTGTATGTGTGTGTGTGTGAGTGTGTGTAGGTACTTAAGGCTGTGCTAGGATGCATACCTTTTCTCCTATCAGGGCCCTGTTCATATCGGCACTGGCTGCTTGGTGAGTGGCCTGGACACGGCCCAGTGCAAGGCACTGCACGGCTTGGAGCTGCATGACCTCGTCCTTCAGGGACACCACGTGCGGCTGCACGGCACCCCCAGCCGTGTCTTCACCCTCGTTGGCCGTCTGGACAGCTGGGAGGTTAGGTGTCCACCCTGCCTCCCCGAGGGTTCCAGCCCATCTCCTGCAAGTCTCCCTGAACACTGGCCTGAGGGATAGGTGGTGAGGAGGGTGCAGCCAGTTGTCTCAACAGGCCTTCACCACCCTCCTTGTCTGCTCTATGTGGTGGGCTTGGTGGGGTGGCCCGTGTTATAGGCCAGACACTGAGGCACAGAGAGGGTGGTGACCCACCTTGGACCTCAGAGCTGGTTATGATGGATTGGGCCGAGTGCCAGGCACCTGGGCAGGAACATCGAGGCTCCAGGGCTTGACGCTGGTGTCTCAGAATTTCCTTGCATATGTGCTCGTCACTCTTGCTATCCCCTCTGGCCTCAGTGTCCCTAACCCCCTTCCTGCCTCCTCCTCTTCCCCCAGAGACAGGGGACAGGAACGTATCTTAACATGTCCTGGAGTGAATTCTTCGAGAAGACAGGCGTTCGGTAAGGTTAACGGCCCAGATGGGACTCTACAGGCCTAGGCAGCTAGGGCAGGGCATCTGCTTCTCTGAGGCTCACCCCTGCCCTCGCTCCTGCCCCAGAGCAGCACCCGGCCCCCTAACCATCCCTGGGCTCCAAGGTAGTTTTGGGCAGCCTGATTTGTCCCACCATCTTTCTGAGCAACTACAGATTGCTGGCTATACTCAGGGTTTGGGATTTTGTCCAGTGGCCTGGGAAAAGAGGCAAGGCAGCCGGGCCTCTCTCTCTGAGCTGCACACTTGTGCTGCCTCTGGAGGAGTCTGTCCTGTCACCATGAATGAGCCAGCCCCCAGCTGACAGTCAGTCAGGGCTTGGTGATCAGGCAGGAGCCCTTGCTTCCCCCCTGCTAATATGTCTTTCCCCCACATCAGAGACTGGGATCTGTGGGACCCAGACACGCCCCCTGCGGAGCGTTGCCTTCTTAGTGCCCGCCTCTTTCCCGTGCTCCACCCCTTGAGGGCCCTGGGACCCCGGGACATGCTGTGGATGCTGGACCCCCAGGAGGATAGGGGCAAGGCCCTGCGGGCCTGGCGAGCCTGCTGGCGTCTGTCCTGGGAGCAGCTGCAGCCGTGCCTGGACCGGGCTGCCACACTGGCCTCCCGCCGGGACCTGTTCTTCCGCCAGGCCCTGCATAAGGCGAGGCATGTGCTGGAGGCTCGGCAGGACCTCAGCCTGTGCCCGCTGATCCGGGCCGCTGTCCGAGAGGGCTGTCCTGGGCCCCTGCTAGCCACGCTGGACCAGGGTGAGTGTGCTGGAAAGCCAGTCCCAGCGTCACCTGCCCTACCTGCCCTCTGGATCATCAACCTGAGGGTACTAGGGAGCTGTGAGACTTCAAAGTGGGGGAGAGACACAGTGGAGTGTACTTGTAAGTTTGGGGGGAAGTTTCCTCCCCATCAGTGGGGAGTTTGGTGAGAGGCTGAGGCTTGGGGCTGAGCCTCTGGGTCCTATGAGCATCAGCAAACCCAGCAAACTTTGCACTGGGTTGGGATGTGGTTGGCTCTACCCAGAGGCCCAGGCACACTGGCTGGGGGCTCAGCTGTAGCCTGCTAGGCAACACCTCATTAGCCCCATTGAAGCTGGTTGATGGTGGGGCTGAGACCGAACCCGGGTGGTTTGACCCTGAAGCCTGAGCTCCTAACCACTGTGGACATCCTGGGTGAGGGGGTGAAGAGGGGGCTGGGGCTGATAGGTTGAGAAGAACCTTGCTTGGCGGAGGAGCAGGGAACATTCATAGGCAAGAATATATCTTGGGTCCAGGTGAAGAGGTGTGAAGGACCTGGAGTGTTTGGGGGACTGCTGAGTAGTCTCTGGGGGCAGAGGGCCCTGGGGGCAGGCCCCCTCCCCTGCCACCCTGACTCCTGGCCGCTCAGTTGCAGCCGGTGCGGAAGACCCTGGGGTGGCGGCCCGGGCTCTCGCCTGTGTGGCGGATGTACTGGGCTGCATGGCAGAGGGCCAGGGAGGCTTACGGAGCGGTCCAGCCGCCAATCCCGAGTGGATGCAGCCCTTCTCATATCTGGAGTGTGGAGACCTGGCGGCCGGCGTGCAGGCACTTGCCCAGGAGCGGGACAAGTGGCTGAGCAGGTGGGTGCTCAAAACTTTTGGAGAAGCCATCCTTGGAGGTGGAAACCCACGGAGAGGTAGGCCCCTCTCACCACGGTGACCTAGGGCAGTCAGGTCCCCAAACCCAGGCAGTCCACCCCCAGCTTGGGGTTCCACGCCACCGTCTCTCCCATCCCTCTTGGCAGGCCAGCGTTGCTAGTGCGAGCTGCCCGCCACTACGAGGGAGCTGGGCAGATTCTGATCCGCCAGGCTGTGATGTCAGCCCAGCACTTTGTCTCCATGGAGCCAGTGGAGCCGCCAGCACCTGGGCGGTGGGTGGTGGCTGAGTGCCCTGCTCGCGTGGATTTCTCTGGTGAGCCCCTTGTGGCGTGGTGGGGTGAGGGTAGCCACCCCAGGGCTGGGCTGGCTGCCCTGTGACTAACTTGGTCTTGTCTAACTGCTGAAGGTGGCTGGAGTGACACGCCACCCCTTGCCTATGAGCTTGGTGGGGCAGTGCTGGGTCTGGCTGTGCGAGTGGATGGTCGCCGGCCCATCGGGGCCAGGGCACGCCGCATCCCAGAGCCTGAGCTGTGGCTGGCAGTGGGGCCTCAGCAGGACAAGATGACCATGAAGACAGTGTGCCGGAACCTAGATGACCTGCAGGATTACTGCCAGCCCCATGCCCCAGGTCAGGGCACCTGTGACATCTGCAGGTGGGAATGGCACGCATGGCCAGCTGAGGGATGGGGGCAGAACCTTGGAGACCCTGCAGGCCATGGAGGCCTGTCCTGAGGGTGAGCCAGTCTGGTGGAGGAGCCCTGAAGTCATCCTGCCCGGGTACATGCAGGCCCAAGGAGGTAGGGCTGGCACATTTGCCTGTGCTGGGGGGACCAGAGGCCCTTTTATGGCTTGGAGATAGGGCCTCCAATACTTCTGGGGTTTTATCTCCCAGTGAGCCCCGTGCTAGGCTGGGCAACAGTGGACGTAGTTTGGGGTATCTGCTTCTACCCTTGAAGACCAAATTCCTTGCTGGTCCTTCCACAGGGGCTCTGCTGAAGGCAACCTTCATCTGTGCGGGGATCGTGCATGTTGGCTCCAAGCTTTCCCTGAGAGAGCAGCTGCTGCACACCTTTGGGGGTGGCTTCGAGCTGCATACCTGGTCTGAGCTGCCCCATGGCTCCGGTCTCGGTGGGTGGGCCCTGTCTCCCTGCTGCCCACCAGTCGCATCCCTAACCTCCAGCCTCGCCTCGGGTCCCCTCCCTGGCCTCTGCCCAGCTGAGGAGTGAGCTGGGCAGAGCTGTTTCATGTCTGGCGCTTTCCTCTGCACCCTGCAGGCACTAGCAGCATCCTGGCAGGCGCAGCCCTGGCTGCCTTGCAGAGGGTCGCGGGCCGGGTAGTGGGCACAGAGGCCCTGATCCATGCAGTGCTGCACCTGGAACAGGTGCTCACCACAGGTATGGGACTGCCCTGGGGCAGGAGGGAAGTCACGGACATTTTCCCAAGGGCTTCCAGGGTCTCCTGGGACTTGCAGACAGCCACGTATACATATGCGTGGTCAAAGCTTCCTTAAAGTTGGTTAGAGCTTCCTTCTTACCACTCTGACCCTTTCTGGTGGTTTTCAACTTCAAATGTTTCTATCTCTAAGGACCTGATGCTTTAGGAGTACCTACTAAGTGCTAGATTCTGTGCTGCACCTTTCATGTGTTTTATTAGGTACCCGTTATACCAGGTGCTATTTCTCATGATTCTGTCCCCACCTAGGGCTGTCCCTCAGGGTGAGGCTGGGCAGAGGTGGATTTGGAATAGGGGACAGGACTTTTAGCTTGCCTTCTGGCAACTTGCCCTGCCCATGGGCTGTGGTCCTTTGTGCCCCCCCCCCCCCCCACTACCATATGGCTGTGATCATAATAGAATGCTACTAACACCTTCCACCTCTGCACCACCGTGGCCCTTTGGAATCCATGCACAATGGAGAGCAGCTAGTTTGTCTGACTCCAGATCCTAGGGTGCTCTGGTCACCTCAGGATGCAGGGCCTTATCCACAGGACGCTAGGAAGGAAGCTGCCGCAAGGACAGATAGATGCCTGATGATGGTATCTTCTCTGGTCACTTTGTAGCCCAGCCTCCTCCTTTTGTTGCCCTGATTCACATCACATAATGGGTAGTCATTAGCAAAAAGGGCAGCCTGTTAACTTTCCTTTTGAGGTGTAGCATTCAAATCCTTCATTTGGTCAATTGAAGGAGGCTCAGCCCCATTGTTGAGTTCCAGGGAGTCAGCTGATCAGAGTATCCACTCTGTGTTGGGCCTTGGGGATAAAATGAGCAAAAACAGGGTCTTTGCCCTCAGAAGGCATATGTCTGTTGGAGACAGGCCTTAATAACCACTCACATGAATGTATAATCACAAGCTGTGCCAAGTGCTCTGACGGAGAGGGGTGCAGGTAAGGGTTCTTGACATTTGGGGCCTGATACCTAAAGTTCCAGATGCCCCCTGCCATTGGCAATTTGTACTTTAAATCCTTGTAGGCCCCAGGTATGAAAGGCCTATCCCAGAATTATCTCAAGTTGTGACACTTTTGTATAGCTGCAAGAGGAAGAGATCCATACCTTTCATTCCTAAAGCAAGATGTGAACAAGCTCTTTCAATTTCAATAAGAGATGCTAAAAAGCTTTCCAACATCAACACCCTTTATTAGAAAAGACAGGGTGCAGGGAACCGTTAAGCTTCAGGGGAAGTCCCATGTTATCTCTCCTTGAGGGGAGCAGTTTACTGTTAGGTCTTATCCTTTGATATGGTTTACCCCAATTCCAGTTACACAGTAGGTCTGCACCCAAAGTCAGGCGTTGCGAGTTTCAAGCTTGGCTCCGTAACGCTTTCCACTTGCTGGGCACGTCCTGTTCTGAAGGCTGGGGGCAGAAGCTGCACAGCTCACCTGGCTCAGCCTGGGTTGGGAGAAGCGGGCTTCCCATGCTGGTCCTTGCCAGGGGTGCAGGACTGGGAGCCTGGGCTGGGAGAGAGAAGTTGGGACAGATAGGCTCCAAAAGTGATGGGACCCTGGGCTTGCAGGAGGTGGCTGGCAGGACCAAGTGGGTGGCCTCGTGCCTGGCATCAAGGTGGGGCGCTCTCGGGCTCAGCTGCCACTGAAGGTGGAGGTGGAAGAGATCACTGTGCCTGAGGGCTTCCTCCGGAAGCTCAATGACCACCTGCTCCTGGTATACACTGGCAAGACACGCCTGGCCCGGAATCTGCTGCAGGTGAGCCCTGGCCTCAGGAGGAAGGTGAGAGGCAAATGGCTCAGCTGGGCTCAGATCCTCATTGCATTCCTCCTGCCCCATCTGCAGGATGTGCTGAGGAGCTGGTATGCCCGGCTGCCTGCCGTCGTGCAGAATGCCCACAGCCTGGTGCGGCACACCGAGGAGTGTGCAAAAGCCTTCCGCCAAGGTGAGGTGCTTCTTGCCTGGAGCTCAGGGCATCAGGAGTGAGTACCTTGTTGCCTGTGGGTCTGAGGCCAGGAGCCTTTGCAGGCCTGGCCCGGACCCCATGTAGGATGCCCCTGGGGGCAGAAGCCTACTGTCTGCCCTCCACAGGGTCTCACACTTAGGTGGGTGGGAGTCCTTTCTCAGGATAATACTTGCATCATGAGGGAGGCCTCCAGCCCCACCTACCAGGAAGCAGACTGGGGTGGAGGCTCAGCCTCTTGAGTTCTGGGGAGTCAGCTGATCAGGGTTCCATGTCTGTGTCTACATGATTGAACACTGTACTGGGCACTATGCCAGCTGCTCTATGCACTTTAGTCCTCAACCCTTGAGGTGGGCTTTATCACTCCTATTTCCAGCCAGCACTGGACCTAGGTTTTTCACCAGGACACTGGTTAAGTAGTGCTTCTTGGCACATCATTCAGTCCAGAAATAGGTGTTGAATATTCCAGCTCAGGCACACCACTCCCTTCTCTGCCCCCACCCAGGGAGCCTGCCTCTGCTGGGCCAGTGCCTGACCACGTACTGGGAGCAAAAGAAGCTCATGGCTCCAGGCTGTGAGCCCCTGGCTGTGCGGCGTATGATGGATGTCTTGGCCCCCCACGTGCATGGCCAGAGCCTGGCAGGGGCAGGTGGTGGAGGCTTTCTGTATCTGTTGACCAAGGAGCCACAGCAAAAGGAGGCTCTGGAGGCTGTGCTGGCCAAGACTGAGGTACCTGGCAGTGCGGGGGGTGGTGATTGGTGGGGGACAGGAGCCCTCAGTGTGTCTCACCACTAAGCAGGGGCTACAGCTGCAAGTCTCCCTGATCGCTTGCAGCACGAGACGTGGCCTGAGACTTGCCCAGAACCCTCTAAACACCTGTCCTTTGCTCCCAGGGCCTCGGGAACTACAGCGTCCACCTGGTAGAAGTGGACACTCAGGGCCTGAGCCTGCAGCTGCTGGGGAGTGAGACCTCAACCTGATGCCCCTTCCCAGGTTTGTCCTTCTGTAAGAGGAGAAAACCTGGAGCTGCAGCAGCCTCTCCCTTCTTTCCTCCATGGGAATGTCAGCCTTCTACTCTATGCCCACCCCTTTGTGAACCTGCTCCCAAAGGAAACAAGTCAACGTGAGCTTGGGCCCAGCCCCTTCTGGAGTTTGGTGAAACTGGTGGTGCCTGGGAATAGGACTGTACCTCCTGGTTGACTGTGGCCTAGGCTTGTCCTCTGGACATAGGAAAGTCTCAAGCATAGTGTCCAATGTGGCCTTTACAAATCCATGGCCAGCCTTGGCCTTCTCACTCTCCATGAGGGCCTGGGAAAAGGAGGACAACCAGCTTTAGCACATGGCTGGGGTCCCCTGGTAAGGCCAATCCTGAAGAGACTCTTTGAGGCATTTCCTGTGGCCTTCCATGGAGGTCTGGCTTCTGCCTGAAAAGAGCCTTCCTGTTCCACACTCACTCCCAGGCTGATTTGATGGGGGAGTGGGAACAGGGGTGGGGGTCTCTACTCTTGTTTGTGGTCATGAGCCAGTGCAAGTCACTGCTAATAGAGGCCTTAACTATTAACACTATGGACTATGCCACATGACCCAGTGTCTATGGACATTTGATTTCCAAAATTACAACCTTCTTGGAATAAATTCACTCTGTCCTTCAAGGTTGTCCTCATAAAGCTTTTTCTTTGATCCTGTGAGGGGCAGTTCCCACTTGCCTTGGCACTGTGGGAAACCCCCTGGGACAATCCAGCTTCTGGTGCTGAAGGCCCAAGGAGGGGATGAGGGTCCAAGATTAGATGAGGTGCCTGCTTTCATGTGGATACTGACTGGCTGTGCGCCACTCTGGATGCGGGAGGAGGCTGAGGCTTTAGGCTTTTGTCTGCACATTTCAGTGCAACTGGTAGACCTGTCTTGCCCTATAGCATCTAACCCTCCCTGGAAATAGCACACTGGCATTATCACCAAGGAGTGTCTTTATTCAGCATGAGCATAAACATCATAGCCTCTCCTTGGGAGTAAACCTAATTCCCCAGGTCCCCAGATATACCCAAGTCCTTTAGGGCTGGCATGGAGGCAGCTCGTTTGCTGTAGTGTCTAAGGATGAGAGAATGACCACCCGTGCAGAAGGTTGGCCTGCCTTGGCTTTCCCATGTAGGTAAGAGCCCAGGGGGATTCATTTCTCCTGGTGGGGAGAGACTGCCTGCAAAGCACCACCGAGACAGGTCTGAGTGCAGACAGCAGAGTGAATTGAGCCTTGTTTCCTGCTGCCTGCAGTGGAACAGTCGGGCTGTCAGAGCTCCTCAAGCTAGACATCCTTGCTCAGCTTCTTGGCTGTGGCCACTCAGGGAATGGGCCCTGAAGTATGACGGACCAGGTGGGCTCCCCCTGGCAGCTACAGACGCAGCCTTTTGATGTCCTCGCTGCGGAAGTCCATGCGCAGAGCCAGCACCTGGCGTACTTCAGCAGGGGTGAGGCGCCATGTCAGTGGGCCAGAGTTGGCACCCCAGTAATCTAGGATCTCAGTGACCTGTGGGGAAGAACACAGAAAGTCAGCAATTAGAGGCTATCCTGAGAGAAGGCCTTGGGCTCCACCAGAGACAGAGCAGGGGTGCCTAGGAAGAAGGTGCTCTGCAGGGCTGGACTGATGGTGGAGGCTTGGTGTGAAGAGGTAGAGAGGGATCCAGATTTTGTTTCTGCCTCTTCCCAGTCACCTATCCCTTGCTAGGCCCGGAGAGCTGCACATACCCGCTCCAGATTGAGGATTGTGGCCATCTGGGAGAGCCGGGCAAACTTGTCTCGGATGGTCCAGGTGGTCACTGTGGTAAGGTAGGCAATGAGTGACCTCAGCTCCTTATCAAACTGCAGACCGCCCAACTGCAAGGGAACGCAAGCTCACTCAGTGTTCAAGGCCTGGCCCTCCAGCCACATGGAACCTGCCCCTAGTTTTCCTCAGCGATGGGCTGCAAGGCAGCTGGACCTCATGTGGTGCCTCAGTCAGCTCCAAGGCCTCAGAAGCCAGGGAAGGTTCGGGTCTGGATATGCAGGGCTTGCGGACGGCAGACAGAGGGAATGCAAGTCCTAGGGTGGCAGGACTTGTCTTCCTCAGAAGAAAAACAACAGAGCTGGGGACCTGTGCTTGCTGGACCTTACCCGGTTAAAGGTGGATTTCAGCACCACTCTCTCCAACTCGACGGCAACAAGGCTGGTCATGAGGCTGGTCAGGCTGTCATAGATGACTGGGGACAGGCTTGCCTGCACACAGAGGCTAGACATTAGCGGGAGTCCTACCTAAGCCGCTCTGCCTATATAGGACTCTTCAGTAGGGGGAGGGGGGCACAGTTACAGGAGGCCATCGGGGAGTGTGTCTACAGGCCGGGGCTTGGAAGAGTTTTCAGAGTTCCCAGTAGGAGTGTGATGAGAAGACAAAGGCTGTCGATTTGGGCAGAGGTGGGTAATTCCATAACCTGGTCCCTAGAGCCTCTGCTCACCTTGAACTCTGCCATTTGTTGCTCCAGGTTAAGGATGAACTGTTGTACCCAAGGATCATTTGCCTCATAGTCATTGAATTCTTCCTGTTGTCAAGAAACAAGCTGGGTCACTGGGGGCCTCTCCAAAAAGTACCATGCACCCCACCCTGCTTTCACCCCTTTAGGAAAACAGAGGAAGAGGTCTTGTAGCTTCTGACTCATTCAGCTAAAAAGCAGCATGGACGCCCAAGCCAGCATATACTGTTGCTACTGCTTTATCATACTTCTGACCAGCAAATGGCTCTGGGCTGCAGCAGTGGTCCACACAACATGGTAAAGCTCCCGGAATTTTGTTTCCTTTTGTATCTTGTGTTCTACAGGAATGACATCATTAGGCTAGAAAATAAAGCTCCGAAGTCTATCGTAGGTGGGACAGAAAGCCTCAATAAAAGAGGACATATCAGGTCATGGCAAACTCCCTTTAGGTGTCTTTCAGAGCTCTTCTAAGTGCAGGAATAACCTGCTTACTGGGAAGAACCTAGTCTTTGAGGGTGAGGGAAGTGGGCCAGAGAAGCATGTAGGGTCTGGTCTGTTGAGACAGCTCTGCTGCCCTCCAGCTGGGGGTTGGGAGAATGAGGGGTAATCCTGGGCCTGATGGCTGACCTCCTCGATGTTGTGGGAGACAGATAAGAAGGTGTTGATCCAAGGCTGCACCTGTGGCTTGATGGCTGTGCTGTTTAACTCCGTCAGCCCTTCCTGCGGGACAAGGCAGAGATGCGTCAGTCACAAAAGGCACATGTACCTACCCCTTCCCTTCTGCTCCATCCATCCCTTGACCACCAGGGCACTCTTCCAGTTCGCGGGCTTTCCTGCGGGCCTGTCCAAAGTCTAAAAGAGATAATGCTAATAAAAGAGGTCAGAAACAACATGTTCATTTCCAGATCTGTGCCAATTCAGGTCCAGGTCATGGGACTGGTTTGGCAAACTCAACAGAAGAGACTTCTGAGTGCCTGGTACTAGGCAGCACCTTTGGTTAAGGCCAAGCAGTGGGTCCAAGTAACCAAGTGGTTCCATTTCCTCTGAGCACCTTTCTGGGCTCTTGGCACTGTGGGGGCCAAGTGGAGACTCAAGAGGACCAGAATGCTGGCTTGTCAGCATGACAACGGCTGAAAAATCTTCAGTCTTCAAGGGACTCACATGAGTTCAGTTTCTTGCATGCTACTCTCTCATTCCTCCTTGTTTCTTTATATATATGGAACCCATAATAAACCAGTAACAATATGCTCAGAGCAACACTCAGGCACAGGATTCAGTCAGCAACTGATCCTGGGGCTTACCTGCAAGAGGTCTCGGAATTTGTTGGACACGGCAGCCAAGTCAGAAAGGCAGCTGTCAAATTTGGCCTGGGCCTGCTCCCCTCCAATGCCCTGGCTGAACAGCTTGGTGCAGTCACTCTAGGAGAGAACACCTAGCTCTCAGGCTTCCCAACATGGATGGGCCATGTGGGTGCCTGGAGGGTGAAGAGGATGCCCCATGTACAACCAGCCATTTCTCCAACTTCAGCTTTCTCTAAGAGCAGCTATGGTTGATCCTAGGCAACAGTCCTCGAGAGGTTGCAGAAAACAAGCGGCTAGCCACTTGACTCCCATTTCCCCCTTGGTAATATGAGAGTATTGGTAACAGGGGGTGTGAATAAGAAACACAAAAACCAGAAGATTTTTCGTACCTTTAGAGTCAGACATTCCTAGCTTCAAATCCTGGCTTAGCTACATATTGACTGAGTGACCTTGGTCAAGTGATTTAAAGCTTCTGAGCTTCAATTTCCCTGTTTAAAAAGTGGGAACACAAATCCTTGTCCCCATGGTAGTTGGAAGAGTTGAATGCACAAAGTGCTTAGCTCAGTTCCTGTCAAGTAGTAGACACTAAGGAGATGCTAGCTTTTATTATAGGTTCTGTTTTTTAAATAACTTGGTCTGGCTGCCCAAGGGAGATCATCATGATCACAGCTAAGATTTAAATGCTTACTGTATGCCAGGCCCTGTTTAAAGCATTTAACTTTTATCAATTAAAGTACCTATCTTATGAAGTAGGTACTATTACTATCCCTTTGTATAGATGAGGAAACCGAGACACAGAGAAGTTAATAATTTATCTAACACCACACAACAATTAAGTCATGGAGCTAGGATTCAAGCTGGGATTCTGGCTCCAGAGTTCCTGTTCCCAATCCCCACACGATAGCCTAGGAGTAGAGAATGCACAGGGGGAGCTGCTTGAAACTCACCACGTTTTGCTTTGCCAGGAACTGCCTGAATTTCTTGTAGTCTCCTCAGAAGTTTGTGCTGTTTTGGCCACAGCAGGAGGAGCAGTGTGGAAGAGTTGCAAAGGGACTGATACAGCAGGCAGAAGCCCTCAGTTACACAGCAGCTACAGTATACACTATCTTTACCTAGCCTTTTAAACTCATCTGTAAAATGGACATCACACCACCTGACCTATCTCAAAGGGCTGCTAGTGGGATTCAGAAAGGATACCTGCAAATGCAAATCTAAGTTGGGTAGAATTTATGGCAATTGTTTTTTCAGCTCTTTGCTATCCTGTTTTTACTTGGCTAATTCTACCGGCTCAGTTCTCAATTTCTAACATTTCCCAAAATATTCCTTCAAAATCCAATATTCGAACGTAAAGGATAAAGTCTGGAATACAATCTAAGGTGACATGACTTAACAATAACAGCCACTCTGCTGAACACATACCATGTGACAGATCCTGTGCTTTTGGTACTTTGTAAGTAGCACTCTTACTTTATTCCCTTTTAAGGCCTTTCTGGTGTAAGTTCCTCATCTGGTCCGGTTTTCAGTACTACTGTAAACTCCCACCTGACTGCTCTCCCTGCACCTCCTTTAGGAAGCCCGCCAGTTACAAGGCCTTCTCCCCCTGTGCTGGGTCCTGGCCTCTGCAGGCTGCTCAGCCCTAGAGCTGCCACTTATCATCAGCCTGTGCCTCTGCAGCACTGTATCTTCCTTGAAATAAGGGTCTGCTGAGGCAGCAGGACCCCAGCTTCCCTCCTCTCCCAGAGGCAGAGTTTGAGACTGGGGCAGAGTTGGGCTCTTCGTTTTCTAACACTTAACAAAGTGATTGCTCCATGCTGCTATTTATAACTGTTAATACAATTATGAACTACCACCGCATGCGTCTCACATAGCTCATGTTTTATATTACTACATTCATTTTTTACAACTCTGTGAGGCAGAGATCATTCTTCCTGTTTATACATGAAGATGCTGAGGCTCAGGGAGGTAGAGAACTTGCCTCATGCCACACAGCTGGTCAGTGGTCCAGCAGAGACATGAACTTAGGGGGATCTGACTTCTAAGCCCAATCAATTTCCAACACACTATGCAGCCTTCCTTTAAAAAAATGGTAACTGGGGCGCCTGGGTGGCTCAGTCGGTTAAGCGGCCGACTTCAGCTCAGGTCACGATCTCGCGGTCCGTGAGTTCGAGCCCTGCGTCGGGCTCTGGGCTGATGGCTCGGAGCCTGGAGCCTGCTTCCGATTCTGTGTCTCCCTCTCTCTCTGCCCCTCCCCCGTTCATGCTCTGTCTTTCTCTGTCTCAAAAATAAATAAAACGTTAAAAAAAAAAAATTAAAAAAATGGTAACTGCAACAGCTTTGTACAGGGTTTGGCAAACCCTATTTCATCTTAATTTCCTAACATTTTTTTGAGGACTTTATCATTTTTTTAAGTGCTTTCAACCCTTTTTTAGTTAGGCCCCCCAGTAAACCCTAATTAGGGCAGGAAGAAGATCTGTTTTGTAGATGAGAGTCCCCAAGCTCAGGGAGCTAAGGGACTTATCTGAGGTCACAGGCCAAGTATGTGCCACAAGTGCTAATTTAAATCCTCATCTTCCAGCTTGTGGGTCAGAGGTCCTCCCATGTTGATCCCCTCGAGTGCTCTAAAGGAAGGCTGGCTCAATGTCAGCGAACGCACAGGCCCTACCAGAACAAGCGCGTAGGAACCCCTCTCACAGGGAGGCCTGGAGAAGCTGCAGCTACTGAAAACTCATAGGCTATTTTCTTCATACCTCCAGAGTCTTCTTCAATGTGGAGATGTTCTCACTGCAGACTTCCACGTTGTTCAGGGTCACCTGGGAGGTAAGGACAGAGAATGTGACCCACTGCTCACTGGTGTTTGTACCCACTCCAGTGCCAGACTGGCTGACAGCTGTAATCTTGAGGCCCAGAGGAGGGCTAAGGAACACCCACAGCAATGGCATCAGGTATGGTGCTCAGGTCTTGGATTGGGCAGAATAGTGAACCGGGCTCGCCCTTTCTCCTGTGCCTGACATTAAGGCAGGAGAGTCATCTGATCTTAGGGGTAGTGACCCAAGGTTTCAGATCTTTTTGCTCCATGTTTTGGCACACAGATCTGGGAGAAGTCCTGTGACTTAAAGCCCAGGTCAGTGAGGCAAAGACTGACATTCATTTAAGAAATGCTTCCTGGGGCGCCTGGGTGGCTCAGTCAGTTAAGTGTCTGACTTTGGCTCAGGTCATGACCTCATGGTTTCTGAGTTCGAGCCCCGCGTCAGGCTCTGTGCTGACAAGCTCGGAGCCTGGAGCCTGCTTCAGATTCTGCATCTCCTTCTCTCTCTGCCTCTCCCCGGCTCACATCTGTCTCTGTCTCTCTCAAAGATAAGTAAAGATTAAAAAAAATAAAAAATAAAAAAATGCTTCCTGAAATCCACCCTCTCATAGGGTCCACAATTCCAGAAGGGAAGTCAGGTAAGAAATATCAGATAAAGATAAACACCATGCAGAAAAATAAAGCAGGGTGAGTGGACAGAAAGTGAAAGGCCACAGAGCTAAAGCCAGGAATAGAGTCAGGTCTCCCTCCTCTCAGCCAAGAGCTCCTTCTTTCATAACTCTATTGCCTTATAAGCTTGATACAGAAATACCAATCATAAAAAGCAGCATGTGACAAAAGTGATGATGAAGGCACCAATTGCTATGGTCATTTAGAGGAAAGAAACATTTTGCTCTAAGGCATTCAAGGAAAGCTCCATGGCTGAATTGTAACTGAGATGAACTTTATTCAGATCAAAAAGTCTGGAGTAATTCTGACAGATGAGGGTGAGTACATTTCTCCACTCCTATCAGTCTTTCTATAGGGCACTGTCCTGTTTGCTATTTTCTTAATGGTATTTAGGATTATCCAGTATCATTTTGTTTGTTTCTTGTTTGCCTTTCCCACTAGAATGAGGGCTCCATGAAGGCAGGGATCTATTCTGTTCTCTTTAGAACTGTATCTTCAGTTTTAACACTGCCCAAAAGAACTTTCTTGATGATGGAAATATTCTAAATCTGAACTGTCCAGTATAGTAGCCCCTAGTCATCTATGGCTACTGAGCATTTGAAATGTGGTTAGTGCAACTCAGGAACTGGATTTTTGGTTTAAACTTAAATTTAAATAGCCAACTCTGCCTACTGGCTACCCTATTGGGCAATGTAGCTCCAGAACCTAGAACAGTGCCTGATATATAAAAGTTTCTCAAATAAATATCTGTTGACTGAATGAGTAAATAAATGTGTTCTGAAGAAGGGAGAACATACACAGTTGCAGAGTGGCAGAAAACCCCAAAAAGTATTTGGGAATAAGCAGAGTCAGTACACGGATATGTGCAGAAAAACAGCAAGAGTTTGTAAAGCTGCAGAGGCGAGTGCAGTCAGACTGGGACTTGGGTGCTATGCTCTCCTGTGGACAACGGGTTGGCACTGAGGGTTATGTAAAACAGGTGAATGCCATACGAGCACAGCTGTGACTTCAGAATACTAAGTATTACTTCTAGAGGCTGTGCAGAGCAGGAATCAGAAAGTATGAGAGGATCATACTGTCTCTGAACTGGTGTGCTGGTGGCATGACCATGAAGGCAGGGATGAGGTAGGGAGGAGCCTATTTTCAAAAAGATGAGTCAGGAACTTCAGGATTTGAGAGTAAAAGAAGAATTCGAGAACCCCAGGGATTGAGACTAGGATGGCCCTCCTGTGTTCCCTAGAGTGCTTCCCTCATCAGTGTCCTGCAGCTAATCGTGAAAGATCATGCTGCTGACAGTGCTGCTAAGGCCGCTTCCATCGGGGAGGGATAAGACTTAAAGCCTTTCATTAGCATGCCACAACACAAGGCTGCTAACATCACAAGCTTCCAGAGAAATAAGTGTACTGTGATGACAGCTCAAGGATGAGGGCCACAACTTAAATGTTTCCAAAGCATTTAGGGGCATAAGAAAAATCTATCATAAAGGGAAAATGGATTTGGGTTCAAGAGGTATCGATTTCAAAGCTTCCTTGTACTGACAGTCCTTGTAAGCATGGATTCACTGGGCTTATCCCCAGCTCATGGCGAATGATCTGTCAACACCGTTGGGGAATTCATCTTGACAGCCAAATGAATCAAGGTGACATAAGAAATGAGTGCTGCAGTGGGAGCGATGACATTTTAAGTACTTGGCGTCAGGAAAACTAGAAATCTGTCACTAACCATTTAGCATCACCTTTCATGTTGGCCTTATCTTTTGGGCCCTCAAACAATGAAGCTGTGCATGGCAGCCGAGAATGTGCAAAAGCACAGCAGCCAGTGTAATGGGGACTTGCGGGGCCAAGTGGAGGAAAATATCCTGCGCTAGAGGGGTAGGATAAGTGAGGCTCAGAGGCTGTCAACAAACCACCAAGCAAAGATGCAAAGCTAGGAGTCGTTTCTGAGTAGAGAAATGAAAGAATAAAAGTAAGTTCTGTAGAAAATGAAATAACAGAACGCAAACAAAATGAAAAATTTAAGTCAGCTCATGATCAAATGAAGCTGGTTGCCAAACATTTTGACAAAGGTCTCCAAAGGTGTATTTCAGAGGTAATAATTTCTTGGAGCTGATCCTCTTTTTTGGCAACAACCAGGACATTCCAGATCAACAGAACCCATGCTCAGGGAAAATATTTTCAGTGACAGGAAGTGAGTGAGGCTGCCTAAACAGCAGTCTGAGGACCAGTTCCTATGGGTTTCCTTGCACAGGTAGGTAGATATTGGTATGTTTAGGCTTCTGTCTCTGAGAACAACAGCTGTTAACACTTTTGGGGTCACAGACCTTTTAAGAATCTGATAAAAGCCAAGGACCCTGTTTCTAGAAAAAAAAAAAGTATACATTTAGCATCCAACCCCAAGGTGCTCAGAGACCCCATCTGTGGACTACTGATGGAGAGCTCTGCTATTGGATGTCTCCTTCAGGCTCTGTACCCCAGGAGCCAAGATGGCTCTGGCCAATGTGGGGGTGGAGCGGAATGCCAAGACAGCACATGCCAGAAAGGGCTGAGCCAGAATACAGCTGTATTCCTTTTGGCTCATCACAGACTGGCTGTTAACCTTGCATAAATCCCTTCATCCTTTCATGTTTCTTTCTTCCCAGCTATCACACACCTGGTAAAACTCACTGCTTCATTTTGTGTCATTCCGGGTAGCTAAGGGCTTTAAAAAAGGTCATCTTTCTGAGGATGTTGAAAGCCTAAGAAGTTCGCTAGGAAAAGAGCCCTGGTAGGTCTAAATGATCAGTCCCCACCCATGTTGTGGGACTGGCCTTACAGAAGTGGTCTGGAAGCTTGGCACAGATATTACAGTTGGCTCTGTAGCAGGTGCAAACCAAGCATGATACTGAGTGGAGCCCCTGAACAGCTTCGTAGTCCTCTTGGGAATGAGCACTTGGGAGAGCTGAGTTGCAAGGTGCCCAGCCTTCTAGGCAAGGAACAGTTCATGTCCTGCGTTGGGCTGCTCAGAAATAGGTCCCGACTTAAGAAATGGTTTCAGAACCTTCTAAGAGGAGCTTTCCTTAAAGAGGAATTTTCCTTCTATACAGACACTGGAGGAAAAGTTTCCCGTTGAAGGCCAATTATACTGTGGCTTAGAGGTCATAGTTTAAACTCTTGAAATAAACCAACCAGCTCCTGACCTATAGGGCTACCTACCAGGAAGGACAGCTTGGCCTCGTCAGTGCTCTCAATGCCTTTTGTGTCAAATTTGCCTTGCTGGAGGCTGCTGTGCATGATGTTCACAGCACTCGTCACCCCGCGCTGGATGTCCTGTAAGGTGGTGGCTGGGAAGCCCATCCGCAGCTTGTTACACAAAACATCCCTGTGGGTGCAGAATGGCATATAGAGACTGACAGCATTCAATCTGGCTTCCAGGACCACAGGACCAGAGGGCCCATGACCCTAACCCAGCAGCATGGCCTGCTCTTTTGGGGGATTAACCAATCCTTGAGACGATAATAGGAAAACTTGAGCATCCAGGGTATGAGAGAGACCCAACAACCCATTAATGGCACTGATGTGACAAGAACATACAGAGAAGACTGGCCAATTCTTTATTCCCTGTGAGGCTCCCAGTTATTAGCATTGAGCTCCAACAGACTCAAGAGGAGGCAGTACAGCTTAGTGAAAGGCAGTACCATACAAGTAGTTAGAGAACAGGTTTGGGGAGTCAGTTCTGGACTCTATTCTATATTCCATCATTTATGAGCTGTATGATCTGAGTCCCAGTTTTCTCATGTAAAAGAGGGCTAATGGTTGTTATCAAGACTGAATAAGAGCAAGAAATTCGAATAGTGGCTGGCCTGTAGCAATGGTAACTATGATTACTTTATTACAACTATTGCCTTCAACTGAGATGCCTATTCTCTTTCCTAGGTCTGAGGGCCAGTAACCCCTCCAATCCAGTCCAGGGAGCACAGACTTGGCCTGTAAGGTATCTGGCTGCTATACAGCTGTCTGAAGTCAGGGGTATTGTGCTATGGATAGAAGCTCATATCCTATATAGCACTGAACTGGAATCACATGGAAAAAAGGGAAGCTACATAGGCTTAGAAATCAGTCACAACTAGGAGCTTTTTGCTTCCTAGAAAGTAGAAAGGGAGTCAACTGTACCTGAAGTCAGACTCCAGCTCTGTGGTGGCAAGGTTGATCATGGCACAGAGACAGTCGATGCTGGAGCTAGACAGAGCCCGCCCAATGCACTTCTTAACAATGTAGAAGACATCATCCACCATGCTGGATGTCAACTGGCCCTTCTCATAGGTGTCCAGAGCCACAGCCTAACCAAAAGGCAAAGCAGCCAGTAAGAGCTCCAGTTCTGCACACCACTGTTCTAGATAGTTCTGGAACATGCTCTGGCTTTGCTCCCTTTTCTATAGCTTGTCCTTGTTTCTCCCAACATGGCTTACTCTAGTTATATCTTGGTGTCAATTTTCCTTGTCAAAATAGCTTATTTCCCTACTGATGACTATGTTAGGAAATTAAGTACTTAGGGACTTTGCCCTGGGGACATCTGTTAACTGGGATGTAAGACATCAGGAGAGGCCCTTCTTTCCCGAGTTTCCTCACCCACATACCTCAAAGAAGGCAGGGCACAAGTAGGCTCCCTGAGGAGCTAAGTTGTTGTTTTGTGAGCCCTGGAAAACACATCCAGCCGGGTCTTTGGAGAGCATGACAACCCCAAAGATGACCTCTTAACCATACAAAGTGGTACTGCTCAGTCAGCACCCAAGGATATTCTCAAAGCAGGACTAGGAAATGCGACATGCCTTGGCCATTTCTTTCAGCCCGGCTTCTTGGACACGAAGCCCCATTTCCAAGGGATGTGTCCTCTGTCCTACCTTATTGACAGTCTCCCTCATGAAGTACTCCTCCATGGTAATATATAAACCAATTAGCTCTTGCATGGTACAGCTCAATAGGCAGTTATTGAGGAGTTTGTCCAGACACTTCTGGTGCTCTAGGGGACAGCCAAGAAAGAAATACTCACTTTTCTTCCCTAAGTCAAAAATACCAACTGTTTTCATTTTCCCGCATTCCTTTCTAGTCTTTGTTCCCAATCTGTACATAATTTACATAGTTATGATCATGGTACAGATACAATTTTGTATTCTGCTTTAAACCATTTTATCATATACTCCTGAAACTAATGTAACATTGTGTTGTCAACTACACTCAAATACAAAAAATGAAAAAAAGATAATATCATAAATATTTTCACAGTTTCTATATAGCTTATTTTTCTTTTAGCTTATTTTTAATGGCCGTATGATATTTTATCAGGTAGATAGTCCACATTTTAATTTTTTAAATGTTTATTTATTTGGGGGAGAGAGAGAGTGAACACAAGGTGAGGAGGGGGCAGAGAGAGAGATAGGGAGAAGATCCCAAGCAGGCTCTGTGCTGTCAGAGCAGAACCTGATGTGGGGCTTCATCTCACGAACATGAGATCATGACCTGAACCAAAATCAAGAGTCAGATGCTTAACTGAGCCACCCAGGCACTCCAGTCCACATTTTTTTTTTAATGTTTATGCATTTATTTTTGAGAGAGAAAGAGAGAGAGCGAGTGAGTGAAAGCAAGGGGAGGAAGGGCAGAGAGAGAGTGGGAAACAGAATCCCAATCAGGCTCTGAGCTGTGAGCACAGAGCCCAATAAGGGGCTCTAACTCATGAACCATGAGATCATGACTGGAGCCGAAATCAAGAGTTGGCCGCTGCTCAACCAACTGAGTCACCCAGGCCCCCTGCCCCAGTCCATTTTTTAAACTCTATTTTTAGGGGTGCCTGGGTGGCTCAGTTGGTTGAGCAGCCAATTCTTGATTTTAGCTCTAGTCATGATGTCATGGTTCTTGAGTTTTGAGCCCTGAGTAGGATTCCTGGCTGATGGCTTGGATGGAGCCTGCCTGGGATTCTGTCTCCTGCTCTCTCTGCCCCTCCCCCACCCATGCTTGCACTCTCTCAAAATAAATTAAAAAAAAAAAATGAACTCTATTTTTAGACACACAGATTATTTCTAAATGTTTTGTCATTATTAGAGAACATAGTAATTGGAGATTATAGTGAATTTTTTTTTAAGATTTTATTTTTTAAGTAATCTCTATACCCATTGTTGGGCTCAAACTCACAACCCCAAGTTCAAGAGTTGCATGCTCTTCTGACTGAGCCAGCCAGGCGCCCCATGTCACTGATCTAAATTAAACACCAATCCCTAACTCAGAGTTGGTGAGGCAACGTGGTGTAGAGAAAAGATTAGAAGAAAATAATTTAACCATTCTGGGTATTAGCTTTCCTCACCTGTAAAATGAGTAAAAGGCTTCAAAGATCCTGTCCATTCCTTAACATTTAGTTAAGTCTAGCTTTCCTAGTTTGCCCACAGACCTCAGATGCTAAGAAGCCCTAGTTACTTCCTTGTTAAGAGATCTGTGGCTTAACTATCAGAAAACAGTGCCAATTCTGTCCCAGCCCTCCCAGAAAATATGGGAAACACGTCTTACCTTGCTTTACTTCTTCTGAGGCCATGGAGTCCCCTACCTCAAAATCAGAGCTGATCCTCTTCCTGAGGAAACGTAAATACAGCTCACTGCGGGCATTCATTAGGGTGACCTCAGTCAGGATAGGGTCCAGTTCCCTGAGATACATGGAGCAGAAGGAATAAGCAGGAAGACACTGGATTCCCTTAGATTTAAGAGATACAGGGCAAAGAGTCCCAAACTCCCTCTTCCACTGGGCCCAGAAGGGTTAGCTCTGCTAGATGGTCATCCTGGTCTGCTGGCCCAATTATAATCAGAGACAGCTGTCAACCACATATTCCACTTACCCGTTTCACCTGAACCATTCACCTACAAAAATGCTGTCAGGGCTAAATAAGAGACTGGGAGGTATATTTTTGTCAGTGGTTTGAATAAAAATGATCTATGCCTCACATGAAAGGAACCACAACTTTCCATCCTCTTATTTAGCTGTGGTGGGATTTCAGGCTAAACCATTAACCTGTGTCCCACACCCATTCACCTACCCAGATGAAGAGCCAAAACAATCTTTTTTTTCCTTTTAATGTTTGTTTATTTTTGAGAAAGAGAGAGTATGAGTGGGGGAGGGGCAGAGAGAGGGAGACACAGAATCTGAAGCAGGCTCCAGGCTCTGAGCTGTTAGCACAGAGCCTGATGCAGGGCTTGAACTCACGAACTGTGAAATTATGACCTGAACCGAAGTCAGACTCTTAACCGACTGAGCCACCCAGGTGCCCCGAGCCAAAATAATCTTGAATAAAATAACAAAATTGAGGGATACCTGAGTGGCTCAGTGGGTTAAGTGTCCAACTCTTGATTTTAGCTCAGGTCATGATCTCATGGGTTTATGAGTTGAGCCTGTATTGCAAGGAGCCTGCTTGGCTCTCTCGTTCTGTTCATCCCCTGTTCTCGCTTGCTCTCTCTCAAAATAAACAAATAAACTTAAAAAAATTATTTTTTTAAAGTTTCTTTTTTTTTAATGTTTATTTTTGAGAGAGAGAGAGAGAGAGAGAGAGAGATCAAGCATGGGTCGGGGAGGGGCAGAGAGACAGAGGATCTGAAGTGGGCTCCGTGCTGACTGCAGAGAGCCCAACACAGGGCTTGAACTCACAAACCGCGAGATCATGACCGGAGCCGAAGTTGGATGCGTAACCAACCGAGCCACCCAGGTGCCCCTATTATTATTATTTTTTTGAAATAGGCTCTATGCCCCACGTGGAGCCCAACATGGGGCTTGAACTCACAACCCTGCGACTGAGACTTGAACTGAGATCAAGAGTCAGATGTTTAACCAAATGAGCCACCCAGGCACCCCTGATGAGTGATTTTTTAAAAATGTTTATTTATTTTTGACAGAGAGAGAGAGAGAGCATGAGCAGGGGAGGGGCAGAGAGGGAGACACAGAATCTGAAGCAGGCTCCAGGCTCCGAGCTGTCAACACAGAGCCTGATGCAGGGCTTGAACCCACGCACTGTGAGATCATGACCTGAGCCAAAGTCAGAGGCTTAACCGACTGAGCCACCCAGACGCCCCTGATTTTTTTATGTTTGTTTATTTATTTTGAGAGAGACAGCATGAGCAGGGGAGAGAGAGAGAGAGAGAGAGAGAGAGAGAGAGAGAGAGAGAGAGAGAGAGAAAATCCCAAGTAGGCTGTCAGCACAGAGCCTGACATGGGGCTCAATCTCATGAACGAGGAGTTCACAACCTGGGCCAAAATCAAGAGTTGGATGCTTAACTGACAGCCACCCAAGCACTCTGAGTGACTTTTTTTAATGTTTATTTTTTCAGAGAGAGAGAGAGAGAGCACGTGTGCAAGCATGTGCCTGGGGGAGGGGCAGAGAGAAAGGAGGACAGAGGATCTGAAGTGGGCTCTGTGCTGACAGCAGAGAGCCCAATGCAGGGTTCAAATCCATGAACTATGTATGAGATCATGACTTGAGCTGAAGCCAAACACTTAACAGACTGAGCCAACCAGGTGCCCCTAAAAAAATTATTAAAAAAAAATAATAACAAAGTTGAAGGACTCACACTTCCCAATTTCAAAGCTTACTACAAGGCTACAGCAATGAAGACAGTGTGGTAGTGGCATAAAGATAGGCCTACAGTTTAGATGAGAGTCCAGAAATCTTCACATTTATGATCAATTGATCTCCAACAAGAGTGCTCAGACAATTCAGTAAGAATAGTCTTTTCAACAAATTGTGCTGGGATGACTGATATCCACATTAAAAAGAATGAAGTTGAACCCCTCCTTCACATCATATACATATGTTAACTCATTTTCCACACTAAACTCCAAGAGATCTTTTCAAAACATATATCTGGTCATACTGTAATCACATGATTTCCATAGTGCTTAGGATACAGGACTCTGAATGGACTGACTCTAAGAACAACCTCTCTGGATTCATCTCATACCAGG
The DNA here is from genome assembly GCF_018350215.1 of Panthera leo. Taxonomy (NCBI): domain Eukaryota; kingdom Metazoa; phylum Chordata; class Mammalia; order Carnivora; family Felidae; genus Panthera; species Panthera leo. Next base: position 48,445,317 of record NC_056693.1, on the reverse strand, counting down.
CTCTCCCCAACTCTTTGCATTTCAACTACACTGCTCTTCTTTCCCTGCTCTACCTGGAACACTCTTCACCTATTTCTATTTACCCTTTTTCAAGTTTATTTATTCTGAGAGAGAGCATGACAAGGGCAGGGAGAGAGGGAGAGAGAGAATCCCAACAGGCTCTACAGCGACAGTGCACAGCCTGATGCGGGGCTCAAACCTGAGAGTCTGCAAGACCATGAACTGAGCTGAGACCAAGAGTCAGATGCTTAACTGACTGAGCCACCCAGGTGCCCCTTATTTCTATTTACTCTTAAGGTCTCAGATCTAAGGTCATTTCCTCAGAGATTTTTCCTTGAATTTCATCAGCTTAGGTTACATCCCTTTATTATATGCTTTCCTGCACCATACACTTAGTAGATCATATTGATTAACAACATGAACTCTAGAGTCTGCTTGGATTCTGTTCCTGACTGCCATCTTCTCACTGTATGACTGTCAGCAAGTCACTTAACCTCTTCAGGCTTTGGTCTCCTCATCTATAAAAAATGTTTATGGATTAAATCTGTGATCCTCAAATGAAGGGATTTTACCCCCCACCCTCCACCCCTGAGACATCTGGCAGTGTCTAGTGACATCACGCTATCAGTATCTCGTGGGTGGAGGCCAAGGACACTACTAAACATCTTACAGTGAAGAACACAGTCCTCTATAACAAGGTATTATCCAGCCAAAATGCCAATAGTACAGAGGCTGAGAAACCCTGGAATAAATGACTGAATATTTGTTAAGTGCTTAGAACAATGTATACCATATAGTGAATACCATATACGTGTTAGCTATTATTATCTGTCTACTTTAGACTACAGACACCACAAATAAAGAATTATGTTGGGTTTGCTTACTTTGCTTGCTGCCACCTTCATACTACCAAACATGAGTGCGTGGCACCTAATGTGTACTCAGTAAAAATTTACTGATTGAATACATTTTTATAATGTTTGGATTTTCTTTTAATGATTATATATTACTTTTATTTATTTTTTTAAATGTCTATTTATTTTGAGTGGAAGAGAGAGCGAGGAGAGGGGGGCAGAGGAAGAGAAAGAGAATCAGGCTCAGCACAGAGCCTGATGCGGGGTTCAATCTCATAAACCATGAGATCATGACTTCAGCTGAAATCAAGAGTCAGAAGCTTAACCAACTGAGCCACCCAGGTGCCCCAAGCATTTATTTCTTTTATTAGAAAATGGTAAAAGCTTGAATCATAGATAAAATATTTTTAAAACATAAACCACATTGTAACAGAGCAGTCTCTGAATGATACATGATTACCAGTTCAAACTTCTATGGGCTGAAGAAAAGAGGATTATTACCTTGGTTCTATTTTTTCTGTTGTAGAATTTCTCATCAAGTTGTTCTGGACATGTCGGAACTGCAATATACCAAAGAAATGAGAATGCTCTTCCCCACCCTCCTTACACCTACCTCTTGCTGGTCACTCTAAACTTCTGGCATAGAAGAATGTTTAAGTTTAGTTTGCTTAACAAGCAAGCCAAAAGTAGGCTATCAGAATGATGAGCCAAAGATTTACTTTTGATTTAGATGCTAATGCCCCCCCCCCCTCCATTACTGCACTTAAAAGTGGTGTTAATAGTATTACAACCAACTACTGTCTAGTAGCATTCTAGAAATAAAATTGTATGGGCTACTCCTATTTCTAATCCTACTCTTACATCCTCTGCTCAAAGGAAAGGACAAAAAAGTTTCAAAGAAAAAAAAAAAAAAAGCAAGTATTACTGTTAGTACCTAAGGAACTAAGGAGAAATCTGAGACAAATTACTTGACACTTACTATGACCTTAAGAAGTAAAATTCTCCTTGTATCACCTGCACATTCTGTGTTAAGAGAGCTGGTCTAATGTTTCTGTTTTGTGTTTCTTTCACGAACCCCTTTCTACTTCTTTCGCAATCTTGTACTAAGTTATCATCTTGATATCACCTCAAATCCAAAGTAAGCTGGTGACTGGCAAAATGCATGCCAGTTTGCATTCCGTATTTATTTTTCTACCTTCATCTTTTTTCATCCTTTCCCCTCCCCACTCCCATTTAATGTATTCAGTATTGCTGGCTAACATTGTTTCCAAACCCACCTGTGTCTTTCCCTTCTCACCTGCTGGTGGTAGTCCCTCTGCTTGATGAACTTGTCTACCACCTTCTCTACTTGTCTGTCACATTCCACCTGCAAGTATTTTATCAGGGTGTAAAGTCTCCCTGGCCCATAATATGTCTCCACTATTGGTTGGTGGGTCTCTACAATGCGGGCAATACCTAGAATGGAGAAAATGAGAGGAATGGATTCCAAATGTTCTTCCCACAAAACTAACTCCTTTCTTCTATCCAGGACTTATCTGGGGTCTAACTCAACCCTTTTAGACCTGTTTCACCACCCAAAATGAATACAGATGGTTCTTGCCAGTGCCAGGAGTTGCTAAGCAAATTTGTCTGTTAAATATGTACAACGCTTGGTAAACTAGAAGGCATTTAAGTTATATTGAGAGTTTCAGTAGAAGCATCTTTGGAAATCAGCATTACTCTCTTCCTAGTAATTCACTTAAGTACTAAATTTACTCTTAGAGTTTGGGTCTTGAGGAATAGGGAGGATCAAAACACTTGAGAGACTCTAATTTTTGCTAATCAGATACTGAATAGGAAGTTACTTCTCTGATAAATAAATACACAGCAAGCTACAGGATTAAACCGAAGGTTAGCAGGGAGAGAAGAAACACTAGGATGTGGGCATTACATAGGAAGGGCTTCAGTCTCCCTCAAGTGGAGAACGAGACTTACCTTCAAACAGAAGAGTAAGTGTGTCTGCAAAGATGACTGCAGCCCTCCGGTCACGCATGTCTGTCCCCAGCACCAACAGTAGATTCTCTTCAGCTTTACTGGCCACCTGAAAAAAGTGGAAAATCCACAGGAGTTCTCAGATCAAAGGTTGGCCTCAGTTTTCCAAAAAGATCTCCCATTGACTTTCTTTTTCCCATGTTTGCTTTGATGCTTGAAAGCCTACGCAGCACACAGGAACCTCCCAGTGGGCTCGGGGTTGTCTGGGCCTCAGGCAAGACAAAGAACTTGAACACAGTGGTAACTCTTCTTCAACTCAGAGTTGTAAATAATGCTTTCCTTTTCTTTGAAGATATGTACTGCCATTAGCCAAAGGCAGAGAGTCCCCAGTTTCACTAATCTTCTCCAAGTATAACAAAGTTATTAATGGTGCTTTATTGAGCAGGACAAATAATCTGGGTACCACAGAAGGGATTTTTAAAGGATTAAAAATAAAAGCCATTTCTAGGCCCCAGATGGCAAAGTACTGATTAAAAAAAAGTGCCATAAAAACGGTTATGCATTTTCTTTTTAGACAGCTCCATCTTTCCCTTATTTTAATTAATTTTTTAGAATGTGTAAAACACACACACTTAAACATTCAAAAGGAATAAAGGAGTGTTCAGTGAAAAGCCGTTCTTCCTCTTACCTACTCCTCTTGGTCTCCTAAAATCTCTTCTCCAGAAATAACTGTTGTTAACCCTTTGAAAAATATCCTATGCTTATACAAACCTGTATTTTTATTGCCACTTCTGTTATTTTTTGGAAAATGTTTATTTATTTTGAGGGAGAGCCTACACACAAGTGGGGGAGGGGCAGAGAGAGAGAGAATACCAAGCAGGCTCCACATCGTCGCTGCAGAGCCTGATGCGGGGCTCAATCTCACCAACCCTGAGATCATAACCCAAGCTGAAATCAAGAGCTGGATACTTAACCGACTGAGCCACCAAGGTGCCCTACCACGTCTATCATTTTAAGCAGAAACAAAAGTATTTAGTCTAACTTAACTATACAGCAGAGCATGAAGTATGTCAGCATGTATGCATCTGTCTCATTTTTTTTTGTTTTTTAATTTCTAGTCGGTTTTAGTAAATGGTAGCACCCCATCACATGCCTCACCAGCTCAGCGTGAGAATTTTCTAATAAAGCTTTTCTAACATTAAAACTGCTTCCTTTCGTATCATCCTAAGTTCTACCCTTGAATTGAGGGGAGAGACTGGATGGGCCCTAAGTTTCTGCGGGAAATCTAAAGTGGTACGTTCCCTCTTTGTAAGGAGATGGGACAGGAAGAGCAAGTTCTAGGCCCCAAAGAAAGGACTAACAAGCAATAAATATGTTGTTCCATCCTCATGAGGCCTGCCTGCCCTGAAAAAGGAACTACATCCTTAACCCTTAAGTGTTTCATTACTTCTTGCAGCAGAGAGTCCTAGGCTCCTCTTAGAGCCCCTACCCTCCCTCTACCACCAGCGGTAGTGAGCCAGTGCACGGCGGGCCTCAGCCATCTTGTGCATGTCATGCTTCTTCTTGATCACAGGGCCCTGGTTGTGAAAAGCCTCCAACAGCTCATGGGACAACTTCTCTGGCATCAGTACCTGCTGGTGCTTCTTCTCCTGGCACTCAGTAATCATCCACGGTCTCATTTTTCTTAATGCAGGACAGTGTTCCATTATAGAGAACTCTGGGAGATGTGGCAGAAGGCACTCTGACATATAGTTACAAACAATAACCCTCTGCATACATGCCTGCTGATATTTGCTTCTTTCCATCTAAGGTTAAGGGTAAGAAGCTGAGACTTTAACTGAAATCTGTTTCTTTTTCAGGATTTAATGATAAGTGACATCACTTGCTTCATCTCAATGTGGCTTATTTTGAGCCTCAAGCCTGGTTATGAAGTCTTAAAACAACTAACCAACAACTCTGAATGCTCTTAAAAGAAGCCAGTTCTTGGCTGACAGCTTAAAAAGTGTGATTCAACTTGTCAGAGAATTTGCATTTCAGTTTTCCTACATTTTCACCTAGTTGTTGGAAATGAATGTGCATCAATAGCAGTTTCAGCCATGACTAGTATGCAGCAGGCTGGCAACACATAAGTGTTGAATGAATGTATACATCCAGTCCTGCTACACTACAGGCAAGAGACGAAAAGGGCAAAGTGAGAAAGAATCCACAGAAACTGGATTGATATAGTGTCCAAATCTGCAGTCAGAGAACCATACCACTAACGTACCAAGCAATCGGGGGCCATACCTGCTTGCAAAGGTATTCTGAGAACTTGCTTAATCCCTCCTCATGCAGACCCAGCAGTGGGAAGATCTTGAAGAAGCGCTCCACCTGAGGCAAATCCCCTTCCTTGGTAGCAATGGCAAACTTCTCTGTTACAATGGCTTTGAGACGCTGCTCAGCTTCCTGTAGCAATTTCAGGTTGGCGTCAATCATGCTGCCTGTGCAATGGGGGGGAAATTGAGAATTAATATAAAGAATGGTACTATGTCAGGTCTATGCCACTTTGTGCACCACTATTCATTAGAAATACACAGAGAAGTTACAATCAAGTAAAAGAAATAAGATCTATGCACAAATAACTATAACAAAACACGTGTATGGTAAGTGTAATAAGAAAAGTGTGCACAAGTTACGTTTCTGATTGAATTAGAAAAGTCTTGCCAGAAATGATATCCCATCTTTTAAAGATGAGCAGGGGTTTGATATCTGAGTAAGAGGAACATAAGAGGAACATACATTCCAGACAAAGGGAATGAGAGAAGCAAAGTAACAGAAACAAAAAGATGAAGAGAAAAAAGTATATACATGTACAGTATTGCAAGTAATATACACTCTGGCATATAGAGAACTCCATATATGTGCACAATGAATGGATTCACGAGTGAATGGTACAAAACCAGGTGAGAAGGCCTAGAATACCAGGCTAAGAATTTAATTTTATGAATAGACAATAGGGTCAAGTGGAAAGAACCCACTGATCAGAGAACAGATCTGGACTCAGTTTCCTTTTCCGTAAAATGGGAATAACAACACATACCCTAGGATGGACTACAATCTATATAGGGTCGAATACCAGACAAGGAAATTGCCTAACAGAGATCCTTTTCATGGTTTAGTTTGCCTTATTCAGATTATAGATGCTTATGACTACACTAGAAATCAACAGTTTGGGATACTTACCTTCTTTGCCCTGTCGGCTGAGCTCAATGACTGATTTGTCCAGGCACAAGTAGCGATGAATATGGGCAGCAGCCTGCTCATAATCTTCATTCCTCAAAGCAGTCTGAACTCCATCCATGCAGAACTTCAGGTCCAAGATATCATCAGCTCTCTGAATGGCTTGATAGAGACGGTTCTGCAAAAAGACTTGGTGCTTAGAAACAATGTCCTATTCTTTCAAAGACATCTCTTCAGAAGGTATGGAGATTCAGGGACAGAATCTGGTTAACCAGAAGCCCTGAACCACTACCACTCACAAAACTCTTATTGACAGATGATCAATAATACTGACAGATATCATGCAATTTTATTTATGTGACCAGATCAATCATTTTAATGGAAGCAGGAACAGGGATAAACCATATTTACATTTGGCTTATGTTAAATTAATAATGGAACCAGAGTGTATTTGGTATTTTGGCAACAGGGCATTGTAAACCATGTAATAAAATAAACGAAATATATGTAAAGTATTTTTCTTTTAGAATTAAGCAAGAATTTGTTCTTAATGTTTGTTATTTTTGAGAGAGAGAGAGAGAGCGCGCGAGCGAGAGAGGGTGGGGCAGAGAAAAGGGAGACACAGAATCCAAAGCAGGCTCTGACCTGTCAGCACAAAGCACGATGAGGAGCTCGAACCCACGAACCGTGAGATCATGTCCTGAGCTGGATTCGCACGCTTAACCAACTGAGCCATTCAGGCACCCAAGCAAGAATACTTTAAAGAAACTTTAATATGTGACTTGGTCGCTGTGTGACTATAGTGTTTCATGGTAAGTTATTTTAGCAGGATCTAGACAGAGTGGGAGGAGTTATCCTATTTCATAGGGGCAAACTGAGGCTGGGAATGACGTATTCAAGAGCCCAGATCATATGCTATTCACTACTGTAGTCATTAATGATCTGCGGCACTTGAAATGTGGCTAGACACACTTCACGTATGGCTAGGCCAAATTAAGATGTGTAAGACACACACTGGATTTCAAAGACTTAGTACAGAAATAAAGAAGGCAAAATACCTCACAAATAGCATTTTATAGTAACCATGTTATTTTGGACATAATGGGTTAAATAAAGCATATTATTATAATTATTTTTACCTATTTCTGTTCTTTTAAAAAAATGTCTACTAGTGGGGCGACTGGTTGGTTCAGTTGGCAGAGCATGCAACTTTTGATCTCAGGGTTGTGAGTTCAAGCCCCATGTTGGGCACAGAACCTACTTAAAAATAAAAAAATAATAAAGTAGAGATGGTTACTATAAAATCTAAAATTACATATGTAGTTCATATTCTTTTCCAAGCTGGATACTTTTATTTCATTTTCTTGCCTGACTGCTATGGCTAGAAACTCCAGTACAGTATTGAAGAAAATCAAGAGCTAACATCCTTGTTTTATTCTTGATTTTAAGGAGAAAGCACCCAGTCTTTTACCAGTATGATGTTAGCTGTGGGTTTTTCATAAATGGCCTTTATCAGGTTGAGGAAATTCCCTTTTATTCCAAGTTTTATGAATTTATGCTTTTTCCGAGTTTATCAGATGATCATGTAGTTTTGTCCTTTATTCTATTGATATGGTAGATTATATTAACTGATTTTCAGATGTTAAAGCAACCCTGCATTCTCACTCAGTCATAGTATAATCCTTTCAATATGTTGTTATATTTGGTTTGCTGGTTTGTGGTGTTTTGAGGATTCTGAAATCTTTACTCATAAAAGGTATGGGTCTGAAGTGTTCTCTTCCTGTGCTATCTTCAGCACAATATCAGTATCTTGCATTAGATCTCTACTGAATGGTGCTGCTCTAATTTTTAATGTCGTGGCTTTTCTACTGCCCTCTACTAATTCGAACATCAGAAGTTCAATGGGATTACCTTAGCCAGGTCAAGCTGACGGACTTTGCTGGACACATTCTCAGCTAGATTGCAGGTAAAGGTGATCATTCCAGCTAGCTGCTTTGCATCTCCTTCAATCAACTGCAGGTTGGGACTGGAGACATATGTCAGCACACACATATCCATAGGGGGAGAAGGAATGAGTAAGAGATGGAAAATTTTTTGTAGATGGAGATCATGTCTTCTACTCTCTTTGTACCTCCCCACAACTTTTAGCTCAGTTCGCTCTACTCACGGCTTTTTCTTTTTCTTTCTTTTTTTTAAAGTGTATCTATTTAGCAGCGTCTGGGTGGCGCAGTTAAGTATCCAACTTCAGCTTCGATCATGATCTCATGGTTCATGAGTTTGAGCCCCGCACTGAGCTCTCTGCTGTCAGCGCAGACCCTGCTTCAGATCCTCTTCACCTCCCCCCCCATTTGCATACTTTCTCTCTCTCTAAATAAATAAATAAACTTAAAAAAAAGTTTACCTATTTATTATTTTGAGAGACAGAGAGAGCATGAGCACCCTCATGCGCATAAGTGGAGGAGGGGCAGGCAGAGAGGGAGAGAGAAGGCATCCCAAGCAGGCTTTGTACTGTCAGCACCGAGCCCAACCTGGGGTCCAAACCCATGAACTGAGAGATCATGACCTCAGCCAAAGTCAGACGTTTAACTGACTGAGACACTCAGGTACCCCTACTCACAGCTTTTTCTAAAAAGTATTTTACTGAAAACTCAGGCCAATATTAAATAAAAAATTACTCTTTATAAGTACTAAAGACACCCCTAAATAGGTACTGCTAAAGAACTAGAGAACAGATGCTTCCAATTGCTGAGTATAAAATACACTAACCAACAATCACAGAGGATGAAGAGGTCAAAGAGCAATTTTTATGGCTAACAAATACACACAGTTTGTAAGAACAATGGTTCTCAAACTTGAAACATACATCAGAATCATATGGTATGCTTGTTAAAAGCGTGTCAGATTCCTGGGCTTCACACCCAGAGTTTCTGGTTCAAGAGGTTTTGAGTAGAACCTTGTAATTTGCATTTCCAATAAGTTTCCAAATGAGTTTTGGTACTTGTTGGTCCAAGGATACTTTGACCAGTGGATTATACCCTTAAGTGTTCATTTTACCTTGAAGTAATCCTCCTCTACACTTCAAAATCAACTGGCATTTTATTAACAGAAAGTTAGGAAAAACAGGAACTTATCCAGTGGACCTTGCTGGAATTACAGTGGCTCTTGTTGAGATGGAAACTCACCCCATCCGGTGTAGAGTGACCATTTTACTTTCAATGGTGTTTTGCTGTTCCAAAAGAGCATCCAGTTCTCTCTCTACCACTTTCTGAAAAACAGACAAGCATTTTGTCATCAGAATGGTCAGAAGGAACTTTAAAAAATTATCTAACCCAACCACTTAGCTGAAGGGTGAATCCCATTCCAAATGTCTTTCCTTTCACTAAGTTCCCCTAAGGCTTTAATGAACAATATTTCATTTTTGCAGTGATCACATTGCATAATGGTTGCTACCTTCTGTATATTTTCATTCCATTTAGCAGATGAATACCACAAAGGAAGGGAACTTTTATTCAGTATCATTATCTTAGTGCCTAATGCAGGAAAGCATTTAAAATATAATGGCTAAACAAATGAAATTTCTTAAGTGGCAGTTACAAAGAGTCTCTTCGCAGTGTACAGTGATACAATCAGTACCCGGAAAGAAGAAGTATAGAATTGTCTCAGCCAAGTTATTTACTGCATCACTGCAACTAATGTAACCTTCTTATGCTTGAGTTTCTTGATCTGTAAAATGTAAAAGTATCCTACAGGACTGTTGTGTGAGCCAAACAAGATAACAAACATAAACTGCTTAACGCAGTATGGTGGCATATTGTTCAATAATAGTCATTATTATCAGCTATGCATTTCTATTAAAATAATTCAGTAGGATCCAGAGGGAAACTTCCCTGGACAGTCATCAGACACAAATACAGAACTAATATTGTTCTGTCTGGAAGATGGACTTAAATTTCCCTTAAAAATGGACTAACTCAATGAATGCAAGCTTAGGAATGTTAACAGTACTGAATTTTATGGAGTGCCTGGGTGGCTCTCAGTTGAGAGTCCGACTCTTGGTTTTGGCTCAGGTCATGATCCCAGGGCTCTGGGATGGAGCCCTGCACGAAGCCCCGTGTTGGGCTAGGCGCCGAGTGTGGAGCCTGGTTTATTCTTTCTCTCTCTTCCTGTGCCCCTCTCCCCAACTCATGCACTCTAAAATTAAATAAATAATAAATTCTTAACACTGAATTTTATAAAGCACATCTTGCTGAAAAATGTTATCATAAACTGCTCGAGTTGGTGCAAGTTAATGTTTGAAACTATTCAAAGATATCAATAATCCCCCCTCGTTCTTGCTGAAACTGTTTGTACTCACAACCTTAATTAAAAATTTAGTTTAGGGGGTGCCTGGATGGCTTAGTTGGTTAAGTCTCTGACTTCAGCTCATGTCATGATCCCGGGGTTCATGGGTTCAGAGCCCACCATCAGGCTCTGTGCTGGCAGCCTGGCACCTGCTTCACATTTTATATCCCTCTCTCTCTCTGCCCCTCCCTTGCTCACACTCTTTCTCTTGCTCTCTCTAAAAGAAACACTAAAAGTTTGGTTTGGTGGCGGGGGGTGCCTGGGTGGCTCACTCGGTTAAGCGTCTGACTTCAGCTCAGGTCATGATCTCACGGCTTGTGGGTTTGAGCCCCGCGTGGGCTCTGTGTTGACAGCGCAGAGCCTGGAGCCTGCTTCAGATTCTGTCTCCCTCTCTCTCTGCCCCTCCCTGGCTCGTGCTATCTCTCTCAAAAATAAATAAACATTAAAAAAAAAAATTAAAGTTTGGTTTAGAGAACAGCTACTAAATGTTTATTAATTAATTAATTTAGAGATAAAGTGCAAGGGGGTGGGGAGAGAATCTCAAGCAGGCTCTACCCTCATCCCCATGACCCTGGGATGATGACCTGAGCCAAAATCTAGAGTTGATGTTCAGCTGACTCAGCCACCCAGGCCCCCGCTACTAAAACTTTAGATCAGAGCTTGGATCTCTTTCTTCTGACTGGCAAGGAACCCAAATGATATTCACAAATATACTGACAGCATCAGGTTGCCACGGAAAATGAAGGAGGCTGTAAGGAATCTTCAAGAGAATACAGTCCATCCTCCTTATTGGCCAGAAAGCAGGGGCCCGAGGGATGAAAGTCACTTGTCCAAGATTAGACAGTTGTACCTGTCTTTAAACCTCAAGCTTCCACAAAGCTGTACACTTACCGAACTACAGTTACACCCCCAAATCTTTTTCCCCAAAAATAAGTCTTAAAACGCTTCAAGTTTATTTGCAATAACTTCCTCCTTAAATATTTGAGATAACACGGTGGAAACGTTTCCTAATTTTTAAATTGCTAAGTCAACGCAAGGGAGCCTTTAGTCTTATTTTGAGAAGCGAGTTGACCTACGCTGTCAGTCTAACTACTCCGGCAGAAAAACCTACATTAAGGGCCAGGCAAATAAGTGGGGTGGGGACCAGGAGCGGAGCAGACCGCCAGGGTAACAGGGAAAACAAGCTTAGGGGCATCAGTCCAAGTGAATAGAGACGTCAGGTCCCGCCAAATACACTCAATTACACTCCTGCTTCTTCAATAAATGCTGTTTTGTTTCCCTCGGCAAAGGCACAGAGAGAACTTCCCGCAGCCCGATTTCCCGAGACTGACAAGTCCTAAGCCCATTGCCTCTGGCTAGCCCCCCACCTCCTCGCCGCAGAGCCGTTCGTATACAGCCTCCAGCTCCTGCAGCTCGGTCAGGGAGCGAATGAGCTCGGTGGAGATTTCCGAGCAGCGGCCTCCTCCCATCCCCTCAGGCGGAGAAATCCCTGACAGCTTCTGAGGGGAATCGAGGTCCGCCATCTTGTTCTCCATTTCGCGCTTCCGGCTCCGCGAGGCCCCCTCCTCGTTTGCGCGCCAGGTCTTTTGGGCTGCCCACGAAATGCCCGATAGATTTATGGTTTGTTTTGTTTTTTTAAGTCCACCTTAAAAGGTCTATTTTTTTATAGTCTCATGGGAAAAGTAACGGCCATAAGGTATGTTTAACTAATTTTTAATGCGGAGTCAAAGAAAGACAGAAACATCAAAAAAAAATTACTTATACATTCTTCAGGCGCCTGTTGGGGACTGTTTTACGTCGCGGGCCCGCTTTAAGGTCCCTGCTTTAAGAGCTAATGGCGGAGCCTGGCGGGTTGAAGTTGGCGGTGGCCTAGGCCTTGAAGGAATTCAGCATCTGTCGGATATCCACGCCATCCTTCCTCAGGCAGGGTAAAGAAGCAGCCTTCCGACTTCCCCGGGCTTGGGGAGGCAGAGAACGGCTATGTAGGAAGGTTAGCTGAACGTTTGGCAGGGGTCTTTAAAGCAGCCTGGGCCCGTAAGGTCCCGGCAAAGGACGAGGAGGAGGTGGAGGGGAACGCTTGGGTACGAAAATGGCTTTCAGGAGTCGTTTCCCACTTCCTTCTACAAGGGGGGAACGAAGCCTGGGTCAAAATAAGATTTCTAGAATTCGCCCAGCTTTTTGCCCTTGGAGGAGGTGTGAGCTGGGGCAAGACGGACGTAAAGGACACGCTAACTGTAAGGTGGGACACCCAGCGTGTTAAAAGCGTAAATAACGGAAACAGTTTTTGGAGCCAAGACCCTATTTTGAATTTGTGTTTTGTTAATGGGGTAACTGTTTCCTCCACTGATTTTTCAGTTTTATCATGTATAAAGTGTGACAATAATATTTATTTTGAAGACATTGCGAGTTTCAATGCGGTGATGTACCTTTGGCGCAAGAAAAAATGGGGGCAGCAATCACGGGCTCAAGCTTTTAGTAGTCACGGACAGGAGATAGAAGTGGGGAAAATCACAAAATTTACCACATTTTGGCTGTTAGTGGTTCCTGGTATATAGTTCTTGTAGTTTTAGAATGAGCTTCCTTCAAAATGCAACTTCTGCTACTGATGAAAGAATAATTGGGGAACCTGAATCCAACCAGGTTTGAGGGAAATGAACTTCACAGACTGTAGCGGATGTCATCAGTTATAAAGGAACTGGAAACTAAATTGAGTTCTTAAGGAGTTAGAATGTAGAGTTGGCTGGAGAACTTTTCAGGGCTTTTGGAAGGGGCCTGTACTCCCCCCCCCCCCCCCCCTTTTTTAATAGCATTTCTTTACATTTAGTACAGTCAGTCCTGCAACATGGATCTTGTTGACAACATGATAGGGTTTCATTATAAATTTTGTTGATAACTGCAGTTTATGCAGAAATGATGTTTGAAATTTTATAACCACAGAGGATGCAAGAGAATACATTTACTTTTGTTTGAGAATCACATTCACTTTTTTTTCTTGTTTCTTTTTTTTAAATATGAAATTGACCACATTACTACTTTTCAATTGAGAACAATTATAATCTATTCTTTGCTTCTTTTCCCTCAGACTTTAAGCTGAGAACAACTTTCCCTGGAACTTTTACAGTGTATACGCCCTTCTGGGGATGTGGGTGTATGTCTGTGTCTGTTCGTTTTCGCTGTTTTGCTTCTTGTAGGTCATTTCTCCACTCTCTTTTTCCACTTTCCTTCTTCACTACCATCCTAGAAGAACATTAAAAATGTTCCTTAGTTTCAAGAAGAAAAATTTACATCTTTCAGGACCCATATCCAGAGTGGAGGATTTGATCCTTTCCTCTCAACCATTTCTGGGTTGGGCAAAAACCGTTTCTGTGACTATTATTTATGAGAACGTTTACTCATAATTTTCTTTTCTCATTTAACAAAATCAAATTTTTATGTTAATTACATAGTGATTACTTTGGATTTTTCAAGATCTCTTGCTTTTTGTCTGTAAATAATTGAAAAACTTTTCTAGCAATAACTGCATAGCTGTAGTTTTAGGTAATTTTATGGTAAAGAAAGGTACATCAGTTTGCTTTTGCACTCTTTAGTCCTGTTGAATGAAAAGCATCCTTTTTTGTGACTGTACACTCTTTTAGAGAGGTCTGAAGTAACAGGAATTGAGTGTTGTTTTAGTTTTTGATGGTGAATGGATTTAAATTTTAAATTTTAATCATCAAATATTGAGCTAGATAAGAGATGCAAATGGAGACTACACTTAAGTTACCATTTTTATCTAGCCAAGGTCTGGTTGTGGGGAAATAGGGACTCAGATTTCTGGGGGTATAGATTGGTAAACTTTCTTTGAAAGGTAATTTGGCAATATCTATCCACATTTCAAATGTATGAATCTCTCAGTACTGCAGTTTCACTTACAGGGATTAATCTTAATTAAAAATTAAGATAGATTAAAGATTAAAGATATATGCATACACGTATAAATGACCTATAGAGGAGGGATTTTCTTGGCAGCAATGTTCATAATAGCAAGAGATTGGGAACCTGAATGTTTATCAGTAGGGTATTGTCTAAATGATCCTTATATACCCATTCAGTGGAATACTCCACAGCTGGAAAATAAAAATGAGAGAGCCTTTTGTTTATTGCTATCTCCAAGGTAAAGTAATAAAAAGTAAGTTGCAGGATAATGTGAGTGTACAATATATAGTGCCCAACCATTAGTTAGAAAGAAGAGAAAATAATAGTATTATATTCTCACTTACAAATGTAGAAAATGTCTGGAAGGACATGATACATAAGTTAGTAAAACTGATTTTCCCAGGGAGGAGTACCGAACGGAGCTTTTTGCTGTGCTTTTTAAGAATTTTGAACCAAGTGCTTGTATAGCCTATGCAAAATAAATAAATGTAGAGGTGCTTAGTTTCTGTGACTGTAAAGGCAAATAGTGTTGTATTAATGGTACGGATTCCAGCGTTTTATTAGTGGCTTGTTAGTCCCACTTGTTAGTGACCTCAGGCAGGTGATTTAGTTTCTTAACCTCAATTTCCTCAGCTATATAATTAGTGTAACAATGAGTCATTTATAGGTTTCTTGTGAGATTAGAGACAAAAGTTTATAGCATAGTGCCTGGAATGTAGAATGCACTCCAGTTATAAATATGTTTGTCACTAGGCCTTACTCTCTGGGTTCTACCTTCATCCATAAGTTCTTATATAGAAATTTTTTTTTTTATTTAGCGTTTTATTATTACTATTTTTTTATTTTTTTAATTAAAAAATTTTTTTAACATTTATTTTTGAGAGAGAGACACAGAGTGTGAATGGGAGAGGGTCAGAGAGAGGAGACACAGAATCCAGAGCAGGCTCCAGGCTCTGAGCTATCAGCACAGTGCCCAATGTGGGGCTCGAACTCATGAACTGTGAGATCAGACCTGAGCTGGTCGGACGCTTAACCGACTGAGTCACCGGCTCCCCTATCATTTTTATTTTTGTTTTTATTTTATTTTTTAAATTTACATCTAAGTTACTTAGCATATAGCGCAACAATGATTTCAGGAGAAGATTCCTTAATGTCCCTTACCATTTAGCCCATCTCACCTCCCACAACCCCTCCAGCAACCCTCAGTTTGTTCTTCATATTTAAGAGTCTCTTAGGTTTTGTTCCCCTCCCTGTTTTTATATTATTTTTGTTGCCCTTCCCTTATGTTCATCTGTTTTGTCTCTTAAAGTCCTCATATGAGTGAAGTCATGGGATATTTGACTTTCTCTGAGTGACTAATTTCACTTAGCATAGTACCCTCCAGTTCCACCCATGTAGTTGCAAATGGCAGGATCTCATTCTTTTTGATTGCCGAGTAATACTCCATTGTGTGTGTGTGTGTGTGTGTGTGTGTGTGTGTATGTATGTGTGTGTATATATATATATACGCACCAGATCTTTATCCATTCACCGATCGGTGGACATTTGGGCTCTTTCCATACTTTGGCTATTGTTGATAGTGTGGCTATAGACACTGGGGTGTGTGTGCCCCTTAGAAACAGCTTACCTATATCCCTTGGGTAAATGACTAGTAGTGCAATTGCTGGGTCATAGGGTAGTTCTATTTTTAGTTTTTTGAGGAACCTCCATACTGTTTGCCAGAGTGGCTGCACCAGTTTGCATTCTGCAGAAATGTTTGTTAAAACAAGTTTTCAAGCTGATATTTTTCTATTTTTATGTTCTCTTAGCTTGTTTTACTTGGTATAATAGGCCTGATTGTGGAGTTGTGACTGTCTCAGTGTTGCTGCCACCATGTTTCTATACAACTTGACCTTGCAGCGAGCCACTGGCATCAGCTTTGCCATTCATGGCAACTTCTCTGGTAAGATTTCCAGTTATTATCTTTATGAATTTAACATTTTCAATATTAACTGGTTTCATGTTTTAAATTCCTTATTTATTTATTTTTCAAATGTTTATTTTTGATGGGGGGGGAGTTTTGGGGGAGGGACAGAGAGAGTGGGAGACAGAGGATCCAAAGTAGGCTCTGCACTGAGAGTGGAGAGCCTGACACGGGGCTTGAACTCAGAAAACATGAGCTCATGACCTGAGCCGAAGTTGGACGCTTAACTGACTGAGCCATCCAGGTACCCCTCAAATTCCTTTATTAAATTCAAAATTTTTTCCTGAAATATATTATAGAAAAACTTTTTTTAAATCCTTAGACAACATCATTTATATAATGTTGATAATCTCTAAAACAGTTTGAAGTACTTGATCTTATCCTATCCCCAAGGGACCTTTTGAAAGTAAGGTGGCCTGATAAGTGGTGTCCTTGAGCAAATGAGAATGGAGCAAACGGGATGGAAAGGAAGGCATTTAGGCATTAGATAGTGAAGACCTGTACAAGGGCAGCAGGGACAGATCTAAAGAGAAGGAGATGAGTTTCTAGCCTGGGTGGCAGAGAAAATTACAGTAATATTGATAACAGGTTAGTTGGGACCAGAGAGGAGGTTTGGGAAGAAGGAATTTATTTATTTTATGTTTCGTTTATTTATTTATTTTAAGAGAGTGTGCTTGAGTTGCAGGGTGAGGACGGGCAGAGAGAGGGAGAGAGAAAATCTCAAGCAGCCTCTGTGCTATCAGAACCTGACACAAGGACAGTGAGATAACGACCTGAGCTGAAATCAAGAGTCGGATGCTTAACCCGCTAAGCTATCCAGACGCCCCAGGAATTTAGTTATTTTAAACATTCAGTTAAAAGTTGATGACAATACGTCCCAATAGAATTATGTAGTAGGCAGGGCGAGATGGTTGCAAATTGGTGTTTGGAGATGTTGATTATGGTTATGAAAGCAAGGGAGCTTTCTAGGGGTGAGTTTAGAAATAAATGGTATATATTAGATGGCAGTTTTAAAAGTTCTTTGAGGTCTGGATGGACCAGTTGGTTGAGTGTCTGACTCTTGATTTTGGCTTGGGTCATGACCCCAGGGTCGTGTGATTAAGGCCCGCATTGGGCTATGTGACAAGCATGGAGCCTGCTCAGGATTCTCCCTCTGCCCCTGTCCTCAACTTGTATGAGCTCTCTTTGGAAAAAAAAATTTTTTTTCTTTGAAACTGCTTTTGTTAAATCATACCAATTCTAGAAATGAAATGGAATAAGAAAACTTAAAATACCAAGACCCCAACTTACTCAATTTTTTATTTGTCTTGAGTGGCATTTTGATCCATCCAGGTACTTTTTGGACTAGTTCTGATTGTGATCTTTATTGTTTTGGTGATCTAGGAACCAAACAACAGGAAATAGTTGTTTCCCGTGGGAAGATACTGGAGCTGCTTCGTCCCGACCCCAACACTGGCAAAGTACACACTCTACTAACTGTGGAAGTATTTGGTGTTATCCGGTCACTCATGGCCTTTAGGCTGACGGGTGGCACCAAAGACTACATTGTGGTTGGCAGTGACTCAGGTCGGATTGTTATCCTGGAATACCAGCCATCTAAGAATATGTTTGAGAAAATTCACCAAGAAACCTTTGGCAAGAGTGGATGCCGCCGCATTGTTCCTGGCCAGTTCTTAGCTGTGGATCCCAAGGGGCGAGCTGTTATGATTAGTGAGTGACTTGCTCTTTTGAGTGCATCTCTGATTCTTACAGATGCTCAGTTTAGGATAACAATGCTGTGCTCTTGGCAGTATGCCAATAAATTCCTTACCTGGGTAAAGTTTGGATCGTATTTCAGTTAATACCATGGTTTAAAGTTGCTTTTCCTTTTAAAAGAATGGGAGAAGTCTTAACATACCTTTTCTATTTCCTGTCTGGCTGGATTAGGTGTGTTTTCCATTTCTTTGTGTGTAGCCAAAAACCTATGATGAAACTAAATGATTTTACATTATTAGGCAGTGAATATGGTTGCTTTCATCAGCCTGAAGTGATGATTCACATTCATGTCTCTTCTCTGATAAATATCTTGAAGAAAATTATGTGTATCTGATCAGGCCTCCAGAGGGCAACCCCCCCTGACAAATTACAACACTTTAGATCTAACTCAGAGAATAAAGCCAGCAATTTTTATGAACTTTTAGTTTCCCAGTATCATTAAATCTCAGGCATGCTAAAAAGTTTTGAAGAGTTAGTGGATATTAAGGTCTGTATTAGTAAGGAGGGGGTATAAAATGCTGTTGTTCATTGTGGTAGCAAAATCTTATGCTAAATATACTTATGTTAGAGTTATGTTATATAATTTATATAGTTATGTTAGAGTTAGTGCTGGCTACTAATGATTTTAAAGGAATAATTGTGATGTGAGTCTGGCTGTTGTGTAAGCCCCTCTTCATTTTCTGGAAATTTTATTTGTTTTGTCTCCTTTATCTACAGGTGCCATTGAAAAACAGAAATTGGTATATATCTTGAACAGAGACGCTGCAGCCCGGCTTACCATTTCATCTCCCTTGGAAGCCCACAAAGCGAACACTTTAGTATATCATGTGGTTGGAGTAGATGTAGGATTTGAAAATCCAATGTTTGCTTGTCTGGAAATGGATTACGAGGTAATGGGGACTTTGAATCCTTCCTCTCCTTCTCTCCCTCCTTTCCTCCCTCCTTCCACCCTGCTTTGGGTTTCTTCACTCACCTCACTGCTTTCCTGATTGGTTTCTTCATTGTGCATGTTTTATAATTCTGCTAACATATTTTCTGTTTTCCAAATGTCTTACTAAGATTCTCTGAAATGTTTCATAGCTCACCTAACTATGTAATAATACCTTACTCTGATTTGAACAGTATCCCTGTAAAAATGGTATTTATTGGAAAGAGTTGTCTAAAAAAGGAAGTGAAACTGTATGTGGGATGTTTTTTGCAGGGAGGTAGTGAAAGGTGGGGCGTACCATTCTTTGCTTTGAATGGAAGGCAGTAGGGAGAACCCTTACACAGGAGACCCAGGTTCCTGTGTAAGCTCTGCCATTAACCTAGTAGTGTGAACGTTGGTAAACTGTTGTGGACCTCTGCTTCCCCATTTGTAGATGGAGGAATCCTGATGCCATGTTTGTGCTCATGTACTTCTCTATAGGAAGCAGACAATGATCCCACAGGGGAAGCAGCAGCTAATACCCAGCAGACGCTTACTTTCTATGAGTTAGACCTTGGTTTAAATCATGTGGTCCGAAAATACAGTGAACCTTTGGAGGAACATGGCAACTTTCTTATTACAGGTATTTTTGTCTCCGAGCTTCTCTGTACCTTTTTGCTTAGCACATTTTATGTACAAACTTAGGGGAATTTACTTAATGTAAGGGTTTGGAAACTGTAATTTGTAGTAAGTCTAAGTGCCTTGTCTCTGTTTTGGCGAGGTTAAAAGTTCAGAGTGGTTGACTCTTCTAATGGGGGTAAGGAAGAAAGGATGAGACAGCCCTCAGCCTGGAATATCGACTACTGTTAGGTGTGCTGATATTTTTGCTGTAGGTAGTCTTTCGCTCTCATTAAGAAAATTAAAACCTAATTCTTTGAAAAGACAAATGGACGAATCCAACAAGTTAAAATTGTATGTATGTCCATGAATTTGAAAACTTAGGTGAAACAGGAATATTTTTGAAAACAGTTACCAAATTGACCCAAGAAGAAATTAAGACACTTGAATAGACCATCCATTAAAGAAATTGGAGCAGTTGTCAGAGATCTTCCCCAAAAGATTTAAGGTCCAGAATTTTCAGGGACCTTAAATTTCTCCAGAGATTAGGAAAAAAAGAAACATTTGTATCACTCTATGAGCCTAAATATAACAAATACCAAAACTTGGGAAGGACAATAACAAAAAAAACTATATGCTAGTTATAAATGCCAAAACCTAAGATTGTAGTAAATTGAAGTATGTGTTTTAAATGCATCATAGCTAAGTAAGATTTTTGTAGGAGTTCAGAGATACTCTGTTAGAAAATCAGTATCAGGGGTGCCTGGCTGGCTCTGTCAGTGGAGCATTGAACTCTTGATCTCAAGAGTTGTAAGTTCCAGTCCCATGTTGGGTGTAGACATTACTTAAAAATAAAATCTTGGAAAAAAAAAAAAAAAACATCAGTGTACCTTTAATTCATTATATTAAAAGACTAAAGGAAACGACTATTTTTGTGGTCAGCTAAGTTTCAGTAGGCTTGGGAAAGATCGTCATCCCACTCCTTTATGTTTTGAGTCATTTGCACTTGTATTGATGTCTAATGTGATATATGTCTGTTGTTGGGGGAGGATTTTGGAGAATAATACAACATAGCACTTGTCTTTGAGCATTAAATCTTAGAGACTATATGTTAAACAGAAGAACCTTGGAAAATAGATTATGCATCTCATTACGTGCTGTAACATTACCATGTTTTTTTGACAAGGGTTTGATTTGTTCAACAATGTTTTATTGAGTCTCTACGATCAATATGTGCATAGTCTGTCTACTGGGACCTGGGACTGCAGTGGTGAAAAATTAGATGTGTTGTCTCCTTTATTCAAAATCGAGTTTAGTGAATATGTGTAACTAACAAAAAAATTGCCTGAGTATTTGCCAAATGCCGAGACAGGGTTGAGGAGAGAGAGGTCTCTAAACCAAGGAAAGAAAAGGAGTGTGTTAGAGGAATCTTCCTAGAGAAGTGCCCTCTGTGCTGAGACCTGAGGATTAGTTAGGAGTTAGCTAGGTATGAGGAAGGAGTTTCTGATGTGGACAAGATGCCCAAAGGCCCACGTGCAACAAAGAACATGGTTCATTCAAAAAACTGGAAGCTCATTGTGATTAGAGGTAGATAGTTAGTGGTGGGGAGGTACCTACTAAGGATTTTATTTTATTTTTGTTTATTTGCTTATTTTTTAATGTTTTATTTTTTTAAGGAAGAGAATGAGTGGGGGGAGGGACAGAGGATCCAAAGCAGGCTCTGTGCTGACAGGCTGACAGCAGCAAGCCCGATGAGGGGTTCAAACTCACGAACTGTGAGATCATGACCTGAGCCAAAGTTGGAAGTTCAAATGACTGAGCCAATCAGGTGCCCCTTATTTTATTTATTTTTGTGCTACTGAAGGATTTAAAGCTGGGGAATAATAACCTGTTAAAGGTGAGCATTTTGGAAAGATAACTTGCTGATGTTTTGGCTAATCAAATGGAGGATAAGACCGTAAGCTACATTAGGAAGCTGTTTCACTAACCCGAGAGATCGGCAGCATGAACACTGCTAAGGAGGTAGAATCAATAGAGCTGTGGTTGGGAGAAAATGGAAGGGTGATGCCCAGGTTTCTGGTTCTATTGGTCAATAGTGGTATTCTCTTGAGATGGAGAACCCAGGAGGTGGAACAGATTTGAGAAGGAATGCGAGTTTGTTTATGAATACGATGCATTTTTAAACTGTTGTGGAATATCCATGTAAGAGTATACAGTTGGATTATAGGTCTGAAGATGAGAACTGAGTTTTGGGCTCCAAGCAAAAAATTTTAGATGCATTATCTGATACCTGGACAGGCTGAGATTGTCGAAACTGTGCTCCATCCTTGTCTTAGGCTAGTATCAGGGAAAACAAACCATTGAATGTTTCTCAGTCTCAGCTACTTGTACCATCATCCAAGATGTGCTGAAGGAGAGAAGGAATTGAAAACGAAATTATAATTTGTGGTTGTGTTAAATCATTCCTAAGTTCTGTTTTCTTCTGATAGTTCCCGGAGGGTCAGATGGTCCCAGTGGAGTGCTGATCTGCTCTGAAAACTATATCACCTATAAGAACTTTGGTGACCAACCAGATATCCGCTGTCCAATTCCCAGGAGACGGGTAAAAATTTTTGCCATAGGATAAGATATTTGTGTTTGTGAAATGAATTTATTTTTTATAATTATAGTATAATCTTCTAGTTTATGTGTTCATCAAGTTTTAGTTTCTCTGTAAATCCTTTTTTTCCCCCCCAGTGTCTGTTTTTGAGAGAGATGGAGAGGGACAGCGCTAGCAGGGTAGGGCAGAGAGGGAGGGAGACCCAGAATCTGAAGCAGACTTCAGGCTCTCAGCTGTCAGCACAGGGCCCGATACGGGGCTGGAATCCACAAACTGTGAAATCATAACTTGAGCCGAAGTTGGACGCTCAACTGACTGAGGCACCCAGGTGCCCCTGTAAATCTTATTTTTAATAAAGCTGGTAAAGTATTTTAGTAAAAGCAAAACAAATTCTTTGAGAAAAGGAATTAAAAACACAGTTTCTAGGGGTGCCTGGGTGGGTCAGTTGGTTGAACGTCTGCCTTTGGCTCGGGTCATGATTTCACAGTTTGTGAATTCAGGCCCCACATCAGGCTCTATGCTGTCAGTGCAGAGCCTGCTTTGGATCCTCTGTCCCCTTCTCTCTCTCCCCATCTCTTGCTCTCTGTCTCTCTTAAAAAATAAATAAACATTAAAAAAAATTAAAAACATAAAACAGTTTCTATTTCAGAACAATCTGGATGTTATCAGTTTGAAATTCTTGCAAATTTCTGGTTTGAAGACGCCAGACATATTTATTGGAGATAGTTTTCCATTGCTTGTCTTTTTTCCTTGCGTTCCAACATAGGAAATTTCAAAGAATAGAACAGTGAATCTCTGCTTTTTATGTAGAGGAAAAAGATTCCCCAATTTAAAATTATACTATATTTAGCTTTTCTTTCGTATGATACAGCTATTACATACTTTTTAAAACTAACAATTTAATAAGTTGCAGTCATCGTGACACTTTAAGAATCTCCTAAGATGTAGTTCCTAAAAACAAATTTTCCTACATAACCACACTACCAAGGTCATGCTCAAGAAATTTACTGTTTTGTGTAATACAGTTATCTTATGTAGAGTTCATATGCCTATTTCTCTCATTGTCCACAAAAGTTCCCTTATATCTACCTTTACTGTCTTTTAGGTTATTTTGCCTCACCTTTGTTTGCTTTTAATCTTTTATTATACTGACATTTTTTTAAGAGTCTAGGCTAATTTTCTTGAAGTTTGTCTCATCTTTTTCTGTATGGTTAGATCCTTGTTAATATTTTTGATAGAATTATTACATAGGCAGTGACACATTTCCCACTATATCACATTAGGGGCATATAATGTTAGTTTGACTCCTTGGTGATGTTAAATTGATCACTTTAAGGTAGTGTCCATCTGGGCTTCTTAATTGTGAAGGTACCTTTTCCTTTTTGTAGTTGGTGTGGAATCTGCTGGTGAATTTTGAGACTGTAAATATTCTTTTCTCCAGCATCTTTTCACACAATGCTTTTCCTCTCAGGTCAGTTACTACATTGGTGGTTGAAAATGGTGTTTTGTTAATTTTATTTATTTATTAAAATGTTTATTTTGAGAGAGAGAGTGAGCAGGGGAGGGGCAGAGAGAGAGAATCCCAAGCAGGCTTCATGCTCAGCACGGAGCCTGATGCAGGGCTCCCAAGACCCTGGGATCATGACCTGACTTGAAATCAAGAGTCTGATGCTCAACTGACTGAGCCACCCAGGCGCCCCAAGTGGAGTGGATTGTGGAGCCTGCTTGGGATTCTCTCTTTTCTCTCATTCACTCTCTCCCTCGTGACCTCTCCCCTGCTCACTCTTTTGCTTTCTCTAAAAAAAGAAAAAGGAGTTGGACACTTAACCAACTGGGCCACCCAGGCATCCTGAAAATGGTGTTTTACTGATTTTAATCTCAGTAGTTTACTGTGGAAATTATTAATTATTAAGTATATGCACAAGTAAAGTGTAATGAACCTCTGTGTATCCAGCTTCAGCTAATTTTGTTTGATCTCTGCTTTCTCAAGCTCTTCTTTCACCCCTGGTTTTATATCTTTTTGATATATTTTTAAAATTAACATTATTTTTTAAATTTATATCCAAATTAGCGTATCACTTTTTGACATTAACTTATAGGACCTGGGATTAAGCCTTTTAGGTCTTAGTTGATCTGATATATGATACCTGAGTAGGAGTCCATAAATCTTAGAAAATCTGAGAAGAAATCTATCAAAATAAATTATTGGTAAGGGGTGGTGAGTAATTTGATTTGGTTGATCAGTCATTTGTTGAGCACTTAACTGCTAGGCACTGTACTTGGCTTTGGGACTGCAAAGAAGTATAAAACATGTTTTGCCCTTGAACAGCTGACTCAGTGAGGGAAATAGAAAATGTTGGAAACATGAAAAAAAAAATCTAAAATCATAGTCCAGGAGCTGCCTTAGGAAGTTGGTATAGAATAGTGCTGAGTGGACATGTAGGAGATTTCTTCATAGCCTAAAATGATGACTCTTTAAATTTCATGTCTTTTTTCTGACATTTTTCTCTGGAGAAAGTTCTTGATGTTGCTCATTTATTCAGGATGTAGAGTGAAATTGTGGCTGCTTTTTTGTACAGAGGCTTTGTCATATATTTATAGTAGATAAGAATTTTTAGCTCTTGTGCTTTACTTTTTGGCTGGCAGGCTGTTCTGGGTCAAAGCTTGTGTAGAGAGGTTCCAGGTACCTGTAGACGTTGAGTGGCCTGTATTATGGTAAGGTGCTAAATTCCCTATATAAGAAGTACTCATTTCTAAGTTGTTCTGTGTTTGACTTTGCTAGAATGACCTGGATGACCCTGAAAGAGGAATGATTTTTGTCTGCTCTGCCACCCATAAGACCAAATCGATGTTCTTCTTTTTGGCCCAAACTGAGCAGGGAGATATCTTCAAGATCACTTTGGAGACAGATGAAGATATGGTAAGCAGATCATGGAGAGAGAAGGAAAAAATGAAAAAATCCTTTTGCTGGGTTTAGTTTATTTAAAAAAAATTTTTTTAATGTTTATTTTTTATTTTTATTTTTTTAACATTTATTTTTGAGAGACAGAGCACACAAGTGGGGGAGGGGCAGAGAGACAAATAGACATGGAATCTGAAGCAAGCTCCAGGCTCTGAGCTGTTAGCACAGAGCCCAGTGTGGGGCTGGAACCCACAAACCGCGAGATCATGACCTGAGCTGAAGTTGGAGGCTTAACTGACTGAGCCACCACCCAAGCACCCCTTTTAATGTTTAATTTTTGAGACAGCATAAGAGCATGTGTGTGACAGTGTGAGTGGGGGAGGGCAGAGAGAGAGAGAGCGAGAGAGAGGGAGGGAGACACAGAATCTCAAACAGGCTCCAGGCCCTGAGCTGTCAGCACAGAGCCCAACACAGGACTCGAACCCCTGAACCGTGAGATCATGACCTGAGCCGAAGTTGGACGCTTAACCAATTGAACCATCTAGGTGCCCCTTGCTACACTAATTTTAATATATTTAAATAACCTTATTTCAAAAAGTGATATTTAAAGAAAAATTTTTTTAGGTTTATTTATTTTTATAGAGGGGAAGGGGTAGAGAGGGAGAGAGAGAATCCTAAGCAGCCTCTGCCAGCGCAGAGCCTGATGAAGGGCTTGAACCCACAAACTGACATTACCACCTGAGTCAAAATGAAGAGTCAGATACTTAACTGACTGAGCCAGGCAGGTGCCCCTGAAAAACTGATATTTCTGTGTACATTTAAGGTTTACACAGTGTTTTTATGAACCATTTGTTCTTTAATACTACTTTGAGATAGGACAAATAATACTTTACAAGTTAATAAAATGGAAACAGAATGACTTAAAAAGTGGTTGTGTAAGGTATCAAAGCTTTTTAAATTTGGATTGGGTATATGAATGTAGGTTTTCTCCTCTAGTTAATAGATACCTGGTCTCGTAATCTCATATAAATAATATGAGATCAAGTAATGCCACTTCTAGTGAGTAATGAGAAAGCTCTCCCTGTCTCCTGAAAATTGGTAATACACATGAACTGTTACTGTTTTTATCCTATGGCAGAGTTCTGTGAACAGCTGTGCAGTTTTTTATATATGTTTAGCTCAGGAATTGGCATATTTTGTTGTGGAGGCCCAGTAGTAAACATCATCAGCTTATATGGGCCACGTAGTCTCTGTCTCAACAACTCAACCCTGCCATTGTGGCACAGAAGCATTCATAGGAAGTGTGTAAATAGGCATGGCTGGTCCTGGGCCTTAGTTTGCTAACCCCTGGTTTAGATACTAAGTATGATATTTTACTTGCTACTCTGCTTATGCTGTCTTACAATACTGGGCTACCTTCTGTGGCCTAGCTTCACTTGCCTACACAGTAGAATCTCTTTTTTTTCCATTCCAGGTTACTGAGATTCGGCTCAAGTATTTTGATACTGTGCCTGTTGCTGCTGCCATGTGTGTGCTTAAAACAGGCTTCCTTTTTGTAGCATCAGAATTTGGAAATCAGTGAGTAATCTTTTTATTACCCTAGTTTATCCTGGTTACTATAAAAAGTTGGGAGGAGGGAAATGTGGCTTCAAGGGCACAGAGCTTTCTACAAAACTTTCTTCAAAAGTTTTGCCTTCCTTTTCCCCCTTTATGTTCTTTTTTAATTTTAATTTTTATTTATTTTTATTTGTTTGGTTATTTTCCCGACTTCAGTTGCTTCCTTTAAGCAGTACCTGTTGGTAGCTGCAAAAATAGCTTCAGAAGTGGTCTTTTCTGAGCTTTTTGCTGGAGATTTCACTGAATATTTATGGAACTAACTTAACATGTCCCACCAGTACTTCACTTGTACAAATCTAAAGTTGAAGCTCATCATTACCCACAGCTGCTCAGCCACATCAGTGACCTTCCCAGCCTCGGTTTTCTGTTAATGACTAATGGACCAGTTGTAGCAACTTGAGTGTAAAATCTCAATTTTTGTGGTTTATAGTCTAAACTAGTTCACTAGTTTACTTACTACATTTTATTGTCTTTCCTGTAAAACTTCAGCCTTTACAGTCATCTTATTAAGCAGCTAAGACATAACCCTGATGAAATCCTTTCTCTTATTCCTGTGTTATAATGTTTGATGACTTTTTATTGCCAAGTGGATAAAGTCTGAGCTCTAGCCTTGAATTTAAAGCCAGTCAGTATCTAAGTCTCCAAATTACTTACACAAGATAAGATAACCATGGTTTTGCCAGTATCTGCTCACAGCATCAGTGCAAACCACTTACCTGATGCTATTTGCTTGTAATTAAAATGAAAGTGTATCTAGGATTCTAGGATTCTGTGCCATTTCAGCCTTGTCTCTGACTGTTCTTCCTTTCTTAGACATGCTTCTTACTTATACTCACGGACTTTATTCCAGCTGTTGATTAACTCATTTTCCTTGTTTATACCTCTTGTCTCACTTTTCATATTTAGCCTGTTTGGTGTATTTTCATCCACTTAAATCCCACTTTTCCAGAATAATAGTAATTCCTTGATATAATCAAATAGCTAGTCAGTATTTAAATTTCTTCATTGTCTCAATATTTTTTAGTATTTTTTTAATGTTTATTTATTTATTTTGAGAGAGAAGGAGCATGAGTGCCGGGCGTGGGGGGGGGGAGAGACAGAGAGAGAGAATCCCAAGCTGGCTCAGCACTGTTAGAACAGTCCGAAGCAGGGCTTGAAATCACGAGCTGTGAGATTATGACCTGAGCCTGAATCAAGAGTCAGACACTTAACCAAGTGAGCGACCCCAGGTGCCCCCCATGCCTCAATATTTTAAAAGTTGAATCGTATACACGAGGATTGAGCAAGGCCCATACATTGCAATTGGTACATGGAAAACATTTTTAGTGGCTGCGTATTTTAAGGCCATGCCCCGTATTGGTATTTAGGTTTGTTCTTTTGCTATCATAAATAGTGCTGTAGTGAACATTGTACTTGTATCTTCGTGTGTTAGCTGAATGCAACCATAGTTTAAATTCATAAGTGTGGGATGAAATTTTGGTAATGCTAAATTGTCCTCACAAAGGTGACATCAGTTTACATTCCCACCAACAGTGTATATGACAGACCTTTTTATTTATTTATTTTTTCTTACTGCATGACAGACAGTTCATAAGCTCTTGAAAATCCCTGAGAAGAAGACTAGTAGTTCGATCAGTAGAAAATGGGCACAGGATTTGAACATGCCTTTACAGTAAAAAAAAATACGTGTGGTCTAGAAGTATAATATGTAGGAAGATTTCAAACTCATTTGTAATTAAAGGAACGCCAATCATATTTGAAGTCTTTTCCTCACCTAGCAGATTGGCAAACATTAAAAACTTAGATAGTAATTTGTCTTGATAAGATTGTGGATGGAAATAATAGTTGGATGCAGAAGGTATTTTCTTGCCCCATTACCTTATGCAGATAGTGTGTTTGCTAAGGTTATACATCCTGATTGTCTGTTAATTGGATTTAGGGAGGCTCCTGGATGGCCCAGTTGGTTAAGCCCAACTTTTGCTCAGGTCACGATCTCATGGCTCATGAGTTTGCCCCCCCCTACCCACCATGTCCGCCTCTGTGCCAAAAGCTCAGAGCCTGGAACCTGCTTTGGATTCTGTGTATCCCTCTCTGTTCCTCCCCCGCTCGCTCGCTCTCTCTCTGTCTCTCTCAAAAACAAACATTAAAAAAAAAAAAGATTTAGGAATAATACAGTGATTCCTTTTATTCTGAAGAATGGTAGTTAAAATTTATCCAGCACTTGTCTGTATATATCAGGCACTGTTCTAAATTGTTTTTCTTAATGTCTTGGTTTGAGTTCTCCTGCAAGCAGAGCCTTAGACAAAGACATGGGTGCAGGTAGATTATTGGAGAGCAATTGCAGGAAACAGGAGTTAAGGGATCAGTGGAGAGAGAGAGGGAAAGAGGAAAAGCCTACATAAGAGTGTGTTATTGAGATTCCTGTTGTGGGCAGTAGGAACTTGCTCCCATCAAGACCTGCTCCCATCAGACAAGCAGAATGCATCTGAGAATTGCTCACCTGAAGGTTAACAGCAACACCATTTTTCTCTTCGGGTCTGAAATTCAGTCACCTCTTGGGGCAGAGAGTGGAAAGATGGCAGTGTACAAGTAGATGCTTGTTAGAGTGAGATGCATTTGAGCTTGTGAGAAATTATCCATTGCTGCTGGAGCTGAAGTCTGCAACACTCAAAAAATGCTGATTTGGGGTATCAGAAACATGTGCTATGGGTATTAATCATAATGCAACCTATTTATCAAACAGTATTTACTGTGTTCTAAATAAGCACTTTGTAAATGTTAATAAAGTACATAACTTTTCCAGTGAGACCATGCCATTATCCCATTTATACTTTGGGGAACTGGGTCACAGAATTTGTCAAATTTGTGAATTTGTGAAAGAAATTGATCACATACCTAAGTCCCAGATGATCTGATTCCAGAGTTCCTGCTCTAAAGCACAACACCATAGTTACAGAAGCTGCTTTGCCAAGATTTGGCCAAAGCAGCCTTTTCCTGTGTTGGAGGTAGTGAGCCCATCCTTCTGGTTACCTGGTAATTACTAGGCACTGAAGGTATCTTTGACAAGTGGCTTTCATTATCTGTGTATACACATCTTGCTTGAGGAAGGAATTTATACTAACTTTTATATGTTTATCTCATATTCTCAGTGCTTTTGTAGATTGTTCAAGGATAATAACCCTGTTTGGTTTTTTTAAAATTTAGTATAGAATCTGATGTGTTTACCAAAAGTGTTTAAATGCTGAGGTTTATTTGAACATTTCTTGAGTTCCTTATATATTTCAGATGCTCATTTAGTCATTTTATCTTCTAAAAAGCTACACTTGATACTTTTTTTTTTTTTTTGACATTTGTTTATTTTTGAGAGAGAGAGAGAGACAGCATGAGCAGGGGAGGGGCAGATAGAGAGAGGGAGACACAGAATTCGAAGCGGGCTCCAGGCTCTTGAGCTGTCAGCACAGATCCTGACGTGGGGCTCGAACTCACAAACAGCAAGGTCCTGAGCTGAAGTTGGACGCTTAATCGACTGAGCCACCCAGGCGCCCCTCCCTTGATATTGTTTAAAGTGCTCTGTATTGAAGGTCCTGGTATATTAAACATGACCAATAATTTGGTTTCTTTTTTAAATTGAGTTTCTTCCCAAAAGCTAAGTGCACACTCAGCATATGATGGTATATTTTTTTTAAGTAAGTTTTACACCCAACATGGGGCTTGAACTCAGCTTTAAGATTAAGAGTTGCATGCTCTACCATCTGAGCCAGCGAGGCACTTCCTGAATTCAGCAGTCTTTATTTCTTTATACCGTTCTAGTCTTTTTTTTTTTTTTTAGTTTTTAAAAATTTTATTTATTTATTTATTTTGAGAAAGAGAAAGAGTGAGCAGGGGAAGGGCAGAGAGAAAGAGAGAGAGAATCCCAAGCAGGTTCCATGCTGTCAGCATGAGCCTAATACGGGGCTTGAACTTGTGAACTGTGAAATCATGACCTGAGATGAAACCAAGAGTCAGATGCTTAACTGACTGAGCCACCCAGACACCCTTTAATTTTTTTTTTTTTAATGATTATTTTCGAGAGAGAGATGGAACGCGAGCTGGGGAGGGGCAGAGAGAGAGGGAGACAGAGTCTCTGAAGCAGGCTCCAGGCTCTGAGCTGTCAGCATAGACTCTGACGTGGGGCTTAGACTCAAGAACAGCGAGATCACAACCTGAGTCACCTAGGTGCCCCTATCCCATTCTCTTCTAAGAAAGAAGACCCCACTCAAACAGATGGTGACTCGATATGCATGTTAG
The DNA here is from genome assembly GCF_018350215.1 of Panthera leo. Lineage (NCBI taxonomy): Eukaryota > Metazoa > Chordata > Mammalia > Carnivora > Felidae > Panthera > Panthera leo. The sequence goes on along the minus strand of NC_056693.1, from coordinate 48,414,369 downwards.
AATTTTGATAGGTAATTGTAAAGTGCTTTGTGAGGATTATATTTATGGCAAACACTATCTTTAGAAAGTGTTTAACTAAAGTCTTCTTTTCTTCTCCCTAGTTACTTATACCAAATTGCACATCTTGGAGATGATGATGAAGAGCCTGAGTTTTCATCTGCCATGCCTCTGGAAGAAGGAGACACGTTCTTCTTCCAGCCAAGACCACTTAAAAACCTTGTGCTGGTCGATGAGTTGGACAGCCTCTCTCCCATTTTGTTTTGCCAGGTGTGGGTCTTTCCAGTCTCTTCCACAATGAGCAGTGCCAGCCAGATGTTTCTGAATATGAATGAGTTTAAGGTTTTTGTTTTTTTTTTTTTTAATTTTATTTTTAGATTTATTTATTTTTGAAAGAGAGAGACAGAGCATGAATGGGGGAGGGTCAGAGAGAGAGAGGGAGACACAGAATCTGAAACAGGCTCCAGGCTCTGTGCTGTCAGCACAGAACCTGGCGTGGGGCTCCAACTCATGGACCGTGAGATCATGACCTGAGCCGAAGTCAGACGCTTAACCAACTTAGCCACCCAGGCGCCCCAAGGTTTTTTTTTTTTAAGTTTTTTATTTATTTTGAGAGAGAGCACAAGTGGGGAAGGGGCAGAGAGGGAGACAATCCTAAGTAAGCTCTGCACCATCAGTGTGGAGCTTGACGCATGGCTGGAACTCAGAACTATGAACCAGAATCATGACCTGAACAGAAACCAAGAGTTAGATGCTTAACCGACTGAGCCACCGCAGGCACCCCTAAATGAGTTTAAAGTTTTAACTCCAGTTAAATTAAGACCTGGTCTAAGAGTGAGGCACGGCAACATGTCTGAGAAATCACAAGAGTGTAAGGTTGAAGCATTTAAAGGTGGATATTGGGGAACTAAAATCCATTACATAAATCCTTAGGCTTTTAATTTTAAATATATAACTCATGTTCAATATAAAAATTCAAGCTATACAAAAGGTGAATGGTAAAATTCCTACCCCTAATCTTCCCCCCCCCCCGAGTAAATAATTTTATTTATTTATTTATTTATTTATTTATTTATTTATTTATTTTTTCCAATATATGAAATTTATTGTCAAATTGGTTTCCATACAACACCCAGTGCTCATCCCAAAAGGTGCCCTCCTTAATACCCATCACCCGCCCTCCCCTCCCTCCCACCCCCCATTAACCCTCAGTTTGTTCTCTGTTTTTAACAGTCTCTTATGCTTTGGCTCTCTCCCACTCTAACCTCTTTTTTTTTTTTTCCTTCCTCTCCCCCATGGGTTTCGGTTAAGTTTCTCAGGGTCCACATAAGAGTGAAAACATATGGTATCTGTCTTTCTCTGTATGGCTTATTTCACTTAGCATCACACTCTCCAGTTCCATCCACGTTGCTACAAAAGGCCATATTTCATTCTTTCTCATTGCCATGTAGTATTCCATTGTGTATATAAACCACAATTTCTTTTTCCATTCATCAGTTGATGGACATTTAGGCTCTTTCCATAATTTGGCTATTGTTGAGAGTGCTGCTATAAACACTGGGGTACAAGTGCCCCTATGCATCAGTACTCCTGTATCCCTTCCTACCCCTAATCTTATTTTCAACTTTTTATCCACTGAGGATGCTGCTGGTAACAACTTCTTAGGATTGCTTCCAGGCATTTTCCCTGTATCAGTGCATGTGCATGTATTTGTTTGGGTTATGTTTTTTTAATCCTAATAGGCTTATATACTTCAGTGTTCTGAGATTGACTTTTTGTCACTTAATAGTTTATGAATAACTCTATCTTATTTATTTTTTTTTTTTGTAAGTTTATTTACTTATTTTGAGAGAGAGCCTGAGCAGGGGAGGGGCAGAGAGAGGGAAAGAGAGAGAATCGTAAGCAAGCTCTACACTGCCAGTACAGAGCCTGATGGCGGGGCTCAGTCCCATGAACCACAAGATCATGACCTGAGCCGGAACCAAGAGTTGAACACTAAACTGACTGAGCCACCTAGGCACCCCTGTCTCTTATTTTAACACTTAATTTCTTCTTAAAAATCTCTAGAGACATTGGGATCAGTCAGTAACAGAACTTCTTAAAATACATCCTCAAAGGAGGAACCCAAGGTGGCCTAGGATGGGGACTCTGTCCCTTGCTGATGGTGCGCTGTTGTAGCAGGAATTTTGTTATGCATTTGTGTCCTGGATTGCTGGGGTTTGAGTGAACATTAGGCACCACCCTACCTTGTCAGGTTGATCACACTTCTAATAGAGGTTTGCTCGTTGTATGCTGGAGAAACAAGTCTGTTCAGTCACTATTCCTGGTAAAATTAACTATTCTGAAATTAACTGCTTTTGTTCTTTCTTTTTGAGAAAGGATTAGCCCTGAGGCAATAGATAATAAATGAAATCCTAATTATATTATGAGTGATTTTTTTCCCATTTCATTCGAATTTGAGGAAATAGTAGCGTAGTTTGTAGATAAGATAAAATTTATAGAAAGTTCAGGTATCTACAGCAGAGCTGTGGGTATTTTGTGCCATGTATATCCTTACTAGTCTGGCGAGGCAAATGGATCTCTTCTCTGAGTACTGTTTTTAAATGCATATAGTAATAAACATAAGATAGCCAATAGGGCAAAATATTAAGTTGTGAAGAAGTAATATATGTGCTTCCTTGTCAAGGCTTTAAATAACAAGATGGTGCATTTGAAATAGGTAAGTTAATTTATTTCAGCGAGAGATCAGTGTGAAGGCTGTATGCGCTCAACATATCTTTGTCCATGTTACAGTAAAGCTGTACTGCCTTCTAGACAAGAATTTTCATTTGAACTGGCCAGTTTGACAAAACTACAGTACACATGATTGACCTCTTTGTGTATTGACCAACAAATGTACTGGAAAGCAGCTGGATATCTGGAATACCAACACATGGCTTCCCCATCTGGTGGCTGAGCAGTCAGATGCAGTTACCCCGTAGTTGGTCAGCTACATCATAGGAGCATCTGTAGATAGAGTAACTTTGATAATATATAGTCTAACAGATTTAGTAGATGTAATTTTTTTTTAATGTTTTTTTATTTATTTTTGAGACAGAGAGAGACAGAGCATGAACGGGGGAGGGTCAGAGAGAGAGGGAGACACAGAATCTGAAACAGGCTAAAGGCTCCGAGCAGTCAGCACAGAGCCCGACGCAGGGCTAGAACTCACATACCGCGAGATCGCGACCTGAGCCGAAGTCAGACGCTTAACCGACTGAGCCACCCAGGCGCCCCAGTAGATGTAATTTTGAAGTAGTGATGAGTGGGATAATTGGAGGAATATAAATTTTAACATTATGAATAAGTATGATTTTTGTTGGTGACAGTCACAGATCCTGATAATATTATAGTTTATATTTTTAGCTGAAAGGAAATGGTAAATTTCATTTGGAGGTTATATAACACTCATTTCACTAAGTAAGGAATGCTCTGCTAATTTAAGAATTGGTACAAGCCTTTTTTTCTTAAAGTTGCTGCTGCAAACTGGTTTGTTTTTTGGAATATGGGGGCTTTTCCCCTTGATTCCCCCAGGGCTTATAGCCAATATGTAAGTTTAGTAAATTAAAAAGTATTTTGTCCCCTGAGAATAATCAAATTCGGTGTGAAAACTTGGTAAAAGTAGACATTTTTTGTCTTTTTCACTGTGCAGATAGCTGATCTGGCCAATGAAGACACACCACAGCTGTATGTGGCCTGCGGTAGGGGACCCCGATCATCTCTGAGAGTCCTACGGCACGGACTTGAGGTAAGATGGGTACTTTTAGATCATCTGCAGGGTTTGGAGAAAAGCATTGGAAAAGCAGCTTATAACTTTATTCTAATGAGATCAATGGTATATTTAATGTTTCTGTGAAAGGAAAAATGTTTTCTTTCCTATTTCCATAAAAGTTAGAGTTTAAATTTCCTGTTCTTTGACATGTTAGCACAATAGGCACATTTTAAAAAATTGGCAAGTGAGGATCAAAGGGGGAAAATAATCTTTACTGGTTCCAGGCTCACAAGTCATAACAGAGGATATCTGCATGGAACATTTTATTCCATTTTTTTTCTAGTCTTGGTCTGTGTTCATTGTTTTTAGATAATTATATCTTTTTACCTCAATGTATATGTTTTTGTATTTTACCAAGTTTATTATGTGTTCTTAGGTTGTATTATTTTTAGTGTTTCTATAATATTCCACTATAGTGGTTGGATCAGAATTTATGTAATAAATCCTTTATTGTTGCATCTTTTAGGTGATATAGACACTCAGAACTTTCTTTTTAATTTTTTTTTAATGTTTGTGTATTTTTAAGAGAGAGCCTGCATGCACATATGTGGGGGAGGAGCAGAGAGAGAGGGAGACACAGAAGTAGGTTCCAGGCTCTGGGCTGACAGCACAGAGTCTGGCGTGAGCTTAAACCCACAAACTGTGAGATCATGACCTGAGCTGAAGTCGGATGCTTAACCAACTGAGCCACCCAGGTGCCCCCAAAATTATCTTTTCAAATGCTACATCTTCCTGCGATTCTAGGGTTCATGCTTTTTAGCAAGTTCCTTGAACTTGGTTTTGTTAGGAGCAAAACAAAGCTTCCTATGACAGTTTGCTTCATAGTTGAGGGTTGGCATGCTATAAGCTCTCAATGGCCCACTGCCTGATTTTGTAAATTTTTATTGGAATGCAGCTAAGATGACCTTGGTTTTGAATTCTGGCTCTATCACTTAATAGCTATTACTAAACTTTTGTTTCCTCTTCTGTAAAATGAAGTTAAGTACCTGCTTTAAAGATTGTTGTGTGAGTTAAGTGAGGTAATGCATATAAAGAAGCACTTAGCTCAAGCTCTGGCGTACAGTAACAAGTATGTTACCTATTACCACTGTTAATGTGTTTCAGGGGGTGCCTGGGTGGATTAAGTGTCTGACTCTTGGTTTTGGCTCAGGTCATGGTCTCGTGGTTTGTGGGATTGGGCTGTGCCGACAGCGCAGAGCCTGCTTGGGATTTTTTCTCCTCCCTTTCTGCCTCTCCCTCCACTTGTGTGCACGTGCTCTCGCTCTCTCAAAATAAATAAACTTTAAAAAGAATATATTTCTCTTTCAGAAATTTGAAGATTTTTTTGGCTGTGCCAAAAATATCAGGCCACCAAATTTTTAATGACTCAAATCTAATTTAGACTAATAGTTTTTAGTTATTGCTTGTTGGATCCCATTTAGCATTTGGTGGAAGCTAGCATTCTCCACCAAAAGTGCGTATGTGCATTATCAGAAAGTGTTGTCTACAGTAGAAGAGATAAAGGACCCAATTAAGAATCATTGTTTTTGAGTCTTCTGCCCCCTCCCAATTTTTTAAATTTTTAAAAATTTTTTTCATTTAGTTTTTGAGAAAGAGCACGACTGGTGGAGGGGCAGAGAGAGAGGGAGACACAGGATCTGAAGCAGGCTCCAGGCTCTGAGCTGCCAGCACAGAGCCTGATGTGGGTCCTGAACTCATGGACCGCGAGATCACAACCTGAGCTAAAGTCGGATCCTCAACCGACTGAGCCACTCAGGCAACCCTGCCCCCTCCCAATTTTTTTCCAATTCTATAAAAGATCTTGATTATACAGAAAAATATTTTGAAATTGTTGAACATTGCTTTGTTCCTGTATATCTATTTTTTAAAAATTTTTTAATGTTTATTTTTGAAAGACCGAGTATAAGCGGGGGAGGGGCAGAGAGAGGGAGACACAGAATCTGAAGCAGGCTTCAGGCTCTCCGCTGTCATCACAGAGCCTGACATGGGACTCGAATTCATAAACCATGAGACCATGACTTGAGCCGAAGCTATTAACCAACTGAGCCACCCAGGTGCCCCCCTTGTATACCTATTTGTTGAACTTTGTTGTTTAGCTTTATTGTGGTCTCGTTTGAGCAGGGTCATTGTCACTATTACACTTAGTATAGAGTATCACACACCTAACACTTAAGTTTTATTGGTGATGAAGTTTTCCACAGTTCTCCTGTTCCATGATGAGGTATTCCTATTATTTTATCAGTAAAGTAAAAAAAAAGGTAATGCCTTTAATGGATATATGTGAGTTCTTTTTATAAAATGTGGTTACACAGTATAATATATTAAGCTGTCTAATTGTTTCTCGGTGGTTTTAAAAATAACATTTTTATTTTGGAATGGTTTTATATTTACAGAAAAATTAGATATAGTGCAGAAAGTTCAGGTATAATAACATATACCTAGTTTTCTCCTCTAGATCATTTCATCTCAGGTATTTCATTTCCTCTCATGTTTGAGAACTTACAGGATATTCAGAGGCTTCTTGAGTCTAATCTTTACATTTTTTAAAAAAATGTTTTTATTGATTTTTGAGACAGAGACAAAGTGTGAGCAGGGGAGGGGCAGAGAGAGAGGGAGACACAGAATCTGAAGCAGGCTCCAAGCTCTGAGCTGTCAGCACAGAGCCTGGTGCGGGGCTCGAACCCACGGACTGTGAGATCATGACCTGAGCTGAAGTCAGACGCTCAATCAACTGAGCCACCCAAGTGCACCTTGAGTCTATTCTTATGGCACGTAAAAAATCTAATAGGAAGGACAGAATAATTCCTGAAATTACTTTTTAGGATTTAGGAAATCACATAGGATCCCCTGTGAGGTGGTGATTGGGATTTCTATGAGAGCTTATAGGAGGGAGTGTGGACTGCCAGGCAAGAGGATAAGGGAAGATTTTTCCTACAGGATGTGCCATTTGAATTGGTCCTTGAAGAGAGATGTGATTTGGCCTTAAGGGGGTTAGGAAGAGAAATGGGCTTAGATGGCTGTTTCATTCCACGTGCTCTCTTTTTGAGGAGGATGCAGGCATGGCATACCCAAAGGAAATGTATGGTTTTTGCTGCAGCAACTATCCTCCTGAACATTCCATCCCATTTTGCTAAAGTTTGTTATGGGGATCTCCAATATTTCCAAGCCTTTTTGGCTCTTAACTCTTTTTTTTTGACAGAATATTTCCATTCTTTCTTTTTTTTTTTGGTTAATGTTTATTTATTTTTGAGAGAACATGAGGGGGGCAGGGGCAGAGAGAGAGGCAGACAAAGAATCCAAAGTAGGCTCCAGGCTCTGAGCTTTCAGCACAGAGCCCAACGCGGGCCTTGAACTCACCAACCGTGAGATCATGACCTGAGCCGAAGTCAGGTGCTCAACCGACTGAGCCACCCAGGCGCCCCTGATATTTCCATTCTTTTAAAGATTTTTTTTTTTCATTAGTAAGTAATCTCTACACTCAACATGGAACTCAAACTTAAAACCCCGAGATCAGGAGTCACATGCTCTACCAACTGAGCCTGTCAGGTGCTCCAGTTCCATTCTTTTAATCCAGCATGCAGTATGAGCACTGCTGTATCAGAATCCTGTTATCAAGTGTAGTTGTAAGCAAGGAGCTAATTTCTATGCTCATTGGATCTGTGGTTTGTATCCTCCCCTGTCAGGTGTCAGAAATGGCTGTCTCTGAGTTACCCGGTAACCCCAATGCTGTCTGGACAGTGCGTCGGCACATTGAAGGTAAGTAGCCCTTTCCCAACAGTCAAAATGTGGGTCTGGGTAACATCGACAGTAGAAGGCTTAGGAGGTTGCATTCGTAATGTTTTTATATTGCTTCATTTAACAATATACTAGAAACTTTTTCTGGCCTGACACCATGTTTTTCAGGCTCTCTCAATCAGTATGCCTGCACCTTTTTTGTATGCATGAGTAAGGGGTGCATTAGGGTGGCTGTTAATACATCTACACTCCCGTATTGTAGAGCTGTCATACATGTTGTTCTTTGACCATATTCATCCTGTTGCATCTGTAAGAGGTGTGGTGTGAGGGAAAGTTTTTTGCTTCTTCAGTTTTCTTCAGCAGTTTTCTCCTGTTGTGCTGAAACCATGGTGAAGTTGAAGGTGTTGTCCTAGGTATTAAGAGATTTAGGTAAGCTTATTAATCAATTGGTCCTGCTCAATGGGTGGAATTGTGCTTAAGGGAACTGAAGATTGAGATTGAATGGAATCATAATTTTTGAATGGGTGGAAAAGAGTGGATGGAGGAAAGAGGAGTCTGAGTTCTTGGATAAAAATGGTCACCTCATCCTAAAATTTTGAAATTTAGGTAAAAATGCATAACAGTGTGACAGCAGGATATTCTTGAATCAGTTGAATTTGAGGAATGAAACTTAATTCTCATTTTCCCTTGGATTCTCTGTGGGTGTAGGTCATTTCTATTCTTAGACTTCATCTTCCTCTTGTTCCCTCAGGAATGTGGGCCTGGTGAGATCACCCTGGCCAGCATAGAAAGCTTTTTCAAGAAAACAGCTGGAAATCTTCCTGATATTTTGATGTCCTGATATTTTGATGTTCTGATGTTTGATTTTATGGGAGTTGGGAAATGTGTAGGAGGGAAACCTCATGTTATTCGTAGAATACACATTATGGTGGATTTTGTTTTCATGTGGGTGTTTGAACCAAGTCTGAGTTGAGTAGATAGAAAAACCAAATAGGAAATTAGTCGGTTTATTTTTGCTAGAAGATAATTAGTAGATGACTGATTTTGATTTTCCCATTTTGTATAATTTCTTCGTAAAGAAACTAGTCAAATTGATGTTCACCTTTAGCTTGGCGGCTGGTTGGTATTACAACTCCTGATGAAAACATTGCCTACACTCTGAATTTTTTAAGCCTTTGAGATAAAACTTAGTATTCCTCTTTCTTGTTTTGTTTTCTAGTACTTGAACTTTACTTTAAAGTAGTTTTAGATTTACAGGAAAGTTCCCCCTCATTTTTATGATGAAGGCAGAAAAAGTAGGAGTTGACTCTTTCAAGATAGTGCGTTGAGGTAATAGTCTGACAGCATGGTCTCTGAGCTTCCAGTCCAGTGTTCCTTTGACTAACGCTGAAGTTGGAGTCTGTCGGTCTTGCTGGTCTTTAGGTTAAGTTTTATACTGTCATCGTGCAGTCTTTCTAGTGTCCACCTTGTACTTAGTAATTAAGAAAGGATTGGATCTCTACTCTCAGAGCCCTTGCCATCTAACACAAGAAGACAAGTACACAAAACTACTATGTGTTCTGATGTAATGAAAGGCACACAAGCATGTTGCCAGGACAGGTTAGAGGAGAGGGAATTGGCATATGTTGGAGAATCAGAAAAGACTTTTTTGGACAATGCTTGATGAGTTAGTGATAAGCAGTATGTTGCATGATGGAACTTGTAGCTGAATATTTTTCTTGTCAAGTTTTAGGAATTGACTACATCCTGATAAATTTCACTCTTAGAAACGATAATTTGGGTGATCACCCACAAAAACAGGTCAGGTTCTCTCTGTTCATTCTCTTTCCAGATACTCCAAGTTACTGTTGTGTGACTATCCCACATGTCCACACATGCTGTAGTGTTCAGGCAACTACTAACCTTGGCTGGTACTTGGTGATGCACACTACCAATACCAAGCCTTTTTTTCTCTTCCACAGGTGGCTGGTGAAGGTGCTGATCACCACAGGTGTGTACATACTGCTAGGGTCTACCATGGGGTCTTCTAGTTTACCCAGGGAGAGGGATTTGTACAAAATATTAAGACCGCCCTGATGGCATCTCAGAGGGTAACTTTGAAATTGGCTGTTCATGTGCATTGTAGTGATGGCACACCCATCTGCCTGTATATTAAATGGTTGGAGGCAGGGATCGGCTTCCCTTACTTTTTCCCTAAGTAGAAAGTACGACTGATATGTCTTTCACTAAAGCTGAAAGAACCTGTAGCTAGAAAACCTTAACTCCGTACTCTCCTTTGGTGATTCATATGTTCCAGGTGTACTGACTCAAGCCCTGGAGAAAGCCACCTATTTTTGTTTTGTTTTGTTGTGTTTTTTTTAGTATAATCAGGACTGCTGAGGCAAGACAGGCACCAAATAGAGTGTAAAGTGAGAATGAGACACTGGAAGCTTAAACCATCTTTGGTCACTCAGCATCTGTGGTCCCTCAGTTTTGGAGTGAGCTGTGTTTTGAGCTTCAGATGCCAACACAGAGGAAAGAAGAATGCTTTCCTTCCCCATGGGCTGCTTCAGCAGTGCTCAGATAAAAGTCCTCTTTAAGTGAGACAAAGATGCATTCTCATACCCTAATATGATGACATTGATGTTCTTTTATGTGAAACTTGTAACTTCTGGAAAAAGGCAACATGGATGTATCTGGTCATTTCCCTTGATTTTGTTTTGAACTCCAAATTTTTTTTAAATGTTTGTTTTTGAGAGGGAGAGAGTGTGCGCGCCTGTGCATGTGAGCTAGGGAGGAGCAGAGAGAAAGGGAGAGAGAGAATCCCAAGCAGTCTCCACGCCATCAGCGCAGAGCTCAGTGCAGGACTCGATCTCACAAACCGTGAGGTCATGACCTGAACCAAACTCAAGAATTGATTACTTAACCAACTAAGCCACCCAGGTGCCCCCTGAACTCCCAACTTTTAACCTGTAATTTCCTTAGGACATGAGCAATTAGCCGGCTATAGGTCCTCCTGGATATAGAATGGAAAGGGTAGAAGTTACAGTGTGCCTAGTATTCCTAGGGTAATAGATATTTTGAGGAAATCTGTGATGTAAAGCTCTACTGCTTGTTGCATTGCTCAGCAAATGTATGTAAATCCCCTGAGCATCTCTCTATTTTTGTGTCTGAACAGTATGGGGCCTTGGGTCAAAGGGAAGATAAAGTCCCAGGCAGCTTTCCTTCCTCTCTCCCTTCATTCTCTTGCATGTAAGTCAAAATTTGCATGGTCTCTTTGCTGAAGTTCCTCCCTTTCCCCTTGATTGAAGGAAGAGACCAGAAATCTTGGCCAGTTAACAGCCCTTTGATGTTTGGGTTTAATTTGTTCTGGCATAGTTTTTAAGATACAAGGTTTCAGTAATGAGAGTGTGGGAAAAGACATAGTATTCATGTAATATTAAAATTAAGTAATTACTGTTATTTTTACACAATAGAAACTTCCAGTTCAAGAACAGCTGGAGTAAAGCTTCCATGTTTGGCGTTGTGTGGAGATCGATTTTGGTTTTGTTGTAAACTGTTAAGACATCCATTTCAGGGGCAACCATGTCCTTATTTACATGGTCCTGGTCTTACAAAGTCATTTTATAAGGTGTCCTCAAAGCATTTGATAACATCTTGACAGTTGTAACAAAAATAATCTAAAACCAGCATATCTACTTGTCCGTTGTTACTCCTTATGATTTAGAACTTGAACCTTATTCTGGATTCCTGGTGTAGCCGTTAGATTATACCCGTTGGGAATGATCTTTGATCCTTGCCTTTCAGCCACTCAGTACACACATGTATTATTAAGGAAAAGTTTGGAAAACCTTACTCACCCTTACTGTGTGAGTAATTTCATGTGTGAAGCAATTTCGTAAAATATATTTATTTCTATATATTTCTATTTAAAAATGCTGATTACAGCCCACCAAATTGACTACGTCCTGCTCATAGGGCAGAATACTGCTGTAGGCTACACCAATGATACATCTTTAGTTGGTCTCTTTTTCTGTAAAGAACACTGATTCTGCCGAACTAAGTGAATAATCTTGGTTCACCTGAACTACCTTTGGAGCAATCAGAATCCATACTGTGTCCTTGTCGTGTGTGGGATGGATCAGCCCTAGGGTGTTGAGCTCTGACAAGGGCTCAGGCACGCAGGGTCCTATAGCTACTTCTATGAGTAAGGTAGCCACTCTAATTTAGTACCTTGTCTACTTGTCATTCAGTCCCCTGTTGACCTGATTTCTGTATGAGGGGGAGACAGGGGAATTGATACATAAAATTCGGAAGTAAAATAGAAAAATCTTAACCCTTCCTTAAAAAATAACATACCTTTCTCTATTCATCATTTGAAAAGTTTTATGCCAAACATTGTACTGGGTGTGGGAGATGCACAGAGGTGTTTTATGTGTAGGATGGAATATATATATGGGAAACAGGTGGCCTTTAACTGCCTCTGACTTGGAGAAACTCATTTGTGTTTATTCATAACTGTGTTGCGTTAAATGAAAAGCAAATCCTAATAGGGTTGTTCCTGACCACTGAATAGTTGCATTTTAAAAATTTTTTTTTTTTTTTTAACATTTATTTATTTTTGAGACGGAGAGAGACAGAGCATGAACGGGGGAGGGTCAGAGAGAGGGAGACACAGAATCTGAAACAGGCTCCAGGCTCTGAGCTGTCAGCACAGAGCCCGACGCGGGGCTCAAACTCACGGACCACGATCATGACCTGAGGTGAAGTTGGCCGCTTAACTGACTGAGCCACCCAGGCTCCCCAATAGTTGCATTTTTAAATAATGAGAGTAGAAAGGTCAAGGGCTGACAGTATAAACAATAAAATGCTTCTTGGTTAATGCTCTTATCTCATTTTAATTGGGATATCCTAGGATTCGCTGTTTTAAACCTGAGGGTGACAGTCTCATTGAAGCTTAAGTAATCTGTTTTATTCATCAGGTATTATGTTCCCACAGAATCGGTTTTTGGAAGAGGCTGGGGTCCTTTCCTAGTTATAATGATTATCTTTAAGAATGGATTGTGATGGGCATCTAGCACAAATAAATAAGCTCTAAGTTCAGTATATGTAAATATTGTAGTTTTCAGAATTTCCTCCTGCCTGTTCCCCTGCTTTGTCCTCTTGGATTTTTCCAGCAAATGTCTCAAGAAAAATTGATTTTCAGAGGTGTTAGGGGTAGCCATATGTACTCAATGTATTCAGGCCTTTGAGGAAGCAAAGTGTATCTCTAGGGTGTTACTATTTTCAATTATCCTTTGGATCATCTTGTGCTGTTTGCCACATGAGTCTGTGTGATGACTACACATAGAAGAAGTTCCTTGGAAGGTTTCTGAAGAGAAAACTTAGTATATCTCATTTGGCTTTGTAACTAATGAGTTCTTAGCTAACCAACTCCTCTTTCCTTTTTGCAGATGAGTTTGATGCCTATATCATTGTGTCTTTCGTGAACGCCACACTTGTACTATCCATCGGAGAGACTGTGGAAGAAGTGACTGACTCTGGGTTCCTGGGCACAACCCCAACCTTATCCTGCTCCTTGTTAGGAGATGATGCCTTGGTACAGGTCAGGATTCCCAGAGAGTTATTCACCTTACTTTATCCTTTCATTGTGGTGTAGACTGCTGTGCTTACATTAATGAGCTTTTAACTCTTTTTTTTTTTTAAATTTTTTTTTTTAACGTTTATTTATTTTTGAGACAGAGAGACAGAGCATGAATGGGGGAGGGTCAGAGAGAGAGGGAGACACAGAATCCGAAACAGGCTCTAGGCTCTGAGCGGTCAGCACAGAGCCCGACGCGGGGTTCGAACTCACAGATCGTGAGCTCATGACCTGAACTGAAGTCGGAGGCTAAACCGACTGAGCCACCCAGGCGCCCCACTTTGAACTCTTTTGAAGTGAACATTGCAAACATGAACTTAGGTTAATTTGACTTGTCTGGGACCTAGTGATTCTTTTTGTCATTGACCCGATTGGTGCCTCATTGCAGTGGTGCCAGTTCGGACAGGAGTGACCCATCTGGTAAGGGTGAGGGTCATGCTGAGTACAGAGTCACATTGCTAAAGTCGGTTTCCTTCTTCTTGTTGCTGACTGTAGGTGTATCCTGATGGCATTCGGCATATAAGAGCAGACAAGCGAGTCAATGAGTGGAAGACCCCTGGGAAGAAAACGATTGTGAAATGTGCTGTGAACCAGCGACAAGTGGTGATTGCCCTGACAGGAGGAGAGCTGGTCTATTTTGAGATGGATCCTGTATGTTATTTTATCATTCATTGTGGAACTTAGTGTTAGGATCCAGAGGTAAAGATGAGAGTTGTAGTTCAGTATTCACAAAGAGAATTGAGGAGGGAAAGTGTTCACAAGCAAATCCAGCCCAGTGGGGATGGGATAGGGAGGCTAAGTTCATGTTTTAATTCTTTTTTTTTTTTTTTTTTTAATGTTTATTTTTGAGAAAGAGGGCATGAACAGGGTTGGGGCAGAGAGAGAGGGAGACGCAGAATCTGAAGCAGGCTTCAGTCTCTGAGCTATCAGCACAGAACCTGATGTGGGGCTCAAACCCGTGAACCGTGAGATCATGACCTGAGCCAATGTTGGATGCTTAACCAACTGAGCCATGCAGGTGCCCCTCATGTTTTAAATCTAACTAGAGTTAGGAAGTTCCATCTTAGCAATGAAATATTTTATTCTCTTGCCCTTCACATTCTACTTTTCCAACAAATATTGGCTAAAGGTTTTAATTTTTACAATCTGAAGCCATTTCAGAAATTTTCTTTTGCTTTTCTGTATGGAAGGATATTGGGTATACTTATCATGCTCTCAGCAAAGTTTCTGGACGTGGTCAACCTGTATAGTCTAACTGTACCTCTGGTTGAGATTTCTTTAAGTATTTGAATTTGAATTCATATTTGAATTATCTTTTATCCAAAGTGTTCTCATGAACAGATGAATAGTTTTCTATATTTCTATTTCCTGAGAGCTAGGTTGGTTTAGAAAATTTGTAACATATTGTATTTATTAAAGACAAAAACATTGTGTTGTCTCTTGATTGTCTCATCAGTAGTTTTGCTTGCTCCTGGCCTTATGTAGAGAAATTCTTGGTCATTGATTATAGTAAGAAGGGTGAGAGGAAGCAAAAAGGAACTTAACAGTCCTTTCCCAGGCTCAGGGTTTAGGGGCAAGTGGGAGTCGTTTGTGACCTCTCTTTCTTACTTCTGTAGTCAGGACAGCTGAATGAGTACACAGAGCGGAAGGAGATGTCAGCCGATGTGGTGTGCATGAGTCTGGCCAACGTGCCTCCTGGAGAGCAGCGGTCTCGCTTCCTTGCTGTGGGGCTGGTGGACAATACTGTCAGAATCATCTCCCTGGACCCTTCAGTGAGTGTCACCCTTGACTTCAAGGATCTTCCCGTTGGAAACTGAGCTGCTGGCCCACTCCTGATGGGCATCTCTGAAGTTGTCTGGGCCACACCCTGAAATCAGCATCTGCCACTTCTGAGTACCATAGCAGCACACGTGGGGAGTCTTTTTGAAGATCCTGATGGCAGACTGCTAAGTGTTGTTTTGCCTTAAGCCTTGTCTCCGTTTGTGGTGAAAAAGAAACAAAAAAACCCAAGACTGCTGAAAAGGACTTGGACTTGGCTCCAGGGCCTTAGATGACTTTTAAGAGCTGCCTTTGCTTATTTACCTTTACCATTATCTACTTTTACAGAAAGGAAAGCATGGTTCTCTCCAGAGCTTATTCTAAGATTTGGTTTAACTAGTGTTAACCCATTTAAAGCTCACTATAGGATTCCCCTCCACAAGAAAGTTGTTTCTTCATTCTGAGAATTAGATTTTTTTCCCCCAAAATTGGTCATTTCCCCTCTTTTATTCTTTTCTCTTTCCTCCTTAGGACTGTTTGCAGCCTCTGAGCATGCAAGCTCTCCCAGCCCAGCCTGAGTCCTTGTGTATTGTGGAAATGGGTGGGACTGAGAAGCAAGATGAGCTGGGTGAGAGGGGCTCTATTGGCTTCCTATACTTGAATATTGGGTTACAGGTAAGAGATCTGAGGCTCACATTGGGGTCAGGCCTTCTTTAGCTTTTATGCACTCCTTGTTCTATATGGGCATTTGCTGTGCCTGTGGTTTCATTTTACCACCTCATGAAAAGTGAATGGTGCTGGTCTGTGTTCCACTTCTCTCCTCTCTAATTAGAACAAGTCAGGCCTAAAAAAATAAGTTATATTATATTATACTTATATTATATTATATTATATTAACACTACAAGTTATTTGCAATCATAAGTTTCACTATTTGAGACTGTAGCTCTAACAGATGTGTGGGTTGTTTTCTTTTTAGGCCTCAATTTTATTATCATGCTGAATACAACTTAACAGTTCTTTAATATCTGATACCTTATTCGTGTTCTGGTGTTTCTTGGTTTGTGTTGGTTTTGTTTTTCCCAAAAATGCTTTTACCTTTGGTTCTACTTAGGATCTGCATAAAGCTATCCACAGTTTGCATTTGCATGACCTATCCCTTTGTTTCTTTTATTTTTATTGTTATTTATTTATTTATTTATTTATTTATTTAATGTCTTGTTTATTTTTAAGAGAGAGAGCGTGAATGGGAGAGGGGTCGCTCAGGCGCTGCCTCCCCCTTTGTTTCTTTTAATAACTGTCCTACCCTAGGGGTGTCTGTGTGGCTCAGTTGGTTAAGTATGTGCCTTTTGATTTCAGCTCAGGTCATGTTCTCGTGGTTGATGAGTTCAACCCTTGCATCAGGCTCTGCACTGACAGCAGTGCTTGGGATTCCCAAGCAGGCTTGGGATTCTCTCTCTCCCTCTCTCTCTGCCCCTCCCCTGCTCTCTCTCTCTCTCTCTCTCTCTCTCTCTCTTTCAAAATAAATAAATAAATAATAACTTAAAGAAAAATTGTCCTACACCTTTTTTTTTTTTTTTTTTTTTTTTTTTTAAAGAAACCAGATCATTTGTTTTGAAGAATTTCTGCCTTTTGGATTTGGCAGAATCCTTTCTTGTGTGTTTAATGTTACTGTTCTATTCTCTGTAATTCCTATAGACTAGAGGGTGGATCTAGAGCATGCTGTCCATTAAAAATATAACATAAGCCCCACGTAACTTAAATATTCCTGTAGCCACGAAAAAGGAACAGATGAAGTTAACTGTAATGTTTTATTTAAACATTTTTGTTTAAAATGTCATTTCAATTTGTTATCTGTATAAAAATTAAGATAACTTTGTTCTCTCTTTTTTAACAAAGTCTTTGAAATCTGGTATTTTTATTTTTTGAATTTTTTAAAGGTTTAATTTTTTTTTAACGTTTATGTGTGAGAGAGAGAATGAACACAAGCAGTGGAGGGGCAGAGAGGAGGGAGATGGAGGATCTGAAGTGGGCTGTATGCCGAAAGCAGAGACCCCGATGTAGGGTTTGAGTTCACGAGCTGTGAGATCATGGCCTGAGCTGAAGTTAGACACTCAACCGAGTCACCACAGATGCCCCTATGTTTGTTTGTTTAATTTTTTAATGTTTATTTTTTGAGAGAGAGAGAAAGAGAATGAGTGGGGGAGGGTCAGAAAGAGAGGGAGGCACAGAATCTGAAGCACGCTCCAGGCTCTGCACTGTCAGCACAGAGCCCGATGTGGGGCTCGAACTCATAAACTGTGAGATCATAACCTGAGCTGAAGTGGGACGCTTAACCGACTGAGTAACCCAGGTGCCCCGATGTATATTTATTTTTGAGAGAGAGAGAGTGCAAACAGAAAGGGAGACACAGAATCCAAAGTAGGCTCCAGGCTCTGAGCTGTCAGCCCAGAGCCCGATGCAGGGCTCAAACTCTCGAACCCGAGAGATCGTGTCCTGAACTGAAATCAAGAGTCAGACTCTTAACTGACTGAGCCACCCAGGCGCCCCCTGATATTTTGTATCTTATACTTAAGGACACATTATCTTCTCATCAACCTTTTACCTAATAACAGTCATTGATGGCACATTGCCTAGATTCATTATGTCATTAGGGACTGGGAAATGACAATTTTCTATTTCATTCTTCATTTTATTAGCTGGAACTTTTCTCTAAAGAGGAAATTTGCCTATCCCAAAATACAGTTTGTAGAGGGAACGGATAAGTACTTTGTTTTTTCCCCTTTGTTTATCTGTTTTCACAGTAAGGAATTGGTGCCAGAGTAGTCTCCAGTGGGGACTAATGAAGTAATTTTTTATTTTTAGTTTTTTTGGATAACCTGAACTTGCAGATTTTTATATATTTGTGCTTTAAACTATTGTATTTTTCATTTGTGGATACTAAATTGCCTCTTTTTAGATGAGTAGAAGTTCCCTTTTGAAGTTAGGTTTTTTGTCGTTTGAATATGACTCCATTCTCTTTGGGGCCTTCCTTCTGGCATAACAGAGTGCCCTATATACACTTGGAATATTTTTGCCCCAGCCCTGAATTAGCCAATTCTCTTAAGAGTCTTTTTTTTTTAATGTCTGTTTTTAGGGAGCAAACATGCGTGAGTAGGGGAGGGGGAGAGAGAGATGGAGAGAGAATCCCAAGCAGGCTTCATGCTATCACAGGCAGAACCCAGCTCAGGGACGAGCCCAGGCAAACACAATTTGTGAGTTCACAGAGCCTGCTTGAGATTCTCCCTCTTTCTCTACCCCTTCCCCCATTACACTCTCTCTGTCTCTCTCAAAACAAATAAATAAACTTTAAAAAAGAATAGTTTAACATACATGGTAAAAGAATTTTAAAGGATATACAGTGAAAAATAAGTGCTTTTCATTTAGTAAATGTTCAGTAACTACTTGAATGAGCAAGTGGCTGGCTGATCATTAGGATATTTTTTAAACCAGCAAGTCATTTCCTTCCATCTATTCTGAACTTACATATTTTGTGAAGTCGCCAAGGGAGGGATCTTCCATTATGGATAAGTTTCACCCACTCTCTTTTTTATTAGAATGGTGTGCTGCTGAGAACTGTCCTGGACCCCGTCACTGGGGATCTGTCTGACACCCGCACTAGGTACCTGGGGTCTCGTCCTGTGAAACTCTTTCGTGTCCGGATGCAAGGCCAAGAGGCAGTAAGTAATGAAAGTGGGCAGGCAGCATGTTTAGACGTTAGTGGCATCAGCTGAGAAAAGTTCCCTTGGTGTAAGTTTTGCTATTATTAATTCACCCATATATAGTTAGTTTGACATTAGCTCCCTCTTGTAAGTTTCTTTCATGTAGGAACTTGTGGATCCCTTCATCCAGAGCTTTCTATGCTGTTTTGGTTGTGGGTAGGTTAGGATATGGATCTGTTCAGCCCTCAGGCTGGGCAAATGGAGGTGATTGAGAGGTAGTTAGAAACCTCCCATCTGGGGTACCTTTTTCCACAAGCAACCTTATACCAATACCAGGGTTTACCGAGTAATGTGAAAGAGATTGGGAAACATTGTGTCCTTTGTATCTAAGAATGTTACTGTTGCTGGGTGCTATGCTAGTTCTTGACTTGAAGTCAGCATTAGGTGCAATAGCATGTCATTCTTGCAACTGTCCAGCCTTATGATAGTATTCGCATTTTACACATGTGGAAATGTAAAGAGATTGAGTGATTAGGTCTTAACAGATAGTAGCTCATGCTTTGAGCAGATAGTAAGCCATACATACTGCCTCTTCTCCAGGACTTTTTTAATCTTAAGGTAGCCTTTTAGGTTTCCAAAATTCGTTGGGATATTTTGCAGACTGAAAGTTACAGGTACGGAGTTCGGAGTTCGGTTAGCATTCCAAGTTTGTGTTTATCCCAAGCTTATTGGAGGTGTTTTTCTTTCCTCAGGTGTTGGCCATGTCTAGCCGCTCGTGGTTGAGCTATTCTTACCAGTCTCGTTTCCATCTCACCCCCTTGTCTTATGAGACCCTGGAATTTGCGTCTGGCTTCGCCTCTGAACAGTGTCCCGAGGGCATTGTTGCCATCTCCACCAATACCCTGAGGTGAGAGTTCCACATTGCAAGCCCACTGGGAAGTTCTGCCAATGGCTGGGATTCTGGTTCTGCTAGAGTGTTGGCAAAAGTGATGAAGCGATGACTTGGTGGCAGTGAGCCGACTCTTCACCGTGGGACTAGGGTGTTGGAACCGAAACCTTCATTTGGCTCAGGATTTTAATGAAGTATTGGTAGCCAAGTTTCAGTGTCTGAAGTTTTAGCTTCTGTTTAGATTTTCACGGCCAAGTTTTAATATACTGATCAGTACAGTTCACTTTTCTTAAGATTTAAGAATCTTGTTTTCCAGGGCAGCGCCATTGGATTAGTTTTAGAGCAGGCAGGAATTGAATCTCTGATATCTTTTTCTCATTCTGTCTTATTTGCAGTGTTACATGTTCAGTTTTAACCTCAGTATAAATTCTTTAGGCCTTTTGTAAGTTGACAGACTCCTATTTACGCTGAGTATGTTAGAGTGTGCACTATCTATATTGTTTTGACTGTCTCAAGTTTTGGGTTTGTTTTTTTCTTTTTTGGTCTTTTGCTGCCACCCATGTTCATGTCCTGGTTGTAAGTATTGGCTCATCATAAGAGCAACTCTATCAAGAGGCTATAACTTAACAAGTGGATAACTTGCCAGGTGAACTCCCAGATCTATGCAGTAGCTTTCAGGATCTTTTCAGTCATTGTTCACTCTCTCTCTAACCTCCACACACATATATACGTTCTATTTCAGCAGAATTGCCTTACCTGCATGGTGTTTTATCTCTCTTTTTTAATGTTTGTTTATTTTTGAGAGAGACAGTGAGCTAGGGAAGGGCAGAGGGAGAGAGGGAGACAAATCAAAGTATGCTTCAGGCTCTGAGCTGTCAGTACAGAGCCCGATGTGGGGCTCGAACCCACAACCCTGAGATCTTGGCCTGAGCTGAAGTCAGAGGCTTAACTGACTGAGCCACCCAGGTGCCCCTCCTTTGAAGGTTCTAATGTGGGTTTCAACGGTGAAAACCAGAGTCACCATGAATAGTTGCTGGCTGTTCCTGGAGTGGAAGTCCCTTCTAGGATATGTCTATTGTGCAGAATCTTCTATATTAGAAGGCATGCTTCTTACTGCCAGCATTAGAGCTTGAGGGGTTGATGCATTTGCTGTGACTGCTCATGGACTATTTTGACATCATTTTCTAGTTCCTGAATGAATAATCTATTAATTCCCTGCCTTTCTCCCCATAGGATTTTAGCATTGGAGAAGCTAGGTGCTGTCTTCAATCAGGTAGCCTTTCCATTGCAGTATACACCCAGGAAATTTGTCATTCACCCAGAGAGTAACAACCTTATCATCATTGAGACAGACCACAATGCCTACACAGAAGCTACAAAAGCTCAGAGAAAGCAACAGATGGCAGAGGTAATGAGACTTGACTTTTAGGGTTCAATTAAAAGGCACTGAAATTTAGTTGAAAAGTTTAAACTTATGTAATTTTTTATTATATTCTAAAGATCCAGGCTCTTGTCAGGTCCTTTAAGTAGAGCCCTTTGCCAGAATCCTTAGTTTTAGAGGTTTTCTTGTGACTTGGAACTAATATACTGACCTGGGTTTATTTAGTACTCAGCTTTATTTCTTAGAACATAGTTGTTCAGTCTTTGAGCTTCCTAAACAGTCTCTGTATGTGTTTCCTGGATTTGAGCCCAAAGGAGACAGCTTTCATATTTTCCACAACACTTCTTCTTTCCAGAAATCATTTCCCAGCAAAAAACAAATAGATCCAACCATGTAGAATTGTATCTGGCCTGGAAGAGAGGAGACAAATAGTAGTCTTATTAGCATGGGAAGTTAGATGGGGTAGGTGGAAGAATTGTGTTTTCATTTTATGTATCTCAGACCATTTGTTGGTTATTTGTCAGTTGATGTTCAGTTTTTTGGTATTAAAAAAAAGAAGTACCTGATTTCCCCTTTAGTGGTTTTCCCTCCTCCCCTTGTGTATACACCTTTCCCTTTAATCTTTGTTTTGGGAAATCTGGTTTTGGCCTACAGACTTTGCTACTGTATATAATATGAACTCTCCTTGGAGGTGTTTTTGCTACTTGACCACTTCTCACCCAGCACCCACTTCTGAACACACCAACTCTTCCTTGTTTTTATTTTCGTTTGTTTTGTTTTTGATTTAGGAAATGGTAGAAGCAGCAGGGGAGGACGAGCGGGAGCTTGCTGCAGAGATGGCAGCAGCGTTCCTGAATGAAAACCTCCCTGAATCCATTTTTGGAGCTCCTAAGGCTGGCAATGGGCAGTGGGCCTCTGTGATCCGAGTCATGAATCCTATTCAAGGGAACACACTAGACCTTGTCCAGCTAGAACAGAATGAGGCTGCTTTTAGGTAAGGAGCTTAGGACATCAGCTCCAGGGTTTTGGAGGCTCTTATGGGAATTTTCTGGCCTATAACTAATGCTTGATTCCTGCTTCTTTCTCTGTATACAGTGTGGCTGTTTGTAGGTTCTCCAATACTGGTGATGATTGGTATGTGTTGGTGGGCGTGGCCAAAGACCTGATACTCAATCCCCGGTCTGTAGCAGGGGGCTTTGTCTATACCTACAAGCTTGTGAACAATGGGGAAAAATTGGAGTTTTTGCACAAGGTAGGAACCAGCCTGGATCTTAGGTCCTACTAGACTCTCCCACTTTTGCTTAAGTTGTGGGTCAGGTCTTCTGGTGACCATTTTGGGAACCAGCTCATTGATGGTGTTCCATCTGTTGGTGGCACACAGAAAATGCTGGGGTTTTCATGCTCCAGTGAAGCTCAATTGCCTGGGTGTCCCACCGGAAGCCTATGTGCTAACCATCCACAGTGGTGAAATAGATGCACACTGAATTGGCCCCTTGTTTACTAGTTTTACTAAGCAGGCAGCAATTTGTTACCAAAATCCAGCAGTTCTAAAGAATTAATATTCTCTCAAGAGTTAATATTTAACAGATACAGAGAAGTTCTGGGGATGCATGGTGGTTTTGGTTGCACAACACTGTGAATATGTTTGATGTCACTGAACTGTATGCTTAAAAATGATTAAAGTGGTAAATTTTATGTGTGTTTTAATCACAAATTTTATTTTTTTTAAAGTTTATTTTTGAGAGAGAATGCATGCATACAAGTGGGAAAGGGGTAGAGAGAGAGAGAGAGGGAGACACAGAATCTGAAAGAGGCTCCAGGCTTTGACCTGCTAGCACAGAGCCTGTTGTGGAGCTTGAATTAGGAACTGTGAGATCATCACCTGAGCCAAAGTCGGACATTCATCTGACTTAGCCACAATTTTTAAGTTAAGGAAAAAAATTCCTGTTCTTTCACACAGTACATTTATGTATCTCCTCTCCTTCAGCCCTTCCACAGGGAAGTATCCTCTAAGAAACAGTTACTTCATGGAGTTGTCTTGGTGCTAAACTCATTGTGTCTCCCTTGTCACTAGCACTCCATTCCAATCCGTCCACAAGCAGCAATCACTTCTCCAGTATTGAGTCTTCACTATTAGTTAATAGCACCATTTGAATTAGCATGGGCTCAGAGACAGCATTCCTCAGGCCTGAGGGCTTCCTTCCACCTGTGGCACTGATTGATTTGCTGAGTGATGTGCAGTGTATGGGACCTATTTACCCAAACACTCTGTTTCATAGAAACTGTTGTATGTGTGATTTATTTCTCTGATGAGCAAAAGATGATCACTCATTGTCTTCCTGACAGATGCCTGTAAAGATATTTTAGGTTTGAGAGGGTGGGGCCAGCGTATGACTGGTGTTCTGATAGCTGCATTACCTGCTTTTCTTCTCACAGACTCCAGTGGAAGAGGTCCCTGCTGCCATTGCCCCATTCCAGGGGAGGGTGTTGATTGGTGTGGGGAAGCTTCTGCGAGTCTATGACTTGGGGAAGAAGAAGTTACTCCGAAAGTGTGAGAACAAGGTAAATATGCTGGTAGAGGGCTTCAGATGTAGCTAGTGTGGAAGAAGGAAACATTGGCAGGATGGTGGACAGTAACTTAAAATCACGTCTCTTTATTAGGACCTTGTAGTTCCCCAATTTCAGCCTAAGAATGAGGCCTTTGAGCCTGGAGAACGAGAGCAGTTAGGTGGCTTTCTTGATTTCTTCACATAAAGAACCAGATTCTGTCCTGCTTGCTTCTATAAGGATTCTGTCCTGCTTGCTTCTATAAGGTATTTAACTCTGAGAACTGGGCATATATTTCCTCTATATTAAAACCAGTAGTTTTTTCCCTGTCTTTTAGCAATTTTTTGCTGACTACTATTCTCCAGGCCCTGTATGTGTTGAAGTCAGGAGCAGCTGGACTTTCTGTGTGTTCTGAACCTCAAGGTTACTCCTATTGCTGTCCGTGTTTTTCCCAGCATATTGCCAATTACATCTCTGGGATCCAGACTATTGGACACAGGGTAATTGTGTCTGACGTCCAAGAAAGTTTCATCTGGGTTCGATACAAGCGTAATGAGAACCAGC
Organism: Panthera leo; assembly: GCF_018350215.1. Taxonomy (NCBI): domain Eukaryota; kingdom Metazoa; phylum Chordata; class Mammalia; order Carnivora; family Felidae; genus Panthera; species Panthera leo. Next base: position 48,390,368 of record NC_056693.1, on the reverse strand, counting down.
TCATCATTTTTGCTGATGATACTTACCCACGATGGGTCACTACGGCTAGCCTTCTGGACTATGACACTGTGGCTGGGGCAGATAAGTTTGGCAACATTTGTGTGGTGAGTTGATGTTTACTTGGCTTACATTGATGTGTGGAAAAGCTGGGACCCAGGACTGTGATTTCTAATATGGAAAGTAAAAATGAGTATAAAATTCAATCCTACTAAGGCTGCCTCTAAAAATGAAACTGTTATGTAAGCTTTCTTAATCATTTTTTAATTTTTTTAAATTTTATTTATTTTTAAAGTTTTTTTTTAAAGTAATTACTGCACTCAATGTGGGGGGTCAAACTCACAACCCCCAAATCAAGAGTTATACACACTCTACTGAGTTAGGCAGCTGCCCCATTCTTGTCATTTAGAACCTCCCCTCCTCCATCCTTCCACCATCTACCAGTTCACCTTCTTCATCTTCATTGGAATATGATTTTTTTTAATGTTTAGGGTTTTTTTTTTTTGAGAGAGAGCGAGCGAGCACGAGTAGGGGAGGAGCAGAGAGGGAGAGAGAGAATCCCAAGCAGGCTGCGCACTGTCAGCACAGAACCCAGTGTGAGACTCAAATTCGGGAACTGTGAGATCATGACCTGAGCCAAAATCAAGAGTCAGACACTTAACTGGCTAAGCCATCCAGGAACCCCTGGAACATAATTTAATAGTGATAGGTTTCATTTGAACTAATGAGTAATATATATTTTTACTTTTATCAGAATTTTGGCCTCTCTTTTTAAAAAAAAAAATTTTTTTTTTTTTAACGTTTATTTTTGAGACAGAGAGAGACAGAGCTTGAACGGGGGAGGGTCAGAGAGAGGGAGACACAGAATCTGAAACAGGCTCCAGGCTCTGAGCTGTCAGCACAGAGTCTGATGCGGGACTCAAACTCACGGACCGCGAGATCATGACCTGAGCCGAATTCGGCCGCTTAACTGACTGAGCCACCCAGGCACCCCTCTCTCTCTCTTTTTTAATGTTTGTTTATTTTTGAGAGACAGCCAGCACATGCGCTTGGGGGAGGGGCAGAGAGAGAAGGAGAGAGAGGATCCCAAACAGGAACGCACTGACAGCAGAGAGCCTGATGCAGGGCTTGAACTCACGAACTGTGAGATCATGATCTGAGCCGAAGTCAGAAGCTTAACCGACTGAGTTACCCAGGCTCCGGCTTCTCTTTTTAAGCCCAGTGTCACTTTTCTTATTTATGTCCTATGGCCTTTGGTTTGCTTTTGCTTAGGGCTTGATACTCTTGAGTTTCTCACTCAGACACTAGGTGCAGGAAACCAGCTCAGGCCTATGCCAAAGTTGGTGTCCCAGGCTTGCTTTCAAGGATCTGGGGCAAACATTGCTTGGTGATTCAGGTGAGTAAGTGTAGGACCCAGTCCTCTGACTTGTGTCACTTCCTTGTAGGTAAGGCTCCCACCTAACACCAATGATGAAGTGGATGAGGATCCCACAGGAAACAAAGCCCTGTGGGACCGGGGCTTGCTCAATGGGGCCTCTCAGAAGGTAGGATTACAGAAGGGGCTCGGAAGGACGGGAGCCAGCCTGCATAGTACATTCCCCATGGCCCTCACTGAGGGAACAGTTTTTAGTCACTTATCCACAGCGCACATGATTCTGCTGAGTACTCTCCTGTGTATGGAAGTCCTTTTATGGCCTGTGATGGACAGATGCTAGGTTTGATGTAAAATGACCAAGTCAACGTTCTATTTTTATGACTGTAGAAATAAGATTTTTTTCCAAGACATTTTAGCAGTTGAGTGGAGCATAATGAGTTTCTTGGAAAAAATTGTTAAATAGGGTCACTCCCTTTATGAATCAGCTTCTCTCTGAGATGTTCTGGGTTCTTTACTTTTCTCCTATAGGCATGTATTTCTGTAGTAAAGCATCTCTGGACTTCTTAGATCTATTTTAGAAGGCAAGTCTAATGATTGTTGCTTTTTAATAATTTTCTGTGGGTTTTTTTATGTAAACTTGATAATTTAACAAAAATTTTTTTCACTCTAATTGTTTATCAGAAATGATCTAACTTTAGCATGTTGGTGGGGACATTAATCTCAAGTAAATGTTAACATTCTGAAGTATTTTTAAGTGTTAGTGAGTTTTGGATTTAAAAGAAGATGAAATCTGCCCTTTGGAGGCACTCCTTGCTCTTGGTAATCTAGAACAGGTTGTGAGGGCACACATAGTTACTAGTCTGTTTTTGACTTGCAGGCAGAGGTGATCATGAACTACCATGTAGGCGAGACAGTGCTGTCATTACAGAAGACCACACTGATCCCCGGAGGCTCAGAATCGCTTGTCTATACCACCTTGTCAGGAGGAATTGGCATCCTTGTCCCATTCACATCCCATGAGGTAAAATCTCCCACACTCTTCTGGCCTTTGCTTTGGCAAGGTTGTTTCTTGGTGATAAATCAGCCTAAGAGGACAAATCTTATGTCCCCACTTGCAACTAGGCATGTTCTGGAAGTTTTATAAAGTGACAGATGTGCCTAGGAAGATAAGAATCCTGATATCCCCCTCCCACCCCTGTGGGAAAAGCCATTTGTTTTCATACTGTACCTGGGTTTGGTTCAGTTCTGATGTGGATATAGCATTAGTCAGAGGCCAAAGCCCCAGAACCAAACCCCACAAGAGCAGGAATGATGGATGATGAGTACTGTGCATTTAATCTGCCTCCTCGAGTCAACTCTGGGATTGGCTAAATTGGATTTATGTCATTCCAGCTAAAGAAGCTGGGATCAGGAATCTGACTTCACAAATCATTCTTTACATATGGTGTTCTCTTGTGTTCTGTAAATACAGGTGGGGTTTCTTTCATGTTTTCTCTATCTTGTAGCAGGAAAACCTGTGATTGTCAAAGGAGCAATTTGTTAACAAACAAAGCAATTTGTTAACAAATTAAGCAATTTGTTAGCAAGTAGTTAATATCTGTGTGGTAAAAAAAAAAAATCAATGGCTTGTCTGTTCATTTTGCTTCTGGAAACCATAGACTAGTAGTTGAAATCACTTTTTTCTTTTAGTGACAGATTCTTTGTTTCTTCCACCAGGACCATGACTTCTTCCAGCATGTGGAAATGCACCTACGGTCTGAGCATCCCCCTCTCTGTGGGCGAGACCACCTCAGCTTTCGTTCCTATTACTTCCCTGTTAAGGTAAGGTCTTAACCTTACTACACACTAGAACCTGGGAGTCTTGTTGGAAATCTGAATTGAAAAGGGGGATCTTTAGCTCATTTAACTTGTCTTTTCTGTGGACCTCTGTCTTTTAAAAATCAGAGCAGTCCTGAATTAAAGGGGTGGATTGATGGAGGCAGTAATGGGGGAAAGGAATGGCTAGTGATATTCAGGGACCTCTTCCCCTGGGGCAGACCACAGCCAGAGAAAAGCCTTCACCCAGTTTTGCTAATCTGAACACAGGCTACTGAGGATGAACCTAAAATAGCATTCCTGGCTCTGTAAATGGTTCAGATATCAGATAGAATAAAAGCTATCCTTGCAGGTGCTCTAGCATATGTCCCTTTCCGTGAGCGTCTAACCTTTTTATTCCTTACTTTTCTGTGTCTTAGAATGTGATAGACGGAGACCTCTGTGAGCAGTTCAATTCCATGGAGCCCAACAAACAGAAGAATGTCTCTGAAGAACTGGACCGAACCCCACCTGAGGTGTCCAAGAAGCTTGAGGACATCCGGACCCGTTATGCCTTCTGAGCCCTTTCCCTGTGGGGCTTGTGTCAGAGACTCTGTTTTGTTTCCCCTACCACCTGGCTCTGAACCCATGTGGCAGAAGGGTGGCTGGTTAATTAAGACTTTGTAATATTAAAGCTAGTATGTCTTTCGTATCCACTCTTTCCCTGGAGTGACTGGTTCCCCCTAAAATTGGCACTGAAATTTGCTATACTTCTTTTTGCCTAGTACGTAATACATTGCCCCCAGGTTCTGGTGTGTAATAAGATGTTGGTGGTTCCCCCAAGCTTTCCCTGCACTGAAATTTCTGGCTCTCTTGTCTACTTTTGTACACACCCTTAGTTTTTAACCAGTTTTCCTGTAAATATAGTTTTGTACAATGTTATCTTTGTGGGTGGGAGGTGGGGGAGATATGTGGGGAAGGCAGGCAAGCTGAGGTGGGGACCAGGTTGAATATAGTATAACTCCTGAGTTCTGCCACTCTGAAATCTAACCAGAAATACAATGTAGTTTTTAAGGTGGCTGGAGTCCATGTGTCTTTTCTGGGGGTGAGAATTTAGGTGGGAGATTTAAACCTGACTTGGAGCAGGAAGAATGGAGTATCCTCCTTCTTTCCAGCTACCTGCTTGTCCTTCTGGCTCCCTGTGGCCTCACTCCTGGCTTTGTGGTAGTTTTTTGGCTTCCTGTAGTTCTTTCTGCTATGCAGATGAAACTTGGGCTTAATAATAAACATGGGGTCAGCCACACCTCTTCCCATTGAATATTGAGGAAGGGTGGCTGATTTCTTCTCTGGTGTTTTATTTTTTTAGTGTTTGTTTATTTTTAGAGAGAAAAGGTATGCCTGTGCACGGTAGGGAGGGGCTAAGAGAGGGAGACAGAATCCTAAGCAGGCTCTGCGCTATCAGCACTATCAGTGCAGAGCCTGACGTGGGGCTCTGTCCCATGAACTATGAGATCAGTATGAGCTGAAATCAAGAGTCAGACATTTAACTGAGCCCCCCAGGTGCCCCTCTTCTCCCCTGTTTTAGCTTCTTCCTACTTTGAGGTCTTAAGAGTGAAGGATTCAGCATGCATTCCAGCTGGGTAGTCTCTTAACAGATGCTCCCTTTACTTCTACAGCTCCTGAAATGATCGTTTGCCTTATGAATCCTAGGAAGGATCAGTAAGTACAGAAGAACCCAGATCTAACCTGCCCATGGGAACAAAGTCAGTATATGTGGTCTCTATTTAAAGGCTCATGGATAATGACAAGGGAGGGGTGGGTACTATCTGCAGCAGTCATCTTAGGCAAGCTGTGGCAGGCCTTTGGAGTATGAAGAGGCAGCACTGGTAGCTAGTCAACTGCAAATGTGCTAGTGTCAAATGTTACAACCTACACCTGGGAAACCAGCTCTAATCGTCCAGGTAGTCTTCCAGCTTCGTTGAACCTGGAATGACCCAAGCTCGCTGCTGTTCCCAGTATTTCACAGAGTAAAACACTCATTCATGTGCATGTGCTCAGCCACTTCCATGAACGGATTCTCTGTGGCTAGCACTGGGTTAGAATCAAATCAAGGTGATTAGATAAAATCTTTGACCCTGAGCAGCCCACAATCCAGTGCAGAGAGTTCCTGATGCTGTCCCTGGAAGCTCTCTAAGTATGACTAAGTTTTAGAGTGGTCAGTAGAGATCCAGATTTTGCCAGGAATTGAATCCCTAAACAACACTTTGTCAGTTATCTCACTGATTCACATAACAGAAGACAATACTTTTGAATTACATTTTTATGACCTAATTCCAGGGCTCATTTTTCCTGTGGCCCCTACCCAAAGCCATTCTGTTTAGTCTGTCAGATTGTATGATACATGCAGTAGTCTGGGAAACTTGGCAAAGATGTTTGGGTAGCAACCTATTCCGTTTCTTTTCTGAAGTACTTCCTATAGTCATAGAGGGTTTATATGTAAGAGAGGAAAAGATCTCTGTAGAATTGCGAATTGTCTTGGGTTGCTAATGACGTAGACAGTAGTTCATTAGCTATATAATCACAGCCAATGTCATAAAGACACTGGATGCCATGCAAAGTCACATGGGGGTTCCACTCAACAACCAGGTAAACAACTGGGGGCTTTGGGAGGGAGATGGGCTTTTTAGTATCAAGAAGGTGGGGTGCCTTCTGGTTCCTTTGGGAAGATGTGATTGGCTTGTTTGAGTAAATCCATAGACTCTGGTGAACTGAAACCTGCTGCCCAGAGAGGAGCAGGAACTGTGTCTGGTCCTTTGATAAGAAGGGTTGTTTAGCTTAGTCTTACCCATAAGAGCAGAGCTGGGAAGGAAACTTGCATTTGGGCCATTTGAAGCTCTTTTGATTTTATAGTATATAATATGAATCTTAATTTTAGATCTTTTACCACAGCTGGGAATGAATGGTCATCTGATTTTTGCCCCACTAGAGAGCTACAGGTGAACCAGGCAAAGGTTTCATATTAAGAGATTCTGTCCTTTCCCTTTTGTCTATAACCCAGAGTCTAGGGAAAATGATACAAACTCAGTGGGATTGTCACAGAAATGTGGGTGCGTTTTGCAAAAAGGTTAACTGGTAGATGACAGCACATAATGAGCTAACATTCTGAGCATTGTACTGATAATAAGCACAGTAAGAAATGTACAGGGCCTGCTCAGTTGAACTTGATAGCCTAATAAGGAAATAATCAGTCAAATGTGTTTATAGTATCACTAGAGAACTAGAATCAGGTGACATGTCTGATCTGGCTTGGGCAGAAAACAGCTGAGTGAATTTTGGGCAAACCATTTAACACTTATGAGCCTTGATTACCCCAGCTGTAGAAAGTAAAGGGCGAGAGGTCATACAAGCTGCATGGAAGTCCCTTACTGTGTTACTCAACCTTACTTGAGACAGGATCATGGTTTCTAAGAATCCTAGCACTTACCAAAAAGGCAAAGTGACTTTGTGTCTCCTGGGAGTACAAATTTTGTTTGTATTATTTTTTTCTTAAATGTTCTTAATCATGAAGATCATCCCTTAGGCCACTCAATGTATATTCCTGGGCAAGTCTAGACATGAACTCACAGGCCTGAGTTCAGTCAAGTATTTGCCTCTCTGATTAGATAGATCTATGACATTGGTCAGGCAGGTTGGCATCTTACCCATAACATGGAGATAAACAGGGTTGACGTGAGAATAAAATGAGAGCATTTATCTAAAATACTCAGCACCCAGCCCAGCATACTGTGGGTGCTTATTGAGCCAAACATGAGCTCTTAACATTTGGGGCGTAGGTCAGGAAGACAATAAAGTCTTCCATTTTCCTTTAGGAGTCACCGAATAACCATAGACTGTAGTCTTAATTCCCCCACCCCATACACACGCTGTTGTGTTTTCTTTCCTCCTTACACTGCTGTGCTTTTGATATGTCTGTTGACTCTCACACTCTCTTTTGTAGCTAAATGGGTGCTGGATGAGATAGAGTTTTGAGGGCTATGTAGATAACATTTCAGTTCTATAACTGAGGGGCCTTCTCTGGACTTGATTTCTCTGCCAGGATTCTAACAGCTGGAAAGATTTTTTTTTAATCCCTCTAGTTTATTGAGGTATAATCATTACTGTATAAGTTGAAAGTGTACAGCATAATGGTTTGACTTACATACATTGTGAAACAATTACATTCATCGTCTCATCTCATAGAGATACAATGAAAAGCAGCAAAAATATATACCACAGCAGTGTTAACTAGTCCTACATTACATTTCTAATACTTATTTCCTCTTATACCTGGAACTTTCTATCTCTCGACCACCTTGTTCCAGTGCCACTGCCACTCCTCCACTTCAACTTCAGATCTCATCTCTTTTTAGGAGTTTGATGTTTTTTTTTAGACTCTACGTGTGAGATCATACAGTATTCTTCTGTCTTATTTCACTTAGAATATTGCCCTTAAGGTCCATCCATGTCACAAATGGCAAGATTTCCTTGTGTCTTTTTTTTTAATGACTAATACTCCATTGTGTACGTATGTACCACAACTTCTTTTATTTTTTGTTTTTTATTTCCCAGTGTTACATTGATTTCAAATGTCCGATACAGTGATTCCACAAGTGTATACATTACTCAGTGCTCATCACCATAAGTGTACAACTTGTAATCCTTTCACTTCTTTCACCCATCCTTCCACCCCCTCCCCTCTGGTAACCCTCAGTTCTCTATAGTTATGAATCTCTTTCTTAATTTGTCTCTTTTTTTTCCTTCACTCATTTGTTAAGTTCCACAGATGAGTGAGATGATAATGGTATTTGTCTTTCTCTCACTGACTTAATTTTGCTTAGCATTATACCCTCTTGCATCCGTGTTGTTGCAAATGGCAAGATTGCATTTTTTTTTTTTTTAATGTTTGTTTATTTTCCAGAGAGAGATAGCACGAGCAGGGGAGGGGCAGAGAGAGAGAGGGACAGAATCGGAAGCAGGCTCCAGGCTCTGAGCTGTCAGCACAGAGCTCGATGCAGCGTTTGAACTCACAAGCTGTGAGATTGTGACCTGAGCCAAAGGCAGAGGGTTTACCAACTGAGCCACCCAGGCGCCCCTTGGATACTAATCTCTTACCGAATATGTGGTTTGTAAATATCTTCTCCCATTCAGTAGGTTCCCTTTTAGTTATGTAGATTGTTTCCTTTGCTGTGCAGAAGCTTTTTCTTTTGATGTAGTCCCAATAATTTATTTTTGCTTTTGTTTCTCTTGCCTGAGGAGATAATCTCTAGAAAAATGTTGGTATGGCCAATGTCACAGACATTACTGCCTGTGCTCTCTTTGGGGATTGTTATGGTTTCAGGTCTCACATTTAGATCTTTAATGCATTTTGAGTTTATTCTTGTGTATGGTGTAAGAAAGTGGTCCATTTTCATTCTTTTGCATGGATCAACACCCATTTGTTGATCTACCACAACTTCTTATTCATTTATCCATTGATTGTTGTTTCCATGTCTTGGCTGCTGTAAATAACACTACTGTGAACATATGGGTGCAGATACCTTTTTGACTTAGTGTTTTCGTTTCCTTTGGATGTATTCCCAGAAGTGGAATTGCTGGATCATAGGGCAGGTCTATTTTCAATTTTCTGAGGATTCTCCATACTGTTTTCCATAGTGGCTGTACCAGTTTACAATCCTACCAACAGTACACAAAGGTTTCCTTTTCTCTACATTCTTTCTAGCATTTGTTATCTTGTCTTTTTGATGATGGCCATTTTAACAGGCTTGAGGTGATACCTCATTGTAGTTTTGATAGTCATTTCCCTAATGACTAGTGATGTTGAGCATCTCTTCATGTGTCTGTTGGCAGTCTATCCATAATATATCTACATTGGGAAATGTCTTTTAAGTTCCTTTGCCCATTTTTAAAAATTGAAGTATGATTAATATATAGTGTTATTAGTGTCAGGTGTACAACATAATGATTCAGAAATTCTATACATTATTCAGTGCTTGTCAAGATAAGTGTACTCTTGATCCTCTTTTTATCACCCACCCTCCTATTCCCCTCCCCTCTGGCAACCACCAGTTATTCTCTGTATTTAAGAGTCTGTTTTTTTGGTCTCTTTTTTTTCTTTGTTTAGTTGTTTCTTACATGTGAATGAAGTCATGGTATTTGCCTTTCTCTGATTGACTTATTTCACTTAGCGTTATACTCTCTAGGTCTATCCACATTGTTGCAAATGGCAAGATTTAATTCTTGTTTATGGCTGAGTAATATTCCATAGTATACATATACCACATCTTTATCATTCGTCTGTTAATGGATGTTTGGCTTGCATCTGTATCTTGGTTACTGTAAATAATGCTGCAGTAAACAGTAGGGGTGCATGTATCTTTTTGCCCGTGCTTTAATTGGATTATTTGTTTGCTGTTGAGTTGTATGAGTTCTTTATATATTTTGGATGCTAACCCCTTATGTAGATAACATGGTTTGCAAATAATTTTTCCCATCCTTTTGGTTGTCTTTTTACTTTGTTGATTTTTTTCTTTCTGTGCAGATGCTTTTTAATTTGATGTAGTCTCACTTATTTTTTGTTTTGTTGCTTGTGGGTTAGGTGTTATATCCAGGAGTTGTCACCATTGAGTTTCCTTTGCCTATCCATAAATTTGCTTGTTGTCTGCAAGCATAATTTCTGGATCACAGGCACAAGGAATTAGGCTTGAATATGTTGAGCTCAGGAATTTTGTCTAGTTCATAGCTGTTGCTCCAGAATGTACAAAATGTGTTTAATATATACTTGGTGACGGGATGAGGCTAAATTACAAATCCCATCTATGTAGGTATTAAGGGGGGGCTAATGAACTCTTTTGATTTAACTGCGCAGCCAGGTAAATGGGGACCTCTGTGTGTAGCCTTGCAAAATACATCAGAGTCTGCCATGTAGTTCTGAAGGGATAATGTCAAGACCCTGAGGCATTTGCCCTTAGGTACTAGGATCACTCTCATCTTGCTGCTCTGTTAAGTCCCTGCAACTTGAGTCTAAGAAAGACTGAAAAGTTTTCAGCTGCCTCATCTTTCCCTGACCTCACGGGTAGGGGTTCTGCAGATGTTGTTTCCTTTGGAAGATCTCTTGCCAAGAATAGCATTCCTTGGGGGGAGGGGGTTCAAATTGGACTATGGCTGGAATGTTGCTTTTCTTGGTTTTTTTGAACGTATTGCTAGCAAGACTGCTGTGGCTGGGAAAGGCTGTTGGAGTTCACTTCTCTCATGGGGAGAGTGCTGGTCACCAGAATGTGTGTTGCTCCCGTGATGCAGCCTCTCTTGAGTTTCTCATCAGTGGGAAGCCAGAAATGTTGGGAGCATTCTTCAGATGTGATCAACTTGGCTTTCAATTTTTAAAAAATATTTATAAATTCTGTTTCTATTTAAAGTAGAAATGACATGTGTTTGCCTGAGTCATCTACTTGCTCATTTGCATATGGAATATTGTGTGTGAATATTTTATTGTACCTTTAAAATACATTCAAGGGCTATATCAAGAGCTCAGAAGAACCGTCTCTGCTGCTGAAGTCAAACCTTATCCAAAAAAATTAACAGGTGAGGGCCAGATGGCTTACTCTTGGTTACGTGGTAGGGAGGTCAGTGAACATCTGTAGTCAGTGGCTGATTTACATGTGGCGATCTGATAGCCCAGTGTGTGGGGTTTATGTGAAGTTGAGTGAACTGAAATCCACAGGTACGTACTACAGAGCAGTCAGAAGAGTCCTCTTCACCAGTCCATAAGCGCATGGCCAGCTGTTTCTGTACAAGCTTGAAAACCAGCATCAGAAGACATGACCAAAAAAAAAAGACACAGCCAACTCACTGTAAGATACTGCTATAAATTTATTTATTCCACCAGTATTTACCAAGCACCTACTATGTGCCACCTCTTTGCAGGTCTGCTCTGTACCCAGAAGTTGAAGAGTTTTTATAACCTGTCAGTTTTGGTGAGTTTGCCAAAGAACCTTGTGACAAGTTTCTGAAGAGCTTCAGTCTCTGTCTCTGGTCTCCTCAGATAAAATAGGCATAGCCTTGTGACTTCTGGGAAAAGTCAGAAGATCCCAACTATGAAAAATGAGGAGGTGGAGGGTGGGCAGCCAAACATTTCTGGTACAGAAACAGAAGAAAACCTGTATTAGCATCATCTGAGTTCGTCAGAATAGGTTGCTGGATTTTACCCCCAGATTTAAAAAAAAAAAAATTTTTTTTTTTAATGTTTATTTTTGAGAGAGAGACTGTGTGAGCAGGAGAAGGACAGGGAGAGGGAGACAAAGAATCTGAAACAGGCTCCAGGCTCTGAGCTGTCAGCACAGAGCCTGAACGCAAGGCTCGAACTCATGAACCTCTTAATCTCTGCTGTTATCTAGGCAACTGTATATTTCACAGTCTGGTGGTCATCAGACGTGGAAATCATTAGGTTGGGTGGGTAATGAGGGAACATTGTTTCCTGTTCAACATGAAGCCAAATAAATAAATAGACCAAGATTGTAAATTCCAGTTTGGGTACAAAAGGCTGGGAGACTGAATTTGAAGTAGCTCGAGGCCCCTGTTAGCACCACCCAACCCCACCTTCACCCTCCAAATCCAGAATCTGTTAATACCCAGTTGGTTTTGTCGTAATCCCAGAGGCAAATCCATCTCTGTTCCCTACCTGTAACTCTGCCTTCTAAAGCCTGGTCCTCACATTTTTCAGTTTGCAGGCCTACCCTGCAGAACATGTTCCTTCTTCTGATAGCAAACAAAATGTCAGTGAATGGGAGTTGCTTTGAATTAGCTCATTTGGGAAGTTTTCACACATTTAATAATTTGAGGCCATAAAAAGACAAGACGGTCAAGAGAAGCATCAACATTTACTGTGGGTTATCAGGGCCTAGTGCGGTTAAACACAAGGCAGGCTGGGGAACCTCTAACCTTTAAGGAGCTGATGCTGCAGCTAGAGAAAGGCCGCTTCACCATGGAAAGCAGAATCAAGATCCTGCCTGCCAAATGCCAAGCAGGAGGTCAGGAGCAAAGGCTAGAGAAAGAGGCCTGAACAGAGTCCTGTGACCTGGGTTCACCAGTCTCTGAGCATGGTCTCAGTTTCCTGTCTGTAAAGTATAATAAAACCAACCTTCAGGGGTTATGGTAATAGCAAAGTGCTTTTGCTGAGCTTCCGGGGGATCTGAGGAGGCATGGCCACTGAACTTGGGTCTAGAAGCCTGGGGAGCCTAGAGCCATCTCCATCTTGAACTACAGTCTTATGTGCAATGCTTTGAAAGGAAGGGACATCATTCCAAGCCAAGGAATCCCAGAGAGGGCACAGTGGAGTTAATTCAGGCTTCTATGAGGCTCGAGTGAGGTCCTGTGGCTAGACCCCATCATCTCCACTCTGTCCTGCCCTCCCAGCAGGCCACCTGACTGGTATGAATCAACTTGGCATAGTTCTGCCAAGGCCTTGTAGAGGGTGTGGTCAGAGTAGCCATAGCGTTAGGGATGAAGGTGGGTAATTAGCCAAGTGCATTCCAGTATGGGCCTTGTCCTGCTGAAAGTTCAGGGCCAAACCAGGAATCCAGTTTTGTCAACCCAATTGAGAAATCATTTGAACAGCTACTCGTACCAGGCATTGACATTCGGAATAAGACATACTAACATCTTTTAGGGTAGCATTTCTCAAATGAGATGCTATGGAATCCTAGATGTTAAGGGGCCCCTTAATAAAGATTCTGTGCTCACGTTCAGAGAAACTACAAATTACTGTCTTGGATAGTTTGATGCTTTGAACACAGTCCTTTCCCCTGTCCCCTGATTCCTGCTTGTAATGTCCACTGGTGGAGGAGCTAAAGGATCCCTTGGGGGGTTGTCCCATCCCTAACTACTAAATCAGGGAGCTGGCTGTGAACACTAGGTGGAGATGGAGCTGCCCCACTGGTGCCCACAGAATTCTGCTGGGCAGAGCCATTCTCCGCTTTCGGTCTGACTCAGGCAAAGTGAAAGTACCCTTATTCTTGGAGATGGGGCTGAGTAAAGGGCTTCACTTCTGTGTCCTCAGGAACTCCCTGTGCTGTGTGTACTACCATGAGTTACACCAGAACAGTTGTGTCGGGAAGCCCTAGCTGTGTGATCTTAGGTTAGATACTTCATCTCTCTGGGCTCATATCTCCCATCTGTAGACTGGGTAATTGATTAGTTCTCAGCACTGGTGATGTTTATCAAAGGCCTTTTCTCCCTCTGTTTGTTGCTTCTACCTACACATGCACTCCAGTCACTACCACATCACCCAGTTTTATTAAGTTTTGTAAGAAGAGGTTTTTTTTTTTTTTTTTAAATCAGAGTAAATGTGTTCTGGAGAGGAGCTGGGGCAGGCCCAACCCTCCTGGGAGCCAAAACTTAATGTGGGGACTCCTGCCATTAATATGCCAGGCGCCATCAGTCAGGAAACAGTTCCTGGCTGTTCCTCTGGGTTTGTGGCCCCCTCCTATCCGCACTCCCAAGGCAGGCTGGGGACACGTGGCCCTGCCCCGCCCTTGCTGGCTTCAGTTTCTCAATCGGGAGCGAGAAGCGGCAGTGGCCTGCTTTCCCCGCCCTTCCCATCAGTCGGGAAGCCGGATTGTGGGCTGGGGGAAGCAGCAACCTCTCACCTGGCACCCTCTGCCTCCTGCTCCTAGGCACTTGCTCCTACCCTCGAGCCCCTTAAAATCAGAAAAGCCCGAGAAGACCGAGTCCTCCTGGGTGAACAGGTAAGAAGGCATTCATTTTTTTTCTCACGTGGTTTTCTTTTTCTGACTTCACCTCAACTTAGCTGCTGCTTTCACAGATCACAGCAAGAGGGATTTGAGAAAGACTTGAAAAAGTCCCAGTCAAAAAGCTGTGAACTGTTTCTCTGAAATGGTGTGAATTCTCTGCTCTGTATTTCTTTAGACTTGCAGGAAAAAAGATCCAAATAACCATAAAGCAAGTTACTTCTCTCTGTTCGCTTCTGAGTTTTGTAAATCAACAGAGCCACATTTTTAAGTGGTTGTGGGTTACTGGGGTCTGCTCCAGTGCATATTGCTTCAGGTCTTTAGATTTTTATGTACCATGCATGAATTATGTGTGCGAATTACCTTATCAAAAATTAATTGATTTAAAAGAAAGGGGAAAAATGGCATGAGTGAGCCTTCCTCGTTTGGATGGTATTCTGCAATGAAAATGAGTTCTTTTATTCTTTGCATTTATTTTAAATTTGCAAAACCAGCTAACTACTTGTCATTTTAAAGGTATGTCATTTTAAAGGTATGTGGTATTCGCTACATTAACAAACCCATCCCAGCATAGGCAGCCTTTACCCCTCATTTGTGAAGTTGGGTTGCTTCCAGGTGTTTTGCAATTAGTATTTTGACTTTTATGGGTAATCCTGTGAAAATAACTTTTTCTGTTTTTTTTTTTTTTAGATTTCCCCCCCCCACCCCCTTCTTGGAGTTTATTCTCCATCAAGAATGAATACTGGGGGCAATGGCAAGAACGTTTTTGTAGCTCAGTTCATGTTACATATGCAGGTCAGCTCACTCAAGAATTATGTGACTAATTCCTAATTTCCAGAACCATGATGGTATGAGGGGGTGGGTGAGGAACTTGTTTTCTCTGACGATTTTGCAGGAAGGAGGCAGTCTGCATAGTGGTTAAGACTTGACCTTTGAAAGCAGGCAAGCCTGGGTGTGTATGCATAGCTGCCTGACCTTGAACTCTCACTTAATAATTGTGCCTCAATTAGTTCTCATGCAAAATAGAGATTATAAAACTTCTTGGTGATACAGGATTTTTAAGGCACTTGGCACAATGTCTGGCACTTATTAAGCACCCTTGGAAGACTCTTCAAGCCTGGGGCTTTCCCTGGGTCATTATACTAACTGGGCAGAATTGATAAAGTCCTCTCAAGGGCATCTTCTTGACTCCCTCTTACCCAGCCCCACTGTAACTGGAGTGAAAGTCTTCTCCCCTGCTACAGGATTTTATTGACTTAGGCCCCTATCTTTGCTGAGGCTGGAGGGCTGTATGTAAGAGGACAGCAGGTCAGGTGAACCTCTTTCTGAAGGATCCCCAGACTCTTGGTCTCCTCCTGCCACCTGATCTAGATGTCACCCTTCCATCTCCCAGCCACCTTTGTCAAAGTGCAGGTTTACAGGATCCCTGGACAGAGCGGAGAATTCCCCAGAAGTCTAGGGACACACCTTCTGTTCTCTAGTCTAGTAAGTTATTGGGAGGCCACCTATGAGGCTCAGTGGAATAAGGCTGGTCAGGCTGGGTTCCAATCCTGGCTGTGGACAGTCATTGGACTTCTGAGCATCAGTGTCTTCATCTATAAAATCAAAATGTTAATGCCTTTGCCATAGAATTACATGAGAAAACATAGGTAAGGTGTTTGGCACATAGGGGTCCATTATTGTGGAAGGTCAAACCCATGCTCCAGAGCTTTTGGGAAGATACCAGAATTAGCCATAAAAGACAGGCAGAAGACTCATGTGCTAATTTTCTTGGTCAGCAGTCGTTTATTGGGCCATGGTGCTGGAAACTGGGGTGAGATGCATAAGACAAGTTCCATGCATGTGAAACAGGCACACAGCTCGTCTCACAGGAGCAGAGGAGACTGGGACTGGGACAACTCCCTGCTTAAGAAGGAAGAAAAGTCTATTAGGCAGAAATGGGACAAAGCTGAATTTGGGGCAGGAGGTGGGGTAGGGGGCAGTTCAGGAGGCTGCAGGACTGGGAGAGTGGGATAGGTGAGAGGAGTCAGCGGGGACCAAATTTTGAAGGTCAAGTGGGAATTTGGACTTTATCTCAATGATGTGGGGTTTTAAGCAGGGTTGGGGATGCCTTTCTGGCAGCTTTAGGGGATGGTATTAGAGGCCTGATATGGACCCAGCCTTCCACCCCATCTCAAAGGCTTTAATGGTACCCCAAATAAATAAATGCACACAGTGGAATTCTTAGGATAGGTTCAGTGTGGGGGATCCTGGCCTGAAAGTTGGGGTGCTGGGTTCTGGGGTTCTCATCCCAGAGTGGGTGGTCTCCTCTTCTGCCTCAGTTGAGGGTTCAGGGCAGTTAGGCTTCCTATAGCTCTTTCCTTCTGGAGGTCTGCAAAATGTCTTTGGAAGCTGAAGTTACCCACTCCACCCCACCCCACCTCCCAGGCAGTACTGTCTGGTGGCTGTCCCTGTCCCAACCTTGGAAGAGGCATTTTTTTTGAAATGGGCAATATGGGGGGCACCTGCATGGCTCAGTTGGTTGAGTGTCTGACTTTGGCTTAGGTCATGATCTGACAGTTTGTGGGTTCGACCCCCGCATCTGTGCTGACAGCGCTGAACTTGGAGCCTGCTTCAGATTCTGTGTCTCCCTCTCTCTGCATCCCCCTACTCATGCTCTGTCTCTCAAAAATAAATAAATGTTAAAAAAAAAGAAAGAAAGAAAGAAATGGGCAATATGGCCCTTTAACCCAGGAGACTCCACTGAGGTCTGGGAACTGTGGCCTCCAGCCCTGCAACAATCCGAGGGGAGTTCTGGTCTCTGGCTGTCTTACACACTTATGCATGAGGGCTCTGTCCCATGATTAGGGGGTGGTGTCCCCTGGGAACTGAGCTGCATGAACCTATGTCCTGGGAACCTATGTCCTGGGCTTCCCAGGAGCTGTTAGGAGACTCCTTTCTGTGTATCCCAGCCAGGAAGGGCGAATGGCCGCACCTGGAGAACTTTCAATTTTTCCACATCCTCACCAACATGTTATTTTCTGCATTTTGATAGTAATGATCTTAATGGGTATGGGGTGGTATTTCATCATGGTTTTGATGTGCATTTCCCTAGTGATTAGTGATGCTGAGTATCTTTTCACATACCTGTTCTCCATTTGTATATCTTCTTCGGAGAAATATTTGTTTATATTCTTTGTCCATTTTTTTTTAGTCAGGTTATTTGATTTTTTGTTGAGTTGTAGGAGTTTTTTTTTTTTTAATTTTTTTTTTTTAACATTTATTTATTTTTGAGACAGAGACAGAGCATGAACAGGAGAGGGTCAGAGAGAGGGAGACACAGAATCTGAAACAGGCTCCAGGCTCTGAGCCATCAGCCCAGAGCCCGACACGGGGCCCGAACTCACGGACCGCGAGATCGTGACCTGAGCCGAAGTCGGACACTTAACCGACTGAGCCACCCAGGCGCCCCAGAGTTGTAGGAGTTTTTATATATTCTGAATATTAACTCCTTATCACGTTTGTATATATTTTTTCATTCCATAGGTTGCCTTTTCACTCTCTTGACTGTATCCTTTGATGCACAAAAGTTTTCAATTTTGATATAGTCCCATTTATCCTATTTTTGCTTTTGTTGCCCATGCTTTTGTTGCCATATCAAAGAAATAATTGCTAAGTCCAGTGTCACAAAGCTTTTTACCTGTATTTTTTTCTATGAGTTTTATAGTTTTGGATCTTGTATCTTTACAAGCATTTTAATAACTTCATTGTTTTTATCACATGTTTACTGGGGAAAATGCTGACGTTCAGAAAAGCACAGGAAGGAAAGAAAATCCCAATCCCACCCCCCACCCCACCCCCCCCAGACATAACCATTCTCTAATATTTTACTGGGAAACTCTCCAGACAATGCCTTTATTGCTTTCCAGCTGTAACCTGCACATGAACCACCTGGGGATTTTGTTAAATTCTGATTCCTGAAAGCCCGAGGTGGGCCCCAGTCAATATTTCTAACAAGCTCTTAGGTGATGCTATTGCTACTGATCAGGAAACCATACCTAGTTATATACACACACACAGCTCTGTGTCCTATGGGATCATCTATACCTGATTTTCTCATAACCTGTGTTTTCCCACCACTCAACATTTATTGCCATGGAAATGCTGATAAATACAGAGCTCCATTATAATTTATAGTGGCCATATGATCTTCCATTTTGTGGTAGGATGCTAACTCAACTAGTCCCCTTCAGGGTGCTATGAAATTATCATTGTTATAAATAGTGTAGTAGCAAACATCTGTGTGACCATGTCTTTGTTTACCTGAAGGAATTATTATTACTTTGTGGTGTTTTTTTTTTTTTTAAGTTTTATTTAAGTAATTTCTACACCCCAGTTGGGCCGAAACTCACAGCTCCAAGATCAAGAGTTGCATACTCTTCCTACTGAGCCAGCCAGGCACCCCTTATTTATTTGTTTTTCTAAGAAGAAGACCAGAACTAATGCATTCAAATGTGTTACTCCTCAAAGGAGTCACCTGGATCCTTAATCTCAAGGCTCTGCCAGTCCCCCATTGGTGGAGGGCAGACCAGTGTAGGAGAGAGGCGGGATAGGTGAAGCATGGGGGTGGGACAGGCAAGAGTGTGGGAGGAGGCAGTGGTGCTAGCACAGTTGCACACAGTCGTCAGCCTGGAATTATGGATCTAGTGATCATTTAGTACCCACAGCTCCCTGCCAGCTTTGACTTAGTCTTCCTGATTTTACAGAGGAAGAAACAGGTGTAGGGGAATACTAGCTTGTCCATGGTCACGTAGGTGCAATGTGGCACCACTGCTGGGGATGTACCAGGCTCTGTGTCTGAATGTTAGTTGCCTGGCCCTTCCTGGAGGCTCTACCCTGCCCTCTAGCCACTGTGGTTCTGGTCCCACTGCACCGGAGACTCTCAAGAGCGCTGCCTGGGTGCCTCTCCAGGCCCTCACCCCCTGCCCTCCCATCTGGGTCCTGTCGAGAAGGCCTTGAACCTCACTCTCTCCTGCAGCCAGACCAGCATGAGAGGGAACCCCCCAGAAGAGACCTCCCTGCCAAAGGCTCCATGGGCCGTGCAGGGTAAGGCCTTTGTTAGACGCTAATTTTAGAGTCTCCTGGGCCTGGGAGATCCAGGGGGCCGGGGTGTGGGCCTGGGGTGTCTTCCAGATCACTGCCTCCTCCCTAGCCAGGCTCTGAACAGAGCTCTGAGGACTGGAGGCCCCAGGGTAATCACTGACCAGTTGTACAGTAAGGATTTACTGGGATGGGGCCTGTTGAGAGTATCAGACAGTTGCAGATGGCCCTGAACTTGAATCCCAGCTCTGCCACGTGCTCTCTGTGGGACTGTGGTCAAGTCACAGTACCTCTCCAATCCCACATTCCTCAACTGTAAAGTCGGATAAAAATAGGCTCTCCTTATAGGTCTCATAAGCTTTAGGATGGCCACCATTAAAAAACAAAAACAAAAAATAAGTGAGGGCAGGGATGCAGAAAAATTGGAACGCTTGTGCTCTGTTAGTGGGATTGTAAAATGGTACAGATGCTATGGAAAACAGTTTGGGAGTTTCTCGAAAAACTAAAAAAAGAAATATCCTATGATCCAGCAATCTCAGTTCTGGTATATACCCAAAAGAATTGAAAGCTGGGTCTTGAAGAGATAGTACACCCATGTTTATAGCAGTATTGTTTGCAGTAGCCAAAAGGTAGAAGCAACTCAGGTGTCCATCGGCAGAAGAATGGATAAACTAAGTGTATGTATACATGCAATGGAATATTTCTCAGCCTTAAGTGGAAGGAAATGCTGACACATGCTTCAACATGGATGAACCTTGAGGATGTTGTGCTAAGTGAAATGAGCCAGACAAAGAGAAATACTGTACGATTCCACTTATATGAGGCACTTAGTGTTGTCAAAATTATGGAAACAGAAAGTAGAGTGCTGGTTGCCAGGAACTAGAGGGAGGAATGGGGAGTTATTATTTCATGGGTATAGAGTTTCACTTTTGCAAGATGAAAAGAGTTCTGCAGAAGGAGGTAGGGATGGATGCATAACCATGTGAATGTATTTAATATCAGGGCACTGTACACTTAGAAATGGTTACGATTTTATATTTTATGTGTGTTTTACCACAATTTTAAAAAAACGAATGTTAATTTTTACAGGAAGAGACAGGGTGTGGGCAGGGGAGGGGCAGAGAGAGATGGGGACACAGAATCCAAAGCAGGCTCCAGGCTCTTGAGTACAGAGCCTGACGCGGGGCTTGAACTCACAAACTGTGAGATCATGACTGGAGCCAAAGTTGGATGCTTAACTGACTGAGCCACCCTGGTGCCCCCACAATTTTTAAAATTGGGAAAAAGCTAGTACATGCCTCATAGGGGTTTTGTGAGGCAATTTATGAGAACTATTAGTGTGCGGTCTAGGGACATCCAAGACTTTCTGCCTTATGGACCCAGTTGTTGGAGATATGTATGTGTGTTCTTGTGGGGAGTGCAATTCTGCACGAGATGCTCAGTGTGCTCAGTTCCGGGGAGACTTCCTGGAGGACTTTCTATGCTCAGGGTGATCCTAGCGTTTGTGGGATGGGTGGATTCCAGACATTGGAAAGTCCCTGGCAGAAAAATCACTTCCACTAAAGGGCAGTTTGCAGGGAGGCAATTTCAGCCCCACCTAGAGGACGTGTGATCAGAGCTATCCAAATGTGGAGCACTCCCCATTAGTGGAGGCATGTAAGGAGAGACTTGGCAAGCTGGAGAGGAGACTCCTACATGAGGCAGTGGCAGAGGCAGAGTCTCTCCTAGGCTTTGTGCCTCTCTCATGTGATCCAGTCCAGTCTAGTTACATATAACAGGTCTATGTGAAGGTGGGACCCAAGTCAGAGGGAGGGAGGGAGCAGGCAGGCGGGAAGACTTGCTTCCAGCCCTCCCCTAAATGACAGTAATAATAGCTGCTGCTGTTTACTGTGGGCAAGCCCTGTGTTAAATGCTGAACCGGGCTTGATTTCAAATTCTCACCACAACGCTGTGCAGTGGGTGCTCCAATATCCCCATTTTATAGTTGGGAACTGAAGCCCAGGGTTTAAGTCACCTGTTCAAGGTTGCCAGTAGATGCTGGAGCTGGGATTTAAACCTCGACAATCTGGCTTCAGCCCTCTATGCTGGGTGGAAATCTACAAAACCTACGTGCCACAAGTTGGCCTCTACCTACCCTGCTGCACCTGGCTGACAGTTCCTGGGCCCTGACAGTCTCACAGGTATGGATTCAGCAGCCACCACCTCTTCTTGCCGGGTGAATCAGCACTTTACCCTCCCTCTGGCTGGCTTCTTTGTGGAGCCAGGCCCAGCTTGCCTGGGTCCCCAGGGTCCAAGGATAATACCATGCAGACAACATTCGCCTTGATTGGGAGCCAGGCTCTCTGTTGCTCAATGCCCCCCTTCTTCCATTAAATGAGACCCTCCTTAAAAACTCTCTTCCAGAGCTTAAAGTCTTTCTCATGGCTCTTGCGTACATTTTGCTTTTTTGCAGCAGTGTTTTTTCCAGCCTAGCTCTCTTGGTGCCAAGACCTTGTCCACATGATTCAGTTTGTTCAAGTTCCCAGTCTAGTACCCACAAGGCAATAAATTCTGTCCCTAATGGTGGCAATGTGGTGCCTTCCTCTGTCCTCACAGCTAAGTAAGATTACAGAGGAAGCCTTAGCAGGGATGGTGATTTATCTAGAATTGACCCATTTGGCTGGGGTGGCATTCATACCTTATGAAGGCACAGGGAGCTACTAAGGACATCTCTGTGCCAGGCAGGTTGCTAAGCTCTCCCTGAATTCATACAGTACCTGGGAGATAAAGGGCTGTGTCATTCCCATGTTAGAGATGAGGAGACTGAGGATCAGAGAGGTTAAAGCATGTGTTGAGAAGCCAAGATTTTTGCCTCTCTATGCTACTGCCCTTGAGGCTCTGTGTCAGTTGTTGATCTGATAGCAGTATGAGTTCCACTCACTGCCGGGTAGAATAACTACATTTAAGCTTTCTCTCCCACAGCTGCCTGGGGAGTGAGCCTTGGTAGTGCTATTTTATAGATGAAGAGGGTGATTAGGGACTTCCCAGGGAACCATAGGGGAAGGGGCACACCAGGGATGAGTGGTGGTCCTTTTGACCCCCTCCCCCCCTTGCTCTACAAGTACCTTGTCAACTCCACCACACTGGATTGCAGTCAATGTGGCCCCCCTGCTTGCCTCCTTGGAGGAGCTGTCCCAGGCCCCAGTGAAGCTGTGATTCACAGACGCCAGCAGACCAGCTGGCCCGGTGGAGGCTGGGCTGGGGCCAGGTACTTTCCAGTGTCTTTCCACAGTTGGGAAACCTTTCTTGAATGACACTTCTGCAGAGGGTGCCTCCTGGTCCTCCCTGCCTTGGTTTCCCTCCTGGCCAAGAAAGGCCACTCCTCCCCTTTTCCCTGGAAATCACATAGGCAATGTAGTTTTTTTTCAATTAAATATAATTTGTCAAATTGGTTTCTGTACAACCCAGTGCTCATCCCAACAGGTGCCCTCCTCAATGCCCATCACCCACTTTCCCCTCTCCCTCACCCCCCATCAACCCTCAGTTTGTTCTCAGTATTTAAGAATCTCTTTATAGTTTGCCTCCCTCCCTCTCTGTAACCTCCCCGCCCCCAACCATGGTCTGCTGTTAAGTTTCTCCAGATCCACATAGGAGTGAAAACATACAGTATCGGTCTTTCTCTGCCTGATTTATTTCACTTAGCATAATACCTTCCAGTTCCATCCATGTTTCTGCAAATGGCCAGATTTCATTGTTTCTCATTGCCAAGTAGTATTCCATTGTATATATAAACCATATCTTTTTTATCCACTTGGCAATGTAATTTTTTAAATGTTTATTTTATTTATTTTTGAGAGAGTGAGCAGGGGAGGGGCAGAGGGAGGTGGGGACAGAGGATCTGAAGCAGGCTCCATGCTGACAGCAGAGAGCCCGATACAGGACTCTAACTCATGAACCATGAGATCATGACCTGAGCCCAAGTCGGACACTTAACCAACTGAGCCACCCGGGTGCCCTGGCAATGAAATTTTTGACTATCATATTGCAGTGACAAGAGTTCTGGAACTCTTAACCCAACCCTATAAGGCATGACTCTTAACCCCAGAGGAGGAAGCTGGGGCTGGTTCAGGATCTGGGACAAACCCTGGGCCTGCAAAGCCCTTAACATTGGCTAAGTTGGGGCACCTGGGTGGCTCAGTTGGTTAAGCCTCCTCTCTTGATTGTGGCTCAGGTCATGATCTCACAGTTAATGAATTTGAGCTCTGTGTTGGGCTCTGTGCTGACAGGGTGGAGCCTTCTTTGGATTCTCTCTTCCTCCCTCTTTGCTCCTTCCCCACTCACAAGCTCTCTCACAGTAAACTTTTTTTTAAAAAAAGAAAGTACAGAGAGTTCGATAAAGCCATCCCACCCCAGATACATAGTATCTCTTGTTATTAGCATGTATTACTAGTGTGGTACATTTGTTATAATTGATATTGATAACATGATTATTAACTAAAGTTCATAGTTACATGAGGGTTCCCTCTTGGTGTTGTACATTCTCTGGGTTTTGACAAATGTATAATGGCACTCTGACAATTGTGATATCCACAATTACAGTATCATACAGGATAGTTTCACTGCCTTACAAATCTTCTGTGCTCCACTTATTCTTCCCTCCCTCCCCACAACCCCTGACAACCACTGATCTTTTTACCATGTCTGTAGTTTTGCCTTTTCCAAAATGTCATGTAGTTAGAATCATACAGTATATAGCCTTTTTAGATTGGTTTCTTTCACTTAAACATACACACTTACAGGGGGTCACCTGGCTGGCTCAGTCTGTGGAATATGTGACTCTCGATGTCAGGTTTGTGAGTTCAAGCCTCATGTTGGACATAGGTTACATTAAAAGAAAAATGTTATGAAAAAACATGCCCCCACAATATTTTTCAGATGTTCTTGCTGGGGCACCCAGGTGGCTCATTCGGTTGAGCATCTGACTCTTGATTTCGGCTCAGGTCATGATCTGGCAGTTCATGGGTTTGAGGCCCGTGTCCATCTCAGTGCTGACAGTGTGGGCCCTGCTTGGGATTCTTTCTCTCTTCCTCTCTCTCTCCCCTGCTCTCTCTCAAAATAGATAAATAAACTATATAAATATCTATGTATCTATATATCTATATCTATATCTATATCTCGTGACTTTCTGCCCCTGACATGGAATAGCTCTTCATTTATTTAGGTGTTCCTTGGTTTCTTTCATCATAGCTTTATAGTTTTCATTATATAGATCTTCTACATATTTTGTTTATACCAAACTATTTCATTGTTTTGGTCCTAACATAAGTGGTATTGTGTTTTTAATTTCAAATAGGTGATATATATGCACAGGAAAAAAAAATTCAAGAGGTATAGACTGGTTTACAGCTTCCTCTCTGTATCCTATTCTTTAGGCCTCTATTTTCAACTATCCAAAGACATTCACTGATGCTAGGTTCTTTTTTTTTTTAATTTTTTTTTTTAATGTTTGTTTATTTTTGAGACAGAGAGAGACGGAGCATGAACAGGGGAGGGTCAGAGAGAGAGGGAGACACAGAATCCAAGGCAGGCTTCAGGCTCTGAGCTGTCAGCACAGAGCCTGATGCGGGGCTTGAACTCACGGATGGTGAGATCATGACCTGAGCCGAAGTCGGACGCTTAACTGACTGAGCCACCCAGGTGCCCCTGATGCTAGGTTCTTGTGGGTCTTTCTAGAAATTGTATGCACATACTCAAGCTCATATGAATATTTATTACTAACTCAACAAACATTCATGAGCATTTGCTATGGGGCAAGCACAGGAGCTGGAGCCAAGAACAAAAGGAAGCCCTGCTCTCATGGAGCTTATATTCGTTATAGTTGGTACCACCAACTATAAGAACTCTTCGTGGCAGGTATTATTATCTCTGTGGGAGGGCTGAGGGCCAAAGGAGGACTCTCTGGGACAACTAAATTCTCCAAGAGCCTAAGGAGAGAAGCTGGGTCCTGCCAAGAGCTAGGGGCAGGGCTGCTCAAGGCCAGAGGAAGCAGATTCTGGAAGGGAGGGCTTCTTGCCAAGGCAGATAGGTACAGATGAGGAGGAGGTGAGGAGGAAGCTTAAGGAAGCTGCTAGACCAGTCTGGCCAGAGTCCGAGTTCCAAGAACTTGGAAATCCTGTTTCCAGGTGGCTGCATTAAAATTTTTTTTTAAAAAATATTTATTTTTGAGAGAGAGACATAGTGTGAGTGGGTGAAGGACTGAGAGAGAAGGGGGGAGACATAGAATCTGAAGTAGACTCTAGGCTCCAAGCTGTCAGCATAGAGCCCAATGTGGATCACCGACTCATGGACCTCGAGATCATTGACCTGAGCCTAAGTCAGCCACTTAACCGACAGCCACCCAGGCGCCCTCGGTGGCTGCATTTTAATTCCTTAATTTTCTTTCCTCTCTAGCTTCTTAGACACATTCTTCTGGGGACCAGCCTAACTTTGTTTGGCTGACATGAAGAAAAAGGATTTTTATCCATATAGAGACCAACACTGCCAGGGGAGTGGCCAGGGTGTCCCCAGAGGCACAGAAGGTCAGACAGGCCTGTGATGAAGAGCCAAAGAGAGGCAGTGGGCGGCTGAGGACTGATTATCTGAGTGGCAGCTCTTGGCCAAGTTGGCTTCCCCACTTGGGTCTCCCTGTCAGGTTGGAGGTAACATTTTTTATTTTTTATTTTTTAAAATTTACATCCAAATTAGTTACCATATAGTGCAACAATGATTTCAGGAGTAGATTCCTTAGTGCCCCTTACCCATTTAGCCCATCCCCCTTCCCACAACCCATCCGGTAACCCTCTGTTTGTTGTCTATATTTATGAGTCTCTTCTGTTTTGTCCCCCTCCCTGTTTTTATATTATTTTTGTTTCCCTTCACTTATGTTCCATCTGTTTTGTGTGTTAAAGTCCTCATATGAGTGAAGTCATATGATTTTTGTTTTTCTGTGACTAATTTCACTTAGCATAATGCCCTCCAGTTCCATCCGTGTAGCTGGAAATGGCAAGATTTCATTCTTTTGATTGCTGAGTAATACTCCATTGTATATATATACCACATCTTCTTTATCCATTCATCCATCGATGGGCATTTGGGCTCTTTCCATACTTTGGCTATTGTTGATAGTGCTGCTATAAACATTGGGGTACATGTGTCCCTTTGAAACAGCACACCTGTATCCCGTGGATAAATGCCTAGTAGTGCAATTGCTCGGTCATAGGGTAGTTCGATTTTTAGTTTTTTGAGGAATCTCCATCCTGTTTTCCAGAGTGGCTGCACCAGCTTGCATTTCCACCAACAATGCAAAAGAGATCCTCTTTCTCCACATCCTCGCCAACATCTGTTGTTGCCTGAGTTGTTAATGTTAGCCATTCTGACAGGTGTGGGGTGGTATCTCATTGTGGTTTTGATTTGTATTTCCCTAATGATGACTGATGTTAAGCATTTTTTCATGTGTCTGTTAGCCATCTGGATGTCTTCCTTGGAGAAGTGTCTCTTCATGTCTTTTGCCCATTTCTTCACTGGATTATTTGTTTTTTGGGTGTTGAGTTTGGTAAGTTCTTGATAGATTTTGGATACTAACCCTTTATCTCATATGTCATTTGCAAATATCTTCTCCCATTCTGTCAGTTGCCTTTTAGTTTTGCTGATTGTTTCCTTCACTGTGCAGAAGCTTTTTATTTTGATGAGGTCCCAGTGTTCATTTTTGCTTTCATTTCCCTTGCCTCCAGAGACGTGTTGAGTAAGAAGTTGCTGCGGCCAAGATCAAAGAGGTTTTTGCCTGCTTTCTCCTCGAGGATTTTGATGGCTTCCTGTCTTACATTGAGGTCTTTCATCCATTTTGAGTTTATTTTGTGTGTGTGGTGTAAGAAAGCGGTCCAGGTTCATTCTTCTGCATGTCGCTGTCCAGTTTTCCCAGCACCACTTGCTGAAGAGACTGTCTTTTTTCCATTGGATATTCTTTCCTGCTTTGTCAAAGATTAGTTGGCCATACGTTTGGGGGTCCATTTCTGGGTTCTCTATTCTGTTCCATTGATCTGAGTGTCTGTTCTTGTGCCAGTACCATACTGTCTTGATGATTACAGCTTTGTAGTATAGCTTGAAGTCCAGGATTGTGATGCTTCCTGCTTTGGTTTTCTTTTTCTGGCTATTTGGGGTCTTTTCTGGTTCCATACAAATTTTAGGATTGTTTGTTCTAGCTCTGTGAAAAATGCTGGTGTTATTTCGATAGGGATTGCATTGAATGTGTAGATTGCTTTGGGTAGTATCAACATTTTAACAGTATTTCTTCTTCCTATCCAGGAGAATGGAATATTTTTCCATTTTTTTGTGTCTTCAATTTCTTTCATAAGTTTTCTATAGTTTTCAGTGTATAGATTTTTCACCTCTTTGGTTAGATTTATTCCTGGGTATTTTATGGGTTTTGGTGAAATTGTAAATGGGGTCGATTCCTTGATTTCTCTTTGTGTTGCTTCATTGTTGGTGTATAGGAATGCAACTGATTTCTGTGTGTTGATTTTATATCCTGCCACTTTGCTGAATTCATGAATCAATTCTAGCAGTTTTTTGGTGGAATCTTTAGGGTTTTCCATATAGAGTATCATGTCATCTGTGAAGAGTGAACGTTTGACCTCCTCCTGGTCAATTTAGATGCCTTTTATTTCTTTGTGTTGTCTGATTGCTGAGGCTAAGACTTCCAATACTATGTTGAATGACAGTGGCGAGAGTGGACATCCCTGTCTTGTTCCTGACCTTAGGGAGAAAGCTCTCAGTTTTTCCCCAATGAGGATGATATTAGCATTGGGTTGTTCATATATGGGTTTTTATGATCTTGAGGTATGATCCTTCTATCCCTGCTTTCTTGAGGGTTTTTAGCAAGAAAGAATGCTGTATTTTGTCAAATGCTTTCTCTGCGTCTATTGAGAGGATCATATGGTTCTTGTCCTTTCTTTTATTGATGTGATGAATCACGTCAATTGTTTTGCAGATATTCAACTAGCCCTGCATCCCAGGTATAAATCCCACTTGGTTGTGGTGAATAATTTTTTTAATGTATTGTTGGATTTGGTTGGCTAATATCTTGTTGAAGATTTTTGCATCCATGTTCATCAGGGAAATTGGTCTATAGTTCTCCTTTTTAGTGGGGTCTCTGTCTGGTTTTGGAATCAAGGTAATGCTGGCTTCATAGAAAGAGTTTGGAAGTTTTCCTTCCATTTCTATTTTTTGGAACAGCTTCAAGAGAATAGGTGTTAACTTTTCCTTAAATGTTTGGTAGAATTCCCCTGGAAAGCCATCTGGTCCTGGACTCCTGTTTTTTTGGCAGATTTTTGATTACTAATTCGATTTCCTTACTGGTTATGGGTATTTTCTATTTTCTATTTCTAAAGAAATTTCTAAAGAAATTTTCTATTTCTTCCTGTTTCAGTTTTGGTAGTGTATACGTTTCTAGGAATTTGTCCATTTCTTGCAGATTACCCATTTTATTGGCATATAATTGCTCATAATATTCTATTATTATTGTTTTTATTTCTGTTGTGTTGGTGGTGATCTCTCCTCTTTCATTCTTGATTTCATTTATTTGGGTCCTTTCCTTCTTCTTTTTGATCAAACTGGCTAGTGGTTTATCAATTTTGTTAATTCTTTCAAGGAACCAGCTTCTGGTTTCATTGATCTGTTCTGCTGTTTTTTTTGGTTTTGATAGCATTAATTTCTGCCCTAATCTTTATTATTTCCTGTCTTCTGCTGGTTTTGGGTTTTATTTGCTGTTCTTTTTCCAGCTCCTTAAGGCATAAGATTAGATTGTGTATCTGAGATCTTTCTTCCTTCTTTAGGAAGGCCTGGATTACTATATACTTTCCTCTTATGACCGCCCTTGCTGCGTCCCAGAGGTTTTGGGTTGTGGTGTTATCATTTTCATTGACTTTCATATACTTTTTAATTTCCTCTTTAAGTGCTTGGTTAGCCCATTCATTCTTTAGTAGGATGTTCTTCAGTCTCCAAGTATTTGTTACCTTTCCAAATTTTTTCTTGTGGTTGATTTCAAGTTTCATAGCATTGTGGTCTGAAAATATGCACAGTATGATCTCGATCTTTTTGGACTTACTTAGGGCTGACTTGTGTCCCAGTATATGGTCTATTCTGGAGAACGTTCCATGTGCACTGGAGAAGAATGTGTATTCTGCTGCTTTATGGTGAAATGTTCTGAATATATCTGTTAAGTCCATCTGGTCCAGTGTGTCATTCAAAGTCATTGTTTCCTTGTTGATTTTTTGATTAGATGATCTGTCCATTGCTGTGTTGAAGTCTCCTACTGTTATTTATGGTATTACTATTGATGAGTTTCTTTATGTTTGTGATTAATTGATTTATATACTTGGGTGCTTCCATATTTGGGTGCTTCCACATTTGGCACATAAATGTTTACAATTGTTAGGTCTTCTTGGTCTGTAGACCCCTTGATTATTATATAATGTCCTTCTGCATCTCTTGATACAGTCTTTATTTTAAAGTCTAGATTGTCTGATATAAGTATGGCTATTCTGGCTTTCTTTTGTTAACCGTTAGCATGATCATTGGTTCTCCATCCCCTTATTTTCAATCTGAAGGTGTCTTTAGGTCTAAAGTGGGTCTCTTATAAACAGCATATAGATGGATCTTGTTTTCTTATCCATTCTGTTACCCTGTGTCTTTTGATCAGAGCATTGAGTCCATTGATGTTTAGAGTGAGTACTGAAAGATATGAATTTATTGCCATTATGATGCTTGTAGAGTTGGAGTTTCTGGTGGTATTCTCTGGTTCTTTCTAATCTTTTGTTGCTTTTGGTGTGTGTGTGTGTGTGTGTGTGTGTGTATACTTGCAGGGCTGGTTTAGTGGTCACAAACTCCTTTAATTTTTGTTTGGGAAACTTTTTATCTCTCCTTCTATTTTGAATGACAGCCTTGCTGGATAAAGAATTCTTGGCTGAATATTTTTCTGATTCAGCACACTGAATATATCCAGCCACTCCTTTCTGGCCTGCCAAGTTTCTGTGGATAGGTCTGCTGCAAACCTGATCTGTCTTCCCTTGTATGTTAGAGACTTTTTTTCCCTTGCTGCTTTCATGATTCTCTCCTTGCCTGAGTATTTTGTGAATTTGACTGTGATATGCCTTGTTGATGGTTGGTTTTTGTTGAATCTAATGGGAGTCCTCTGTGCTTCCTGGATTTTGATGTCTGTGTCTTTCCCCAGGGTAGAAAAGTTTTCCACTATGATTTGCTCACATAACCCTTCCACCCCTATCTCTCTCTCTTCCTCTTCTGGGACCCCTATGATTCTGATGTTGTTCCTTTTTAGTGAATCACTGATTTCTCTAATTCTTAAATCGTGCTCTTTTGCCTTAATCTCCCTCTTTTTTTCTGCTTCATTATTCTCTATAAGTTTGTCCTTTGTGTTGCTGATTCTCTGTTCTGCCTCATCCATCCTTGCCACTGATGCATCCATCCCTGACTACAGCTCAGTTAGAGCATTTTTAATTTCATTCTGGCTATTTTTACTTCTTTTATCTCTGCAGGAAGGGATTCTAATCTGTTTTCAACTCCAGTTAGTATACTTATTATCGTGATTCTAAATTCTGGTTCAGACATCTTGCTTGTATCTGTGTTGGTTAAATCCCTGGCTGTCATTTCTTCGTGCTCTTTCTTTTGGGGTGAATTCCTTTGTTTTGTACTTTTGAAGGGAGAAAGGAATTAATGAGGTAGAAAAATTGAAATTAAAAAAATTAAAAAAAAATTAAAATTAAAAATTAAAAAAACACACAAAAATCTAATAGATGATGCTAGATCCTAGGTGTGTTTTGGTCTGGGTGTTGAAAGTGGTTTGACAGATTAGAGGGAAAAAAAGGGGGGGAGAAAGGAAATTGTTTGAGATTTTGAAAAAACGAATACACTGAAATAGACTAAAATGAGATGATGGGAGTAAAAAAGAATTTGAAAAAATATACACAAAAATGAAGAATATAGTAGAAAAAAATTAAAGAACATTTTTTTTTCAATATATGAAATTTATTGTCAAATTGGTTTCCATACAACACCCAGAAAGAAAAATATTTTTAATAAAAGTTAAAAATAAATATGAGGTTTTTCATTTTCTGTATTTAAGAAAAAAGAAAAGAAACGAAAAAGAAAAAACAAAAAAGAAAAAAAGAAAAAAAAAATCATTTGAAAATTTGAAAAAGTGAATACACTGTAGTAGACTAAAATAAAATGATGGAAGTAAAATAGAATTTGAAAAAAATTTATATAAAAGCAAAAAATATAGTAATAAAAATTAAATGAAAATATTTTTAATAGACATTGAAAGTAAAAATGAAATTTTTCTCTTTCTGCATTCAAGAAAAAGAAAAGAA
The DNA here is from genome assembly GCF_018350215.1 of Panthera leo. Classification (NCBI taxonomy): domain Eukaryota; kingdom Metazoa; phylum Chordata; class Mammalia; order Carnivora; family Felidae; genus Panthera; species Panthera leo. The sequence continues at coordinate 48,358,941 of NC_056693.1, read as the reverse complement.
ACAGAAAAAAGAAAAAGAAAGAAAAAAAGGAAATTGTTTGAAAATTTGAAAAGGTGAGTACACTGAAATAGACTAAAATAAAATGATGGAAGTACAGTAGAATTTGAAAAAATTTACACAAAAGTAAAAAATATAGTTATAAAAATTAAAGAAAGATTTTTAATAAAAATTGAAATTACAAATGAATTTTTTTCTGTATTCAAGAAAAAAGAATTGTAAAAGAGAAAAAGAAAAAAAAAAAAAAGAAAGAAAAATGAATAGATGAACCTGCTAACAGATTGAAGTAGGGCTGAAATTGCTTCATTTTCTCCTAGAAGTCAGTCTATGTAGCCCTTTATAGTCCATAAACTAAGCCGGCGGTGAGACTTATGTTCTTGAAGAGCGAAGTTGGCCTAGTTGGGCAGGGCTCAGTGTAACAGCTCTGCTCTCCACTAGATGGCGCTGCTAGCCTACTGGGGTGGATTGTTGTGGCGCTCCTAGGTGCTTATGCGCATGCGCAGGAGTGGTGAAAATGGCGCCACCCAGCTACCCAGTCTGTTCCCCCAACGCAGATCAGCAATTGCGCACCTGTCCTCTGTCTTCAGCTCTCGTCCACTCCCCGCTTTTTCACTCTCTGTGACCAGGCCCCAGGCAGTACCTCTCTCCCATGTTTTGTCTCAGATGTGGCTGTTTTCCCCAGCCCCTTACTTCCGAAGGACTGCGGCTTTGGCCCCTTTTGCCCCTCTGCGGGAGGGTCTCACCGAGCAATGGGCAAATGAGCATTTGCTGAATATCGGCTGCACCCAGGAACGCCTGCTGGACCCTGTTGTTGCCGGCGCCCTGAGACCATGGCCAGGTGCCAGCCCGCCCCAGAAAAAGTTCGCGAGACAGTGTAGCAGCAGCGTCTCAGGGATTATGGAAAATCACAACACACATCTGGCACCAGGCTTCACTCTTAACAATCTTGCCCCAGCACCAGTGAATGTGGCTGACTTCCAGGGTCTGCTGGGACCAGGTGGCTTCAGCAGTCTCTACCAGATGTCCTTCCAGCAGTGGAACCGCTCTTCCCCGTGTGGCCCGACAACCTCCCGGACCCCACTCTGTTCCTGGGGATTTGCCCTTCCCACCAGAGTACCGCCAGCTATCGAGCTGCGGAGTTGTAGCCTTTGCGCTCCCCTTGTTTACAGTCTTAATGGAATTTAAACCCTCTCCTTTCTCCTTTCTCCCTGTTCCCTTTTTAGTTTAGTCCCTGCGGCTGTTTCCAATTTTCCACTTTCTCTCCAGCTGCTTTTGGGAAGGGGTGCTTTTCCTGTATTCTCCCCCCGCCTTCCCCAGTCTCCGTCTTCTCTCCGCCCGCAAAAGCGGTTCCCTACCTTTTGCAGCTTCTCGCTCCCCAAGTTCAGCTCTCCACGCCGCTTACCTGCTGAATTCTGTGGTTCAGGTTGTGCAGATTGTTGTGTTAATCCTCCATTCAGTTTTCTAGGTGTGTAGGATGGTTTAGTGTTGGTCTGGCTGTATTTCATGGACGCGAGACACACAAAAAGCTTCCTTGCTGTCCCGCCATCTTGGCTCCTCCCCTGGAGGTAACATTTTTAGACATGGCCCTGGACTCTCTGGCATCCCACTTCCCACCTGTGCCTCAAACATTAGAGCCAGTGGATGCCCTACAGCCATATGTATGCTGCCCTGCACCCATCCCCCAGCCCTGCTAAGAATTTTTGCGTCTGGTTATTTTGTGTGTGTCATACATGTAGTAATAATAGCTCATCACTGATCAGGACCAGGGCCAGTGACTGAAATTTCATTCCCGTTTTTACACATGAAGAAATGGGCTCTGAAGCCAAATCTGTGCTTCTGCTGTAACACTACATTGCCTCTGTAGTGTCACAGAGCACCCTCTGTAGCGCTCCGGGTAGAGGCACACGCAATAGGAGTCCTTCTGTCCAACTTGGTATGTTTGTACATGCCTCACTTAAGCAGCTCAGATGCTGACCCTCTGGCTGAGCTGAGACCCTTCCCCTCTGTTTGGCTGTGGGGTAGTTCTCTGGCTCTCGACTCTCCAAATGGTGCTGCTTAGGGCCATTTTTGACTTGGTTATAGTCTTAGGACCCACCTTGTAAAGAGGAGTTACTCCTTAACAGGGTTTGACTGATTTTATGGTTCTTACTACAAATTGTCAGGTAGGGCCAATGCAGAAAAACTGCAATATTTTATCAATGAACACGTATCAGACATATGTGCCTTTTACCAAATAGAGCTCTTTAATTCCTACAGGCAGAAAGGATTCACTTACATGATGATTACATTCTATACAAACGTAAGCAGTGTGTCCTTCAGCCCCTGCTTCTATTGAATGACACCCATTTTACTGAGTAGATGATGGTTCTTTATACATTTAGATTCCCTGGAATACATGCACCAGGGAATTGCCTGGGAGGCCAGCGTCTTGAAGAGACAGTTCTTAAAAGGATCTAGGACTTTTTTCCATCTAGGCATGGTTCAAACTGCATGGGAGAACTGCCCCTCAGCCCCTTCCAGGCACTTGAGCCTCCATTAGACCCCCCCCCCCCCCCCCCCCCCCCCCCCCGCCTTAGAGGTTATCTTCCTTTGTCACGGGGCTTACGGGGCAATGGTTGGTATGTTGGTACTCTTGCCTCCAGCTTCTGCCTTTCACTCATCTTGCACATCAGTGCTCCCTAAATTAACGTTCTTATCAGGTCATTCCCCTGCTCAAGAATCTGCACTGGGTCCCTGCTGCCTGTCACATCAATAACTGCTTGGCTTTCAAGACCACCTGTAGTGTAGCCTTGTCTTGCCTGTTCAGCGTAGATTCCCATTACATCCCAACACAGCTTCTTTGCTCCAGATGAATAACCTTCCCTTTGCTGTCCAGAGTATCTGCTACGCGGGCCTCTTCTCCATGCCTTGTTCACTTTATCCCCACTTCTCCCTCCTCAGTGTCTTTTCTCTTCCCCATTATCTACCCTTCATCCTATAGCCTAATTATCTATCCCCTTTCCTTGCATGAAGCCTCCTTTGACCAGCAGGCCAACTCCAGTACATTTCTTCTCCAAACACCTATGATGTTTATTGTTCACACCATAGAGACTGGCCTTTAACTATTCTGCAGATGTTCTTTTGGCCCGCTTCCAAGATCACCACCTAGACTGTGATTTCTATAAGAGCAGGGAACTGAATACCCCATAGTGTAGAATGGGCATATATCAGTGCTTGAATACTAGCCATCAGCAGTCAGGCATTGCGCATGGAAATATTCTGTAACCCTCAGGCAAAAAAGCAAGTCAACAACAGGGCTCTTAATGTTACCATATTCTATAGATTGCAAAATACACCTTTCCCTCACTTATCACATTTTAACATCTCCTTTGGAATCAGGATCAATGGCATATCATGATATAATTGATAGTTCAGTTCCTCTTCTTTGTTTCTTAGTGGAATATAAAATATTGGTGCATTTTGCAGTCAGTTGTGCATTAGACTTGATGAAAAGCACTGACTTGATGGTTACTTACTGGTTGATGTGAGAATCTGTTGATAGCTGTTTCTGGATTGGACCTGGGAGAAAGCATTTAGGAGAAGTGAGGGGATGTTGGATGTTTTATTGGGCCCAGAAGCTTCCTGAATCTGAATTGATTCACCTCTTCCTCTCCTCCATTCTCGTGTTCCCTGTGTGTGCTGCTTCAGAGACTGATTCCTCACTAATTGGAATCTTAGCATCACCAGCCCTGGTGGGGTGGTGGGCCAAGAGGCTGTCTTCCCTCTCCTGTGAGGAGCCTTCACATGGGCTTGGCAGAACCAAGGTGTCTCTGACTAGCCAGCTCAGCTGCTCAGCTCTGAAGGCAAGAAAGCTGAGCTCCCAGCCCTGAGTAAAGCCAGACTGGGAGGGATTAGGGGAGACTGAGGGCAAGGGCCACAGCCTCTGAGGAAGCACAGAGGGCCAACCCATCCATGGTGACGAGGAATGGCTCCTTTCTAGGCCCATCGGCCCTGAGCTCTGGCCGGAGTGGCCTGCCCTGACCAGCTCAAGTCATGCATACTGACTCTGGGTTCTGAGTTTGAAGTTGCAGGGTGCTCAGGTCACTCCGCCCCCCTCCAGATCCTCATGGGCTCCATCCCCTGAAGCAGCTTCTCTTGGCCCCACAGGCAGTCTCCTCTAGCAGCATAAAGCTGCTTGGCAGGGGAATGTGGTCTTTTCCTTTTGTTTGCAGACCATCCCCTAATGCAGAGTTATCAGCAAGAGCTTTGGGGCCTGACGTAGTTAGATTTGATTACTTCCTCTCCTATTTGTTACCATGTGACCTTGGGCAAGTTGCCAAACTTTCTGAGATTTGGTTTCCTCTTTTTTTTTTTTTTTTTTTTTTTTTTGGTAGATGGCAATTTTAATAATAGCAAGGGGAACTTCTATATGAAAGCTGGTCTTTTTTTTTTTTTTTTTTTTTTTTATGCGTGCATTCTTTTTTTTTCTTTAAATCCAGTATAGTCAACACACAGTGTTAATATTAGTTTCAGGTGTACAATATATAGTGATTCAACAATTGTATACATCACTCACTGCTCATCTCAATAAGTGTACTCTTAATCCCCTTCATGTATTTCCCCCATCCCCCTACCCACCTCCCTTGGTAACCATCAGTGTGGTTTCTTCATCTTTAAAATGAGGGTGAGAATTCTAACTCTGGTGTGTGTGTGTGTGTGTGTGTGTGTGTGTGTGTGTGTGTGTGTGTGTGTGTTTGCATATGTAGGGATTAAGTGACAAAAGTAACTAACATTAGCCACTATTATTATCATCGTTGTCCCATTGAAGGTAGTCCCAGCTCCATCCTATGGGCCTTGCCCAACATTATCATTGCAAGTTTTATGGGCCTCACACATCCCTGAACCAGAGGCAGCACCATCTCCATGGCCCTCCCCCAATCCTGACAGAGAGTTCTGGCTGTTTTTTCCCTCATTCTCCTGGGTTTCACCGAGAATTCCTTGTGTGTCCACTGGGGGCTGTGCCTGGTGAATACTAGAGCTCTAGTTCCAGGGGAGAAATAAGGCAGGAGGCATGAAAAGTTCAAGGCTAAAATAACTCATGCAAGGAGAAAGAAATATAAGGGAGATTCCTTTTCATTAAGATGGAGGATTTGATAGTTTGTGGGGAAAAAACTCTCTAAAACATCTGGAAACTTAGGATAGAAAACAGTCGACATGCTTTTTATGCATAGCTGCATGGAAATAGGATAGCCCTTGGAGAAGAGACATAAAGGGAAGTTGACAGCCTGTCTGGGCAGGGAGTGAGATAGCTTTGCCTGCTCTGAGCATCTTTTGCTGGTCCGGATAAGGCAGGGATTTGCGTCTGAATAGCCATAGGGACAACGGACACAGTTTTGATCTTATATGAAGCAGAGAGGTAGAACTGTGACTCCCACATACATCTGGGACCCTTCAGGGTTTAAACTTCCAATGAAAGGCCAGAAAAAATACACTCACCTTCAAAGGCAGCGAGCAGGAAGCTCTTCTAACCTGGCCCGGGTTTGGTTGGGGAAGGCCTCTTCTGAGAAATTTATAACCACACTCCTGCCCTCTTTTGAATTTGCGATCCAACTTACACTACTCATGTGATTCTAGAGTCTCTAGGCCAGGAAATTCTAGGCTGGAAAATTCATAGAGACAGAAAGTAGAATGGTGGTTGCCTAGGGATGAGGGGAGGAGGAAATAGGGAGTTGTTTAAAGTTGCTAGGGTTTCTGCTTCCCAAGATGAAGAGTCTTCGAGGTTGGTGGCACAATATGAAAGTACTGAACACCGTAGAACTGTGTGCTTAAAAAAAAAAAAAAATGGTTAGGATGGGAAATTTTATATTAGGTATATTTTGCTACAATAAAAAAGTGATTTCGGACTGATAACTTGGGGATACCTTGCAGAAGCAAAAGCAGAACCTTTTCAGAGGGGGGATACACCTTCAACCCAACTTGCTTGTTGAACTTGAGCAAAAAAGCCCAAGTTACAAAATGCACTAGGAAACCTTAGCAACCAGGAGGGAGTAGGCAGCAAGAACAAAAAAGAGAGCTAGAGGATCAATGTCCCCAGAATGTTACTGTGGAATTATTCATAATGTCAAAAAAAAAAAAAAAAACCCAAAACAAAACCCACCACCACGACAACGGCTGGAAACAAAGCAGAGTCCCTCTGGCAGGAAATTTTGCGCAGCCATTAAAAGATTCAGAAGGCTTTACCTGAGGGATTTGATTATTGAGTGAGAAAAATAAGAAATGGTCATGGGTGCTATTATGATCCCAGTTTTTGCAAAGCAACCCCATAGCAAGCAAAACGTGACCCCAACCCCACACTTGTATATATGTGTGTATTTTTCTAACAGATAGGTGAGCATGAAAAAGGGAGTGAAGGCTGCCCATCAGGGCTGCTTGTTAGGGCTGCAGGCGAAGGAAGGGAGAAGGGAGAAGGAAGAAGAGGTGGAAAAAAAAGAGAAATTTCAAGACTGTCCTGAAAATATCTATAATGCTCAGCCCTCAGCATGCCTGTTATAAATCCTACTGATGGAGGATGATATCTGAATGTGAGTGATTGTGTCTAGAGGATAAAAGAAATTATAATACTGACTTGCAGATTTGCCTATTGTGAAGAAGGAAGACAAGTTACATGGATCTGGTTATTTGATTTTATTAGGACAAACGATCAAACTTCCTCTATGTGTATGTATGTCCACATATATTAGTGTGAACGAGGAGAAAGATGCGGAGGGCTGGGTGTTGACACCAGTAATACCATAAAGGAGAGAAGGAGGGGAAGGAAGTGCAAGAGAAAGATATCAGATCTGGTGTCTTTATAAGAAGAGAGACACAGAGACACAAATATAGACATCTTTGTATTGTGTTGTTTTATTCGTGGCAACAAACTTAAATTGATTTGAAATATGACAAATCAGGACAATTAAACAAATGAGTGAGCCAATGAAAAACTTTCACACCTTGCTTTTAAGAATGTCAAGTGTCTGATCTCCTGGGAGGGCCCTTTTGCAATAGTTTACAAGAATGTAAAAGTACCTGCCTCTACCTATGTACTTCCCCCCCCCCCCCGGGGGGAGGGGGAGGGAGGGCACCCAGCTGTCTGTACAGACAGTCATTGCTGCACTATCTGTGGAAGTTTCATGATTGGAAATGGCCTAAATGTTGAACAGAAGACAGATTATTTAGTCACAGTCTATATACACTGGAATACTTCCACAGTTTATAGAAAAAAAGAAGGGAGACAGTGCCACTGTCTTCTAGACAGGTTGAGTGAGAAAAGCAAGGTACAGAACAACATTCTGTTAACTTGCTAGGGCTGCAGGGGGTGACTGAAAACGGGCATGTTCTCTCTCACCTGTTTGGGAGGCCAAAAGTGTGAGATCAAGGGCCATGCTCCCTCTGAAGGCTTGGGAATGGGGGCGGGGGTGGTCCTTCCTGGCCTCTTCCTAGATTCTAGTGGCTCTCGAAGTCCTTGGCTTTCTTTGGCTTGTGGATGCATCACTGTAGTTATGCCTGTTATCTTGTGTGTGTATATCTCTCCTTAGAAGGACTTCCCTCACTGGATTTAGGGCCCCTCCTCAATCGAGCATGACCTCATCTTAACTCATTATATCTGTGAGGACCCTGTTTCCAAGTAAGGTCAAATTCTGAAGTTCTGGGTGGACAAGACCTTTGGGGAGCCAGTCTTCAACACACTTGAAGCACTTGTGATGTCTTAGTGTTGGATTAAAAAAGAGAGAGAGAGAGATATGTTTGTTTATGTTGGACACTCTGGAATGGTAGGAGGAGGCTGAGGCTGTGGAAAGTGTACCTGTGAGATGTCTCTGGAAGAAAGCATGTGAAGTTCAGAAGTAGGACCATGACAGAAAAGGGAGGGAAGAGGATTTCAGTTGGAGCCCCTTCAGTCTAAGTTTGGCCTTAAGGCCCACTGTGGGAAAGGCTGGTGAGTTGGGGTAAGGAGGAAGGAAGCTGGGGGTGCTGGTAGAACGATGGCTTATCCCCTGTGCCTTCCTGTTGAGGACAGATGGGCCTGAATGCCAGCCTCTGGGCCCCTTCTGATAACAACAAAGTTTTGAAAGTTCTGGAATAACCTTCCTTGCCTAGTCTGGGTCCCCTCATGGTTCTGTTTCTCATTTGTTAGAAGGGTGGTGAAGGCCTCTTCGGGTTCCTGCTCCCAGAAGCCTGCCAACCCCTCCCTGGTCTGTGCTGCTTGCTGAGGCACCTGCTGCCTTCTCTCACCAGCCTGCTCTGTGACCATGCCTCCCCCTCAGTGTGAGCTGCTCCAGGCTGGGGCTCGTAGCTTTTCATCTGGGTGTGCAAAGCCCTGGGCACACGGGAGAGGCTCCATTACAAATGCTGCACGTGGAACAGAATTTAACCCTGATGTAGAGACTTCAGAACCTGTTTTAAAAGTTTCATGTTCTTTTCAAAAAAATGTTTTTTAATATGTTTTTTAATGTTTACTCATTTTTTTGAGAGAGAGATAGCAGGGGGCTCAGTCCCGTTGTGGGGCTCGGTTCCATGAACAGTGAGATCCCGACTTACGCTGCAATCAAAAATCAGATGCTTAACCATTTGAACTACCCAGGCCCCAAGTTTCATGTTCTTACACAAGGAAGCATAGACATGAGTGGGGTTCATGGTGGAACCAGTCCTTTGTCAGACTGGGCATGTGTGAGTAGGGAGGAGGGGATGTGGCCTGGTGGGGAGGCTGGCTCCTCCACCCTAGCCCTGCACCTTTCCTTACCAAGTGACTCAGGAACAGGGGCTGCACGTCTCATTCTTCCTTAGCTGTGACAATGATGCATGTTAGCAGAAAAGATACCCCAGCCCTTCACTGCATGCTTCCCTGGGTCTCCTCATGATAGGCGTAGCTGGGGATTCAGGGGGGGCTTATGTTCCAGCAGGGAAGAGAGAGATGAAGCTACAGTGAGTGATTATTTAATCACAGGTGCAAGAGTTGTTACAAAGCATGGATCCACATTGCTTGTGGAAGGTGTTACAAAACAAATCTGACCAGGAGCCAGAACGGGCCATCTGTGTGCTATGGCCTATGAAGGGCAGGGACATCCCCACCAGTACCCGTGGAAGAGCCCTACTTGAACCCAAACTCAACTAGTGTGAGGCCAAAGCTCTGCAGGAACATGGGCCTTGAGTAACCAAGACGCTGTCCACAGTGGGGACCTCTGCACATCCCCTCGTGTCGCTCTATCACACCGCCCTCCACACCCAGCTTGAGGAGGAGTTCCCCAAGCTCCATTTCTGGATGAGGAGAGTGAGGGCTAGAGAAAGGAAATGATTTGCTCTGTGGGTCCCAAGTCAGGAAGGGGAGTCAGTAATGAAAAGCCAAGGCTAGTTTTCCTGGCACTCTGCATGGGTCTACAAGTGCCCAGAGTCCGCCCTCAGTGAACCAAAAACTTAGGAACAAAGCTGCTCTGTTCACCAAGAATTCCATTTTCCTTTGTTGTTCGCCACTAGGGACATTCCTGAATTGGTAAAAAAAAAAAAAAAAAAAAGGGGGACTGGTTCAGCCCACGTTCTTGCAGTTGATGGGCCGTGCAGGGTCAAAGTCCCAGACTTTAAGGAGCTCCCAGCTCAGAGATGAGGCAGACCAGATGCACAGGACACTATGATCAGGCAAAGGACAAGGGGCACCAGGGGCCTGGGAGCACAGAAGGACAGCTCCCTTGGAGAGGGGACAGCTGGAGCAACCAGGAGGCGGGCAGTCTTAGGGGTCAAGGGTGACATGTGAGAATCTGGGGTGGAGGTGTGGGCATGGGGCAGGGAGGTGGGAGGGCTTGCATGTAAAGAGAGAAGGGCATTCTGCTCAGGGAACAGCAAGTTCAAAGGGATTGAGACCAAATATCATGGAGGGGTACTTGCTGCAGAGGTGGGGGCCTGATCCCCTGGCGATCCTGGGTCTGTGGAGCAAGGCATCATGAGGGTCTTGTTCTGTGAAAGGGGAAGGCTGTCCTATAGGAGGAGGCTGTTCGAAACCTTTTGAGGACAGACTGAGAGTAGCAGAGAGCCCTCTTCTTTACCCTCAAATGCAAGTGTCTATATGAAATATTTTTAAGGGTTTTTTTTACTTCTAAAAAAATTGTTATAAGTATACATAACAAAAATGAGCAATGTAAGAATTTTTAAAAAGTTAACAATTCAGTAACATTAAGTCCACTCACAATGTTGTGTAACCATCACCACTTTCCATCCATTAAGCAGTAACTCTCCCTTCCCCCCTCTCCCCAGCTCCTGGCAACCACCATTCTTTCTGTCTCTATGAGTTTGCCTGTTGTAGGTACCTCGATTTATATGCAATGTTTAAAGAATAGCATATTGAGGTGAAATTGATGCATAAGAAACTATACAAAAGTGCGCAATTTGCTAATTTTGGATATTTATACTGGAACCCAGATAATGATTATATCAATCGCTGCCAGAAGTTTCCTTTCACCCTTTGAAAATCCTCTCTCCCCATCCTCCCTCCCCAAACAGCCATTAGTCTGCTTTCTGTCCCTATAGATTAGCTTGGATTTTCTTGAGTTTTAAACAAATGGAAGTACACAGTATTACTCTTTGGGAGATGTCTGGTTTCTTTCAGCATAACCATTTTGAGCTTCATCCATGCTGTGTGTGTCAGTAGTTCATTCTTTCCATTGCTGAGTAGTTTTCTGTTGTATAGATCTATCATAATTAAAATAATTTCTTAAATATAATTTATTGTCAAATTGGCTAACATACAGTGTGTAAAGTGTGTTGTTAAATTTTTTTTTAAATGTTTATTTTTGAGGGAGAGAGAGAGACAGAGTGTGAATGGGGGAGAGTCAGAGAGACAGGGAGACACAGAATCTGAAGTAGGCTCCAGGCTCTGAACTGTCAGCACAGAGCCTGACGCAGGGCTTGAACTCATGAACTGCGAGATGATGACCTGAGCCAAAGTCAGATACTTAACTGACTGAGCCACCCAGGTGCCCCATCATAATTTTTTTTTTTTTTAATCCATTCACCCACTGATGTACATTTAGGTTGTTTCTAGCTTTTGGTGTTAGTAAATTGAAATGCAGTTGTTTTTTTTATGTGGATCTTGTGGCCTGAAACCTTGCTGAACTAGTTTCTTGGTCATTTTGTTCTCAATTTTAGGGGATAAACATTGAGGTTTTCACCATTTAGCTGAAAGTTTCTCTCATACATTCCCTATTTCAGGTTGAGGAAATTGCCTTCTATTCATTCATAATTTGCTGACAATTTCTACTGGGTGTGGATGTTGGATTTTGTCAAAGGGGCCAATATCTATTTACTGCCGTCTACTGAAGATGATCATCTGATTTTTCTTTTTTAGCTTACTAACATGGGGAATTTACAATGATTGATTTTCAAATGATGAATGAACCTTTCATTCCTGGTACTGCATGAGACTAGGAGGTTAGAATGTGGAGATCATAGCTCTTGTCCCCCAGTGAGACCCAGCTTTGGGCACAGTCATCCCCATAGAGGACGGAAGGAGGGAGGGAGAGGGCAATGGGCAAGGTTGAGGAAAAGAGAGAACTGCCAGACACATCAGTCTTGGCCTGCCCAGGTGAGCAGCCTCAGGTGAACAGCTTCCGGGGAGCCTCTGGCTAACTGGGGGTGCAGGAGGCTCTACCCCACAGCGTGTGCAGGTGGGGCCAGGCGGCCACTGCTCTTCCTCTATCTTGCCTGGGAAGACACCAGGGACTTGCCCTAAGCATAGTGTGCTGCCCTTGAGCTTCCTGGAGCCCCAGACTCTGCCTCTGCTGTCAAGCTGAGCTGATAGTGGCCGGCTATGGGTTTTGGCCAGTCTGTGCACCTCGTGAGGGGTCCTCTGGTGCAGTGGGCAATGGCCCGCCAGGCCAGGGACGTGTATGCAGTTCCTTCTCTGTGAAGTGAATATAATGATCTTTCTTTTCTGGGCTGCTATATTCAATGAATCCATGGTGACAAACCACTTAAATGGGACTAAAGCGTCCGAGGCTGGGATTTGAACCCCTGATGCCCCTGTTCATTGGCTATGTGTCCTTCGGCCAGTGGCTGACTCTCGGCTTTATTCTCCTCATTTGTAAAACAGAGATAATGATACTGCAAGATGTGGGAGGTACCCATGATAATTTGGTGTCATGCAGATGAGCAAGTGTTCATTGAGCAGCGGTGCCCTGCACCTGGAAAATGCAGGGTAATTTCACAGGTGAGCAGAGCCATTGCAGCTGTGGTAGCTGTTGGTAGAGACTGTCCTAGAGCTTGAGGAACCACAGAGGGGGCCAGAGGAGGGAATGGGGTCTTGCAAGGGGACAGGAACTTATCCTGCCCTGGCTTAAGTTTGCAGTGGTGTGTGTTTGGGCCTTGTGCTCTAAGGCTGGCACTCTCAGCAACCCTGCCAGACTGGCATGATCATTGTGCCCCACTCAGGTATGGGTGGGGAAAGGGCGGCTCAGCGCTAGAGCTAGGATTGGAAGTCGGACACCTCTAGTCATTTTGAGAGAACTGAAAGGGGAAGAATCTCCCCAGGATTGATGCTAACACTGGCTCCAAATTGAGAGGGTGATCTGAGAGAGGGAGCTGGGGGAGGAGACAGGAACCAGGTAGCCAAGGAAACTCTTGATGGATTCTTTCCTTCCTCATCCTGCCCGGTTTTCCTCCTGCTTCTGGAGTACAGAGTATTTAACTGACCTAGGCCTTCTCTGATGGTATTTCAGCATCTGGTCCAAATGTCCAATTCATTCACTCAGACGTTTTTCACCAGATGTTATGGTCTCCTATGTGCAAAGCTGGCATCAGGCTCCAGGGACATAGTGGTGAGAACAGAACAAGGTTCCTCCTCGAGGAAAGACAGATAACCCACAAATGAACACACTTAAGGTAATGACACAGTGGCCGGTACTATGCAGAAGTACCACAGAGGTGTGGGACAAGGAATGACCTGAGGTGGGCAGAGAAGGCCTTTCTATACAGGTGATGTTTGAGTTGACAAGAAGGAGTCAGCTGGGCAAAAAATCTGGGCTGGAACATTTAGGCAGAGGGAACGGGCAAAGTCCTTCACGAGTCAGTCTGATGTGTGGCTGGGCAGTCAGTGTGGGGACAGTGGGTGGAGCTGAGGGAAGGGTCACTTTGTAGCCTGCCGGGAAGTCAGAGGAGCAGTTAAGATTTACTCTAAGTGCAGATTTCAGAATTCTTCTGGAAATGAAAACAAAACAAAACAAAACAAAACTTGTATTCTTCCTTTACTTTCTCTCTTTTGTGATTTTTGGGGCCTCTTTTAGAAACACATCTGAGGTGCTCTCTAAACAGGAGGCAAGGGTTAGCGCCCACCAGATCCCCTTCACCAATGGCTGTAACCAATTTCCCAGCTGCTGTGGGGTGGGAGGGCCTGTAACAACAGCAGAACTGCCTCTTTCTCCAAGCCATCTTGTCAGAGATACTTGGGAGGTTACACCCCTCCACAACCCCGGGGGGCCACTGACTGAGTGAGGGCCCAGCCTTCTTGTCTCAGCTGGAGAGGGTACTCTGTGGTGCTATTTAAAAATGCTTCAGAGCCTCTGGGACTGACCTTCTCTATCCTGCTCCCAACACTTCCTCACAGGTTTCTCCTGAGAGCAAGCTCTCAGCGACTCATGTGATGCTGAACCCCTGTCTCAGGCTCTGCTTCTGGGGAAGCCAACCTCAGGCAGGCCATTGGAAACCAGGTATTCTTTGGTTTAGAAATTGGGGTTCAGGGATCAGAGGACCAGGGGATCATTGTTCCTTCCAGCTCTTAAGGTCTCTAAAACGGTGTGATTTACTCAATCACACAAGTTAGTGGCAGAGCTGGTCCACAAACCATGCACAGTCTGGAGGAACCAGGGTGGGGTGGGGCCTGCTGGTGAATGTGGTGCAGAGGCCAAGGCCACAGCTGTGCTTTACCGGCAGTTGTGCTCCCAGATCAAGCTTCATCTCAGGTAAGTCTCTGTCTACCTTCATTAGTCCAGAGACCTTAGTTTCCTGAATTCCACCCCTTTCCCTTTCTTTCAGCATAATTCACTCTAAAGTGAGAGAGATTGGCAGCTCAGAGACCATGCATCCTGAAAAGAAGATGTTTGTTAATCCAAATAAATCTGTAATAGAAAAATACTTATTTTGAGAGAGAGAGCACGAATAGGGGAGGGACAGAGAGAGAGAGAGAGGGATCTAAAGCAGGCTCTGTGCTGACAGCAGAGAGCCCAACGTGGGGCTCGAACTAAAAAATGGTGAGATCATAACCTGAACTGAAGTCGGACACTTAACCAACTGAGCCATCCATGCGCCCCCAAGTAAATCTGTAATTTGATGGGCTTTTTTCCAGGGTGATAAAGTGAGTTGGAAAAATGCAAAAAAAGCACAAGTCTATAGGTTTTGAGGTCACAAGGGAGACATATATCAGGAGATTCCTTAGCTTTCCCAGGGATCTGCTTCTCTCCACCCTTCTCTCCCCATAATCAGGCCACCCAAGCTGAGAAATGCTTAGTGTCTTCCTCAGGTTCCAACAGCAGGGCCTGTCAAAAGTGTGTCACTGAAAGAGAAAGTGCTAAAGCTGAAGAAATAATTTTGCTAAAAGTGCATTTTAAAAAAGAACAGACTGGTAATCTGAGCTAAGTAAACCCCCTCATGTGTGGCTTATTTCTCAGAAAAGTGGAGGACTTTCTAGGATTTAGTAAATTTCTACTCTATCTACTAAAGGGTTAGCATCACTCATTGGTTTGTGCAATTTTTTATTTATTTTAATTTTTTAAAATGTTTTATTTAGTTTTGAGAGAAAGAGACACAGAGTGTGAGTTGTGGGGGAGCTGAGAGAGAGGGACACAGAATCTGAAGCAGGCTCCAGGCTCTGAGCTGTCAGCACAGAGCCTGACGCAGGGTTCAAACCCACGGACTGTGATATCATGACCTGAGCTGAAGTCAAACATTTAACCAACTGAGCCACCCAGGTACCCCTGGTTCGTGTGATTTTTCAGGGTAGTTCTGGGGACGGCTCAGGGAGGCAATCCTGAGGAGCCACCCTGGACTCAGCCTCATCTGGCTTCTGCCCTTACCATCCAGGGGACTTTAGGCAAATCAGTTACTTTTTCTCACAGTTTTCTGTCTGTAAAATGAATGGAGGTGGCTATTCCATGAACCTTGGCACTCAGTGGGTGTTCTGCAGACCAGTATCACCTACACTTAGGAGCTTGTTTAGAAATGCAGAGCCTCAGGCCCCACCGTAGACCTTCTGAATCAGAATCTGTATTTTAACAGGTTTCTCAAGGGATCCATTCACACATCACAGTTTAAGACACTCTGTCCTTTGACCGTATTACTCAAATGTATCCTCAAACTGCCTCCACATCACCCTGGAGTAGAAGCTCGTTAGAAACACAAGTTCATGGGCCCCGGACCTACTGAATCGCATGTCTGAGGGTGGGGACCAGGAGACTGTGTTTTCACAACCTGTCCCAGTGACTCTTAAGCACACTGACCTTTGAGAGGGACTGAAGTTCAAGTCTAAGAGGATTCTAGCCGTGGTATGGCTGTGCAGCGTCTGTCGTCGGCAGAGCTTGTTCTGTGCTGCTTTCCTGAAACGCTCACCTACCAGCGCCTCACAGCAATTTTGTGATGTGGTTTTCTCCTTATCTTTGCTGTGTTACGAAACTGAAGCTTAAGGAAGATGAAGCAAGTTGCTCAATGTTTTGTAATATTGACGTTTCTGGCAAAGTCAGTGAGCTGTACGGGGTCATAAAACACTTAGTAAATATTTAACAATTACCTGATTATAAATGACAGAGGCTCTTGGAACAGGTGCTGGGGTTGATCTTGTGGGTCTTGATCAAAGCTTAAGAGCTCATGAACTGCAGCTCGTTTACCATTTCACTGTTTTGATTAGATAATACATTCATATTTTAAACATCTTGTAAAAAGGGGCTGTACTGAAAGTTTTTCTTTTACTCCTGTTCCATAACCACCCAGCACCCTCTCCCATGCAAATGTTTTCAGTTTATTGGGTCTAATCTAACTAAAGCTGATCCTTGGGAAAGCTGAGGAATATCCTGATACATGGCTGCCCTCATAACTCCCAAACTCTCTGGACTTGCTGTATGTGCATTTTTCCAGTTCACTTTATCACTCTGACAAAAAGTCCATCAAAATACAGATGTATTTATTTATTTATTAACAAGCATCTTCTTTAAAGGATGCACTATTTCTGGGAATTTCTGAGCTGCCAGTCATTCATACTTTAGTGTGAATTATTCTAATACAGAATTTCTTTATGCAAAATATATGTGTAAAGTGTATGCAAGTGTATATATTTCTATATATTATATATATTTGTATATGCTTGTATTTCCATGAAGAAGCATATATATATATATATATATATATATATATATATATATATATACATATGTGTATATATAAAAAATGCTTTGCTACCTCTGCTGAACACAGGTTTACAAACTAGAACACACACTTCATGTCTTGCTTGTCTCACTGAATATATCATACTGTTCTATTGTGTGGTGAATACTCAGGTTGTATCCAGTCTGTTATGATAGACACTGCTTGTATGTGTGGCTTTTTGCAGGTGTATATTATATATGCAGTATAGATTCCCAGAAATGGGATTCTAGGTATCTGCATTTGTAATTTCAGGAGATATTGGCAACTTGTCCTTCATCATAAGGTCAGTACCCATGTGCACCTCTGCCAGCTTTGGATGAGAAGTTACTATTTTCCCACATCTTTGCTGATGCAATAAATTGTCACATCACTGGACTTTTACCAATCTGATAGGTGAAAAATTGCCCCAACAGAGTCTTAATTTAAATTTGTTATGAAAAGTTTTAAACTCATGACAGATATCTTTAAGGACCATTTCTCTTTCTTTTTCTGTGGTTGATTTACTCATATTCTTTCTTTGCTTTTTTGTGGGGGGGTTAAAATTAAACATATTTTTCAGTTTTATTGAGATATAATTAACATACATTGTATAGATTTATTTAAAAATTTTTTTAATGTTTTTATTTATTTTTGAGGGACAGAGGGAGACAGAACATGAGCAGGAGAGGGGCAGAGAGAGACACACACAGAATCTGAAGCAGGCTTCAGGCTCTGAGCTGTCAGCACACAGCACAACATGGGGCTTGAACCCACAAACCATGAGATCATGACCTGAGCTGAAGTCAGATGCTTAACCCACTGAGCCACCCAGGCTCCCCTACATCATATAAATTTAAGGTGTATAGCGTAATGGTTTGACTTACATACATTGTGAAACGACTACCACAATAAATTTATTTTTCATTTGTTTTTAAAAATTTAATTCCAGTGTAATTAATATATGGCGTTATATTAGTTTCAGGTGTACAATATAGTGATTCAACACTTCTATACATCACTCAGTGTCATCACGATAAGTGTACTCTTAATCCCCATCACTTATTTCACCCATCTCCCACCTACCTCCCCTTTGGTTGCCATCAATTCTCTGTAGTTAATAGTCTTGTTTTTTTTTTTTTTTTAAGTTTATTTATTTATTTTTGAAAGAGAGAGGGGGGAAGGAAGGAAGGAAAGAAAGAAAGAAAGAAAGAGAAAGAAAGAAAAAAGAGGCAGAGAGAGAGGTAGACAGAGAATTCCAAGCAGGCCCATGCTGTCAGCACAGGGCCTGACATGGGGCTCCAACTCACTAACTATGAGATCATGACCTGACCCAAAATCAAGAGTCTGATGCTTAACTGACTGAGCCACCCAGGCGCCCCAGTTAAGAGTCTCTTCTTTTGCATCTTTTATTCTTTGTTCAGCCTTTGCTTATTTTCAAAATTAGGTAGTTGCCTTTTTTATTTCTAGGAGGTGCTTATCTATTTTAGGGTGATTACCCTTTTGCCTTTGATACAAGCTCTGTCCAGTTTAGCATTTTTTTCATTTTGTGGATGCTTTTTTTGTTTTGTATGTATAATTTTTATTTTTATTTTTTTATTATTTAAAAAAAATTTTTTTTTAACATTTATTTATTTTTGAGACAGAGAGAGACAGAGCATGAATGGGGGAGGGTCAGAGAGAGGGAGACACAGAATCTGAAACAGGCTCCAGGCTCTGAGCTGTCAGCACAGAGCCCGACGTGGGGCTCGAACCCATGGACCGTGAGATCATGACCTGAGCTGAAGTCGGCCGCTTAACCGACTGAGCCACCCAGGCGCCCCTGTATAATTTTTATTTTTAAGCAGTCAGATTTATCATTCATTTCTTTTATGGCTTCTGAATGTTGACTTATTGGTACAAAAGTCTTCCCCACTTTAAGATAACAGGACATGTCCTTTGTTTTCTTCTATCATTTCCACATTCAGATGTTGATCCATTTGTAATTTATCCTGATGCATGCTGTGAGGTATAGATCCAATCCCCTGCCCCATTGGCTATCTTTTCCTT
The DNA here is from genome assembly GCF_018350215.1 of Panthera leo. NCBI lineage: Eukaryota > Metazoa > Chordata > Mammalia > Carnivora > Felidae > Panthera > Panthera leo. The sequence continues at coordinate 48,340,509 of NC_056693.1, read as the reverse complement.
GTGAAATAAGAAGCTGCTTTATCATTTTAGCTCTTTTTTCACGGTATGGGAGTCTCTTCCAGATTTTGCTAGTCTTTTGCATTGGTTTCTATTGATTCATGTTCATTCATGTTCCCACTGTTTTGCTTGCTAAGGTTTATAATATTAAAAAATATATATTAATATATGGAAGGACTGCTCCCCTTATTTTTAGTTCTCTTTTGGACTATTCTTGCTTATTTTTCTATTTGAACTTTAAAATCTAATATCTAATTACACACACACATGTTGGTGTTTTTATTTGAATTGCTTTAATAAAAACTGAAGTATAACACACATACAAAGAAGTGATTAAATTGTAAGTATACAGCTTGATAAGTTATCATAAAGCAAACATACAGTAAACTATTACTCAGATCTAAAACTAGAGCATTAGCAATGTGCAGAAGCCCCCCTAGACCTCAACCTCTTCTGAAAAGTAGTCATCATCCTCGTTTCTTATGTCATAGATTGACTTTGTTGTTGTTGTTTTTATATACATGTACTCTTTTGTATATGGATGGCTTCTTTGCTCTACAGTATATCTGTGAGGTTTATTTATCTTTTCTCTTGTTGATGGACGTTTAAGTTGTTTGAGTTTTTGGCTATCGTGAATAACATGGCTATGGCTGAGGACAACTTTTGGTATAACACTGGGCTTTTGGTGTCCATATATACACATTTCTGTTGGATATTTACTTACAAGAGGAATGTCTGGGCCATGGGATATGCATGTGTTCAACTTCAGAAAATGTCACCAACCCAGTTTTGCAAATAGATGTGTAACAATTTACCCTCCTTCCAGTGGTATATGAGTATTCCAGTTATGCCACATCCTTGCAACACTTGGTTTTGTTGGTGTTTTAAATTTCATTCATTCTAGTGTGTCTTTGGTAATTAATTATGGTTTTAATTTTCACTTCTGTAATGACCGATGAGTTTGAGCACTTTAAATTTTTTTAATGTTTATTATTTTTGAGAGAGAGAGACACAGAGCATGAGCAGGGGAGGGGTAGAGAGAGAGAGAGGGAGACACAAAATCTGAAGCAGGCTCCAGGCTCTGAGCTGTCAGCACAGAGCCTGACACGGGGCTCGAACTGTGAGATCATGATCTGAGCTGAAGTCAGACCCTTAACTGACTGAGCCACCCAGCCGTCCCAAGTTTGAGCACTTTAAAAAATACATGTGTTGGCCACTTAAATATCCTCTTTTGTGAAATGTATTAAGATTGCTTTAAATTTTCACATTAACTTCAGAGAATGGACATACATATTATGATGTTGAACCTTCCTATCCAAGAACATATGTTGTGCCATTAAAAAAAAGAAGAAATCTTCTATGTCCTTCGGTATTGTTTACCGGTTTTTAGTAAATACGTTGCATATTTTTTGATAAGTTTTTTCCTAGATGTTTTCTCTTTTTTGTGGAGTCTTTTTCTGTCTCTTGTTTGTAGTAGTTTCTTAGTCAAATCTCTTGGATGTTCTAAGCTTATAATCATACCATATATAAATGGAAACAATTTTACCTCTTAATCCAATTCTTATATCTCTGATTTTTTTTTAGCTTATTTAATTTCACTGACTAGAACCTTCTGTATAATGGTCGTAGGCACATGTGCCTGTGCTCTGACTTTAGTGAGAATGCTTCTGGTGTCTTCCAGTTAAACAAAATACTGGCTTTTATCTGAGTTTTGTTTTACAGTGTTAAGGAATTATTTATTGTTTTCTACTTTAATGAGGATTTTTTAAAATCAGAAAATAGTGTTGAAGTTTGTCAAATGTTTATTACATTTATGGATCTCCTAGAATCTATTATTATGTTGTATTAAGAAGTTTCCTAATATTGGGGCTCCTGGGTGATTCAGTTGGTTAAGTGTTCCACGCTTGATTTCAGCTCAGGTCATGATCTCATGGTTCATAGTGAATTCAAGATCCACCTGGGGTTCTGTGCTGGCAGCATGGAGCCTGCTTGGGATTCTCTCTCTCTCCCCACCTCTCTCTGCCCCTCCCCCACTCTTGCATGTGCATGCTCTCTCTCTCTCTCTCTCAAAATAAATAAATATTTTAAAAAACATTAAAAAACAGAATTTACAAAAAAAGTTTTCCTAATATTGAACCATCCTTGCACTCCTAATAATAAATAAATAAATAAATAAATAAATAAATAAATAAATTCTCTGTGGTCTCTTAATGTGCTATGCCACCCTACTGGAGACGCTTTGTTGACTGAGTCAATTGCCACTGTGGAGAGAGTCTGTGGACATTACAGTCATTACATATGGGCTGATGTGGCCTTTCCTGAAGTAAGGAGACATTGGTTTGGTTCTCTTCCAGGAAACCCAGCTCCAAACTCTTTCCTGGTGTAATGGCAATAGAAACTCATGTTGGTGTGTCTAGGTGGCTCAGTCAGTACAGTATGTAACTCTTGATCTTGGGGTCATGAGTTCAAGCCACACATTGGGTGTAGAGCTTACTTAAAAAAAAAAAAAAAGAAAAAAGAAACTGGGGTTTTCCAACAGTTTAGCAATTTAGGAAAAACTGCATGATTTTAGTCTTTTTCATTTTATCTCCGTTGTTATGATTAATTTCAAAACAAAACAAAACCCCAAAAAAACATAACAATATTTATTACACTCAATTTTGTTTATGTACTACTACAGAGGATGTTGCAATGGGCTTTAGACTCTCTGGGTTATCATAAATACAACTTGGGACTCACTGTCCTAATTTTTCTCAAGAAGGGGGAAAAATGTTAAAAGAGTCTGGGGCTTGGTCACTGGAGGGATGCAGTGCCCAATCCACAGAAGAGGCATCCATGTGGCAATGCAGCCCGGTGGTTAAGACAGTAGCTTCTAGGCCAGTTTGTCTCGGCTTAAATCCTGACTCTTCAATTTCCTACTACTTGTGTGATCTTAGACAAGTTACTTTACCCCTCTCGTCCTCAGTTTTCTCATCAAAAAGTGAGGATGATAACAGTTCCTACTTCTAGCCTTGTTATGAGGATTCAACAAGTTTAATACGTGGCAAGTTCCTTGGCAGTAAATGTGGGAGAGGGGCGCCTGGGTGACTCAGTTGGTTGAGTGTCCAACTCTTGATTTCGGATCAGGTCATGATCTTGGGGTTTGTGAGTTTGAGCCCCACGTTGGGCTGCATGCTGACAGAGTGAGGCCTGCTTGGAATTTTCTCTCTGACCCTCCGATGCTCACACTGTCTGTCTCTCTGTCAAAAATAAGTAAATAAACTTTAAAAAACACATGGGAGAGCCTGATTGGGGATTAAAGCATCCAGGGGGGATTGGGCCAGGTGGTTCCCCCCCCCCCCCAGTGACCTCCATGACCTTTGCTGCCCTCAGTCCTCATGCAGATGCCTTCAGGGTGTGCTTAGGCAAGTGAGCAGCACGTTCTCAAGAGCAGGGGCTTCTAAGATGACGCAAAATATGAAGAAAAAAAATGTCCATTTGTCAGCGTCTCGGCTACAGAAAGCAAAGGAATGAAAGATTCCTGAAGGTTGATATTTCAGATAATACATTTATAGAGTTAATGAAGAAGAGCTGGCCCAACGCTCTTGGCCCCTGTCCAGATTTTTCTGCAGTCTTTAATTCCGAGGCTCCCTCAGAGCAGAATTTCTTCACCATAGGGCAGGTATGTGTTTAACTTCATTAGAATTGCCAAACCGTCTTCCGAAATGATTGTACTGGTTTACATTCTCAAGCGTAACGTGTGAGAGTTTCAGCTGTTCCCCATCCTCGTGAACTGAGTTATTTTTAGGTGATAGTTATTTGCTGCATAGAGAGGATGACCCTCTGCCGAGGTGTCCATCCATGGCCCTGTCAGGCTAAAGACCCTCCAGCTACTGGCTTCTACCTCATTCCTGTTTGCTTTGTTGTGTTTTCTGTTATTCTGTTGTTCCAGGGAAGTTTTCACGCACTAAGGTTTGCTGGAGTCCCTTTGTCCCCTATCCCTTTCTTCCAAGAATAACGCTAGTGTGGAGTCTCCACTCTCTGTTCTTCCACTCTTGAGTCTCCTTGCTTGTCAGCGGTCAGAGGTTGAGCTTAAGGGCTGGAGGTCAGAGGTCAGAGTTCTTCAGAGGGACAGCAGCAGCTTTCTTAAAGCAGGAGCTGTTTAGAGCGTTCAGGGGTCCCATGTGACCAGTTCCACACTGAGTTTCTTTCTTCTTTCACAATCCAGTAAAGTGTTTTCCTCACAGATCTCTATTGATGGTGCAAAAGCAACAGCAATAAAGGAAATCATTCAAAAATAAAAGAGGAGGCATAAGTTTTCCAAAACTCATTTTTACTGCTATTTATAATAGTGAATAATAATAATGGTAAGTACTGAGCTACTGTGCACACTACACCAGCTCATGTTCTGAGCTTTCCATACACAGAAACTCTGCAAATCCCCATATAACCCTTTGAGGCTGGAATTTGATATCAAGCGCATTTTACAGATGAGCCTGAGGCGAGAAGAGAATCTTCACCTCTCCTGCTGCAAGGTGGAGCCAGAATTCGAACTCAGGCATTTATAGCTTCAGAGTCTCTATCTTACCTGCATGTTTTTTCCTTAGGTCATTCACATTTTAGAAACTTAGCTCATATTTGTTTAAATATTACCTGCTATAAATGGATGGTCACAAAAATGAATACTCTGATAACGTAACGTAATTCTAACATGTTCTTGTTTCTCTTCCCTCATTCCCATTTTTTAAAAATGGTTTGTGGTTTTGGTTTCATGGTTAAGAAAATTTTGTCCACCTGAAAGCCACAAAGATTTACTCCTAGGTTTTCTTCCAGAATTTTTGTAGTTTTAGGTTATTTGTCCGGGGATGTTCAGTAGTTTCTGCAGTACTGGTTGAAAGGACTCCTTTGTCCTGTTTTCTCTGAGTCTGGCTTCTCTCAGTAAATGGGAGGGTTAATTCACAGAGGTTCCACAAGGAGAAAAAGGCATAATCATTTTGCTATACCAGACGTAAACCCACTGGCACATGGTTAGCACTCAAAAAATTGCAATTAGTTCTCAGATTATGCCAACTGCTTTCCTGGGTTTGACATTAAAGTCATTTCCAGTTTTCTTTCTTCAAATGTAAATAGCAATGCAATAGATATTCCAGGCGTCCAGCTTTCCTTCTTCTTTAAAATTATTTTAGGGTATATTTATGGATCTTTATCCATACTACAAATTAGTGCTAAAAGTGTTTGGACCCCTGCACTCTGGAAACCATGCATTGCTTTTGACATAGCCCTGCTTCCAACCAGAGGGAGCTTCTTGGAGGGTTAAGAATTGGAATCATTGCCTTCCCTTGGAAACCTTTCCTGTCTCCTGACCCCACACTCAGCCCAGGGTCCCCTGGTTAGTGTTCCTCATCTTCTCTTTAACTGCACACACTTTCCTATGATACTGTTTTCTACGCAGTGATTTACCTGTTGCCTCCCCCCACTGGTCTGTGTGCTTCTTACTGGAATCATGACTTACTCGTTCCTAGCACAGTGGCTGCGCATAGTAGACGCTTCGTACAATGGTGACTATAGGAGTGGCATCGAGTACTGCTACTGGGTGGGCGGACTCCTCTGAGACGAGCCTTCTGATAACAGCATTCTTTCATCTTGCTTCCATGACATCTCTTCGTTTATAGTTTTCTCTAAGTGAGGCATTGTAGCCCTGGTTAATGTTGGATGGTGTTACAGGATGCCCGGATTCTGCATTAAGTAACATTGGATCCCAGACTGAGGAAATTACTTTTCTGTTCTTTTCTGTTCTGTTTTCAACCCTTCTTTCCTAGGAGGGGTTTCTCAGCCTGAGCGCTATTGACATTTGTGGCTGGAAAATTCTTTGCCATCGGGGGCTGCTCTGTGCGTTGTAGGGTGTTTGCGGCATCTCTGGCCTACATGCACTAAATGCCAGTAGCAGTCCCACCCTTAGTTGTGACAACCAAAAATACCTCTTGACATTGCCAGATATCACCTGGGGGACAGAACCCAGCTCCTGGTTGAGAACTACTACTCTGACGAAAAGAGTCTGTGCCAATATATTTTAAACACTGTTCTAACCCTTGCTCATCTCTCTTTTGCGAAAAGAGGGAGCCAGATCCCTAGCTCAGAGCCTTCAGCAGGCAAAGCTTTCTCACCAGGACTTAATGACATTGTTTTGCTTTCCTTGATGTCCCTTTTCCATTTTGGCAAGCAAGAACTCTTTTTCTTTTGATGAAAGTGTTATAAAGTTTTCTTTACAAATTAATTTAAGTAAAAAGGTGAGTACATCTAGAGGAATATATCTCAGTATATGTAAATATGGCCCAAACAGTGTTGTGCTAGACACCTGGCTCCGAGAAGAGGCTGTGTAACTCATCTTCCTGTTTCAGCGCTTCGGTCATCTGTGGTACTGGGCAGGTGTTCGTGTTTTGTTTCACCCAAGACAATATGCCAGCTTGGGTGATGCCCTAGGGATCTGGCATCTGGCATCGGTGCCAAGCCTCCCAGATGGGCTGCTACTGGTGATTACATACATGCAGCACCTGCCAGAAATGTTCAGCTTGCTGCAAGCATTTGGTCTGTGGACCCAGGAGTGGTTCTTACTGATAGAATCTTCCAGGTGACTTTGGATCACAAGGGTTAAGGCACTGCATCTCTGGGTCCCACCCAGTTTTGTCTGGGAAACAAGCATTTGAAAACAGATCACACAGGCCTGAAGCCCTTTCTGATTTCATAGAGAGGTTGGATGTGGGAGGAAAGCAAACATTTCCATCCTATCAGACATCTTGGCAAAACTGCTAATTGGTTGCTGCCTCTGCTTGCTTTGTGGGAAAAGGCTTGATCAGATAGCAAAGTAAGTGAGAATATCACACTTAGCAACCCTTGATGAATTAATGGGTGTAGACATTAAGCATCAGTGGCTGTCAACATCAGAAAAGAATGAATATCAGAGACATTACACACCTCCTGTTGAAATATCCCAGTTCCATTTATAGTGGGGACAAAGGGTTTGAGCTTGAGTCTGAGCCAGCTGCCAATATGCAGAAACAGAGGACAAAGGAACGTATTGAATTATACTGTGAGTGTGCAGTCAACAAAGTCTGGACTGGAGATACTCTAGAGAGCAAATATCCTGGGTTCTTCAACAGATGAATTATAAGAGAAAGAATGGGATGGAGGAGAAACCCCATAGATTAAAAGAGATCTAAAAGTTATGTGAAATTTTAAAAAAGGACAAAGCTTAAAAACTATAGTGTTGAGGGATGCACACTTGATAAAAAGTGTGGTTGATAAAGCCATAAAGAAACCAACAATGTGAATGCTATTATGGGATGGTGGTTACTTTTTTTTGGGAGAGCTGTGATTGGGATAGGTCTCATGGGGGTGCTTTTTGGGTGCCTGGCCAACCTTTCTATTTCTTGATTGGGTGGTTGTTGTAAGGCATGGTTGTCTGTACATTTGTTTTATGCTATATGTATCTGTGTTTATTTTAAATATTTAATATGTTAATATTTTATTTTAAATATTTTATTTTATATTATTATTATTTTTAAGTAATCTCTACACCTGGCATGGGGCTCAAACTTACAACCCCGAGATCAAGAGTCACATACTCTAGTTACTGAGCCAGCCAGGCAACCCGATGTGTGTTTTATTTTAAAATAAAAAGTTTTTAAAAAGCAGTATGTTTTAAAAAATAATATGCAACCTTTTGTAGGCAAAAAGACAAACTATGAAAAACATGTTTCTATTTTAAAATATAAAAAGTTTAAGGATAAAGCTAATAAAAATGTTTTATCTTGAGGGAGAGGGAAATAATGTGGGAGAAAGATAGGGACTGGAAGCTAGAACTTTCTGAACATACTTTTTATAGTCTGTATTTAGCAATTATGTGTTTTATATAATTAAAATGAAAAAAATTAAATCCCTAAAAATAACAAACACATGGAAATGCATGGTTCTTTGACTAACAGTTCCATTGGGGAGATAACTAAAGATAGAAGAAAATAGAAAGAAATCTTAAACTGCATGGACTTGTCTTTTTTTTTTTTATTTTTTAAATTTTATTTTTTATTTTTTAAAATTTGCATCCAAATTAGTTAGCATATAGTGCAACAATGATTTCAGGAGTAGATTCCTTAGTGCCCCTTACCCATTTAGCCCATCCCCCCTCCCACAACAACTCTAGTAACCCTCTGTTTGTTCTCTGTATTTATGAGTCTCTTCTGTTTTGTCCCCCTCCCTGTTTTTATATTATTTTTATTTCGCTTCCCTTATGTTCATCTATTTTGTCTTTTAAAGTCCTCATATGAGTGAAGTCTTATGATTTTTGTCTCTCTCTGACTAATTTCACTTAGCATAATACCCTCCAGTTCCATCCATGTAGTTGGAAATGGCAAGATTTCATTCTTTTTGATTGCCGAGTAATACTCCATTGTGTGTATGTGTGTGTGTGTGTGTGTGTGTGTGTGTGTGTGTGTGTGTGTGTGTGTGTGTATACCGCATCTTCTTTATCCATTCATCCATCGGTGGACATTTGGGCTCTTTCCATACTTTGGCTATTGTTGATAGTGCTGCTATAAACATAGGGGTGCACGTGTCCCTTTGAAACATGTCCCTTCGAAACACCTGTGTCCCGTGGGTAAATGCCTAGTACTGCAATTGCTGGGTTGTAGGGTAGTTCTATTTTTAGTTTTTTGAGGAACCTCCATCCTGTTTTCCAGAGTGGCTGCACCAGTTTGCATTTCCACCAGCAGTGCAAAAGAGATCCTCTTTCTTTGCATCCTCGCCAACATCTGTTGTTGCCTGAGTTGTAAATGTTAGCTATTCTGACAGGTGTGACATGGTATCTCATTGTGGTTTTGGTTTGTATTTCTCTGATGATGAGTGATGTTGAGCATTTTCATCTGTCGGTTGGCCATCTGGATGTCTTCTTTGGAGAAGCGTCTCTTCATGTCTTTTGCCCATTTCTTCACTGGTTGTTTGTTTTTTGGGTGTTGAGTTTGGTAAGTTCTTCATAGATGTTGGATACTAACCCTTTATCTGATATGTCGTTTGCAAATATCTTCTCCCATTCTGTCGGTTGCCTTTTAGTTTTGCTGATTGTTTCCTTCACTGTGCAGAAGCTTTTTATTTTGATGAGGTCCAGTAGTTCATTTTTGCTTTCATTTCCCTTGCCTCCAGAGACGTGTTGAGTAAGAAGTTGCTGTGGCCAAGATCAAAGAGGTTTTTGCCTGCTTTCTCCTCGAGGAGTTTGATGGCTCCCTGTCTTAACGGTGAGGTCTTTCATCCATTTTGAGTTTCTTTTTGTGTGTGGTGTAAGAAAGCGGTCCAGGTTCATTCTTCTGCATGTCGCTGTCCAGGTTTCCCAGCACCACTTGCTGAAGAGACTGTCTTTTTTCCATTGGATATTCTTTCCTGCTTTGTCACAGATTAGTTGGCCACATATTTGTGGGTCCATTTCTGGGTTCTCTATTCTGTTCCATTGATCTGAGTGTCTGTTCTTGTGCCAGTACCATACTGTCTTGATGATTACAGCTTTTGTGGTATAGCTTGAAGTCCAGGATTGTGATGCCTCCTGCTTTGGTTTTCTTGTTCTGGCTATTCGGGGTCTTTTCTGGTTCCATACAAACTTTAGGATTGTTAGTTCTAGCTCTGTGAAGAATGCTGGTGTTAGTTTGATAGGGATTGCATTGAATATGTAGATTGCTTTGGGTAGTATCTACATTTTAACAATATTTGTTCTTCCTATCCAGGAGCATGGAATCTTTTTCCATTTTTTTGTGTCTTCTTCAATTTCTTTCATAAGTTTTCTGTAGTTTTCAGTGTATAGATTTTTCACCTCTTTGGTTATATTTATTCCTAGGTATTTTACGGTTTTTGGTGCAACTATAAATGGGATCGATTCCTTGATTTCTCTTTCTGTTGCTTCATTGTTGGTGTATAGGAATGCAACTGATTTCTGTGCGTTGATTTTATATCCTGCCACTTTGCTGAATTCATGAATCAATTCTAGCAGTTTTTTGGTGGAATCTTTAGGGTTTTCCATATAGAGTATCATGTCATCTGCGAAGAGTGAAAGTTTGACCTCCTCCTGGTCGATTTGGATGCCTTTTATTTCTTTGTGTTGTCTGATTGCAGAGGCTAAGACTTCTAATACTATGTTGAATAACAGTAGCCAAAGTGGACATCCCTGTCTTGTTCCTGACCTTAAGGGGAAAGCTCTCAGTGTTTCCCCATTGAGGCTGATATTAGTGTTGGGTCATTCATATATGGCTTTTATGATCTCAAGGTAGCATGGACTTGTCTTATTAAGTTACAATATCAGTGTTAGGGGCACCTGGGTGGCTTAGTGGGTTAAGCGTCTGACTTAGGCTCAGGTCATTCATGATCTCATGGTTCGTGGGTTTGAGCCCTGCATCAGGCTCTGTGCTGATAGCTCAGAGCCTGAAGCCTGCTTCAGATTCTGTGTCTCCCTCTCTCTCTGCCCCTCCCCTGCTCGCACTCCGTCTCTCTCTTTCAAAAATAAATAAACATTTAGGGTGCCTGGGTGGCTCAGTCGGTTAAGCACCTGACTTCAGCTCAGGTCATGATCTCATAGCTCGTGAGTTTGAGCCCTATGTTGGGCTCTGTGCTGACAGCTCAGAGCCTGGAGCCTGCCTCAGATTCTATGCCCTCCTCTCTTTCTGTCCCTTCCCCGTTTATGCTCTATCTCAAAAATAAATAAATATTTTAAAAGTGTTAAAAAACCAAAATAAACACTTAAAAAATTATAATATCAGTGTTACCATTTTGAAACTACTATCCATATAGAAGGATAAAACAAGTAATCATCTTAAGTCTCATTAAGAAACAAGATTTTCAGCGCAAAAGAAATGCAAATAATTCAAAAAAGAAGTTAAAAAAAACCCTTATAATTATAATGACTTATCTATAAGTTAATGATTTATTTTTCTGTTTCTTAAAAACATTAACTGCCTAGGTCTGTCCACCTGAAAAGCCTATAGACACTGAATCAGGTAGTCATAAGCACTCCTGGTGTTCAGGGTGTGGTTTCTAAGTACCAGTCCCCGCTAAAAGAGTTCCTTGGAAAAGTAGCTGATTTCTAGTCTAAGGCAGAAATGTTCAAGATGAGGCTGGAATCTCAGTCATACTTGAAAGCAAGGAAGTTATTGAAGACTCCTGGAGCCCTGTCGGTAGGACAGGACCTTACTGGAAGGAGCTCCCACTAGCCTAATGATGAAATAATTTGAACATCAAGACGAATAACAAAAGCCACTTTGGAAAACAGCTTGACAATTTCTTATTGTTTAATCTCCAGCTATCATATGACCTAGTGACTCACTCCTAGGTATTTCCCTAACAAAAATAAAAATATGTGTCCACTGAAGGATCATCTGGATGCCAATGTATATAGCTTTATTCATACTTGCAAAAACCTGGAAACAACACAAATGTCTGTCAACTCAGAAATGGATAAACAAACTGTGGAATAAATAGGATTACTACTCAGTAATAAAAGGAACATACCGCTGCTATACTCAGCAACGTGTTGAATCCCCAACACATTTACTAAATGAAAGACGACACAACAGAAATGGCACCATTCTATATAATTCTGTTTATATAATACTTTTTGGGAGAAACCTTACTAGGGACAGCATTTGGATAAATGATTGCCAGAGGTGTAGGGTGGGGCAGGGGATTGGCTGCAAAGGGATACAAGGGAAGTTTTTGGGGTGATAGAAATGTTCCAGATCTTAGAATAATGTGTTGGTGTATATAGTTATTAAAACTCATCCAACTGTACACTTAAAGAGGGTGAACTTTAGTGTGTGTCAATTATTCCTCAATAAACCTGACTTAAAAGTAACTTTAATAGGTTGAAATATGTAAATAAAATATTAATAAATTTAAAATGATACTGGAAAATCATCATTAATTACCTTTGGAGGATTCTAGGAAAGAACTCATTCTGAAAACTGGTAGGTAAGTCAAAGGAAAGAATCAGACTTTTATCCTGATTTTTCCATACAGACCAAACTTTGAGATAAGAAAATAGATGGGGAGGGAAAGTTCTCCATTCTAGGAGGATCACGTTAATATAAACGTAGAAGGAAAGATACAAGCATCAAGGCACCACCTGGATTGACTAATGGAACACTGATGAGAGCTAGAATCTTCACTGTTTGATGAAAGGTAAAAGGCTGATGGAGAACTTTGTAATAGATGAATCATGGAGAAAGAACACATTAGCTCACTGAGATGAGAAAACATTTTGTGCCTCCTGCTGGAAGGCAATATGTCCTGTGAAAATTATACTCAAACCCAATAAAGCTTTTTGAATATTGAGGTATGCAGAGATAAATATGTTGAATGACATTCCAAGGATGCAATCAGCCAGATCCAGAATGTGGTAAGTCTATAGGACATTGACCCCATTACTTCAGCAACAACAAAAAGGGAAAGTAAACTTTTAGAGATTAAAAAATCTTAAGAGTTCAGAACTTGCTACAGATCTACAGATCTACAGAAATCAAGCTAGCGTGATACTGACATAGAGGTAGATGGACATCTAGATCTCTGGTCAACTGAGTTTTGCTGAGGATGCCAGCCAATGAAGGAAGAATGGTCATTTAAAAAAAAAAATGGTCCTCGCCCACCAACACAAGTTATTCAAGACAGCACAGGGGAAGTGCCCTGCAGTTCCGCACCACTCCAGGGACTATCCAAAATGATGAAACGGAAGAATTCCCCTCAAAACAATCTCCAGGAAATAACGGCAGCTAATGAACTGGATTTAAACAATATAACAGAAAGTGAATTTAGAATAGTAGTCATAAAATTAATCGCTGGGCTTGAAAACAGTATAGAGGACAGCAGAGAATATATTGCTACAGAGAGGAGCTAAAAAATGCTATAAATGAGCTGGAAAATAAAATGGAGACAACCACAGCTCGGATTGAAGAGGCAGAGGAGAGAATAGGTGAATTAGAAGATAAAATTATGGAAAAAGAGGAAGCTGAGAAAAAGATAAAAAAAATCCAGGAGTATGAGGGGAGAATTAGAGAACTAAGTGATGCACTAAAGAGAAATAATCTACGTGTAATTGGTATTCCAGAGGAGGAAGAGAGAGGGAAAGTTGCTGAAGGTGTACTTGAAGAAATAATAGCTGAGAACTTCCCTGATCTGGGGAAGGAAAAAGGCATTGAAATCCAAGAGGCACAGAGAATTCCCTTCAGACGTAACTTGAATCAATCTTCTGCATGACATATCATAGTGAAACTGGCAAAATACAAGGATAAAGAGAAAATTCTGAAAGCAGCTAGGGATAAACATGCTCTAACGTATAAAGGGAGACCGGTAAGACTCGTGACGGATCTCTCTACTGAAACTTGGCAGGCCAGAAAGGAATGGCAGGAAATCTTCAATGTGATGAACAGCAAAAATGTGCAGCTGAGAATCCTTTATCCAGCAAATGTGTCATTTAGAATAGAAGGAGAGATAAAGGTCTTCCCAAACAAACAAAAACTGAAGGAATTCATCACCACTAAACCAGCCCTACAAGAGATCCTAAGGGGGATCCTGTGAGACAAAGTACCAGAGACATCGCTACAAGCATGAAACCTACAGGCATCACAATGACTAAACTCATATCTTTCTATAATAACACTGAATGTAAATGGACTAAATGCGCCAACCAAAAGACATAGGGTATCAGAATGGATAAAAAAACAAGACCCATCTATTTTCTGTCTACAAGAGACTTGTTTTAGACATGAGGACACCCTCAGATTGAAAGTGAGGGGATGGAGAACTATTTACCACGCTACTGGAAGTCAAAAGAGAGCTGGAGTCGCCATACTTATATCAGACAAACTAGACTTTAAAGGCTGTAACAAGAGATGAAGAAGAGAATTATATAATAATTACAGGGTCTATCCATCAGGAAGAGCTAACAATTATAAATGTCTATGTGCCGAATACGGGAGCCCCCAAATATATAAAACAATTACTTACAAACATAAGTAACCTTATGGATAAGTATGTGATAATTGCAGGGGACTTTAACACCCCACTTACAACAATGGATAGATCATCTAGACACACAGTCAATAAAGAAACAAGAGCCCTGAATGATACATTGGATCAGATGGACTTGACAGATATATTTAGAACTCTGCATCCCAAAGCAACAGAATATACTTTCTTCTTGAGTGCACATGGAACATTCTCCAAGATAGATCACATACTGGGTCACAAAACAGCCCTTCATAAGTATACAAGAATTGAGATCATACCATGCATACTTTCAGACCACATTGCTATGAAGCTTGAAATCAACCACAGGAAAAAGTCTGGAAAACCTCCAAAAGCATGGAGGTTAAAGAACACCCTAGTAAAGAATGAATGGGTCAACCAGGCAATTAGAGAAGAAATTAAAAAATATATGGAAACAAACAAAAATGAAAATACAACAATCCAAATGCTTTGGGATGCAGCGAAGGCAGTCCTGAGAGGAAAATACATTGCAATCCAGGCCTATCTCAAGAAACAAGAAAAATCCCCAATACAAACTGTAACAGCACACCTAAAGGAAATAGAAGCAGAACAGCAAAGACACCCTAAACCCAGCAGAAGAAGAGAAATAATAAAGATCAGAGCAGAAATACACAATATAGAGTCTAAAAAAACTGTAGAGCAGATAAATGAAACCAAGAGTTGCTTTTTTGAAAAAATAAACAAAATTGATAAACCTCTAGCCAGGCTTCTCAAAAAGAAAAGGGAGATGACCCAAATAGATAAAATCATGAATGAAAATGGAATTATTACAACCAATCCCTCAGAAATACAAGCAATTATCAGGGAATACTATGAAAAACTATATGCCAACAAACTGGACAACCTGGAAGAAATGGACAAATTCCTAAACACCCACACACTTCCAAAACTCAATCAGGAGGAACTAGAAAGCGTGAACAGACCCATAACTAGTGAAGAAATTGAATCAGTTATCAAAAATCTCCCAACAAATAAGAGTCCAGGACCAGATGGCTTCCCAGGGGAGTTCTACCAGACGTTTAAAGCAGAGATAATACCTATCCTTCTGAAGCTATTCCAAGAAATAGAAAGGGAAGGAAAACTTCCAGACTCATTGTATGAAGCCAGTATGACTTTGATTCCTAAACCAGACAGAGACCCAATAAAAAAAGAGAACAACAGGCCAATATCCCTGATTAATATGGATGCAAAAATTCTCAATGAGATACTAGCAAATCGAATTCAACAGCATATAAAAAGAATTATTCACCATGATCAAGTGGGACTCATTCCTGGGATGCAGGGCTGGTTCAACATTTGCAAATCAATCACCGTGATACATCACATTAATAAAAGAAAAGGTAAGAACCATATGATCCTGTCAATTGATGCAGAAAAAGCATTTGACAAAATACAGCATCCTTTCTTAATAAAAACCCTCGAGAAGGTCGGGATAGAAGGAACATACTTAAACATCATAAAAGCCATTTATGAAAAGCCCACAGCTAAAATCATCCTCAATGGGGAAAAACTGAGAGCTTTTTCCCTGACACCAGGAACACGACAGGGATGTCCATTCTCACCGCTGTTGTTTAACATAGTGTTGGAAGTGCTAACATCAGCAATCAGACAACAAAAGGAAATCTAAGGCATCAAAATTGGCAAAGATGAAGTTAAGCTTTCACTTTTTGCAGATGACATGATATTATATGTGGAAAATCCGATAGACTCCACCAAAAGTCTGCTAGAACTGATACATGAATTCAGCAAAGTTGCAGGATACAAAATCAATGTAGAGAAATCAGTTGCATTCTTATACACTAATAATGAAGCCACAGAAAGACAAATAAAGAAACTGATCCCATTCACAGTTGCACCAAGAAGCATAAAATACCTAGGAATAAATCTAACCAAAGATGTACAAGATCTGTATGCTGAAAACTATAGAAAGCTTATGAAGGAAATTGAAGAAGATATAAAGAAATGGAAAAACATTCCGTGTTCATGGGTTGAAGAATAAATATTGTCAAAATGTCAATACTACCCAAAGCTATCTACACATTCAATGCAATCCCAATCAAAATTGCACCAGCATTCTTCTTGAAGCTAGAACAAGCAATCCTAAAATTCATATGGAACCACAAAAGGCCCCGAATAGCCAAAGTAATTTTGAAGAAGACCAAAGCGGGAGGCATCACAATCCCAGACTTTAGCCTCTACTACAAAGCTGTCATCATCAAGACAGCATGGTTTTGGCACAAAAACAGACACATCGACCAATGGAATAGAATAGAAACCCCAGAACTAGACCCACAAAAGTATGGCCAACTAATCTTTGACAAAGCAGGAAAGAATATCCAATGGAAAAAAGGCAGTCTCTTTAACAAATGGTGCTGGGAGAACTGGACAGTAACATGCAGAAGGTTGAAACTAGACCACTTTATCACACCATTCACAAAAATAAACTCAAAATGGATAAAGGACCTGAATGTGAGACAGGAAACCATCAAAACCCTAGAGGAGAAAGCAGGAAAAGACCTCTCTGACCTCAGCCATAGCAATTTCTTACTTGACACATCCCCAGAGGCAAGGGAATTAAAAGCAAAATGAACTTGGGACCTCATGAAGATAAAAAACTTCTGCACAGCAAAGAAACAATCAACAAAACTAAAAGGCAACCAATGGAATGGGAAAAGATATTTGCAAATGACATATTGGACAAAGGGCTACTATCCAAAATCTATAAAGAGCTCACCAAACTTCACACCCGAAAAACAACCCAGTGAAGAAATGGGCAGAAAACATGAATAGACACTTCTCTAAGGAAGACATCCGGATGGCCAACAGGCACATGAAAAGATGCTCAACGTCGCTCCTCATCAGGGAAATACAAATCAAAACCACACTCAGATATCACCTCACGCCAGTCAGAGTGGCCAAAATGAACAAATCAGGAGACTATAGATGCTGGAGAGGAAGGATGTGGAGAAACAGGAGCCCTCTTGCACTGTTGGTGGGAATGCAAACTGGTGCAGCCACTCTGGAGAACAGTGTGGAGGTTCCTCAAAAAATCAAAAATAGACCAACCCTATGACCCAGCAGTAGCACTGCTAGGAATTTACCCAAGGGATACAGGAGTACTGACGCATAGGGGCACTTGTACCCCAATGTTTATAGCAGCACTCTGAACAATAGCCAAATTATGGAAAGAGCCTAAATGTCCATCAACTGATGAATGGATAAAGAAATTGTGGTTTATATACACAATGGAGTACTACGTGGCAATGAGAAAGAATGAAATATGGCCTTTTGTAGCAACGTGAATGGAACTGGAGAGTGTGATGCTAAGTGAAATAAGCCATACAGAGAAAGACAGATACCATATGGTTTCACTCTTATGTGGACCCTGAGAAACTTAACAGGAACTCATGGGGGAGGGGAAGGAAAAAAAAAAAAAAAGGTTAGAGTGGGAGAGAGCCAAAGCATAAGAGACTCTTAAAAACTGAGAACAAACTGAGGGCTGATGGGGGGTGGGAGGGAGGGGAGGGTGAGTGATGGGTATTGAAGAGGGCATCTTTTGGGATGAGCACTGGGTGTTGTATGGAAACCAATTTGACAATAAATTTCATATATTAAAAAAAAATGGTGCTCGGACAGCTGGCCACATGAAAAAGAATGAAGTTGGGCTCTTAGCTCACATCATATACAAAAATTAATTCCAGATCTATCACAGACTTAAATGTAAGAGCTACAACTATAAACCTCTTAGAATAAAACATATATAAATCTTTGTGACCTTGGATTAGGCTACAGTTTCTTAGATGGGACACCAAAAGCAAAGACAACCAAAAAAGAAAAAAAAAAAAAGATAAACTGGACTTCATCAAATTTAAAAACTTTTGTGCATGTTGGGACACTATCAAGAAAGTGAAAAGACAACCCACAAAATGGGAGAACATAGTTACAAATCATGTATCTGATGAGAGTCTAGAACCCAGAATGTATAAAGAGCTTTTACAACTCAAAAATAAAAAGGTAGGGATGCCTGACTCTTGATCTTGGCATCTTGAATTCGAGCCCCATGTTAGGTGTGGAGATTACTTAAAAATGAATTCTTAAAAAATAAAAAATAAAGAGATAATCTATTTTAAAAGCAGGCCAAGGACTTCAATAGACATTTTTCTAAAGAAGATAAACAAATGGCCAATAAGCACATGAAAAGATGCTCTGTAGTCATCAGGAAAATACAAGTATAAACCACATTTTGCATCCACTGATGGGTATAATAAAAAAGAGTAACAAATGTTGACAAGGCTGTGGAGAAATCAGAGCCTCATTCACTGCTGATGGGATATACACTTTGGAAAACTCCTTTGGAAAACAGACTGAATGGTTCCCTCAAAAAGTCAAACACAGAGTGACCATGTGACCTGGCAACCCCATTCCTGGGAATATACCCAAGAGAAAACATGTCCACATAAATGTTCATAGCAGGAGTATTCATAATAGCCCCCTAATGAGAACAACCCAAATGTCCCTCAGCTGGTGAAGGACTAGAGAAAATGTGTATTCATGCAGTGGAATATTATTTGATGATAAAAAGGAATGAAGTATGGTCTCAGTGGTTAAGACAGTGTTGCTGCGGAGTGCCATGTGTTAATGGTGGTGACAGAACCAGAGCTGCTCCACAATGAAGTAAGGAGGGAGGCAGAGTCTTTCAAAGAAAAAGGAAATGCGAACCATACCAGGAAAGATTACAATGAAGCTTGTAACTATTATACAAGGGACAAAGACATGTGTCCTAAAAATTCTAGCTGTAGTGAGAATTGAGCAGCCACTTTCATGATGCTCAGAGGGTTCCAGGAAACTCTTGGAGATGCACAGCAGTGAAGTTGAATGACAGTTTCCCCTGGGGACATCTATGGGAAGGCAAATGCCCCCTATCTCTAGGGAATGCCATGGCAGCATGTCACAGTTTCCAGAGAGTCCTACAACTGGATCAAAAAATTCTCAGGCACAACAGGAGTTCAAGAATGTTCGTAGAATATGAGAAAATAACAGAAACAGATTTTGAGAAGTCGGATTTTCGGAAAGTGGTTTTCTGCATAGAGTGTTCCCTGCCTGCCATTGCTTCAAAATCACCAAAGCATACTATTTAGCAATGCTGGGTCATTATCCAGAAGCACAGTTTGTGGCCAGTGACATTCCACCAATGTGCATGCTGTGTAGGAAGGAGGTCTTTGCCTATATTATGAAGACTGTATTGAGAAGGCACTTCAGTTTTTTGTACAGGCTCCCAAGATGGCTCCTGATCATCAAAATGACTACCTGGCTTGCAGAAATGCCAAAGCACTTAAAGCAAAGAGGATGGGAATAAAGCATTTAAAGAAGGAAATTACAAGCTGGCATGTGAACTGTACACAGAAGCCTTGGGGAACAGACCCCAACAATATAAAAACAAATGCTGAACTCTACTATAATTGGGGTACAGATCATTCCAAGCTTAGGAAACGAGATGGTGCAATAGAAGACAGCACAAATGCAGTGAAGCTCCATGCCACTCACTTAAAATACTCCCTGGGAAGAGCTCAGTGTAACATGGGCACAGAAAAATATGAAGAGGCAGTGCAGGACTGTGGAAAAGTACAGCAGACGGAGAAAACATAAGAACAAATACAGCTCCTAAAAAACGCACAGCTGGAGTGAAGAAAAGGAAAGATTATTACAAGATTCTGGGAGTGGACACGAATGCCTCTGAGGACAAGATCAAGAAAACTTACCAAAAATGAGCCTTGGAGCATCATGCAGATGGGCACAGGGGAGCCAGTGCTGAAGCTTAGAACGAGGAGGAGAAAAAGTTCAAGGAAGTCACTGTCCCCACTGGTCCCAAGAAGAAGAGCCACTGTGACATTGGACAGGACCTGGGTGAGAAGGGCATGAATATGGGTGAGTTTGATGCCAACTGTATTTTCTTTGGCATTCTTTGGTGGTGCTGGGCCTTTAGCTTTGAAGCATCTGGTCCAGGGAATTTCCTTTTTCCATTTGGCTAGCAAGAGAAAACCATCCAAAATCCAGAGAGTGCAGACTTGCTCAGCATGACCTTGAATGTAGACACAATTCACCTCCTTTCTTCTTCACTTTTCCATGTTCTTGGAACAGTTTCTTCTTCTCAGTTGGATACCCTGGGTCTGTGTGAATAAGGTGAAGGAAAGGGTGTGGGAGGGAGGAACGGCTTGGACAGGGAAGCGGTTTGTGAATTTTTGTTCGGCTGTTTAACTTTATTTAAAAAGGCAAAAAAATGGGGGGTGGCACCTGGCTGGCTCAGTTGGTAGGGATTACGGTTCTTGATCTCAGGGTTGTGAGTTCGAGCCCCACACTGGGTATGGAACCTACTTGAAAAAAATAAATAATAAAATAAAATCCTCTTCGGGCACCTGGATGGCTCAGTTGGATAAACGTCTGACTCTGGATTTTTGGCTCAGGTCATGATATGGTTCGTGAGTTCGAGCCCTGAGTTGGGCTCTGCACTTACAGCACGGAGCCTGTTTGGGATTCTCTCTCCCCACTCCCCTCTCTGCCCTTCCCCCACTTACACTTTCTCTCTCTCTCAAAATAAATAAATAAACATTAAAAAATATAAAATAAAATTAAAATACTCTTTAAAAAAGGAAAAAAACAACTAAGGGGTTAAAATGTTTTGGCCCTTAAAAAAGAAAAATAAAAGGGAGGTGCACCTTGCTGGCTCAGTTGGTGGAATGTGCAACTCTTGATCTTGGGGTTGTGAGTTCGAGCCCCAGGTTGGGTGTAGAGATTACTTAAAAATAAAACCTTAAAAAATTTTTTTTTAAAAGGAATGAAGTACTGATAAATCTCATGTCTTAGTTTGCTTGAGCTGCCATAATAAAATGCCATACATAGTTAGGGTGGCTTAAAGAACAGAAATGTACTTGCTCATGGTTCTGGAAGTCTGAGATCAGTGTGCTGGAATGGTTGGTTTCTTCATTTCTTTAAAAAAATTTTTTTAAAATGTTTATTGATTTTTGAGAGAGAGACACACACGGAGTGGGAACAGGAGAGGGGCAGAGAGAGGAGACACAGAATCCCAAGCAGGCTCTAGGCTCAGCGCTGTCAGCACAGAGCCTGACTAGGGGCTCAAACTCATGAATCATGAGATCATGACCCGAGCCAAAGTTGGACACTTAACCGAATGAGCCACCCAGGTGCCCCAAGAATGGAGGTTTCTGGTGTGGCCTCTCCCCTTGTTGCAGGTGGTTGCCTTCTCGTTTTGTGCTCACACGATCTCTTCTCTGTGGGGGCACGCAGAAACCGCTAGCAAACTCTCTGGTGTCTCCCTCTTTTTTTTTAAGTTTATTTATTTATTTTGGGACAGAGAGAGAGAGAAAAGAGAATGAGTGGGGGAGGGGCAGAAAGAGAGAGGGGGACAGAATATCTGAAGCAGGCTCTGGGCTGACAGCAGAGAGCCCGATGCAGGGCCCAAGCTCATGACCTGAGCTGAAGTCCCCCCTGTGTCTCTTCTTACAAAGGCACAAATCCCATCATGAGGCCCCACCCTCGTGACCTCATCTAACCCTGATCTACCTCCCAGTTACCCTAATTACCTCCCAGAAGTCCCATCTCAAATACCATCACACTCGGGGCTAGGGCTTCAACATATGAATTTAGGGAGACAACATGCAGTTTATCACATGGTACAAGATGAATGAACCCTGAAAACATTACACCAAGTGAAAGAAGCCAGTCATAAAGGGCCATATACCATATGACTCCATTAATACAAAATGTCTAGAGGAAGCAAATCCATAGAGACAAAAAGCAGATTAGTGGTTCCCAGGGACTGGGGTGGGGGGAGGGCAGGAAATACACAGTGACTGCTAATGAATACAGTTTATTTTTGGGGTAATGAAAATGTTCTGGAATTAGATTGTGGGCGATTGTTGCACAACTTGGTGAATCTACTAAAAAAAGAATCCCACTGAATTATACACTTAAATTTTTTTTTTTTAATTTACATCCAAGTTAGTTAGTATATAGTACAACAATGTTTCAGAAGTAGATTCCTTAATGCCCCTTACCCATTTAGCCCATCCCCCCTCCCACAACCCCTCCAGTAACTCTCTGTTTGTTCTCCATATTTATGAGTCTCTTCTGTTTTGTCCCCCTCCCTGTTTTTATATTATTTTTGTTTCCCTTCACTTAGGTTCATCTGTTTTGTGTCTTAAAGTCCTCATATGAATGAATCTTATGATATTTGTCTTTCTCTAATTTCGCCTAGCATAATACTCTCTACTTCTATCCACGCAGTTGCAAATGGCAAGATTTCATTCTTTTTGATTGCCAAGTAAAACTCCATTGTATGTGTGTGTACACATACACACACACACACACACACACATACCACATCTTCTTCATCCATCCATCAATGGACATTTGGGCTCTTTCCATACTTTGGCTATTGTTGATAGTGCTGCTATAAACATGGGGGTACACGTGTCCCTTTGAAACCTGTCCCTTCGAAACACCTGTGTCCCGTGGATAAATGCCTAGTACTGCAATTGCTGGGTTGTAGGGTAGTTCTATTTTTAGTTTTTTGAGGAACCTCCATCCTGTTTTCCAGAGTGGCTGCACCAGTTTGCATTTCCACCAGCAGTGCAAAAGAGATCCTCTTTCTTTGCATCCTCGCCAACATCTGTTGTTGCCTGAGTTGTGAATGTTAGCCATTCTGACAGGTGTGACGTGGTATCTCATTGTGGTTTTGATTTGTATTTCCATGATGATGAGTGATGTTGATCATTTTCATCTGTCGGTTGGCCATCTGGATGTCTTCTTTGGAGAAGTGTCTCTTCATGTCTTTTGCCCATTTCTTCACTGGATTATTTGTTTTTTGGCTGTTGAGTTTGACAAGTTCTTGATAGATGTTGGATACTAACCCTTTATCTGGTATGTCGTTTGCAAATATCTTCTCCCATTCTGTCGGTTGCCTTTTAGTTTTGCTGATTGTTTCCTTCACTGTGCAGAAGCTTTTTATTTTGATGAGGTCCCAGTAGTTCATTTTTGCTTTCATTTCCCTTGCCTCCAGAGACGTGTTGAGTAAGAAGTTGCTGCGGCCAAGATCAAAGAGGTTTTTGCCTGCTTTCTCCTCGAGGAGTTTGATGGCTCCCTGTCTTACGGTGAGGTCTTTCATCCATTTTGAGTTTCTTTTTGTGTGTGGTGTAAGAAAGCGGTCCAGGTTCATTCTTCTGCATGTCGCTGTCCAGGTTTCCCAGCACCACTTGCTGAAGAGACTGTCTTTTTTCCATTGGATATTCTTTCCTGCTTTGTCACAGATTAGTTGGCCACATATTTGTGGGTCCATTTCTGGGTTCTCTATTCTGTTCCATTGATCTGAGTGTCTGTTCTTGTGCCAGTACCATACTGTCTTGATGATTACAGCTTTTGTGGTATAGCTTGAAGTCCAGGATTGTGATGCCTCCTGCTTTGGTTTTCTTGTTCTGGCTATTCGGGGTCTTTTCTGGTTCCATACAAACTTTAGGATTGTTAGTTCTAGCTCTGTGAAGAATGCTGGTGTTAGTTTGATAGGGATTGCATTGAATATGTAGATTGCTTTGGGTAGTATCTACATTTTAACAATATTTGTTCTTCCTATCCAGGAGCATGGAATCTTTTTCCATTTTTTTGTGTCTTCTTCAATTTCTTTCATAAGTTTTCTGTAGTTTTCAGTGTATGGATTTTTTCACCTGTTTGGTTATATTTATTCCTGGGTATTTTATGGGTTTTGGTGCAACTATAAATGGGATCGATTCCTTGATTTCTCTTTCTGTTGCTTCATTGTTGGTGTATAGGAATGCAACTGATTTCTGCGCATTGATTTTATATCCTGCCACTTTGCTGAATTCGTGAATCAGTTCACACAGTTTTTTGGTGGAATCTTTTGGGTTTTCCATATAGAGTATCATGCCATCTGTGAAGAGTGAAAGTTTAACCTCCTCCTGGTCGATTTGGATGCCTTTTATTTCTTTGTGTTGTCTGATTGCTGAGGCTAAGACTTCCAATACTATGTTGAATGACAGTGGCGAGAGTGGACATCCCTGTCTTGTTCCTGACCTTAGGGAGAAAGCTCTCAGTGTTTCCCCATTGAGGCTGATATTAGCGTTGAGTCTTTTGTATATGGCTTTTGTGATCTTGAGGTATGGTCCTTCTATCCCTACTTCCTTGAGGGTTTTTAGCAAGAAAGGTTGTTGTATTTTGTCAAATGCTTTCTCTGCATCTATTGAGAGGATCATATGGTTCTTGTCCTTTCTTTTATTGATGTGATGAATCACATTGATTGTTTTGTGGATATTGAACCAGCCCTGCATCCCAGGTATAAATCCCACTTGGTAGTGGTGAATAATTTAATGTATTGTTGAATCTGGTTGGCTAATATCTTGTTGAGGATTTTTGCATCCATGTTCATCAGGGAAATTTATCTATAGTTCTTTTTAGCGGGGTCCTTGTCTGGTTTTGGAATCAGAACTATGGGTTTGAGCCCCACACAGAGCCTGCTTGGGATATTTTCTCTCTCTCTCTCTCTCTCTCTCTCTCTCTCTCTCTCTCTCCCCCTCTCCCCCCCCCCGCCTCTCTCTCCCTCTCTCTCTGCCCCTGTCGTGTTCTCTCTCAAATTCCTTCTGAATTATAGACTTTAAAATGGCAAATTTTAGGGCATGTGGATTATATCTTAATACTAAAAAAAAAATAAGGAAAAAAGATGTAGGGACACATCAATCAACGGATCACTTTGTTAGGCTCTCGATTCAAACAGAGCAACTTAAAAAATTTTTTTTAAAAAACAACCAGGGAAAGTTGAACATGGATTCTGTATTAGATGATATAAGGGATTATTTGTTTGGGAATGTGAATAATAGTAATGTGATTATATTTTTAAAAATCTAATATTCACAACTGAACTATGCAGAATACTCCAATTTTATTTTCTTGCACAACTTTGCCTCTTGTGAGCTTTGTAATGACTGCTGTAAGCCGTGGGGTAGACTGTGAGTGTTTTGGGAGAGGCACATTCTCAAACTCTTCACTCTCCCCCATGAGAGAGGAAAAGAGAGAGGGAGAGGGACAGGAAGGGAGAGGCACCCTGGGCCCTCTCAGGTGTGGGAAAGGCCACTCTTAGGCAGACTGCTGTCAGGCCACTGGCCTGACCTTGTTTGCCCTGTTTCCAGGCCTCTGTGAGCAGCCTGGTTTCCCCTCGGCCACCATCCCCACTGTAGCTCCTGTGTGTCATCAGGTAACTGTGTGTCCTCTTTGGCTTTCACAAAATTCCTCCATTTAGGTGGGGCTCAAAGGGTGGGGCCACAGAAGGTGCCCAGGATCAGGACTGTTTGATGTGGTATGAAGGTGACTGGGACCTGCAAGTTACAGACAAGGCCCAGGACAAATGGAAACTTCTGTCCACACCAAAACCTGTATGCAGGGGCTCCGTGAGTTGAGCTGATCAGACTTTGGCTCAGTTCATGATCTCATGGTTCATGGGTTCGAGCCCCACACAGAGCCTGCTTGGGATTCTCTCTCTTCCTCTCTCTCTGCCCCTGACCTGCTCTCTCTCAAATAAATAAACTTAAAAAACAAAACCATCTGTATGCAGAGGCTGGTAGTAGCTTTATTTGTTATCATCAAAAACTGGAAACAATTCAGATGCCCTTCAACTGGTGTCTGTACAACAGAATACTACACAGCAAGGAAAAGGAGCAACCTGCTAACACACACAACAACCTGGCTGAATCCCAAATGCAGTCGGCTCAGTGAAAGGACCCCGGCACAAAAGGACACATGGTGTCTATCTGGCATTCTGGAAAAGGCAATACTGTGGGATAGAACATGGATGAGCTGTTGGATGGGGCTAGGGCTGGGAGGAAGGATTGTCTGCAAAGTAGCAGGAGGGGATTTTCTGCATAGTTGGAAATGTTTTATGTCTGGATCATTGAAGCAATTATACAACTCTGAATTTGTCAATTTTATTTGTCATAAAATTGTACACTGAAAAAGTGAATTTTACTGTATATACATTATACCTCCACACACACACAAAAAAACTAACAACAACAAAAGGTTTCAGTTAGGTTAGTGTTCATGGCGACTGGGAACACCTGTGTTCTTTGTATGAGGCCCAACCTGCCTGCTGGGAACCTCTGAGGGTAAGGGACAGCACTTCTGGTACGTTCTGTGGAGATGGATGCCACCATGGACAATACCCCCACATTATACCTGCTTCTCGCTCCTGCCATTAACGTGTGACCATTTCTCCAGAGCAAACAGGGAGGGCAAGGGCATGGAACAGAACAGAGTCAGAGAATTTAAGAATTTCTTTGAATTTCAGAGCTGGCTCTGTCACTGGTCAACTCAGTCTCTCAGAACCTGTTTCCTCATCTGCAAAATGGGGATGAGAGCCTTATCTCACAGAATCCAGTGAGTGATAGAGATGACTATGTGAGAGCCCCAGGTGGTAAGGGTGTCCTAAGGAGTGGATGTGTGGATGGATGTCAACTGGTGGGAGTGGCTACCAGTGTTTGAATTCTTGTCCCACTGCTTACAAGCCGTGTGACCTTGGACAAGTCTTAACCTTTCTGTACCTTGATTTCTTCATCGATAAACATGAGATTTTTATGACCTGGCAAGATTATCATGAAGATTCATTGAATACAAAAGCCCAAGCCCTGGGCCTAGCTATTCATAGCGACCACTCAGGAAGAGCAATCCTGTTATTATCACAGGGTTGCTAAATTTAGCAAATAAAAATACAGGACTTGTGGGGTGCCTAGGTGGCTCAGTCAGTTAAGCATCTGACTCTTGATTTATCTCAGATCATGATCTCAGGGTCATGGGATCGAGACCCATGTTGGGCTCTGCACTGACAGCACAAAGCCTGTTTGGGATTCTCTCCTCTCTCTGACCGCCCCCCACTTGGGTACACATGCAAGCACTTTTTCTCTCTCAAAATAAATAAATAAACTAAAAATATATATATAGGACTTCTGATTAATTTGGAATTAAATAATTCATTGTTTAATTAAATAACATTGAATCATTAAATCATTAAATAATGATTTTTTTAAAGTATATGTGCCATGCAATATTTGGGACATACTTATACTAAAAAGTATTCATGACATAATTATACTAAAAAAATATGAGTTGTTGGTATGAAATTCAAGTTTAACTGAGCACCTGGTGTTTCATCTAGCAACCCTATTAAGAGGGGGTCAAGGATTTGGGGAATAGGAGATTGGGACTAAGCCTGAAGGTAAAAAGAGGGATTAATACTCTGCTGTTTTAACCTCATGGCCACCTGAGTAGCCTGAGGTACTTTACTTGCATGCAATATCACCTCCTTCAGGAAGCTCCCTTGATTTAACCCACTTGGCCTTTCATTCCCTGGTCCTGCTTTTGTTTAGGCCTGTGGCTGCCAGCTGGTGTCATCGTAATTCACTCCCTGGCCAGTGCTGCCCTTGGGATGTTCTGAAGTCATTTCTTGTATGTGAGCCTGTTTCCCAGAGTAGCCAGCCTCCAGGGCTGGGCTGTGAGCCTCCAGTCATTCCCGGGGGTCCCTGCCAGGTGGTGGGTACAGCGCACACATAGACTCTTGGTGCCTGCAGCTGATGGCTGAGTGGCAGCACTGCTCTTACATAATCCGTTTCTCTCCTCCTTTCTCTTTCCAGAGCCAGATTTCACATTGAGCAGCTGCAGACGGAGAAATCAGAGAAAGCACAACCCAGCCCCAGATTCCAAGGGGCCTGCTGGGGACTCTCTCCTGCTCGAGAGGCAAAGACCCCGAGGCCACTGTCTCAGGCCAGATCCTGGCTGCCATGGGACTCGCACCTACTGCCCCCCAGCTGCCCTCCACACTGCCAGGCAGATAAGGGCAGGCGCTGCCCCAGGAGCACCTGCCGCCCCCTGCCGGGTCACTCCTCTGTGGTCAACCCTCCCCCAGCTTTGGGCCACCTTTGCTGACGCGAGGCCATGTAGGCCCCACCTGGGCCTTTGTGGATACACACACTGCTGGGGACACCGCCTCTGCTCTCTGGGGGACACAGCGTACCACCATGCCCCGGGGATTCGCCTGGCTGCACTGTGAGTACTGGGGGGGGTCCTTGGAGGCTGCCCCGGGAGGCCTTGGCCCAGAGCCGGGCTCTGCTGTAACCATGGCAACTGGGCCATTCTTGCTGGTGGGAAGTTGAGATGCTTCCCAGCCGAACAGCCTCGGGACTCCCGTGGCTGCCCTCTGCCCTGTCTCTAGCTGACCCCAGCTCAGACCGTCATGGTGGGTACAAGTCCTAGGTTGGGTGGGTATGGTCAGTGGGTGGTTAAGGGGATGGGGCAGGCACTGGGGGCAAGTGGCAGTGTTACCTTCTTAGGCTTATTAGTGCTACTGTGTATGGG
Organism: Panthera leo; assembly: GCF_018350215.1. Classification (NCBI taxonomy): domain Eukaryota; kingdom Metazoa; phylum Chordata; class Mammalia; order Carnivora; family Felidae; genus Panthera; species Panthera leo. Next base: position 48,312,039 of record NC_056693.1, on the reverse strand, counting down.
GGGTGGGGGCAGCGGTGGCAGAGAGGATTTCTGGCCTCCCTGGGTGTGGCCAGCTGGGGGGTGGAAGCTTGTGAAATTGTCTGGGCCCCAAAACACGTGGGAGAAGTGCTGCCAGGTGCTGGAGAAGGCAGCCTATTCCCTCTGCCCCTCCCTCCATAATAGAACAAAATTAAAAGGCAGAAAGAGAACAGTGTTGTTGGTAAAAAGAAAAATAAGTTGAAATGAGGACAGAAAGCGTCTAGAAAGCCTCTCAAGCCTGCTGGTGGGAGGCCAGACCAAGATCCCTTCAGACTCCAAGATTCAATTGAATTGACTCAAATTCAACACATTTTTCTGGTGCCTCCCACATGCCCACTGGAGAGTTACTGTCATGGCAACAAGGACCCAGGCTGGCTCGCACCCCTCTCTCCAATGCCTGGCAGGGAGTTAGGTGCTAGGAATTCCCTCATGAGGTCCAGGATTTGATCCTGCAAGGGATCCAGCCTGGTCCTTGTGGAGGGATACTGCAAAAGGTCGAGGCATTCAGAACAGGCAGATGGACCTAGATCCCATGTTCTGGAAGTTTCCAGGTCGTGAGGAGCAAGAGGAGCAGCATGGGTGAGGTGCCACATGAAATCGTTTCGGAGGTGGGCAGTGTTCACACTGGTAGATGTGAGAAGGTGAAGACAGGGTCTGGGTAGAGGAAACAGCTCGAGCAAAGGATCAGCAGGTGGGACTGTGAGTGGCCGGGCTGGAAAGCCAGTTTGGGCCCAGATGATGGAGGCCTTGAAAACGAGACAGCATGGAGCCCTGGAAGGTTTAAGATCTGGGGACTTGGAGTTGTGACTGGGAATTACTCTGCTTTCGGAAGATCAGTCTGTGGCTGCTGTTGCAACCTTCTGGGCAGGAAGTGATGACAGTCTTGTTTGTGAGATGGCCGTGGAAATAGAAGTCATGGCCTTGGCAAGGATTGGCTGTGGGGTGGGAGGCAAGAAGGGTGCAGATCAGAGGCTTGTAGATAGAAGGATGCCGGAGGGTGCTGGAGAAGGATGGGCTGCTATAGTATAGTTTATAAAACAGAAATTGATTCTGTCTCAGGTCTGGAGGCCGGAAGTCTAAAATTAAGGTGTGGGCAGGGTGACGCCTCTTCCAAGGCTCCTTTCTGCCTCTTACTGCTTCTGGTGGCTCCTGGCATTCCACAGTTTGTGGTTGTATCACCCCAATCTGTGTCTGTCTTCTCATGGCCTTTCCTTCTACATATCTCTGTGTCCTCTTCTAAGGACATCAGCCATTGCATTCAGGGTAGGCCTTCATTTTATCTGTAAAGACCCCATTTCCAAATAAGGTCACATCTGAAGTTCTGAGTGAACAAGAATTTGGGCGGGGGGGATGCTATTCAAGTCCCTCCACAGGCTCAGATTTGGTCGCTGGGGGTGCTGGTGGTGGACAGTTCCGATTTGTCCCTGCACAAGGGGCTGTCCCCAGGAGAGGTGCAGCCCTTCCCCCTCCCAGCCAGGGACCCAGGAAGGTAGCTCCTTCCTCACTTGCTCTTCTTCAGCCTCCTCTTCTGTCTTGAGGGGGCAAGACTAATGCCCTTGCAGGGACAGGGTTGCATTGGCTGTGGAGCCCTCGGGGGTGCAGAGCAGCAGTGAGGCTATTATGGCCCTGCTGTCCCTGTGTGGTCAGCGGTTTGCTGGCCTGTTTCTCAGGGTGGAAGCAGCAAAAAAGAGGCTTAAATTTGGAAATGGTGGTCAGTCTGTAGATCTAAAGGAAGTCTGGTTCTGGGGGGAAGGCAGATCATCCAAGGACAGGGTTCCTGGTGCAGCCCATACATGCCAGGCTGGCACATGGTAGCTTTCTAGGACTCAGTGCTGCCTCGGAGCCCACAGTTGCCAGGCACCAGAGACCTAAAACCAGGACACAGGTAAGGGCACCTAGGGTAGGACTTCAAGCGTGGAGTGGGCAGCCGTGGGTGACCGCCACATGAGAAAGAGGACCAAGTGTGGACAGATACTGATTTTTAAAGACAAGATGCAAATTCAGATTTGTATATGAAATCTCTGTGAACCAGATGTGGCCCTTGGGACACCAGTTTGCTACTGTCTCTGGAGGTCAGTGGTCCTCAAAGTGCAGTCCCCAGACTGGCAGCAGTAGCACCTGGGAACTTGTTAGAAATACAAATTCATTGGGCCCACCCCAGACCTACTGAATCAGACACTCTGGACCCTAACCAGCTCTCCAGAAAATTCAGGTGCATGTTCCTGATTCCTTGCTCAAGGTCAACCCCCAAAGTGCTCAGTAAACGAGATCATGTTGTGGTTAACTGCATTATGTGTTCACATACTAGGGGCCAAGCTGTCTGGTCAAGACAATGAGTGAATTGGACAGATGGTGCAAGACACAGAGATTGTGGGGGGCTGGTGCAGGCAGGGGAGAGAGCCTGGGAGGGGAAGGAGTCATGGTGAGACCTTGAAAGAGGTCTGCCTTGTGAGAGGGTACCCAGGGCAGGGGCAAAGTGTGAGCAAAATCTGCGAACCAGGAATGATCTTGATGTGCAGGGGGTGCCCGGCTCAGGGGCTTAATGGTTTAGAGACGAGACAGAAAGCATGCAGAAACACTCACTCAGTTTGTGTTTAACTGTTCCTTTGTCCAAATGTCAGATCAAGCACTTGGGAAGAGACAGAGAGAGCAAATGCAAGATGTATTGCAAATTTGCAACCCTGAGAAAATGTGGTTGGCACATTTCTGTGAGAGGAGGGACTGGTGTGCTGTAGCCCATCTTGGGCATGGGGTTTGAGTCCAGAACGTTCGTAGTGAGGGCCCAGCCAGAGCAAAGACATTTGAAGCACGACTGAGAAGGGGGGAGAGTGACAAGAAGCAGGCCCAGCCCAGTGAGGGATCAAGAACAAAAGTCTCCCTGGGCACCTTGGTGGCTCAGTTGGTTAAGGGTCCAACTCTTGATTTCTGCTCAGGTCATGATCTCACAGTATGTGACTTAGAGCCCCGCATTGGGTTCCTTGCTGACATTGTGGAGCCTGCTTGGGATTCTCTCTCCCCCCTCTCTCTGCCCTCCCCTGCATGTGTGCGTGCACACAAACACTCTCTCTCTCAATAAATAACTTAAAAAAAAAGTCTTCCTGGGAATGCAAGCTGGTGCAGCCACTCTGGAAAACAGTATGGAGGTTCCTCAAAAAACTGAAAATAGAACTACCCTACGACCCAGCAGTTGCACTACTAGGCATTTATCCATGGGATACAGGTGTGCTGTTTCGAAGGGACATGTGCACCCCCATGTTTATAGCAGCACTATCTACAGTAGTCAAAGTATGGAAAGAGCCCAAATGTCCACTGATGGATGAATGGATAAAGATGTGATATATATATACAATGGAGTATTACTTGACAATAAAAAAGAATGAAATCTTGCCATTTCCAACTACATGGATGGAACTGGAGGGTATTATGCTAAGTGAAATTAATGAGTCAGAGAAAGACAAAAATCATATGAATTCACTCATATGAGGACTTTAAGAGACAAAACAGATGAACATAAATGAAGGGAATCAAAAATAAGATAAAAACAGGGAAGGGGTCAAAACAGAAGAGACTCATAAATATGGAGAACAAACTGAGGGTTACTGGAGGGGTTGTGGGAGGGGGAATGGGCTAAATGGGTAAAGGGCACTAAGGAATCTACTCCTGAAATCATTGTTGCACTATAGGCTAACTAATTTGGATGTAAATTAAAAAAAAAAAAAAAAGTCTCCCTAAGTTCCAGGGAGGTGGGTGGGGAAAATGCAATCAGTAATTCCTACTCATGACCAGGGGTGTGTCAAGCCTGGCTATTTTGGGGGGAAAAAAAGAAAAGAAAAGAAATTATTGCTTTTGACTATAACAATATATTGATTGTAGGATATAAAATATGTCCTACAAAATATAAAGAACATAAAAATTTCCCATAGAGATTTGATACATTTCCTTCCACTACACTTCCACTTCATTTCCTATGCATACACATTTGCATGTAATTAATGTAATTCACATCATGCTGTGTAGACCCAGAGGAGGTGTGCTGAGTCATGCTTTTTTAAGACTTTACTAAGCATATCATGAGTATATTTCTTATCACACAAGCATATCATAAACATTCTTTGACAGTGTGGTTTTTTCATCTTATTTATTTTAGAGAAAGACAGTGTGCATGGGGGAGAAGGGCAGAGGGAGATCCGAGAGAGAATTCCAAGTAGGCTGCAGGCTGAGCATGGAGCCTGACTAGGGGCTCAATCCCACGACACTGGGATCATGACCTGAGCCGAAACCAAGAGTCAGACACTCAACTGACTGAGCCACCCAGGCGCCCTGACAATGTGGTTTTTATTTGCTCCATTCATTAATGAACATGTGGGCCATTTACATATTTTCACTATTATAAGAGAATACTGCAGTGGGAGTCTTTGTCCACAAATTTTTTGGTGATGGCTCCCTTTTTTTTGTTTTCCTTCGTGTTTATCCCTAGAGATGAGTTTAATGGGTCAAAGGGTGTGGACATTACTAAGTTCGCTAATAATAAAACTGCAAAATTGCTTTCCAAGATAAGAGCACCCGCCTTACTGCTTTGCCAGCACTGTTATTAAAATGAAATTTAAAAAACCCACTTTCCATTTTGATAGGTGAAATATGACACCTGATTGTTTTAGTATGTCTTTACCTTTATTGGTGTGTTTGATTTTTTGGATACATCTCCTGCACCTCTGTTTCCTTTCTGCTCTGATCAATTTGATCCTTGTTCATATTTTTTGCAAATTCTCAGGTTTTTGTTTGTTTGTTTGTTTGTTTGTTTATTAATTGTGAAAGAGAGAGAGAGGGAAAGAGAATCCCAAGCAGACCCTGCACCATCAGTGCAGAGCCCGACGCTGGGCTTAAACTCATGAACCATGAGGTCATGATGGGAACAGAAACCAAGAGTCAGAAGTTTAACTGACTGAGCTACCCAGGCACCCCTCTCAGATTTTTTTTGTAAGTGTTATTAATTCTGGGAATCACAAAGCTGTTTTTGAGGTCACAGTGACACCTAGTGGTAAAGGCTGGTAATGTTTACGAGACAGCAGCTCGTTTGCTGGGAGGGAGAAGCAGCAGCCTGATTTGCTTGCTCCCCAGAATGGACAAACTGGAAGGCCTGTAGTTATTTGTACATCTGAGAGGAATGCCAAGGTCAGTTAGAGCATGGAGGAAATAGTTCTGCTCACCCAAAAGTCATTTGTAAAGTTGGAACTAGAAAGTCCACATCTCCTGGATCCCCAGATGGAAATGCAGACGTAGGCTTTGAGGACACGTCAGCCCTAAATGGGGTATGAGCTGAGGTTTCCCTGGAGAGGAGGTTGTGCCTTCCCCAAGGGGCAGGAGTGGGGAGGAGACTGGACACCAACCTCAGGGTGTGACAGCTGGGGGGCTTTGCTGGCTAAGGGTATGGGTACACCGGCCAGATTGCCCATGCTTGCCTGGCCTTGCTGTCTGAGCCTGGGCCCCAGGGAAAACATCCCCTGTGGTGGAAAGGCCTCCTTGGGGCTCTATGGCCCTGTCCCTCCCATGACCTGGAAAAGGGAGGGCAGATGTGCACAGCTTTGCACAGGTGGGCAGTGTACTCATGTGTTCCTGTTGGTCACTGTCCACAGATCTCGGGATCTTCCTTGCCATGGCCTTGGGGAACGAGGGTTTGGAGATGTGGCCTTTGACCCAGAGCGAGGAGTGTGCAGTAACTGGCTTTCTTCGGGACAAGCTTCAGTACAGGAACCGCCTTCAGTACATGGTAACTGTGAACCCCCCGACTGCATTCCCCTTCCCAAGCTCCTGGCCTCACAGCGTGTAGGACGTTCGGGGCCTCAGCCCTGAGCTGACCGTGGCCCCTTTCTCCGCCTTTCTCCCCCACGTCCAGCAGTGTACCTGGTCCACACTTACAGTCCTCTCCCCTGCCAGCCTTCCCTGGGGACCTCCTGCCCCTGCTACTTGATCTGACCTTTAATCCCACCTCCATGTGACACTCACCCTGTGACTCAGGAAATGGCTTCCAGGAGGCCTTGGGGGAAGTCCAGGTGCTTGTTATTAGCTCAGCACATAAGGACTTAGAAGTTGGAATGGGTGGCTCCCTTTGTGTAGGGCAGAGAAGCTCACATGGCACCGTGGCAATGCAAGACTTTTCTTTTTTTGACAGCCTTCCTGAGCTATAACTCACATACCATACTATTCGCCTGTTTAAGTGTACAGCTCAGTGGTTTTTAGTACATTGGCAGAGCTGTGCAACCAGCACCATAAGTTTAGAGCAATCTATTTTTTTTAATGTTTATTTCTGAGAGACAGAGACAGAGTATGAGTGGGGGAGAGGCAGAGAGAGAGGAGACAGAATCTGAAGCAGGTTCCAGGGTCTGAGCTGTCAGCACAGAGCCCAATGTGGGGCTTGAACTCACGAACCACCAGATCATGACCTGAGCAGAAGTCAGAGGCTCAACTGACTGAGCCACCCAGGCACCCCTCCCCTGCAAGTGCATATTCTTCATAGAAGGCCACCTCTGCCATCAAAGGGCTGGTTCTTGGTCCTCTCCTCCTGTATCAAGTTGGGAGTTGGGGGAGGCTGTTTGAGCCGTTTCTGACTGTGACCTCATGGTTTGTTCTTGTGTTTCCCCAGAAACACTACTTCCCCATCAACTACAGGGTGAGCGTGCCTTATGAGGGGGTGCTCAGAATGGCCAACATCACCAGACTGGTGAGAATCCCATCCTGGGCTGGGAGACCCTTGCCTTGCGGGACACCCCATGGGCCCAGCCTGAGAGGCACATTGATCTTGGCAGGTCATGTTGCCAGGGGCCTTTCCCAGCCCCGTAAGCAAGCCTGCCCTCGGCTCGGGCTAAGATTTCTCCCTGTCCACAGTGGATGCCCATGGTCTGCTCTCTTTGTGGGCACAAGTTGGGTGGCAGGTGGTCAGAGTAGTGGTGGGGAGGGCCCAGAGGCTCAAGTCTTGGGACTTCAACAATTTCTCCTGTCCCCACAGCAGAGGGCCCAGGTCAGCCAGCAGGAGCTGCGGTATCTGTGGGTCTGGGTGAGCCTCAGTGCTACTGAGTCGGTGCAGGAAGTGCTGCTTGAGGGCCACCCATCCTGGAAGTTCCTGGAGGAGGTACATACGCTACTGCTGGATGTCCAGCAAGGCCTCACGGTGAGCTCCGCGGAGGTGTGTGTGTGTGGTGGCCAAGGAGTGTTGAGGGAGGATGGGAAGACATGGAGAGTTCCAGCATGTCCTGAAAGGTATGGGAGAAATGGGAGAGAGGAAGAGAAGGCCAGCAGTGCCCCGTGGGTGGCCTGGGCTGGGGACAGGAGATGTTCTAGGGTCTGTCTGTCTTGTTCTGTGATCCTGGGCAAGTCATCTAACCCTCTGGCTTTGTTTCTAGAGGTTCCTTTTGGGGGAGACAGGGAAGGAAGGATGAATGGGTGGGGCAATGAAAACAGGAGGTTTTTAGGGCTATGCAGTTCTTCTGTATGACACTGTAATGATGGACACATGACATCATGCGTTCATCCAAGTCCACAGCACGGACAACACAGAGAGTGAACCCTAATGTAAAATATAGACTTCCAGTAATAATAACAATGATAAGGTTCCTGCTAACTGCCTGCTCAGCAGGGTTGATCTGAGGCCTCAGGGATGCATCCTGTAAAGAGCCTGTGGAGTAAGGTCACGGGGTCACTGTGAGCCCATACAGGCCACATGTGTGCTGTGGGACCCCCTGCCCACACCATTTTGCCCTACTCCCCAGCGCATGGTGTCCTCAGGGGCCTGGGGCACACTTGCCCCGGGGAGCCCCACCTGCTGCCCATCTGGAGCTGTGAGCTGTGGGTGACACCAGGTCTTAGGAGCCCGCAGCTGCTAGGAATTCTGGGGAGGCTCTGGTTTTGGCAGGGGATTGGAGGCCCAGAGGTCTCCTCGGTGGCTCTTTCATGCCCTTGGGCAGTGTGAGTTGGAGCTGACCTGAACAGACAGTTTTGCATCCTTGCCTTTCTTCGAGAGCCTGACTCTGAGCTCTTGGGAGCTGCAGAGGAGGCTGTGGGTGGGTTGAGACCTGTCCACCCAGGTTGTTAAGAGTTCAGAGTTAGCCAGCTTTAAAAAAATTATCTTCAAATTTGTTTTTAACATATGCATGTTATTTTTTTTTTTTAATTTAATTTTTTTTTAAATCTACATCCAAATTAGCATAAAGTGCAACAATGATTTCAGGAGGAGATTCCTTAGTGCCCCTTACCCATATAGCCCATCCCCCCCACAACCCCTCCAGTAACCCTCAGTTTTTTCTCCATATTTATGAGTCTCTTCTGTTTTGTCCCCCTCCCTGTTTTTATCTTATTTTTGTTTCCCTTCCCTTATGTTCATCTGCTTTGTCTCTTAAAGTCCTCATATGAGTGAAGTCATATGGTATTTGTCTTTCTCTGACTAATTTCACTTAGCAGAATACCCTCCAGTTCCATCCACGTAGTTGCAAATGGCAAGATTTCATTCCTTTTGATTGCCATTAAGTGTTTTTGTTTGAGAGAGAGAATGAGAGAGCAAGAGTGTGTGTGTGGGGGGGTGGGGGGGTGGGTGGTGGGCAGAGAATCTGAAGCAGGCTCTGTTGCTGACAGCAGTGAGCCTGATGTGGTGTGTGAACCCATGAACTGTGAGATTATGACCTGAGCTGAGGTTGGACGTTTAACTGACTGAGCCACTCAGGTGCCCCAGATTTAAACCAGCTTTTAAGTCTGTCTTCTTTCTCACAGAGTTAATGGTCTGTGACCCGCTCCAAATATGCCCAGCATCTGGTGGGCAGTGGGCTCTCCCTGATGGGGAGTGGGCCAGGGGGACATGCCCCTTCTCCTCCTGTCACGCTTGCTTCTCTTTCCAACTCCTTGTAGATTAGCTTTGTAGGGTTTCTGTGACACATTACCACCAAACAACAGAAATTCTTCTGCCACAGGCCTGCAGATCGGAACACCACACTCAGGGTATCTGCGAGACCAAGCTCTCTCTGAAGGATCTAGGGAAATAGGACCCTTCCTGCCTCCTCCAGCTTCTGCTGGCTCCTACTGTCGTTGGCTTGTGGCCACATCACTCCAGCCTCTGCCTCGGCGCTTACATGGCCTTTCCCTCTGTGCTTTGCGTCCTTTCTCTCACAAGGATGCCAGTCATTGGATTTAGGGCCCACCCTAAATTTAAAATGATCTCACCTGGAGATCCTTAATTACACCTGCAAAGATCCTGTTTACAAATAGGGTCACATTCACAGGTGCCAGGCGTTAGGGCTTGGACATGGCTTTTTCGGGGATGGGGGGCTTGGCAGGTCACAACCCAATACAATTCAACCCAATTAACCACCTTTAAGAAGGTCCTCCCCCAGCTCAGGCTCTACATTTCCTTTCTATGCGATGTCTTCTGCAACAGCCCTGGCCCCCTGCCCTGTCCCCCCACTGTGCCCTCCTGCCACCCACACCGTGCTCCCGGTTGTTAAGTACTGTCAGACACCCCGAGCTTGGAGCCAAAGACCCGCCCGGCCCGTGTGCCGTGCACCCAGGCCTCCACATAATACGATCCTTGTGAGGGTCCTTTGTCTCATTCTTTGTGGGCAGTAGAGGTCTCTGAATCCCGAAGGACAGTCTCACCAGCCCAGGCTGCCTTGTGTGGTGGTGGCCGGGCCTGGGTGAGAACAGCAAGGATGCCCCCCCACCTCTCCCCTGTCCTGGCCTGCCCCCTGCAGTCATTTTCCCAAAGATGGAAAACAGGAGCCTCTGTGTCAGGCTTGGGTGAGGGGCCTTGAAGGGGACTCTCCCAGGAAACCTGGTGCCTTCAGGAAGAGGGAGAGAAATTACCCATAATCCTCCTGTCACAGGAAGTCCCTTTCTCTCGCGGTTTGTGCAGCTCCAGGCAGGGCAGCCTCCAGGGTTCTCCTGGGACTGGCCCTCCCTCTTCACTGGTGTTGAGGGGTGGTGGTGCCTGTGGTCCTGACCGTCTCCACGGTCTCCTCCCTTCCAGGACGTGGAGGTCAGCCCCAAGGTGGAAGCAGTGGTGTCGCTCCTGAGCACCCCCAGGTTGAGCCTGAAGCTGGTACGACCCAAAGCCCTGCTGGACAACTGCTTCCGGGTCATGGAACTGCTCTACTGCTCTTGCTGTAAGGAGCTCTGAGTGGAGGGGGTTGGGGGCAGGACGCCGGGTTCCAAGCTCAGGTCGTGGAGCAGAGCCAGGACCCTCCCGAGCACGCCTTCCACTCCCCAGGGCTGTAGGTCATTTCTGAAAGCCAGGATGGGCCCTGGGGCCAAGAACAATGAGGCTTGGTCTGGAGACGAGGTAGGTGTTGACCACTCCTGTGGTCTTTTTTTTTTTTTTTTTCCCCCTGCCTCCTGCAGGTAAACAAAGTTCCGTCCTAAATTGGCAGGACTGTGAGGTGCCGAGCCCTCAGCCCCACAGCCCGGAGCCCTCATCGCAGTGTGTAGCTGCCCCGCTGTACCCTCTGCCCCAGCAGCCCCCCATCTCCCTGCCCCGCTCCCCAGGACCCAAGACTGGACCCCCGGCTCAGTGAGGCGGCTGAGGGCACAGGGCAGAGGCCTCCTGCCCCACCTGGCCTGTGTGGTGACCTGTGTGGGGCAGCTGGAGGTGCTCCCGCAGGAGTTTGGTGGAGTCTGAGACTTGTCTGGGGTGGGGGGGGGGGAACCCCCAAGACAGTGTTTTTCCCTTGAGGGAGATTCTGTGCCTGAGAAGGGCTCAGCTTCCTGCATTCTGTACCTCACAGTCTCACCTGGAGCAGCCGGGGTCCAGAGCCCCCTGAAGGTGGACAGAGCTTGTCCCCTCCCTGCACCACCTGGGCTGCCTCGCTTGCCTGCAGGTGGTGCCCGGCGTGTCCTGAGGCCTGCAGAGGCAAGACTTGTGCCAGGTTGGGGGGTGGGCGGGCATGGGGAAGGGGCAGAGCCAGACACCACATCTTGCCACAGTGGATGCTCTTCCAGTCCCTCTTACATTTTCTATTAAACACTTGCTTGTTTTGTTTGGGTTTGGTTTAGTTTGCATCTGCAAAGGTGAACCCCAAGTGCAGGAGGCAGGAGAGGTAGGCTTGCCTGGTCCTGGGGCCTGGGTCTGGAGATTTGGATTTGGGATGGATGAAGCCTTAGCCTGGGGGCCTGGAAATGGTGTTTGAGGGAGGGAGTTTCTTACAGACCTGCCTGAGTCTCCATGAGACCGGTGGGGCAGAGGGTGTCAGGCTGATCCTTCTCAGTGTCTCCTGGCCACCCTCGCTGGCTTCATTGGGCTGTCCCAAGACAGCCACCTGCAGAGACAGAGTGGAGGTATTCAAAGGCATAGGTCCTGATACAGGACCTGGCCACTCCTGCCCCTCAGCCGGGATCTGGGATGGGAAAGGGCAGGGTGCCAGCGCTGCGCAGGGGCAGGTGAACAGGGTGGAGGAAGCCAGGCGGAGGCAGGGGTGTTAATTACAGTACAACTTTATTAATACTGGAATCTTCACAGTGCATTTGTTACTTGTAGCAGTGACTATTTAAATCGAGGGGGGGGGGGAGGGGGCAGGGAGGAGAGGATAATTTATCCAGAAACGGACAGAAAGAAAAGAAACAAAATGGTTCAGATGGGATGGGGGTGGGGTGGGGAGAGGTGGAGGGAAGAAAGGGTGAGTAGGAACCAGGAGGGGAGACTTGGGTGGGGAAATAAATTAAAAAAAGGAACAAGTTAACAACAGCACCAGAAAAGTTACTTCAGTCAAAAGACGCTTTTGAAAAGAATATTTCTCTGTACAAAATGAAAAAAAAATGAACGTAAAGAAGTCCCCCAAACCGAAGTTTGTGATGTGGGATGGCTGGCTCGGATCCCAAGGGGGTGGGCCTAAGAGGTGGTCACTAAATGGGAGACAGGTGGTCAGGGGGATGGGGGAGTTATGTACAGCCCTGGGGTGGCTTGGAGGAGAGGGGGCACGAGTCTGGGAGGGTGGCTGTGCTATGCCCACCCCCTCCTTGGGCCTCCCAAGCCACCCCCCACCCCACCACTCCTTACCCTGCTCACATCACACATCCTGCATCTCACTCCCTCAGCCCACTTGGGTACACCCCTCCCTGGGGCTTCCCAAACTGGCCACCTGCTCTCCCGGCCTCTTCGGGCCCTCCCTTACCTGGACTCTCTCCAGGTGCCCACACTTGGGCTCTCGGGTTGGCCTGAGTATTCAGCGAGGCTGTTCTCAGACCTAGCGACTTACAGATACCATTCTCCGTCTCCCCTTGGGGAGCCTGGGGGGCTCCATCCACTCGGGGGCATCCTTGGTTCCTCAGAGCTGCCTGGCTGCCTTGCTTGGACCCCAGTTCCCTGCAGAACTGCCAGGAGCTCCAGCCTGGCGCTGAGACTCAGACCCAACCCCATCCCACCCCGACCAGGAAAAGCCTGCTCTCCTGACTGGGAGGCCCCTGCCTTGTGGTCCCGCTGCCCTGTGAGCTTGGCTGCTCTCTCTGCTGGCCTGCGGGACAACAGGAAGCCCTCTGCTCGCCCCAGACGCACCTGCTTCTACCTGCTTAGAGCTGGCATGCCTCGGTACGTGGAGGGGAGGGCACCCCCACCCCGCACCTAGCATGGACTGGACTCCAGGGTGGGGGGTACTGCACCGGGATGGCATCTCCTCTGGCAACAGAGAGTCAAAGCCAATCTCCCTGGACCGCCCCTGCTCCCATCTAAGCAGACGTACTAGAGGCCCCACCCTGGCCCTCTCCAACCTTATTTTGGCTTTGCTCCAGAATCTGGAGAAAAAAAAAACAGCTGCCCCCTGGCTTTGGGGAAGCCAATTAGGCCCTCCTTCTCCTGCCGTGGGCCCTCCAGGCCACTGCGAGGACCCCTGTCCCTCAGGCACTCTCGGACACCCTGTACCGTCTACCCTGTCCCCACACACAGTCCTTGTCCAGTCAGCTCTATTTTATTATATTCATAAAATAACCCCCCACACCCTGTGCAGTTCCAGCCCCTACCCCCACAGGTGGCCAAAACCATGACCAAAGTGCCACCAGAGTTAAAGTCTCAACATGCCCAGATGAGGACCATACATCTGACCCTCAGGCCTCTGGACTTCTTCCCTGCCCCTCAACCCTGGCTGTACCTCCCAGAGGAGGGCAAGCCAGGATGGGATCTACCTCGGGGTCCACAGCCTCTTCTGTGTGGGTTCCCAAGACTCAACTTGGGGCCTGTGGCCCTTGGGCCTCCTTCCTCCACAGCAGGCTGGGCCTCCCAACTTCAGTCTGCCCCCCAACTGCCACTCTGTGGAGCTTTTCAGTCAAATCTGACACCTTAGCCGATTGGGTGCCTGGCCCCTCCACAGACAGCCCACCTCCCTGATTGAGAGGAGCTTGGGACAGGTGCAGAGAAGGAAGGAGAGGGGCCTGGTGGAGGGCTGTGGGGGCCAGCATTCAGGAGAAGCCCCAGGCACCGCCAACTGAGGGGAGAAGTGGGGTCAGGTCAGCTAAGCTGTGGCACTTCGGGCCCAGGCCAGATGTGGAAAAGGCAGGGCCTGTGGAAGAGGAAGAGGAGGGGCAGAGCAGGTGAGAAACGTATAAAACAGGCTCCACATCCAGTTCAAGGCCTGCAGGCTCGGAGCTGGCGAGCTCTGTTAAAGAAGTCACTTCCTGTTTAAATGTGGAAATCCAAGGTGAGTGTCTCTTTCCATCAAGTGGCTTTTCCTCGCGTGACTTAAACGAAAAACCAAAAGCTTGCCTGGCTCTGCTCTTCCCTTGTTGTTGCCTTCGCTCTGAGTGGCCACTGTTCACCAGCCAGGCCACCTGCCTCTCGCGGGGCCAGAGGGCGGGAGGGCAGTGCCATCACAAGATGCGGGGTGCCGACCTGTCGTTGGTGACGGTCCTGCGGAGACGAACCCCGCGCCGGATGGCCACCAGCATGTCTTCGGCCGGGGGGTCGCCGGAGGCTGCCGGGGGCGGACTGGGCGTCTCCTCTGCGGGGGTGGCGGTCAGGGCTGTAGGGAAGGGGAACTGGCCCTCGCCCAGCGCGTGGGCGCCCGCCACCAGCTCCCCGAGCTTCTCCACCAGGCTGTGCCGGTTGGCGGCCAGCTGCTGCTGCTCATCGTCGTCCGCCAGCCCGGGGTAGCTGGCTGCCTCTGGGGCAGGGCTGGCCCAGGCCGTGTTGGGCAGGCTCAGCCTCTTCGGTGAGGCCTTGGCCAGGTCTGGTGCCAGGGGCGAGGCGGCTTCGTCGCTGTAGAAGACGCACTCCTCGCTGCCCGCCCGTGTGGGCCCTGCGTAGCCAGGGGAGTCGGGCACTGTGGGCGTCTTCACGGGGACGATGGGCGGCCGGATGGGGATGGGGCCAGCGCTGGAGAGCGCGCGGCGCACGGCGGGCTTGGTCGAGGGCGTGCGGCGGATGGTGGCCACGCCGGGGGGAGCGCCAGAGGCGCTGGGCAACCCCGCGGTGGAGGCCGGGCGCTTGGTCTGGATCAGGCGGCGGTAATTCTGGGCGATGTTGCTGTTGCGGGGGATGGTGGAGGACTTGTCGAACTCGGCCGGGCCCTCGCCATCTGCGTCCCCATTCACCGAGTAGCAGTCGTAGTCAGAGCCTGGGGGCACGGGATGCCGTGGGCTGGGGCCTGGGGCATGTGAAGGCCTGGTGCCCCAGCCCCAGCCCCGGGGCCTACCTTGGGAGGGGATGGTGTCCTCGGAGCAGGATGGCGTGGTGGTCTGCGTGCTGTAGCCACTGGAGTACTGCAGAGAGTCCCGGCTGCTCTTCTGGTGCTCCAGGCTCAGGCCGCGGGTCAGCACCATGGCCAGGTCACTGGCTGCCGGGGACACCTCCTCACCGTGCTGGGGGTGGTAAGACTGCGGGCTGAGGCCTGGCTCCCCGCTGCCCCCCTCGGCTCGGACTCCGGGTGGCTCCCACCAGGTGGATGGAGCTGGCCCCGAGACCACCTGCCGGGCCTCCTGGCACTGACCTGGGAGTGAACGGGGGCACTGGCTGGGCTGCCAGGGGAGCTGATGCCTACCTTGGCTGCGATGGTGGCAGGGGACATGCGTGGTCTTGGTGCCTCCTCTCCGCTGGGGCCCAGGGTGCCCCCGCTGGCCAGGCCTGGCTCTGTGTCCCGGGGGTGTTCCAGTCGGTCCTTCCTCCTCTGCAGGCTGGTGCCTGAGGGCTGCTCATGGGGACCTGCTTTGGCCCAGTCCTGCAGGGCATGGCAGATGGGTCAGGGGACCCTTGGCCTCCTGTCCACGGCTGAGGGTCCTCTCACTACAGTTGAGATACAGGGTTTTCAGGCCCGTGTGGGGCCTCAGGCTCAAGATCACTGTCAAGGGCAGAGCATGGAGGGTGCCATGACCCCTGGTTCCTGCCAATCCCAGGGGTAGGATGGCATGACTCAGGAAGGAAAGATGTGAGGTGTTGGGAGTGGCTGCAGGTGTGCCCAGGCGGCTTTTCCTGCAGGGAGCAGGCACTCTGCTCCCCACTCTGGTAGGCCCCGGACCCTCCCTGAGTCCCACTGCAGGCAGGGAGCACTGACCGAGGTGGGGGAGCTGCACTCGCTAACAGACTGGCAGGTTTCCGAGGCCTCCGAGGACGCAGAGCTGGAGGACTTCTGCCATGCAGAGGAGAGCAGGTGGGCAGACGGGGCAGGGAGGCAAGGAGAGAAGATACCTGGTCACAGCACCGGCATGCAGCAGGACATTCGAGTTCAGCACCACACCCCGCCGCCCCTGCGAGCGTCTGCAGGCCGAGCGCACACTGTGGGCACTGACCAACCCCGTGGCCCAACCCAAGAACCATAGGTTTTGAGAATGAACGACAGGACTTGCGGCTGCTGATGGCCTGGATGTGGTGGGCAAGGGAAGGAGGGACACTAGGGAGGACAGCAGGGTTGACGGTGTCCCTGTTGTCTCAGAAGGGCAGGCGTGGGGGAAGTAGGGAGTCTAGAGTTCCATCCCGCACATGCAGAGCTGAGCTGCCTGTTAGGTATCTACGGACAGGTACAATGTCGGCAACTGCATTTACAAGTCTGGAGTTTAGGGAGAAGTCAAGGTTGGAGTCACAAATCCAACAGCCTTGAGACAGAGGAAGGTCACCTTGGCAGTGAGGACAGTTAGAGAAAAGGTTCAAGGACCTCAGGCGCACCCACATTTAGTGGCTGGCAAGAAGAGGAGGGTCCGGTGAAGGAGAGTAACAAGGAACTGCCAGAGAGGTGGTTAGAAAACCATAAGCAGACGATGTCACAGAACTCAGAAGGACCTGCCCGTGAGGAGGAAGGATGGTCAGCAGTGCTGAAGCTGCTGGGGGTCCATCAGAGGGCACAGAGGCATCGTGGACACCTCAAGGACTATTTCATAGACTGGGGGGGGGGGGGGCGCAAGTCCACTTTTGAGTGGACCGAGTGTACAGGGGAGACTGCTGCTTTGGCCGGCTGGGGGGAGTAGGTGCCATGGGAAACCCCCAACTGCAAAGAAAACACAAGAATGAAGGGGCGCCTGGGAGGCTCAGTTGGTTAAGTGTCTGACTTCGGTTCAGGTCATGATCTTGTGGTTTGTGGGTTTGAGCCCCATGTCAGGCTCTGTGCTAATAGTGCAGAGCCTGCTTGGGATTCTCTCTCCCTCTCTCAAAACAAATAAACTTAAAAAAAAAAAAAAAAGAAAGAAGATAAAAGCAGCCAGGGTGGGCACAGGACCACGAGGGCTCCTGGGGGCACATGTGGAGTGCAGCACAGTGGTTGGGAGACTGGACAAGGGGCCAGGTGGAGAGCTCACCCTGTGATGGGGTCCATTATTACGGCACCTCTGCCCTGTCAAATTCTCCAAATCATCCTTAATTTAGATACTGGGATATTTCAGTTTGTGATGAACCAAGGTCACCAAAACAAAAGGAAACAAAGCATCACAGGTGAGGATTCAGATGAAGCAAGCAACAAATTTGGATGTTTATCAATGTAATTGTTAAAGCAAAAACCAATGGAAAAAGCACTTGGAACAGTCAGTGGAAAAATTTAGGGCTAATTCATGAACAGACACTTAAACAGGGCTAGACGAGAGCTTCCTTATCTGATAAAGGGGATCTTCAAAAATATCAATACCTTTTCCTCTGAGGATGGGAAAAAGATAAGGATGCCAGGATCGGGATGCCTGGGTGGCTAAGTCAGTTAAGCATCCGACTCTTGATTTTAGGTCAGGTCACTATCTCAGTTTCGTGAGAAACTGATGGTGCAGAGACTGCTTGAGGTTCTCTCCCTCCCTCTCTCTTTGCCCCTCCCCCTCTCTTTGCCCCTCCCCTACTCGCAATACATCTCTCTCAAAATAAACAAACTTAAAAAAAAAAAAAAAAAAAGATGGCTACCATCACCATTTCTGTTCAACATTGGAAGTCCTAGCAGGCAGTAAGGCAAGAAAAAGCAGTAAAAAGCAAAAGGATCGGAAAGGAAGAAAACAGTGGTCATTATTTGTAAAAGACATGATTGTTTTTATAGGTAGAATATTCAAAAGAATCTATAATTATCAGACCTGATAAGTGATTTTAATATAACTTAATAAAATCAATTTACCAAAAAAAAAAAAAAAAAAAAATCAAGTTTCTAAATATCAGCAGCCAACAAAAAAAAAATCCGACAAAGCCAATATAATTTAAAACAGCATCAATAAACATCAACTACCCAAGAAAATCCAGTGAAAGATGTGCAAGATCTTTACATGCAAACTGCAAAACCTTACTGAGAAAAGGAAAAGCCAAAATAAATGGACAGATTTATGCAATCCCAGCCAAAACCCCAGGAGGTGTTGTTACTGTTTTTTTGATGGAAACTGAGAAGCTGGTATTAAGGAATATAAGGAATTACCAAGGCCAAGGTGATACTGAAGAATAACAAAGCTGGAAGACTTCTGTTACCAGATATCAAAAATGTTTATAAAGTTACAATAATGAAGACCAGTATGGTATTGTAAAAGAGCACAATTCAACCAGCAGAACAATATAAACTTCCTCGGGTGCCTGGGTGACTCAAGTTGGTTAAGTGTCCAACTTTGGCTCAGCTCATGATCTCAGTTTGTGAGTTCGAACCCCACATCAGGCTCGCTGCTGTCAGCACAGAGCCAGCTTCCGATCCTGTGTCCCTCCCCTCCCCCCTTTCAAAAATAAACATTAAAAAAAATTAAAAAAAAAAACAAAAAAACCACAAACTTCCAAAACAGCTACAGGTATACAGGTAACACTGCAGTGCAGGGGGGAAAAGATGGCTTTTCAATCAATTGCTATTTAGATATCTGTATGGAAAAAAGGACCCCCATCTCATACGCCCCCCCGCGCCCCCCCCCACCATCAATTCCTGATGAGCTGCAGATCTAAATGAAAAAGGTAAAAGAAAAAGGCTTTCAGAGGAAAATGTCTTTGTGACCTTAGAGTACACAAACATATCTCAAGATACAAAAAGCACTGGAAATTTTAAAAAATGAATACACTGGACATCCATTAAAATTAACAGTTTTACAAAGATGTAAAGGATCTGTTTGCTGAAAACCATAGAAAGCTTATGAAGGAAATTGAAGAAGACACAAAGAAATGGAAAAACATTCCATGCTCAGGGATTGGAAGAATAAATATTGTTAAAATGTCAATACTACCCAAAGCAATCTACACATTCAATGCAGCCCCAATCAAAATTGCACCAGCATTCTTCTTAAAGCTAGAACAAGCAATCCTAAAATTTGTATGGAACCACAAAAGGCCCCGAATAGCCAAAATAATATTGAAGAAAATCAAAGCATCACAATCCCAGACTTTAGCCTCTACTACAAAGTTGTACTCATCAAGACAGTATGGTATTGGCACAAAAACAGACACACAGACCAATGGAATAGAATAGAGAACCCAGAATTGGACCCACAAATATATGGCCAACTAATCTTTGACAAAGCAGGAAAGAGTATCCAATGGAAAAAAGACAGTCTCTTTAGCAAATGGTGCTGGGAGAACTGGACAGCAGCATGCAGAAGGAAGAAACTAGACCACCTTCTTAAACCATACACACAAAAAAACTCAAAATGGATGAAAGACCTGAATGTGAGACAGGAAAACCATCAAAACCCTAAAGGAGAAACGAGGAAACAACCCCTTTGACCTCTGCTGCAGCAATTTCTTACTTGACACATCTCCAAAGGCAAGGGAATTAAAAGCAAAAATGAAGTATTGGGACCTCATCAAGATAAAAAGCTGCTGTACTGCAAAGGAAATAACAAAACTAAAAGGCAACCCACGGAATGGGAAAAGATATTTGCAAATGACATATCGGATAAAGGGCTAGTATCCAAAATCTATAAAGAAGTTACCAAATTCCACACCTGAAAAACAAATAATCCAGTGAAGAAATGGACAGAAAGCATGAATAGACACTTTTCTAAAGAAGGCATCCAGATGGCCAACAGACACATGAAACAATGCTCAACGTCACTCCTTATCAAGGAAATACAAATCCAAGCCACACTGAGATACCACCTCACGCCAGTCAGAGTGGCTAAAATGAACAACTCAGGAAACTATGGATGCTGGCAAGGATGTGGAGAAAGGGGAACCCTTCTGCACTGTTGGTAGGAATGCAAACGGGTGTAGATGCTCTGGAAAACAGTGTGGAGGTTCCTCAAAAAATTAAAAATAGATCTACCCCGTGGCCCAGCAATAGCACTGCTAGGAATTTGCCCAAGGGATACAGGAGTGCTGATGCATAGAGGCACATGTACCCCAATGTTTATAGCAGCACTTTCAACAATAGCCAAATGAAAAGAGCCTAAATGTCCATCAACTGATGAATGGATAAAGATGTGCTTTATACAGACAATGGAATACTACTTGGCAATGAGAAAGCATGAAATCTGGCCATTTGCAGCAGCGTGGATGGAAGTGGAGCATATTATGCTAAGTGAAATAAGTCAGTCAGAGAAAAAAACACATACCGTATGTTTTCACTCATATGTGGATCTGGAGAAACTTAACAGAAGACCATGAGGGAGGGGAAGGGGGAAAAAAAGTTGTAGAGAGGGAGGGAGGCAAACCATAAGAAACTCTTAAATACAGAGAACAAACTGAGAGTTGATGGGCGCTGGGGGAGAGGGGAAAGTGGGTGATGGACACTGAGGAGGACACTTACTGGGATGAGCACTGGGTGTTGTATGGAAACCAATTTGACAATAAATTATATTAAAAAAGATAAAATTAAGAATTTTAGATCATTAAAAGACCCAATTAAGAGTAAAGGCTCCGAGAAAACCCCAGATGAAGGAGTGGTGTTGTATCCATAATACATAAGGAGTTCTAGGATCAATAAGAAAAAAAAAAACAGAACAACTTAGTAGAAAAATGGGCAAAAATCTGAATAGGTCCTTCGTAAAAGAGGACAGCCAAGTGGCCTTCAGAAGTAGGAAATGGTGTTCAATCTCATTCCTCATTAGGGAAGGACGAATTTCAAACACAGGCGCTACCACTATACACCCCCCAGAAGGGCTTAAATGAAAAAGATGCAAAATACCAAGGGCTGGTGAGGATGAAGAACAGCAATAAACCATTGCTATGGTATTCTTGCCAGAAATGTATGACCTCCATCTAATTATGTGAAGACACAGGACACACCCAAACTGAGAGACGTTCTATAAAATAGCTGACTGGTATTCTTCAAGAGCATCAAAGACCTGAAAGAAGAAGGGCTGTAGAGGTGTTACAGACTGGAGAAGCCCCAAAAGATACAACAATTAGATGCGACACAGGGTCCTGCGCTGGATCCTGGACTCCTGGACCAGAAAAGGGATCTGAGTGAGAAAACGGGCAACATTTGGAAAAAGACCATAGGTTAGTTAATAGTATTGTGCCAGTGTTCGTTCCTGGTTTGGTAGCTACATAACAGGTTAACATTAGGGGAGCTTGGGAGGAGCAGGTGGGAACTCTGTACTTTTTTTGCAACTTTTCTACAAGACTGAAATTATTTCAAAATAACAGTTTAGAAAAAAGCCTTAATGGAAAGGTTAAAAAGCTGTAACCTAGAGTTGAAAAGTAAATTGGAAGACAGACCTGACTAAATGATCCAGAACATCATACCTAGAGGCAGGGAGCAGGAAAATGTGATAACTGAGAGAACGATACACAGAAGGATAAATGAGAAGGTCCAGCAACACACTGAATTGGAATCTCAGAAGGAGGGAATAGAGAAATCATGGCTGAAAATTTCCAGAACACGTGAAAGACATGAATATGAAGATACAGGAATACAAACCCATCAAATGAGACTAAATAAAAACAAATCTGCAACTAAGCACAAACTGAAGAGCAAAGATCTTACAAGTGACCAGGGACGCAAAGGCGCAACAATCTGACTGATGGCAGACCTCTCAATCGACAATGGAAGCCAGGACACAGTGGAAAAATACCTTCCAAGTGGTGGAGAGACAATAACTGTCACATCAGAATTGTGTCCCTGGCAACACTTTCAAGAAAGACGACAAAAGGAAGCATGTTTACAGATTTAAAAAACCCCCGAGAATTTACCACTACGGATCTATTCTAAAAGAACTTCTAAAGGATGTGCTGTATACTTCAGAAAGAAGAAGAGTTAAGGTATAAGAACAAATGATGAACAAAGAAATGTGTAAACATATGGGTAAATCTAGACAAATACTGTATGCACAAAATAATAGTAAAGTTAAGAAAATAAGTGTCATGTGGTGCCTGGCTGGCCTAGTTGGAGCGTGAGACTCTTGATCTCAGGGTTTGAAGTTTGAGCCCCACAATGGGTGTATAGATTACTTAAAAATAAAATCTTTAAAAAGGAAAAAGAAGGAGAAGGAGAAGAAAAACGTCATCTGTGAGTGTTATAAAAAAATAGAGAATAATATATATTAGCTTATAAGTTGGGAGAACCCACTGGTGACTAAAGTTAAAATATGTATTGAAGTCTTTGAATTATTCAGGAGTTGGGGTTAAGAATGCATGGTAAAATTTCAAGATATCCTGTAAAAGAAATACAATATAACTTACAGTTTAGTAGAGGGAAACAAATGAGAGAGGGAAAAAAGTAAAGGACAAGGGAAGAGACATAAGAGGCACAGAAAAAGTAGAATGTATAAAAAGACAGGAGTCCAAATATGTCAATAATCACAATAAAGAGAAGTAGACTAAAAATGCCAAATCAAAAGATAGAGATTGTCAGACTGGATAAAAGAGAATCTAGGCATCTGTTGTTTATAAGAGACTCATCTAAAACATAAGGATACAGTGAGTTTAAAAGTAAAGAGATGGGAGGGGTGCCTCGGTGGCTCAGTCGGTTAAGCCTCCAACTCTTTTTTTTTTTTTAATTTCTTTTAACATTTATTCCTTTTTGAGAAACAAAGACAGAGCATGAGTGGGGGAGGGGCAGAGAGAGAGGGAGACACAGAATCAGAAACAAGCTGCAGGCTCTGAGCTGTCAGCACAGAGCCCGATATGGGGCTTGAACCCATGAACTGCGAGATCGTGACCTGAGCCGAAGTCGGACGCTCAACCAACTGAGCCACCCAGGTGCCCCAAGCCTCCAACTCTTGATTTCAACTTGGGTCCTGATCTCACAGTTCCTGGGATCCAGCCCCACAGGGGGCTCTGCACTGACAGCATGGAGCCTACTTGGGATTCTCTCTCTCCGTCTCTCTCTCTCTGCCCCTCCCCTGCTCTCTTTCTCTCTCTCTTGTGAAATAAACAAACATTAAAAAAATAAAACAGTTGGGAAATGGTAATATAAATCTTGAACAGGATAAAGCTGAGATAGCTGTAGTAATATCAAACGAAACAGGCTTTTAGAAAGCATTGTAAGGAACAGAGGATCATCATGTTAGAAGATTGAATTCACTATGAAGACTTAATATTTTAAACTTGCCTGCACCTAATAAAACAGTCTCAAAATATGTACAGCAAACATGGATGGAACTATATGGGAGAAATTAACAAATCTAAAATTTTTCAGTTATAAATAGGTGAAGCTGATAGGAGTGAATGAGAAATAGGTAGAATTGGTCAGTGCAGACAACCTTAAATTACCTTGTGAAGGAAGCTAGGTGACTGGAGGATAACATGGAAGGAAGGGAGGGCTTTTAAGATGCGTGATACTAAGAGTGCCTGGGTGGTTCAGTCGGTTAAACGTCTGACTTCATTCAGCTCAGGTCATGATCTTGGGGTTCACGAGTTCGAGCCCTCCATCGGGCTCTGTGCTGACAGCTCAGAGCCTAGAGCCTGCTTTGGATTCTGTGCCTCCCTCTCTCTCTGCCCTTCCCCACTTGTACTCTGTCTCTCTCTCAAAAATAAATAAAACGTTAAAAAAATTTAGAATGCGTGATACTGGAGTTCTTTTGTGTACTGACGGGAATGAGCCCGCAGGGGAGAGAGACTGGAAGTATAATAGGGACATCTTTGAGCAAAAAAACCAGCAAAACATAAAATGCTCAGTCCAAATGGGGGCACTAGCCTTGATGGGGGAGGAATAGCAGACTGTATCCAAATGTAGTCACTCCTGATACCCTGAGGATAGCCCCCTGGGCAGGTGGCCTGACCTCCCTTTGTTTTCTACTGTGGCCCCTGTGTTTGCCCATCTCACTGAGGCTGTAAGGATCTGAGCCTTCATCTGAGGAGATTCGTGGACCAATCTCTGGGTTCAGAGTGAGTTGGCCCAAGTGTGCAGAAGCAGGAGGATGTCCTGGGGCTCCTGGGGATGCCTCCTAGGACCAGCCACCTTGTCACAATAAGCCTAATGCAGGGGGGGAGGGTCACAAGTGATCAGAGCTGCTAAGCTGCCCCCTTGGGGTCCCATGGCTGGAAGAAGGCGGTAGGTAAGGAATCAGGAAATGAGGAGGTAGTGGGGCCACAAAGCCCCTTGCTGACATGGCTGTGGCAGATGCTGACTGCTCTAAGACCTTCCCCACCTCTCCTTAGCCAGGTTGGTCCCCAGTGAGGTGGTCCTGGGGACCTCCCGGCCAGTCTCAAGAGCTGTAGGCCCTGCAGACACCCTCTCACCTGGCTGGTGATGTCTGAAGGCATGGGTGAGGGGGGCTTGGAGTAGGTGGCATCCTGGGAGACGAAGCCAGAGTCGTGGGAGGAGACGCTGGAGAGTCGGGCGGTGGTGGCGGCTGGCTGTGCCAGGCTGCGGTAGCGACAGGTGGAACTGGGTGAGTATGTTTGGGCACCCCCAGGCCATGGGGCTCCGCCACCCTTGGCACTGCTACTGCTGCTGGGGGCACTGGGGGAGTGAGGGAAGGGGTATGGCAGCCAGACGGGGAGACAAAGGTGTGTGTGGAGGGGAGGGTGACAGACGAAGGTGGAGGAGAGAGGTGAGGGGCAAAGGAAGGAAAAGACAATGTCAGACTACAACTCCTTAGACCCAGGTGCCACAGAAGAGCTGGATTCTGGGACAGGGCAGGGCCTGGGCAGGGGATGGCACACCAGAGCTGGCCCAGTGCCTGCCCCCAGAGCACCCCAATGCTCCAGGGCGTGCCCAGGGCCGAGCAGTCTCTTGGCCTCCTACTCTGCCTTTAAGAACAGCAGACCTTGGGTTGGTGATGGAGAAACTGAGTCACTAAACATCAACCTCGTCCCAGTTGGGCTGGAACCTGACACAAGTCTGATCATTTCCGGACTGCCTCGTCAAAGTCTGGTATTTGCCATCCAATCCTAACTGGATGTCTAGCATGCGGTGACGGTCCGTGTGGATTCTGGAGCCACCATTGTCCTCACTCCCTTCGCCCCCTGGAGGGTGTCCAGCCCTCTGCAGCTCATATCCCCTGTGCAACCATTTCACTCTCGGGTAATGTTCCTGGCAGTTGAAGGCTGCCTTCTTTCTGAGCCTGACCCTGAAGCTCCTCAGCTCGTACCCTTGGTCATGGGTGTCCTCTGCAATCAACCCTCCCTGCTGTGACGGCCACCCGCCTGGGGTCCAGCAAACCCAGACCCTCCTCCCTATACAGGAGCTGCTGATAGCTGTGCTTGGCTTACTTCTCATGCCCAGGTGCTCAGCCAGAGGTGATTCTGGGGAAAGGGAGCCTGGCGCAGAGGGGCCTCCCCTCACCAATAAGTCACTGTGTGCTCACTGCCCTCACACCTGCAGAACCTTGAATCTTAAATGTCTCCTCCAAGTCCTGCCCTGGGGACAGCCCTGGAGGCATCCCTGATCCTGAGCCTGCATGGTGACTGAGTGAGACTTCAGGGGCCAGCACGGGCACAGGTTGCATCCAGGAAGCAGCCAGGTTAGAGTGTCCCTTACCTTGTGGCCTCAGCACACCTTGCCAGAAGACTCTGTGCCCCTCCCTGGTCTTAGGTTCTTATTACTATCCTCCCACCCCCACTGACTCTGCTGGGCCGGGCAGAGCCTAGTAGTGAAATTATGGGACTCTGTGCCTCAGTTTCCCCTTCTGTGAAATGGAGACAACACCACACCTGATACGGTGGTGTTAGGATTCAATGAAGAAAATGCACAAAGCGTTTAGCATGGCAACTGGCACATAGTTATTGCTCTGTAAACGAAACTGCTCCTGCCCCCTGCTTCCTGCTAGCACATGCCTGTACTGGCAGCAGTCTCGAGATACGGGTCCATTTGTCCTCTACGCTCACAAATTCCTTGGTGACGCAGTCGGGTGAATTCTGAGGCCCTGAAGCGATTTCTGATTTGCTGAGAGCTTACCCATTCCCTCTTGGGGTGTCCCTGCCCCTCTGTTCCCGTCAGTCCCGCACTGACCTGCACATGCTGGACTTGCGAGAGCCGGAGCCGCTGGGCGATGATGGGGGGGTCTGGTACGACCAGCTATAGTCAGAGCCCTTCAGGTCTTTGATCACCTGGACAGGGACATGGATGCAGGTCACTGGAGGCAGCCCAGCCCGTTTTCTGGAGGACCCCCAGAGGGCTGGTAGCCCCTACCCACCCCCCGCCCCCGTCCTCCCTATTGAGAGCCAAGCCCCAGCAGGAGACCCCCAGGGGAGTCTGAAAGCAGGACTGCCAGATGGCGGAGTGGAGGGGACATCAAGGGAGACTGCCCTCTCTGCTTCCCAGGGATGCTGTCCCCAGAACTCACTGGCAGAGGAGCCAAGAGAGTGACCATGAGGGACACCATGGGGTTTAAGTCCTGGCTCTGCCGTGCCCCTTGGGCAAGTTCCTGGAACCTCACTGAGCCTGTTTCCTGAGGTGCCCCCAATGGTTCTTGTCTTACAGCGCATCGGGGTGATTCAACGAGACGGCCGGGGAAAGTGGCGGGCACACAGCGCCCAGTGAGCAACACCACAGGCCTGTCAGATGGGACTGATCCTGGTGCAGGGGGAGCGCTGTGGGGAGCTGAGCAGGGTGGCCCGCATGGGCAGGTGTGCCTGTTTGTGTGCCTGGGAAGGTACTGGGTCCTGGGTGTGGACGGAGGTAGGAGTCACCAGGTCTGGCCTGCTCAGGTGGAGCCTGTGGGCAGACACAGGGCCAGGCCCCACAGGACTTCCACCCGTCTGCTCTCAGACTGAGGCCTCCACTGGGTCCTGGGCACACCATCCCTCTCCTGAACAGGTGCTCCCGGTTGTCCCACCATGCATGGTGGGACCTGTCTGGTTCTCTGTCCCCTTTTTTCCTCTACTGTCTCCAACTAATGGCAGGCCATCCCTTCCCCTGCCCCCCAGTCCCATGGCTGGCCGAACCTGCTCACTGGCGGGCGGCAGCTTGTGGGGCTCCGCAGTCAGCACCACCAGGTCGTCGATGATGCCCTGCAGGTGGGTGATCTCTCCCAGCATGGTCAGCTCGCCATTCTGAGGAAGCAGCGGGTCAGACCCTCTGGCCCTGCCCCTGCCCCCCACCCTGGAGGAATGAGCCTCCTCTGGCCTTTCCTCTCTCATCCAGTGCTGCTTGGGTCTGAGGCAGCCTGGGCCTGGACACCCAGGGGTTGGTGTGACCATACGTCCAGACCAAATTAGTGCAACACGAGCTACGAGCTGTGTCTTTGGGCTACGAGCATGTGGCTCTGAGGGTACCCAGCCAGGCATCACTGAGAACTGGCTTTTCTCAGGGGTCAAGTGGTCCACCACAGGCATGGCCCAACCTGCGGGGGCCTCCGAGTCACCCCTAAGGACTCCCACCAATGGCTCCCACATCTTGCTTCTTGGGATTTCCTGAGATTCCTGGAAACTCTTCAGCTAGCCCCATTGTGGGGATGCTCAAACACCTCTCTGAGGGACCCACCACCACAGGCTGCAGGAAAGTGATGAAGGTACAGAAACGGCCGCGCTCCTCGATCAGGGCCCGGCGCACCGCCTGCTTCTCTGTCTCCTCCAGCAGCAGGTACATGTCGTTGACGTCCTGCAGGGCACTGTCCAGCTGGGGCTGCAGATCTCCTTTCCCTGGAGGGGTTGGGAGGAGAGGCCGCGCTGGGGACGCCGGCCCGGCTCGCTGTGTGCATGGCTCAGGCCCCGTGGTGGTGTCCCTGGTGTGGGGCTGGGCCCTGCCACGGGGGCCAGGGGACCAGGGAGGGCAGCCGGGACTCTAGGGCTTGTGCAGGGGTGGGTCCCAGAGCAGGCAGAGTGGACAGACACGGACACAGCAAAGACACCAAAGCTGCAAAGCCACCCAGGACCTGGAGCGGGCAGAGCTCAGGTGAGCCCAGCGGAGGCCTCCACAGCTGAGACTTCCAACCCCTTGGTTGGACAGCCTCACCGCCCTTGGGCCGGCACCACCTCACCTCACCTCACCGGGAGAGGGTGGAAGCAGGACAAAGTAGAGCCCGGGGACTCAGCTGTAGGCCAGGCCACTGAAGGGTGTGGGGGGAGGGGGGTGGGGTAGGGGTGGGGGGGTAAGGAGAGCTAGGGGCTGGGCCCTGGGGGAAGGGAAGGGGGTCATTTCAGTATGGGCTCCCCCTCAGCTCAGGGAGCGATGCACAAGGACAACAACGGCAACACAAAGAAGCAGCGAGAAAGACAGAGAGAGGCAAGAGGATGATGTAGAGATGGTGAGTCAGGAAGTGAGAAGGCAACAGGTGACCGGGCGGGCCTGGGGGAAGTGGGGCAGCCAGGGCCTGTGCCCCCCACCCTGCCCGGCCCAACCCCTCTTGGCCTGGCAGACTGACCCAGCAGTGGCCTGGGACTCATCCCTGGCCAGGGGCCCCCAGGGCCCCAGGGGGACTATGCCCCAGGCCCCTCCCTCGATGGACCGACCGCTTTCCTCGCTCCTCCTTGGCCTGGAGAGACTCCTTCCAATGGCCCTGAGCTGGGGGAGACAGACAAATGGGACAAGGACGGGAGGAGCGGCTGGAGGGAGGGACATTTGACTTACCAAGTAGCTCTACAGGAAGGATGTGGGAGGAGGAGAGGAGGAGAGACAGAGAAAGAAAGAATGTGTGAAAGACAGCCGGATGGATAGAGCCGCTCCTGGGGCAGGGGTGTGGGGTGCCTGGGCCTATTGGGCCTCCTGCTGCCTCCCTGAAAGGGGAAGGCCTGGTGGACCAGGTCTGGGGTGCAGGGAGGCTCCCTCGGTCCCACCCAGCAGGTTGGAGGATCCTGTGTCCAGGATAGGGCCCCTCCGGCCAGTATGACCCCCTGGGGTACTCCATAGGGTATGGGGGTATACCAAGCGGGGCCCCCCGCGGGGCTATGCTTCCATGGGCAGCCGTGGGCTCTACCTTTGCGCGCTTTCTTCTGCAGCTTCAGCGTGTCTGAAGACTTCTTCTTGATCTCGTGCCGGGCTCGTTTGTATTCTGTGCAGGGGATGAGAAAGGAATGCTGTCATGTGGGGCTCCGCACGATGGGGACAGGAGGCCCCAGCCCCAGCCCCGGGCCCACCTTTCGCGTGGTCCTTGTCCAGCTGGTTGGCTGACTTCTTCCAGTCCTCGATGCGCTCCTGCAGCGGGTTGATGAGGCTCTCCAGCAGCGCGCTGTGGGTGGGGTGTGAGGGTCAGGGCCACCAGGGTACGGTCTCACTGCGTACCCACTCCCGCCCACCCGCGGCGCCCACTCACTTGGTGAATTGCCGCAGCTTGGTCTCGATGCTGCGGTGGCGCATGCACATGCGCGTGAGCGCTGAGCCAATGTCCCGTGTGGCCCCTGGCGAGGCAAGCGGGCAGCGTGGGAAGGGGCCCGCCGGGTCTTCTGCAGTCCCAGCCTCGGCCACGAGGTGGCGCGCCGGCCCACGAAGGCCGCGCTCGCAACCCGCGCCCCGCCCCCAGCACCAATCGGTCCCGCGATGGATGGATCCGTGCGGGGGGGGGGGGGGGGGGGGGGGGGGGGGGGATTTGAGCGGTCCTCAGTATTTGCCGCGACTCTCCTCTCTGCGGGACCAAGGCCCTGCCCGTCCCGGCGGTGCCCGCCTGCTGCAGCTGCGGGTGTTCTGGTGGTCAGGCCAGCGCTAGAGGCTGTGCAAAGGGCCTGCCCAAATCCCCTCCAGCCCTCCCGGAATCTCCTCCAGGTGCCAGAGGCAGGCGTGAGAGTGCAAGGGCCCGCGCGACCTTATTTCTCACCACCTGAAAGTGAGAACTACTTGAACTAGAAGGCAGAAGAGATGCCAAAGCCAACGGGGAGTGCTTGCCTGCCCCCGTGTGCTCTAAGACAGGCAGATGAGGGGGTGAGACGCCATAATCAGACTCACTGTTACAGAAGGCTGGACAACTGTGGTCGAGCTGGCGGCCCATAGCAAGAACAGAAGCCCCCCTGCCCGCCCCCGTGTCATCCCTGTCACCGTTCTCCCACTCTTGCTTGTATGCCGCTAGTGATAAGAGGCTCACTCTCTACACAACCAGCCCATTTCATTAGGGAACAGAATTTAAGGTCCCACCTCTGGGCTGGGTGTCCTCTCCCTCACTCATCCTCCACTCAGCCTTTCCCAACCTGGGGCAAACCCAACCTCCAGCCACACCCCCTCCCCACCTCGGGTGTTGGTGGCCATGTCGGCCACTTTCTGAAAGGCATCCAAGAAGGCCACAGCAGCCAGCACAGTGGTCCTGGGGAGACAGAGAGTGGGATGTTCTGTGGGTGAGGTGTCCTCTCCGCTGCCCATCCCCTCCCCAGCTGGGGCACCCTCAGCAGCCTCACCTCAGCTGGGAATGCAGCTTGGTGGCCTTGGAGTTGAAGTCTTCCCAGATGGGATAGGAGCTCTGCCGGGGAGATGGGAGAGGAAATCAGACACCATGGATAGGCTCCCCACACGCCTCCATCCAGACTCTTGGCAGTTTCTGAGAGAGTGGCCCCGCCCCATGGAGAGGGAGGCCGCTGGCCCCTCTGGGATGACAGAAGACCAAGGTCAGAGCCATGGGACATGAGGAAGGCCTGGCCCTGGGAACAGGTGTTTTTGGTCATTCCTCCCTCCCTGTCAGGAAGTCTGGCCTAATGTCTACAGCGGCCACCGTTTTGGCCCACATCCTCCCTCAGGGGAGACGGAAACAGAAATGGCAGGTCCTGTACCCTCTGGGCTCCCCTGGGTTCTGGCAGGGATTCTGGGCTAAGCAGCATGAGGGGCACTGTGTCCCTCTGGACACAGGTGACGTAGTCCACATGACACGAGGGCAGGGCTCAGGCATGCCAGGTCTCAACTGGGGGCCCCCACCCTGTGCTCCGGAAGCTGCTACCAGCCAGGCCACCCATCCATCCCAGGCTAGCAGCAGTGATTCCCAGGTCCAGGGAGGCTGTGACTGCTGCAGGGCCCAGCCAGCCCGCCCGGGACAGCCAGGCCCCAGGCTGAATGGGGCCTTGTGTGGCCAACAGAGCCACCTTTCTCCACCCCCGGCTCCCCTCCCCTCCTGGGGACACAGTGTGGCCTTTATCCCAGCCTGGCCCAAAGCTCTGAGTTGGGAGGGGGTTTCCCAGTAGGGAGGCTGGACTCTTGGCGACCAAGTTGTCCAGTCTGATCAAGGGGCTTTTCTGGCTAATGGGCCTTCCCATGGCTGTCGGGTCCTGGAGAAACCTCAGCCGTGGCCTGATGGCCTTGTGGAGGTCCTGATGCTTGAAGGGGAGCCCAAGGCCAGCAAAGCACCAGCCCCCAAGGGCCTCTAACCCTCCTTTCCATGTAGGATGAGGTGCTGGGGAAATAAGGAAGGCAGAGACCCCAACCCTCAAGGCTTCAGAAGGAGGCTCTGCCAGACTGGAACCCAGGGGCAGGTTCGAGATAGCTTCTCTAGCTGAGGACAGCCTGCAGGGGTGGAAAGGAAACACAGCAGCTTCTGACAACCTTAGAAATTCCCTCCCTGCCCAGCCCAGCCCAGCCCCGCCAGTGCCCAGGGAAAGCAAATATTTGAGAAGTTCACACAGGCTGGAGAGGAACGTGGGTGCAGTTCAGGGTAAAGGAGCCCGGTAGGTTGCCCCTGGAAATCCCAAGGAGCTGACCCTCCCCTTGGCACCCTCAGGAGTCTTCTGAGGGGTGGCAGCCTCACACCACCTCGGCACTCCAGCCCCGAAGCCCTGCTAAGACCTCCAGGGAGAGGAGACAATGCTGAGGGGACAGGGATCCAGAAACAGTCGTCCTGACCTCCAGGAAACCTTCTCAGCTCCTCAGCAGCCTTGGAGCACAAGGGACTGGGAGAAGCTGGGGACAGACAAGTTCCTACCCCATTCAAGTCCTTAGGCTGGGGCCCGTCACTCCAGCCTCCAGCCGGTCAGGCTCACTGCATCCCAGACCGTCACACCCGCAGCTCTCCCAGTGCAGCGGGGACAAGACAGGACTTGGGGGAGGCCGGGCCCGGCTCCTCCTCAGCAGAGGGACCTGAGCACCTTGGTCTCTGAGGACCGAAGCAGCCAGTGTCCCTGGGGAGAGTCCTCAGTCTTCACCTGGGCCCCTGCCCTCACCTTGGCTGTGCCGTGGCTGTCGGGCTCTAAGACTCTGGGTCACTACCACTAGTGACAGCGACTGCCACTGCTCGTCAAGTGGCTGTGGTAGGCCGCGCACCCCGCGAAGACCTTTTCATTGTGTGGTCGCGTCGGATCGGGTATTTCACAGGGCAGTCCTGTGAAATAAATCCGGCTGTCGCCCCCACTCTATCGTTCAGGAAGCTGAGACTCAGAAAGATGAACTGACTTGCTAAAAGCCACCAAGTGGGAGGGGCAAGATCTGATCCCACGTCTGACGAGTCACTCCACCGACTTCCAGGGGTACAGAGAGATGAACATCCGGGCAGCAACGGTGGGAGGCGATGGGAACTGCAGGGACGGGAGAAACGCCCTTTCTATCCCCAGTGCAGTGGGCTGTGCTGGAGGGGAGAGGTCACATGCTCACCACTGGAGGTGCTCAAGTGGACCGGACAAGACTGACGCAGAGGCCGCAGGACTCCCGGCCCTCGGAGACTCTGTCTCTGACCTGGTGGTGGTTTTAGTCCCGACACGGGCTGTCTGGGTGAGCGACCCATGCTGTGATCCCTGAGAGAGGGCTTTTTGGGTGACCCCGGGCTAGGGCCCCTCTCTGAGCCTCAGTTTCCTCACCTGTCAAATCGGGGGCGGGGAACCGCACCAGGGGTCAGTGTGGAGACTCACGGAGGCAGGGAAAAGGAAATGCACAGCACAGCGCCCAGTATACAGTAAGCGCTCAGTTAATGCTGGCTAAAAAACAGGGGATGCGTGACCCCTGCCTCTCTGAGAGAAGCCCCTCCCACCCGGCGGGGCTGACGTCCAGGACACACTCCCCACTCTTGAGAGGACAGGCCTAGTTTATGGCCCCATTTTCTGGATGGGTCAGTGCTGAGTGGAGGCCACCTTCACTCATGTGGAAGGTGTTTCACCCGCCCGGTCCTGCCATCTTGGGCAAGTCCCTGCCCCTCTCTGGGCTTTGGTGGGCGGCATGGCATCCAAGAGGCATCAGAGTGGTTAAATGAGGCACAGAAGGCAGGGGAAGCTCCCGAGGGCCCCTCTCCAACCCTCGGCTGTGCCCTCCTCCCGGCCCTCAGGCTCCAGGTGCAGCTTGAGGAGGCTTCACTCCCCGCTATGCTGCCACCCCCAGCCAGAGCGTGCGCTTACAAGGGGCTGTCCTGGGGCTCGTGGACATGCCGTGGACAGGCCTCGGGGGCAAGTTCAATCTCCTCAAGTCAGCCGCCTTCCTCTATGGAAGCCCCTGCTGCTTCTGTGGCTCAGATCACCGAGGGAAATGGCCAGAAATTGTACCCCCCACCCCCTCCCGCCCCATGCAATCCAGGGGATGGACCTCCAGGTGACCCAGTCCCCTGCTCTGTCCCTGGCCTGAACACATGCACGTGTCATAGGTGAGTATCAGTACTTGACATCACCCCAGGTGAAACCTTTCCCAGTTCGCCTCCACAAGTCAGAGAATCCTGCCTGCAATCTGCTGTAGTCTGATCCCAAAGTCCCTTGCAAATTGCCTGGAAAGGGAGGGAGAGTCCTGCCCCTCTTCTCTGAGCAGAGAAGCTGCTGCTCTCTGCAGTGTTACGGGGAGGCTGCCAGCGGGAGGAGGGTGTGGGAAGGTCCCATTCTCTGCCAGCCCTGGGAGTAGCTGGGGGGAGGGTGGTCCGGGCTGCCTGGTCCCAGGAAGGGATCCCAGTGCCGGGCCTGTGACGTCCACAGCACAGGAGGGCCTGCCGAGGGCAGCGAGGCCAGAACTTCTGAGGGCTGGCAGAGGGGCTCACGGGTAGAGTTGCAAAGGATGGAGGTCTCGGGGGAGCACCCTATGGTGGGGGGTGGGGGACGCCTATATGCTGCCAGCCCTGTGGTCCAAGGTGAGGATGGCCTCAGGCCTCTTCTGAGGGCTGGGGCTGCTCCCCTGGCAGCACTGGGAGCCTCTGGTGGAAGGGCCCGCCTGGGCACTGTGGGGCTAGCTGCACCCGTGTGTGGTATGGCCTCCTGGGCCTGTGAGGTCACCGTGGGATTCTGTTGTGTACTTGGGAGTGTGCGATAGGCTTCAAAGGTGGGGGCTCTCAGGTGGGGGCTCTGAGGAGTTCACGTGAAGAGCCCAGTGCTCTCCCCCGCCCCACAATCCTGCCTCAGAGGAGAAGCGTACTAGCGTTGTTCCTCTACCCCCCCCCCCCCCCCCCCCCCCCCCCCGCGGCCTCCCACCGCCATCCTGTCACTGGAGCTCGAACCCCTCTCTGCCTAGTCAGTCTGGGCCAGGCCTGCTAAACCCTGGCCTCTCTGGGCAAAGGATCTCTCTTGCTCCGCGGATCAACAGAGAGGGGTGAGGTCAGGGAGAGTCGGACAGTCTCCTTAATGACCTTGAGCCATTCCCAGGCCTCAGTTTCCCCACCTAGCGAGCTAATGGTGGGCCAAGAGTTGGTGGCTGGCTCCTGTCTGGTATTGGCCAATCAAAGGCTGGGGGGTGGGGACCGGTGCTGAAGGTCTGGGATGGTAGTAGGCTCCCCCTTGGGGTTGCTCCAGAAACCCGAACCCTCTTCCTTTTCCCCCCCCCCAAGGTGAGGACAGAGGCCTAGGGATGCAGAGACAGTCAGCTTGGAGACCTTGGAGTCCTGCAGCTTCCTAGGGCCTGTTGCAGGAGATCTGGGGGTTGGGGGTGGGGGTGTGGGGGGGTGGTGGCAGTCACAGGGTCGAGAGCGGAGACCGAGGCCGGCGGAGAAGGAGTTAATGGTTCTCCGCTTTATTATTTTTCCCTGCTTTGGCGGTGACAGCATTGTCTGGGCTCCAGGGCCGTCGGGGCGGGTGTGGGGGTGGGGGGGGGGCTGGGGAGGGTGCACAGTGGTGGTAGGGGGCGGAGGCCGGCGAGACCCCGGACCCATTAAATTTAAGGCCTTAGGGTCGACCCCGGAGCGAAAGCCCATTCATGATTTGGGGGTTGGGGGCGCAGAGAGCCCGCGTGTGCGCAGGCTCCGGTTGGGACCCCACGGGGGCGCTACGACCCGGGCGACCTCGGGTACAGACCAGGGGCGCCGCACGGACACCCTGACACACAAACACCCACACCCCTTCAGACGGGCGCCCCGAGACCCAGGCGCACAGCAGACGCAGGCCGGACACGTTCAGACAAGGACACACACACATCGCGGCGCGATGCCCGAATGCCCGCCGTCACTCGTCCCCAGAGGGGACCCACATCCGCACCCGCGCGCCCGCGGGGCGGCCAGCTCCGCCGTACCCCGTTACCTTCATGTCGTTGACGATGGCCTGAAAGAGCCCGCCCAGGGCGCCGCACTCCTTCTCCGCCGTCTCCATGCTCGGGCCGGGCCGGGCGGCAGCGGCGACGGCGGGCGCGGGCAGGGGAGCAGGGCGCCGGCAGCCAAGGGAGCCGGGCGCGGCGGGCGCTCGCTCCGAGGCCGGGCCGGGCCTCCGCCTCCGGGCGGCGCTCAGCGGCCGGCCGCGCGGAGCTCCGGGGTGGCGGGCCGCGGCGGGGCGGCGCGGGCCATGGCGCGGCGGGGCGGGCGGGCGGCGCGGGGGGCGCGGCGCGGGCAGCTGGCGGCGCGGCCTCGGCGCGGGGACTGGAGCGGCGGCGGTAATCCGAGCCGCCGCGGCTCGGGCGTCACGTGGGTGCGGCGGAGGGAGGACCGCGGCGGGGGGGGGGGGAGTTGGGGGGGGGGCGGCGGCGGGCGAGGGCTGTGGGAAAGGCCGGCCGGGCGCAGGCCCATTCAGCGCCGGAGCCCGGCTTTGAAACTCGAGCCCAGGCGCAGCCAGAGTGGCCGGGCGAGCGGGGCCGGCGGGCGCGGGCGCCACCACGGGCCGGGGGCGGCGCTGGGGCGGGGCCCGCCCGGCTGCCTGACGGGAGAGGACCGGCGGTTGGGTGCCTGCCTCCCGGGAAGGGGCTCGGCACCACCTTCCAGCCCGTGGCCTCGGGCCGGGGTCTTCCCGCGCTTTTAGCGGACGGGCGGAGGGCTGGGCTCCTCCGGGCGCATCCCGCGGGCGCGATACACGACACACAGCGGGGGACGCACGGGCGTCAGCCCGCTCTGGGACATTTCGTCCCAGGCACTGGCGAGTTCGGACGCTCCTCCAAAAGCTCTTTGGCCGCTCTTTCAGGCGGTGCCGAAGCCGCTCGCACGAGGGTCACCAGGCTGAGCTTTTAGGGTAGTCGTTACCTGGTCGGGCAACCTGCTTACTCGGCAGTGGGGGCGGGTGTTGGACCAGCTGAGCAGAGGTGGGCTGCCGTCCCCAGTCCCCGACGCCCGGGTACACGTGCGTGGAGACGCACGCGTGTTCACGTGGACGACGGGTCCAGTACGGCCTGTCGTCCTGGAGACTCCAGGCAGGGAAACCCACCCTCGCCTCGCAAGGGGCCGGGGGCCCAGAGGGCAAAAGCTCGCAGAGCTCATTCTCCCAAACTCCAGGGACCACCCCTAGAGCCACCTGGGAGCTCATTAGGCCAATTAGACGCTTCCCAAAGCCTGGAGTCAGGTGCTCTGGCCTGATGGTGTGTGTTGAAGCTTATTTAGCCAAATCAAGGGGGTGGGCACCTGGAAGGCCTCTTTCCCTCCCTGCACTGGCCTGGCTGGGCCTTCCCTTCCATTTCCTGTGATGCGCTGCGTGCAGTGAGCGCCCTTTCATTCCGAAACTCAAGATTTGGTTTTGTTCAATGTGGACGTGGGGCATCACCATGGGGGAATCTGGATGGAAAAGTCAGAGTAGGTGCCTGGGAAGGTAGGGTTCAGGGTTCCAGGCCAGCCCAGTGCTTGGTGGTCTCCAGGAAGGGGTGCATCCTAGAGGTGAGAGCTGGGACCCAAGGACACACCCATCAGGGACTGTGTAGTGACCAGCCTTTCCAGGTGCAGCCAGCATTCCCTGGGGCCACCATGAGTCCAGCACTCCAGGGCAGGCAAGAAGGTCCTGGAGCATCTGCGGTATCAGGCAGGGAGCAGGTGCCCGTGGGAAGGAGCAAGCTGGTGCAGGTTGAAGGTTTTCTGTCACTTCTTTATTGGGGCAGGGGGGTGTGTCATTCATATGGACTTCTGTGCTGGCCTCTAGTTGCAGACAGGTATGCATACTCCTAAGTACACACATCACTCAAGGCCAGGGCTCTGGTGGGCTGGAGAGGTCAAGCTCTTTTACAAGAGGATATTAGAAAGAGACCAGTTCCAGAGAATGGGTGGTGTCTGAGGCTTTGGCCCACCCGGGTGGGAAGCCAGCTCTGTCTGAATGCCAGGGTGCAGCTGACAGCACTGGGGGCCCAGGGGGCTGGGCTATGAGAGGAGCTTGGATGGACAGCCTCTGTCCCCCCAACCCCGCGCTGGTGGCCAGGCCCAGCCCTGCCCTGCCCTTGAGGCAGGTCTCCGAGCTCCTCAGGGAGCCCGAAGACCCCAAATGCTCCGTGGGGCCACTCCTTGGGCCCTTCTCCAGTCAGGCATCAGAGGACAACCCTCCGGTCCAGGTGGTCCCCACGCCCGCTCCGCTGGTGCCTCACTTCCAGGTGTTTCTTCTGGACCTTCTCAAAGTGCTGCAGCAACTCTGCATAGTCAATACTGGGGGAATCCGCTTTCTGCGACTTGGGAGCTGCCTGCGGACTGTCTCTGGGAAGAAGGAGAAGGGCTCAGTATCAGTCTCAGCATACATGGCAGGGAGCTGGGGGCAGGCAGCGCTGGGCATAGGACAGGGAGGGTCAGGGCAGGGTCACAGGCTGATGGAGCTCAACCTTGGCGAGTCTGTCTGCCTCAGGCCCGGTAACCCTTGCCCAACAGCCCCAAAGTAGGGGAGCCTCATGAACATCCCCTCCCCCTCAGCTGCTGGGACCAGTCAACACTGCTGCTTGGATATGGCCTTCAGTCTGTGGGCTGACGACCGGGCCCAGAGCAGGCATCGCATTGGGAAGCATTTCCTGTTTACGACTGGCTCCCTTTGGGGTGAAAGCCAGGGCTAGCAGCCAGCCAGGAAGCCAGCTGGGGCCTGGAACAGGGTCCAGGGAGGAGGGGGAGGAGGCAGCCTGGCCCTTTCTCTGGGGGCCGGACTAGGCCTACAGACAACAGGGATTGTCTACTGCTGAAGAGTCTCTACTGGGCCTTCAGCTTGGCAGGACATCTCTTATTGAGTGTTGGGGTCCAGAGGCCTGCAGTCATTCCCTGTCCCTGGAGAAGGAGAGCTGGTCTCACCACTGGGCGTGCTGACGGCTCCTACAACTCCTGCTGCGACCACCCTCCCCGGTTGCTCTGTACAGCTGCACAAGTTGTGCAGCGCACAGCCACAGTGTACCTGATGCTCCCTAGAGTTGTGCGGCGTAGTAGTCCTGTTCGGCTTGTTCCTGGGGACCAGGTCCCCTTGGGTCCCTTCCCATTATAACCATCCCTTCGGCAAAGTCTCATGAAAGAGTCTGTTCCTCTTTCATTTTAGCCTCACTGGCTTGGGAAACAGATGTGGGCTGGGGAAGTATTTGCTTCTAGCCCCTGAGACCTAGTGGCCCTGGTAAGGGGGTCTCATGAAGGCTGTGGGCCGTTCACGAGAATCCCAGGGCCCTGTGAGTTCACAGGCTCCAAGAAGCAGCTGGGCACAGGAGCTAGAGAAGCCTGGATACGACCACTTCCTAGCTATTTGGCCTTGGGCGTGTGACTCAGTTTGCTCATCCGTAGAAGGGGACTGCCACAGGGGGCCACTCCACGGTGGGGGGGTGAGGGTGGTTCATATTCAACATATAAGAGCTTAGCCTGGTGCCTAGCCCCAGCCTAGGTACCTCATGGGCAGCCACTGTGGCTATGACCACTATGGCCCCCTGAGGTGAGGCTGGCCAGGGTTGAGCAGCTTGAGGCCTGGGGTGCATCAGTGGCTCAGTACATTTTGGGGGAAACACGATGGCGCTTCACCTAAAGGAAACCCTTACCAATGAACTTGGCCCCTGACAGACATCTCTGACCATTCACCTGGCTGCTGGGGCAGGACCAAGGGCAGTGGGGGCCCTCCCCATGGTCAGGATGCCATCTGGAAGCTTGGAGGTGGCCCCCTGCACCCCTACTCAGTGTTGTTCCCTTCCTGTTGAAGATGTGCCATCTGAAGACACCTTGGATGGTGCCTTGGCTGCTGCTTTCCTGGGCCTCAG
This sequence comes from Panthera leo, assembly GCF_018350215.1. Lineage (NCBI taxonomy): Eukaryota > Metazoa > Chordata > Mammalia > Carnivora > Felidae > Panthera > Panthera leo. The sequence continues at coordinate 48,273,139 of NC_056693.1, read as the reverse complement.
GCAACATTAATTCAACAAACATCAAGAGAAGCTAGGTGGGGCCCACTCTAGGGGCAGCATTCTGGACTCTGGCTGCCGTATTCAACTTCCCTGGGAACAGGGCACTATCAGGTGTCACCGCCTGGGCTTCTGGGGAGGCCGAGGGACACCCTGCGGCTTACAGCTCTAGCCTCAGGCAGTGACCAGGTGCCGCCCCAGCCGAGTGGGTGAGATGCGGGAGAGATCTGCAGGCCCGGACACGTGAGGCCAGAGCGGACACTGGAGTATGCCGTTGGATGCTGGGCGTTCGCGGGTCTGTGTGCCATTCCCCTCAACACTACTGACAAGCACAGGCATCTGGTCCAGAGGCAGGACTGAGATTAGGGGTTTCCATGGAGATGCCGGCAGTGGGCAGCAAACCTGGGTGATGTGCATAGACGTGGCCAGGGAGGCGCGGGGATGGGGAGGAATGGGCCATACCCTGCACTCTCTGGATGATCATGGTGGCAAGCGTTGCCCTCCGTGACTCAGCCTCTCTTCCTGGATCCCTCCTGGCCTGAGATCTTGCAAGTGGGGAGGAGCATGTCCCACGGGGGTAGGCCAGGGCTCCTCTCCCTGCCTGTCACAGTGGGCATGGCTGCTGCTCAGGCCCTTCGAGGTCTGTTTACAACGCTCCTCGGGCAATCAGTGACTGGGGGACACCCCGCCAGCAGTGGAGATGGGATTCCAGAACCCAAAGCCAGCCCTGTCTCCTGCCACCCCACCCATGCACCTGTCACCAGGCTAATGCTGACAAGCGGCCCCAGATTTTCTTCAGAGGTCCCCTCCTGCCTCACTGAGATAATCTCTGGGGAGTGGCCTGGAGACCTGAGGGGGCCAGAGTCTCCGAGGCCTGCTGGTGCCTTGAGCACATGGAATGAGGGATGGGCAAGGGGTGCAGAACCCCCTCCCCACAACTGACCCAGCTGCTTCCGGCTTGCAGGCCTGTCAGGCAACCCAAAGCTGTCTTCCAGCTGCCTGCCCCTCCCAGGGCTGTGACTGTACTCTTCCTCCTCTCCAGGGTGTGAGCCGTCCCTCTGTGCCCAGCGTTGCAATCTGACCCCTCTCCCAGCTGTTCTGGAGGCCCCTTCCCTGCCCGATGTCTCCCTGCCTATATCTGTGACACAGCTCTTCCTAGGTTCTTGCAAAGAACCGCTGGGAACCCAGGGCCTTGAGGGCTGGGCAGAGCCTCAAGCATCCATTTGGTCCAAATGCTCATTTACGAATGAAGAAACGCAGAGCCAGGAGAGGGGCTCGTCTAAGTTCACAGGGCAAACCCTCAGCAGAGCTGGGACCAGATCCTAGTCCAGGCCTCTGAACTGTCCACTGGCCTACAGAATCTCCTACCTAAGAGGCCTCAACCCCTTGGCCCAGGACTTCTCTGACTCTGGCCATGGGAGGCTCTGAGAGAAGCCATTTTCCTCAGCTTCCCTCTGCAAACTTGTACCTTGGCCTGGAGCATGCAGGGAGAGCTCCTACCACCCTGAGCTTTACTTCCCCACCCTAGACAAGGAGATGTCATGTGCAGAGCTCTGACAGGAGAATGGCCCTTAGCCTCACAGGGTCTGTGACTTGGCCCAGGGACCTCCTTCAGGAAGGCAGCCTGGCTGGGGGTGGGGGTGGAGACAAGAACCAAAGGTCACAGGGAAGCAGCTGTTCCTGTCTCCTTCTCCCCTACCCCTGCACCAAGAAAGGAGGAATCCTGAGTGCCTGCCAGGGTAACCCTAACACCCACTGGACATCGGAAGTGCTGGTGCAGGGGCCAGGCCAGTGAAGCACGGTGTGGCTTCAGGGCCTCTGTGTCCCAGGAGCTGGAAGTATTCTGGCCAAGGGATTCCAAGTGCAAAACCCACCTCCCTGCTCCCCTGGGGATTACTTGGGTGTCACTAAGAGCAGCTGGGACAGTGCCTAGCCCTGTCATCCCAGAGCACTGCTGTCTGGAAAAAGGGGTGGAACAGGCCAAGAGCTGGGCCTTGGCCTGGGGGCCACACCTGCTCGGGGCTCAAGCCCCTCCAGCCAGCCTAGAGTGGCCAGCCTGTCAGGTGGCCCACACCCAGCCTCTGGAGAGGCCAAGCTGGGTGGGAGGGGTGGTGGGAGTCTAAACCCAGTGCTATGGAGGCACAGGGGCTGGGGTCAGAGGCCCTGCGTGTGAGACACGCCATTTCAAGGCTGCCTGCATCAGTCCCAAGGGCCCAAGGCCGAGGCCCTTCGCAAGAGCGAGGTGCCAGGCCTGCCAAGTGGCTCTAACAGCCTGGGAGGGAATTCTAGACACACAGGGCATCTGATGCAAGCTGGGTGCGCTCCATTCAGCGTAAATCTTCTCAGTGGCTCTGCTTGTTTCCATGGCGACCTGACAAGTGAAATTTTCCATCTCGAATGCCAAATGCCTGTGGATGAGGCAAAGCCTCCAAGGGTTACCAAATATAGACACGGCCCAACAGGCTCCGGGGGCCGGGCCAGCAGCGGGTTCGGGGTAGGAGCCTGGCTGGACGCCCCCCACCCCGCAGGGCTGCAGCCCTCCTGCCCGGAGTCCGCCTTGCTGGCCTCAGGGTGGAGGTGTGCCCAGGTCCCATTCTTCCCACGGGCAGGGTCAAGCAGCGTAGCCACGGTGCCTCTGTGTCCCAGTGAGGCTGGGGTCTCTCTGTGGCCCAGGTTGGAGCCTCTGCCGTAGATGGGGGCAGTGGCGGGGAGGACCGCCCGAGGCCCGGCTCTCACGCCTACTGCTGCAGGACTGGGCACCGTCTCTGACCCAGGACATGAACTCCTCCTCCTGCAGTCTCCCTCCAGGGGCCTCTGTCTGGGTGATTCTGGCAGGCCCTTTCAGTTTTTAGATTAACTCAACCCTGATGGCTGGGAGAAGATCTTGCTACTCTCTACCACCTCGCAAACACTCGCAGAAGCCCCCAGCCTGGTGCTTTAAGAGGCCTGAGTGTAAGTGGCCACGGGGTGGCCAGTCTCCGCAGTGCCAGAGGGACGTGATGCCAAGGCAAGGGAGACCCCTCGCGTGCCGAGTCCCTCTGGCCTGGCCTCTCCCAGTGGCGGAGGCCTCTGCCTCCCGTGGAGGCGGAGGGCAGCGGTCCCCCAGCCCGGCACTCACTCAGTCTGCAGCAGCTCGGGGTTGGGCACGCACTGTAGCCGGTGGGAGAGCAGCTGGAAGGCACTGCTCTGCGGCAGCAGCATGAGCAGGCCATAGAGGGCCTTGATCAGGTACGGGTTGTTCTTCACGTCCAGCAGCTGCAGGCGCAGATCTGAGGCAGGGCAGAGGGTAGAGGTCAGGGGTCAGGCACTGCCCTGGGCCACACCTCGGCCTGCCCGGGAGAGGGCCAGCCAGGTAGCTGTGGCTCAGAGAGGGGCAGGGGCTCCTCTACAGCCAGACATGCCTGCTCCCTCCTCCAGCAGCACCTCAGCCGTCCCCCGGATCTCGCCGCTCTTTCTTCCTGCCCACCCGCACGGCCGTCTGTCCCGAGAGTCGCCTCAGCCTGGTGACCCCCAAGCTGCCGGTCCTTGTCCCTGAGCCGCTACACTGACTGCAGCCTGGTGATGAGGGGGCCTGGGGCCTGTAGTGTAACAGATTCCCTGTCTGCTCTGCACGTGCCAGCACAAGAGAGCTATAAATAGGGTGAGCGGGAGAGAAAGACCGGATTAGGACAGCTTGAAGGGAGGGCAGGGTAGAAAAAACGCTCGTGTGTGGCGCTGAACACACACCAAACTCCAGAGTGTCTCGGTAGGTGCTTTTGGGAAGCCTCCTCAGACACCAGCCATGCCAGTACCCCACCAGATAGGAGAGGTGCCCCTGGTCCTGCCCAGCACCCGTCCCATTTAAAGGGGCCCACGCTTCCCTCCTCTGAGCCCCTCCGGGAGAATCACTGGCTCCCGCTTTCTTGTGTCTCTAAGGCCCAGTCCCAGGCATCCTTTGTGGAGAACGAGCCACAAACTTCAGAAGAGGCCATGTTACCCCGGCAGCAGCCGTGTAGGGGGTCTGGGCTGACGCTGGAGCCAGAGCAGTGAGGCCCTGCCCAACCCTCTCCCTACCCCAGGGAGCAGGAGCCACCAGTGGAGACGTGAGTAGACATCCCTGGGCCTGTGGGGTCAAGGCAGTCACCCCTGGGGCAGCCAGGCAAAGCAGGGTTGGGATGGGTGCTGGGCAGGACCAGGGTGAAGCTGCCGTGGTCGCTCCAACGAAGCCCTGGGCCTGGCGAGAAGGTGCCTGCCGTCTCTCCGGGGTCAGGCTGCACCCGGCCTCAGGTGAGAATGTGCCTGGCTGCCCCAGGAGACCCTTGGGGAAGTGAGATGTTGGGCCAGGGAACCACTTGGGACAGGCTTTGCTAAACTCTGCTGGGAACAGGGTCTCCCTCCTGCTCTCGTGTCTCCTGGGCATCCACCACCATGGGGCCTGGCCGCGTGGAGAAGCTCGGGCAGGTCAGAGGCGCTGCCAGAGGGCAAGGGCTCAGCCAACTGGCTCAGCAGGAAGGAGGCCACCGGCAGGGCCACCTCCCTGCTCGCCTGCCTGACCTAAGTAAGCATGCAAGTTTTATCCTGAGAGTCACCTACTCTGGGGGGCAAGCACCGTATGTGCGCCGAGGCGCCAGGAGCCGTGCTCTCCCCAACCAGCTGCCACTTTTGCACATTCAGCCTGGATGTTACAATCAGGGAGCTCCTGCCCAGCCGCTCCGGCAAATACTCTGCTCTGTAGAGAGAGGAGGGCGTGGTGCGGGGAGGGGTGGCTGCGAACAGCTCTGGGCCAGCTCCCTCAGCAGCGGCCTGGCAGCACTACTCTGGTCGGCCGAACCACCCCCCGTCGGGATGTCGTGGACCTTCAGGTGGGTTCGGCCATGCGCTGGTCACCTTGAGGCGCTTGTCCTGACACCATGTCTCAGTCCTATTGGACTGGACTCCCCAGACCTGATTGTCGTCCCCCGTCTTCCGTTCCTGACGTTCTAAGAAACACCCTGGGGTGAGTGCCCTCCCTGCCTCCCTCCCCAGAGGGAGCACAGCGGAGTCGGCTCCACCCCTGTCGCGCTCCAGAGGCCAGGCTCTTACATGTGAAGATGGGGCACTCGATCAGCTGCACCAGCTTATCCACCTCCGTGAGGAAATCCACCGTGACTTCCAGGTCCCCGCTGGGTGGGCGGGTCAAGGAAAGACTGGCTGGGATGGCCCCTCTCTACGAGGGGCCTCTGCCGGCTGGGGCAACCGGAGAGCTGGGAACACATGCTCTTCCCACTGGGGCCCTGGCTTTGTAGGTAGAGCCTGTTTCTGCCTAAGCCCGAAGGTACACGGAGGACATCAGTCACTCTGTCCCTATAAATGAGAAATGGCACAGCTGTCCCCCCCTGCAGGGGCACTCTGGCTCTGCTCTGTGGCTCTCTCCTCTGCGCCCTCCCAGCTCTGAAAGGCTCTTATCTCAGCCCTGCAGCCTGTGTTGGGGGGAGGGGGAGGCTGAGCGGGAAAGGTCTTGGTTCCTGCCTGAGTGGACGCTTGTCAGCAGGGCCAAGGTCAGGGCTGTGGCAAGTGTGTGGCCTGTGGTTTCTGGGCCACGCCAGTGGCCGAGAAAAGCAAATCTAGGGTGTGGAAGGAGAGCAGGCACCCTGAGGGAGTGAGGCCAGGCCACACCGACCCTTAATGGAGGCACCTTAGGGACCCTCTCTCCTTACCCCCAACTCATGGCCCGTCAGGAAAGGAGGCCAATTTTGCATCCTAAGTAGTTCTTCAATCCAGTAAGCTGCTTTACTGCACTGTTTTAACAACTGTGACCAGTCTGCCCATGGATGCCTTTCACAGGCCCTGAGGCGTGCTGGGGGTCTTCTCTCTTGCTGAGCCCTCTCCCCCAGCTGGCTTCTCCCCCTCTGGGTCACTGCCCAGCTGGGCCGTGGCTCTGTGGCCCAGGTCCCTGAGCTCCTCACCAGCAGTGCTGCAGACGCTAGAGCTCAAGCCCGCAGACCTCGCTTAGGTCAGCCCGACCGCGCCCCCCCCCCCCCCCCCCCCCCCCCGGGGCCCTCTCACCTAGGTGGCTCCATCAGCACCCGTCAGCACCAGGCTGGGCCCACTCAGCCTCGACGCCTGGCTTACAAGGTTTCTCCAGGGCCAGCTCCCCTCCACAAGACCTAGATGACCCCATCCGCTGCCAACAGTGCTCTCCCCAGCGCACCCCTGGCCACGCCCTCGGAGGTCCCCATGTCACAAGGCCTGGAGGCAGAGCACAGGGACGGGGTAGGAGTGTGGCGGAAAGGGAGCACTTGGCCCCCGCCTGTCCCTCAGTGGCTGGACGGGAAGGACAGTGAGAACGAAGGATACAACTTCTGGATGAGGTCATAGGCGTGCCGGTAGTTCTGGGTGAGGAAGCACAGGGACACCGTGGTGACTGGGTTGTGGCACCAGGAGCGGTACAGGCAGCAGAACAGGTTCTGGCTCTCCTGAGGAGGAAGAGGTGTGAGCGGCTGGCAGAGCCCCTACTCTTCCCACCCGGGGTCCTCACGGGGCCTGAGATCCAGGGGCCCTCGCCCAACGCCGGGGAGACAGCTCAGCACCCAGGGCTGTGTTTGGCAGCCCAGCTGGGAACGAGTTGTCACAAAGGAAATGCTGACAGCTCTTCCTCAGACCCTGTCATTACTCCCAGTCCCACAGAGCCACGTGGTGGTGGCTGTGAGGGCCTGGTCAGGCGTGAGCCCGTCCTCTGTGCTGGCATTTGTGCCCTCGGCAAAGAACGGTAATTGTCCTCCGAGAACTCTGTGGTCCTGGAGCCTGTGGGGCTTGGAGGGCTGTGGGGAGGGCTTGGGTGTGGGCAGGGAGGAAGCTTCCTCAGGGCCTGGGCTCTCCCCGGCAGCATCCCGTCTCATTTTCAGATGCCATCTCCTCCCTCTTCTGCAGCCCACCTGGCCCTCAGGAAGCGGCCCAGAGGCTGAGCCCACACCCTGAAGGGAGCCCCTGCCCTGAGGAAAATTCTTAAGTCCTCTGCGAATGTCTGGAAAGAACCACAGGAAGAAGGCAGAGGTGTGGCCTGGATCATTCCGAGCTGCCTGGCCCCAGATGCCCCGATGCAGGCTTGGAGGTCCTTGAGACGCCCGGAGAGGGAGCGGAGGCAGCGTGTGAGTTGGGAAGGAGGGTGTGGGGTGGAGACCACAGCCCGCATCGGGGAACGAAAGCCCTGGAGCCACCGGCACATCCAGGACAGTTCAGCCTCCTGCCCTTGGGCCGAGCGAGACCCTTGACCCAAGCGAGACCCTTGACCCGTGTCCCCCAGGATGACAGGATGGTGAGCGCCTCCGGGCTCTCTCTGATCAGCCCTGGTGGTTCCTTATCCGGAGCCTGAGCCGGGCAGTGCTGTGACACCTTGAATTAGGACAGGATGCCTTGTGAGACAGACATGTCTAACTGTTGGAAAGAGGGGACAGGGCCAGGGAAGAGGGCGTGGAGGCTAATAACCCCTGATGTCTGGCGACGCTGTCATCCAGAAACCTGACTCAGACAGCGTGGCATGAACTGCTGGGTCCCGGAACATGGTCCCAGAATCCAATCCACTCATTCTGCGAAGGGGCAGTGACCCCCTCGGACAGTGGGGTGGGTATGAATGAGTGGAAAACACACTGTCTTTGGTGGATCCGGAGGGCATGTGGACCCTAGAGTCCAGAGACTTCCGTGGGCAAGGATCTCCACAGTGGGTGGCTAAGGAAGCCACTTGGGACTTACTGCCACGGTTGCCACTTCCATGTAGCTAACCCAGGGCAGTCTGTAGTTTACACCCGACCCGGAGATCTGAGTTCATCCTGTCTCCTGTCTGCGAGCCTCCTGGGGCCTTGGGGTGGGGTAGCACGGCTGTGTGCCCGAGTGCATGCGGGATTAAACCCAGGGCCCGAGCCCATGGACACGGAGTACCAGGGTCTTCAGGTCCTTGAGCTGGTTTCTCAGCTGGAAGAGCTCTGTGGAGGTGAGCAGGATGGTGTTGAGGGTGTGGACCATGGTCGAGGCGAACTTGAGGTCCTCCTCTCGGAGCAGGATGTCCGCCATCGAGTGAAAGATGTTCTCTGCGTTCAGCAGGAGGCAGAGCTGCCTGGAAAACAGGCAGAGTAGAGGTTACGGAAACCTCTGGGCTTAACCTAGGAATCCCCTCTCGCGGCATCCTGAGGGAACCTGCTCTCTCCTGGGTTTGGCCTGGAACCTCAGCTCTGAGGCCTGTGGGGGTCACTGGGGCCTGGCTCTGTGCCTCCCAACACCGCTCACCCTGGCTCAGCAACTCCGGAGCCCCCACAGGCTGGATTTACCTCCCTTCCCTGCCCCAGGCCCCAAAATGGAATTCTGAGAGAAACAGTGGGCCTCTGCCTACCGATATCACCACAGAAGCTCCAACTTCCCTTTCCGATCTCCTGCATACCAGAGCAATGCCCCCCACATGCCAAGCTACTCCCTACCCTTTCCCACCTTTACTTTTTGGATAGAGATTATCTTCATGTGACAAAGAACACACGTACCGGTCATTCGTGTCCTCTGCCCTCCCCGTTGGCGTCAGGAACCTGTTTGTTTTGTTCGCAGCTGCACCCCCACCTGGAGTACACGGTGCCTGCCGGTAGCAGGGGCTCAGGGGGTGCTTGTGGGATGAACGAACCCTATGACAACCCCGAGTTTTCTCTTTGCTGCCTGGATAATGAAACGCTGGTACAGGGAGACAAAGTGACTTGACCAAGGGGCCAAGCTAGGGACTTGCTAGGGCCTCTTTTCCTTCCTGCCACCTCTTCTCTAGTAATAGTCTTGCAGGGAATAAGACTTGGGCTTCGTGCAAGAGTCTCCATTTTATTAAAAGGAAAACAGGAAATCCAGAGAATGGAGAAAAGGAGATTTTTCCAGGGTCCCTGGGCCAGATGACGTCAACAGTGACAGGCAAGTCTCAAGGACAGACTCGGAGGAAGCCTGGTGACCGCCCTAGTGTGCCATGGTGCCCATGGAGGGCTGGCCTTGAGGGTACGAGTGGGCCTTCCTGTCGGGAGTCCAGGGATCCCAAGGCTCCTTAAAAATCCAGAAGGGCAAACCAGGGAGCCGGCAGGTGGGGCTTGGAGGGGAGGGGTGTGGCCACTGAGCTCCTGACTGTACCAGCACGGTACCCCCTCCCATTTGGGGTTCAGTCTGTCCGCCTGTCTCCTGGTCTCTGCTTCTGGAAGTATACAGATTAGGACTCCAGCCTGTGGGGACAAAGGTCTGAGGCCTCAAGGTCTCGTGTGCTAAACGTGAATCACATTTGGAGCCAACATGCCTGAAACATGTCTATCCCAGGTCACCGAACTCACACTAAACTCTGCATTTATCAGGGTCTGGTTTCCTGCCTCCCTCTGAATACCAGCCATGCCTTGGGGCCAGACAGCAGAAGATTCTTCCCCACCCCCGGCTCCAGAAAAATCCCAGAGCATTTGGTAATGGAGAGGCCAAACCACGAAGTGCAAACAGTGGGCAGGCCGTCTCCAGCCCAGGCCCAGCTAGAAACGGCAGCCTTGGGCAAGAACCCACCAGAGAAGTGGAAACAAGGCTGTTGGGGGGTGGGGCTGGAGGGTGGTGTGGGAAGGGCTCTGTCATCACCTGGGTGGCTCCTGACCAGCTGGGTGACCCCAGTGTCTCTGGGCCACAATTTCTTTACCTAACTGGGGGTAATACCTGCTTGTACAGTGGTGGCTACTCAGAGGAGAGCTGCCGAGACCAGGGATGGCTCATGTGGGGGTACACGGTATACGGTGACTGGACCCTAGCTGGGGTGACAGCCAGCTCACAGGAGGAAGCCTGGCCTTTCTGTAGAGCACAGACAGCACTTTCCGTCCCCTCCTGAGCCTCCCACCCCCGGATAAGCCCCGTCTCCAGGGCTATGGGATAGAAATGTTCCAGGAGGGCAGGCCAGGGAGGAAGGGGAGCATTCTGACAAATGGTCACAAATGCCCGTCGGCTGCAGCTGCTGCCGTCTCCATGACAGAGGCCAACAGCTGAGGCTCTGCCAGGCAGCGCTCTCCAGGGACCGCGGGGCGCAGGGACCTGTAGCAGCCAGAGGGCCGGGGTGGCACTCTCACAAGAGGACAGTCGGGGAGGTGCAGGAGGGCAAGCAAAGGGGGTGGTGGTAAGGACAGGTGGGCGCCCTGGCCTCCTGGTGTCCCTCAGAAGCCAGGGACACTGATGCACTACAGAAGGTGAGGGATGATAGAGTTTTCTGGAAATGCTCTTCTCCTGCCACCCGTGACAGCACACTCTCCTGGCTTTCCCCTTCTTCAGCAACTGCTGCTCCTCTAGGGTTGTGCCGGTTCTGTGCAGGCGCACTGTGTCTCTCTCTCGTCTGCATCTCTTGGTGGCTGAGCCAGCTCCTCTATTTTCAAGGCTGTCTCTAGATCAGCAGCTGTCCAACGGGCATTTCAAACTTGGCAGGGTCACAGCACAACTCTTTGGGTCCCCCTAGGCCTCCGCCCCAGCCTTCCCCATCTCAGGAAGCGGTGTCACTGCTGCGGCCACCTAGCTGCTCCTCCCAAACCAAGGAAGGAGTCGTCCTCAATCCCCTGGCCTCTCTGCCCAGTGCGCCCGCCAGTCCGGGTATCTCTTCTGGTCAATTCCAAGCCGGCTCCTCACGGGTCTCCCTGCTGCCTCTCTCACCCCTACAGTCCACCCTCCCAGTGGACTGGCCATTGGGGCAAGCCTTAAAAAGTGCTAAACAGAGCACGCCCCTCCCCAGTGACTTCCCACTGGATCTAAACAAACATGGCATGGCTCCTTGCCATGCCTCCAGGATCTCACACCTTCTGGTCACTTCTCTTCAACTTCAGCTCTTAATATTCCTCCTTCACTTCTGGCATGCTGGCCCCTCGTGCTTTCCTTCTGTTCCTGACCTCTGCCCTGGCCTGGAAAAGCTCTGCCGAGGGACCAGCGCGTGGCCAGCCCCCTCTGGTCGTTGAGCTGTCAGCTCTAACTCCGGGCCGGGGGAGGCCTCTGTCCAGGGCTCATCTCCCACCAGCCCTTTCTAAGGAAAGTTCTGTGTCTTTTCTGAGCATTTCTCACTACCTGGATCATCTGACAGACTGTTTACAGGGTCCTAGCTGTCTCTCACTCTAGAATGTGAGCTACAAAGGGCAGGGCCCTGCTGTGACCTCATGACAAGGGCATGGCACTGAGTAGCTGCTCAATAACCACTGCTGAACCTTAGGGTATGGACGTGTCAAGGCCCGGCAATACTCCGGTGTGCCACTCCAGCTCGCTCCCTCTGCTCATCCTGGGCAGGCCCCTGCATGCTGTGCACAGGCCTGTCTGCAGAGAGCAGCCTCCCAGATGCTACATTTCCCCCCTTATCACCCAGGGCCTGGCTGCCCCGCCTAAGGAATGTGGGAGGCTAGTTCAGTGGAGACCCCTGAACCCGTGCTGTCGGGACACGGCAACAATACGTAGCACCAAGGAACCTCCCCCAAGCTCCACTCATGAAATCACCACAAGAGGTGAAGGGAGGGAAGCTGGGAAGACATACCCTGGAGAGGTGCAGCGGTGGGGGGCACACACCCCATCCAGCCTCAAGCCTCTGGATGTTTGCTTCAGCGGGGTTGTCTCCTCTGCCCCAGGAAGGGCTGTTCTGCCCCCTACCACTGTGGCTGGGGCAGGAGAGAGGGAGGTATGCAGAGGCAGGGGCTGTCTTGTCTTATCCAGCCTTTGCCATCCCATCCCAAGGTCACCCCAAATCGGGGAGAAGAAAAACAATTCCAAGACTGCTGGGACACGATGCCTCCAGAAGGCAGGAACAAAGAAATATTAGCTAGCTCACTGGAAGCTCTTAACCGCACGCCAGGCACCGTGCTGAGGGTGTTACAGGAGCCCCAGTGGGACGGGCAAGGGGTGATGTGAAAGAACAGCAGCTCCAGTCGCCGCAGGCTCAATGGGTCCTGGGCATCTTTGGGGGAGGGGACGGTGAATCTGGGGAGGTCAGCTGGGCCATACCCTGGAGAGTTCTGAATAGCTGAACAGGAAGAGGATGCTGATTCCTCTTCCTAAGTAAGAAGGTTGGGTGGGCACCCACTTTTCACTTCAACCTCGACTCCATGACATGGCCTGCAAAGGTGGCCTCCGATTCCAGAGGCCCAGCCCTAGGGTCCTCGTGTGTCATCTCGAGGAGTCCTCACACACCGGGCAGGGGGTACACCCGTCACTCCACACGGAGAGCACCACGCTGCCAGGCACACAGCTGATCAGGGGACAAGGAGCGGAGGATCCGGACCCAGAAAAGTCCACTTCCAGAACCTGAGCTCCTGTTCCTCTTCTGCCTCCTTGGTGCCCGTCCACGCCCCGTGGTGGCCTGGCAGATGGCCGCCTCGCAGGGCTGCTGAACCATCGCCTCTCTGTTGAGCCCCAGCCCCGCCTGAGCTGCCTGCCTGGCTCTCCAGCACAGCATCAATAATGGAACACAGCTTGCAAACATTAAACATTTGCCTGTACTTTTAATACTCACATTAAAGTGCTATTCATCATGAGACAATGGCTTGCAGAATGCTTGGGGATAAGGTAGAGAATGAGGCAGGAGGAATCCTACTTGGGGACCGGGAGGGAGCAGCCTGGAGGCCCACCTCAGGACAGGGGCCCACGTGTTTGCCTGGAGGTGGCTGTGGGTACGTAGCCAGAGCCCCACACATGGGCTCTGCCTCCCCCTCCTCCAGCCTCCTGCTGCCTGCCTGGGCAGCTGTTCCCCTACTTCTGGGTCTGGGTTCGTGTCGGGGAGGGAACAGTTCTCTTGGTCCCTCTGTTATATACCAGGAGCTCTCAGGGGAGCAGCTTGCTTCCGGCCTGATCCAAGACAGGGACCCTCACTTTCTCTTCCCTATTGGATTGAGAAGACGCCGCCTTGCCCAGAGAGGTGCCTTCTTTGGGGGTGACTTCAAAAGGCCAAGGCCTATGGCAGGGCCAGGGGCGGGCACTCTGGTGCAGGGCTGGCCTGGAAATGGCTGCACAACACTTGCCAGACCGGTGTGAGCTTTGTGTTGCCGCCAACCACTAACATTGGCCAAGTGTCCACGTGCACCAGACTCTGGCCCTGAATGGACACCGGCCACAGTGGCAGATGCTCTCCCCAGCCCCCTCTCCGACACCCACGCACGGCCCCTGCTTGAGGGGATGTGTGGGCCAGAGCAGGTAGGAGGAGGAAGGTATCAGGTGGCTCCAGAACGGCCAGAAGTCCCGCCCGTGAGGCAACAGCTGCTGCCCACCTCATGGGAGAAAGGCACAGGCAGAGGCCAGCCCCCACTAGGCCAATAGGGAGTCTGGCGCTCATCCTTCAGCTTGTCCTGGGAGCGGGAAAGGGGCCACATGCTGCTTTTCCTCTAGGGACCTGCTCAGGCCACCAACTCGGGCAAGGCCAAGACTTGATTTGGAGGATAAGACCTGCCCAGTGGCTTTGAGCCCCACCCTGCCCCCATCGGGGCCAAGTGCAGAGCAGGAAAGAAGAGGGGAACACTGCTGTCTGAGGGTGCAAGGTGGGGGCTGCTGCTGCCTCCAGATGCCTCTCTCCAAGTGGCCGGTCTCACTGTCACACAGTTCATTCAGTGGGGCTGGGCAGGGCATGAGGCACAGGGTTCAGCGCTGAGGAGGCCTGTTGTGGTAGTGGGAGAGGGGAAAGGGGGGGTGAGCAGTTCCCTTGAGGACAGATGCACCCCAGGGCCTGGGGAGGCACATGGCAGGGCCAAATGAGGGGGGTAGCTGGAGAGTGGGCTCTTCCCAGGGCCAGGCCCATGTGCGGGAGCAGGGGCCCGTAGCAGGGTGGGGGTCCTGGAGGGCAGAGTCCCCAGCCTGGGTACCCTTCCTGGGGAGGAAGCACTCTGGCTCCCTGCCACGCTGTGCTCTGGGGAATCTGAACTCTGCCGTGTAGATTCGGGGAAGATGTAACACTTCTTCCCATGACCCCGCTTCCTTGCGCCCTCTGAAAACAAGACCAGCAAGACTGTCACGGCCAGAAGCTGTCGCCCCTTTCACTGTCAGCCGATCAGTCCCGGCCCATTTGCAAGACGCGCACGTTGGCTCCCTCCTGGGGCTCTCCTCCTGCTCTGGTCCCCAAGTAAGGGCACGCTGATGCCCCCCACACCCCCGCCCCCAATCGTTCTGACACGGAGCCCAGAGCTGAGGGCCGGCCAGGGAGGCAGAGTGAGCTCATCTACACTCATGGGGTGGTGGGGGCTGCTGCCCTCCTCTCCCCTCCCCTCCCCTCTCCTTCCACAAGCCTGGCTTTTTAAAGAGAGACAAAAGGCAGAGGCAGACGATGTGTCTGACCCACGGAGGGGATGCCTGGGGTGAGCGCTCAGCCCAGAGGGCCCAGGAGCGCCCCCCTTGCCGGGTGACCCCACCGTGTTGGCTGTCATGCTGCTGGTGGGCACAGCCTGCCTCGATGGCGACTCGGCCCAAGGCTACCGGACAGGGTGAGGGCACCAGACAGAGTCAAAAGAAGTTTAAGGGGAGATGGGGGCCTTTCCCATTTTTGACTGTCCCAAACGAATGAGAAGGCTGCCAGTACAGGGACACAGAACAGCTGGCCTGGTGGGGAGAGTCTGGACAACAGCACACTTGAGTGGAAAGAGACGCCCATGTCGAGAGACGAGCTGGAGAACCTACCTCCTGCCCCCGACCTCCCCCAGTTGCTACTCATGCGCCATTCCTGCATTAGCCCTGCTGCCTCTCGGTGCCAACTGCCCCGCGATGAACACAGAACTCAAAATTAGTCTCGAGAGGGTGGGTCCCAGCTCTTTAATGCCCCCTCCCCCGTCTCCTGTGCGATCAAGGGGATGAACCCTCCAGACCCCGAGGAACCATTAGTGCCACAGGGGAAGCGGGCGATGTGGTCAATTCCACGGGCACCTCCTGCTGGGCCAGGCCCAGTAAGTGGCTTCCCTGATACAGACAGGAAGGTCTGCTTGTGGCTCCTACAACGGCCCACTGGACGCCACCCCGCCTCACCTCCACTTCTGTGCTATGGCATCAGGGGGCCACCTGGGGCCCCCAGGTCCGGCCCGGGCAGGTCTGGGCCTCCAGCCGCACCAGGCCGGGTGGGCCCTGGCCTGCGGCTTGGCTCTCTGGGGAGGGGATGGTCAGCTGTGGGGTCGCGCTCTGCTGGGGCCTGGAAGGTGACTGGGCAGGCAGGCCTTGTCCTAGCTCCTTTGCTGAGGCCGAAACTGGACGCTGCCTCTGAGGAAAGCTCACGGTGGGGTGGGCCCCACGGCCCCCTGCCGGGTGGCCTCAGGGCCAGGCCCACCGGGGTGAGGAACAAGTTCATATGCCTCTTGTGCAGGTGTCCTTGGCAGCAGGGCGGAGCCATTTCTGCTCAGTTTTCCCCTCTCCCTCCAGCTGGGCCTCCTTCATCTGCATCCCAAGCACCTGTGTCCTGATCAGGCCAACACTGTGCATGGGGGGACAGGCCTTCACTTCTCTACTCTGGCTGCTAGCTGGGGTCCGCATCCCCTCAGTGGTCTAAGGCCAAGGGGACATGGGCTTTCCTGGGAGATGCCTAGAGTCTCACAGCTGTAGCTCTGAAGTGGAGAGCATCATGTCAAGCACAGAAAACACAGGGGCCCGGAGCCATCACCACCATTCCCGCTGGAAAGGCCCCTCCCGCCCTGTGCCCGTCCCTGCCCGACAGCTGGGATCCTTTAGGAACTTAAAGGGAAAGCAGCTTTCAGGTCAGGGTAACTTAGAGTGGGGAGGTAGCAGTGGCCTCCCCTCTGAAGTTCAGAAAGCTCCAGAGCGTCACTGCCCCCACCTCTCCCCACCCCACACTCCTCTTCCCTTCCAGCTCCCTGCTTCCCAAGTATGAAAATTGTAAATCTGTTTTATTTATTTCAATCAATCCTCAACAGTGTGCCCCTCAGGGCAGAGGCAGCCATGGTAACCCTGCCAACTCATGCCTTAAAAATTCATCGTGCAATGTGCAATGTGTCTGATACGTTTAAAAGTTTCTTTGGGGGGGGGGTGGTGGGGATGGGAGGAGGCACAAGGACTTGTTTTTCTGGGTCTTGCTGGGAGCTGGTGGAAAGGCATGGAGGGAGGGGCACAGCACGATGGGGAAGAGGAAGAAAAGGGTCTTTTCTCTACTCAGGTCTCTGTTCCTCTATTAAAGAGCAGTGTGGCCAGGCTCCTGGGGGCCACAGACACCTGGCTGGGCTCATCCGGAGACCCCCCCCCCAGGGAAGGCTCATCTGGATGGGAGTGGCTAAGAAAACCATGGCCTCCTGGAAGCCACCTTGTTCTGAGTCAACCCCTCTCCAGGTTTGGGGTTGTCTCTAGGGACCAAGATGACAGTGGGGCAGAACCAGGAGAGGTGACTCCTGCCTCCTACACTGCCTGGGTGGTCAGGTGGCCCTTGCTGCCATGTGAGGGGCTCCACCTATTCCTCAGGACAGAAGCCGTCTCCTACACATGGCTCAGCTGACAGACTGGGCCCCATTTTCCTTGTGCTCTTATCAATCTGGCCAAGCCCGTCTCCCACTGTTCATCCATACAGAACTCTCTAGACCCCTTCAGGCCTTTGTTTGAGCTGTCCCCATCCAGGACCCCTGAGAGGGCCTTTACCCCTCTCCTGCCTCACCCTTGCTAATTCTCCACAATCTCCTTCCTCACTTGAACGTCTCCTCCTTAACCTACGCTTCCCAAGGCACAATGTGCCTGAAAGCGTACGAGGACTGGCCCAGGGCTGGGCCCCTGTGGGCAACGGGGACAGACACTTCCGGAATAGAAGATTAATTGCCAGGAGGAGAGAGGTGGCTTGGATTACTTCGGCTGTGGAATCTGGTTTGCATGAGGAACTGCATGCTCGGGCCCAGGGAGCAGGCTGGGCTTTGAGCCCTGCATCGGGGGTTCTGTAAAGAGTCTGGTTCTAGCTGAAGCACTTTGAGAAGGGGCCTCTGAGGTCAGATGAGCAGGTGTCTGACTTACAGACAAGGTCCGGGTTTGTGTCCCAGAAAAGAGGCTTCATCTTCTATCCCACATGGAGATACCCCAGAATATGGCTGGAAGCAGGTCAGATGGCAGGGGTGGGATCCTGTGCTGGAGGTTCTTGGGACACCACAAGACAAGCAGGGAAGACCCCGGGGGCCCGGCTGAGTTGTGTTGGTGCTTTTGGGAGGTGGGGGAGGTGGTATGAGCTGGAGGCCGCCCCTCCAGGCCTCCAACCCTCAGTGGGGGAAGCTCACAGCTCAGGAGCATTTCGATTTTGAACCCTGAGCAAGTGGAAAAATGAAAACAAAGGGAAGGGTCACTAAAGGGAATCCTGTTGTCTCCACAACAGTCAATTCCAAGAAACACTGACACACACCCAGCCCTCGAGAACGGCCGGCTCCCACCTTCTCCTGTCACAGAGGTTCCTGCCCAGTAACAGCCACACACAGCACACGCTTGTGAACGCTTTCTCTACACGGGGCAGGCCATGTACCCTGAATCCCATTAACGTGGGCCGGGTGTTATTTCAGCAGAGAATGAAAACGGAGCACGGATTAGAGCCCTGCCAAGGCCCCGTGTGGTGGCCCAGCCCCATGCGCTTAGCTGCTGCCTGGCCACACACCCAGCCCGTAGGTCTCAGGGCCCGGCTGCCACAGGTGCCGAGGCACAGGTTTTCTGGACGACAGATGGTTTGGGGGGCACCTTGGCTACAGATATCACCGGGCCCTCTGATGCCTGGGGCCTGAATTTCTCCAGAACCTTCCTGTGGCTTTGGGGAAGTTTATCTGCCAACCAGCTGCTTCTACCAGACCCTCAACCTGGGGCTACCTCTGTGGATGGCAGGCAATGACCACACCGGCCACATCTGGCCAGGACAGTGTTGACCTGTGCCCACACTTAGTTCTGACCTGTTGGGGTGATGGTTTTTCTCCTAGGGGTGGGTAGGAGGCAGAGTCAGGAACTGCACTCACAGCTCTGCCACCAGAACCCAGGCTCAGATCTGGTTGGTAGGGGTGGGGGTGACTCCATCAGCAGCTTCCCAGAAACCTCTGCTAGAAGCCGTGGCTCCTGAGTGTGGGTCCCAGGCCGGCTGTTGCCTGAGGTCTGAGGGGGAGGGGGAATGTCACTACAACGAGTGCTGGTGCTCTGACCACAGGCCTACGCTGCCAAGGAAACAGCATCTCTAAGCCCCACATGCCTGGGAGCCCCTGGGTTGGCCATGACAGAACCACGGAGGGAGACTTTCTCGCCCTTTGAAGCCCCCTGAGCTCCTACCCTTCTCAGGCAGGATTTCCTCCCAAGGACATGCTCAGCCTCCCTGCCTGTGAAGTGGCCTCACGCTGCCCTAAGGCCAACACGCAGACAGCCTGGCAAATGGGCTTCAGGCCCCAGATGTGCCTGCCCATCCAGGCCCCTGCCAACTTCCAGCCAGGTGCACGGAGGTCCTCAGGGATCATGTGCTCATGGGACAGAGGAACCAAATGAAGCCAAGCACTGGTCCAAGGCCACGCTTCCAGGCCCGTAGTGGAGCAGAGTCCCTGACCCGGAGTTCATGTTCTCTTCTGCCAAACATTCCCACGCCGTGTGTCACCTACAGGACACAGGCCTCCCCTCCCTGGCCCAGCCCTTCTTTCCGCCTGACGGAGAGCTCTAATTCCTCGTGACTCCAATGTCCGGCGCAAAGACATCCCTTTACCTGATAGCTTGGGACACATTCACCAGGTAGAATAGACAAGCAGAGACACAGAGAGTCTTAGGACAGGTGAGGGAAAGGCCCCCCACATCTCCGCCATTTCCCTCTTCAAACCACTGGTGTGACCTTCTGAGGAATAAGGCAAGCAAGTAACGGAAGCGCCAGGAGCCAGAGGAGCCCGGGCAGGACTGTCCCATCATACGTGGGAATGGCTTGGGGACTCCCCTTGTTCCAAACATTACCTGTTAGCAAGTTGCTCCGTCCACATTTTCCATTACTTCATCCCACTATTCCCAAACTAGTCCTCTGTTCCAGGCCAACGGATCACTCCCCACTGCTACTTGTATGACCACGAACATTTACAGATGGCGGGGTCTCCCTTCCACCTTGCCTGGCACTGAGCCCACACATCGAGGCCTCCCTACAACTCTGCCCTTCTAACCTTAAAGCCCTGCAACCGACTCGAGCCCAGCAGCCGGTTGTTCACGTGGTCACTGCACTGAGGCCAGAGCGCCTCCCTCCCCAAATTCCTCATCCAAATGGGCTGGCTGTCCTTGTGGTTGTGGGTCCTGGGTAATCACAGTGACCCACCTCCCGCTCACGTTCCTGTGGTAACTTTAAGGGCTGAATGGCTCCAACCAGGGGGTGCCATCTTGCTTTCTGGCGGCAGTCTCACTTCTCTGCCCTGGGGCTCCACACTTCTCAGGGGGGAGCCACGACCCCATGGCCCATCAGTGTCCTCGCCCACCCACAAGGTCATACAGTTTCCGGTCAGAACTGGAAAGGCCCTCCAAGCAAGGAACAGCATCCTACCAAGAGACCCATCAACCTGGCTATATATTGGGAGTCACCTGAAGACCATATGGGATACTAAGACCACGCTCAGGCCCACCCCAGGGAGTAGCGATCTGTATTCTTAACAGGCTTCACAGTCGGAACTGAGAACCCCGGCCCCCAAACGGCTTCCCCAGAGCCACTGCCATAAGCTCAGTGGTGCCACTGGCCGGGAGAAATGCGGAGATTTTACTAGCAGTCCCAAAGGATGCGCAGCCTTGGAACTTTGGGTGTGAGGCCCCGGCTGCTGTCCTTCTCATGACATACCCTCACCTCCCCAGAGCCCGGTCCTGGCCTTCTGAAGTTTCTGCCTGGCCTTCTGCTATTTCCCTGCTGGTCTCCACCTGAGGGGCCCCGCTAGCTGTGCGCAGCCCCAACATGCTCTGTCCAACGGAAGGAAAAGGAGGGCAACTGTCAGGCCAAATCTGTGCTGCCACCCTCGCCTCAGGCTACAGTCCCTTGGCAGTCACGCGCTGGTGTGTCCCTCCAGCCTCGGATGCCCCGGGGGAGGAAACTCAGCTCACCAGCCGCTGCACTGGGCACAGGCCAAACGTGCCTTTCTGGCCTTCAAATCTTTAGTCTTGGGGGTTTTATGAAATATTATAAAGTGAGATTGCTCTCTGTAGCTCTTTACAAGTACTCACTTAAAGGGCACGGAGATAAACGTCAGAAACAGAACGGGAAGTGAAACACTAATACCCACTGCTGGTAACAAAGAGCAAATATCACAGCAGCCTGACTGCTGGGTCTCTTGGAAAATGGTAAAAAGATCAGAGTGAAAGGGCTGGGAGGAAGGAAGGGCCACAGCAGAAGTGACCGGATAAAGACAGCAAGGACGGACTCCTTCAGTTCTTTGTGGCCAGATCAAGTGGGGGGGTGTCTCTTATTCGTACGCTCCTCCACCCCCTGCCAGGAGGCTGAAAAAATTCCTCTCGTGATCAGTCATTTTCAGGGAGTTTTAAGATGCATGAAATGGGCTTTTCATCCCAATGTTCCTTTCCAGTCCAGGAAATCTGCACCAGATTAAATGCACAAAAGCAAGAAAGGGTCCCTGGTGGGAGTGGTCTGTGGAAGTCCCTCTGGGCAAAGTGTCTGCAGGCATCTGGAGTCCCAGGGCCCGATCACAGACCAGGTTCCCCTCGGCAGAGCTGGGCCAGGCAAGGGGCCTGCTAGGGAACAGCCATCCTGCCCTCCCCTGGCACCCACCACTGACACGGAGCAGAGATCAGGCCACCTCACACAGGGAACTATACGATAGAGTTGAACACGGCAGTGTGGTGACCTTAATAAGGGAGGGTGACCTCAAGCCACTCTGCTTTGGCTTAGAGCTTAGAGTGCAGTGAGCAAGCGAGCTGAGGGTCCTGAGGGAGGTGCGTTCTGCTGAATGATGCGTGCGTGAGTGAAAACGAGGCAGGCTGCAGGGTGATCCTGAGTCCCGAATCCACTGCTGGAAAGCCATGACCACGACTAAAACCAAACTTAGCCGAGCTGTGTATTTACAAATGCAAAGACAAAGTTTTGTAAGTAATTCCTTGAAACTAAAAGAGAGTCTACTCCTGGAGGAGGAGGAGGACGTGGTGGAGGGTCTTTTACATATTATGCTGTATCTTCTGCACCGTTTTGGTTTTTATCTTCTATGGCTTAGATTTTTTTTTTTTTTTTTTTTTTTAAATGATAGATAAAGACATTAGAATCCTAGGGGCGCCTGGGCGGCTCAGTCGGTTGGGCGTCTGACTTCGGCTCAGGTCATGATCTCATGGCCCGTGAGTTCGAGCCCCGCGTCGGGCCCTGTGCTGACAGCTCAGAGCCTGGAGCCTGCTTCGGATTCTGTGTCTCCCTCTCTCTCTGACCCTTCCCCGTTCATGCTCTGTCTCTGTCTCAAAAATAAATAAACATTAAAAACAAAAAAATAAAAAAAATTAAAAAAAAGACATTAGAATCCTATACATTTGGGGATCGTCTGGACTCCATCATGGACAGTCTCAGGGGCAGAGAAAGGGAGAAGGGTGCCAGGAAGGGGCGCCTCCTCAGAGGGTGTTCACGCCCCAGGCCTCCAGCGGAGACGGCAGAGTCTCTCTCCCGGGTGGGGGCTGCTGCAGATTTGCAGATTTAACAATGGAAACATGCATTTTACAAATGAGAGGATCAACAGCCGGGAGATGGTATTTTTAGCTACTGTGGCTCTTTGCTTCAAAGGCGTAGGTTTCATCTGAAACCAGGCAAACCTCCTACAAAGTCTGCCTGTTTGCAAGGAGTGATTAGCATAATACGAGCAGGAGAACCGGCCAGGCTCGGCTCTGAGGCAGGAGTGCCTACTACGGGGAGGCCTTCTCCTGAAAGAGAATCACGAGAAGAGGAAAGTCTTCTCAATGGAGATGAAGCCCCTGCCTTCAATCAGAGCAGGAGGGCTGCCCTGCACCCACGGAGCCCGGTGTGGTGGGTGTGAGCAGCCGCACAGGGTGAGACCTGAGTCCACACGGGCCCACAGCTGTGGACAGCAAGGCCACCCTCTGGGCTGTTGCTGACAGCGTCGCTATGGCCTCACACAACCACCTCTTCCAGAAGAAGGACAGAAGGTCTGGCGCTGCCCTTCCAGATACCCCTTCTGAGCAGTCGGGCAGAACCAAGTCAAGGCTGAGGGCGAGGGTGGACTGGGAGTAGCAGGGGGGCTGTCGCAGCAGGAGGACTCAGATGGTGACCTCTCAGGGAGGCGTCCTCCCTGGCAGGGCTCCCGGCCCTTGGGGAGTGGCACGGCTGTGGGACTGCGCCGTGGGCCCTTGCCGGGGTCTGTCCGTCCTGCCCTCCTTCCTCCGGGCCTCCCCCCTCTCCCCTTCTGCCCTGCCATTGTGCTGGTTTGGGAAGACGGAACATGTGGAAAGGCTTGACATTTTCTCCAAACACCGCAGAAATGCAATGGAAGCTGCGACCTTCTGAGAACCGTAATTACAGACACTCATCACAGAAACCAAGCCGGGGGCAGATCTCACCGGGCAGCTGCTCAGTGACACCAGTCCCAGAGCCCCATCCTGGGGAAAGTGTGACCTTGGGCTGCAGTGGGGGGCCGGGGACAGAAAGTGGCAGCACGCACCACTGCTATCTCAGGCACTACTGGCACGAGAGAGAGCAGAGAGACAGCAGGGGGGACAGCAGGGACGGGGAAATAATGGAGCAGCCAGTTCTTCACGGCCCCTCACCTCGGGGTCCCCATGGCAGTAAGATCATGGGTTTTCCTGCGGAGGGTCAAGGGACCGGGAAATACTCACAGAAGGGGTGCACAGCTGAAGATCTAAGAAACCAATTACATGCTACTGGGGGGCTGGGAGAAGCAGAAAGAATTGGACCCAGGTGGCCGCTCAGGCTTCAAGGGCAGGAAGGAAGTGAGGTAATGCTAGGAACCGGCCAACTGTTTGGGCCAGGGGCTACTGACAGAGGTGGGCAGGGGGTCTCCTTCAGGAAACGGCTCAAAGGAGGGGCTCAGCTCACGTGGGAGGAAGGAAAGAGCTGACTCTTCTCCAGAGAAATAACCGGACAAAGCAAGTTGGCTCAATTCACAGGCGCCTGGAATTAACTGGCTGAAGGTAGTGTCTCCTGAAGAGTCAAACAAGTTGGGGCAGGGATGTCTGGGGTGCCGGCAAAGTTTTAAGTTTAGTCCAGATTATCTGCTCAAACTGCTGGTCCTGGCAGCACCGTCTTCTAGAATGATGGAGCAGCCAGATCCCTTGTCAAGCAAGCTTCCTGAGCCACTCCTTAACTAGCCTTTGGTGTTTTATGAGGCTAATGGTCAGGGAGAGACCATAAGGTCACAACTATAGCACATTCGTCACTATCCTCCTGCATCCTGTGAGCCCTGGGCCCCACTTCCCTTCCATTCACTGGAAGGGCACTGGGCTCTGGAGGCCAGCCACCTTCAGTGCCATCCCAAAGACTAGGGGTGGCCCCGTATCAGTGGTTTCTCCTCTCAGGGTCTTGTGCACACTCATAGCAGGTGGAGAGAGTTTTCTGAACCTGCTCAGGCCCTTCAGTGGCTCAGTGGGTACCTCAGGCCTGCTCGTGAGGCAGCCGGGGGGCCTGGTCACGGCCACACACTCCCTGGGATGTCAGGGCACTGGCCACCGCGCTTCTGAGCAGACTGCTTGCTACATCAGAAACACCTTCTCCTCCCCACCCCCACCCCCAGCTAGTCCTCACTTATCTTCCACGGCTCAGTTAGACAGCACCTCTTTCCAGAAGCTTTCCCAGACTCCTCCATCGGGGCTGGGCACCACCCCCACCCCAGCTGTTCCCACAGACCACCGTCGCTGCTTGTGTTTGTGACTATCCCTGGGAGGACAGGGACTAGTTCTGCCCACTGCGGCGTCCCCGCCAGCGGGCACTAAGACTGGTCCGCTCAATGACAAATGGCATTTCCTGGCCACCCCCTGGGGAGGGGGGGGCCTGAGCTGGGGAAGAGACTCTTATCCAACCTCACAGGGGAGGGGCCGGGCGCTTGCTCCAGGCACTTCCATTCTCAGAGAGAGGACTCTTGCCTGGCCTGACAGCTGTGGCCTAATTTCCAGGGCTATACCCAGGCTCCTTATTTTAACCCACTTGATATTTTTCATTCCTGAAGCATGGGGGGTGGGGGGATGGAGAGGGATTGGAGGTGGGGGAGGTATGGACAAATGGAAAGGATGAGCCCTGTGCGGCTGGAGGACTCGGGCATTCTGGGGAGAACATGTGCCAAGAGACAAAGGGATAGGATGAGGAGGGCCAAATGGATTTTCTTTTTTTTTAATTTTAAAAAGGAAAAAAAAAAATTCCCAAATCCTACCCTCCTGATTTTCCTCGGTAAGCATTTTCAACAAGGTCACAAATGCACCGGCTCTATAGATTTTTGGCTGCAAACCACATTTCAGGCAGCCTTTAAAAGCCAATTCTTGGCGTAGCTTCAGCGGAGCCTGAGGAGAGGGAAAACTAGGGCACTTTTATGCTCCGAGAAAATATCGGATCCAGGTCACAGCTTCCTGGCTCCGCAGAAGCTGTGGGGTACCCCCCTCAACACAAGCCTGAACCTGAGGACCAGCCCCCACAACCTCACTGTTTCTTCCAGAGCTTGAATCCCAACAGCAGGGCACGCATTTCTTGGTCACTCGTCACCTGTCTGCCCGTGTCACTAGACTGCCCCCTTGGCGAAGGGAGGAACGGGCTCTCAGTCTCGTGTGTGTACAGGGCTGGCATGGAGCCCGGCACACGGCAGGTGCTCCGGGAACAGTCACAGGAAGGACCTGGTGGAGAGTGAATCTTTGACGCCTGCCCCCACCTGGCTAGCCCGAGCTTTCCCCCCTGCGATGCTTCTGTTCCACCTGAGTCCCTGTCTGCAGACTGTGGTGGATGGGCTCGGGTCTGCCCAGCCCAGGCTGTGCCACAAAGGCAGCACGTGGTAAATAGTTACTGGAAAAATCAGAGCCTCAGCTTCCTCATGCGTGAAAGAATTCAGCTGACCCTGAAGGTCTCTTCTGGACACTCCAAATTGAGTCTAAAATCCAGACCAAGACTCTCCTCGTCTCTCTTCAATCACAGCCCGGAGCTATCATTCTGGGAGATGCGCTAAGTGACCCTGTGTCTAACCACCAAGTCCACACCCAGCAACACAGCACACAGCCTCTAGGTGCAGTGTTGCAAAAGGAAGGAAGCCACAGAGGAGGGATCAGCTGGAGGCTGAATTCCATTCTCCACCTGCCCCCGTGGTGGACTCTGGGAGGGTCGCTGGTCACTACACAGTGCCACCCCTCACGGTGGGCCCTGCTTCATATCCTCCTTCAGGCAACATTTAGACCTAGACCACAGGGTGGACACCGGTTGAGTCCACCTCCCTCATCCACAGTCTGGGGGTCTGGTTCCCATGAACAACTGCTCTTCCTCCTGAGTCCGAGGGTGGGCACACGATCCTGTCCTGGACAATCAGGGCACAGGCCTTCTCTGTCCACAGTGACAGGTCCTTGAGACTCAAGCCTAGGACTGCGGCTAAAGGCTGGGGCACCGAGGGACAGGAGTAAGTCGAGAGCTGGTGGTGGCCATCTTGCCACAGGCTGGATGGCCTGCCCAGGATGGGTTGAAAGAGGAGGAAGAAGAGCCAGCTACGGAGGTGAGAAGGTATGAGTCTTGAGGACGAGGAGGGCTCTTGTCACACACGAACCAATCCTTGTCCCTGAATGCACACTGCTACCTTCCTGTTTTTTAATATAGAGCGAGAGCTGGTTTTCTGTCACACGCAGTCAAGTCCTGACCGGGCAGCTCTGAACGGGGCAAGGTCCAGGTCAGGGGCAGAGGAAGAGAGGACGTCTGGGGTGCAGTGTTGGTTTGTTCAACGACTGTCTCTCTTACTCTTCCTTGGAAAACAGGAGAAAGTGACGGTCAACCTCAGAACACGGACGGAGTGGCAGTGTGCTGGATCAGAGGGAGCCAGGGGCTGGAAAGGGGGCGAACGGGTGTCAGGCCTGGCTCTGCGACCACCGCCCCACTCACGTCTTGGGTTTTGTGTCTTGACCGCGCCAAGAGAGGGCAGATGCTACTGCTCACAGTCACCGTCACAGGTGCTGCTGGCACTTACCGCACAGCTGCTGGGGGCCTAGACGCTCTTCTAGACACTTTCTTGGTACGTCATTAAATCCTCCCGAGGATTAGCAGATGACGATGATCTGCGTCTTCATTTTCTACGTAAGAAAACTGCTCAGGAGAGCAGACGCGTGGCTGGCCCCTGTGGTTGCCACTGGGCAGCGAATCCTTCCCTCTCTCAGTGCCTGCCACGGCTGCCCCAGCAGGGTGGGCTCCTGCCCCTGCGTGAGCCCATGCGAGCTCCCTCCCCTAAGCATAACCGGCAGGGACATGCTGGCCACGACTCTACCACTTGAAGAGACCAAGACAACAAGGCCGAGACGAGAGACAGCACCACAGGGAAACGCCGAGTTCCTGGACCTTGCTGCTCTCCGCCTCTGTCTGGTCACACACACCCTTGCTCGTTTTGGTGCCTGTGACCTGGGTTCCTGCCTCCTGCCCCTCAGGGCGCTGAGCTAGGTGAGTGCTTCCTGACTCTGGGCTGCAGCTGGCCTGGCTGTGCCAGAAGCCCCTGGGATCCAGCTGGGTGGCAGGAGGGAGGGTGGTCAGGAATCTCTGTTTTGACAAAACACAAGCAGGCTGGACTAGGTGGGCTCCAAGACCCCGTCCGGAGCTAAGAAATGATACCTTGGGTTTTAGGTGGCTTTTATTCCAGCTCACTGGGAATGCTTAACAAACATCAACCAGAAACAGGCAGCTTCATGGTTAGTTTTTATGAGCTCCTAATCCCCTAAAAAAGCACCACAAAACAAAAAAGATGCCAACTGTGAAGAAAAACTGATCCCCTGAACGACATTAAAAAACTTCTATTTTTCATGAAACGCTATTAAAAGAACAAAAGGCATGCCACGGAGCAGGGGAAGACAACTGTAGTGTATACACTGAGAAAGACTTGACTCCAGAATATATGAAGAACTTTTACAAATCAATAAGAAAAGCACCAAAAACCCAATGGGGAAAGGACTCGAACAGGCTCATTGCAAAAGGGGAAACCCAAAAGACCAATTAGTGATGAGAAGTTCTTCACTAGTCTTCAGGGAAACGCAGATTAAAACCACAGGTGAGGCCACCGCACACCTACCAGAATGGCTAACAGCGAAGACCGACCAGACCAAGTGTCGGTGAGGAGGCGGGCCACCCAGGCTCTCATACACGGCTGAGCGGTAACTGATGCGGCCACCTCAGAAACATCTACTAAAGCTAAACGTGTATGGGCTCTGAACCAGCAGTTCTTAGGTATGTATCTAACTACGAGAAATGTACCCATATGTTCACGTGACACTACCAGACTGAAAATAATCCAAGTGCCCATCAGTAACAGAATGGGTAAGTGAATCGTGGCATACTCTCCAGAAACGTGAACTACTGCACATCTAACACAGAAGAATGTCACAAACACAAAGTGGGTCAGAAGAAGCCACCCTTCGTAAGAGTACAAGTTGTGTGATTCCACTTCTATCAAGTTCAAAACCAGGTAAAACGACCCTATGGTGTGAGAAGTCAGGACAGCGGCTACTCTGGGGAGAGGGAGAGGGGCCGTAACCGAGAGGAGACACGAAAGGGACCTCTGGGTGCCAGAAAGGCGCCACTTCTTGACCTGAGTTCTCATTACATGGGTGTAGACAATCAGCGAAAATTAACTGAGTGGGAGTACACCTGTAATTTGTGCACTTTGAGACAGTATGTTGTTCTACAATGAAAAATTTACATTAAACAAGGCATCACAGGGGGCACCTGGGTGGCTCAGTCGATTGGGCACCCCACTCTTGATTGTGGTTCAGGTCATGATCTCACAGTTTTTGAGGTCAAGCCCTGCGTGGGGCTCTGTGCTGGCAGTGTGCTGCTTGGGATTTTCTGTCTCCCTCTCTCTCTGCCCCGTGTGCACAAGCTCTCTCTCAAAGCTAAATAAACTTTATAAAAACTACAAAAAAAAAAAAAAAAAAAAAAAGGAAGAGGGTTTTGCCAAAGAGATGGCAAAACAAGTAGAAAAAGCAGAAGACAGAACTCCTGGCGATAGAGCAGTTTCCGAGACATGTTCTCCTCTGAAGCCACGTGAAGGGTTGTTCTTCCTTCATGAGGAAGGGACTGGACCTGCAGATAGCTGTGCCCATCCGTGGCGTGAGTTTACTGACGACAAGGCTGAGGGTGAAATGGACGCAGGAGTGCCATTACAGGCCAAGGCAGCAGCTCTTTGGGGGAGCCAAACAAGGAGGTTCAGATGTCCCCAAGTTCAGGAAGCCTGTCCTGTGTGAGAACCAGAGCTGGGGCACGTGGTGCCCTTTCTAAGGAAGTGGAGAAAGATGCAAAACACCGGAAAGAAGCTTCTGAGGGGACAGAGGGGCATGGCTCAAAACATTACGGGACGCTCAGCAGGGGCCTGGAGAAAAGACTCTGGAGTGCACCTGAAATCCATCCCAGCTGAGTTTGAGAGAGAGAGGCCTGGGGACGGTGCAAGCAGCTGTGATGAACCAGAAGGTAGAACAAGTAATCTTGGAGGAAGGAGGGGGTGAGACACATCCTCTTGAGCAAGTCAAAACGGAGATTTAGGCCCAGAAAGACACTCACTGTCCAAGTGCCAGGCAGTTCCAATGAGATTATGTCATCTAAATATAGACCGGAAGTAGGCCAGGATAATGGACGAGCAGGAGTCTGGAGGGCTGGGGCCCAGAAGGAAGACAGGAAAGGACATGCAGATTTACTCGGCGTTTCACTTCTGCATGGGAGATGCCAGTGAGCCAGATGAGAGCCCTGGCAGAGGACGCAGAGGCCACATCAGGAGGGGTCCCGGTGGGGGATTTTCTGTGGGTTAACAACGCTGGGGGAAAGGGAGACGTCACGAGAGAGCACAGCTTCATTCCACTGAGGGCTGAGGAAAAGCAGAGTCGAGACTGGAAACTGGGCAGTTTTCCCAAATGGCCTCCACCACCCAACCTGGAAGACAGCCAAGACACTCAGCTCTGGGGTCTCTGAACGGCTACACAGCAGCCCCACGGTGCATGTCCCAGGACTTGGGGTGAGGGTGTTCCTGGAAGTTGAAGCTGCAAACTTTTTAAAAAAATTTTTGAGAGAGAGAGAGAGTGAGAGAGCGAGCACATGCAAGTGGGGAGAGGGGCAGAGGGAGAGAGGGAGAGATCTCAAGCAAGCTCCATGTTCAACGTGGAGCCCGATGTAGGGCTCAATCCCATGACCCTGGGATCGTGAGCTGAGCTGAAATCAAGAGTCGGATGCTCAACAGACTGAGCCACCCAGGCGCCCCGGAAGCTGCAAACTTTTAAAGGAAGTGCCATTATCCACTTCAGATCCTAAGAACCTCTTTAGTGGCTATGAAAGCCTGGGTTACAAAGCACACGTCCCTGTGGACTGTATGTACTTCACATGGGCTTGTGCTCACCTTCTGAGGCTGAATTTAGCGCCAAGTTTCTCCCAGGCCAGGGTCTCCCGAGGTGGAACCACTGAACGTGCTAAGAGACAGGAACTCTCCTTCCATGTGGAAGTGCAGCTAGTCTGGGTGGCCTTTCACAAACTGCCCACGAGAGAAACCTTCCGTGTGTTTTACTTAACAGAGGGACAGGGTGTGTGTGTGTTGTGTTCTTCATGGCTACCTGCTGAAGGAAACCGCTTGTGGGGAGAGAGGGGAGGACCCACACAGAGACCCCGGAGGAAACCTGAGCTGAAATGATACCAGGATAAAGGAAAGAGCTTCCTGAGAAGCATTCTACAAAGAATGAACAGGACACACTCAAGAACTGCTGCTCTAGAAAGAGTTCAGAAGCGCTTTCAAAACCAAGGACACCCCTTTGTCTGTCCTGGCTCAGATGCAGCCCTGGTGGAAGGAGGCAGGAGGATGGAAAGGACTGCTAGGGGCCAATTCCTGCCACTATTTTGTTAAGGTGTGACATTATCGTACCCATCAGCTACTTGCTAATTAACTAAGCTGTCTGACTTACCAAGGTCAAAACTTTGTTACTTTCCTGGCATCCTTAGGTAAAGTATAAACAGATCCAGAGAGTACTGCCGATTCCATTCGGAAACCACCTCTCAAGCTTCAGAAGGAAATTCATTATCAAGTTCTCAGCCACTGACAACAGTTCTTGACAGTCACCCCCCAGCCCGGCTGGCTGCCTGAGCCATGGACTGGGAACCTGGTGCTTCTCAGGTGTGTAGACTACAAGAAGGTGGTTTTTAATTTTAATTAAAATTTTTATTTGAGGGGGAGGGAGAGAGAGAGAGAAAATCTTAAGCAAGTTTCATGCTCAACGCAGAGCCCGACACGGGGCTTGATCCCACAACCCTGGGATCATGACCTGAGCTGAAATCAAGAGTCGCATGCTTGGGCGCCTGGGTGGCTCAGTCGGTTAAGTGTCCGACTTCAACTCAGATCATGATCTCATGGTTTGAGTTCAAGCCCTGCGTCGGTCTCTGTGCTGACAGCTCAGAGCCTGGAGCCTGCTTCAGATTCTGTGTCTCCCTCTCTCTGCCCCTGCCCTGCTCTCATTCTTTCTTTCTCAAAAATAAATAAAAACAAACAAACAAAAGAGTTGAATGCTCAACTGACTGAGCCACCCAGGTGCCCCAAGAAAGTGCTTTTAAATTTTTTTTTTTTTTTAATGTTTTATTTATTTTTGAGACAGAGACAGAGCATGAACGGGGGAGGGTCAGAGAGAGGGAGACACAGAATCCGAAACAGGCTCCAGGCTGTGAGCTGTCAGCACGGAGCCCGACGTGGGGCTCGATCTCACGGACCGTGAGATCATGACCTGAGCCGAAGTCGGCCGCCCAACTGACTGAGCCACCCAGGCGCCCCTAAGAAAGTGCTTTTAATCTGAGGCTGGGAAGAACCCAGCAAGTGCCAGCACCCACACAATGAGGAGTCCAAGGTATTGCCGTGTGATGGGCACAGAATGAGCTTTCCCACTAGTCTGTTCCTGAGTCCTCAACCCCTTTACGGGTGATTCTAGATGCAAGGTGAATGGCTGGCTCCGTGGGAGGAGGGCTGCTTGGGTCACATGGCCTCCCCCTGCCAAGTTCACCTCTAACTTCCCACAAGCTCTGCTAAAGCAAGCGGACCCTTGAAACATGGAGACACTTCCTGTGAAGCTCCCTAGGCCTCAGCTCACACTGAGCAGGGCTCCCTCTGGCCAGCACTTCCTCTCCTCCCCCACCACTCCCAGTAGGACCTAATTAATCCCAGCCTGGCCTAACGAGGCCCACCACATGTGGTTTCCATTTTCCAGAGAAAATACATACTTCTTACAGGGAGCACCACTGTGTGTGACAGTGGGCCTGACAGGAACAGTGTGGAGACTGCCTGGAGGAGGCAGAGCAAAGCCACTGGCCGGCCTCCAGGTCCCCAGCCCTCCAGGGCAGCCCCGGGTCACACATGGTTCTGTGAGGTGCTGGGATGCAGCACTTTCCACGGGTTAGGAGACAGTGGAAATAGACCGGGTTGGGCTCTCTGGACTGGCTGAATTTTGCCCTTCCCAAAGACATCTTTGGATTTTACCCCTGAGGGCAGACTTTTTTCCTCTCCAACTCTGGCATGTCAGATTGTGCTTCCCTGCCAGTCACGTTCTCTCAGCTGTCTCCAGTTAGATCAAAGCCAAGAGCTGGTTGTGCAATACAGCTTCTGCCACACACTCCCTTCGCTATCCTCTGTCTCAACAAAAGCGCCCCAGCCCCCTGGTCTCTAGGGAAGAATGACTGTGGAAACCTCTGGAAGATTTACACAGGAGCTGGGCAGACTTACTTAAGGTCAGCAAGAAAAGAAGCTCTGAGAGGGAAAAAATTCCTTGGAAGAATTCTTCCAGCCCTGTTCAACGTCCTGCCTCCTTCCTCTCGGCTGGGGACCTAATCAGTATGGCTTCAAACTAATAAAAGATCAGATTCCACCCGCATTCTGGGTAGGTGCATCAGGGTCCCTTCCAGCAGACAGACTTAGGTTGGCACAGGTTTGTCAAGGCGATTTCTTTTTATTTGGAGCAAAGGAGTGCATTCCATTAAAGGGGAGAGTGGAAGAAAGCGAGCGGGCCTCACAGAAGCGCTCTCCCACGGGCTAGGGGCCAGAGGCAAAGTGTGATTTCCTAACATGCCATGTGAACCAAGGATCTGGGGCTTGCCACTTTACCCAGATTCTTCTTTCATTAGCATCGGCACAATGGGCTCTGGAGGGCCTGGCCAATGCCCCCTGGCACGTCAAGTGGCACGTAGGAAGATGGTTAAGGGGGTTGCCCGATGCCAAGGAGCTCCAGAGGCTGGGAAGGCTTGGGAGGACACAGAGAGTGAGAAGGTGAGCTGGGTGGGGAGGGTGAGCCCATGTGGGCTGCCCCAGCCACGTTGGTGATGTGGCTCCAGCCCAGGGCCCGTCTCACTGGTGGACCACACGAGGACAGCAAAGTGGAATTTCCCAATTACAGCATGAAACAAAGCTTCTTCTCTTGAGGCCCTTCCCTGATGCAATTAAAAACAAGTCCAGTCTCCAGTGGCTTCCTAGGCCCTGGGTTCCCACCACCCATCTCAGCGGCCAATCTTCCCCCTGCCCCTGCCCACAAACACAGGGCTCTTATGCGAACCTGGAGGAGGGAGGGTAGGGCAAGGGCAGGATTAGCTGGGGTACATCTTAGGGACTGTGCTTGCTGAACTGGAGAGGTGAGAGGAAGGCCAGAATGAACTAGAAGCCTTATCTCAGGGCTTCTCTGGGTTAGGGTCTCATGGAAGAAGACTCATGACTGCTTCCCGCCTCCCACTTGGGCCCCTGGTCCATCCCCTTCAAATGTCTCATCTTAGGGGCACCCGTCTCCCCAGAAAGGGTGCTCAGGACCTCATCCACCATCAGCTGGGCTGGTTGGGGTTGGAGCCTTTGAGTTCCCAGCAGGCACTTGTTAAAAAGCAAGCATTCTCTGTCAAGTCCTCTCTGCGAGGCGGCAGGGAGGAAGAGGAGGGGGGAAGCACAGTTGGTTAAGCCAAAAGACGGCTGGCCAGAGGGCCATCTTGGCCGGCAGAGTGGAGCGTCCTGAGACTCGCTCACTTCCCAGCACAGAAGCAGGCCTTGTAAAGATCACAGCTGTTGGATTCTGCTGCAGTTCATATCACAGTTTATCAAAGGGGCTGCGTTTTCTCCCTCCTCTCCTTTTCTACTGAGTATAAGTGGCGCGGTTCATGGGAAAACAAGCCCTGCGCTTGTTCTGCTGCGGCGGCTTGGGGGGTGGGAAGGGGCCGGAGGAGGGAAATGTACACGAACACCTACTTGGGGCAGAGTTGTTTTAACGGGACCGGGGCCGGGCTGCTGGTGGGTGCTCGTGGTGCCGGGGCCCTAGGCCTGGCGTGCCAGGGCCAGCTCTCGGCACAGAAGGTTCCATTATTTCACCCTCTCTGGGGTCTGATTTCCCGTTCTCCCAGACCACCATGGGAGGCAGAGGCTGTGTCATGAGGAGGAACAAGAGCCCCCGTTTATCAGGTTGTGCTGAGAGGCGTAGCACGCATGGTCTCGTGTCACCCTCTCCGCAAAACGGCAAGGCAGGCACTGTAGAAATAGGTCACACAGCCCCAGACTGGAGGAACTGGGACTCGAACCCAAGTCTCTTTGACTCCAGAAGTTCCAGTCTCTACCTGACTCCCAAGGACCTGTGGGAGGCCCATCGGCCCCATTTCTGTGAAGTCCAGGGATGGGGGACAGGTGTGGGCAGGGCTGGGGGATGCCCAGAACCCTCTGGCACCCTCGCTTCATGTGCCCTCTTCCCTCCATTCAACTCCTGCAGCTACGAGAAGGGCCAGGGCCCAGAGCAGGTCTCAGCGAGTCTAGCTGAGATGAGGCTTTGGAGCCAATGGCTCCCCCAAGTTCAACACGTGTCTAAAATGTTATGTCCACCAGATAACAAGGCCACATGGACACAGAGGATGTCCAACTTGCTCAGGGGCCCGGCGGGAGTTCAGGGGCCCACCCCCACCCCCTTGGGCAGGTACAGCCTGGGAAAGCCACGGGGGGAGAGGAAACACTCCAGGGTCCCGAGGGAAATCACGCATCTTCCTCGACAACAAGATGCCCACCAGATGTCTGTCTTCAACAGCTCTGGGTGCTTCTGTCCTACGGACAGCAAGCACTCCTGCTCCCTGAGCTAAATGCGCTACTGCACAAACAATGGCTTTCAACTTGTCCGTCAGAAGAGTCTCTTCCTCTCTCTCTTTGCCTAACACCTGAAGGAAAGGGTTAAATCATTGTGTGTTTCTTATCAGGCCTGTGGGTTCATCTCAGCAGTCTGCATGGACCATCATTATGCTCCTCTTTAAAGCCGTCAGCAAAAAATAAGGAAATGAAACGAGAAGTAGACAGGCAGGCTGACGCTCCCGACAGCTGGTCCCCAGCAACCTTCGCTGAAGGCTCTCACTCCCTGTCTGATCACAGGAAGGAGGAGGACAGCACATGTCTTCAAGTCCTCCTCCATGTCTGATGCGTGCCGTGTGCACCCTGAGAACCTGGGCTGGGGGGCTGGGACTGTGGCCCGGGCTGGTCAGTGGTGGCCTGGCCGGCGGGCTTAGCAGGCAGCAGGTCCAGACAGCTGGCACTACCCAGAGGAAGCAGGTGCTGGTGCTGCTTCTGGGGGGACGGCAGGCTGGACAAACGAAGCAAAGGACTGGGAGGGATAAGTGTGAGGGGCCCAGCCATAAGGATCCCTCCATCCCAGCCCACTGGGTTCCCGTGCTAGTGCCAAGGGCTAGAAGACCTCAGGCTGTGTGGTGTAGCAGTGAGGCACGGCCTGGGGCCAGGCTCGGTGCCCAGTGAAGCCCTGGTGGGGTCCACGAGGGGTGTGAGCCCCGGAACAGACAGCCAGGCTGGACATACTAAGCCCTCAGGAGGATGAGGAAGGAGAGCCCACAGGCCCAGAGGACCCTCTAAGGAGCTGGGCTCCAGGTGGTCCCAGCCCACAGGCTGTACAGGGCCCCTCAAGGTACCTGGCCCTGCGCTCTCTCACAGAAGGGATAAAGTGGTGGGTGCAGAATTAGCGGAGAGCAAAGGTCTGCAGCGTGGCTCCCACCAAGCCTGGCAGGCATGTGGCTTCCTCAGTTCCCTTCTACAAAATGAGGATTCCCATCAGCCCAGGCTGCTAGGGAGACACTAGACAAAGCAAGTGAGGCCTCACTACCCTAGCGGCTGTAAGTGGAACATGGTGTTGGCCACCAGGTCACCAGCTTCTCAGAGCCTAGGGCTCCCGAGCGGGTGGGGAGAACACGCACGTGTGCCCACGGTGCCCACACTTCTGCCTGGTGCCGTCTGGGGATGCTGCTTACTGCTCTGAGCTCCTTCTCTCCGAGCCCCTGATGGAGTGTGTGAGGCTGGTAGAGGATGGAAAAACCCATTACAGTCCAGTTCTCCAGGGGGAGGCTAGTTACAATTGCCTTCTTCAAAGGCCTCTCTCTCTGCTGGTTCTTGAAAGGCTTCCAGGCAAGGAGGGCTCATCAAGAGAACTGACACGTCTGTAATTTGGAAAACCATATAAAGTAAACTGTCACTCCTGTGGGGCTAGACCATCGCTTTCCTGGTGGGGGGTCTCCTGTACCACTTCTAATCTCCACTTCAATCCCACCGACTGTCCAACTCGATGTGAAGAAAAGCTGTGCAAATCTTCTTCTGGCCAATCAGGATAAGAATCCAATCTGTCCCTCTGTAACTGTGGTTCTCACCCGGGATGATTTTGTTACCCAGGGGGCACCTGGCAATGTCTGGAAACATTTCTGATCGTCCCAGCTGGGAGGGTGGGGGTGCTGCGGACATGAGTGGGCAGGGGCGGGGGGTGCTGCCCTAGATCCCACAGCAGGACAGCCCCCAATGCCAACGGCGCTGAGCTTGAAAAACCCTGCTCTATACGACCTCAGAAAAGCACGAGGGCAGTGACAGACTTCCACCACCACGGGGATACCTTTTGGTGGTCTGGACCATTAGAAGCCTCTTCCTCCCAACGGGCAGAAACTTTATGGTCCTGCTGTTGGTCCTTCTGGCCAGGCAGGCCTGCCCCCTCCTGCAGCTCAGTCTTTTGCCTCGTGCCCTCAAATCACCCTCAGCCCTTGAGCTAGGGCCCTGGCAGGCAGTGTGGAATGAAGTGGCCAGGGGCCTGCTCCTCGCATTTCCCTCCCTCAGCTTTCCTGGTGGCTGGGCAGGCTCCTGGCAGACCCCTGCGGGGCCTCATCTCCCCTCAGTGCCTCCTGCCACCCCCTTTCACTTCTTCCCACCTCTCAGGTCCTTCTTCTCAGCCTCCTCTCCTGGCTTCTCCTTCTCTCCCCAACCATTACACACTGGAGCTCCCTAGGGCTCAGTGGCCTCAGGCCCTTTCCCTTCCGCCTCTGCCCCTCTTACCACTGACCGTTCTTATTCCCTAAGAAGGAAAGCCCCACAAGGACGGAACCATCTAGGGTGGTACTCTGCAGAGTCAGTATTCAGTAAATATCTTGTGAGTGAATGAATGAATGACCATGTTATCAACTTCTGGATTTGTATCTTGGCCAAAGGTCCCTCTTTTGAGAGTCAGGTATAGCAACCTGCTTCTTCATCCTCCTTTGATGTCACCAAAGCAATTTAAACTCAAACACGGGACCCTCCTTCCTCCCTGCTCGTCCTCCAGAGCTCCCCTCTCAGGGACTGCCACTACCAGCCACTCCGTGCTCACACGAGAGTCCTGGGTGTCATTCCCAACACCCTGTCCCCTCAGGCCCTCAGGTAATCGGTCACTAATGATACTTCTTACGAATTACAGAATGCCGCTGCTTCTTCCCATCCCTCTACCAAGCAGTCACCATCTCCCACTTGGACAACAGCCTCCCATCTGGTCTCCCGCACATCCGCCTTGCTCTCTCCACCCACCCCTGAAACACAAATCTGGTCACACTGTCCCCCTAATCCCAGCCCTTTCAGTGGCTCCCCCTACCCCCCAGCCTCTGGGTGAGGTCCCCAACCCTTGGTGTGTCCAGCAAGGCTGGGCCCCTCTCCCCCTTGTCCTCTGGATCACAGCAAGATGAACTCTCCACGCTTTTTGATTTGAGGGCTCTGTTCAGGCTGGACCCTCTGCTGGCAATCCCCCTTCAGCCCCTGGACCCCGCAGGTGGCCTCAGGCGCCTTCCCGACTCCATGGACCACACTGGTTCAGTTTCCTGAGCATCCTGGACAGCTTCAGTACCCAGCACCCCAGCTGCTTATTTCATGGGTCAGGATGAGACCCTTTGGTGACTTAACAGGCAGCCAGCCAGGGCTGAGAACTACAGCCGTAGAGCATCTGAGGCCACTCAGACTACTCCAGAAAACCACTCCGCCTGGCTTTGTTGGGAAGCCTGGAGAAATTCGTGCCCCACCTAGATTTTGGTGACCTGACAGTCGCTCTTCTGGTGACCTGGCTCCTTGGAGCCGATGGGGAGGCCAAGGGACAGACTCAGTCATGCTGCTGCTGCTGGGAGTTCTAGAGGCCTAGAAAGGACTGTCCAGGACAAGGCTCGCACGACTCAAGAACCCAGTTCTGCCTGGCCAAACCCCATGCTGGCAGCTGGGCACCTGAGTACAGCCCCGTTTCATGTTCCATCTGGCTCACCTACTTTCTCCCCCAAAGACTCCAAACAAGGGCGCTTAATGAGAGGACATTTAACCTCAGGGGAAAAGCGTCTCAATAAGTGAAAACCTCATTTGGGCGAGAAACGGCGACACTGACCTGTCTCGTGTTGGCAGCACCAGCCACCCGGTGTGAGGGAGGCTTGTTTCTTCATGAACAAACGCAAAGGAAAAGGAGGGAAGAGAAGTGAAAGAGAAAATGCTTGCTCCGCCCTTTCGCAAGGGTGTGACATGAAAAACCGTGGCTGTGCGAGGAAGAGAAGGCACACAGAGCCTAACCTGATGATGAAAGCACCTCGGACCTCCAGGAGCTTGCGTTCGCTGCTGAACCTCTTGAGAAGGTTGATCATGAACTTATAAAAGTAGGAGTTCATGGTAGGGGTGGAAGGAGAACATTCTAAGCCTTTGGTACCTGCAGAGAAAGGGACAGAGCCGGGATTTACTCTATGTGTCCACAGGGTGACGGGACCCCCACAGATCATAAACAATTGTAAATGCCAAAAAAGGCGGTGGTGGGGTCTGTGTGTAACAAGGTGATGGAAAAATCTTTAATCAAAGTCCTCGGGTTAATGGCAAAAAGGCAAGGGCTATACAAGTATGTATAAGCAAATACAACTTTGCTTACTGCACAAATACCCATTTACCTGTCCACCTCTCCAGCCAACCCCCAATTACTTACTGAACACCTTCTATCTGTAAGACCCACTGGTATGCGTGCTAGTTTTTTTTTTTTTTTTTTTCTTAGAAAACAAACCTGTACCTATTATTTCAGTAAATAAAACACACTTGGGCTTCATTTTGGCTCGTTAAGGACACATGACAAGCGAAAGAGAAAAAAGGGGTGAAAGAGGCACACGACACCAAAAGTCAACAAAACTCACACTCCTTTCCCAACAGTGCTCACGAAAAGGTATATGACGCGCACACCTGTTGGATCAAAGACAGCACACACTGACAAAATGTTACCAAGGGCTTCAATCTTCACTCAGTGTTTTCAAATCTGTCATTTTTCTTCTTTGGGCCAAGATGCTCGTTTAGACTAGTACTCTAAAGTCTAAAGACTTTCAAAGCGCAGAGCTGTCTTCAGAACCAGAAGCACATTCGGGGTATCCCTCTGATATGTATCCCAGCTGAAAATACACTAAGGGCCAGATTCAGCCCCTCTCCCAGATCCAGCCCAGCATAGCCCCCTCCCAGATCCAGCCCAGCCCAGCTCCCCTCCGCAAGGTATCCGGCATGGAAGGGTAAGAGCAGGGCTGATGGAATGCCTGGCTGATCCCCGTGTAGTATATTCATACAGCTATGGGATTTCCTCGTCTTTCTTTTGTAACAACACTGCTGGGAAGAGGTGTTAGAGACAGTAGGAATCCTCATCCCCCTGCCCAAGGCACTAACAGGGCATTTAAACACAGACACATAGACACACACACCAGCTTAACAGATACAATCCACACATCATAAAGCTCATCCTTGTAAAGTGTACAATTCAGTGGTTTCCAGTATATTCATAAAATTGCGCATTGATCACCACTAATTCCAAAACATTTTCATCACCCCAAAAAGAAATCTCGCACCCACTAGCTGTCACTCCCCATTCTTCCCTCCACCAGCTACTGCCAATCATTAATCTACTTTCTGTCTCAATGGACTTGCCTATTCTGGACATTTTGTATCAAAGGAATCATACAGTATGTGGCTTCTTCCACTTGGCATAATAGTTAATTAAGGTTCACCCATGTTGTAGTCTGTGTCCACTCTGTATTCATTTTTTGTGGCTGAATAATCTGCCATTGTATGGATATACCACATTTTATCCATTCATCAGTTGCTGGACGTTTGGTTGCTTCCACTTTTTAGCTATTAAGAATAATGCTACAGGACACCTGGTCGGCTCGGTCAATAGAGCATGAGACTCTTGATCTTGGGGTCATGACTTCAAGTCCTACATTGGGTGTAGAGCTTACTTAATTAAAAAAAGAGAGAATAATGCTGCTATGAACATTCATGTATAAGTTTTTGTGTGTACAGGTTTTCATTTCTTTTGGCTATATACCCACGAGTGGAATTTCTGAATCCTATGGTGCCTCTATGTGTAAGTTCTAAGGAACTGCCCGACTGCTCTCCACAGTGCTGCACCGTTTTGCATTCCCACCAGCAGGGCGTGAGGTTCCAATTTTCCCACATCCTTGCCAACACTTGTTATTACCTGTCTTTTGATTATAGCCATCCTAGTGGAGGGGAAGGTCATAAAGATTTACTGGTATGCTTCTTTCTAAAAGTTGTTTTTTCAAAAACATAGCTCTTACATTTAGGTCTCTATTTTAATTTTTGTATATGGTGTGAAGAAGGAGTCTGAATTCTTTTGCATGTAGATGGATCTCCAACTGTCCCAGTATAACATGATATCGGCTTTCTTTTTTAGATGCTTTGTTTTTTTTTTAAGGTTTATTTGAGAGAGAGAGAGAGAGAGAGAGAGAGAGAGAGAGAGAGAGGCAGAGAAAGAGGAAAGAGAGCACCCCAAGCAGGCTCCTTGCTATCAGTGCAGAGCCCCACGCAGGGCTTGATCTCACAAAGTGTGAGATCATGATCTGAGCTGAAATCAAGAGAGTTGGATGCTTGACTGACCGAGCCACCCAGGTGCCCCTAGATGCTTTATTTTTTTTATATTGTATTTTTGTCTAGCTTTATTGAGGTAACATTAACGTATAACATTATATAAGTTTAAGGTGCACAATGTATTGTTTTTATACATGTATACATTGCAAAATGATTACCATTGAGCTGTGGAGTTAGCCAATACCTTCATTTGTTTTTTCTTTGTTCATCTGTCCATTGTTTTTTGTGGTGAGAACATTTACAATCTACTCTCTTAGCATTTTCCAAGTATAGTCTTTTTAAGTATAGTCTTACTAATTATAATCACTGCTTTTATGTTAGATGCCCAGAACTTATTAACCTCTAACGGGAAGTTTGTACCCTTTGATCAACATCTCCCCAACATGGCATCTTAAGAGCCAACCAGCAGTTACCATTTACTGAGGACTTACTATGTGCCACGCATATCTAAAACCTTTATGCACAGTATCTAATTTAATCCTCAAATCAATACTTGAAAATATGTGCTATTATTATTCTCATCATATATGTGGAGAAGCTGTGAATTAGGCTGAGGATTAGCCAAAGACACAGAGCCGGTGAGTGGTGGTCTCTGAGCCCAGGCAGCTGGTCTTCAGGGCCCATGTTCCCAACAGCTACACAGGCCGCCCACTCCTGGTGCCTGGGGAGGTTTGGGGTTAGTGAGTTAGGAAGCAGGAGGCAGAAGAACGGAGCTAAGACCCTGCCAATACTGAGGACACAGAGACAATGATACTGTCTGGAGAAAGCACCTGGCCGCCGCCCTCTGGGAACTCAGGGACGACACTGGGGGAAGCAGAGTGGCCGACAGAGACATCGGGGCCATCACTTTCCAGGCTGGCCTCTCTTTGGTTCTAAAGCCCTGACTTCCTCCCCAGACCAGGGAGAGGGTGGCCACACGCCTGCATAAAACAGGGAACCGAGCTTGGCTGTTTCCTCCTCCTCCCAGAAACATCTCCTCCCAGAAACATCAGCCCCAAGCACAAAACATGAATGTGTGGAACCATCCACAGTACCAGAAGCAAGCCCTACATGGGAGCCCCAGGGGCTGACTTCATTAGATGCCAGTGGTCAGAAGAAGCAGTAAAACCCTCCTTTCAGTAGTTTTTTGCTCAACTTATACTTCCCTTATGTCCTTGAGTGCTCCTGGTGGGGAAGTGGCTGGGAACTGGAAAAGGTGCCTTTTTGTTTCACTTCTCCCAGCTGTGAATCAATCTGTGAGCATTCCTTACCAGGAGTCACGCCTTCAAACTACTGTCCTCTCTCCTGAGAACCTCTACACAGCCCCCTTGAACTGCGTGCAAGGGGCGAGCCTGGAGTAAGAAGGCCAGTTCAAGGGCAGGCCTCACTGAACTTGATGTTTGCAGTGTGTTGCTCTGGGTCCCTGCCCGGAACAGCCTGGCCTGGGAGGTCCTGAGTGACTCTGGAATGGCAAACAGTCTCTGCTCCCTGGCCCAGTGGGGCTGTTTGCAGAATCAAGTGTCACATTCTTACAGATTGAGTTACCCTGGGCCCAGCTGGGGCTGATCTCTGAAGAGGTGGCTGCAGATACAGCTGTTAAAGTACCTCCTCCCTGTCCCCACACTGCCCACGGTGGCCTGGCTGCATACCCCCAACACTGGCGGTGTGTGTGGACTGGAACCTTCTCCT
This sequence comes from Panthera leo, assembly GCF_018350215.1. Classification (NCBI taxonomy): domain Eukaryota; kingdom Metazoa; phylum Chordata; class Mammalia; order Carnivora; family Felidae; genus Panthera; species Panthera leo. The sequence goes on along the minus strand of NC_056693.1, from coordinate 48,231,224 downwards.
GGGTGCTCATTTGTGATGGCTCCCTGTATCCCTGTCGGCTTGTTTCTGTATACGTACCCTCCAACCTACATCATTTCCAGGCTTAGGACCATTTGGGTTCCAAAAGACAAAGGGAACCAAACAGGGAGTGATCATAAATACTCCCTGATGCGGGGCTACAGTCTCCATTTCCAATGGGCCCGGTATCTCGGGCAGGCGGAAACATCAAGCATAGTGTTTTAGAGCAAGGCTTGGGAATCCATTAGACCCGGTTCAGATCAGATGTCCACCGCTTACTAGCGGCACAGGTTGGGGGAAGTCTCTTATCCTAAGCCTCGGTTTCTTCATCTATAAAGTGGGGGCATTAAGAGCCCCTATTCCTTCAGTCAAAAAAAATTTATTTATTTATTTATTTATTTATTTATTTATTTATTTATTTATTTAAGTTTTACTAAGTAATCCTTATGCCCAAGGTGGGGCTTGAATTCACTACCCTGAGATCAAGAGTTGCATGCTCCACCAACTGAGTCAGCCAGGCACCCCCAATAAGAGCCCTTATTAAATGAGACAACACATTGAATGTACTGGGACCGGGGCCTGCCACACAGCCTGTGCCCAATGAACGGGGGCTGCTGCTATTCGCAAACACGCCATGACTCCGACAGAGCACTGCAAGGGGCAACCTGTTCCCATTCTCTGGGTCTTGGAATAGATGACTGAGGGCTGGGGGACAGTCTGGAAAGTCTCTGAGTGAAGGGATTTCAGATCTGGGACACGTTCACAGTGCTCTGCTGGGAGGCAGGGAGGCTGTGAGGAGAAGAGGGTATGATTATCTGTGACTCCCCCATCCCTGGCCCCACATTCGGGGAGGCAGATCTGCCCGTCTCTCCGCTGATGGCTGGCCTAAGACAGCAGAAGGAAAGGCTTGGGGCTGCTCTGAACACATTCCTGGTCTTCTCAGCCAAAGCCCCCTCTGGGCCACACAATCAACTCTCGATGTCCAGGCCTGCCCCTGGCGCTGAGGCCCCTGGCGCTGAGGCCCTTAGTGGGAGGGAGGAGGAGGGCAGAGTGACATCTGGGAGAAGCCACGGCAAGTGACTCACATTCTCACAGTAGTGGTTGCTGGGAAAACTTCCACAGCTCAGCCCTCCCAGTGCTCCCAACTGTTTAAAGGCTACAAAGAGCAAACTGAGTGGGGGGCCGGGAGCCTGCCTGTGACCCAGACCAGGCTTATGGGAGTGTCAGGGAGCTACTGGGGCCCGGCCTGCTGGGGCCTGCAGCTGTTGGGGTAGGGAATTTTGTTCCTCAGGCTCCCACCCACCAGAATGGACTCTCTCGAGGAGGAGCCTCTGCAGGACTGGGCTGGGAGCCTCAGAAAGCTCACTGCAATCCTGGCCCAACTGTATAGAAATGGCAGGTCCGGGCAGGAGAGGCAGCCCTTCCTGAGTGGGCTGGTCAGGGACGGGGAGCAGCTTAGTGCTCACCGCGGACAGGGTGAGGACCTACTCGGTCTCCTCCTGCCTCCGTTTCCCACCGGCCCACCACTTGTCTGACTAACCAGCCCCTCAGGCCCGGCTGGCCTGAGTCAGAACCTGAGAGATGTTCTCAGGCAGGGCTGCAGAGGGAGGAGGAGGTGGGGCGGCGAGTCAGCAAACTCATGCCGGGAGTGTGACCACACGGATGATGGGCCTCTCTCAATGGAACGAATTTCTGCCCAACTGCAGCCTGTTTCTCCCCGTGGGAGTGCAAAGTGCCTCGCTGGCCATTTCTGTCCACCTCCGGCCCTCCATCACCTCACTCTCGACAGCTGGGCAGGGAATCGGCTTCTTTTCTCAATAGCTCTGATAAAAGCCAGCTCTGCCGGGCTCTCCTGCAGAGTGGGGCCCCAGGGCCGGGTGCTCTTGCAGAGTGGAGCCCTGGGCTCAGGGCTTCCTTTAGGAAGGGGCAGAGCCTGGACAGGACCCCAGCACCTGATTCCGGGCAGGCCCTCCAACACTGTGCTTGGGGGAGGTGCTGGGACGCCAGGCCTGGGACGCTTTTGCTCGGGTGGCATTGACGAACGCAGTCTTCCAGGCCCACCAAAATGGGGTGTGAGCTGGGGCCCAGGAAGGGGGGTGGCTGGGAACGACCTGGCCTTGGGTCTCAGGAGAGTCACACTCTTCGAGGGGCCAAGGAGAGCGGGGTTTCCATTCCCCGATCCTGCCAAGGACCAGCCCCTCAGCTGAATGCCGCCCGCCTCGAATTTCTGGTTTGAAGTCTGGAGAAGTGGGCTCTGGCAGGAAGTTCACGTGACTGCTGGCTGGCCGTGGGGCAGACAGATGCTTTCGGGAGCGCTCTGTATACAAAACCGGGCTGGTGGGGTGGGCGGCCAGGGAGCCAGCCATGCAGATGTTGCTAAGTGAAACCTGATGTGGCGACATGAGAATCTGCAGAACGTCTCACAAACAACCTTCCCTGGGATGTTTTAGATTGAGTTTTGTGGCTATGACGCGAAGGAGCCTCACATGTCAGGATAAAAATAGCTCTGGCCTCAATAGGCAATGTGAGTTACAGTTCAACAAAACCAGATGCGAAAACCTTAGTGGCCCAGCCCAGACCCAGCAGGGTCCCTGCTCAGCTCCCCACCCTCTCAGCCCCTTTCCTCTCCCTCTGTGGGTTGGGGCCCAAGTGCTCGGTCAGTCCCTCGCGTGGGCATCTCGATCCGCCACCCAGAGAGCATAGAGGAAAGGCCAGGGGCCCAGGGCAGATCCAGGGCTGGTTCCTGTCTGTGAACTTCACAGGGATGAGGAGACTAGCACAGTGCCTGGCACAAGAATTGCTCTGAGGAGGGGGCTGCATGACCGGGAGGCTGGCATGGAACCCAGGGACGCAGGTGGGGAAGGGGCAGCTTCCCCCACAGAACCAAGGGGCCAGAAGAAAGGGAGGCCAACGCCTGTGATACAGGGGGGTCTTAGGAGGCATGGAGTCTGCTGAATCGCACGGCCCAAACCCCTCAGCTGCATGGATGAAAGGGTGGCTGAGATGCTGCAGCCGCGGCACCCATGGGACTTGATCCAAGAGGCAGTCACTCTTTTCTCCAAGCCGGCCCAGCTGAGGCTGGGGAGCCCTCTGCCCCCGGCAGCAGCCCAAATCTGGGAGGCTTTCCGGCTGCCTGGTTCAGAGCAAGAGATAAGCTAATGGGCCACGGCAGGGCCCAGGAGGAACTTCCAGCTGACCCGGCAGGAGAGAGAGGCTGCATCAGGAAAGACTGCTGCTGAGTCGGGGCCGCGCCAAGGGCAGCACTGAAGGGAGATGGGAGGCAGGTCCCTCATCGAGACTGGGCCTGGGATGGAGAGGGTGAGGCTCTCCACCTGCAGACTAGTGAAGACCTGGGCAGTGGTGCTGGGGGAGCCTTTGACACAGCAGTGGTGACAGGGTGGCCAGCTCTGGCACCCCCTCCTTCCATCACGATGACAAACTCTGAAAGACAGGTACTGATCCTTACTGGGCATGTGACTCTGGCCTTTTAGGGATGAGTACAACCTAGATTTTCCTGACCCTGACACCCATGCTCTTTTACACTCTCTGAAGAATATGTAGGAAGAAGGCCTTTTAAGGCTCCAAGAGCAACAGAGAAGGCTTTGGGGGCTGGGAAATGGTCTGGTGTGGCTGGAGGAAGTGGAGGCAGCAAGAGGGATGAGTTGCTGAGGTGGCTGAGGCCAGAATGGGGTCCCTGAAGTCACTGTGAAGAGAGGGGATACACTCAAAGGCTATGCCAGGATACGCCCTAAGGGAGAAGCCTGGACTGCTGGCCTGGCCACTGCTGCTCTGTTCCCCATCTTGAGCGATGGAAGCTTCTGGTGCTGGGCAAGTGCTCTTGTCCTCTAACACGGGAGTAAAGAGAGCAGACTCTCAGGCTAAGCTCCTAGGTCGGTACCAACACCTATCGCAAGCCCCCGTCCCAGGTAAGAATAACAACGGTGCTTCCTCCCATGGTTCTTGTGAGGAGCTGGGCTCACCCACCGTGAGGTTCAGTGAGCTGACACATGGGAAGTGCTCAGAACAGTGTCCGGTCCAAACAAGCTCAATGTACTAGAGTCACCCTTACTACTGGGAAAAATGCCCAGGGATGGCTTCCTGGGTTTCTTCTAGAACTGGTTTCTGAATTTGGCGACACCAGCCTGGGCTACAAGGAATGAAATGGAATCAGAACATTTCATTTCCGCCCATGATTTTAGAACGGGGATCAAATTCCACGTTGGACCAGAGAGCCCTGTGGGGCATGATAACATGAGCAGTTATCCCACCAAGAATGTGCCCCCTTGGCTGGAAAGGAAGCATAGGGAAGATGGGATTTGGGGTGCAAACATCAGTCCTGGGGTGACCTTTGGCCCCTCAATGCCACACTGCTGCTGTGCCTGGCCAAGGTTGCTCCCTCCCTTGCAGCAGGAACATTCAGGCCCCAGGAGGGCCAGGCACATCTCAAATGAGGGACGGATCCCAGAGGTCTCCTGCTTCTGCTGAGCCTTCTGCTCAGACTCAGGGTTAGGCCCCTCGGGTCTGCTCAAAGGGAGCTCATCACCCCTCTCCCCAGAGCCCAGGGGGCCTCAGCCAGAATCTCCCTGAGTGGAGACGGGCAGAGAACGCACAAAAGTTGCCAAGTCATAGGAGACCCAAGTGGTCGTTTTCATTTCATTTCACCAAATCACAATCTAGAGAGACAGCAAAATGTGGGATCCCTCTATTGGTTTTCCTCAGGCCTGCCCACCCAGGCAGCTCCACTCCTGAAGGTCCCAGCCTGGGGCTCTGTGAAGGTCAGCAATGAAGTGGGGTGGGAGAAGCAAGACCAATGCTTCTGCCTGCATGGCTCTGTGCCGGAGGGAGAGATGTTTGCACAGGTGGGAGGAAAATCCTGTGTGGGCAACTCTGCCTTGTGGGCCCTGGGACCACTGCTGTGGCACTACTGAGGTGGGTGATGCTGCCCCAACCCTTGCATTAAATCTGCACTATTTGAGTTTACAGACCCAGTGAGCAGGCAGGCTTCTCTACAAGTGCTGCTGATTTCATCTTTGCTAGGCTCCCTGCCTCCTTGGCTTTCCAGAGAAAGACCCTTTACGGTGGGGGGCGGGGGTGGTGGTGCTCTGCAGTCGGCATGTTCTCAGAGCTGTGCCCTGGAGAGCCAGAGGGCCAGAGGAAAGCAAAATCCAAACAGGAAGAGGGTCTGGCCTTGTAACTTCTGTCCCCGTGCACGGCCAGATGGAAACAGACAGAAAGACCCTCTTGCATGCCTGAGAAGCAACAGGGGAAAGAGCAGCCCACAGATGAATGAGTGTATACTTCCCGCATGCTTTCTGACCTAAACAACCAACCCCAACATCCTTGGTGCCTGGCCAGTGCCCTCCCCAAGGCAGCTGAGGCAGGAGATGGGACAGGGCCTAACTTTGGTTTCCTATGTGCTTCTTACTGGTTTGAACTTGACCTTAACCTTTTAAAATCATGAACCCATCTGAAAAATCTGGTGCCAGCTGTGGACATGCACGCACGTGTGGTTCCCACACTCTGTGCAGCGAACGTGTGTGAGTCTCAGGCTAAGAGCACATGGCCCACGATACCGTGTATCCTTGAAGCAAGAAGAGTTATTGGCTGCAGGCACTTCCTTGGTGTTCTTTCCAGGATGGAATCTCTTCCCATCTGGCATACTTGGTTGTTTTTCTAAGAATTCAGGGTGAGTCCCTGGCTGATGTGAGCCAGTCTGACAACCCTGGTGAGCTGGGGCAAATCTTCACCACCTCAGCCTCATTAGGGGCCCACCTATCCTGGCAGGGCCAGCAGCCAAGGTTCAGAGGACGTTGCCATCTAAGACACTCTCAGTTCTTACTCCCAAGCGGCTGAGATGGCACCTCGAGGAGCTCCCTGTCTGGGCCTCCCCAGGGCACACACCCCACCTGGGCCCCAGGCCGTTTTCCGGCCCATCTCTCCACTAACGAGTAAGCATTTTAGTCATCAGCTTCTTGGTGCCCAGAGAAAAAGAAAACACCTCAGAAATGGAGGGACAAATCCCAGAGAGTCCCGGAGATGAAGGTATCCTTCCCCTGCCCAGGGCGAAGCTGCCTCAGTTTGGCTTTCTCTCCTTTTCCACTCTGAGGAGGATAGAAGATGCCAGACAACGGCTTCTTGGGGAGGGAGATCCAGGGCTGGCTCTGACCCGCGGATGCCTTCTCCTGGCTGCTGCCCTCTTCCAGTCACTTGTCACCCTCATCCCCTCACTGCTGCTCCTCTCCCCTCTCAGTGGGACCCCCACATCGCGGCTGTGTGCCGACACTCAGCCCCTGGCATTTCTGCCATCTGTCCCTGGGAATTTAGGCGGACCCCCAAGTGCTGACGTGGGACACAGGATGGAAAACGGACTCCCGGGCTGTGGGACAGAGGGTGGGACCCTCACCAAGTGTCCCAGGGTCAGGATGTGAGAGCCTCCCGGCCATGGCCTCTGATTGCTTGGAGGAAACCGGGCTCCTAGGCAAGGAAGCCACTGCATCCTGGAGAAACAAGAGAAGGAAACCGGGCTGCCACGAGAGCCCCTTACTCCTTCCTTGCTTCAGTCACAGACAGCTAGAAACTTGGGACCAGTTGCAGAAAGAACATGTGCAGCAGCAGTGGCCTAAAGCCTGGGGTCCTATGTGACACCCCACTGTAGGAGCTGGGGGGAGCCCTTGACATCAAGTGTCACCAGGAAGACGTCTTCAACGCACGAGCCTTCTGCGACTCGGCCCGGCAGCCCTGGGGTGCAGTCAGGCCCGCAGGGCCCCAGCGGCACCACCGAGCAGGGGTACTCAGGGCCGGGTAGCAGCCGCCTTCGGAGGCCCTGCCTGCTAGAGCAGTGGAAGGGGAGCTGCAGCTGAAAGGCCCTGAATCGATCTGACATCTGGCTTCTGCATCAAAGGAGGAGCCATCGAGGACCTGGTATCTGGAAATCAAGAGCCACTCACTCAGGGGACAAAGAGACACCCCAGGAGAACACCCAAGATTTGCTAGGGACTTTCCTATCAACTCGCATCGTTGGCATTTCCCAGGATGACGTCGCCGGAGGAAACTGGCGTCTGCCTGGGAGGAAGGAGTTGGGAGTTGCACTGGCCCAGGGAGAAGAGCCACCTGCTATCTGGAAGGACCCCAAGGGGCGAGCCCCAGGAACACCACAGCCACCTTCATGTCCAAGGACTGCCCGGAAACATCCTGTTTGAATTACCCCTCTCCGGCCTGGGCTGCCTGCCATGTTGTTTGCTATTTTTAGCTCCCCAATGAGGAAGGAAATGGCTGCCTGGTCTTCCACCTGTGAGACTCAAGGCTCCAAAGCCCCCTGATTCCTGACTGGGGAGACGCTGCCCCAGCAAAAGAGAGGATCCGCTGACTCAGATGGTTTTATATTTAGCCAATGGCTCAGAAGTATGAATGGTGCAGGACGATGAGGAAAAGGGGATGTGAAGGCCTCTCATGGGGGTGGGGAGGCAACAGGAGGGCAAGGTCTGCTTGCCTCTCAGAGAGCAGAGGGGACTTCTGACTGCTCATACCCCAGGAGAGATCCGGGGCTTGAGAGGGATGGCCCCAAGGAGTGCCTGATCCAGGAGGAGACCGAGCACTAGCACTCCCAGGGCCCCTGAGGCTGTAACCATAAGGGCACTACTTACCAGAAGTGTTCAGCAGGTTTGTTCTGCCAGGGGTAGGCACCTGAAGCTCTGAGTGGCTGACCCGGAGGTCAGGGCCATCAAGGGGGCCTGCGTCATCTGTCTGGCCTGCAGGGGAGGAAGCAATTTCTGCCAACACCTCCAGATCCTTCAGGATAACCTGGGGGAGAAAAGCAGAGGATGAAGGACGATGGCCTCTGGAGAGCTGCCGCCAGGGGGTGGCGAAGGGTCGGCAGAGGGTGACAGGCTGGTGAGAGCCACCAAGATTACGGCTATTAACAGCGTTCAGGAAGTTCTACAAAAGGTATGGATTGAAGAGAACACAGATGGGCAGAAGGTGAGGGCAAGTGGAGGAAAGAAGCTAGAATCTGAGTAAGCTTTCTCATGACCACTCCTCTCTGGTCCCCTGAGCAGGGACCTCAGAGGTCCCCAGGAGATGTGGAACTCAGGGTGCAGTCTGTGCGGGGACACTGGCAATGCCCCAAAGTCAACCTGTGTGAGGGACCAACGGTGCCCTCTAGGCCACACTGCTGGTGTGCTGGCCACAGCTCGGTCCACCACCAGGCCACAGAACAGACCTTTCTGCAGAGGTGACACAAGGCCACCCTCTGCCTTCAGAACATGACTCTGGGCTCCAAGACCGAGGACTTCCTAACTTCTAGACACACTGTTCAATTCTCAGCTGCCTCCTTGATGTTCATACACAGGCCTGACCCCTGCCTGCTGAGTTCTTCCAAGGAAAGGAAGACACAGAGTTCAGCATGGAGAATGGCAGAGTGAGCTCCAATCAGTGCCGTGTGTCACCAGGTTCCCCGGTGCTGCCTCACCACCCAAAGCCCTTGTACTCAAAGCCCTTGTACTCTTAGATGCTGCCTCCCCCCCCCCCCCCCCACAGCACCCACCGCCTCTTGCTCTTCATCTGGTATCAACAGCCAGCAGGGTGCTGCCTCAGCAGGGAGGTGTGTGTGTGTGTGTGTGTGTGTGTGTGTGTGTGTGTGTGGTGTGGTGTGTGTGTGCTGTAACTGCACAGCGCACCTGTCCCAGTTCTACCTCACGACACAGCAGGGAGGGCTGCTGCTCCCTCCCACCCCCACTCATCTCTTCTCTGAAGAGGAACGTGCCTGTCCTAGCACAGGTGTGCCCCCAGGGCCGTCCCTGGTACTCAGTGGACACCCATCGGGCATCCGCTGAATGACTGCCTGAACCCGGGCCAAGAATTACCATGGCAACTGAGGGCTTTGGTCCTGGACCTGTGGAAGTGACACAGAGCACCAGAGGGTGGGGCCCTGGGAGGTGGGCTGTGTGCACCATGACAGACCAGCTGGCCGCAATATGGTGACAGTGGTCAAGGTAAGGCGGTTCCAGGGCTTTTTGTGGGATGGCGAAAATGTGAGATAGTAGTGACAGTGGCACAACCTTGTGAATATGCTAAAAACCAATGAACTGTATATTTTAAAAGGGGAATTTTATCTCAAAAAAATAAATAAAGCTACTATTGTCTCTTCAAAGCGGTTCTTGTCTCAGTGTGAGCAACGTGCTAGTGCCTCATCCTGCCCGGCCCCAGGTGTCACTTCTCCTGGTGTCCTCTCTGCCAGCCTTGGCCCCTGGGTCTTCTCCCAGCAGTGCGATGTGTTCAGCACTCAACTGGCCTGCAAGCTGGAGGTCTGGCTCTCATCCTGCCACAGCCCGGCCTCATCCCGGTCGGACACGTCGCTCACTCACACACACAGATGTCACCTCGCACCTGTCTAACTGCATGCTTTCCTCCATTGCTCCCAGGCTCTCAGCACCTCCTGAGCCCCGACTGTGCCAGGTGCTGGGGCTGCAGGTGAGTCCCATGTGCCTCGGCCTGCAGCCCATGGCCTGGCAGGGAGCAGTACTCACCTGCTCTTCCACACACAAGTATGTGCAATTTTAGAACGTTCTGACCGCTGGGCCTGCAGGGGATGATGTATCCATGCTGGGCAAAGATCGTGGCTGCTAAGCAGCCTGGACAGATGGCAGGAACGAGCACTTGCCCCTGTGCCCAGGCCAAGAGCTGGGGGCCTGAGTGGGTCCAGGCCCAGAAGTGGAGAGGTCCAGGCCATCTGCTCCCCAGAAAGCTTTCTATTTCAGTGGTGGCAGAAAGCGGACAGAGAGGGAGGGGGTGGGACAGGGGAATAGACAGTGAGGAGGTGACAGGGTGGTGCTGCGTGATAAGAGTGGCCCGAGCACAGGCCATACACTCAAGATGCTCAATTGTCCAAACAAGTCACGGTCTAACGATCAGGGATGTGAAAGGAGATGCGGGAACCAGGTGGGAGAGTGACTCACTCAAATTAAACTGAGGCAAGGAGCAAGCCAACTGTGCCTCAAAAAGTTAAAGAGAGTCACCAGAGGTGTACTTCCACCCCTCGTGTTTCCCAAGAGGGCACCAAACATGTCCACACAGGACTTGCGTAGAAATGTTCATGGCATAAGTGTTCATCGTGGCTAGAAAATGGAAACAACCCTAAGGTTCTGACACCAACTCTGATGTGTTTTTTCTGATACCAGGTGGGTGTCCTACAGTTCAACTCCATTCTCATGCCATCTACCTGGATGTAGGGTCAGACCCCACCTGCTGAAGGCTCACTCCCACAAGACTGCCCTTCCCTTGCTTCAGACACCAGCCAGAGATCCAGGGCGTCACCTTTGCTTCCGACGACTGACTACAGATCAGAGGTTTCCACAATCCCCTCCTTAGGCTCCATTAATTTGCTAGAGTGGCTCATGGTCCTCAGCGAAACATTTTACTTACTAGATCACCGGTTTATCATAAAAAGATATAATTCAGGAAGAGTCAGATAAGAGACGCACAGGGCACAGCATGTGGGAAGGGGCACAGAGAGCTTCCGTGCTCTCTGGGGGTGCCACCTGCCCCGAATCTCCATGTGTTCACCAACCTGGAAGCTCTTCAAACCCCATCCTTTAGGTTTTTAAGGAGGCTTCATTACATAGGCATGATGGATTAGATCACTGGCCACTGGCAGCTGATTCGATCTCCAGTCCCTCTCTCCTTCTCGAAGGTCGGGTTGAAAGTTCAACCCTCTCATCACATGGCTGGTCCTCCTGGCAACCAGCCCCCATCCTTCTGGGCATCCAAGTCACCTCACTAACCTAACAAAAGACACCTTTATCATTTTCAACACTTAGGAAATTCCAAGGGTTTTAGGAGCTCTGTGCCAGAACCAGGGATGAAGACCAAATATGTAATTTTTTTTTTTTAACTATGTATCACAAGATCACAAACCCAAAAGTACATCAACTGATAAATGGATAAATGGAACATGGCATATCCGTGTCCTGGACTATTATTTGGCAATGAAAAGGAATGAGGTTCTGATATATGCTATAAAATGCACCAACCTGAAAACATTTGTTAAGTAAGAGAAGCCAGATGCAGAAGGCCATGTACTGCATGATGATTCCATTCATGTGAAATGTTCAGAGCAGGCAAATCTATAGAGACAGAGAGTATCTTGTGCCTGCCAGGGGATGGGGGAGGGAGACATGGGGAGTTACTGCTAATTGGTTACAGGGTTTCTCTTTGGAGTGAGGAGAATGTTGCAGAATTACATAGCAGTGATGTTTGCACAACCTTGTCAAAATACTAAAACCCACTAAATTGTATATTGTTTTTAATTTTTAAAAATATTTTGATTTATTTTAATTCAAAAAAAAATTTTAATGTTTATTTTTGAGAGAGACAGAGACAGAACATGAATGGGAGAGGGGCAGAGGGGGTGGGAGACACAGAATCCAAAGCAGGCTCCAGTCTCCAAGCTGTTAGCAAAGAGCCTGATGCCGGGCTCGAACTCAAAAGCCGCGAGATCGTGACCTGAGCCGAAGGTGGATGAGCTACCCAGGCGCCCTTAAAATATTTTATTTTTTTAAGTAATCCCTACTCCCAACGTAGGGCTCGAACTCATGACCCTGAGATCAAGAGTCACACGTTCCACCGACTGAGCCAGCTGGGCATCTCTGAATTTGTATACTTTATGGTTTGTGAATTATAACTAAAAAAAGAGAAGAGAATCAAGTCAAAACCCCAAATCAGCACCCTAATTCCCAGAACTGTGGTACTTCAGGTCAGTTTGCTCTTGCTGCGCCCATGGCCCGAAGCAGCAAGGCCTCCCTGACTCCCCACGATCTCACACCTGCTGCTGACTCCCAGGAGGGCCGAGAGCGCTCAGGGAGGCCACCTGTGTCCCTACATCTCTGAGCTGCAGGTTGCTCCTCTCAGGACTGGCTGTGCAGGTGGGTGGAGGTACATGTCCCTTAGGCAGCAAATCCTGGAGGTTCAATGTGGCAAGTGAGAAAAGTATGAGGCAGCCAAGGCCAGGCTAGCACTCAGCTATAGCCCGACCCTATGAGAGCCGCCGTGGCCCACACCAGGCTTCTGGCGGGTACTCATTTCCCTAACAGGAAAGATGCTTGGGGAGGAACCACCAGCACCAGAGAGCCCTGGCCTGTGAGACTCCCACACTCTCTGAGTGGCCCCAGGGCCAGGCTACCAGGGTGGGAAGACCAGGAGAGGAAGCTCTCCCCACTTCCAGCTAGAATTAATGTTCTCATTTGCTGCCTGTCTCTCTTTGCAGAGTCATCTGCTCGAGGGATCAGGAGTCCACTTCAAACACTCTGGTCCCCAAACTGGAGCCCAATAAGCTATACTGGGCTTTGTGGTCAGACAATCCTGCCTTCCCATCAGTTAACTTCACCCTTCCAACCCCTCTCCCGACATCTATTGAGCACCCACTGTAGGCCAGTGCCCGGCCAGGGCCTGGGCCAGGGCCTGTTTTTGTGGGAGGAGATGCGAAGCCAAACAGGATGGCCCTGCCTCTCTCAACAGTGACGCTGGGGAGACAGGCGGTAAACAACACTTATAATGCAGTGCATGTACAACCAGAGCCAGCAACTTGGCCTGTGGGGATCGAAAGGCTTCAGAAGTACCTTACCATCAGTTTGCTGGGGGGCAGAGGAAGGCACTCAAAGCATTCACTTAACTACCAAAAGCCTTTCCGGACACAGAACCAGAATCCCGTGGCACATTCCAGGAAGCTAAGCTTTGATCTAGCTCTGGAATGGGGCATGGGGCTGGTGTGAGTGTTAAAAAGGAGACAGCAGGCCCAAAATGGAGTCACCTGTGCTAAATCCCAAGTCAGCAAACCAAGATTTAATACCTAACTTAATTGTAGTTTCAACCTTTAACCTTTAAAGGAATGTAACCTTTAGCTAGTCAACATGGAATTACCTGGTCAGCCCTAGTGAGATAATCCTCTTGGCAGACCCCTTCTGGTCCCATTAGGAAGGCAACCTTGCCTGAAACAGTGCATTCTTTGCTAGTCATTTTCTTTCTTTCCTTTTTTTTTTTAACGTTCATTTGTTTTTGAGAGACAGAGAATGAGCGGGGGAGGGGCAGAGAGAGAGGGAGACAAAGAATCTGAAAGAGACTCCAGGCTCTGAGCTGTCAGGACAGCCCAACGCGGGGCTCGAACCCACGGACTGCGAGACCATGACCTGAGCCGAAGTCGGACGCCCAACCGAATGAGCCACCCAGGGGCCTCTGCTAGTCATTTTCTTTCTCCACTCCCTTTCTGTCTTTAAAAACCTTTTCTTGTCTACAGCTTCTTTCTATTGCTACATGGGGATACTGCCTGTTTCATGAATTGTTTGAAAAAAGCCATTCTGATCTTTTTGTTTGTTTTTAAAAAAAAATTTTTTTTAACGTTTATTTATTTGTTTTTGAGACAGAGAGAGACAAAGCATGAACGGGGGAGGGTCAGAGAGAGGGAGACACAGAATCTGAAACAGGCTCCAGGCTCTGAGCTGTCAGCACAGAGCCCGACGCGGGGCTCAAACTCACGGACTGCGAGATCATGACCTGAGCCGAAGTTAGCCGCTTAACCGACTGAGCCACCCAGGTGCCCCAGCCATTCTGATCTTTGAATTTACTCAGTTGAAATTTTGTTATTTAGCAGGGGGGCACGGCCAGAAAATCAAGTGGAAGTCATAGGGAGGGGCAGGTCCCCAAGAGCTATGGCCCAAAGAGGTTCGAACTTGGTTTTGCAGGTGATGGGGAGCCTGTTTCCCTATATGTGCCAACAGAGACTTCCCCTTGCAAGGTTGTCATGAACATCATAGGAGATACTCTGTGCTCCCCTTCTGTTATGAGATTTTTGGTACCATAGCTGAGCCTGGTCAGTGGTCCTGACTTAGGGACTGGGCAGGAACTGCAGTGTATACACAAAGAGCTTCAGATTTCATCTCTCTACTAAAGAGAATCTGCATGGACATCTTGGTACCACCTCCTCCTACTTCACTGGAGAGCAGCAGCCAGCAAAACTGCCTATTTTACATTTTGAATTCTCTTATTTTGGAAAGTTTAACACCAAATGGCAAATGAATGCAAATTACACTTCAATTGCACAATTAAAGCCGGAACTGTTGTCTACAGGTTCCTTCAGTAATCCCAGCCACTCCTCTAGTGCTTACATATCAGAAGATTTGTCTCTAGTCCCCAGGGACTGGCAAAAATCTGACAGACAGCCCTGCCTAGAGCAATACCACGTGAACTTGTAAGTGTGTGTACGTGTGAGGGTTTGTGTGCAAGCGCGCGCACTCTCGTACTCACTTACAGCCCACCTTCCTGGTTCTTTACAATGGGAGCTGAGAATAGCACCACCATCTCCTTCAGTCTCCTGGATGCAGGGAGAGGAAGGGGCTGCCAAAATAGAGGGCAAGGAATGGCTTGAAGACAGAGTGGGGAGTTTGTGGGAGCCACTTCAGGGCTCCTGTGCCATCCAATCCAGCTGCTGGCTCTTTCCCAGCTGACCAGCAAATTCCATTCGGCCTAAGGGCTGGACTTGAGACTATGGAGCAACAATCCTGACAAAGGCCTAGGCCAGGACTCTGCCTCTGCTCAGGGAATGAGTGACCCAGGGAGACAATGTCAAGGCGGCGTGGGGTGCGGGGGGGCGGGGGCGGTGCTGGGACAGAGCAACAGAGACCAAGGGAGAGCCGTGCTCCGCCCTCCGGCTGAGCCTGGCTTTGAATCTCTGTGCCAGGCCAGGGTTTTGGTACCCCACCCCTCTTGGAGACCCCTTGGTCTGTGGACAAGCAGCTCTGGAACAAGGACACAGTGATCTTAGCAGCCTTGCTTGCGGGCACTGGCTTAAGAACTGGACGAAAGGCTCCCAGTGATAGGCCCACTGCTCAGCCTCTAGAAACACAAAGTTAGTCCTCTTCCAAGGAGGAGGCTGGCTGGGCCCAAGCCTGCACTGGACTGTAGTCCTGGCTTTGACAATGAGGAAAGGCTCAAAGAAAGCAGGAGGAAGCCGCGCCAATTAGTATGCGCTACACAGCTTTTTGCAAAATGAATATAAAACACTTGTGCTTTCTTTTTGTGTGAGAGAAAGAGTGGGGAGAGGGAGGAGGAAAGAAGGTTACAAGAAAGCAATATTCTGCAGGGGCAGGAGTGCCTGTAGTTGCCATGGCAACGGGGGGGGTGGTTGTTGGGGGGGGGGGGGGAGGCACATCAGCTGGTCCCTGGTCCTGGAGTGGGGTGAGCTGTGAGCTGGCCCTCGGAGTCAAAGGGTCAGTGACAACTGGGTGCAGAAAACATGTGACAAAGCAACTCTGAAGGGGAGGCCCGGGTGGAGGGAGGGAGGGGCCAGCACATCCTCTGTGGCTTGGGGAGCAAAGTCAAGGAGGCCAAAGAATTCCTGAGAAAGCCCTTCCTTCCAGGAGGTGACTTGATGCCAGCAAAGGGCATATTTCAGCGTGGGAGGGAAGTCACCATCTGGATGGGGCCATTGCAGGCTGTCACAACCCAAAACTTCAGCAGGCTGAGGACAGACTCTCTAGGGCAGCGCTGGTTTCCCTCCCTTCTTTTATTCCTCTGTCCAGATGCTCCCTCTCCCAACACCTTGTCCACAGAGCAGCCCTGGAAAACCCGTCGCAGTGGGAGGCTCCCTTCTCTCTCTCTCCCTCCTCTCTCTCTCTCTTCACACCAGCCCCCCCACCCCCATCGGCTGGTTCTGTTCCTGGCTTCTCCTTTACCACCCTGGGAACAGCTGGAGACCCAGAGTTTTACAAGGCCAACTCCCTAGGCTGGGGGTCTGTCTTTGCCTCCTACTGAGGCTCCTGAACATGAAGTCCCAGGGCGAGGCACTCAGCAGATGTTGAATAAATACTTGCTGACCAGCAGCGCCAGGCAGGAAATGGAAGATGGATCGTTCTGAATAGCTTCTGCCAAGGGGATGGACAGAGAGGCCTCTCGCTTCACTCTACCCACTTATCTCCAAGAAACTTTTGTCAAAAGTTTGGCTAGGTCCCTAGTCAGCTGATTAGGCCCCAGATGTCAACTGGCTCAGCGTTCCAGCCCCATAAGGAGGGAAGGAAATCCCCAAGCTGGGCCCTCTCTGGTCCTAGCCAGAAGGAAGCTGCAAGAGTGTTTCCAAGAGACACAACTAGGTCCTGGCAAGAGAGGTGAGTTCAGGCTAAAAGGCCTGGAGGCTAAGGTCTGGACTGTGTGGGCCACTGCCAAGGCTATCTGATGCCTCTGCTGGGAGCAATGGGGCCACAGGGCTGTGCCTGAGATCTGGGTCAGGTTGGGCTGCTCCTTGTTCTTGGGAAGTGGAGCTGAAATTAAGTGCAGAGGCACCATGGCCAGGCATCCACAGAGCCTTGGGGCCCTTTGCTTCTCGCCACATAGAAGCCTGTCCACTTCCTTCACAAGTGGTATAGGCCCAGCGCGGCAGGCCTCTTGGGTCCCTGATCACATACAGAATGGCTCCCGTGGCTTGTGGAATCAGCTGGGGAACTGACCCTTGGAAACCAGGTCGCTGTCCCCAGGAAGCATCCCCTTAGGGTGGTGAGGAAGGCACGGGACCTCCCATGGGCCCCAGAGCAGTGAACCAATGGAGCTCTGGGAGAAGGCATACACAGCATCCGGCACCAGAGTGGAGGCTCCTGCTCTGGACACAGAGTAAATCTGAACTGTAGAAGTCAGCAATCAGGCCCTGGCCAGGCCTGGGAAAGGGGTGGTATTCCCAGAAAAGCTTTTGGCTACAATGGGGTCAGAGCAGGCCAAGCCCAGCATCTCCTGGGGGGCGGGTACTTCAGCCCTCTTCAGCAATGGCAAGGAAAGCCCTGCCAAAAATTTAGATTTGGGGGCGGGAGAGAAGGATTGCCTAGGCTCAGATCTATTTTATTTCCCATTGAGAAAACCACTCTGATTAAGAACCTTTAAGGTCGTACTTGAGCAAAAACAATTAAAAAAAAGGATTATAACTTGTTTTTTGCCTGACTCTGAATGCACGCTTACAGGGATCAAGGCTACTTTCTTTTTTTCTTCTTTTATTTTTTAAAAATGCTTATTTTTGAGAGAGGGAGAGAGAGAGCACAAATGCAGACGTGGGAGGGGCAGAGAGAGAGGGGGACAGAGGATCCGAAGCAGGCTCTGTACTGACTACAGACAGCCCTGTGGGG
The DNA here is from genome assembly GCF_018350215.1 of Panthera leo. Classification (NCBI taxonomy): domain Eukaryota; kingdom Metazoa; phylum Chordata; class Mammalia; order Carnivora; family Felidae; genus Panthera; species Panthera leo. The sequence goes on along the minus strand of NC_056693.1, from coordinate 48,214,077 downwards.
GCTCAAACTCATAAACTGTGAGATCATGACCTGAGCCGAAATCGGACGCTTAATGGACTGAGCCACCCAGGCGCCCCTTCTTTTATTTTTAATAAACTCTGAGATCCTTCCCTAAGTGCCTAGTTCTGTGCCATACATGCGAAAGACCAGTAACTGGTGCTCACTGTTAAGTCCCACTAACAGTGACAGCACAGTGTGTGTCCTGGCAGCTTAAAACCATTCCAGCCTCCATCCCTCAGAGTGGAGGAGAAGAGAAAAGCCAGCCTGGGTAAGGCAATTTGGAGGCCAGTTCCCAAGTCCCCCTGTGCACCCCCTCACCCCCGGTCTCCCTCCTGGTGATGCCAGCCATCGCTTGCCTGCATCATGCCAGGCCCCTGCCCGGGGTGGGGTGCACTCTCAGAGTCCTACATTCTCCCTGAGAGTGAGCCAGAGGCCGAGAAAGGGCCTGCTGTGCTCCAGACAGTGCGGGAGCAGCACACACACACCGTCGGCGCTCGGTTACCAGGTGATGAGCTGAGGGGCCAGCTGTCTCCGGGCACCGGTCCATGGCAACCGGGAGAGCGGCACAGGGCCGTCTCCTACCCTCCTCCAGGCCTCCGCTTCACCCCAGCGTACCTGCCAGCTACACGCACCCTGCCCTGAGGAGGCAGGTCTGCTCTGGCAGGGTCAGGGCCCGGCAGGGTGGGGCAGGCCAGAGGGGTTCAGCTCGCCATCCACTGTCCCTCCTATTTGTTCACCTTCTCAGAAAATGTTTCTGAGCACACACTATGTGCTGGACACAGTCTCCGTCCTCCCAAAGTGGGACAAGGGCTACGGGAGAGTCGGCGTGCAAAGAACACCATAATGACGCCGATGGGGACCTCTTTGATGTGCAGATAGGAGGGGTGGTGTGTGACAGACAAGGCTTCAGGAAGCATCCAAGCCGAGGTCTTGACCAAGTTACTTCACTTCTCTGAGTCTCAGTTTCCACTTCAGTGAAGTGGGGGACACAACAGAACCTACCCTGGAAGGGTTGCTATGGAGATACGCTAAGGTCATGCCCACTCAAAGATGTCCATCCAGTGCAGGGTCTGGCAGGCAGCAAGTGAATGGAAAATACCAGAACCCAGGCAACGAGGCCCAAACTGAGAGCACAATTCAGGAGGTCCAGGCTGAGGCCTAAGCAGCTGGATTTTTAAAAAGCTCCAGAGGATTCTGACAGCAGCTCTTGTCTGGATGGGCTCACTGTGGGACTAATGTCTGGGTTATTGGACTTTAGCCTTTCTAGGTAAGATTACTGATCACTTCCTGAGTTCAAGGGGAGATGGGCTGAGGGTAGTCAGTCAGGCCCAGGGCCAGGCAGTGTGCTCACCCCTGCAGGCCACTCAGCCCTGTAGCTTGGCTTAGCAAGAGCCCCCAATCCTGTCGCAGGGGAAGGCAGTCCCCAACTGGCTGCCCTTGGTGGACTCTCTCCTATACTGCTGGACCTTCCACTGGGGAAGCCAACCTTCCCAGTCCAACATCTGCCTTCACCAGGAGCCTAGGTATACCAGGCAGCAAGCCCCCAGGCCCACCCATGTCAACCCGATACTGTGCCAGTTTTGGGTCCTCATCCGCACATCAGGGGAAGAAATCCAGAGAAAAATACTAAAGACTCTCTGAGCACCCACAGCCGCCTTCCCAAGAGTGGAATGCTGCCAGGCCAGCTGTGGTTGTCTGGGTGCCCCTTTACCCGAGGTCTCCTCACCAGGCGCAATAGGAACCGTCACTATGCCAGTCCTCTCTCCTCCCTGGCAATGATTTGCTGCCAGGACGCCTATCCGAAGACCAGATCCTCCCAGGACTTCTGGTGTTGACCACTGGTGCCTCGTGTGGGCGGTGGGTCCTGGTTGGCTGTCCCTGGAGACTGTGAGTGGAATCCAGTGCTCTTCCCCTGCTGCCTTCTCCCTGCTTGGCCCTCCCTCCTCTCACTCTCCGGAGCCCCCAAAGGAGGCTGCAGCATCAGCCGCAGGGATAGCCATGTGGACCAGTGCCTGTGTCCTCGGCATGGCCTCCAGGGGAGCTACAGCAGGCAAGGGCCCCAGCTGACCTCCCCGGGTGTGTGTGGGGGACTCTCGGCAAGAGTTCTGGGCCCCCAACATTGTGCCCCTCGTTTTCCTGGCTGGTGTCTGACCTGATGGCGTGACCTGACTGTAAAGGAATCTTGGGGACAGAGGAGGGGGTGAAGGAGTTGTTTTTGTTTGTTTTGGAGAGTGGATGGAATGAGAACTGGGCTGAAACAAACACTGAGGCAGGGATCTCAGGAGGAGGAACAAACCCCATTCTTATGGAAGACGGTCTACTCTGAGCAGGCCATTTTAGTATTCCAGGGAGCAGGGTCAGGACCACACAGCATCAGAGCTGGATGGGACGAACACAGACCAGGCCAACTGTGTCTGATGGCAGAAAACAGGAGGTGAAGGGGTGTCGTGGACTTGCCAGGTCCCACAGAGAGCAGGACAGCGTGGGGCAGAGGTCGCCCTCTTATTGCTCCCCGGGCCCCTTCCTACACTGCTCTCTGCCGGCTACCAGCCCCACTCCTTCTGCATATGCCCTGGGAGGGTGAGTGGCCCAACGGGGAGGTCAGGTCTCTGAGTGCTCAGAGAGAAGGTGCACTCAGAACTGATGAGGGGAGGGGGGCCAGCCTCAATGAAGCAGTGCCTCCATCCTGGGAGGACCCCTATCCTGCAGTGAGGTCAGCCCTTATGTGCTTCTGGATGTTCCAGAATCAGATGGACCCAACGTCTGGCTGCTGGTGGTATGACCTTGGAGAAGTTATCTTCCTTGCCCTTGGAGGTCCTCTTAAGTCAAAACTGGGATAATGAAAACAACTCCAAGAGCACCAGGCAAACTTGTCAGGAGAAGAGAAACAATGTACTCCGAACAGCGCATATGACCCATGAACTCAGCCTTCTGCCCTCTCCTGCTCCCAGTCTCCTCCCACAGATGTGGGAGGGGTCTGAGCCCAGCACCCACTGTGGATTCTGAAGGCAGCCAGTGGCGGGGGGTACTGGATGGGCTGTCATCACCTCTCTGAGCTGCCCTCAGATGAAGGGGCTCCAATGAAGCAGAGGTCCCCATTTCTGTGGCAGACACACAGATGGCCAATTTTACTAGCAGCACCCTTGCGTCGGGACAGAAGAACACAGCCCTGGTCGCTTGGGACTGTAAGAAGAGGAACCCATGGGGATGCTCTCAGTCTGGGGCCTCCGTCTGGGTGAGACCCTGACATGGAAGGCCCTGTTGTCACTAACTAAATCCCTTTAAAGTGGAAATGAGCCCTTGGGCCCAGCTGGCCAACCCACCAGACCAAAGTGACAAGAGTCCCTGGGAAAGAAAAGGCTGAGGAAGCATTTACAGGGACCACATGGGATGAGGGATGCAGAAGGGACAGGATGGGATGACAGGGCCACTGCCCCTGGGACAGAGGAGGCCAAGGGCAGGCTCACTCTACTCTGCTCCGGGGACAGGGCTCCATGACAGTCAGGAGTGGTGGCACCCGCGGCCTTGCTGCAGGACAACCCCAGAGCTACCCACTCAGCTCTCATGCGAGCCGTGACCTGTCTCCCTATCGGGCAACTTAGCTCAGCCCCAGTGAGCTCTCTCCTTTGAGACCTGAGAACCTCTTCAGTTCTCCTGCTCCATTTCTCCTGGGACCTGGACCATGCAAACAAATGAAATCCTCTCCCATCTCCCCTAAGGCTAATCGTCCCTCAAAGCCGGCGTGTCTGTTCCCCAGTGAGCCTGTGGCTGGTGAGGCAATGAACACTTGGACATGTGGTGGATTGACCCAAACAGAAAAGCTGATGGCCCCCATCCCCTCAGGACGCAGCAAAGCCTAGAGCAGCCCCAGGGCTCCCTGCCCCATGGGTGTGGACACTCCTGAGATGTGCTGTGGGGTTAAGGACAGGGAAGGCCCTAGCAGCCCTGGACCGCAGTACATCACAGCTCTCGTGTGTACGTTTGTGAGATGTCCCCAAATCAATCCTTATAACCATCCCTGCTACCCCAGCCTCCTAAGACATGGCCACATGCCTCACGAGGTGAATGGGCTCCTGAGCAAGAAACCGCCATTGCCAGGAACGACATCCTCACAGTCCTACCTTCCAAGTTTTTGAGAAAGGTGATTCTCATTCTTTTTTTTCTGTTTTTACGTCAGCCACATCACACGAGCCATAAACTCCCCTCAGCAATTTCTCTTCATAGTTACTCTGAGCCTAGGGAGCAGACAGGGGTATCTCTCCCGGGTTGATAACCTCTGCTCTTAAGTGTTAAGGACACCTCAGCTCCAAGAGGTGGGAAGACTCCAGGGAAGGTGCCTCCAGAGGCCCCAGTGGGGTGTGCCCTTCTGGATCTCCATGGACTCTGAGGCCTGCTTCCGAAAGAGGCTGTGGCAGCCGGAAGTCCCGAGGCAGGCCCTCTGCCGATGACGCCATTTCTCCTCTCTTCCCTGGAGCCAGGCAGCCAGCTCCTCCCTTCCACCTGTGATGCTGGGAACACAGCCCACTGACTTGGGCAGACAGCTCCACCTCAGGGGTGCAGGGGTTGCTGAGGGAGGGGGGTGGGAAAGGGAGAAGGTATAGAAAGGGGCGTCGGGGTCACTGCCCATTGCCTTCCCCTTGGTTTTTCTATGACCTCAAGACGAACATCGAGCCCCAGAGCCCCCAGTGAGGCCCACCCACTTGGCCATCTGCACAGGGCCTGTGTGGTCCTAAAGACAGGCAGGGAAACAGAGGACAGAAACTAGCTTCTGTTCTGGCTTTTGCTGCCGAAGCGGGGGCAGGAAGGATATGGGGAAAAAACAGAGCCTATCTTCCCTATTTCCACCTGTATCTTTACCATTTTTGTACAGAAATGATTACCAGCATCAGGAGCTAAAATTTACCACGTGTTCACATGTGTTGGGTATTCTACACACATGACCTCATTTCATCCTGGGAATCCAAACCTGGAAGGGTGCTTCTACAATTATTCTCGGTTTTCAGATAAGCAAACTGGGGTTCAGGGAGGCCAGGTCATCTGCTCAAGCTCAGTGTTAACCAGCTATGAAGTGGTGAGCCAGGGCCACACTCGTGGACCGCCTGACCCCTAAGCCAGTGCAGGCTGCAATATCACCTGGGGGGAAAATGTTACCGGAAAGGGATGCCACTCAATTTATCACAACGAAACTTAAAATACTGAAAATAAACTTCTTAATGAAGAAGCCCTACAAAAAAGGCCCGGAGGCTTTGCAAAATGACTTATGGAAATGGGGAAAAACCCTGCTTCTGGATGGGAGAGTTCAAGGCAGTGAAATGATAATTTCTGGCTAAAGCACTTGTAATGACAAACGGAGTTACGACGGGCCAGGATCTGGTCGGGAGCTTTACGCTGTCTCTTTCAACAACACTCTACAAGGCAAGTGTGGACATCATGTGCCCCATTTTGCAGGCCAGAGACTCTAAGGTCCCTGGTGAAGAGGGTGAGAGCCAGAAGCCAAGCTCAGGTCTGGCGGCCAGTTGTCTGGGGTGCTATGTTCTCTCAGGGGTACTACCACCCACCCTTCCTCTCTTCTAAGACTGAGATTTCTTTTTTAAAGCTGTGTGTTTTTGTTCTAAGTAGATTTTATTTTTTACAAAGTTCTAGGTCCATGGTAATATCGAGCAGAAGGTACAGAGATTTCCCACATACCCCTGCCCTCGCCCCAACACAACCTCCACCAAATGGACATTCCCCGCCACAGCGGTACATTTATTACAATCCGTGAACCTGCGTCAACACATCAATGTCACTCAAAGTCCATAGTTTACCTTAGGACTTGCTCCTGGTGCTGTCTATTCTAAGGGTTTGGACAGATGTATAACACATACCCATCACACCCTGAGGATTCTGAACGCAGGCTGGGAAGTAGTGTAATTGGGGCTGGGATGGGGAATCAGGGTGGTCCTGAGGCCCCTCCTGGACCAGCCACACCTTCAGGGACATTGAGAGGAGGAGCTATTGTCCTCTGGTACTCATGGGTGGAGCTCACTCAGGCAGCTGCAGGCTTAGGAGGCAGCCGACAACTGGCATCTTCTGGGCAGAAGAAGCACGCCCACCTCCCTAACGGTGTCCAGCAGGGCTCTCTGAAGGGCATGCACCCTACATTCCACACTGTTGAAATCAGGGTCGCATTTTCACTTAAAAACATGTAATTGGATCTCTAGCTAATGGGGGGATTGCTACTCTGGTGCCAAGAATATTAATTTGACACCTGCAAGTTCCTTCTGACCAAAGGGATCTTCAGACAAAGGGTGCAAGGACCAGGCACTTGCACTGGTATTGAGGAAACAGCCACTTATCCTGAGTAATGGAAAAGCAGACACAAGTGAGGATGCCGGAAGGGCATGGACTACCAAGTTAGCGTGGGAGTAGAACTGAGAAGCAATGGCAGGTGAGACACCCAGCAAGGCCACAGGCCAATGGGACTATGGAACACGGTGGTGGGGCAGGGCTAGGTCTCTGAGACTCTGCCCCTCCCTGCACCCAGCTCTTGCATTAGTAACACCCAGGTACACTCTGTTCCTTGAGGCCAGTGGCTCTCACCGAAGGTGAGGAGAATGTGAGTTTATCACAATTACACTGGGAGAGAAAAGTATTCGCAACACAGATGACAAACTGAATGTCCCCAATATACAAAGAGCTTCTACAAATCAGTAAGACAATGGGACAAAGGGTCTGGAGGCTGAAGCTTTTACAGATATCCACCCCTCTCCACAGCACATTGAGAACTTTCTCAAGAACCTGTGGAACAGGAGAAGGTGGCCAGAAATGGGGATGACAATACAACTACACACAAGCTCCCCATCTCCTGTCTGGTTCTGATGTGGGTAGCTGGGACCACACTTGGTGGAACACAGGTATGACGGTTAAGCGATTAAGAGAATGGGCTTTGGAATCAAACAGATCTGGTTTTGAGTTTGGCCTCATCACTTCCTAGCTGCGTGTGAGTTGTTTTACCTCCTTCAGTCTGGGTATTCTCAACTGCAAAATGGAAATGATACCAGTTCTTCCCCACAGAATTGTCGAGGGTTCGCCAGATACTACAAGGCAAGGGTCTAGCACAGTTCCGGGCACAGCAATGACTTCATACAAGCTCTTACTACCTATCGCCCAAGATGATGGGCAAACCTGTGCCTTGAGGCCCCGGGCTGGATGTACGTGGCTAAGTTCGAGGGAGGCTCTGTGAAGCCGTCAATAGGAAGGCGCCTCTCCCCACCAGTCTGGCTGTGGTCTGATTTGACTGAATGGGCTTTCAGGGTCTTACACCCCAGGGAGCTCCCATTTGAGTTCAGGGCTGTGTTTGGAAATACTGGGAAAACCTACCACAGAGAGATTTCTAGATATCCTAGAAAGGAAGCTCCAGGAAAAGGGGGACTTTGTGTTGTCTGTGGCTGTATTTCCAATGCCAAGGACACAGTATGCCCTCAAGGTTGCCAAAGAGACTGGTCAGGGGACACTTAGGAATGTGATCTGGTGAAGAACCAGGATAGGGCAGAATCAGGACTCACCACTGATTATCCTGGTCCCCAACTCCCTCCCCTAGAGAGAGGAAGGCAGGGAGTCTCGGCTCCTGTTACGACAACAGCCCCCCTCCAGTCCCACAACTGTCCCCAAGAGCAGCTGCAATCCTTTCCCAGCAGAGGCCCACAAGATGTGCCCCAAAGCTCTGACAACATTTGGCACTTCAGCAAATCGAGTTTCCACAGCCGCAACCTGAACAGAGCTGTTTAATGGACTGCATCTCCGCCGGCTCCCTGTAAACGCATACGCACACAAAAACCAATCACAAGCAGAGAGAGCTGGATGGGATTAAACAACTCAATTTAAAGGACTGAAGACTCAGCTGCTTCCAGCGAAGTCCTAGGGAAGGAACCAATCAGAAAGTTCTTCTCTTTCTTTTTGTATTGAAACGAGGGCTGTGCCAAGTGCCCTTAGTCACCCCCAACTCAGGCAGAACCGGGCCACGTCCTCCTGGGCCCCCTGCCGAAGTGGGTGCTGAAGGAAAGGGAAAGAGAGGGCACGTGTGCATGTGAACGAGGCAAGCAGGAGGGGTCAAGGGCAGATTCCCAGACCATCTGTTTTGGAAGCTTCTGGAAATGCAGAGGCAGGCACCAGCCCATCTGATCTCTTTTCAGCTCAGGTTCAAGAAAGCAAATTCAGGCTGCAGGAAAACTATCCTAGGCCCCACACAGCCTGCTACTAGGCTCAGGCGCCTCACGCATAGGAGGTTGTAAGCAATGTCGCTCTCCTTCTCCCCTGGCCCCCAGCTCTTGTCCACTCCCATATTCCCAATGGGCAGATTTGTGGATTCACGTGCCCACTGCCTCATGGGGCACACAGCTTTGCCTAAGGCCCACAGCTGCCCAGAGCCCAGAAGAGGGAAGGAGAGGGACCAGTCAAGGTACAGCCTGCCAGCATCAGACAGGCAGCCTAGAGCTGGTATAGGTGAAGGGAAGGGATGTCACCCTGGCCAATGGCAACACCCACGAGCAATCCTGCCCCTAGGCTGGGAGGCAGGGGAGTCTTGAAAAAGCACTACCATAGCCTGACAGCAAAGGATGAAATGCTGCCGAGAATGGGGTGGGGACGGGGGCCGCCCCCCAGAGGGCTAAGAGACGCAGAGCCCAGCTCTCTCTCCCTTTCTCTGGGCTAGCCTCTCCCTTCTGCTCTTGGTGACCCCGACAAAGCAAATCTTAAAGGGCCAATTTCAAGCCAGAGGTCAGAATGGAGGCTGGCTGCAACGAACAGAACACAACAAGAACTCACAGAGCGGCCAGCATTGCCTGGCCCAGCACTTAGCATCTTCCGAATTACTGCCCCACTGAGCAGAGAAGGAACCAGACAAGCCACTTGCTCGTGGTCAGGCAGCTACGCGGGGCCAGATCTTGCTTTGGGGACCCAACCCAGCCGAGCTGCCCACCACCACACGCCACCCGCCCTGCCCTTCTATAGCCGAGCCAGTTTCCCCCTGAGGCCAATGTCCTCGCTGATACACTGACCCAGTGCTCCTCAGAAGGGCTGGAAGAAGACGTCCTTGTTCCCAAAGTCAAGAGCATTAAACACAGCTTTCCCTGTAAGCGATGCACCTTACCAGATAAGAAGAGAGAGACTTTTTGGGTGCTGATTTAAGAGGACAACAAAACAAGCACCTCTCAGCTACCAGATCCCATCTGTCACTCAAATGACTTAGGCAGCCATGACAGAAGGAAGGGGGTGACCTACCTCGTCAGATTCATCCGACAACGTCTGAAGCAGGATGGGGAAGAGGCTGTCTGTGTGCCGGAACATCTGGAAAGCAGAGACGCCGGGAAATCCGTGAGCTTCCCCCACCCTGGCTCCACCACTGAGCTCAGCGTGGACAGGGTCCCACTGCACTGCATGGACCTCCCCCACACCCCCAGTGCTCCTCAAGCATCTTTCACTCCTCTGCTTGCCAGGGATTTTCTAGAACTGCAGTGACCAGAACCCTACCAAGCATGGGGAGGCCCCAGAAAACTGACATAGACCCAGAAGCAGCCCCAGCTTCGAAGGGCCTATCAGGCTGATGGGCCCAGGGACTCACCTTCCGGGGAGTCTTGATATAGAGGTGGTAGAGCCACTTCAGGACAGCGATCCTGGTCATCATCCCGATGGCCATGTCGCTGAGGTGGCAGTTCAGGACCTGCACGATCCCGTCAAGGTGGAGGGTGACTGGGGCCCTGTCCGTGCTGTGGGTGAGACCGGGAGGAGAGCTGAGTTGAAGCCTGCTATAGCCCGTTCCGCTGAGCGGCAGCGCCACTCTGGCTTTGCAGTCAGAACCACACACATGCTGCACTTTCCTGGGTGCCGTGGCCAGGAGCGGGCAGGCGGCACACCCCCTCCACGTGGCTGGTGGAGGCTAGTTTCACCGCGTGGCCTCAACCCTCCCTCTCCAAGGCTGGGGTTGGTGGAAGAGGGCCAGTCTGCTGGCTGCCTACCCACCTCCCCAGCACTGGCCTAGCTTGTACTGGAGAACACCTCTTTGAGATCACCAAGCTGGGCCCCAGCAGACCTCAGGGATGAAAAGCCGTTCAGCATCCTCAGGCCATTCAGTCCAAACCCTTTGTTGATAAGACAAAACCAATGGATCCAACGAGTCCAGGGGAAAGCCCTGAAAACACCCTTTAAGAGCAGACAGAGTTTTCACCAGGCAAACAAAGAATATTTCTCCAGTAAGGACCTGGGTTCTGAGGACCCAGGTCAGGCAGTTCAGTTGCCTGTCTGTAGAAAACGGTCTCGCGTGGCATTTCTAGGCTGCTCAATTATTCATTGGCAGCAGGAACTTGATGCCAGTGCTTTCCTAATTTGCCCGCAGTCTCTCTGAAGCTCATTTGATGTGAATTCCTAAAGGGACCCATTCTCAGTTCTGTAACTGCTAAACAGAACTGCTGTTTAATATGGTTTGATGATTCCCCACGGTGCTCGTTTAGGGGTGAGAGTGGGTACTTCTATCCTCGGGTCGCCAGACGGGCTGGGCGTGTGATGACAGAGCCCAGCAGTCCTGAGCCTCTGGGCGGGGATGTCACTAATTCCACGGGAGTCATGTGGCTGGAAGTTCTGGGGTCTTTTGCCAACACCTAAACACCTAGGTTCTTTGCTAGCCTAAGACAGACAGGGAAACTAAGGCACAGACAGACAAGTTCAGGGTGGCAAACACAAGCTCCCAATCTCTTCATCACTTTCTCTCTCACTGTCTGATAGAAACGTAATGTGAGCCACACATGGAATTTTACATTTTTGAGTCCTATACTCAAAAGTAAAAAGAACCAGGTAAAATTTTAATGACATATTTTAATGAATATAACATACCCCAACAATATCATTTCAACATGAAGCCAACATAAAAAACAATATACACATCACTCATAGGATACTTCATATTCTTTTCGGTGTTCTAAGTCTTCGAAATCCAGCGTGCATTTCACCCTGACAGCACACCTCTGTTCACACTAGCCACACTGCACGTGCCCAGCGGCCCCGTGACCCTGGCTATTGCCACGGACAACACGGCACTACGGTGTCGGGCTAGCAATCTATCCCAGGGCTTCCTGAGCATTTTCTTTTCTTCTCTGAAAACTTCCTAGAAACTCCCTCTCCTCCTGCTGATGACCAGGACTTACTCTCTTATCGCCAAGTCCTCCTTTTCCCCGTCCTCCTACCTGGCTCCTTCCAGCATGCTATTATAGCTCGTTTCCTTGAGAAGCTGGAGAAGCTCCGGAAGCCTACCTACACCCCAAGGCCTTAACAGAGTGGGAGCTCAGGAGGCTGTGAGGAATGAATGGCAACTGCCCTGATTCTGCCTCTGCATCCTGACCTGGTGAGCCCTCGGTCCACAGTGAGTCCCCTTCCACAGCAGGACATTCCAGCTCCCACATGGGGCCAGGGTGCTGGGACTCTATGCCTGCAGGCCAGCACCACTTTCTTAGCCGAAATGGTCCCCCGGGGAGCAAGGCCTTGTTTTCACTCCCCTGGGGGCAGTCAGGGCCGTAGTGGCCAGCAATGGCTGTGGCCTAAGCTGCCAGTGGGAGGAAGGCAGTGCCAAGCCCAGCCGCTCCGACTCCACCCTGCAAGTCAGGCCCAGAGGTTACCCGATCGGGAAGGGGTGGAGCTCACAACTTGAATGTGAGCAGTCCGAGCCTAGAGTGGCCTCCTCTACCACACGGCACTGCCTCCTAATGGGCCAGGCTCAGGAGAGTCCATTTGCAACTATCCCCTGGCAGGGGCAGCTGAATGGCAGCCCTTATGTGGACTGGCCCGGTCAGACCTGGCAGCCCTGTGTACTGGAGGGACAGAGAGGGGTCGCAGAGACCGTTCAATATATTTTCCTATCAGCACGACAGGCAAAGTCTCTACGTGGGGCGGGAGAGGAGACTGGGAAAGCCTGGTGCTGCTCTGTGTGGGGGGCATTCCAAATCCAAGCGGCCCAAATAAGGGCTCCAACATGTTAGATGGTCCCTGGGCCAGATGGGCTCCTTGATTCACTGTAGTCCCAAGATGCTTCCAGCCAGTTCAATGTCTCTACTGAGGGACAAATCAAGGGCCAGCCCATGGTGGCATCTCCCCATGATGGCGCTGTGTCAAGGCCATATAATGAAGGATTTCGTGGAGCCAGCGCACAAGAACTGGCAGCATTCTGTGCACTGACATTCTCTGACTTTCCCCACAGCAAAAGTTGGCTATGGCAAACCTCCCCAGACACGGGCACCTTCAGATTGCTGGTGAGGCAGGTGTCAGCTTCAACCCACCAAGAACACCATGGCTGAAAGGGACGTCATGGTTCAAGTAACTCAATCCTGCGATGCACAGATGAGACAGTATGGAACCCGTCCAAGGCCATGCGGCCATCAGTTGAAAACTTATTCCCTTAGCCGGAGACACTCTCCCTGGGTCTCACTTCCCTTGGCTGGCTGGAGGTGAGGCTCATGGGAAGCCGGGGCACCCAGGGCACCAGGGAGACTGATCTTAGTGCCTGGGAAAGATTCTACTAGCTGTGGAGGAGGCAGCTCTCAGCCGCTCCGCTGGGCAGGGCCGGCTGCTGTGTGCTGGGCTCCACACATGCACCGCGGGGAGCCAGAAGTCTGTGGGAACCCAGGCCCTTCCTAGAGAGGGCAGGCTGCATGGTGTGCTCAGCTCCTGAGTCCGAGATGGAGTATCCTCTGCCCTGGGTTACCTTACCCAGAGAGCAGATGGGAGCTCACTCACAGTTTAAAATACATTTCTGCATCGGGTCCAAAAAGTCTAGACTAGTCGCTCCTGGGGGTTTCTGAGTTATTTCAAGGTGTCTGCAAAACCCCACTTCCACTGAACATTCTCATAAAGCATCTCATAACTAATGTCTTACACGTATGTGTACGACATTTTCCAAGTGCATGGCACTACTGTAGCTATTAAAATAGCGATTTAATGGGACACCTGGGGAGCTCAGTCAGTTGACTCCACCTTCGACCTAGGTAGTGATCTTGTGGTTCGTGGGTTTGAGCCCCACATCGGGATCTGTGTTAACAGCTCAGAGCCTGGAACCTGCTTCAGATTCTGTGTCTCCCTCTCTCTCTCTGCCCCTCCCCTGCTTGTGCTCTGTCTCTCTCTCTCTCAAAAATAAACATTAAAAAAATTTAACAACAAAAAATAAATAAAATAGCGATTTATTAAACAATACTTCTGATTCTACCAATAAATAATGATAAATTCCAGGGGTCCTCTCTGGGAGGCAACACTTCATTTCTGTAATGTCTAATGTTTTTTTTTTTAAATGTTTATTTTTATTTTGGTGGGGGAGCAGGGAGAGAGAGAGGGAGAGAGAGAATCCCAAGCAGCCTTCACTTTGTCAGCAAAGAGCCCAACACAGGGCTCGAACCCATGAACCCTGAGCCTGTGAGTGGAAATCAAGATAGGAAGCTTAACTGACTGAGCCACCTAGGCATCCCTGTAATGTCTAACTTTTTATGGTACTCATATGTTACATCTCTAATCAAATTAGAAAGAAAGTAAATAAAAAAATTGTTTCTGAATTCCACATTTTTTTAATAAAGTATCTTTACAACTTTTTTTTCAATTTCCAGATGCTAGAAGTTGAGAAGCATGGAATTCCAGATCTTTCTGTTTGCCTTTATGTAGCCAGTGACCTATACCGAAACTCAATGATGACACCACAGTCCTTGGCAAGGCCCCAGGCATTGGAGTGGAAGTCTGTGCATGTAGTAACCTGTCCGGGGCTCCCCTGTCGGGTGGGCTTCTGGGACTCTCCCAGTGCAACCAACAAAAGCCACACCAGTGGGCTTGGGAGTCAGACAGGCCTAGCCTGAACTCCAACCTGGCCACTAATTCCAACCTGGCTGAGTGACTGTGGACCAGAAGTTCACCTCTCTGGGCCTGTTTCCTCATTCATAAAATGGGGATAATAATGAAGTTCTTGTAATAATAATTGTAGCTAAAATGCGTAAAGGGCTTTCTCTGAGCTGGGCACCATTCTGTTCTCTTTACATATTCAATTCATACAAGCTCCACACCCCTAGGAGGTAGGCACTATCATCGCACCCAGTTTAAAGATGAGGAAACCGAGGCAGGGAGCGGTTAAGCTGCTTGCCCAGGGACACAGAGTCAGGATGTGTGCCCGGGCGGTCGGACTCCACTACATAGAGGATTCATGAGAGATGAGGGCAGGCAGTGTGTCTGGACAGTCACAGGGTGGGTTTTTGTTTCTTGGCGATCCTGGAAGTTGCCTTCTTGTCTGAGCTCAGTGCCCCTCTGGCAGCACCTACTGGAGGAAGACTGCCCCTACCCTACTGTCTTCAGCTGCCATCTCCAACGAGTGGGGGGCCCAGGGCCTTGGCACCTGGCTCAGGTTTCATGACTCTGAAGGTCGCCCCCCTCTCTGGCACAGCTACTGACTCAGACTGGTAGCTGCCACGAGGAAATAGCCATTTGTGGGATAAAGAAAGCACGAGATGATTTGCTCTTGGTTTTTTAATTTTAAAAGGGTAGGGTCTGGCACGGGCTCCTGAATGACAGGTCTAAAACAAAATCTGGTTCCAATGAGGCAGTTCCCAGCCTCAGCCTTTAGAGCCGCTCCAGCAAATGGCGCCCCTGCCTCCCAAGCGAGGCGACGAGAGTCATGCCCGCCCGCCATGGTTAGTCAGTGATGTCTGACCTCTGCCTCCTCCTAGACCTTTCTCCACCTCCCACTGCCACTCCCCTGGAGCAGGACAATACCCTGTGGCCTAGACAACGGTGACAAGTCTGCAACAGGCTTCTGTGCTGCCACTTTTGCCCCTCCCTCACTCATCCCCCCTGGAGCTGCCAGAGGGCCTTCCGAGTCACAGGTCTGCACCAGACACTGCCACTTACAGGCAGGCTCCCATAGCCTTCAGAACAAGAGCTGGTCCCTCTGGAGGACACATCTCCCAGCACTTCTCTCCGGATCTCTCCCCCCGCTCCAGAATCCAGGATCCAAAGCTGCCTCCTTAACCTCCCTGGGGCACACAGCACATGACTGGCCCACTCACACACCTGTGCCTCCTTCCACCCCAGCGTGGGAAATGTCAGGATATCCTGAGTTGGCTGAAGCCCCAAATCTAGAAGTTACTCTTTCCCTCAGTCTCTCCTCTCATTCCATCACACGCATCAGCAAATCTGGTCAAGTCATCCTTCAAAACAGATAAGAAAAAGTCTCTCCAATTTTCTCCACGTTCTGCCACTTCTTCAGGCTGAGCCTCCATCTCCTCCCACGGGAAAGAAGCTGTGGCCCCCGAGGTGGTTTGCACTCGCCCGACCCTCCTAATTCTTTCTCTACACAGCAGCCCCCAGGTCTCCGGTCCCTCCTCAGCCCTAAAAGGAATTAATACTACTAATGACCCCATGGGATTGAAACATCAGCGAGATCCAATGACGTGACACAAAGTATTTGGCACAGCCGGGCCAGGAAGCACCCAGTGAGTGATCACCCTTGTCAGCCACTATTCCAGTGAGCTTCAGCTCGGGCACCATGGCACACCCCCAGCACCCTCTGAGTCCCCTGTCACAGAAATCATGCCCTGCTTCTGTTTCCCCACTAGAGAACCTCAAGCTTGGGGACCACACTCAGGGGTCACATCTTTACCTTGGAACCTGTAGGGCTGAAGCCTGGCAGGTACTCTGGAGTATGTGACAACTAACAGGATGAATGAATGAATGAATGTTTACCGCCTTGCTCAAATGATTAGAAGAGGCCCCAGGAGCAGTCCACGTTTATAATCAGTACTCACATACTTTGAAAATGCCCACAGGGTCTTAGAAATAAGAGTAAGTGAAAAAATGATACAAAAGGAGGAAAGATTCTAAAGGTCCGGGGAGAAGAGAGCCTCCTGGGGGTTGAGTGCATATTTTCTCATCATGAGTGACCCCTTCCCCAGGGTCCAGGTTCAGTGTCGGGATGAGAGGGAAGAAACCCCTTATAGAAGAATGCCATCCATTGCAGCCCCACAGGTGCTAATTCTACCCAAAGACAAAGTGACATGGGGCAAGTCCAGGGCAGGTGGAAAGGGACAAAACGGTGATAATTCCCCCTCCAGTGGATGTCATCACCCAGCATACAGTATGTAGGGAACTGCAAGCAATGATCTTGCTGCTTGGCCTGCTCTGCCCCCATGTGGAAGGCTGCACTATGACAGCTGACCCGGCGCCTGGGAGAGGATGGCTCCTGCGGCCCATAGCCTATGCTCTCTTGGACTCTGGAACAGCCTTCTCCTTGTCAGTCTTGTCAGCCCCACGTTATCCCGACAGGCAAAAAGGTTCTGGGCAAAGGTGTCTGCGCGTGTCTCCCTGTAGCTACCATGCACTGGTTCTACGTTTACAACCTGTGTTTACTGACCTCCAACAACTTCTTATCTTTGTCCTTGGGGACAAGGCTACCTGTCCATCAGAACTAGGGGGATTTGGGTTTTCTCAGTGTTCTTCAGATCCCTTCATCAAGCACCCACTGTGCCCCCTAAGGAGAGTTTGCCTCGGGTCTTTACTGCAATTTGCTGCACCCAGGAAAGACCCAGGCCACTTGCTTTCTACAAGCGCCTCTGGCTGGAACAAACCACTTACCTGGCTGGTGTGAAGACGCTGATGCTGCTACTGAAGCTGGAGTCACAAGAACCATCAGGGCCTCCTGGGGACAGTGAGAGGAACAAGGTGTCATGCCAGAGGACCGCTGAAGTCTTCCGAATGAACGAGATGCCTGATATAAGGACACCGACTCTCTAGTCCCCCACATCTTGACTCTGGCTCTTGAAAAGGACTAAAGCTCAGGAGCCCTAAGGACCCAATGCCACCCACTCCCCAAGCTTCTGGGATAGCATCCGTGCTTGTAAGTGTTTAGGCACAGTGATCTCAAAAGAAGAAGGGCACCAGCCCTGAACACATCTGGGAAATCTCAGAAGGGACCGCTGGCCCGAAGGCAATGGATGTTAAAAATGACTCCTGGGATAGTCAACATCATTAGCCATCAGGGAAATGTAAATCAAAACTGCGACGAGGTACCAGTTCACACCCACTAGGACGGCTGAAATACAGATAATGAGTGGTGGTGAGCATGTGGAGAAAACCCTTGGACCCTGCTGGTGGGAATGTAAAATGGTGCAGGTGTTTTGGAAAACAGCCTGGCAATTCCTTAAAGGCTCAACAGAGCTATTACCCTTTGACCCGGCAATCCCACTCCTAGATATATACCCTAGAGAAACGGATGCTCATGTCCACACCAAAACCGTACATCATGTTCATAGCAATCAAATGTCTATCAACTGATGAATGGATAAGTGTGTTACAGCCATAGAGTGGACCATTATACGGCAACAAAGATGCATAAAATACTGATATGTGCTACAACATGGGTGAACACTGGAAACATGCCAACGTTAAGAAGCTAGTCATAAAAGCCTGCAATTTGTGAAATGTCCAAAAGAGGTAGATCTATAAAGACAGAAAGTTGAACAGAATACTTATTCTGAGATTATTTTAATTTTCTGAAAGGTTGTAAAAATAGCACAGAATTCTGTTTACCCTTTACCCAGCTGCACCTAAGATCATACATTATCAAACCAGGAAAGGAACACTCACATAACACTGCTAACACAACTACAGACCTAATGTGAATTTCACTGGTGTTTCCACTTACATCCTGTGTTCCAGGGTAGAATCAGGGACCACATGTTGCATTTAGTTGTCGTGTCTCCCTAGTCCCTGCCAATCTGTGACGGTTCCGCAGTCTTTCCGTATCTTCCACGAACTCGCTATCACTGAAGCCCTGGTCAGTTACTTTGCAGAATATGTTGCTACCTTGGTTAGTCTTGCATTTTCTCATGATTAGGCGGAGGTTACGCATTTTTGGAAGACCACCATCAAAGTGACGCACTTTCTCAGTGCATCATATCAGGGGTATGTGATGTCTGTCTGTCTTGTTACTGATGATGTTGACCTTATCATCTGACTGTGGTAGTGTCTGCTGGGTTTCTTTACAGTAAGTTACTGTTTTCCTTTTTGTAATTAATAAATGTCTTGGGGAAGATACTTGAGACTAGACAAACAGTCTAGTTTGAAAAAACAAACATTTTCCTCAAATGTTCCCCTACTGACTTTGGCATCCATTGATGGATCTATAATAATTACTGTGGAGTTTGCCTAATGGTGATTTTGTTTTCCTCTTTTTTTCTACATTTATTAACCAGAATTCTTCTATAGGAAAATGCAGTCCCTTCCCATCCATCCATCCATCCATCCATCCATCCATCCATCCATATATATCATTATGGGCCCATATTTTATTCTGTGGATTACCAATTAAAACTATCATTATTTATATATTGTTGTTCAAATGGTGCCAGCCTTGGCTTCTTGTAAATTATACAAGTAAAACATATTCTCATTCTAAAAATTTCAAACAAAGTAGAACATGCCCATGTCTCTTTCTAACCTTTAATCTTACTCCACTCTATATGCAGGTAACTACTTCACTGGTCTGGCAAGTATTCCTATCTTTCTTTTTGTTTTGTTTTGCTTTTTAATATGAAATTTATTGTCAAATTGGTTTCCATACAATACCCAGTGCTCATCCCAACAGGTGCCCTCCTCAGTATTTCTTTTTGTTTTGTAACATAAATGGAATCACAGTATGTTTTCTGCAATTTGTTTTTGTTTTTTTTTTTTTTTTTTTTACTTTATACTATAGCTTAGTGTAGTGTTATTCCTGTGAACTATGGACCTCCCTCAACCCGCAAGTAAAGAGGGCCTTGATTTCCACATTGAACAGGAAGGTTCTGAGCTGCTGCCTGCCCCCTCTAGTCCCAGAGGCCCTGTGCGGGACAGGGCACAGCTCAGTGGGGCCAGGCGCAGGCTGGGCCTGATAGAACAGATCTTGGCAAAGGGGAGGAGGACACACGGGGAAGGCTGGTGGGCCAGCCTGGAACGGCAGCCAGGACTCCACGCCCCTGGCTGCCTCCTCCCTCTTGACTTTTAGAAACATGCACATTTGTAGATGAAATGATGCGATATCAGAAATAGGGTTCAAGTTAACTTCCTTTGTTTCGTAGCTTTCACTCTTACATCTCTCCCACGCTTCTTCCTGCACAAGTGTATTTTTCTAGGATCCCACTACAGGGGTACTGCTGGGTGGAAGGGTCAGGAATTCTATATTTTAATCCACGTTGATAAGCTGCTCTTTAGTAAGGTTCTACCACTACACATGCACTTCAGGCACAGAGAAGCAGTCGATCTCCCCAAGCTTCACACAGGGATATTAGTAATCTTTTACATTTTTGCCAAGTTGATGAGTAAAAATGATACATTGTTTTACTCTCCAGTGCTCCCATTTCCAGTCAAGCTGTACATCTGTGGCTGCCCTTTTTGTATTAGTTCCCTCTTTAGAGAATTGTGGTGTAAACGGCGCTAGGAGCAAAGACTCAGAGCCCTCGGGCCTAAATCTGAGCCCTGACCCCCCTACTTACTAGCTGTGCAACTGTGGGCAGCTTACCGACTTTGCCTCCAGTCCCTCACTGTATAACGGGGTAACCAGTACTCACCTCACAGCCTTGTTAGGAGCTAACGTTTGTTAGGTGTTTAAATGGAAAACCTTACCTACATCTCTATTTGTTCCTTGAGAACAAATTCTCTCAAATGTTCATGGCTTCTGACACATGCCACCAAACGTATGTAGCAGACGATATATTCCACCTGCTTACTCTCCCCCCACTAGGAATGCCTCTTCCCCCCTCTCATCTCTACAGGGAGCGTGTAACTAGAGTAATATAATCAGAGTAAAAATCACAGTAATAACCTCCCTTATAATCAGAGTAAAAAAAGAGGTGGGGTGAGGTGGGGGCAGAGTGGAAGCTAAGGAGAAGGAAAAGATCCAGCTCAAACGACCTCCATGGACTTGGCCTGGAGCCCCCAGTCCTCTGTGACCGCATGCAGGGCCACATGATTACTCAACTGTGGGTCTGTCCTGGGCTCCTTGCAGGCAGATGATTTACCTACATCTGCAGGGTCCACAGAAGCTGCCGCTATATCCAGTCCCATCAAAGCCTTGCAAGTGGATGGATTCCATTACACATCTACTAACAGTGGTTGCAAGCCCTCTCCTAGAAACCTTATTTATAATTCTGCCCCTCACCTGGTACAAGAACTTCTACCCCCTAACCCTCCGTGATCCCTCATTTAGGACCCACCAGGGGCACACTACTATCTGGAAAATGTTGATGATTAAAAAAACAAAAACAACAACAACAAAAAACAAGGGAGGAAAAGCCCTGTCCAGAGAACCTCGCTAAGTACATAGGTATGTTATACACATGCATTAAAAATTTGACACTAAAGTACCTGTTTCTGAGAGTGTCTGGCCTTTGCTATATTCTAAAAGCTTTATAAGCAAAAATCTCATTTAAAACTCACCACCACACTACAGGTTTGGTATTATTATCGTTAGCCTTATTTAACAAGTAAGGAATTTGGGGCTTAAAAAGGCTAAGTGGCTTCTCCAAGGGCAACAGATACGAAGTCAGCAGAGCCATGACTCACCAGCAGGCCGTTCTGACCGAGTCTAGGCCAGGACACCTGGGACAATCAGGCAACATCACAGAGAGGAAAAGGGTGCACACGTCAAACACTGCAGGAACTCAGGGAAAGGAGGCCGCATCACGGACCCCTGAAGTGGCAGGGCCAAAGGGGAGCCAAAGCAAGCAGACGGGCTGGGAACAGTGTGGCACAAATGAGGGTCCTGCAGTCAGAGGTGAGGGGGACGCGCACGTGTGCACGTGTATGCTCACGCACAGAAGGCTCGGCTGATGAACCTCCTCGTGGGTCTTGCCCTCCAACAGAGGGAGACCAGGGAGGAGGTTCCCGCCTTTGGCCAGGCGACCGGAGCTGGAACAGTGGAGGAAAATAGTAATAGGAAAAAGCGGCGGAGGCTGAGATGAACCTGTCAACTGGACCAGCTGAATCATCACTGTCTCCTGGCTCGCCGCGACCTTCTCCTGGCACTTTGGTAATGTGGCAGTTACAAGCTGAGCAAGGAGTGGGTATGGAGCCTCTAAATGAGCTGTGATCATCTCTAGGAACTACTCTAAACTGAGCTCTGCATCTGCTGAAATGCTGTTTATGAGGTAGTAAAATCCAGAGCCAAGCTTCCTGAATGTGTCTTGGTTTAGCATGACGTCTCCTAAGTGGGGAGCTGTTTTGAGACCGCTTAGAAAAAACTACCTATTTTACCTAAGTAAAATAAACTGCATTGGCTGGCCATGGCACACTGGTCTCTGGCAGGCGAGGATTCTACCGTGGAGCTGCCGATGCTCCAGCTGGCAGGTTCTTAGCAGCTGTCACGACCTGCAGAATACAGTGGTTCTTTCCTGGAGGCCCTGACTTGTTGCCACGGAAGGAGAAAGGGTGGGGTAGGAGCTGCTGGGCTCCACTTTGAGGGAAGATGTACTAACTTTATTTAAAAAACTGAGACATCCTGCATATAACATAAAATTTCCTAACATAAAGCTCACCATTTTAAAGCACACAACCGGGTCATCTTTTGTAAATCCACAAAGTTATGTAAAGCATCACCATTATTTAATTCTGCAACAGTTCCATTACCCTGAAAAGAAACCAGGTGTCTAATTCCCCTTTCCCCTCCAGTTCAGCAACCATCATTCTACTTTCTGACTCAACGGATTAAGAGGCACTAACTTTTAAAGCCAGTATAAAATACTCGACACTTCTGCCTGTTGTAACTCGTCAAGTAAAACAAAATGAAACAGAACAAAAACCAGAAGAAGCCACCACACAAGCAAAAAAAGAAAGCTGTGGAATTATGTAAACTGTATGATACCATACATATACAGAAAACATAGTGTTTCACAAAACAGATCTTTCCCTGAGATTCTTCTAGTTTCTCCTAGTGAGAAAGCTCCTGCCTTGAGAGGCCCACATAACTTTATTCCCCCAAATTTTCTTTCTCAAGGAACTGCCAAAAAGTTTGTAGCTGCTGCATTGGCCGGGAATCGAACCCGGGCCTCCCGCGTGGCAGGCGAGAATTCTACCACTGAACCACCAATGCTCCACTTGATGGCTGTGCTGCCTCCAGCTGTTTTGCTGCTCTGGCTCACAGAAGCAACCGCACAGCTGTAACCTGATACCCGAGCTGGTCCAGCATGGACCGCTGCTGGCTCTGCCAGCCAAACCCAGGACAGGACACCCGTGGGGCTCACGTGCCTGACATACTGCTCACATGTTCAAGAGAAGCCTGAGAACGGCAACAGGAGAAACGTTTCAGAAATTCTTTGGGCTCCTGGAACTCAGGTTCCAGACCTGAGTCTGTTAGTCTTAAAAATTTGAGTGGGTTCTGCATCAATTTACTCTCTGGCTGACTCTGCAAAGGAGAACGTCATCCGAAGCTGATCGGTGCTCTCTCAGTGAGGAGAGAGGCCTCCCAAAGAAAAAAACAGAGCTCTAGATAACATTTAGAGAGTTAAACTCCAGACTCTAACTGACATAAAAGTGCTTTTCTTTATGTTATAAATGAGACAATAATGCTGAAAGAGTGTGAAAGGGCAGCAGAGAGCCGTTTCATTTGCCAAAGACACTGCTTTCGGCAGTAGAATCCCCAAGGACTGAATAAACTGCACCCGCAGCTTTTGTAGCCTCCTGCCCAGGGAACGGCTGGCACAGGGAAGGCAGCTGGCCTCCAGGTGGCCGGGCGTCTGCGGCCAAGATTCACGTGAGCCCTGCAGTCTGTCCTCTGCGATGTTCCAAACCTTCCTATTTCCTGTAGCCAAACCCAGAAAAAGATTTCCAAAAGGAAACGGTCTTTGAGGCAGTATGAGTTAAGAGTATGGGTTTTGGAGGCAGACAGCCAGGATTCAAATCCCAATTCTGCCACCTAGTAGCTGCCAGACCCTGGTCGTGTTACTGGTCTTCCCTGTGCCCATCTGTAGAATGGGGAGAAGAGTAACTTCCACCTCACTGGGTTGTTACCAGAGTTAGATGAGGTAACATATGGAAAGTAGCCCTGGCTGCTGAAGCAGGACCCCAAGCCTGGGAGGCATGAGGGGCGGGAGGTAGGGCCTACTCACCACTGGCTGTCCCTTGCTGCTTTGCCAGCGAGTCCTCGGGGTTGGGCTCTGCCTGCCTCTGCACCACTGGCTTCGGCTCATCAGGCTCGTCATCCTCAGGGGTGACCAGCTTCATCAGGCTTTGGTTACACACGTTGGCCACCTCCTTGATGCCTGAGTCCACTGATGTAAGGAGTAGCCCCATCCAGCGGGTGTTCCCTAAACCCGAGGTCACTGGGATCAGTCCTGTCCAGAGGGGGACTACTCGGCAGTCTGAACGGAGTTCCCGTGAAATGCTCCTGTCTTCTCATAGGACACATCCTGGTGGACTTCCTACCACCAGGATTACCCCCACACCCCAAGACAGGGCAGTATGAGGGCCTTGGAGCCGTGGGACCTGGGAGAGCTGCTTCAGAGCTGGAAGTAACCAGGTGAGGTTTGGGGACAACGGTATTAGCCCTGTGTCCCTGCTGCTGCCCCAGCGCTCCCAGTCCGTGTCCCACTCTGCCGCTTGCTCTCCAGGTGCCAGGGGCTATCTGGAGGCATGAGGGATCCTAAGGGAGCCTCCATCCCCCACATCAGGGTCCTGCAACTTGACAGCCTCCTGAGGGGCTGCTCCCATTTCCTCTCTTCAGGGTGAAGGATACTTTTCTTGCGGTCATCATAGGCCAGGCAGGGCAAGACGGCGGTCAGGATCCCAGAAGAGTAGGGCAGCATCACCCGGCCAGCCAGCTGGATGAACTCGCGCATCCAGCACATGGCTGTCAGCTGGATCAGGTCATCTGGAAGAGGAATTGCAGGATTCCGGGAGGGTCAGCACGAGAGGCCAGAGCACTCCCTCCCACTGACCAGGCCCGGAAGATGGGACTGGAGGGGATGCCAGGGGTTGCATGGCTTCTAGCCTCACTGATACTCTCTCGCCCTCCAAAGGAACACGCAGGTACCAGGTCGGGAAGGAACAGCAATCTTGTGGTACACAGAAGAGCAGCCATGGTTCTCTACCCCTCTGCACCCGAAAAGGGGCTGGGTAGCTCCTCTCATCAAGGGGTGAGTTCATTTCCTCACAGCTTGAATCCGGTCTGGCCTTGCTACTGTGGCCCCCAAAAGATGGCAGAAGTGATGGCGTGGCTGGTGGAAGCCCAGGCCTCCAGAAGCCATGCTCCCCTCTACAATGTGTCTTGGGACCTTACTGATGCCATATGAATGCATCTGGGCTAGCATGCCGGATGATGAGACACATGGACCAATTGTCCCTGCTTCTCAGGTGACAGCCAGCCAACCGCCAGGTGTGAGTGAGGCCATCCCAGACCATCCAGCCTCAGATGACCCTTCAGCTGACTGCAGGTGCATAATCAAGGGCGGCCAAGCCTGGCCCAGGGGAACAGAACCACCCAGCTGACTTACAGACTCCTGACCAATAATAAGCGGCTGTTGTGTCAGGCGGTCACACTTTGGAGTGGTCTGATACTCAGCAGAAGGTCATGGATACACAGTCCCAACCTCAAAGGCTTTCAGTTCACAGTGAAATGTCAAGCTTCCCAGCAAGAGGGTCTCCAGACCTTATTCCAGGGTCAGACCAAGCAAAAGGGCCTCCATGTTGATGGAGGAACCGAATCTCTCTCTCACAAGGACCCACCCCTCTATTGCCCCAGGTCCAATGGTGTGCTGGTTCATACTCCCACCAGGGCTCTTTCTGACTCTGAGGAGATGGCAGTGGCCATGGGGCCTTCACACTCACCAGTGGTCTGGCAGTGGATCACCAGGATGTTCGCCATCTCAGCAAACTTAACACTGGAGGGATTCTTCTTAATTTCTTTCAAGAATTCTCCAAGGACCACCTCACACCTACCAATGAGAGAAGGGGAAGGGAAATAGCATACGCCAGCCAGGGCTGGAGGCGCCTCTACCCACACCCACTTCTGCTCTGGGTGGGCCACCGAGAAGGGGACTACATTCACAGTTGCCGGATGGCTGTTTTCCAGAGCATGGGGATTCATGAGCTCTCTGCTCCTCAAGGCAGGAAGCACATGAACCAGGAAGAAAAGAATGAACTTGATCTCCTGCGGCTGCCTGTCTGCTGGATGTGAGGTGCGTGTGTGCACGGGGCAGCGGCCCATCCCGTCTCCACTCACATTTTCCGAATCTCTTTGCCATTGTCGCCCAGGATCTGGAAGAGTCCATCCAGGATCTCCGGCAAATAATCCAGTAGGTTAATGTCTGGCACGGACTCCAGAACCAGGATCTGACCGAGGGGAAGAAACCGGAAGGGAAGTTACACCAGCCTGAGAACCTTCATCTCCTTGTCTCCGGTGCTCTGGGACACGGTGGGGAGAAGGCGGCCCTGCTGAGACAGCGTTTCATGGCCCTCCAGGTGCCCCATGGCAGAGAGTGGGTTAAACGTGCAGGATGGGGATTTAACTCCAAGGAGATCCTGATGCCACAGGGAGAAGGGAAGACACTGGAAAGGACAGAGGAGGCTCGAAGAGGTGTGGCCGCTAGAAGTAGCACCACTGGCTTCAAAGAGAAGTAGGGGTATCTCTTGGGACAAGGAAAGAACCATATCCTTGTCAGGGGCAAACATGACCCCCATGGCTTTGGGGAAGAGCTGAATAAACGTATTTTGGATTACCTGATGTCACTGGCTATTAGAGGCATAATAATGAGGCTTCTCTCAGCCACACAAACTGCCCAGGGTGTGCCAGGGGACAGATTTTACTAAATCAGAGGCTCATTATAGCTAGAAAAAAGTCGTGAGGCTGGCTCTTACCCAGGAGATGATGAACTGCCGGGCGTACTGGTTGTTGGAATAAATTCTCTCCCGCAACAAAGGGATGAAGCCCACCAGGTCAAACTTGTTGCTCTCCGTCACAATGTCCTGTGGGTCAGAGGCACGTGAGCTGTGGAAAGCCAGAGGCCGAGGGCCACCTGACCTGACCGAATTATTGGCCCAGGACTGGCTCTGGGGGTCAGGTGGCCACAGAGGAAAATGGGCAGGGCCTGTGCCAGGTAGGAGAAGTCCTGGAGCATCCACCCTCCCACAGGCCAAAGGACAAGCAAAAATGCTGGAGTAAAGGCAGGAATCAAGGCCAAGAGGACTAATCCTATGGCAAAACCCTAGATCTGGATCAAATGCCCTGGTGAGCTTAGCATAAGCAGCCCCCTGTCATTGGTTGGGGGGGGGGGTGCGGGGGGGTGGATGGGAGGTGAGGAGCAGCCTCCTCCGCCTTGGGTGGGGTTAGCACCAGGGGGGCGTTTGGGGCGACAGCATGTTTCTGTATCTTGATCGTGCTGGTGACATAACTCTGTACGCTTGTCACAGAAGTGTACACCAGAATCACTTCGACTGTACATAAATGAAACACTTAAAAAATCAGGAAGAGCAGCCCCAGTGATAGAATTCATAAGCTGTACAGACAGATGGATGAAACAGATTCCAAACTAAAAGTGGGGACCAAGTACTACCTTTAAAAGGCGGTCTAGGAGCTCAGATCCGCTTTTCACATTGGGGTCCGGGTCTGCAGCCAACTATGAGAGGGAAAGAAAAAGAGAGATGGTCAGAGTCAATACATAAGACAAAGAACCCACTAAAAACCCACGGCCAAGGCCCTGGCACAGCTTGGAATACTGAACAGGCACCCCTTCCACAGAAAAAACTGAAGAAAGGTAGGGGACGTAGCGACAGGCAAAGCGGAACCTGGCTAAGGAACCGAAATGCGGTGGACTTCCTGTTCTGTTCAGGGACCTCTGAGACCTGCTGCCACCAGGTCAGGTGGTTGGTTCCCACTGGCCTTCCTTGAGGGTTTCCAATCTTCAAATGCTGGGTCTTCTCTCCACTCCTGGAGGCTGGTACCCTGGATGCGACTATGGTGGTCAGCAGAGCCCCGTGAGGCTGAGCGAGGTGCTCGGGAGGGTGTGTGAGGGGCTCCACTGCCTTTGTAAGTAGGGTTTTTTTCTACAGCTTATAGGCCAGTGCTCCCTTGTAGCGGAAATACAGTCTGTACTATGGATTCACCGTCTCCACCTTCTATAGGGGAGGTGAGGGCTTTTCAAACTGTTTTCTTCCCTCTACTCCATGGTGGACTGACACTCTGATAAAATGCAGTACAAATCAATTAAGAGAGAAATGGAAAAAAATCCAACATAAACACAAGCTCATTAAATTATTTTTAAACTCAACGGATGAGTCGCCCCGGCAGCCCCATGTTTACCTGCTCTGCCTGCATCTGGGGAAAGGGACCCAAGCACTCAAGGCCCCAAAGGTCATGTGAGCGGGTGGGGTGGGCTCAGCCTGGCTGGAGTGGGGGGCGCTCACCTTGCTGAGCCCATCAAAGAGCACGTTGAAGTGGGGCAGCACGGCACCACGGGCCACCTTGACAATGTTGTACAGGGCTTCGCACGCATAGTAGCGCAGCCTGCTGTCCGCGTCATTGAAGCAGGTCAGCACCGGCTCAATCAGCTCCTTCAGGTACAACCCCGAGTCCTGCAATGGGGCAGGAGGAGAAACAGCTCAAGATGGGTCAGGATGTGGGCCCCCAGCACCCAGTCGACATCCCAGTGCCCCTGTGAGGCTTGGGCCTTTGTGTGAGGGCTGGCCTTACAGACGCTTGGCAAGTCGGCCTCCAAACTAGGAGCCATGCCACAGAAGAAGGGTGCAAGGCTGCAAAGCCAGCCTTGCTAGACTTAGGTGTGGAGAGAATGGCACTAAAGCAGAAGTCTGCAACACCCTGCTGGGTCTCAGGGGTGAGAGAGCGAAGGTCATCGTTGCCATGTCTGTCCCCCCAGGAGAAAGGCCCACCTTGCCCAGGGCAATAGAGCAGGCGGCCAGGCCGATGAGGCCCCCTTTCCGACTGTGGGGGTGCTGAGACAGGGCAAACTCCTGAGACAGGGTCTGGATCACATGCTTGATTTGCACGGTGTTGTTCTGGGCCACGAACTCCCGGACCAGCCTGGAGAGACAGGAGAGAGGGGCTGAACAAGCAGTGGAGTCAGGCTTCCCTGGCGGCTGGCTCCGGGGGCTGGGGATACAGGAGGGAGATGAGATGGCCTGTTCAGAAAGAGGAATCGGAAGTCACGCATCTCAGGGTGGGCCCTCCTCAGCTCTCCCGCCGACTAGAAGGCGCTGGCTGGCTCACGATTGTTTCCCTATTCTGGGTCGCAGTTTCCCTTTGTGTACAACAGAATGAGGGATGGCAGAGCTACCTCATTTCTGGGAATCTGGGGGCTCTGAGAGAATGAAAGGGAATGTCTTCTTGGGGACCCAAAATTGTAACATGGTCAGTTGGTCAACCAACTCTATTCAACACTTGCTCAACCCTTCATTTCTGCACCCAACACGTTCTCTGTGTCTGTGTCATCTCCAAGGATAGCGCTGAATCAGGTCCGAGAGCAATGGGCAAGATCCACACGCAAACAAGTAACTGTAACAACGTGGTGCCAATGATACCACAGAAGCCAGAAAAATGCCATGGGCTGAATACGAGGTGCCATTTGGGTCAGATGTTAAAAACACCCACAGGCACTTTCCAGGTAAAGGGCAAGGCATCTTAGGCCCAGGGAAGAGACTGGCCAGAGGCAGACAGCTCTGAAAAGACACAATGTATTTAAAGGAGGAGGAAGAGTTTGGTTTGTGGAAGGAAAGCAACCGTCGAGGTGATAGTCATGTGGCAACGGGATGATCTCTGATTTACCTATTCACTCGTTCATTCATTCATTCATTCACTCATGTCTATGTTTTAATTAGGTATCTCTGGTGGCAGCCTGGAGAGGCTAGGCTGTGGGGGCTGGTTTGACAGAAAACAGAAGAAATCCCCGTGGAACATCACAGCTGTCAGGGTCAGGAAGGAGGGCCTGAGACATAGGTGAGGCATGGAAAGAGCAGGGAAGGGCTGTTCTATATCAGACAGAAAAGCATTAGGAACCCATGTAACACGGGAGGCAAGAAGGGCAGGTCTATGTCCAAGGTCTCCAACTGGGGCCTGAGGCTAAGAGGGAGAAGGGAGGTGTGAGGGAGGCCTCCATGAGGGACCAGTCTCAGGGAATGGATAACCAGCTCCCCAGATAACCGATGGAGCTATGGCCAGGGTGTCAGGGATATCTTTCTAAAAGTGGGATTGCAGCCAGACCTTGAAGGAGGCAGGGAGAGGGGAGACAGAAGTGTTCTGGGCAGGAGGAGATGAATGAGCCAAGGCGAGGAGGGGGAGCCAGGCAAGCTTATCTGGGGCCCCCGAGAACAGAGCAGCAGGGGGGAATCTACCAGGATGGCTGGCTATGGCCATTCCAGCCATCTCAGATTAGGGAGAATGGATCCTGCAGCATGGGTAATAGAACAGCTTCTCATGGTTTTTGAAGTGGATGTCTTAAGAAGCTGTGAGATGGACAGAGACCATCCCATCATACAAGCATGAGGGATGGCCACCAGTGTAGCAGCCAAAGGACTGACGGTCTACACAAAATAGACTTTTTGAAGCAGCCGCCTGGACTCACTAATTGCTCTGTGTCCATCATGGCAGGACACTGCTTGCCTGCCACATAAATGGGGGTCTCAAGTTGGCTCGAAGACTTTTAAGGACAGTCAAGTCCAAAAGGTATCAATTAGTCTAGGTGGCTCCAGGTCCGTATCAGGAACCTGCCAGTAATTAGAGACGTTCAAAAATAAACGTGCGGCCCTATGAGGCAAAGACCACTCCTACAAAAAGGTTGTTCAATGAGGGATTGACACAGTTTGACGAAAACTTAATACAGCAAGTCGTATGGGGCACCTATTTTGTGCCAGGCGCTGTGTGGACAGAGGTGAACAAAACAGGCCTGGCTCTCAAGCTGGTGGATGTGGGAGCAGGGATGGGTATTTCGGGAAGTTGGTATACCAACGGCCTTGTGAGGTGTCTCTCTCTCTATCTTTACAGGGTGAGATTCCACCAAGCCCACCCCAGGGGGCTGAGGGCTGTGGATGCACCCAGGGCCTCCAGGTGTAACTTCAATGCCAACTCTGTAGGCTCCTGCACTCCCAAAGCAGTCTAATAAGGCCCAGCAAGGATGGTTCTCTGTATGCCTGTCTGGCTTCCCAAACTGGACAAACCGGCCAGGTGAGGCGCAGTGACCTGCAGGCGCTGCTCGGGGTATCCACAGACACAGCCACTCGAGAAAAGCCCTGCAGAGGTGTTAGAGAACAGCTGGAGCATTGGTGGTTCAGTGGTAGAATTCTCGCCTGCCACGCGGGAGGCCCGGGTTCGATTCCCGGCCAATGCAGCGCGGCTCTTTTGCCTTTTCCTGGCAGGCTTCCCCTCCCACAGAGATCCTGCTGGAGAACACAGTCTCCTCAACCATGCTGACCTGCAGCAGCTCAGGGTGCTATGAATCTGACCTCACTCCCCGGGAGCAGCTGGACTTTCCAGGGAGGCACTGGTGGCTGTGGGATCGAGGCCTTCACGCCCGGCACCAGTAAGGGACTCGGACTGGGCCAGTCTCCAGCGGGAAGCTGGGGTGAAACCTGAGAACTGTAAAACAGCTCAGCACACAGGAAGCATGGAATGGGGAAACCCACACATCCAAGGGGCAGAAAGTCACCCAAAGCCTCCAAGTGCTTTTTGCCACTGAGGAGGGACTCGAGCTCTAGTTTCTGTCCTGAGGTCTGAAGGCAAAGCAACTTCTCTCTCTCTCTTTCCCTCCCCATTCTCCACCCATGCACACACCCCTCTACCTCCTTCCTTCAGCTCTGGAGCCTATGTTGTTCTTAAGGCTGTGCTGATGTGGCAGCATCAGAGCCTGGCCTTATATTCTGTGAATCAGCAGATCTACTAGGAGGCTCAGGACGAGGGTTAAAGGGAGGTGTGCACACAGCTGCTCACAGCTGGAGCATTGGTGGTTCAGTGGTAGAATTCTCGCCTGCCACGCGGGAGGCCCGGGTTCGATTCCCGGCCAATGCAAACAGCAAAATTCTTTTAACCCTAGAAGACTGGCTTTGAGATTTCACACCGCCTAAAGAATATGTGAGTACAGTCTGACAACTGAGAATGACTTGTTTTTAGCATGAGTTCTAACTATCTTTGGCAAAAAATACTCAGTTTCCTGAATTCCATAAACATCCAGAACCTGTCTCTCCCTGTTCTTGGGCCCAGGGTGTGGGGATCACCAAAGCCACGGGAAGCAGCTGTGCCACGTGCTCCTGCCCAGAGAGCCTGCCTGGGGACTCTGGCTGCCGACAGCACTCCTGAGGAAGCCAGGCCGTGTTTCTGCTCAGGACAAGTTAGAGCCGAACATGGAGCGGGACTAAGCACATCCCTGACGCTTCTGCAGGGCGCCTGCAGAAGATCCGGCTGTGCCAGCAGCACAGCCATCCTGGAACCATGGCATCGCCTGTCTGCTTGTTCCAGGGTCACTACAGGTCCCTGAGCACCTGGAAAGGGCACACTCTTCCCTGTTCTGCAGCCAGCATAGGGTACCCGTTCCCAGCCGTGAGGGGCTCTCTGCTGGGGAGGAAACGAGACCGCACACAAGACTTGCCTGCAAAGCAGAGACAAAATGCTCTGGTGGCAAGCTCTTGAGGCGAGGAGGGCAGGCAAGAGTGAGCATGCCTGCCATCTGGTGGGGAGGGATGAGGCATGGCTTCGCGAGGGGCAGCATTTGAGAGGGACTCTGAAGGATGAGCGGTATTCTCGCTGGAACTGACCAGGACCAGGCAGCCCACACAGAGGGAACAGCGTGAACACTGGCTCAGAGTAAGGTGAGAGGCATTTGGTTTGGCAGAGCAAAGGACACGGGTAGAAGAGAGGTGGGTGACAGGGCCAGAGAAGCTACTCCCAGTCACGTGCATGGCAAAGTAACTGGCATTTAATTCTGGTGGCAGTAAGGAGCCGCAGGTGAGAGTAACCTGCAGGGGCAGGTGGTAAGGGTTTGAATGCCATTAGAGAGCTCTGAAGAATCTGAAGGCTTACAGAGACTGGCAAGAGACTGTGAGGCACGGGGCTTTAATGTTGGGGTGTCAGGGCGTATGAGCACCAGGGTCTCCCAAAGGCAGGAGATGCACAAGCAGGACATTCATATTTAGTACTCCCCGCCTGACTCCGCAGCCCCAGGAGCACCTTTCTCATTTACTCAACACCAGCTAGAAGGCCTCCCCACCCTGAATCCTTCCAGGGCTCAACATAGGACGTCCCAGGCCACTGCAAAAATGATGGCCTGTTTAAGTCCTGAGGCCCCCGCACCCCACACACTTAGGGGTATGTCCAGGGAAACAAGACAACAATGGATCCTCCTGGAGAGAAAGCCATGAGAACATGCACTCACCAATATACCATCAGCTTAGCGAGCGGTGGGCCTGGTCCTGTGGGTCAACCATAGGGCCACAGCAGGAAGAACTGTCTCACCAATCAACCCCGCCCTCCTTACCTGGCACTCAGGGCAACCACAACAGGCCCAGGCTAGCCTCTCTAGTCTTACTGCCCGCTGCCCAGCAGAACTGTCCACTCTAGCCAGACCCACGCTCACACTGTAAACCTGGGCCCTGCTCGATCCCTCCCCAGACACCCCTGTGTACCTTCCTGTCCAGGACAGCCCCTGCTCCACATCCTACCCGGTCTTCAAAGTCTGGCTCAAATCCAACCCCCTGCTTTTCCTGACCATCCCAGAAAGTGATCACTCCTCCACTGAATACTGAAAGACTAACTCAGTGACCCTCTCATTCTGTTCCCAGCAACACACTGGCCAATGTCATGGACTCCTCGTGTACATCTCTATCTCCACAGCTCCCTGGTAAGGCCGGAAGGACAGAGTGGGGGCACAATTTTCTGGGTCTCTCGTGCTAGCCCTTACAGAGGCTAGTACTCTGCTCACGGCATATGGGGAACCAGCCACCACAGACTGCAGGGCAGACCTGGAGGGAGCCCCACGCTGCTGTATGCATGACACAAAGCGGCCTACTATTCTAGACCTAACCTGCTGGCTCAACCACTACCGTATCTAGGTGGTCCTAAGCCCTGAGTGTTAGGATTCACGTCAGGAGGAGCAAAGGGCACCATTACTGGGATCCCCAAAGGCACACTGTGAAATGCACCCAATCAACCATGTCGCCAGAGCTATGGCTGGGGAAAGACGCAGAAGCCACAGTGTGCTCTGAAGGCCACCTGCCAAGGGGTGAAGGGGTGCCCTAACCCCTCTCGAGGTGCTCCAAAACAGGCCCAGTCAACAGGACTTGCCTCTCGACTACACACAGGTCTTTGGAGAGAAAACGCAACTTACAAAGGAAGGCAGAGTAAGTGGAGTTTAAACTCCAGGGGTGGGCGCTCCCGATTTCAGGCCAAGTCTCTCTTCAAAAGACCACATTGTTTCCTCTTTCATCCACAGGCTGCGAGCCACAGGCCGGGATCTGAAGCTGCACTACTTTTGATGTTAATATTTGGCCCAGAAACTCTCAGATCACAAATTTCTGGGACCCTCACTGACGTAAAGGTCACAGGCATTACTGTTCTATGTGCCAGAGAAGAACGGTCTGTTTCTGTCTGGTTCCCTCTAAAAAGTGTTAGAAACCCAGGCTGATCACGGGTCCTCTAGAGGCTACTGCCTCCATTCTCGTGGTCAGAGGTGTCGCTGGATGGCATGAACACTCCTTCCCCAGAGGCACAAACCCAAGGTGACCACTCCAAGCTTGTGACACGGTCCCCAAGAGCGCGAAGTGCCACGCTGACTACCCCCTCCTTAAGAGAAGGAGCCCCAGACAGGGGAGGACATGTTGGGAACTGCCATCAGGCAAAAGGGAAACCATCTCAGCAGCACAACCACACCCCTCCCTGGACCCCCTGGCATCTGTGACACAGCACAGGGACAATCACAGGCCCCAGGGGACTGGTGATCAACCCCTTCCTGGGGAATACACTCCACAATGAGTATTTCAGTTATTTCCTAGAACAACCTGCTTCTGCAGTGATCATCATCTCATCCTGCAGATTTGAAACGGAGCCTCAGGGAGACCAAGTCCCCTGCCTGGGGCCTCAGAGGATCTGAATCCGTGATGCACCACAAAGTCCACGCCCTTTCAGCTGTACACCAGCTCCTCTCTCCCATCTTCTCAAAGCCCTTCAACTGCAAAGTGAACACACCCAGTTAGAGGGGACACCCCTCGTGGAGAACCGAGGCCACACGTGACATGCGGCTTTCTCCACACATTTCCCCATCCTGTTCAGTGTTCAGACACCCCTGAAGCGGTCCCCCACCACACAAGGGGGGTGCAGGGGACGTGCACATTTGCCATGTTCTGAAACGCTCCACAGCTGGTCTTCTGCTATGAAGGCAGGAAATCAGTAACTATTTGGTGAGCACTTACTATCTGCTAGGTGATAAATGCTGGATGCTTTACATGCCTTGTGTAATTTAAACTTTCTCCCCCTCCGCAAATATCATGGCTACAGCTTGTTGGACGCCTACTGGGTGCCAGGCACTTGACATTAAAAAAAAAATTTTTTTTATGTTTACTTATTTTTAAGAGAAAAAGAGAGACTGAGAGAAAGAGAGAGAGAGAGAGAGAAAAAGAGACACCAAGCACAAGTTGGGGAGGGGCAGAGAGAGGGAGACAGAATCCAAAGCAGGCTCCCGGCTCCGAGCTGTCAGCATAGAGCCCAGTGAGGGGCTCGAACTCACGAGCCATGAGATCATAACCTGCGCTGAAGTCAGAAGCTTAACCGACTGAGCCATCCAGGTGCCCTGACATTTTTAAAATTTTATTTTTATTTTGAGAGAGAAAGCAAGAGAGAGCACGAGCAGGGGAGGGACACAGAGATAGGGAGAGAGAGAATCCCAAGCAGGCTCCAAGCTGACAGCACAGAGCCTGATGCATGGCTTGATCCCATGAACCGTGAGACTGTGACCTGAGCCAAAATCAAGAGTTGGATGCTCAAGTGAATGAACATTTCTTATTTCATTGAGTCCCAACCCCTCTTTTATTTGGTGATGTCCAAATGTCCCAGCCAGTAGGTGGCAGAGGTTTTAGCCACTGCACTCATATTTCTATGTCTTCGGAGAAGACGCCCTTGACTGTACGGCGGGGCTACTAATCTCAATAACTTTACAGTATTTCTAGAGAATGAGTAAGATAAGGCATGTCATGTGCTCTGGGTAGCACATGCTCACACAGCAGTCTCAGTGCAAAGTCAGAATCAGAGAGACAAACTGGTCTTACGCACACCACACGAGATCATGTTCATTCACTAAACGTGACTGGGAGTCTGCTATGCTCCTGGCTCCAAAAAGGATAGGAAGATAAATCCAGAACTGCTTATTTCTGTGTTGTAAAGCTTCCTGCATGCCCCTGGGCGGCTGCCTTTTCCTGTCCTGGCGAGTGTGCTCACTGCTGCCATTCTCTACATCATGCGCTGTATTCAGATGGCACATCCAGGCAGCAGTTTCCCAAAGATTATCTGGCTAAAAATCTCCATCTGCTTTGCTGCGCATTTAAGTAATTTGGTTTCCACTGGCTCACCAGTTTCCAGTAATTGAACGGGAAAAGTGGAATGTTCGCCTCTGAGAAAGGCCCAAAGACTTTTAGAAAAGGCCTAGAGTTAAATGACAAGATACACTGAGCATCCACTGGAGAGATCAGTGGACAAACTATAAAGGAGAAACGAGCCCAAGACAACAGATGTTTGAATCTCAGGTGACAATAACTGTGACCATTTAATGAGTGCTTCCCTCACACTGCAACAGGATACCACAGGCAGTTGTATTTTTTAAAACTGATATAATTCACATGTCATAAATTCACTTAAAAATGTTTTTATTTACTTACTTTGAGAGAGAGAGAGCGCATGTGTGTAACCATGGGAGGGGCAGAGAGTAGAGACAGAATCCCAAGGAGGATCCACGTGGTCAGCACAGAGTCTGACGTGGGACTCGAGCCCACGAACTGTGAGATCATGACCTTAGCCAAAATCAAGAGTCACATGCTTAACCAACCGAGCCACCCAGATGCCCCATAAATTCGCTCTTTTAATGTGTACAATTCAGTGTACCCGTTAGCAGTCACTCCCCATGTTCCCCAAATCCCCTCCCCTAAGCCCTGATCCACTTTCTATGAATTTGCCTATTTGAGTTATTTCATAGAAACAAAATTTTCAAATAAATGAAACACATGGCTGGCTCCTTTTTACTTTTCAAGGTGCATTTTTGTTTAACACAAGGAAACTGAGGCACAGAAAATTAAACCAGAGGTCACAAACTCAAACACTTATAGGGGCCAAGCAGGAGATACAAGGGAGAAGGCCAAGGGAGGAAAGGCTGTTGGGAACTTGCCACTACAGGAAGCAACCTGAGGAGCCCATGTCCTGGCCCATGGGGAGACCCCGAGGTCCCCCTTATCTGCTCTGTGGGACTGTGGGCCCCACAGAGATACACTTCCAATTCCTTGGAAGCCACAAACCCAAACCCAAATGTCACTGTGACATTTCTCAATTTAAAGTACCTTGCAGGGGTGCCTGGGTGGCTCAGTTGGTTGAGCGTCCGATTTTGGATCAGGTTATGATTTCATGGTTTGCGGGTTCGAGCCCCACTTTGGGCTGTGTGTTGACAGCTTAGAGCCTGGAGCCTGTTTTGGATTCAGTGTCCCCCTCTCTCTGCCCCCTTCCCTTCTCGCATTCTGTCTCTGTCTCTCTCAAAAATAAATAAAACATTAAAAAAATTTTTTTTAATTGCTTTACAATTCAGGCCAAACCAAACAGGTCTACCAGCAGGACAGAGTCGATGGCTGCTGGTCTATAACCCTTGGATTAAGTAAACTGCGGAGGGTTCCACCGCTAAAGGAGAGCAGAGCTGGGTGGAATTCTGACCCACGCTTGCATTAAGCCACTGGTGATGAACAGTATCTCTTCACAGGGGTGGTAGGCTCTAGAGCCAGGTCAAACTCAACAGTTAACCTTTATCTGATCAAAGAATGCCAGAGATCCCTGCCCCCTCCCCAGCAGGCAAAGGACGCATTATTCAGGAGCCCTGATCCCACAAGCCCTACCTCATGCTTTGGTGTTCTCAGGGGGCATGGCCGGGGCACCTACATTTGCTGCTTTTTGGAACTCAAAGTTCAGGAACACAAGAGACTTGACACTGAGCCCATCCCTAGTTACAATGAAGGGCACTATCTCTCCCAGCCCGCAGTGAGGGGGCCCTGCCACCAGTGTGGGGCACGGCACCCCAGCAGAGTGAGCGTCCACCAAAGTTAGCAGAGTGCCTTCTGGCATTTCTCCCCGACACTACACTCCCCTGGAGAGCAGAGCCTGGGGTCTTACCAACCTTTTCATCAGGACTTATCAGTGACTATGTCCCCTGAAACTGAGAGCCCACCAAACCTGAAATATTCCATTCTAAAATTTTAGCCTTAGTGCCCTATCTTTTAGAAAACTGTGTGGGCATGTTGGTGTCAGGCTGCGGGGGCAAAAGCTCTCCAGGATTGTGCACAGCAGGCTCACACATTTAGCGATCAGATCTTGGGTCACTTAACCCAGCCTACTCTCGAGATTCTAGAGTCCGAGATTCTTCAACTGAGCCAAGCACCCATCTCTCTTCATTTTTAGTGTTTGAGAGGCCTGTCATAAAGAGAAAACACTCTCCTCTTACTATGAATTTTAATCCCTCACTGGAAAATCATATGCAGTACTGGCTCTGTCCAACTGAGCGGATGACACTGGAAAAGTTGCAGTTAGAACAACCATGGAGATGCTCAAGTATGAAATTTCCTTCTTGGTAGGTAAAACTGTTCACTGTAGTGGGGAAGCCTTTTGAGACTGATGAACTTGCTTTTCTTTTCTTTTCTTTTTTGTTGTTGTTGCTTTTAATCCAGGTTCTAGCTGTGAAATCTTGGGAAGATTACTTAACCTCAAGGAGCTTCTGTTTCCTCATCTGTGAAATGCCACTACCTAGCTCAAATTTTGCATCCATGCAAAATAAAGAGATCAAATATGTGCAATGACCACACAAAGGGAAGCTTTACTATCCTCCTCTCCCCAGACAGGCAGACAGCACTTTACACATGATCACTTTTTTTTTTTTTTTTTTTAATGATCACCGTTATAGATGGAATCGTATCCTCGCCAAATCCATATGTTGAAGTCTTAAACCTCTCTGTCACTGCATTTGGAGATAGGGTCTCTAAGGAAGTAATTAAGGTTAAATGAGGTCATAAAGGTGTGGTCCTGACCCAACAGAATTAGTGTCTTTATAAACAGACACACCAGAAAACTCTGGTGAAACACAGATAAGCAAGTCACTATCTGTCCCTAAGCAATCTGTGATAACTAAATTCAGAGGAAAACCTCAAACCAGGCATTCCTTATTCCACATATGGCTGAAGAAGGCTGGAAACAGACTGGAGAGCCTTTTACACCAGTGCTCTCAGACTTTAATGTGTACACAAATCACCCAGGGATCTTATTAAAACGCACAATCGGATCCACAGGTCTGGGGTGAGGCTAGAGAATCCCTTTCTAACAAGCTCCCAGGTGATCCTGATGCTGCTAGTGTGTGGGCTACACTTTTGGGTAGCAAAGTCCTTAGACGCCAATGTTATTTCCCCACCGAAAATGTACGGCCATTCACTCAGACTGTCAAATGCTGCGTCAAGTACTGACGATAAATAAAACAGGGTCTCCGCTCTTCAGGAGTCCATAGTCCAATTAAAGCCTGGAGGTTTCTCTGAATCCCACAATCAAGGGCAAAGCTGAATAAAAACAAGAACCCCATTAAGGACAAAACCCTTAAGGAACAGCGTGCAGTGAGAGCACTTACAGGGGCTGTGCTGGAGGCAACAGTGATGCTGAGATGAATACCTCTATTCAAGGACTCAACAGATGAGTCGAGCTATGGTAAAAATCAGACTTTCCTGAGAAGCAGACTGCATGCTGGACAAAACTGGGTGTCAAGGTAGCTTCAAAGCCAATAAAACCTATGGATGTGGAGCCACGTCTATACATCAGCTCTGAGTCTTTACTCAGTTTAGTGACACTCATCATTAAGACTTGCTAGCATTAGTGAGAGCCAGAGCATAAACAAGAAGCAGTTCAGAAACAGAGCAATCAAGAAAGTGGTGCTTTATGAGAGAAGAAGCTAGCTGGTTTTGGAGGTACTGAAATGTTAGTGCTGAATGGGAGAGTCCTCCTAACAAAGTCCAAACCGTTTAGTTGACGAGGAAAGGAAAACCCAAAGCAGTTAAGGCAGTGGTTCTCAACTGGGGTGATTTTGCACTCCCCGGTCACATCTGGAAACACTGTCTGGAGACATTGTTGGTTGTTATAGCTCATGGAGTGCTACTGGTATCTAGTGGATAGTAGAGACCAGAGATGCTGCTAAAAATCCTACAATGCACAGGAAAGCTCACCACAACCAAGAATTATCTGTCCCAAAATGTCAGCTGTGTTGAGACTACGAAATCCTGAGTTAAGCAACTGCCTAAGGTCCAAGAATGAGTGCCACACCATGGACTAGATAGGAGCTGTCCAATATTCTGCAGTGATGGAAACGTTCTAAGACCTGTACTGTCCATTATGGTAGCCAACAGCCACATGTGGCTATTGAACATCTGAAATATGGGTAGTGCGACTGAGAAACTGGATTTGTAATTTTTAAATTTTATCTTCAATAATTTACATGCAAATAGCCATGTGTGGCCAGTGGCTACCCTACTGGACAGGGTACAGGCAGCACTACAATCCATGTGTCTTGACTGCCAGCCGGGCACTCTTTCAGTTGCACAGCCTGCTTCTTTCCACTCTTCTGAAATCACCCACCCACCTGCCTTTATCGCAGAAATTTAGGGAAAAAATTACAAACGTAAAATAATAGCAGAAAATCTTAATAACACATTCCCGGTTGAACATCTTGTTTTGTGCTGTGGGAAATAAAGCAAAATGTCAGGTCATGGTTACACATACATGTAATAAGACTGTAGAAGCAAGAAAGGTCAAATTATTCCTACTTCCACCTGCAGGGAAGGGTGATATGGCAGAGATAAACAGCCCTCTGAGTCTTGAGATCTCGATGTTTGGGATCTGTTTTCTCCATTTGGTCACCTAACAGTCCCTTTCACTTCTCAGAAGCTGGGTGAGAAATGAGGCATCATTAGCAAATTTTCATGCTTCCCATTTCCCTCCCATGACAGAGGACCCTCTCTGATTTGCTGATTTTGGATGGAGACCACACTGAAGACGCGCCGCGTGCCAGACACTGTGCTAAGCACTACACATAGGCTTTGTCGCTTTATTAGCACGGTAGTCCGTTGGGGCACCCGGAGGTTAAAGAACTTGGCCCAAGTCATACATCCCGTCAGAAGCAAAGCTGGGACTCCTAATCTCCTGCACTGCGCTAAGGGCCTAAAACTGGCTGGAAAGGCGTGAGGAGTTCCCCCGAGCAGCAGGAACCCTGCAAATCCAGGGCGGCGTCCTGGCTTTGCTCCCCACGTCCAACCCTGGGTGCCCGCGGCTCTTACTTCTCGATCTCCAGCGCTGCCACCTTCCGCTTTTCGTAGAGCTTGTCATTGAGGGCGCGCACGATGTTGGGCGTGAGCGGCGCGAAGTCTTTCTCAGGGTTCATGGTGGCAGCTCGGGGCGCTCCCCGGAGCCCCGCGGCTCCTCAGCCCGCGGCTGCCCGGGCGGCGCCGGGGCCGGGGGAGTCTGCGGCTCCGCGCTGCCTCTGGCGCCGGCTCATGGACCACGCCGCCTTGCGCCTGCCTGCCTAGCTCTACCTCCGCGCGCCGTCTCGGAACCCGGGCCTGGACCCCGCCCCCGCACACCTGCTCCCGGCCGCCCAACGGCTCACGATCCCGCCCGGCACCGGCAGTGCTCAAGGGGCAGCGGCCATGTTATTTGGATCATGTGATTCTGTAACCGCTTCCGCCTTCCGCCTCGAGGACCCGCCCCTCGCCGGCCACGCCTCCGCACGCAGGCGGCAGGTGGGTTGTCCACGCCCCCACAAGGCTCCACCTCCTCTCCTCGCTCCCGCCTTCCTCCCCGCACCACTCGCGTGTGGTTGGGGATGCTTGGTGGGACGCGTATCCCACGCGCTCACGGTCCCGCACGTGGCCCGCTAGGCGCGTGGTGGCTTCTGTGTATGTTTTTGAGCACGAAGGGGCTCATGGAACCTGACTCACTTAGCGTAACTTAATAAATACTTACCGAATCCAGTAGTTCATTTACTACTTACTCACCAGTTTCGCATATGGCAATGTTTCCCAAATTGGAGTCATACCGTCATGATTTTCGCCATATTCTAGACACTTGTGCTATTATTAAGAAAATAATTTTCTCCGATCAACTTTCAAAAATCTTTAATTCCGACTTTAGTCTTGCTTATGTGCTAAGATCATGGTGTGAATAGTTTTTATATGTTTCTAAAACATATTAAAATAAATTCTCAATGAAAAACAGTACTACCTACTATCTAGAATCTCAGGCACCAACAGTGACCTTCACCCTACCATCTGGGACTCGGAAGAGTGTTTACCATGCTTAGATTCTTAGACAGCTAGGTTATAGGCAGCAGAAGCCCCAAATCTGCTGAGTGCAGGTCTCCAGATGGATCCACTGTAAAGCAGCCCTTCCAAGTGCTTTGAGTGTCACGCTAAATGGTGGAACAGAAGTTGAAGTTATGTGGTAAAAAGTGTTAAAGCATTTTATGCAGGTATTGTGGCTAACAGGGAGATGCATCAGACCGAGTTCCTTGTTGTAAGCTCCCGTAGTGGACAGGGATTTTAGGACAAGGGCTAGACCACAATGGAGTCCAAAGAGTATTAAATATGAACATAAACACATGACAGTACTTTTTCTAATGAGTGTAGAGTGTGCAGGTTAATCTGATAACAAAGTTGAAAATAGAGTCTTATCCTCAATCCATAGACAGGAATCTATAGGACACAAGTGAGGGGATATAGTAGGCAGAATTCCAGTATGGTTCCCAAGATTCCCACCCTCTGGGTACGTACCCTGTATAATCCCCTCCCTTTGAGCGTGAACAAGACTTGTAAATACAATGCGCTGTCACTCCAATAATTATGTTATATAGCAGAAGGGATCTTGTAGATGTAGTTAAGGTCCCTAATCAGTTGACTTTGAGGTAATAAAAAGGGGGATTTTCTTGTGTGGGTCCAACCTAATCAGATGAGCCCTTAAAAGTAGTCAGAAGACATTTGAAGTGGCAGAGAGATTCTCCTGCTGGCCTTGAAGAGTACACAGTAAAAACAGTTACTATGATGGCCTACATGGTAAAGACCTTAGAATGGTCTCTAGTTGCCAAGAGTGGTCTCCAGAGGGTTGTCGGCTGCCAAGAAAATAGGGACATCAATCATAGGGCTGTAAGGGAATGAATTTTGTCAACACACCAAGGGAGCTTGGAAGTGGATCTTTTCTTGGTTGAGCTTCCAGACAAAGATGCAGCTCTGATTTCAGGCTGTGAGACCCTGAGCCAAGAACCCAGGTCAGTTCATTCTGGACTTCCGATCCATGGACACTGTGAGATAAGAAACTTGTGTTGTTTTAAGCTGCTAGATTTGTGGTAATTTGTTATGCAGCCATAGAAAATAAATACAAAAGCTAACCCAAAACTCAGTAAGTCATGGAGGAATTTTGTCTGGAAAAATCGGTGAATAAATTGTTTTCCTGTATTGGTGGGGTTTTCACAACTTTTAAAACCTTTGCTGACACAATCCAGTGAATGAAGGGGGTGAACCACCAATTTGAAACTGCCCCAAATTCAGATTTCCTCTCCAGAGAAAATGTTTTGCTTAATAGTTCCCTCCTCTTACCTTGATACCAAATAGCACTGGTAAGGACATTTCCAAATGTCTTTGCAAAGTTTATGTCTTTAGGATTTTGATGATGGTTGATGCAAGTCAATGAAAGAAAATTAAATCAAGGGGATTATTTGGATCTATTTTTCCAGTGTGTATTCATTTCCACTGGATCCATATCTAATATAGTATTTCATCTGTTTCTTTTGCTGTTTGGTTTGGCTTTTTCTTAAAGGTGAACTGAATTTCCCAAGGGTCATAATGAGATACAGTTTTTAATAATTGTAACAGTAATGTTTTTACTAGAAGGAACTCTTTTCACCTGAAATCATGTTCTGGACTAGGTTGCTAAGCAACCAGTTTTTTACTCAAGGCCCAAGCCAATGCTTTGTCCTACCTTTAGTTCAGAAATTTCTGGAGAAAAAAAGGTGGTTTCTTTTCTCTGCTCTCTTGGAAAATGCCAACTAGTTAAGGTTACGTATGCATTACTGGGCTGGCAGCAGTGTTGAGAATGAAGCCCAAGGCCACCATTGCCGTCTCTGCATGCTTACTTCTCTGACCCTGGTGCCCAGCCCTGGCTAGGCCTGCTACAGTCAGACTCTTTCTACACTAGTGGATAATTGGTACACCTGGTTGCACACACAGTTCACAGCTGTAACTCATCTGTAGCCACACGATGCCTGGTTGTTATTACATAGGCTACGGACATTGTAGCAAGTGGATGCTGGTGGGCACTGTGAGAAATTGTACCCAAATATTGGAATTGTGCAAAGTAGTTTCTCTAAAAGCAATGTAATTTTTCTGGAGTTCCAGGGTAACATGGTGAGGGTGAATCCCATACTTGGTACCTGGCAATCCCTCATGACATCACAATATTGTCACCCCTGACCGAAAGCAAGTCTTCTTCAAAGAAGTGGTTAGACAGGGTGCCACACTCACCAGGGCCTCTGTGTTGATCAACGTTAGGGACCCTGTTTCACATCGTATTCTGTGCAAATGCTCCCTGGAGAGGTCCCTGGGTGGCTCAGTCGGTTAAGCATCCAACTCTTGATTTCAGCTCAGGTCATGATCTCACGGTTCATGGGTTGGGCATTGTCAGTGCAGAGCCTGCTTGGGATTCTCTCTCTCTCTGTCTCTCTCTCTCTGCCCCTTCCCTGCTCACGTTCTCTCTCTCAAAATAAATAAACTTAAAAAAAATCCCCCTGGAATTGTGTGTGCACCTTAGCAGC
Organism: Panthera leo; assembly: GCF_018350215.1. Classification (NCBI taxonomy): domain Eukaryota; kingdom Metazoa; phylum Chordata; class Mammalia; order Carnivora; family Felidae; genus Panthera; species Panthera leo. The sequence continues at coordinate 48,169,996 of NC_056693.1, read as the reverse complement.
ACACAATGAAATGTCTCCTGGTCTGCTTTGCTGAGCATGTATCCTTTCAAAGGTAATTTCCACTAGCTTATGTCAAAATGCTCATTTTCACCAAGTTTCTCCTCTAGCCCTCTGTTGAGCTACTTTGCCATTCCAAATTTGCCAAATGAAACAATTTTGTTATTGCCTTTCCGAGGCCAAGGAAGCATGAGAACAACCTCAAGGGAAGAGATGGACATCTCAAGTCATGCCAGAAGGGGGTTCATGCCAGGGCAGGGTCTGAGCTGGCAGGGCCTGCCTCCTCACTCCAGGCCTATGAGGCTGTGGGCTCTAGACGCAGTGGCTTGGGGAGAGCTGGGGCAGGGCTGAGGTAGGGGGAATTGCCCTTGTCCACCTAGCACCATTTTGCTGGTGGTGACACTTGGGAAGTGGCCAGTTTCTGTAGCAGCCAGTGTCTGGGGTGGTGGCTGAGAGCCCTCCAGCTCAACAGAACACATTAAAATGCTGAACTTCAGAGTTGGAGGAGTCCCCACGGTGAGTCTCACCGTGCTCCAACCGCTGGTTTTGTAGCTTTCACACAGCTTCCTTTTTCTCTTCTTCTGTCTAAAACTATCTATCATACTAGGTTTCAAACTGTTCAGAAAGTTGAAGAAGGTGGTGGTGGGGCCAATTGTTCCCCAACCCCCAGCTCTGCATCTGGTGAGTGGGTGGGAGAATGGGCATTTTGGGGAAGGCAGGTTTCATCAGCTACGTCATCAGCAGAGTTGGTGACTCATTTCCAGGGCCCTAATGGAGAGGACCAGGGCTGTGGATTCCACAAAGGCTCAGCTTCCATAGTTGCCTTTAAGGCAGCCTCTCTCAGCTGCAGTGTGTATACCATCCCCCTGGAGATGCCTTAAAATGCAGATTCTGATCCAGCTGGTCTGGGGCAGCCTGAGCTCCCGTAGTCCTAGTGTGTTCCCACGCAGCACTGATGCAAGGCAGCTGAGGCTTCACAGCTGTGCTGGGCAGTGTGCTCGGACTGGCAGCAACAGCCTCACTGGGAACCTGGCAGAAGTGCAAATTCTTGAGCCCTCGCAGACTCCAAAATCAGACCTTCTTGAGGGTGGGGCCAGACAGCCTGTGGGTTAGCAAGCCCTCTAGGTGATTTTGATACTAAAATTTGAAAAGCACTGGTTTAATCAGACTCTGGGTGTTTGCTAGTCATAGCACGTGCTCATTGATCTCCGCATCCTCTCAGATGACTGCTTAGTGCGTTCTTTGCTCATTTAACCAACTGGAGAATCTGCCATCTAATTTTTGTCTTTATGCCCGTTAGCAGCATCTTTGGCGGTTACACACATGAACTATTACGTGTAGTCCTGTAAATATGCTGGCTGTGTGCAGGGTATCCTGGGCTGAGGGTTGTGGGGAGGTACAAAAGGATTAGAAGAGTCATCCTCCGTTAAAAAACAAAACAAAACAAAACAACACCTCTAAAAGCAATAAGGGCTTGTGAAACCGCAGGTTGCTGGGCCACACCCCTGGAGTTTCTGACTCTACAGGTATGGGTGTGCCGTGAGAAAAGGCATTTTTAATGAATTCTTAGGTAATGCTGCTGCTGCTGCTGCTCCACGGACCATTTTCCACAACCCCTTCGTTGAAGCATTCATTCCCAAAGGGCCATCTCCTTTCATGCCTTCTCCCTCTCTTGCAGGCTGGCTGTAGGGGATGCCAAGTGGGGAGGAGCTGGAGGTGGCGGGGTGGGGGTGGGGCCCGTCAGGCACCTGTGCAGAAACAGAACCACTCCAGGGCCAGTCTGTAATCATCTTTATTTCATCAGGTGGCGCCAACAGGTAAGTGGTCCCATTAATACACATTGCGGGACCAGGGCCATAGCCTGGGCTAAGACAGATGTCTCACTAATCCCCAGCGCTCTCCCTCTTAAGAAAGGCACTGACTTAGCTCAGCCTTTATGTGCACACAAAACGGCTGCAGTTTAAACATATCAAATTGGGATGCCTTCCTCCCCTGGAAGTAGATTCATGATTCAGCTGCTGCACTAATGGCCAGGTGGGCGTATGATCTGCGGCACTGGTTCTCCACTCTGCTGTACAAGCCTGAAAAAGAAAATGATGCCCACATCCCTCCCCGGGCTAATTACATCAGAATTTGGGGTGGGGTGGGGGTTCTGGACAAGAACTGGCTGATTCTGATTTGCGGATGGGTAGAGAATCACTGTGCTACAGGCTGACAGCTATGCACAGAGCTGGGGATGGGAGTGGAGAGCTGGAGTCTCAGCGTTCTCCAGGACCTGGCCCTCAGCAAGAACTTTCTTGTATAAATGGATCCAGGATTCAGGGACAGAGGGAGCGTACCCAGCCCCTGTCCCCTGCAGTGATGGTGCAAGTGTTATCTGTTATCATTTTGAAAATGGTGATTCATTTGGCTTTTATGTGAAAGCAGAATAAAAGATCATATCAAAACAGAATCATATCTAAGGGCTCTTTAGGCCATTATGGATTTTAAAAAGGAACTGTGGTGCCCCAGTGTCATGCACTGCTAAGTGCTATGTGATAGGAGGTCATGAATGTCATATCTGTGCCATCTTATTAAAAATGGGGATTACTTCTTGAGCTTTGGGAATATGATTAGAAACTAAACTCAGAGACTTGCCCTTGCAAAATACAGTATAGCCCTGTTGTTTGTAATTACCATGTTTAGTGTGGAATATATATACTTCATATATATATATTTAGAATGAATATAATATGGAAATAAGTACCCCTGTAATTGAATGAGGAGATAAAACACTATCTGTAGAATTTTATTTTCTCTGTGCTTCACCAGGATAGAATAATACATAGATACTAGGCTGAGGAAATGACTTTTCACTGATGCAACTGACCTTAGTTACCATTAAGGGGTGATCCCCTTCAGGTAATAAACCCACTTAATGCCTGTTTCGCTGCCTTCACTGGGAGGACAAGACACAATCAGCTTGGTGGTGATAGGTGTTTTGCTGCCAGATGGATTTCCGTCAAAAGAGACTGTGATATTGTTGATCTTCTTGGGTCGCATGGAGTCTACAGCACGAACAGAGAAGGCTGGGTTCTCCACAATGATGGAGAAGGTGACCGCATGATAGAAAACGTTCTTGAAGGGGATGATTATGTTGTACCCGGCCCGGATCAGGAAGGGACCCTGGGGCTTGGGGGGCAGAGCCATTCCGAAGAGGGGGATGATATACTCCCCGCCTGCAATCGACGACAGCATCAGGATGCCCTTGGTCTCACCCAGGTGACTGGGCTCAAAATATACTTCCACACTGACTTCGGTTCCTCCCTGGGCCCCTGGGGCTGCATTAATGATCTTTTCCGTGTGGAAGTCCTGACAGTCAGTCTGAAAGAGGAACACACACAGTTGGTTCACACGGGATCCCGAAGAGCACACCAGCAGCTCGGGCCCTTCCCCCGCCCCTCCACTCTCAGACATCAAGAAACCTACCTTTGTGTGAGGCCAGGCAGGTCATAAAATGTTGTGCCCTTATAACTCCCTTGAAGAGTAGGTAATACTAATTATTATCCTTATTTTACTACAAAGAAATCAAGGCTAAGAGATGTTAAATAACTTGCCCAGAGACACAAAGCTGGATGATGCTGGTGTGGCATTTACTGCTGCTACTCCCCCATCTGGCTCTTTTCTCCCACACACATGAAAGACTGAACAGTCTGGCTCCTCATGGATGGGAGGGGACTAGTTCTGGACAATTAGTTGTGAGCAGAAGTGAAAGGTGTTACTTCCACACTAGGGCATTCAATTGCCAGTACAAGTCCTTTTCACTCCTCTGGCACTATGACCGGAAACATCTGAGTTGGTGGTTGCCGTTTAGCCTGGATCCCCAAATGGCTGTGATCAACACTTCCCTGCTGACCCTCACTAGATGGATAGCACAAATAAGGGACACACCTTTTGTTGTTTTAAGCCACTGAGATGTTGGGGCTGTTTGTTACTGCAGCGTAACCTAGCTTCTCCCGACTGGTATGATTGATAAAGAGCCTATGCCTCTTGACTATAGCCATGGACCTGCTGATGCTAACTGGCACATGGGCACCCAGTGCAAAGGCTACACTCCTAGCTTCCCCTGTTGCTAGGCGTGGTCTTATGCAGTTTTGTTCAAGGGAATGTGAGTGGAAAGGATATATATAGCTCCCGCCTTTCCCCTTTGTAGCTGGCTGGAATGCAACATCCTGGTAAGCTCTCCTGGTCCCTGTGGATCCAAGCAACTCTCTACAGAGGGGAGAGCATCAGGGCAGAAAGAGTCTGGATGCCTGATGTCACGGATCTACCATTCCAGCCCAAACTGCTTATGCTCACCCCGTTATTTGAGAGAGGAATAGCTTTTACTTTGTTGTTATTTGGGGCTTCTGTTTCAGGAGCTAAACCTGTATTCCAATTGATATAATAGGTAACATATATGCAGCATTTATTGTGAGCCAAGCTCTATGAAAGTGGTTTTATATGCACCCTTTAAAAGCCCCATAGCAATCGTGTGAGGTTGGGGTATTATTACCATTTAGAGAAAAGGTTAGAGTAAATTATTCATACAAAGAGTAAGTGGTGAAGCCAGGGTTCAAATCCAAGTCTCGATTTCACAGCCTCTACTCATGACCACTGAGCTCTACTGTTCCCTTTAGTGACCAGTGCACATGCTGTGGGAAGCAAAACTCTCCTCACCCCCACCTTAACTTGTTAAGATAGACTCTATAAGGAAGAACCCAGGCCTGATACTGTTTATTTATACCTGGGAGTTTCCAGGCTAGATGAAGCGCCTGACTCCCTGTGCGTTTCACATTTCTGCACCCCCTGTGTCCTCCTCTTATTATTTTTAAGCTTAGACTCCCAGCAAGGGGAGGGCAGAGGGTGGGACAGTGGCTGCTCACCCTGCAGTAGTATTCTGTCTTCTGCCGGGTGTAATTGGTAAACTTGGCAAAGATGCTCTGACCGCTGCCAAGAACCGTCTGGAAGTGGATGGGCTTTTCAGGCAGTGCTGGCAGGGCCTTCAAACTGAGCTCATACAGGTAGTAACCCAAATCATTGTTGTGCAGTGTTAGTCTCCCAAAGGTTTCTCCGGCTCTCAGGGGCTGGAATTCAAACGAGAATGTGCCCTGCAAGAGAAGACAGAGGCTCCTATGATGCTGAGAGTCTGACCCATCCCTTGCTACCCAGTGACCTCAGAGTAGGTTGGTGCCAGAAATGGTGCTTCACAAGAAATTGCTCACACTGATCTTGAGCCTGGGGAATCTCTGTCCAAACTGGTCTTTTCCCTCCCCTTTACCCCTTCTAACTTTATCTAGAAATACCCCAGAAGTATTTATATATCTGGAATCTCCTTGAATCTAAGAGATACTGGTTCCTCTCTTAAGAAGCACACTTATGGCAATGGGGGTGAGTGTTTCCAGAAGGAGGGCTGAAGATCAGCAGCTCCTTCTTTGCTCACAGCCAAGCTCAGAACAACTTCCTGGGTCCTACCTTCATTTGGGGAAGGTTTTCTCCTTCTTCTATTTTCGCCCATGGCAAAACAAAACAAGAACCAAAGAGTATTGCTTATAATAACAAAATAAGGGAAATAATTAAAACGAGTTAGCAGTAAGAAATCAGCTAAATAAGTGATAGTTTATCCTCGTCAGTGGAATACTAGGTAGCCATTGAAAAGGAAGGGGCCGTGCTATAAGCACTGACATGAAAGGTGTTGATGATATTGAAAGTGAAAGGAAGGAAGTTCCATAAATTATGCAAAGCATAAGCTCATTTTTGTGAAGAAGAATATGTCTATGCAGGTATAGAAAAGAGACAGCAAGGATATATATCAAATTGTTACCAGTAGTTATCTTGAGGTGAGGAAAACAGGACTTGAGGACTTTCATTTTCTGTTCCATATACTTTTTATAGTTAAAATTTTGTTTTTATCATGAGTAGGTATTGTTTCTTTTTAAAAAGAACTAGTTCTTCTTATTGAAAAATAGAATAAAAGGAGGATATCATCAAAGTTGTTGTAGATGGTTAACAGGAAAGAATATAGTGTACAAATTTAGATGATTTTGCCACGACTTAAAAATTTAGATGAAAATGGACAAATGTACAAAAAATATAACTTACAAAAACAAGCTCAGTAGATGAAAACTTACATAGTCCCATAACCATTAAAGAAATGTAATCAATAGTAAAAAAGTTTTCCCTTAACAAAATTCCAGGATCATAATGATTTACTTGTAAGTTCTATTCGACAATCTAGTATCCCACAAATTCTTCCAGAGAAGAGAAAAAGAGGGAACCTGTCTCACTTATAAGATTTTGATACCAAAATCTAACAAGGCTAACAGGAGAAAACAAAATTGGAGACCAGTTTCTCCCCTGAACATATATACAACTTGCCTCATAAAAATGTTATCCAATTGAATCCAGCAATATATAAAGAAGAAAATGTTACATGACAAAGTTGGGTTTCTTCCATGAATGAAAAGTTGGTTTAACGTTAGAAAAACCAATCAGTTGCCACATTGGTACATTAAAAGGAGGACAATGATATGGACATCTCGATAGATGCAGTGAAAGCATTGGATAAAACTCAACATCCATTCATAGTGTTAAAAAAAACTCTTAGCAAACTAGGAATAGAAGGGGACATCCTTAATCTGATAAAGGGTATCTATAAGAAACCTAAACAAACATAATAAATGGTGAAACTTTGAAAGCTTGCCCTTCAAGATTAGGAACAAGGAATCTTTCTACTACCTTTCTTGTTCTGCAGGTCCTAGATACCCCTATTAAGGCATGAAAAGGAAATTACAGGAAGAAGTTTATAATGGAAGAAACAAAATTGTAATTACTTACAGATGAATGATTATACATGTAGAAAATTCAAGAATCTATAACTGAAATTATTATTGATAAGTGAATTATATAAGATGGTTGGGTAAAAAGTCAATATACAAAAAGTTAAAAATAGAACTACCCTATGATCCAGCAATCACATTACTGGGTATTTACCCAAAAATACATAAATGCTAATTCAAAAGGATACATGCACCCCTATGTTTGTAGCAGCATTATGTACAACAGCCAAATTATGGAAACAGCCTAAGTATCCATTGATCGATGAGTGGATCAAGAAGATGTGATGTGATGTGATGATGTGTGTATGTGTGTGTATATATATACACACACATACACACAGTGAAATATTTTGAGCCACAAAAAAGAATGAAACCTTGTCATTTCAAATGACATGGTTGGATCTAGAGAGTATAACACTAAGCAAAATAAGTCAGTCAGAGAAAGACATATACCATAGGATTTCACACATATGTGGAATTTAAGAAACAAAATAAACAAGATAAGGGGAAAAAAAGACAAACCAAGAAACAGATTCTTAATTATAGAGAACAACTATAGACCAATTTCTCTGATGATCATGGATGCAAAAATCCTCAACAAGATATTAGCCAACCAGATCCAACAATACATTAAAAAAATTATTCACCACGACCAAGTGGGATTTATACCTGGGATGCAGGGCTGGTTCAATATCTGCAAAACAATTAACATGATTCATCACATCAATAAAAGAAAGGACAAGAACCATATGTTCCTCTCAATAGATGCAGAGAAACCATTTGACAAAATACAGCATCCTTTCTTGATAAAAACCCTCAAGAAATTAGGGATAGAAGGAGCACACCTTGAGATCATAAAAGCCATCTATGAACGAGCTAACGCTAATATCATCCTCAATGGGGAAAAACTGAGACCTTTCCCTGTAAGGTCAGGAACAAGACAGGGATGTCCACTCTCGCCACTGTTATTCAACATAGTATTAGAAGTCTTAGCCTCTGCAGTCAGACAACACCAAGAAATAAAAGGCATCCAAATCAGCCAGGAGGAGGTCATACTTTCACTCTTTGCAGATGACATGATAATCTATATGGAAAACTCTAAAGATTCCATCAAAAAAATGCTAGAATTGATTCATGAATTCAGCAAAGTTGCAGAATATAAAATCAATGCCCAGAAATCAGTTGCATTCCTATACACTAACAATGAAGTGAGAGAAAGAGAAATCGATCCCATTTACAGTTGCACCAAAAACCATAAAATACCTAGGAATAAATCTAACCAAAGAGGTGAAAAATCTATATGCTGAAAACTATAGAAAGCTTATGAAAGAAATTGAAGAAGACACACACACACAAAAGGAAAAAGATTCCATGCTCCTGGATAGGAAGAACAAATATTGTTAAAATGTAGATACTACCCAAAGCAATATACATATTCAATGCAATCCCTATCAAAGTAACACCAGTATTCTTCACAGAGCTAGAACTAACAGTCCCAAAATTTGTATGGACCCAGAAAAGACCCCGAATAACCAAAGAAATCTTGAAAAAGAAAACCAAAGCAGGAGACATCACTATCCCGGACTTCAAGCTATACTACAAAGCTGTAATCATCAAGACAGTATGGTACTGGCACAAGAACAGACACTCAGATCAATGGAACAGAATAGAGAACCCAGAAATGGACCCACAAATATGTGGCCAACAAATCTGTGACAAAGCAGGAAAGAATATCCAATGGAAAAAAGACAGTCTCTTCAGCAACTGGTGCTGGGAAAACTGGACAGCGACATGCAGAAGAATGAACCTGGACCACTTTCTTACACCATACAGAAAAATAAACTCAAAATGGATGAAAGACCTCAATGTAAGACAGGAAGCCATCAAAATCCTAGAGGAGAAAGCAGGCAAAAACCTCTCTGATCTTGGCTGCAGCAACTTCTTACTCAACACGTCTCTGGAGGCAAGGGGAACAAAAGCAAAAATGAACTACTGGGACCTCATCCAAATAAAAAGCTTCTGCACAGTGAAGGAAACAATCAGCAAAACTAAAAGGCAACCTTCGGAATAGGAGAAGATACTTGCAAATGCCATATCAGATAAAGGGTTAGCATCCAAAACCTATCAAGAACTTATCATACTCAACACCCAAAAAACAAGCAACCAGTGAAGAAATGGGTAAAAGACATGAATAGACACTTCTGGAAAGAAGACATCCAGATGGCCAACCGACACATGAAAAAATGCTCAACATCACTCATCATCAGGGAAATACAAATCAAAACCATGATGAGATACCACCTTACACCTGTCAGAATGGCTAACATTAACAAGTCAGGCAACAACAGATGTTGGTGAGGATGCAGAGAGAGAGGATCTCTTTTGCTCTGCTGGTGGGAATGCAAGCTGGTGCAGCCACTCTGGAAAACAGTATGGAGGTTCCTCAAAAAACTAAAAATAGAACTACTCTACGACCCAGCAATTGCACTACTAGGCATTTATCCACGGAATACAGGTGTGCTGTTTCGAGGGGACACATGCACCCCCATGTTTATAGCAGCACTATCAACAATAGCCAAAGTATGGAAAGAACCCAAATGTCCATCAATGGATGAATGGATAAAGAAGATGTGGTATATATATATATATATATATATATATATATATATACATATATACACACACACACAATGGAGTAATATTCGGCAATCAAAAAGAATGAAATCTTGCCATTTGCAACTGCGTGGATAGAAGTAGAGGGTTTTATGCTAAGTGAAACTAGCCAGTCAGAGAAAGACAAAAATCATATGACTTCATTCATATGAGGACTTTAAGAGACAAAACAGATGAACATAAGGGAAGGGAAAGAAAAATAATATAAAAACAGGGAGGGGGACAAAACATAAGGGACTCTTAAATATGGAGAACAAACTGAGGGTTGCTGGAGGGGTTGTGGGAGGGGGGAATGGGCTAAATGGGTAAGGGGCACTAAGAAATATACTCCTGAAATCATTGTTGCACTATATGCTGACTAATTTGGATGTAAATTTTAAAAAATAAAAAATAAAATTTTAAAAAAAGTATAGAGAACAAAGTGATGTTTACCAGAGAGGAAGGCAGTGGGGCGATGAGGGAAATGTAATGGGGATTAAGGAGTGCACTTGTGATGAGCACCGGGTGATGTATGGAATCGTTGAATCACTGTATTGTACACCTGAAACTAATATAACACTGTATGTTAACTAACTGGGATTAAAATAAAAAACTTAAAAAGACAAAAAAGGGGGCAAAGTCAATATATAAAAATCAGTTATATTGTTACATACTACAACCAATAGAAAACAAAATTAAAAAAAATACCATTTACAATAGCACCAAAATATATAAAAACTAGACATAAATCTAACAAAATATGAGTAAGTCTTTTACATAGAAAACAAAAAAAATATCATTGAGAGAAATTAAATAAGAAGAGTTAAATAAATGGAGATCTGCTCATGAGTTAGAAATCTCAATTGTGTAAAGACTGGAATTCTCTCTGTGACAAATATGCTTCAAGATGGCCTCCGGTGATCCCCACCCTCCTGCTATTACACTCTTGTGTCATCCTCTCCCATACTGTTCCAGGGCTGGTCTGTGTGACCACTAGTACATGGCAGAGAGATGGCATATCACTTCTGAGATGAAGTGGAAAAGACTGTGGTTTCTGTCTTGTGCGTGCTCTCTCTCCCTTGCTCTCTCAGCTTCCCTCAGATCACTCATTTTTAGGAAGTGAGCTGTCATGTTGAAAGCAGCTAGAGGGAGAAGTGTATGTGGTGAGGAACTGAAGCCTCCAGCCAGTAGCCAGCAAGGAACTAAGGCCTTTCCAACAACTCCATGAGTGAGTTTAGAAGCAGATTATCCAGCCCCAGTCAAACCTAGAGATGACTGGAGTCCTGCTGACAACTGACTACATCCTCACGAAAGACCCTGACTACACAGCTAAGCTGCTGCTCGTGGATTCCTGATCCTCAGAAACTGTGTATATAATAAATGTTTGTGGGTTTAAGCTGCTGATTTTTAGGGTAATTTGTTATGGGTCAACAGGTAACTAATACATTCTTAAAATAACCCAATCAAAATCCTAATAGTTAATTTAATATTTTTGGAAGAACATGACAAGCTGATTTATACGACAATGCAAAGGGCCAAGAATAGCCAAGATACTCTTGAAGAACAGAAATGTAAGAGACTACCAAGTCTTAATGTAACATCACCAGAAGCATATTATGATTTTAATGTAATTAGTAATATAGCTTCAAAGTATATAAAGCAAAACACGACAGAACTACAAGGACAAACAGACAAATCCCTGTCAGAGTGGTGACTTTAACACACTCTCTTAAATCTGACCAAACAAGCAGACCAAAATATCAGCTAGGGTACAGAGAATGAACATCAAAATGGCAAACACATGCTTTTTAAAAATAAATGGAAGATTAAGGAAAAGATCATATAGTGGGCCGTAGAGCAGATCTAAACAAATTCTAGAGCACTGAAATATGGAATATATTCCCTGACCACAAAATAATTTAAAAAATAACATATAGAACAATCCACATGTTTGGAAATTGAGAAACACTTGTAATAACCCATGAGTCAAAAAAGAAGTATTAATAATAATGAAAGGACATTTTTGAACTTAATGACAAAATATACTACATGTAAAACTTTGTACACTGCAGCTAAAGCAGCACTTAGAGGGCAACTTATAATCTTAAATGTGCATATTGGAAAATAAAGAAAACTAGAAGTTAATGCATCCATCTTAGAAGTTAGGTAAAGCACCAGTAACCCAAAAGAAGCGGAAAGAAGGAAATAATAAAAAGGTCAGAAATCAAGCAACTGAAAACAAACATACAATAAAGAGTACCAACAAAATCAAAATAATGCCTTCTTGAATATAAGATATATTGAGAAACCTCTAGAAAGACCAATCAAGAAATAGAAGCTACAACCAATATTAGAGATGAAAAAGGAACATCACATAAGAAAGTAGTAAGAGGATATTAACAATGTTATGCCAGAGTAGTGTGATAACTCATGAAAGGAATCAAATCAGTAGCAGACAATCTTCTCAGAAAGAAAACCCCAGGGCTCATTGGCTTCATCCGTGGTTCAAGGAAGACATAATTTCAATCTTTTATAGACTCTTTCACAGAGTTGAGGAAGCAGGCAAATCCCCGATTCTTTTTCTATCGTTGGCGGAACGGGAACTCAAATTGGACAAAGAATACAAGAAAGGAAAGCTGGTCCATTCTCGCTCATGACCACAGAGGCAAATCTCCAACACAAACTGTTATCCGACTAAAGCCTATCTGTTTGTAAAAAGGTAAATTAAGACCATGAGGAGCTATTAGTTTATTGGATTGGTAAACCTTTAAAAATCTGACAATGCCAAAAGTTGGTGAGCTCTCATTGCTCACTGGAGATTCTCTCCTGACTGGCAATTAAAGGCAAGCACACCCTGTGACCCAGTGATTCTACTCCTGGGTGTACACTGGGGAGAAACACACCGTGTACATCAGGAAGGCACTTGCACAGTGAGGTCCAGGGCAGCATATTTCATGATAGCCAAACACTGAAGCCAACACAGATGTCTGGCCTCAGTAGAATGGTTATCTAAATTGTGGTATAGTCGTATGATGGAATATTCTACAGTGGTGAGGATGGATGGACCTCAGCTGCATGCATCAATGTGATGATCGTCAGAATATACAATACTGAGCAAGGCATAAAACACTGAAGAATGCAATTAGTAGGATTTCTTTTGTATAAAGTTTGAAAACAGACAAACCCAAACCATATGGCTTAAAAGCAAGAAATGATTACAAAATAAGGATAGTGGGAACTTTTAGGGGTGAGGGATGATACTGTGAGCGGGGACAGAGGTTTCTGGGGGTGGTGGCAACTTTTTATTTCCTGGCCTGGGTACTGGTTATACAGATAGTTCTTTCATAGTTATTTAAGTGAACCTGTTTTAGTACATACATATATATACATATATACATACATATGTACACACACACATATATATATATATATATATATCTCCTAGTTTTCTGTGTAGATTTTATAATTCATGATGAAAAATATAAAAATAAAATAAAGGGCATGGAAGGTCTCTGAAGAACACACCAGGTTTGGGGTTCTGAAGGGGAAAGCAGAGCTAGGGTGGATGCAGGGAATAAGCAGGTGGGCTCAAGCTGGAGAAACAGAAGGGATTTTGATGGGATCTAGACAGTGAGAATTTGGAGCCATACATCAAAAAGAGTCAAAAGAAAGTTCATCTCCACAGCAGCCCAGAATTCCAGGGCACGTCTTCTCAGCAGTCACAGGTTATATGTCTTTCCTGAAGCGGGTCTGTGCACAAGCAAGCATATGAACGAGAGCGCCTGCTGTTCACTCGATACACTACTGTCCCTTGCTTCCCTCTTCACCACGTATATACTACGTTACCTTTATAATTAGCAAACACCAAAAATGTTTTCAGTTTGAACAAAGCAAACAAGTGTATAACAGAGGCAAGTGTTCATGATTAGTAAGTCCCTTTTACATGTCTGAACCAAAGGGCAGAAGGGGAGAGGACAGATCAGGAGTGTGATTGATGCACCGTCCCCTGCCTTCCCACTCCTGGGGCTGGCCCAGCTTCAGGGATGCCTCTATCACAGATATCAGGGAGCCCCTGGTAGCCAGGGTCATACCTCAGAGTTGGCAGGCACCACAAACTGGGAGGGCAGGCTGATGTCAGGGACCCTGCATTCCATGGAGAAGGTCACTGTATAGGGCAGAGGGTTCTCCACCTTGATGGAGGCTGATGTGCTCTGCCGGACGGGGCTCACCATCTCAATGGTTTTGATGACGCCTGAAGGGATGACCCTGAAACCCACCATGTAGTATAAAAACTCATTGGTCACCTCGTTTCGGAAGATCACCTGGGTTCGCGGGGAGAGGGGGAGGAAGAAAGCAGAGGAGAGGGGTTAGTGGAGGGTCTTCAGCTGTCTTGAGTTCCTTCTCTCTATTAGCATTGCCTGGGTACATACAGCATAGGTGCCAGGCTGACACGGGCACTCCCACCCTGTCTGAATCCCTACCAGCCACCCTTTCTCCTTCCTATGCCCATTGCTGCTGGAATAGACAATAATGCTAATAGTAATAATGACGGCATCTAACATTTAGTGAATGATTACTGTGTGCCAGGCACTAGAAGTACTTAGTTAAACAATTTGTAGGCAACATTATTATTCCCCTCACTGTTTGTTTGTTTTTGTGTTTTAAAGCCAAAGAAACTGAAGTTTAGCAAGGTTAAGTTATCTTGCCAAGGTCACATGTAGAGAGAAGTGTCAGAGCCAGGATTTGAACCAAGTTGATCTGACTCCAGAGCCCACACTTGTGACTGCAGTACATTGTCTCCTCACCTCTGCAGTTGATATGGTAAGCTGCTCACCTTTTTCTGCTTGTTTCCCAGGTGACTGATGATGTTGGGCATCTTCTCATGTGCTTATTGGTCATTCACACATTCCTTCTGTGAGATAGAGTCTATCGGAGTCTTTTGCCCTTTTTAATACTTTGAGTTGTTTATATTATTACTAGTATATGGTAATAGTTCTTTACGGATCTGATTTTACTTTCAACTTCTTCCTGTCTTTAGCTTTAGAGTGCTTCTGGCACCCTGTCTTTTAATTGGAGTGTTCAGTCTTTTACATTTAAAATAATTCTTTTTTTTAATGTTTATTTATTTTTGAGATAGTGTGAACAGGGGAGGGGCAGAGAGAGAGAGAAAGAGAGGATCCTTAGCAGGCTCTGTGCTGACAGCAGCAAGCCCGATGCAGGGCTGGAACTCAAACTGTGAGATCATGCCTGAGTCGAAGTTGGATGCTCAACTGACCAAACCACCCAGGTGCCCTAAAATAATTCTTTCTATGTTTAGGTTGAAGTCTGCCTTCTTGTTGGTTATTTTCCATTTGTCTTATTTATTTATTTACTTACTTATTTTGTTTCTCTGTTATTCCTTTCCTGTTTCCTTTTGGCTCGACAAGCAATCTTTTGTAATGTATTTTATTTCCTCTACTGGCTTCTTAGCTATATTTTTTAATTATAGATTTTTAGTGGTTGTTCTACAGCTGACAATATGAATTTTTAACTTGTGAAATTTATTTTGAGTAGTATTTTATCACTTCCCACTTTATAACTGACCCTTCATGCTCCTTATGCACACTTCCAATTTGGCAAATGCGCTAACCTTACTAAAGTATAATTTTATCGACCTAACCACTCTATCTTCTGTGCTTTTGTTGTCATATCTTTTACTTCTACACACATAAGAACACCCACCTAACAGTGTTATCATATTTGCTATAAACTGTCAGTTGTCGTTTTTAGAAAGTTCTTAGAAGCTGTGTGTGTGTGTGTGTGTGTGTGTGTGTGTGTACTTATTTACCATTTTTAGATTTTTAGGGCTCTCTTTCCTTCCATTAGACCCAAATTGCTAACTGGTATAATTTTTCTTCAGGCCAAAGAATACCTATCAATGTGTTGTTTTCTAATGCAAGTCTGCTGGCAGTGAATTCTCTCATGTTTTCTCTGAAAATATCTCCATTTTAAAGGATGTTTTCAGTGAATAAAGATTCTAGGTTGATAGAACTTAGCATTTTGCAGATGGCTTCCATTATAACTGAAGAGAAGTCAGAAGTCTTTTTACTGTTTTCCCCTATTTTAGATCTTTTGTATCTGGTTGTCTTAAGCTTTTCTCTTTCTCTTTGGTATTCAGCAGTTTTACTATGACGTACACAGACATGGTTTTCTTGTATCTCATGGTTTTCTTTGTATTTCTCCTGCTTGAGGTTTGCCAAGTTTCTTGGATCTGTAATGTTTTTTAATCAAATCAGAGAAATTTCAGCAATTTTTTTTTCAAATAGTTTTCTGCTCCATACTCACTTTCTTCTCTTCTAGGACTCACATTACCTATGAATTAAAAATTTTTATACTTTCCCACAGGTTCCTGAAGCTCTGGTTCTTTTTATTCAATCTTTTTTCTCTTTATCATTCAGATTAGAAATGTTCTATTGATTTGTTTCAAGTTCACTGAATCTTCACATCTCCAATCTGCTGTTAAGCACATCCAGTGAAATTTTCATTTCAGTTTATTGTAGTTTTCTATTCTCAAATATCTGTTCAGCTCCTTTTTTTAAAATATAGTTTCCATTTCTTTGCTGAGATTCCTTATCTGTCTAATTATTTGAAATATTTTCTTTTATTTCTGATCATGTTTATAAAAGCTGCTTTGAAGTCTTTGTCTGCTAAATGCAATATCTGGCCCATTTTGGAGTCCGTTTTCATTGCCTGTATTTTTCTTGACTATTGGTTACATTCCTCTCCTTCCTTACAAGTCTAGTAATTTTTGTTTATGTACTGGACATTGTTGATAATCATTGTAGAGATTCTGGATTCTGTTACCTTCCATGTGAGAGTGTTGATTTTATTCTAGGAGGCAGTTCAATTATCGACTGATAAGCTTGTGTAGGTTTGGTTTTATGCTTTGTTAGAGCAGACCTATAGAAAGCTCAAGGTGTTTTTCGAGACCTTCCAACTTGGTAGGATTCAGTCTCCAAATTTTGTCTTTCCTACAGATCTTGTTGTGGCTTAGTTTTAGGCTTTCTAAGGGCCTAAAAGGACTTATTATAAGGGCATGGTCCTTTCTTTGGGCCTTTCTGATATTTCAACTGGGTTCCTAGGATGTTAATGAGATGTTAATGTAATCTCTCCACTCTGGCTGAGCCAAACCTCCAATGTTCCCTGGGCACTGATCAACGTATCTTTGTTCCTTTATCAATCTCTTTTAGAAGCTGCTCTCTGATAAATCTCATGTAGTCTCACCTTGTGCATGTGCAGTACAATTGTCAGCCAAAGACTTTGAAGGGAATTCCCACACACACTTTTGTCTCCCTTCCCCCTGACATCCTGCCACTCGATGCATTGCCCCACTCCTACCTTTTAGAGACCAGCTATTTCAACTGCACCAAATTTTAATTTCTGTATCGTCAGCTCACTGGGGCTGTTGTGCTTTGCTTAGATTCTAGCTCACTGCATTGCAGTCAAGAAATTGTCCCTTGGCAGAGAGCCAGGATAATTGTGGAGATTCATCTCATTAGCTTTTCTTCTCTTTGAGGGATTGCGGTATTGTGCTACTGTTGTCCAATGCCTGAGAAGGGTTGCCTCAGATATTTTGTTCAGTTTTATGGTTGTTTATGGCGGCAGTAGTAGTTACTCCATCGTCGTCAGAAGCGCTTTTGACTTTTTAAAAAAAACTTTTGTATTGTTAATTTGAATACTTATCATTATTTTTTAAATGTTTACTTACTTTTTTGGGGGGGGAGGTGCAGAGAGAGAGGGAGACATAGAATCCAAAGCAGGTTCCAGGCTGTCAGCACAGAGCCCAATGTGGGGCTTGAACTCACAGATTGCGAAATCATGACCTGAGCCAAAGTCGGATGCCTAAGTTAATGAGCCATCCAGGAGCCCTTAATACTTATTATTATAAAGAGATCTGTGATCTGAGTTCCCTGTTATTTTTAGTTAACACTTTAAAACATATATTTACGTATATTTTTCTCTTTACAGCTACAGTTTACGGCCATCTCTATTCGTGCCCTACCTTTCTTGATGAAGAAACAAGTATCTTTCATTTCCCCATTTTCTTCCCACTAAATGAGAAAAAAATTTCCTTGCATTATTTTATTTCTCCCCTTGCTATTTCCTATATTGAGGTCATATGAAATATTCACTTCAGATTGCTTTTCAGCAATTATTTGAAATTACCTATCAATAGAATTTTGAGTCTTTGTTCATTATAACCTTTTGTTTTCTTCTTGAATTCATTTACTTATTTTTAAAATTTTGCTAATTTAAAAACTTATTATTTTGTGGTGCTTCTTTCAAACAGGGATTATATATATGGGTAGGTTATTTTGAGTCCTTGCAAGTTTAAAAATGTCTTTATTTTGCCCTTGTAATAGTTTTGTTTGGAAAAGGTTCTAGATTGAAAACACTCTAAATCGTATGAACAGCTTACTCCATTGCTTCTTGTATTCAGTGTTGCCATGAGAAACCTGATGTTATTGTGATTATTTCCTTTTACTTTCTTTAGAATCATTTAGGATTTTCTTTTTTATCCCAGTTTTCTACAATTTTGGTCTCACCTATTTAGATATGAGTCTTTTTTCATTCACCCTATTTGGAAAGTTGGTGGGTCCCTTCAATTAGAAGACTCAGTCTTTCTCAAACAGTTCTGGAAGTTTTTTTTAATGTTTATTTATTTTTGAGGCAGAGAGAGAGAGCTAGGGAGGGGCAGAGAGAGAAGGAGACACAGAATCCAAAGCAGGCTCCAGGCTCTGAGCTGTCAGCACAGAGTCCAATGAGGGTCTAGAACTCATGAAGCACGAGATCATGACCTGAGCCAAAGTCGGACGCTTAACCGACTGAGCCACCCTGATGCCCCTGGAAGTTTTTCTTCAATTATTTTGAAGAGTATTTTCTTCCTTCTATTATCTTGCTTTCCTGTTTTGGGAGCTCTTAGTAGATAGATATTAGAACTTTTTGATGTATATTTTCTGTGTCATACTTCCTTTCTTTTTTTGAAACAGCTTTATTGACATGCAATTCACATACCGTATAATTCACCCAATTAAAGTGTATAATTTAGTGGGTTTTAGTACATTCACAAAGTGGTGCAAATATCACCACAATCAATTTTAGAACATTTTTATCACCCCCAAAAGAAACCCTGCACCCATTACCAATCATTCCCTATTTCCTCCTAACCCATCGCCACTAATTTACTTTCTCTTTCTATAGATCCGCCTATTCTGGACATCTCATATAAATGAAATCATACAATATGCGGCCAGTTGTGACGTCTTTGTTTAGCTATCATAATTCCTTCAAGGTTCATTGATGTGTTGCATGTATTAGCACTTCATTTCCATTTCTTTTTATTGCCAAATAATATTCCATTATATTTGTCCATTTGGGTTGATGACATTTGGTTTGTTTTGTTTGGTTCTATTTTTTGGTTCTTACGAATAATGCTGCTATGAACATTATGTACAGGTTCTTGTTTGGACATATATTTTAATTTATCCTGAGTATATACCTAGGAGTGAAATTGCTGAGTCACACGGTAACTCCATGTTTAACCATCTAAGGAATGCCAGACTGTTTTCCACAGCAGCTGCGCCATTTGCACTCCCACCAGCAATGTATGAGGGATCCAACTTCTCCACACCCTCTTCAGCACTTATTGTTTCCTTCCACTCTTGCCATTTCTTTGTGTTCATGTGCTAAATCAGCTCTATCTTCTAACTTACTAGTAATCTCTTCCTCAGAGTTCATTATACTATTCAGCCTTCCTCTAAGGTTTTCCATTAAAAATATTCAATTTTTTAATTTTTAGGGTCTCTGATTGTCTTCCACAATAGCCTGTTCTTTTTCATGGGTATGATTATCTTCCTTTATTCCTTTGAGGGTATTAATAATGTTCACTAAAAATATTCTGTTTGCTTTAATGACTCTTTTATCTTAGGGGTTCCCCTTTGTTGAGCTGGTGTTTCTACTTATGGTGGCTTTTTTTTTTCTTCAGATGTTTTATGATACTTTGATTCTAAGGTTCTCTGTTAGTCTGTGAATGCGATCTGAGTGGAGCAGTCTACCTCAGTGATTTTAGGAGAGGGGATGACATCCCACTGTGTGAGTTTTGCCAATATCTCTTCTGGAGGTAGAAGATGGGTTCCTAGGTTCTTTCTTTTTTCACTTTAAAATCTCCCTAGCTGATTCCTTCCTTCATCATAGCTTCTGATACTGTCTGTAAATGAGTAATTTCCATATGTTATCTTCAGCCCTAATCTCTCCTGTGAGCTACTGACCCATATACACTCCTTTTCTTCAAAGCATGTATCTCATTTTGTAATTATACATTCATAGTACCATTATTTGGTTAATGCCCTTCTCCTTTCACTGGACAGTGCATTTGATGAAAACGGGGACTGCGTCTATTTTTGATCATTGCTGTGTTGCCAGCACTTAGTTTAGAGTGTGGCATATATGCTTATAGGTACTTGCTGAGCTAATGAATGAATGAGGAGAAACACCTCATGTGTGAACGACCCTGTGGTGTCTTGGAGCAAATGGCTCTGAGTTGAATCCTGGCTCTGACATTACTAGCTATAGGTACTAAATGTTCAATACAATGCTGGCCACTATAATCACTCAGGAAAGGGGACCTTTTCTTATTATTGTGGTCTGGTGGCCCAGTGCCACCACACTGCTGGCCCAGTGTTACTGCTTAAGGATTTTCACGATTCTGTTGCCTTGAAGGCTTGTTGTGGGTCTACATGATGGATGGATGGCCCTGCCATCTGGCTTCATCTTCAAGAGGCTGGGAATCCTGAAAGCTTTGTCAGGTCTCTAACTGGTTAGCCCAGCAGGATAAGGATGGGCTGGCTGTGGGAGGACATCTTCACTCCCTAACACCAGGATTATTAACCTTGGGGCAAACCTCCAGAGTTCCAGGGAAATGTCTTTAACACGTGGATACCTTTGCACTGTAGAGTCCCTCCTTGTGGGAAAAGAAGTTCAGCCTGTAATCTTTCTTGGAGCCAGACAGTACATCAATGTAATCAAGGCCTTTTAAGGTGACACTTAGATCTGGCCTCTCTGGTTTCACCATTTCCACGATGACCCGGAATCTGGGGGAGCACAGGAACACATGAAGAGAGGATAGAGAAAATGAAACCATTTGCCCAAGGAAAAGAAGGAAAGGTGCTATCTCTACTCTTGATTTTATGATAAGCACGTGGGTCCAGGGTTCTGGTCCTTTGTCTCTAACAATAACAATAACTACCATTTATTGACGACACCTGTGATGTGCCAGCTACTGAGTCAGTGCTCCAAATGTGTTAGAGGCATTTAATCCTCACAGTGTCTGTAGGAGACACATATAATTATCACCCCCATTTTACTAATGAGGAAATAGAGGCCAAGAGAAGTAAACATGTTCAGGTCACATGACTAGTTATTGGTACAACTAGGATTCAAACTTAGGTCTGAGCCCTTATCCACTATGCTAACTGGTGGCCTTCAGTAAGTAAGCTTCTTCTCCCAGGCTTTGGCTCCTTCTCTGTAAAAGAAGGGGACCAGGCTGGTTGTCAATTCCTCTAGCCCTTGTATTCTACTCTACTCCCACTGCAAATAAGATCCAAGGGACATCCTTCTCTGGCCAGTGGCTTAGGTGATAAGACAGAGAACTCAAGAATAACCATCATGATTATCATTTTGATAATAATAATAACATCTAACATTTATTTGAGCACTTATTTTACGTCAGGCACTGTTCTAGGAGACTTAAGTTATCAGTTATTCATAGATAGCACTGACTGTCTGGAAGCTTAGAGTTCAGACAATGCTTGGTTACATCAGGGAACTTTGCCTCTGATTCTTTTAGCCCCTCAATGTCTCTAGAGGCCCTGACCATGGGAAGGGCCAGGCTAGACAGTAGAAGTCCTCCCTCCATCTCCTCCATCCCAACCCCTAGCCCCACTCTCTCACCTCTGGGGCTTATTAAGCCAGTTGGTTATTGGCAGGAGTTCAACATAGGGTGTCTTACATGGTACTTCACGGTAGATACTGGCCACGGCTTTGGGAAGCTCAGAAGTCCCATGCAGCATATACAGCCAGCCAGTCCCATCTGGGAGGGGGAAGAAGAGGGTGCCCTAAGGAGAAGAAGAAACGTGGTCAAAATGGCACAGAAGGTCCTTTATTAGGTACCTCTTAGGCGTGGTAGTGACACAGGATTAATAGAGGCCTTTGCATAAGCATAACTCTTGAAATAACCTTGGTAGTATGTTTTAAGAGTCATAAAAATGTTCATACGTATTTGAACCAGGAACTCTACCCCAGGCAACTTAAAAGTCTCATGCTCTATCGATAAAGCTAGCTGGGTCACCTTTCCCCAGCGAACTTAATCCCTTCGGAGGAAAAAGCTACACACACACACACACACACACACACACACGCATTAGAACCATTTATAATAATGATGAAAATCTGGTAGTAATAACTTTAATATTCAACAACTGAGGAGTATTACATAAATTATGGAACTTTCATTCCATGAAATATTAGGCCATCATTAAACATGATTACATCACAAAGACTAGTTAAACAGAAAAATGTTCATGATCTAATGTAAAGTAAAAATAAACTGAGTGCAAAATTAGGTATTCTATGATGGCAACTATGACTGTATCTGAATAAGGACTGGTAGTAAAGATAGGAGAAAACAGTTCTTGGGGTGACTGGCTGATTCAGTCGGTAGAGCATCTGATTCTTGATTGCGGGGTTGTGAGTTCAACCGTACCCTGCGTGTAGAGATTACTTAAAAAGAAAGTAAAGCTTAGAGGCACCTGAGTGGCTTAGTTGGTTAAGTGTCCAACTTTTGATTTTGGCTCAGCTCATGCTCTCATGGTTCGTGAGATTGAGCCCCACGTCCAGCTCTGCACTGACAGGGTGGAGCCTGCTTGCAATTCTGTCTCTCTCTCTGCCCCTCCCCTACTCTCTCTCTTTCAAAATAAATAAATAAAGTTAAAAAAAATACAGCTTAGAAGAAAAAATTCTCTTTCTTTAGGGTGGAAGATTATGGCTTCTTTTCTTTTTAAAATTTTGTTACAGTGGCGATGATGCTATTTGTACAATTAAGCTAAATATTAATTACTTGATGCTTAGTCCAGGACTCTGTTCAGAACTGAGCCCCTTGTTCCAAGAAAATCCCCTGTACATGAAAAAATACAGGCAACAAGGGAAGTTTTGGTCTCCATAATCTGCATTATTCCCCATTGTTCCAACATCATTCGTGGGATTCTCCTCACCCCTCTTGCATGACTCCTCCCTCCAACCCCACAGGAAAATCAATGGGGGCGGTGGGGGGGAGCCTCAGCCTACCTGATGTTTGCGGTTCTCCAAGTTCATGGTGCGGGGTCTGTAGGTAATCTCATAGGGCTTGTTTTGCTGATGGGGCTCCAGGGTGATGAACTCTGGCCCCTCCCAGTGCTCACCCTCAAAGATGGGGTGGAGGTTCCAGGTCTGGTTGGTGCGGTTTGAAAGCATGATGGTCTGCGTGTGCTTGGAGCGTACCTGGCAGGTGAAATTTACCACCTGGAAGAAAACAGACATCTGAAGTAGGTAGTGAAATTTACAAATGAGGAATTCAAGGAAAGGTTTAGGCTGGCATCCATATTTGGGAGTATAGCAATGTTTTTTTTTAAAGGCCAAGAAACTGGATGAGATTATCAAGAAGTTAAGTGTTTTTAGATAAAAGAAGAAATTTAAGAATCAATTCCTGACTGACACACTCCAGTGTTAAAAAAAATCAGAAGAGGAGATGAGAAGGAGCATCTAATAAGGTAGGAGGAAACCCAGGAGAGGGTGGCATCCTAGGGACCATGTGAAGTGTTTGAAGCATCTTCCTTCAAGGGACTTGTTCAAGGTATCAAATACTATCAACAGGTCAACAGTTGAGAACTGACCACTGAATTCAGCAGTGTGGACGGTGTGGCACTGTTGGTAAAAAGAGTCAAATAGATCAGTGGACAAGGACAGCATTCAGCAATAGACACCTGCACGTATGTGGTTAAATGAGTTTTGACCAAGGTGCAGAGGCATTTCAGTGGAGAAAGGATAATCTTCAACAAATGGTGCTAAAACAACTGAATATCCACATACAAATGATAAAATAAAATGAATTTTGATCCATAGCTTATGCTACATACAAAAATTAACTCTAAACAGATTAAGATCTAAATGTAAAATTTGTGCCCTGAATATATGAAGAGCTCTCAAAACTCAATAATAAGAAAACAAACATCCCAATTAAATATGGACAGAGAATTCAAATGGATACTTCAACAAAGATGATATATGGATGGCAAACAAATACCTGAAAAGATTCTCAATGTCATCAGTCATTAGGGAACCACAAATTAAAAGCCACAATGAGATACCACCTTATATTTATTAGAATGGCTAAAATTAAAACAACAGGTGGTAACAAGTGTGGGCAAAATGAGATGCAAGTGGAAATAACACAACCACTTTGGAAAAGAGTTTAGTAGGTTCTTTTAAAAGTAAATATATGCCTGCTTTGTGCCCCAGCCATCTGGGTATTTACCCAAGAAAATGGAAGCATATTTTCTTGCCAAGATTTGTACATACATGTTCATAGCACACTGGGTGATTCCATTTACATAAGATTCTTGAAATAACAAAATTATAGAGATGGAGATCAGGTGTCATTTTTACCATAAGTGATTTTTTACCGTAAGTGGAATGGAGTCTACTGTTAGGTTTCTAGGGACAAGGCTAGCAGAAGGTTAACTCAAGCCCACAACCTGACTCCCAACTTTTTTTTTTTTTTTTTTTTATGAGAGAGAAGGGGAAAGTGTTTACCCTTTACTTACAGTGCTTGTAACAAAATTTGATCTAGCCAAATATGTCAGGGCAACCTTCCTTGAGAATGTAATGCTTGAGTTGACAGCTGAAGAATGAATAGGAATTAATTAAATGAAGAGGGGACATGAATATTGCAGCAGTGGGGAATAGGATATGCAAAGGCCCTGTGGTGGGAGGGAGCAGGTCTGAATGTTTGATGTTGGCACAGAGGACTGTTTGAACAGAGTCACTTGTTTCTAGAAGGTCCAGCTGAATTCAATTGTGGTGCCTACTGGGCCCACTCTTGCCATTGGCCCTTCTGTGGGCAGCAGCTACTGACCTCTCTTACTGAAGGTGGTCCTACGCAGACTCCAGATAGGGTGAGGTTCAGAGGATTGCCTCCATGGATGAAGCAGAGCAAGTTTTTATAGAGACTCTCCTTGCCCACCTCAGTGGGATGGTAGGTCACTTCAAAAGAGACCTCCATTCCTGCAGTGATGTAGCCTTCTTCTGGGCTGATGGAAAAATGGGGCTCAAATTTTTTGACATCCCATTTAAACCTTTTCCAAGACAAAAGGAGACAAGAAAGACAGTTTACTAGTATCCTGCGGGGTGCTTAATGCTGCTGAGATCAAGGGACTTTGCCTAGGCTTTTAGCTGAGAGGTTCACCCCTTTGAATACTCCCTGGGATGTGGGCACAGCAAAGGCGGATGGAGTCAAGAGCTAGGTCACTTCTGGGTAAGACAGCTTGGCTGCCTCTCAGACCTGAGCAGGGTGGGAAGTGGCCGCATCTTATCTTATATTCTGCAAGTGACTTGTCGAGGAACATGCACATGAACACGCTAACACATGTGTATCCGAGATCACACAGCCAGGAAGTGCCGGGGCTAGGACTGGAACCCTCCCAAGGCCATGGCTATAAGCACCCCCTGCATTGCCTCTCAGGTCAGATCCAGGAGGGCAGAGGCAATGCCTTCAGGTGAGAGATCCACCTGTTCTTGGGGGCACTCTTAGTCATCCCTCTGTGGGCCATCCCTCTGTGCTTCCAGCCACATCCTCGGGGCACTGTCCACACTGAGGTCTGGGTGAGGGGTGTCTGCACAGTTATGGTGGCATGCCCGAGTCGTGACTGGGCCAGGCACCTGCTAGCCAGAGGGAAGAGCCTGGAGAGGAGAGCAGTCAGAGGTATACTTGTGTTCTAATCCCGTCTTTCTCACCTCTTAGCCATGTGACCTCAGGTAAATCACCTGACCTCCTTGAGCCTCACCTTCATCTGTGAAATGAGGACAATACAGTACTACCTCTCAGGGGTCTGGGGTAATTAAATGGGAGCTTATACGTAAGAATGCTTAGCACTGCACTTGCACAGTGTAAGTTCTAGCTGGATGCACGATTTTGGAAAAGTAGTCTCAGTCGTCTCGTCTGTAAAACGGATCAACCATAGAATTGTTTTGGTAATAAGCAAAAGGAACCATGTAAAGGGTGTATAACATGCACCGAACTAATCTTCTCTATTGCATTAATTTTTGTAATCCTGGCAGCCGCAGTCACCCTAGCAGGGCCACGTCCACTCTTGAGGGAGGGGAGGGGCTGTGAAAGGGAGGGGAAAGAAAGAAAAAGTGGCTACACTTGTAAAACAAATATCCAGTCTGAATCCAGGGCAAATCCAGAGTCAAGAGAGCTGTGTTCGGCCCTGGGTGGGGATGCCACTCTCCTACCTTGCACCCACGTCACCCGTGTTCAACATAAGGATGCGACGCGTGGCTTGTGTCTGATACACGACTGGCCCGAAGGGGAGATGCTCCTGGTCCAGGGAGATCTCCAGGGCCTGGCAACAGCCGCTAAGGAGGAAGAGAGGACGCAGAAGCCCCATGCATTCCATGAACACCTCCTCAGAGAAGGGAGGGATGCGTTTCTTCGGGGCAAAGATGACTTCCAGCTTACAGACCTCTTTGGGCTTCAGAGTGATGTTGTAGGATGGTATTAAGGTGATGACCTGGGCAAAACAGCAATGAGACTCAGCAGCTGAGGGCAGGGGCCATCTGAGGCTTCTATTTCTGGGTCTTGCTGTTAGGGCTGCAATAGCCCAGGGGTCAAATCCCACTCTGCTCTCTCCTGACGGCTGTGTCATCTTTGCTAAGTTACTTAAACTTTCTGTGGCTTACTCTATGGTGAAGATTCACATCACCTATATAAATGTGTGGCATGTAATAGCCATTCGATAAATGTTAATTTTTCTCTCCAGCTCCTTGCAAATGACCCCTCCTCTCTGGTGCAGGAAATAGTAAGATAAGAGGAAATAGAAAACACTTAGCGCTCCCGTGTTTTTCCAAGGAGTGCTCCCTGGGTTCCCTGTACCACACTTCCCACTGTGTTCTTTAAAATGCAGATTCACAGGCCCTGCCCCATTCCAACTGAATTTTGAGAGAGCTTGGAGCTCACATCTTCAAAAGTGCCCTGAGTGACCCGTGTCTTCTAAAGCTTGAGAACTCTTGTTTAAATTCGTATGGTTTTCCCTCCCCCCGCCTCCTTTGTCCTGGTAGAAATCAACCAAAATCAGCTTTCAGGAAGCCGAAGCTCCTTCCAGGCTCATGTTTCCTGGGGTGCAGGGTGCTGTGTGGTCACCAGCAGGTGGACTGTGGCAGCAGTGGGCTGGAAACCACGCAGGGACAGCAGTCTCCGTGAGCTCTCCAAACACCACGGTGTTGGTGCCAGTACAGGTAACGCGTCACCTCAAGAGGCAAAGGTGGCTCAGCCCAACGGTCAGGGGCCCTGACCCGGCGGCACTGAGGATTTTGATTTGGATGAAGGAGGAAGCGGAAGCAAGTCTGCCCTCTGTCTTTGGCCAGCACCATGGGCCCAGGGATCAGGTGCCACTGGCTCTCTTGCTCTGGCTAGCTTCCCCAGCCCGTTTCTCTGTATTTGGCAATCCCTGGACGGTCCACAGCACCCCTGCCTACCCAATCGCACCTAGCTTTCTAAAAGCACAGACCCCCCTCAAGCACACGTAGCTCTGCCTGCCAGCACACCTCTCCCCGACCTGTCTGCCTGGAGACACCTTTCCATCCCACAAACCCAGTACAGACCTCCCACCCTATGAGGCCTCCCACAGCCCCCCGTTGTCCTCTGAGCAGCCCCTCCCAATTCACACCCTGCCTCTGCAGTTTCTAGGCTGACCTGGAGTTGTTTCCGTGTCAGTGACCCCCAAAGACTGTGAACTCCATCAGACCAGTCAACATTGTGTTCACCTTGCTACAGATTGAATTGTGTCCCCCACTCCACCGACTGACAATTCATATGTGAGTGGCATTTGGAGCTGAGGCCTTTAGGGGGTAATTAGGGGTAGATAAGGTCACGAGAGTGGGATCCTCATAATGGGACCGGTGCCTTTGTAAGAAGAGACACCGGAAGTTTGATCTTGCGGTCTCTCTGCCAGGTGGGTATACAGCAAGAAGGTGGTCGTCTGCAAGTGATTATTTCTGGGTGTGAGATTATGGCAAAAATGTTTTTATGTCTTTCCATATTTTTCAAGCTTCCAACGATGAGGATATAAACACTCATTAGAATCCAGATCTACCAAATCCCATCCCTTTCTCTTTCATTCTGTTGCCCTTTCGAGGTATGCAGCCTCTCTAAGCCTTGGTGTCCTTATCTGTAAAATGAGAATAATAACAGTACTAGCCCTATACTGTTTTTGTGAAGATGCTCAGAGGTAGCACGGGGGAAGCTCTTAGAATGCCCTGGTGCATGGTAGATGCCCGAGAAGTGTGAGCTGTTTGTGTTGCTAGCACAGTCATCTAGTCACCCATGTCACTGGGAAGCATAAGAAGCCCACTGGGAGCCCTGGGCACCAACCTGGGGTTCCTGGAGTTCTGGAATCGAGAACAGGACTGTCTGGCTAAAAGTGAGTGGGGCGTGGCTGTTGTTCATGATGGAAACCGTTTTTTTCACAACCTGTCCTGGCAGGACAGCTCCCAACTTTACAATCCTATTGACCGGATCTAGGACTAAAATCTGTGGAACCAGAAAGAGAGGAGAGAGGGAGGGTTCATCAGTTCCTTGAAAAAAACTATTATCATACACCTATCCTGGTGAGGCAATGGTGGTTCCTGTCAGTGTCCTGCCTTCTTCATATGGGATGGGCGTTCACTCACCTGGTAAACACGTGCATACAATACCCACTAAGCAGCTTACTACGCAACTACATAATCACAACTGGATGAGGAGACATGACGGAAAAGCTCAGGGTCCTGTGAGAACATATTGCAGGGGCTGAGCTGGCTGGGGGTTCTGGGGCCACCTCCCCGGGGAAGGCATATTTACCCTGGAAGCTAAAGGAAGGGTGCCATCTAGTCTGTTTGAGTCAGGGTGGGCATGGGGTTGGAGGCCACCCGGGGGTGCGGGGGGAGACAACAGCCTGTGGCAAGGCCCTGAGTCAGAGGAGTGGCCCAGGAAGGCCTGTGCCTGGGAGAGAGGGGCACATTGAGAAGACAAGTTTGGAGGCGGTCAGGGATTGAGCTGGGACAAGTGGGAGGCCAGCGAAGCATGGAGTGACCCAATCAAACGTGTGTTTTGTGATTGCTCTGGCTTGCTGATCTGTGGGGTGGGCTGGACAGGGACAGATGAGGGCCACACAGACAAAATGGTGGAGGCAGAGGTGGAAGAGTAGACACGCTTCCAAGTCCTCATCTAAGGCACTGATCAAAATGTTGGCCTGGATAGATCAAGGTCAGGCTGGGCCTCGCCCTCAGGATGGCATGGACACACAACGAGCAGCAGCCACTTAGGCAGTTACTAAACGGCACACCCCCTGCCCCTCAACTTTCTTTATATCCAGCCCGCATGTTTCCATGGTGTCTAAAAAGGTGAGAGTCTCCAACAGCAGCCTGTGCTTCTGGAGGTCAGAGAACTCATTTAAGTCCCTTCCAGATTTCCCCCAAAGTACCTAGCACAAAATGGGTGCAAAATGAGTGAGTGACAGAAGGAACAAGTGAACGGATCAGTGATATCAGAAGAGACCCCATCTCTGGCTTGGGTACAGACAACACCAGGTGGCAATGTCTTGTCATTCCTCTAGCTTGATGGGAAGGCTGCCAGGAACACACCCCTCCCACCTTCTCAGTTGCTGAAATGTCCCATGCATTCCTGAGCATCTTGGAAGGCCTTTAGTCTTCTAAAATCTCCTATTAAAATGCAAATATACCAACCAAACAGACACCTTACATGTTTACCAGACAGTGGGGAGAAAGGGATTAGCAGCAGGACTTTCATTAGGAGCACCTACTTAGAAGAAATGCCCTCAATCAAATATAATCCTGGGATCTGCGCCTGGCTCAAGAATATCAATCAATGTGGCATTAAAGAAAGATGTTCCACAATTGAAATGTATGTCTGTGTGTATATCTAAAACGAATTGCTATTCAAAACAGATCTTGTCTATTAAACGTGGAAACAAAACATGCCCTAATGTGAGAGAAGGACATGTTTGGGATTGTGCATCTGACAGTCTCAAACTTTTCCAAGAAAAAGATGTTTCTCCAATGCCTGTGATTACTTGTACCCTATGATATAGTAAAGTTTGGTATTGAATACGGTCTATGGTTCACTCGAGTCAGATTTGACAGATCATCCTTGGGTGGGACTGGCTGGCCTCTGACAACGCAGCTTGGGGGCAGGACAGGTGGAGAGGGAAGAGTGGGAGGGGCAAAGGTGGCTGGGAGGGCAAAAAGGCATGGCTGCCATGGCTGAGGATCTCCCCAACAGTCTCGTACCTTCATCTCGGTGCCTTTCCCTTTGATTTCAATTACTTGTTGTGAGAGCCCATTGATTTCAAAGGGGATGAGTTCTCGATAATTGATACTTTCTCGAGGATAAAAGGTGATTGGAATCTCCAGTGTCTTTCCTGGCTTTATCACATCAACACGGAAGTTCACCTCGAGGTATGCAGTATTGGTGTATAGACAGTCTAAGCTAGAGAAAATCAGGAGGAAGGTGTGTAAGTTAGAAGGCCCACGTATTTCCATTTTGTCTACCAAGTAAGAGGGTCTCCAGTACCAGCCTGTGCTGGAGGTCAAAAAACACATTTAAGACACCCAGAAAGACTGATTCTGTCCCCTTGTCTCTGTGAGCTGCTTTCCTGCCCTGTTGCACTGGAGCTACGGAAGAAGGGACCTCAGCAGTGATCCAGCCCATACTTTCCTGGGCATAATCAAGTTACTTACCCCAAATCACACCCTGAGATTCTGGCAGAACCTGGCCTCAAACACAAAGTCTCATGGCCCTTCGCTCAAGGTTCTTTTCACTCTATTTATCCTCTTTCTTGAAAAGGTCACACATGGCTTTGTACCCTCTTATAAGGAAGTGTTTCCTAAAGTCACTGGGTGGTGAAGCACAGAGGAGAGGAGTATGTGTTCCCGATTCAGACACAGGAGTTTGGATCCAGACTCTATCCCTAACTAGCCGTGAGAACTTAGAAGAGTTACTTAGCTCATTTGGGCCTCTGTTTCCTTATCTGTAGAACTGGGTTGTTTGGAGCATTAACAACCTCATAAAGTTGTTTTGAGCATTAAATGGAATAGAGTGACTAAGCCAGTCACTACACAGGACACAGAGGAGACAGTCCATAAAGGTGAGCCATTCTTATTGTCACTAATTGCTCAACCACATGGGATCTTCAAAGATCATGTCTACTCTGGTCAACCTGTGCGTAGGAAGGCCCTAGGGCTCTCCATTACAATACTTTCTTGTCTGTCTTCCAGGTATTTAGAGAAGGAGTCCAGCTAGGCCAATAAAAAGAACTTAATGCCTTCACACAGGACTCAGCTTGAATTAAATCATGCAGGGAAGATTTTTAATTAGCATTTAAAATCACATGACACTCTTGTAACTCACCATTCAGGATAATAGTTATCATCACTGCAACAGTAGCAGTAGCAGCGGATAACCATAACCGAGCATTTGCTATGGTCCAGGCACTATTCTAAGTACTCTCTCTAGAGGAACTAATTTAACCCTCCTAATAGCCTTGTAGGGGAGGAGCTATTATTATCCCCCATCCCAGGAAAGGAGAGGTTAGACCATGTGCCCCAGGTCACACAGCTAGGGAAGAGTTGGGATTTGAACTTAGGCCTGTGCTTTCCAATATGGTAGCCACTAGACACATGTGGCAATTCAAATTCAAATGAATTGAAACTTAAAAAATGAAAAATTCAGTCCCTTAGTTGCACCAGGCATATTTTATGTACTTACAGGTTGCCATATTGGATAGCACAGATGTGTAACAGTTCCTTCCTTTAGGAAAGAGCTTTGAGGAAACACAGGTCTCTGGAAATTCCGTTTTGATAGGTCTGGGATAAGGCCCAGAAACCTGGACTGGAACATTCTACATAGGGATGGTGCAGAGAGGCTGGATTTTAATCAAAAGACTTAGGCTCAGTATATATCTGTCATTTATTGCAAGGTAATGGCCTGAGGAAGTCACTTTTTAATTCTCCAAGCCTCAGTTTCCACCTTCATTACATCTGGCATTGCCCTCCTCACTTCAAGATTTTCAGCAGAGCAGCTCCTGGCTACCCAAGTGTCAGTATTAGTGGTAGGGAAAGCAGATGCGGGATTCATGCCCAACTGGGTTTGACTTTTCCCATAATCTTTCTTTTTTCTATTTTGGCAGGACTTCACCTATGTGGAGGCTGTAGAACCCACAAGGAGGTACAGAATCATCTGGAAGCTCTGGAAAGTCTGCTTACCTCATGGGTGTTTCTTCCTTGTTGGTGACAACCAGCATTTGTTTGTATGGGGGCATGCCAGCTTGGTAGATGAAGCAGGTCCCAAAGTTGTAGCTGGTGAAGGAGAAATGAACGGCTGGGCTCACAGCACAGCCCAAGATGCTGCATGTAAACTTTGGGCCGTGGCTGACCTGCAGGCGGAAATGCAGGTGGAGGGTGATTAGAGAGGTGTAGCAAAGGACTCCTCAGGTCCTCGGGTGAAGGAGGAGAGTGGTCAGTGCTTAAAAAAAAATGGGTCCCAAGACACCATCTGTAGGGATTCTGATTCATAGGTTAGAAGTCTGTTGGCCTGCAAAGCAAAATGGGACAGTCTGCAGGCCAGCCTCACGCTGCCTCCTACAGCAGTGAGTCAGCCTGAAAGCAGAGCGGAGTGGCAGGGACTGCCAGTTACCACCCTGCACCTGCTTCCCAAGGCTTCCTCATTAACAGGACTCTGAGTAGTTGCCAGGGGACCTAGGTGAAAATACTCGAGGTCCTATCCTTCCTTGCCCCCAAGGGTGGTCATCGGACACAGTTCTGGTCATCAGGATGTAAACAGAAGAAGACAAGAGGATGTCCTATTTTGAATACAGAGGCAAAGTCTTGCTGGGAAAATTTGTCTGTTTACTTGTTTGTGTTTGCCTTTGGGCTCTTGCCTCGTATTTCCATTCTGAATGCAGACATGGGGTTGCAGGTGGGATGGCCACCTTGTGACCAGGAAAGGACAAGAATGAGGTCAAAGGCCCATATGTCAGGGTGAAAAGGGTGGAAAGTTAGAATATGGGTCACCTCTGAATTCTCCATACGATGATACACATGCCTGAGGGGACAGGAACTTACTCTGCTCTTCAAAAACTTTATAATATGAAATTTCTTAAGTTGATAATTGATTTAAAACAAAATATCCACTACTCATTCTAAACATCATTAGAATAAACATAATAGTCATTGGTACAAGATTTCCTAAATGACTTTATAAATTGAAAAACAGTTTCTTATTTAAGGCTTAGGCTTTTAAAGTCTTTGCATTTGGTGACTGATTCCCTGAAAAGGAGTAAAATTGACCACCTTAAACTTTTATGCCAAGTAGAGCAGGAAGGTACTATGATGTGTGATGTTTCTTTTTGCCGTAAGACACAAATGTTCTGAAAAAGACAGTTCTGAAAAGGGATGGCACTTCTCAGGGAAGATGGCTACAAGCCTGCCCCCGAGTTCCAGGCTCAGAGTTTTACAGCTTTGCTTTTTTCTAATTGAAAAAAAAAAAAAACTTTTTTAGACTGTGCTATGACTTAATGTCCATCTAAATTATGGAATGGCTAGAAACCGACCTTCATTCCAATTGCTGTACCTCCTGGTTAACTGTCAGTTGCCTTCTTCTTAAGGATATGAATAAAAAGACTATGTCTTTTAACTCTGTTGACTGTTGCTTTTGCTGTGCAGAAGCTTTTGATTTTGAGGTACTTCCACTTGTCTATTTTGTTTTTTGTTGCCTGTGCATTTAGTGTCATATCCATGAAGCCACTGACAAACTGTTGTTATGAACTTCCCCCCGACGTTTTCTTCTAGGAGTTCTATGGTTTCAGGTCTTACATTTGAGTCTTTAACCCATTTTCAGCTGATTTTTCGCCATGGTGTAGAAGGGTTCAATTTCATTCTTTTGCATCTGAATATCCAGTTTTCCCAGCACCATTTGTTGAAGACATTCTCCTTTTCCATTGTGTATACTTGGCACCCTTGTCAAAGATCTGTTGGCTATGTGTGTGTGCATTTATT
Organism: Panthera leo; assembly: GCF_018350215.1. Taxonomy (NCBI): domain Eukaryota; kingdom Metazoa; phylum Chordata; class Mammalia; order Carnivora; family Felidae; genus Panthera; species Panthera leo. The sequence continues at coordinate 48,136,088 of NC_056693.1, read as the reverse complement.
TCTGGGCTCTGTTCTGTTCCATTGGTCTATGTGTGTGTCTCGATGCTGGTACTGTACTATTTTGATTTTGGTAGCTTTGTAATATAGTTTGAAATCAGGAAGTGTGATGTCCCTAGCCTTGTTCTTCTTTCTCAGGACTGATTTGGCTATTTGTGGTCTTTTGTGGTTTCGTATGAGTTGTAGAATTGTTTTTCTGTTTTGTAAAAAAAAAAAAATGCCATTGGGATTTTGATAGGGATTGCATTAAATCTATAGGCGGCTTTGGGCAGTATGGACATTTTAATAATATTAACGCTTCCCATCCATGAACACAGGATATTTTTCATTTGTTGGTGTCTTTAATTTCTTTCATCAGTGTTTTATAGTTTTCAGTATACAAGTCTTTCACCACCTTAGTTAAGTTTATTCCTGACAATTTAATCCTTTTCCATGGTATTATAAATGAAGTTGTTTTCCTAATTTTATGTATTTTTATTTTTTTATTTTTTAAAATTTACATCCAAATTAGTTAGCATATAGTGCAACAATGATTTCAGGAGTGGATTCCTTAATGCCCCTTACCCATTTAGCCCACCCCCCTTCCACAACCCCTCCAGTAACCTTCAGTTTGTTCTCCATATTTATGAGTCTCTTCTGTTTTGTCCCCCTCCCTGTTTTTATATTATTTTTGTTTACCTTCCCTTATGTTCATCTGTTTTGTCTCTTAAAGTCCTCATATGAGTGAAGTCATGATTTTTGTTTTTCTCTGACTAATTTCACTTATCATAATACCCTCCAGTTCCATCCACATAGTTGCAAATGGCAAGATTTCATTCTTTCTGATTGCCAAGTAATACTCCATTGTGTGTGTGTGTGTGTATATATATGTATATATATGCATATATATGTATATATATGTGTGTGTGTGTGTTTATATATGTATATATATGTGTGTGTGTGTGTATATATATGTATATATATGCATATATATATATGTATGTATATATATATATATATATATATATATATATATATATATATACACCACATTTTCTTTATCCATTCATCCATCGATGGACATTTGGGCTCTTTCCATACTTTGGCTATTGTTGATAGTGCTGCTATAAACATGGGGTGCATGTGTCACTTCGAAATAGCACACCTGTATTCTGTGGATAAATGCCTAGTAGTGCAACTGCTGGGTCATAGGGTATTTCTATTTTTAGTTTTTTGAGGAACCTCCATACTGTTTTCCAGAGTGGCTGCACCAGCTTGCATTCCCACTAATTTTCTTTTCAGACAGTTTCTTGTTAGTGTACAGAAAAGCAACTGATTTTTGTTTGTTGACTTTGTATCCTGCAACTTTACTGCATTATTTTATTAATTCTAAGAGATTTTTTAATGGAATCTTTTGGGTTTTCTACATAGAAGATCAAGTTGTCTGCACACAGGGGTTTTATTTTTTCCTTTCTGATTTGGATACATCTTCTTTCTTTTCCTTACCTAATTGCTCTGCCTAGGACTTCCAGTACTCTGTTGAATAGAAGTGGTGAGAGTAGACATCCTTGCCTTGTTCCTGATCTTAGAGGAAGAGCTTTTAGCTTTTCACTGATGAATATGATGGTAGCTGTGAGCTTTTCATATATGGCCTTTATTATGTCGGGGTACTTTCCTTCTAATCCTAGTTTGTTGAGAGTTTTTGGTCATGAATTTTGTCAAATGCTTTTTGCCACTTCTATTGAGATGCTCATGTGACTTTTATCTTTTATTCTGTTAATGTCGGATATAACATTAATTGATTTTTGTATGTTGAACCACCCTTGCTCTGAGGGATAAGTCCCACTTGATCGTAGTGTATGATCCTTTCAGTGTATTGTTGGATTTGGTTTACTGGTATTTTATTGAGGATTTTTACACCTATGTTCATTTGGGATATTGGCCTGTAGTTTTCTTGTGGTGTCTTTGTTTGGTTGTGCTATCCAAAAGAATTTAAATCAGAATTTTGAAGAGATATTAACACTTGTTAATGTTCATGTTCGGTGTAGCACTATTCATAGTAGTCAAGATGTGGAAACACCTAATTGTCCTTCGATGGATGAATAACCAAAGAAAATGTGGCATATATACACAGTACAGCTATTTTTCTTGAATAAATGCTCCTAGGATTGTTGCAAGCCTTTGGTTGATTTTGAGAGTTCTAAAAAAGTTGATTTTGCTGTTTGGTTTTTTTTTTTTTTTTTTTTTTTTTGCCAGTGTTCTCATCACTGTGGAAGAACACCATAGGACACAGCCATTACTGTGGACATCACAATTCCTTGGTTTTTCATTCAATAGCTTATCTTGGAAAATGTTATACACATTTTGTCTCTCTTGCTTCCTTTCCATCTCCCATCTGTCTCCCTTATTTATTTTAATGGCTGCATGGTATTCTAGTGCATGGATGGTGAACCGCTTTTCAACTGCCACTCACCAGGCACCTCAACTGTGAATGAGGCCTTTATACTAGAGATTATGGGACTATCTCCAACACAACCGCTCTCCAGGAGCTTCTGGCAGAGTGGAGAAGACAAGGAGCACACAGGAGAATTAATCCTTCAAGACAGAGTGCTGTGAGTGCTTTCAGTGTCTGGCAATATTAAATGGTCTCACCTTGATTCTGAGTTCCAGGCCCTTCAAGACACACTTCTTAAGTGGCTGGAAAGACAAGGTGGCGTGCACACTCTGCCCCACATCCACACTGCCATCAATGGGTGAAAAGTCCAAGTACTGCAGCAGGGCTTTGGGGCCAGATAGCTCTGCCTGGAAGCTGAAGCTGAACTTTCCAGTGTTGATAAAGCTGAGTTCACACTGAACACATTCATTCAACTCCACCTGAGAGACAGAGAACAGAGTAGTATATGGAATAAATGCAAACCATGGTTCTATTCTTTTAGGTCAGGATACATAACACGTTGGGGGAAAATATCCTTTGGGAAATAGGGATGGCAGACGATGTTAGTGAGTTGAGTATCCTTAGCTTAATATGGTCAAGTATTCCAGCCAGAGCTATGAAGTGTTGGGGGCCTCTCATACCTGAAGAGTACGATAGCAATTTAATTCTTAGACCTCCCTCGGTAATCAAACATCCTTCCTGTATGTTTAATACAAGCATTGTTTCCTTCCCTACCATCTCTCTACCCCTGAAAAATAAAACAAGAAATGTTTTCACATTAAAACTATATATATTTGGAGGATGGAGTTGCTCCTGGCATGTTTCTGTTCTCCTGGTCTCTCTGGCATTTGAAACAGTGAGATTCAGCTAACATTCACTTATACTGCCGTTCCCAGCTTGAGTGGACACACACACACACACACACAGACACACACACAGATAGAAACAGAGAGAGAGAGAGAGAGAGAGAGAGAGAGAGAGAGACAGAGAGACAGAGAGAGAGAGAGAGAGAGACATATCAGTGCTCTCTCACACTCTTACCTCATAGAAGTTGATAATGGTAGTCTGGTTGGGAGTCAGGGGAGTAATCAAGCCAGTCCTGTCCTTGCATTTGACCTCTGCATTCATAGTGTAGCCCTCAGCCTTGACATTTAAGGTCAGAGGGTGGGCTTTCTTTTTCACATTGCAGATCAAATTAAAGTTCACATCTCCTTCCTGCTTTGGTGTGAAGAAAATATCAATTGGGAACCTGGTTGGGGAAGAAGACAGCAGATTAGCTGACTAGGCCAACCTGCTAAAACCTGCTAAAGAATATGAGCCCAGTGGATTGGCACACACTATGAGGAAAGAGTATCACCACCTCAAATTATGATGAGTTTTGAAGGTTTGCCAGACACGGTAGGGCACTGCCTTATGAGTTCACAAATATAGTAGATATCAAGGAAAAGAATATAAGCATGAGAGAAAATATTGAGAAAAAGGGCTTAAAGTTCTCAGGGCTTTACAATTTATCAGGAAAATGAACAATGAGAAATAGTAGGACAGAGATGGGATTGTTAACATTAATCTCGACATGCAGCAGCACTCTGAGGAAAACTTATCCTCCTGGCAGGCCTGGAACCCCTACTACCTTGGGAGGGTGTAGTCCTGGGGAACCTTTTCTTTACCTGGACAGTGGTGGGATCCAACCTTCCATGGGACATATGACCAGGTTGTTGCTGAAACCTTCAGAATATCGGGAGTTGTCTTGGAAGGCAAAATGGAACCCCTGCTCCTCCTTGTTGATGATATGCACGGTCTCCCTGGCTTCTCTGCCTGAGGAGGAAACATCAGCCCTCAGTGAAGACCTCATACCTGCTCCTAAAGTATCTGGGCAGATACTGCTCCTCAGGCAAGAGGAAACCTCCTTAGAAGAAATCCTTCAACTTCTTTTCTCTCTTTTCCCAAGCTCTTCAGTCTTTGACCACCTCTCTTCCTTCCTTCTGTTCTACAAGTGACCTTCCTACCCAGGAGGATTCCACTTCTTCCTTCTAGAACTTTACTCTATCAATTGCCTGCTGCTGCTAGGTGGCTCCTCTGCCTTGGTCACAGCTGTCCTAGGTGATTCTGATGATACTATTTTCTCTCCTTGTTCCTTTGGACCCAATGCCTTCCTAGTTTTGTCAATGAGGGCCTCGCCGTCCCTAGTCCCTAGTAGGCCCCTTAACTCAGTCCCAATCTTTGTAAATAGTCCCTGCATTGAACTCTTTTGCATCAGAGCTCAGGAATGTCACGAGGGTCCTGACAGGGCCCTAATACATCTTCTGTCACTATCTTGCCTTTTCTTACTTTCCTTGACTATTGTACAACATTTGTTTTTTTCCACATAAACTTTAGAATCGTTTTATCCAATATCTCCCCCACCCCCAATCCTTTTGGGATTAAGGTTGCCAGATTTAGTAAGTATACATATATTTTTTAGTATAAGTATGTCCCAAATATTGCATGGGACATACTTATCCTGACATAAAAAAAACTTACTCATTGTTATCTGAAATTCAAAATTGACTGTGCATCCTGTATTTTATCTGGCAATACCAGTTGGGACTCTGCTTGGAACGTGATTGCATTTGCATTTAATTTTGAGAGAACTGGTAAATGTTCAAATTTTGTTTTGGGAGCATTTTAATAAGATTTTATAGTTTTATTCATATAGATCCTGTGCTTTTCTTGTTACATTTATCCTTAGATATTATATAGGTTTTGTCAATATTGAATGGATTTTTTTTTGTTTCTGTTTCTAGGTGCTTATTGCTAAAAGAAAGAGAAACTATTGATTTTTACATAATTGTCTTGCATCCAGTCACTTACTAAATTATCTTGTTGATTCTAGTGGTTTGTTTTGCTTTTCTCTTGAGCCTCTTGAGGTTTTCTATGTATGAGGTCACCAGCAACAGCAAATGAGATAGTTTTGTCTCTTTTCCCCTAATGCTTATGCCAATTACTGAATTTTCTTGTTTTATTGTATTTGCTAAACCACTAAGAAAGTATTCAATAATAACAAGCATCTTTTCCTAATTCCTGATTTTAACTGCAGCAGTTTTAGTAGTTTATTACAAGATAATATTTGCTTCTTAATTTTGGTTAGTCTTCTTTATTTAAGTTTTTCCCTCTATTCCTATCTTACTATTAAAATTTCTGTTGAGAATGTCTGATGAATTTTAGCAATCACTTTTTAGTGTACATTCATATCATTCATTACATGGTTGTTCTTTAATCTGTTGATATAATCATACTAAAATGCACCACTGTTACATTCCTAGATCAAATTCTGTTTGTCTTGCTGTACTTATTTGTTTATTCTATTCTATTATTTTTTATTTTAATTCCAGTTATTTAACATACAGTGTTATATTAGAGTCGTGTACAATATAGTGATTCAACACTTCCATACATCATCTGGTGCCCATCACAAGTGCACTCCTTAATCCCCACTACCTATTTCATCGCCATCCCTCTACCCTCCTCCCCTCTGGTGAACATCAGTGTGTCTTCTATATAGTTAAGACTGCTGTTATTATTCTTATGCTAACTTGCCCACTTATTTGTTCAAAACCTTCCAAAACACCATACTCCTCCCACCTACTTATATTTATCAGTTTAAGAAATGTATGGAGGTATTACATAAAAAACCTGTTAATGTGGTTTCCTTTGATGGAAAGGATGGATGGAGAGACATTAAAAATTTCCTTATATAACAGAATGATTGACTTATTACAAGAATATTACTTGTCTAAATATAAAAATCTAATGAGTTACTAAAATATATTCTGGCTTTAGTTATATTTTACACACACACACACACACACACACACACCCCACATCCATGTGATAAGGGACCTGGCAATCACTTCCTTTATTTCCTTCAGGTCTCTGATCAAATGTTACTTCCCCATTGCCTACTGGCATTCTTTGTCCTCCATATCCTGCTTTATTTTTCTTTACAATACTTATTAACATAGACATGCTGTATCTTTTCTTTTTTGGTAGTCTACTTCCTATTACTAGAATGTAACCACCATGAGGGTGGGGACTGTGGCTTTATCCATGGCATTCTCAGCTCACAAGAGAGTGCCTGGGTCACACAAGGGGCTTAGTAATATTTTGTTGAGCTGAATGAATGCATGAAAGGATGGCAGAGAAATATGACCACTGTGACTCATACTGAGAGGCATACAAATACAGCCCATGCTCTGAGGCACATACAAGTAAGATGGGGATAATATGAGCCTCTGGAAATGAACATAGGCAGTCCAGGCCTTCAAGGAATCTAACAAGTGTGATTTGTAGCAAGTCTCCTAAATTTCCTTAGGTTATTAACGTGTGGGTTTAGAAGATACCTGATGGAAATCAGATTGAAAGACAAATAATTTACGGCTTTGTGAATAGTGATAGAAGACCTCTGACATGCTTCTGGAAGGTACCAGAAAAAGTTCCCTACCCAAGTCTGCTCCCAGAGCTCATTGTGGGGTCAGTCCTACCCCTTCCCCTGAGAGGTCATGCCAAGTCTAAACATAAACCAACAGGGCAGCCTTACCAATGAGGAGACAACTGAAGTTGAGATGTGACTTGTCCAGATTGATGAGAGGGTCGGTGGCTTTGCCTACCAGAAGGAAAGGGACTGTAATGTTGTGTTCAGGGATTAAGAAAGTCCAGAAGGCTTCTGTGATGTCCAGATGGAAAGGCGTGAACTGGAAGACAATCTAAGAAGACCATTTGGAAAAGAGTGGTAAAGACATTTCTGTTTGCATACTCCACATGCCATTGGAGGCTTACTGGTGCTGGGGTTACAATGGTTGGCATTACCAGGTCATCTCCACCTTTCTACTGTCTACCTTTCTACTGTGAAGGCATGTGATTTTGGCTGTTCCAGCAATATCAATGTCTTTTTGCCCTGCCACAGGTCCTCCTAAGGAGGTCCAGCCCGATCAGAGCCTCTGATGGCTGTGCTGCCATATTTCACACCATGTCTTTGTTTGACATGTAAAAATAGAGAGATTTCAATAGAAATATGGAATTTTGGCTTTTCGCAAAAAGTTTGGGAGAACTGGCAACACTGGCAACTTGTCTGTGTGGTGGTCATCTGACAGAGAAGCACTATCGCCAGCTGGTGCTGGTGCTCAGCAGTCCCTATCATTGTCCCCTTGGCTTGCTCCATTCATTTGTGTGACCTCCCTGAAAGCATTTGAATGCATGATTTCTGTTTCATGAATTTATTTCTGCCTCCAAGATTCTCTGCAGAACTTACAGGATACAGGCCCATAGATCTGTTTTGGCCAGTGAGATCACATTTTTTTAGGTATGACTCTGTACCCTGTACCACTGTGTAAACACGAGGACTACACTGTGGGACATGACTCACTTTTCTGTTTTACCCTTTGGCCCGACCAAGTAAAAATACATCTGTATCCTTTTACTGCTGTCAGTCCCTCGGGAAAAAATAAGTCTTCAGAGAGTAATCTATGAGTCCTACAGTCTGCAGGTATTAGTATCCAGCTCCTCTTTCCTGCTTAATAATTTCAGTTTTTTAAAACTGCAAATACTAGACCTTTTCACTTCTCTACAGCCACCCAAGAGAGCTCAGTTCTGTCTTGTTCATGAGGATTGCCTAACGTATATGCCACTCAAGAAATACTTGTTGATTGATGCACCCTTAGGCTGTCCTCCCTCACTCTATGGTCTACAACACACTTGCTATGCAGAAGGGGAGAAGATGATCAATGCCCTGAGTCAAGTGGTCCTGATTCTCTCTCTCTCTCTCTCTCTCTCTCTCTCTCTCTCTCTCTCTCACACACACACACACACACACACATACCTCCGCTTTCTTTTCAGGGTGGATGAAGCCCTTCTCTGTAAGGCATGTGAAGGCTGGAGGGTTCTGGAGACTTTCAGTTTCTTCAGAGATCCAAGAGAAGGAGTAGGTGCTATTAGTTGGGTTCAGGATTGTAAAAGTCCTGGCCGAGGGGGAAGAATTGACAGCAGAGAGTGAAATGGGGGTTGAAGAATTAGAGAAACTTTCTTAGGACCTTCCCTAGCACAGTCCCCCTATCTAGGAATCAGGACTTGTCTGCATACTCTATTACCACAGAAATGAAAACTGCACTTCCTTTGGCGGGGGGGAGGGGCAAACTATGGCTAGAGCTCTGGACTTTGGAATAATGACATCCAGGGCCCTTCTGTCCCAATGACCGACCCTCTGTGGTTAAGGTGGGGGTCAGGGATTACATTTTTATGTCTCCCATATTTCCCCAGTGTCAAAACTAAGGAGACAAAATTCAGCTTCCTTACTATAGACTTCCTTACTATGGACTTCTCTAAAGTCCAACCCCAATATTTCAAACCTGCTTCTAGGAATTAGCCTCACTGACTTCTCTGAATTCTTCCTCTAAGTTCTTTAGAAGAACTCACTGATAAGAACCAATGCAAACCATAAGCAACTTACCGGATATTCTTCCCTCCTATGCCCACGCTGGTGAACTCAATCACCCGGGTGTTTGAATCTAGAGCCACACCAGAAGGTCCTCGGAGATCTGGGTTGCGCCGATGACCACTGATGTAGTCTGAGTGTTTTAGGTCAAAATGGCAGAAGGGCAAAAGGCTCCGCCCTTTTGCTGATAGGACTGGGCCTTGCTCTCCAGGTGGCAGGTTGGGAATCCTGTGAGGATAAGATTATTCTTATTTATTTTTAGATGAATACCACTTCCTTAGTTGGTTGGAAATGAATATTATATCCACCAGAACGTGAGCTCCATGAAAGCAGAGACTGGGTCTATCCTGGTCAACAACATAATATAAATGCCTTGAATAGCGCATGATACATAGTAGGTGTTCATTCATGAACTGTTGAGTGGATGAATGCATGAATGGGCTGAGTATGAGGAGGATGAATTCTGGTTCTTTCTCTGTATCTAAGTATGGCCCCAAGTTATTCCCTCCAGCAGTGGTGAGAAATTTTCCCTGCTATAAAATGAGCACAGAGTCTTGCCCTCTGGGCCCTCTCACAGGCATCTAGTGGGGTATGAAAACTGACACAGAAATTCTAAACGAGTATCCTGAGCTCCCTGGAGAAAGTGAACTGGATGTAAGTAGACCTCTAGTCCCAGCACCAAGCTTAGGCCCAGGTGTGGGACGGGTCCCTGCAGTGTAATTGCAGGGGCTCCACAAGGCTTTTATGGCTCACATAGGTCTCTGCCACCCCATACCACGTTTTACACAATTCCTCTGTAAGGTAAGTGTTCTGTATGGATCTTTCATGGGAGTGGTTAACACATAATGGACTTGCTAAATGTTATTGGATTGGATTTCTTGAATTGGGTCTGGGCCCCTTCTATTTCTCACCTATGTATCAGGTCCACCACCATGGCTATGTAATGTTTATTGTGCTTATTATGTGCCAGGTACTGTTCTAAGTCTTCACTTGATTTAACTCACTTAATGTTCATGATGACTGTACAAGGTGGGTATTGTTATTTCCATTTTACATATGAGGAGACCAAGTCTCAGAAAAGGTGTAAGAAAGTTTTCCTAAGTTCATATTTGCCCAAGGACTGGAACCTACCTGTCTGTCAGCCATTCTGTTGCTCAGTGGAATCCTGTGTGTGGCTGGGAAGGGCGTAATAGGCAGGAGGAAGAGTCTAGAGAGTGTTGGTGAGTAATACAAAAGAAAAAATTCTCCTTATCTTCTAAATCCTGGCCTTTCTGAATCTTCCCAATGGGAAATGTGACAATCAGGGGGCTATGGAGGGGCCCAGGGCTGGAAAGAATGGTGGTGGTGCTGGGACAGAAGAGAGGGTAGGAGATGTGGAGTTTTGCTCTGGAGAGCACATCTTCTTACTGGCAGAAGAGATTGCTCTCGAAGTCTCCAACTTCCAGCGGGGAGAATTTCACTTTGAGCTTCTGAGTTTTGCCCACAGGCACAATGCCTGAGGCAGGCTCCACAGAGAAGGGCGTGGGGGGAACGTCATTCCAGTGGTCCGTGGCGCTGTCCAGAGTACTGACCGTGTGCAGCGTGCCCTGGCTAATTTGGTCTTTTTGAGAAGAACCTGGGGGCAAAACAGAGAGCCAATGATATTCTCTATTTGCAGTGGGAGGGCAGGTGGAAGGCAGCCCACTCACAGGTCCCTCTGTGGGCTCACCTCTTCCACAAGAAATACTTAGCTTTGGGCACTAAGGGTAAGGGATTGGCTCATATCTCTCACAGGAGACTCATGAAAAATACTTCTATTAATTCTATCAATTTTTCAAAGTTGTTTCCTTTTGGCTCAGGGGGTGGGCCAAAGAGAGGTCTGTGGGTCTCCTGCCTCAAGAATAACGGGCTGTGAATATAATTTTTTGGAGAATCATTGTTTGAAAGTAGGGGTTCACAATCTGGGGGCCCATTTGAAAGGTCTGCGAATCTCCAAAACTGCAACAACAGCAATGAATTTTTGTCCACCAAGTGTTGAGTCTTTTTCCAAGCGCTTCATATATATCACATTTGGTATGGGTGTGTATTTTCCATGGAAAAAGTTCATAGTTTTCATCAGTTTCTGCAAGGGTCTGTAATCTCCCAAGAGGTTAAGGCCTAAAAGACAAGATTCCTAGGGGTCAGTGACTGGGGTGCTGGCCTAATGGAAGGCCAGGCTCTAGGCTCCAGGCTCTGGGAGGACAGAGGTCAGCTCTTGAGTTTCTCAGGCCTGTTTGGCTCTGCAGACACCATGAAACATTTGCTCTGCTTCTCCTTGGCTACTGAGGGAGCTGTTGGACCAGTGCTCATTTCTCCATGAACAAGGCTCTCCTACTAACTGGGGACTCGGTTCAAGCCCTGGAGTTTTCCTATCATTGTGTTTACCTTGGTTATCTGGCATTGCAAAGCTGACAGCCTTTGCAGTCTCTTCTGAGACCCAATTGAATTCCAGCTGCACTTTTCCTGAATTAGTCAGTTCAAGCCTGCAGATAGATCAGAGAATGGATTTGAGAAATGTGCTGTCGATGATTTTTTTCCTGTCTACACATCATCTATACTGTTACTTTAAGTTGTCACTGTGTTTCTTAAACATTTCTTCAAAAGGCAAGTTTTAAGCATTTTGTCTGACATCATGCATTTGCTGTGCTAGTTATATCTCCTTCTAAAACACTATTTACTATTAAAAGTAAAAATATTCAAATGTTTAGCACTTTAAATCATCTGGCACAGTACCAGCACCCTATGCAATGAGCTCTCAGCATGAGTTTGCTATAATTCTGAAAAATTCCCATGAGAGAGGAATCAAAATGTGTTTTCCATGACAGTAGTTTCTTTAGGTGCAAATTCCAGTCCCTCCCTTACTGAAACATCTCCCACTGGAAACAATGTCCCTGTGGTCGGAAGCCATTTGACCCCTGCCTGAGATTCCTTCATTGACTGAGACTTGTCTCAAATTCTGAATGAGTAGAGACTTTTCTTGCCTCAAGTTTCCCTGCATATAAGACAAGAACCAGGAAATAGAAGCTTTTTCTGGAATCATTTTTAAACTTGATCACAATCACAGCAGAAGGATGAGGCCTTGATACAGGAAAATGATTGTGTTAGAGAAGAAAACACAAATGTCTTACTAGTTTTAGTGAAGTAGTTGGAGTTGAGTTTGGAGGGGGGTGTAGGTCTAGGGGAGGGTGTAAGGATCAGATCTCCACTATTTGGTCCAGGTAGACTGTGCAGGTATGCCCAAAGTCAAGGGCTTTGACCTCAGGGGCTTATGTTTATTGTGTAAAAGTATGAGCACTGGCCACTATCCTAAAGACAATATTTATAAAGTGGAGAAATCTTGGTGGTACAGAATACTCTTGATAAAAAAGTTCTTAGTTCAGACTGGAGTTGGCAAACTTTTTTGTTGTTGTTGTTGCAAAGGGCAACACAGCATATGTTTTTTGGCTTTGCATACCATCGGTGTTTGTAGTAACTACTCACTCTGCTGTTGTAGTACCAAAGCAGTCATAGACAACACATAAATGAATTTATGTGGCTGTGGGTCAAAAGAAACTTTATTTACAACAATAGGCAGCTGGTTGGATTTGGTCCTCGGGCCATAGTTTGCCAACCCCAGCTTTAAGTGAAATGGCTATCAACAGAAGGTACCACTTCCTCCCTTATTTCTTTTGGTTCTATGATAATTTGAAAACTTAAAGTGTAACAAATGCAAACTGAGTTGAACAAGTTAATTACCAATTTTTACAAAGTTGAAATGTCAGCGGTTTACATTTTTGTGCTCGTAATTCTCAAAGAATGGTCTTTCTCTGTCTAGAAGTCCCCTTTTTCTCACTTCTTCACCTGGCTATCTCCTAATCATCCTGTAGAATGGGCACTGCTTCATCTGGGAAGTATTCCCTGATATTCCATCTGCTTCAGGTACTCTCACAACATACACAGGACACCATATTGCAACCACCTATTTTCACCCATTCCCCCCATGAGCTCTTTAAGAGGGGGACCCATGACATCCTTATACTCTTGTATGTGAGTTAACATAACCCTTTTCCTTCTAAGGACAATTTTGACTTTGAATAAATTTTCTAGCTGTTTCCCTGGAAACCTGATAAAGGAGAAATATCAGCTGTATTATTAGGCAACATTGTTTAGAGTTAACATGACCCCTAATGGGTAAATTGCATCTGGTCTGGAGGGAATTATGATTCCCTGGAGGGAAGCCATAGCTTTGGGGTTCTGTGAGTGTAGTGACTCTTGTAATTGGGCATGTCTCTTATAAGGATCATGGAAGCTATACCTATGGGGTGCTTATGAGGAGTATTGGCTTCTGTTGGTTGTGGGGCTTCTGAGCTAAGATGGACCCATTCCCACTAGTGTGGATATTGTCACCTGGAGTTGGAGAGAAAAGAATGGTTACTGGGTGGTGGTGTGGACTGCTTCAAGGACCATCCCTACTGAAGCTGATGGCTGGATGCTGCCCTCCTGGTGGACTGTGTTTCCTGGCCTATATCTTGATTTCAGGTGTGAACTTTAATAGCTCTGTGGATCTGAATGTTTCACTGCATCCCTAGAGTTCCTCTGGTGCATGCTACATAGCTATGATGCCTGGTATATGCTGTCATAAACAGTGAATAAGTATTTGATAAAGGAATAGGCAAATGATGAAATGAAAGAACTTCTCTGTGAGTGCTGGGGGGCTTTCAAAGACTCACTCAAACACTCGGGTCTGGTAAACCAGTGTTTCTTTAAAGTGCACATTGCTTGTTTCGCATTGATATGAAGCAAAATTCACATTGGCACTGATCTGAAGATGCAGTTCTCGGTAGTTTTCTTCTACTACTGAGTGAACAGGCTCAGGATCCGTCTCTATCACCTGTAACAAAGGCAGAGCTAGCTGACTCACAAGAATAAAGGGGTAGGCGGTAACAGTATTTTACCCATGCAAATTAACACCAACTTACAGAATAAATGATTCCAGTTCCAGAATAAATGATTAAGGTAAACCTAAAATGACTCCTATATGGGAAAGGAAACAAATTACTAAGAGCATCAGGACTACAGAGATATTAGTTTGGGGGTTAGATGGACTATAAAGAAGGTAGAGGAAAGGAAATAATAAAATTAGGGACAGATATTAATGAAATAGAAAATAAATTGAGAACAGAGAGGACTAATAAAGCCAAATGATGTTTATGTGGAATGACTTAAAAAGTCTTCAGGGCGATTGATCAAGAAAAAAATGAGTAAATAAAAATAACTGATATCAAAAATTAAAAAGAGGACACTACCACTGATCCTATAGATTTAAACAGATGATAGGAAAACATTATAAATAACTTTATGAAAATACATGTGAAAACTTAGTTGAAGGGCAAATTCATAGAAAAATAACTTAATTGGGGCGCCTGGGTGGCTCAGTCGGTTAAGCGGCCGACTTCGGCTCAGGTCATGATCTCGCGGTCTGTGAGTTCGAGCCCCACGTCGGGCTCTGTGCTGACAGCTCGGAGCCTGGAGCCTGTTCTGTGTCTCCCTCTCTCTGACCCTCCCCCGTTCATGCTCTGTCTCTCTCTGTCTCAAAAATAAATAAACGTTAAAAAAATTTAAAAAAAAAAAAAAAAAAAAAAAAAAAAAAAGAAAAATAACTTAATAAAATTGACTCAAGAAAAAATAAAAAACCTGAGGAGTCCTAACAGTATTAAAGAAACTAAATGGTAGTAAAAAAAAAAAAAAAGTTAAAAAAGACCTAAATAAATGTACAGATAAAACTCACTAATAGAAAGGACGAATTAATATTGTAAAATTGTTAATCCTTCCTAAATGGACTTACAGATACAATCCAATTCCAATCAAGTTTCAATCAGGGTTTCCACAGAAGTTGGTAAGTGGATTCCAAAATTAGATAGAAAAATAAAGGACCAAGAATAATGAAAATACTTCAGAACAAAACAGTATGGGAGAGGGACTTCCCTTGGAAATATCAAGACTGATTATGAAGCTATGGAAATTAAGGCAAGGTAAAACTGGCATAGGGATAGACAAATTGACAATGAAGTAGAATAGTGAGACAAGAAACATACCAGGCATATATGAAATTTAGATGATAAGGGAGTCATGGCAGATCACTAGGAAACAGAAGGGCTAAACAAAAAAGGGATTTGGCCAGGTCATGGAAAACCATTAAAATGGATCCTTGCCTCACACCATACATAAAATCCAGGTGGGCCAAGAGCTTAAATACAAAAAGCAAAATTCTTAAACTTAAAAAAAAAAAAAAAAAAAGAATATTTTTCTTCCCTGGTAGAGAAGAGTTTTAAAAAGAAGACACACACACACAAAAAATATGTAAAAGATGAGATTAATAAATTTCGCTATATTAAAAATAAGAATATCTTTTGTTCATCAAAAGATACATCAAAGAAAGTGAAAAGATAAGCTATAAATTTGGTGAGGACATTTGGAGTCAATTAATAGGAAGGAATAGTAAACTTTATCAAAAATAAAGTAACTCATACAAAGAACAGGCATCATAATTGAAAACTAGGCAAAAGGCATATAAGAGATGACTAGTAAGGCCATGAAGTCATTCATATTCATCTTTACCAGTGGTTAGGGAAATGCAAAGTAGATCCCAAATTAGACCATTTCCCATTCATTTAAGTGAAAAGAATCAAGAAGTCTGGCAATGCCAAGTTGTGTAGAGAATGTGGATCAGTAAGATCCCTCTGCCAATAGGAGTGTGCATAGGTACAGTGACTTTGGAAAACACAGGCATTATCTTGGAAAGCTGAAATTCACATATCTTATGACTCAGCAATTCCACTTCTGGGAATATAAACTTTTGCAATTGAATACCATTTGACATGAATAATAATGTTCACAGCAACACTGTACACAATGGAAAACACCAAATAATTTTCAAAAGAAGAATGGATGATAAGTAATAATGGAATTTTATATAGCAGTGAAATGGGTACACTATAGCCACATGAAACAATATGGATCACAGGCAGTAACCGTTTTTTAAAAACTAAAAGTTAGAAACTACAACAAAACGGTATGCCTTTTAGAATGAGCACTGGGTGTTGTATGGAAGCCAATCTGACAATAAATGATATTTAAAAAATAGAATGTATAGGTTGAAAAAGAAAGAAAAACTAAAAATCAAGGGAATGAGTAAACAAGATTCAGGATCGTGATTATGTCTAAGAGGGAGGCAGGGGGATGGAATGGGTGAGAAGCACACAGGTAATTCATGTTCTACTTCCTACACTGAGTGTGAGTTCATCTCTGTTTATTACATTATTAAAAGAAACCAGCCAAAGACTAGTTGAAAGAGGGACACGCATGGACCAAAGATGAGATTCTGTCATGAACCAAAGATTATAACTAATCAAATTCCGGACACAGACAGAAAAAGGGAATAGCTGAAAGTCTAACCATGATGCTGTTGATGGTGAGAGAACTTGCTCCATGAGGCATCCAGACTTAAACTAAAGCGGTTTGGGTCAAGATGTGTGGGCTGCATGGCTGGCAGGTGGCATGCTTGCCAGTTCAGTTTGTTACTTCTGAAATCAAGGTCAAATCAAGGTCATGTAGAATGGGAAACAAACTTTTTTTTTTTTTTTTGTTCCATGAAGGAAGGAAATGATGAGACACTGAACCAGAGAGCAGCAGGCACCACCAGCCAGGGCAGGCCTGGTCAGATTTGTACCTGATGTCCCCACTCACCTTTCGTTTTGCAGCGAAAGAACCGGGTGTGTTTCTGAGCACATCCACCCACTTGACTGTGCGCATGCGGTCATCCCAATCAGGGACCTGGTCTGCAGGGAGCTGAAACATGATCCTGGAGAGCTTGCACTTGACCCCCATCTTCTTCAGATTGATGGGCACTTCGGACTTCATGGTCACTACTATGTCCTTAGCACACCCAGGGTGAAGGTGGCCGATCTGCGGAAGAGCCCGATATTAGTATTTTTGGGAATCTGAGCTTGAGGACTTTTTATACCTGATGGTGACGTTCCAGAGAAGGGGTAGAGCCAAAAATCTTGGCAAAAAATGCATCATTCACACCTGTATGTGTAGATTGTCTTAAATATCTACAAGAGATTCTTAGATAGAAATATGATAGTAAAAGCAGCTAATATTTATTAAACTGTTCCTTGCCTCAGGCACTGTTCTAAACCTTTACACAGTTCTAATCCATTCAACAACACTGTGAGATGTACAGCTATTACTCCTATTTTACAGGCAAGGAAACTTGTAACTGGCTCGTGGCCATACCATGAATATTGGAAGAGCTGGATTCAGACCCAGACAATATGGCTCCAGGTACCACATTCTTAACTACCTGTGCTTCTTCATCAATATGACCTATATGAATTATAGACCAATGTACACAGTACATTAGCAGTTCTCAGAATGTGGTCTGGTGACCCTTGGGATCCCCAAGACCCTTTCAGGAGTTCACAAGGTCAGATCTACTTTCATCCATCATAATACTAAGATGTTATTTGACTTTTTTATTCTTATTTTCTCATGAGTACACAATGGAGCTTTATAGAGATTACATGACATATGATATTGAAACAGATCAAATGGAGAAGCAAATAGTAGAATCTAGCTATCTTCTATTAAGCCAGATATTAAAGACATTTATAAAACTGCAGAATAATGCCACTCTTCTTACTCATTTTTTATTTTGAAAAATATAGCTATTTTCATTAAAATATGATATTTATATTAACATTAAAGGGTTTATTATTTAAAAATGAATAAATACATGTTTTTAGATATTCTCAGTTTTAATTTCTTAAAAAAAATTTTTTTAAGTTTATTCATTTTTGAGAGAGACAGAGCATGAGCAGGAGAGGGGCAGAGAGAGAGAGGTAGACACAGAATCCGAAGCAGGCTCCAGGCTCTGAGCTGTCAGCACAGAGCCCGATGCGAGGCTCGAACTTACGAACCAAGAAATCATGACCCGAGCCGAAGTCAGACGCTCGATCGACTGAGCCACCCAGGCGCCCCCTCTCAGTTTTAATTTCTAATGTGGTAAATGTCAATAGACATAAGTCACATAAAAAACAGCTTTTTGGGGTTCCTTAATAATGTTTAATAAGGTAAAGAAGTCCTAAAACCAGAAGGCTGAGATTCCCTGAAGTATACCAGATAAATGGGAAATCTAGTTTGGTTTAAGGCATAAAATAATTTATGATTTATCATATACAAACACACATATATATATATATATATATATATATATATATATATATATATATATATGTATATAATAGTCCTATCATGTTTCTGACAGATAAAAATATCTCTCCTTCCTCTGGAAAGTGAAGGGTGAATAAAACTTAGTATTCCCCAGGCCACAAATGTGTGTGTGTGTGTGTGTGTGTGTGTGTGTGTGTGTGTGTGTGGTGAGGGGTATATGCATGTGTGTGTGGGGGGGGTGGGTGTATATAAATGGACTGTCTGAAGCTTATCTCTGTCTACTTTAACTGACACTTTACATCCCTCTAGGAAGCAAAACTTCCTGATGGCACTCAAAGATTTAAAGGTGACAAAGTAGGGTCCCCAACTTTCCTTGCTCTATCCCCCTAGAGATCTATGCTTGAATAGCCTTGGTGACTGAAACTGGGCAGAAGGCAGTGGATATATCTGGGTATATGAATTGTCCTGGGAACTCAGCAGCAAACTGTCTATGAAAAGCATCAGGTAGCCAGAGGCTAGGATCTGCTACCACATTGTCTTAGGCCTTGTGTGACTTTGAGCCTTGGCCAGCAATTCATAAAATGTGTGCTGTGAGATGCTGAAAGGGATTCCAGGTAAAATAAAGTTAACTAGATTTTAGTATGCTGAGTGAGAAACAGAAAGATGTAATTTGCAAATGTGCTATATCTCAGTTGTCCACAGAACCCACTACCCCCATCTTAGCTTTCAGTGAGCCACTTTGGCAGGCCTAATGCTCTAACGAACATATACCTTCGGAGACACAGGTCTACAATCTGTGATAGGAAGACCCTAGCCCCTATCCCTATCCACTCTGGGACCTATTTCATCCATAGAGACTTGCATGGAATTCCTCAACTTCAGCCTAGCGACAGTCTCATCAGACCTCGTTCTCTGTTCTTAGACCAGAGGGGACACGGACTGTGTCCTCTGGTACCTGGTCTGAGTAACGGATGGTTCCTGGGCTGTTTCTCAGCTTGAGAGCCATCCATCTCATCCCACACGTTCATGAAGATAGACTGACAGTCAAATTGGGTTTGGCTCACACCTAAGGGAGTCCAGAAAACAGCAGTTGGCTTTCACTTACCTGTGGGGAAAAGCAAACTGTAGCTAAAAGGGGCCATTCAAACCGTATGACATTCGCTTGGCTGTGATTAGTCACTGTGAAGCTCACGTTATAGCTGTTTCCGATGTGGCAGTCCCCAAACTGGATGTGGTCCACCAGAGCAGCTATGGACAGAAACAGAAGGTCTGTGAGTCTTCCCTAGCCTCCCCGGGGCTCGCTTTCCTGAGGAGGCAACACTTGAAAGACATGGTGCTTTACCCTCATGCATTCCACCCCCACCGCAGATGATTATCCTGGAAAAGTTGGAGTCACATAGCATAAACTTTCCCTCCTTGGGAAATCTATTAGTCCATCTCCCTGTCCGTCTGTCCACCTGTCCGTCCATCCATCCATCCATCCATCATCCACCCACTCACCCACCCACCTTGGCTCTCACCTTCAAGAGAAAATATAGGTCCCCAACTCCATTTATTTGCTGAAACAATACTATTAAGGGTTAAAATAGGATATAATATAAAAGCCCTTGTTACACTTGAACCATAGATAAATGATGAGTAATTTTTAGTATCGCTATGTCCCATACAATATTTTCAGACACACAAATAAAAAAATTACTCGTTTATCTGAAATTAAAATTTAAGAGGGACTCCTATATTCTGATTTTCTAAATGTGGTAACCCTATCATAATTATGAAATCTGATTTCTGAGCCAGGGTTCGCTGCTGGCTCCTGCTTGACCCCTGACAAGAGAGATGTCACCTCGTAGCCACACAGAGGGGTGGAACACCACATAAAGAGGAGTACTGATTTTAAGCCATGTTGTAGAGACTGTCCAATGCTACATTCCAGGATTATAATCAAGCTTCTAGAAAAACTATGAGCATGTGTTTATAACTCACTTCATACCAACTAGCCACACAATTAGGTTGCCTAACAAATGCATTTTGATAATAATGATGACATAAATTTTCTCCTACCCCAAAGAATATAGTCAGCCAAAAGAAGCTGCAGTGCTTGACAGACAGTGGGGAAGCATGTCTGAGCTTTAGTGTATACAGTGTATACAGAAGTCACCTAGGGATCTCGCTATAATGCAGATTCTGCTTCAGTAGGCCTGAAATGCTGGGGTGGTGTCTGCTTCTAACAAGCTCCCAGGTGCTGCTGATGCTGTTGGTTCTCAGAAAGCGCACTGAGTAGTGAGGCTACTGAGAATGATGTTCTAGACGTGGCACAAATCTACACCTTCTTTAATGAAACAAGCCCATAACTTCTCTTGGAATATCTGGGATACATGGGTCCCATGAAGCAGACCACGCCAATAGGAGCCAGCTGAGAGATATGAACAGGGACAACTACAGAGAGATATGTGCTCACATAGCTAATCTGGAATTTGAATTTTGAATTTCACTTTTCAGATAAACTGGAATTAGCTAAAACTATAAGTCCCTGAGACTCTTGTACTACTCTTTGGAACTGCAGGGCTCAGCACAGTGCCTGGTACATGCATGCTGATGCTCAGTAAATATTCCTCGAGGGAACACGTGACTGAAGGCATTGTCTGAGCCAGGAATGAAGGAACATACAGTAACAAGGAGAAGATGCTTTCCTAAATCCCCAGGAAGCTGGCTGGTCTGTTATTTAAGCCATGGTGACTGGGTGGCTCACTTTGGCTTGGGTCATGACCTCACAGTTTGTGTGTTTGAGCCTTGCATTGGGTTTGAGGCTGTCAGCACAGAGCCCGCTTCAGATCTTCTGTTCCCCTTTCTCTCTGTCTCTCCCATGCTCACACCCTCATGCTCAAAAATAAATAAAACAATTTAAAAAATTAAAACAAAAATAAAATAAAATAACCTGAGCCAACAGTTGTTAATAGCTCATGGCTGTTTCTCTCACCTGTTATCAAGTCTTCCATAGTATTTTCCTCGATGACCTCAGAGATCTCTGGGGCTTCATGGCTGCTGGAAACCAGCAGCCCATGGATGTTGCCCAAGGTGATGTCATCCTCATAACCCTCTCCCACCATGTGGATGTTCGTCTCCTCATACTGATTGTTGATCACTGACAAGTGGATGATGCCTGTCATTCTCCCAACACTTTGGGACTGGAAAATGACATCAAATCCAGCTGTGTCTCCAGGAAGAACTACCAGGGAGGCCGTGTGAGCTTTCTTTGCTGCCAAGATGAGAGAGAGACATGAAATTTAGAACCAGTTTAAAGGAAGATGTAACCATAAAGATCCGGACTCAAGAGAGGGCAGCTCTAGTGTGGGAATGAGCCTTACCTGCAGAGGCTATTTATGAGGAGACTGGGCCTCCTACTCTGGCTGGATCCTCATCAGTTTCCTAACAAAACAGCTTCTGAGACCCATTGCCCTCTAGAAGCTATACTCCCCCTACCTACCTTTTGCATGTGGTTTGTTTTCCTCTGTGATGTAGATGTAGGAGGTGGTGGGCCACCCTTTCAGAGAGAAGACTCCTAGTTGGTCCCTCAGGTCAACATGCAGCTGGCAGAAGGAAAACAAGGTTGAGTGGTAAGCTTACAGGCTGCTCATGGGTTTTGAGTCTGCATTGAGATACTGTACTGTTTGGGAAGGCACACTAGTCATTGTGCCCAGTGGTCATGTTTTTGAGTTTCTTATTAAAAAGGAGATAAAATAAGTATTAGACCTGGGGAGGAAAAATGAAATTTGAGTTCAGCCCTTATTGTCCAAGTAAGGAACTGGAGGTCCAGAGAACATAGGTGACTTTCCAGATTACCCAGCTAAGTAGTATCAAAATGGGGTTGCCGAGGCCTCTGCTATTGACAGAGGCGGCTGTAAAATATATACTAGACTAATAAAATGGAAATGAATACTTGTCATTCTGTGAAGGCTTACATGAATGTGAGTTCCTAAAAATCAGTATCTCCCAGGAACTAATGCATTAGTTACCTGATAGTGTCATATTGAGCAGCCTACCAAGATAAGAAGAAAACCAAAGTGGGTTTCTGATTTACTTGGAGAAAACAGATGTTTTCTAGACCAGTGGAAGCAGTATACCTGCTAAAGCCATGTATCTGCTAAAGATAAAGACATATATCTGATTTTGGGTATAAGAAATCAGTATACAGTTTTAGAAGATAGTAATGCTGGTACCATCATAAACACAATTGAACAATATAAGAAATGAGGCAAAAAGAAGAAAGAAATAGTGACACTACATAGGAAGCTTCTAAGGTAAAAAAATAATTTTATGTGTAGATGTAATCTTAGTAAGAAACTATATGGAGGAGTTATATGGGAAAAAATTGACATAAAAAAGATCTAGGTAAATGGATGGGAATTCTAAATGTTGTTCTTGGCAAAGAGCCTAAATACTCTATAAGTAGAAATTCTTCCTGAATAATTCATAGGATTCCCAATTGGATTTTTTGAGGAATATTATAAAATGATGTCTAAAGTGCATCTCAGAGACTAGATTTGTAAAATTTGTTAATAAAACTTAGAAAAATGGGGAGTGGGTGAGCAGGAATTTATTGACCTAGATGCTAGAACATTTTATAAAGCCACAATAACAGAAACAATGCAGGGTGATGGTAAACTAGGTAATGTGGACTCAAAACAACAACAAATAAGACAACAACATCAAGAACAATAAATTTTTTAAAGCATCACAGAGCTGAGAAGATAATGAGGAATAACCACACCAAGATCTGGGAGAGCATGGGAATCCAGACAGGACAGCCTAAATTTATGGACTGTTTTTGACCTGGACTCAGTCAGGAAGAGGTATGTGGGAGAATGAGCTGTACTTTTGATGGCCTGTTGGTACTAACAGGGCAAAAGTCTTGTGACAGGTGGGGTGTTTTCTTTGCAGTAGAAAATCTCAAGCCCTAAAACCAGCTTTAGGTGATGTCCAGTTTCTAGGGTCCCAACGTACCTGGCAGAAGCAAATGAAAATTGTCTTTGAAGAAAAATAACAGCATCCTTAGTCTTATTAGGTCTAAATAACTTTTCAAGTATAATACTCAACACATGATTGAAGATAACCAGGCACACGAGGGGAAAGGACAACATGGGCAAAAATGAGCAGGAATAACAGATATCAGAAACAGACCCACAGGGACTTCAGATTTTGGAATTATCAGGTACAGATGGCAAAATGGTTGTGATCACTATGTTCAAGAAATAAAGCTGAGTCTGCCAATTTCAGCACAAAACTAGAAGTCTTAAGAACTGATTATGCATATTTGAAAAGCAGCCTAAATAGAAATTCTAGAACTGAAAGATATAATAACTTAAGAACTTAGTGGAAGGTTTACTAGTGAATTAGACATAGCTAAAGGCAAAGTTAAAGAAATTATCCCAAGAAATTATGGAGAAGGGAGTGCAGAGAAAAATGGATGGAAAGTAAAGATCACATTAAAAATGAAGAAGAAATGGGGGCGCCTGGGTGGCTCAGCCAGTTAAGCGTTCGACTTTGGCTCAAGTCATGATCTCACTGTTCATGAATTCAAGCACTGCATCAGGCTCTATGCTGACAGCTCAGAGCCTGGAGCCTGCTTTGGATTCTGTGTCTTCCTCTCTCTCTGTCCTTTCCCCACTCATACTGTCTCTCTCTGCCTCTCAAAAAATGAATAAATGCTAAAAAAAATCTTCAAAAAATGAAGAAGAAATGGAGATTTCTCAACACAAAGTGAGAGAATTCACCACACCAGCAGACCTGCGGGGGTATTTCTTCATCAGGTAGCAAAGGATTTCAGATGGAAGGTTGCATATGTAGGAGTGAACAGCAATAAAAAAGATAACTATGTGGATAAATCTAAATAAGCCTTAACTGTATAAACCACAAAACCCAACAATATTAGTCATAACATCTTGTAGGGTTTAAAGTATAGAGGGAATCCAAAGCCTCCCAGAAGTTGTCCCTACTCCATCCTTCTATTTTTATGTTCCACTGTTTGTCTACTATCCCCTGTGTTCTCAAGAAGCTGGGGGCTGACTAGTTCCTGTTTATATATGACACTTTTTTTCCCCTTCTGTTCCTTTGTCTTTCCAGTCTTCTTTCTCCAGCTGGGATGCACTCACTGTCATACCCCTTCCTGAAACCTAGTTATCCTGCAATGCCCAGCTTGCATGTCATTTTATAGTGAAATTTTCCTTGATTCCCCTAGATGGGAGAAGATCATTTTTGAAAGTCTTATGGTTCTTTGGATGACACTTACACAGTTTATCACTTTTTGTTTGTAAAATAGAAACATAAATTTAATTGCTGAACCAAAGTCCCTTCAGATGTTGAAACTCTCACCCCTAATGAGGTTTCTTTAGTTTCTTCCTTATTAAAAATGCAATGTTCATTACAGAAAAAAAGTGAAGAGTAAGGAAGATACCAAGAACACCATAATCCTCCTACTCAGCTTAGGGTATATCACTGCACACTGCTTCACACGGTAACTATGAGTGTGCTATCTAATCTGCTTTCCTACACTCCTGGAGGGCAGACACCACAGCTGACTGGGCTCTGCATGTCCCATGTCTTACACAGGCTAACATATGAGGAACATCAAAGAAGTCCTCATAGATCAGGGATGGCAGAGTCCTCAACATCAGAAGTCTTTCTTCTGAATCATTCTTTTCCCTTTCCATCCCATACTTCACCTCCAATGGTACCTGGGCAGGGATGGTGCCATTGTTCTTGAGGATGAGAGGCAGCTTCTCTGACTGACCAAGCAGAAGCCTCTTAAAGAGGAGCAAGGGGTTTCCATTTTGGTTGTAGAGAACTGGTCGCACTACCGTCACCCGCGGGAGGTTCCCTTCCCCGACGATATCAAACACAAGGCTTCGGTTCTTGGTCAGATTGCTGCAGGGAACAGCAAGATGGAGGCCTGTCAGCCTGGCATGCCAGGAAGGACATTCCACAGAGGGTGTGGCCTGCAGCCCTGCTGTAAGAGAGGGAGCTGGGGAGCTGGTACCTAGGCAAGCCATCCAAGGTAGCCTCGAAGATACACTGGTAGGTCTGCATGGTCTGCGGGGTAAAGGTCACCGTGGCAAAGGCATGTGAGCGGCTGGCAACACACATCTTATTGGGTTCCACATCAAAAATGTCAACGATTCGGGCAATGAGCTGGGGAGGGGGAGCAGGGATCAGTGTGTTAGCTACTTTGCATCAAATAAGACTTACTTCTTATCTCTACTGCCCTTGCTGTAAAATCTTCCTCATCTAAACTCTGTGGTAGACATGCTCCATCCATTTCGTACATAGTCATGTCCCTGGAAGGAACAGCCTAGATACTCTGGGACCCACTCCTGAGCAATAACTAGCTGGACTTGGCTAGACCTATGATATTTGACTCAAACAGGTGAATTAAACCATATCTCAGATAGTGCCCCCCCCTCCCCTGCCACCTTTTTCTTTCCCTCTCTCTCAAACAAGTTAAGATGCCCAAAGGTCATTGGTGGTTGCTGATGTGGAGCTGAACTGGAAGCCAGACTAGAGAATAGAACAATGGAGACACCATGAGTGAGTGGCACATGGCCATTGAAAGATAGAGCTTCTGCTGGTCTTCTAAAAGTTGCATTACAGGTGACAATTCCAGTTCCATAGAGCTCTGGCTACATGGTGTGCTCTGACCTTTGTCTGAGGTCTCTGATTTATTGAAGCAAACCTTGCTTGTTTGGGCCATCCTGGGTTGGTTTCTGCTCCTTGCAACTCAAAGAGCTTTAGCTAGAACAACCTCCCACAGCGCTTGATCTGTCTGCATCTTGTGGCTGTGTTTTGGGAAGACTGTAGGGACCCCTGGCAAGGCCTCAAATGGGCAAATGGGATTCAAAACTATTTCCTCTTATTTTTAAGCTGAGGGCACGAAGGCTTCTTTGCTCTTTTCAAGGGATATTATGCAAATTAGGGAAGAGGAGAATATGTATGCAAATCCCCTGTTAAAAACCTATCATTTAGAAATAAGGCTTGCTCACTTTTTATGTTTTTAGTGTGGAATAGAAAGAAAGCTGTCCCTTCGTGTCCAAAAAAAGGTCAGAGAGTAATGACTGGATATCGTCAGGGCCTGAGAGAAGTCATAAAAGGGATGAGATAGCCTTTCAAACCCTAACCTTCTGTGGTGACAGTCTCCTGAGACAGCACACACTCTTCTCAGCTCTAGACTAGGCCAACCCTTGAGTTATCTCCCCGCCACCATCACCCATGTGAACAATGCCAGCTCTGGGGCACAAGGACCACCTGGGCCAAAATTTCACCTTTGGGCAGAGAACTAAAGGAGCTGAGGTGAGACCAAACAGTATTTGCAGCACATCTGATCGTCTATTGACTAAGCTTCTCTCTTCGTATCCTTAATTTGCTGCTCTATTGTGAGGAAAAAGGACCTCAGTATGGTCTAACTTGGAGAGGAAAGGAGTTTCAAACCTACAGGCCCTGAGATAGGCATTTATTATTTACCTTATATGTGGATGAAGCTTGGCTCTAAACCCAGCCCTGTATTCCTAGGCTTCATTTTTCTAACTATAAAATGAGTATAATAATACAAAGTCTGGTTATACAAACTTTCTGCGAGGATGAAATGAGGCAATAAATGTAAATAATTTAACAAAGTGCCTAGAATGCAGCAGGGGTTAACAATTGTTCATCACTTCACCTTACCCTTACACCCTGACATCCCCCTAATCCTCCTTACCAGACAAATGTGCAACCCAAGGCAGCCTCCCTGAGCTGGCACTCATCTTTGGCTCTCCCCACAATGCTTGATCTATTATAGGTATAGGTGGCTGTTTGATGGATGAGAGTGTTACTCATTGGTGTGCACCATTTTAAAACCCAGAGGAGACATCCACTGAGAGAAATGTATGGCTCTTGGCTTAGGGGAAACTGCCCAGTTACCTCATATGATTTCCAGCAGGGCCTGAGAGGCAGATAATCCCCACTCATGTCTAGAGGCTCTAGAGTAGGGTTTCCAAGAGCTCTTTCCATAGCTTCCTGCCAGCTTCAGTGGGCCAGGGCCATTTGGGGCTGCTTACCTTGTTGGAGATGGGCTTAACTACAATGTTCACATCACAGGCGATCTTTCCCACATTGCTGATCTTGAACCGAGCCTTGGCCTGATGACCCACCAGGACGTTGCAGAAAATGAACTTGTTCTCATCCTCCACAAACAGCCCCCCACTCTCTATGGTCTGTAGGACATTGAGCAGGCTAGCGCTGTTACAAATCTTGTGCTCCTCAAATATCAAGGCACTGTTGTCAGTCACGAAGGCTGGGGAGTGGAGGGAAGAATGAGAGACGAGCCCTGATAGGCTGGTTCCTGCTTTCTGTAGTTGCTAATTTGAAGATTTGATTCCGATGGAGGACAATCATAAGAGGAGAGGTAGGGGAATTCACACAAGAGGGTGGGAGTGATGGCACAAATTCTATCTTCTCTTCTTTTTTTGTATTGCTCTTGCTGGTTATCAGACCCCAACCATATTTTCCTCCCAGTAGTAAGGAGAGGTTAGTTCTAGGATCCGGGGTGGACTTAGGAAAGAAGGGGGCATTTGGCCTATGTTGGTGTGAGGCTGCAGGGAGTCTACAGCAAAACAAGAGGAGTTCTCTCTGTGCTTTACCCGAATCTTGCTGAGTTAAAGTGATAATATGCACAGTCACTGAACATTGTTCTCTGTGTGTATGTTGCCCATGGGGAATGGCCAGGCCATGAGTGGGATTCGGTGTTCCTGGGTCCTGTGCCATATCTCATTACACCACGATTCCCAGATAATACTATTCATATGAGAATCCTGGACCAAACTCAGGAAGACTAGGAGTTTAAAGCTGCACACCTTCTGTGCATGCCTCATAAATCTTTAAGGAAAAATATGGCTGAAGACACCAGAGGAAGTTCTAAGGACCCAGAGGAAGCAGTTCAGCTATATCTGCTAAACATTTGAATGGTTGGTGGAGGGCAAGGTCTTTTAAGGGAGTGCTATCCAATCTGAGTGCCCAGTACCTGGTAGACAGGCTTCTGCCAACAGGCTGTAAGGAATGCCGCCAGGCTGATCTCTTGGGTCTCGGTCAGATATATCGATAGCTATGAATTCCTCACATCTTCCCACAGGGTCAGCCACGCAATCGACAGTGATAACCTGGGTTCCTCCGGAAGGGATAGAGCCGAACCCAGGGTAGATGGTGAACATGCCGTGGGTGAAGCGAGCCTGCAGGAAAGGTTGAGGGGTGAGAGGGGTGGGGTGACAGAGTCTGAGCCCTTCTACCAGCATTGTGAGACGGTGTCAAGAGGGACCAGTTGGTTCTCTCCCCACAGGCTTTCTCTGAACCCTAGCTTTCTTCTGGAGGCAGGGAAGGCCTGGGGAATCTTCAGGGATGGGTTCTCTCAGTGCTTCTTTCTGTGCACATTCCTTCTGACCAATCATGACTGAGTGGGAGCCTAAGGGAACAGACGTATTCCACATTGCACAACTCTTACCCAGAGCGGAATCTGCTGGCAGAGGGGTATAGACAGAGCACTGGCTAAGGATGTAGACTTTTGAGTCAGACAGTCATGAGTTTGAATCCCACCCCTGCTATAATCTATTTGACCTTGGACAAGTGACTTCTCTGAGTCTCAGTTTATCCATGAAGTGGGGCTAAAGCCCCTACCTTGAATCATTGGCGGCATCAATGAAAAAAAAATGTGCGTGAAGTACTTAACATAGCATCTGGCACAGAATTAGTGCTCAAAAAATGGGATATTACCACGTACTCCTCTGGTTCTCCCCCCTACCCAGCTTTGTTGAGATGTAAATGACATATAACATTGTATAAGTTTAAGGTGTACAATGAGATGATTTGATACTGATATATACTGCAAAATGATTACCACAATGTTAGTTAATGCAACCATCAGCTCACATAATTACCATTTTTTTTGTGTGTGAGGAGAATGTTTAAGATCTAGTCTCTTAACAACTTCCACATGTATAATACATTACTGTTAACTAGAGTCACCAAGTACATATTAGATTCCCAGAACTTACACATCTTATAAACTGGAAGTTTGTACCCTTTGACCAACATCTCCCCATTTCCTCCACCACTCCCAACCCCTTGTGACCACATAGGGCTAAGGATAAAACAGGATAATCTCCCCATTTCAAGGTTCTTAACGTAATCATATCAACAAAGTTGATCATCTATCATCAGGGAAATGAAAAAAAAAATCACAATGAGATATCACCTCACGCCTGTTAGAATGGCCATTATCAAAATTAGTATTGTGCACTATAGTGGGAATATAAATTGGTGAGAAGGAGAAGCTTTGGATAGTAAGAATACGGTTGAGTGTTGTCACAAAGGATCAAGGTCAGAGTGAGGGCACAGAAGAGCTGAAATGGATGGACGTGAGTTAGATGTAAGAAAGGGAAGTGGTGGTCAGAGAAAGGAACCTTAGAAGTCAAGAGTTCAGAAGCATCTCGGTTTCTTTTGGTATGAGATTCAGGGTGTGACCTCGAGAGCGAGTTGCGAAGGTGGGAGAGAGGACAAGATCATTGGAACTGAAAGGTAGGGTCGTGGAGGCAGGCCTCTCACTAAAGGCAAAGAAGATACAGTAGGAGAAGAAGGCAAAACAAACAAAAAAACCCAAAAGACAAAAAACAATCCCAAACATATACATATATATTAGAAGGGATGAGAGTTATAGAAACATATGTAGAAAAAATATTATGTATGTTAATTAAATAAAAGGCTTCTGTTGAAGAGGAAAATACTTGAGAAGACATGAAAACCAGCATGTAGAAAATTCAATCCAAATGTAATCAATAATTACCAGTGTCCACCTAGTACAGAATACCTACTTTTTCTTATTTTTGCCTTCAATGCACAAGTGGTGGCTGGAGCTGCAGCAGCCATCTTGGAACCATGAAGAAAAGTCAAGAGAATTTCAAACACCAAAGAGCCTCTAACAACACAAGCAACTGTCTACCTTACCTAAACATATTCTATTTAGACCACTAATGTTGGATTTTCTGTTACTTGCAGCTAAACAGCATCCTACATGAGTAAGTCTTTCTCCTCTATGAAGCCTTCAGTGACTTTTAACACCTACCAGGAACAGTAGAACTTTATTTATTCATCTTTCTGGAGCTTCACACTCCATACACACCTCAATTATAGAATTTACCATGTTGCTGGTCAACTGCTTAGTTACCCTCCTTCCTTTATAAGTGTCTAAAATATTTCCTCTACATCCATTTAGAACCATATTAGACAGTGTTATAAATTTTGTCTTAATTGATAAACATTATTTAGAAAACTCAAGAGGATAGGGAAGTATATTGAATTTACACACATAATCGCCTGCCATATTTTTACTTCCTTCTTGATGTTCCATAATTCTTTCATTTATTATTTATTTTGTGTTTAAAGAAATTCCTCCAGTCATTCTTTTAGGAGAGACCTGCTAAAAACAAATTATTTTACTTTTCCTTCATTTGAGAAAGCTTTAATTTTCCATTCATTTCTGAGGCATATGTTTGCTGGATATAAGATTCTGGCTTCACAATTATTTGCTTCCTGTGCTTGCAAAATGTTTTGCCACTTTCTTCTGGCCCCTATGATTTTTGATAAGAAAATCTGCTGTCGTTTAAATAGTTTCCCCCTATATGTAAGGTGTCATTCCTCTTTCACTGCTTTCAAGATTAAAAAAAAAAAGAAAACTTATTTTTAAGTAATCTCTACACCCAACGTGGAGCTCAAACTCACAACCCCAAGATCAAGAGTTGCATGCTCTATCAACTGAGCCAGCCAGGAGTCCCTGCTTTCCAGATTCTCTTGTCTTTAGTTTTTAGAAGTTTGACTATGATGTGTGTTGGTATGGATTTATTTAGGTTTGTCCTATTTGGGATTTTCCCAGATACTTGAATCTACAGGCTTACATCTTCTGCTAAATTTGGGAAGTTTCAGTCATCATATCTTTGAGTACCTTTTCATCCCAACCCTACTTCTTATCTCCTTCTGGAACTCTGATGAAAAGGATATTAGATTTTTTGTTATAATTCCACAAGTCCCTCAGGGTCTGTTCATTTTTTTTATTCATTAGACTCAAATAGGCTTTCAAAAGACTCAAAACAGAGTTTATTTTCTCTCTTGTTTAGACTGGGCAGAAAAATGGCCTCTCAAAGATGTCCACATCCTAATCCCTGGAACCTGTATATATATTACCTTACATGGGGGAAAACTCTGTTGATGATTAAGAACCTTGAGATGGGGAGAGTATCCTGTATTACCTTGGGACCAATGTAATCACAAGGGCCCTGAGATATGGAAGAAGTAGGTCTAACAGAGTTAGAAGGGGATGTGACTATGGAAGAGGCTGGAATCATGTGATGTGAGAAAGACTTGATCCATTATGGCTAGTTTTGAAGATGGAGGGAGAAAGTTATTAACCAAGAAAGGCAGGTGCCCTCTAGAAGCTGGAAAAGGTGAGGAAATGGATTCTCTTCCAAAATCTCCAGAAAAGAATACACCTTTGCAAACACCTTGATGTTAGCCCAGTGAGTCCTGTGTCAAGCTTCTGAAGTATACAGATAGTGTAAGGTAAAATTTGCATTGTCTTAAACCACTAAGTTTGAAGTAGTTTGTTTTGAGAGCAATAGCAAAGAGATATAATACAAAGAATTTCTATTGTTATGCCTTCAAGTTCACTGGGTCTCTTCTCTGTCCCCTCCATTCTATTGTTGAACCCACCAAATGAGTTTTAACTTCTGGTTATTTTTTCAGTTCCAAAGTTTCCATTATGTTCCTTATGTCTTCTCTTCCTTTGCTAAGACTTAACCATGTTTTCATTTGTTCCAAGCATGTTTAGAGTTGCTCTTTGAAGCATTTTTATGTTGGCTGCTTTAACACCTTTGTCAGATAATTTTAACAGTCATTTCAGTGTTGGCATCTATTAGTTTGAGATCTTCCTAGTTTTTGATATGATGAGTGATTTTCAGTTGAAACCTGGGGAATTTTGGCTATCTGAGACTCTGGATCTTACTTAAATCTTCTGTTTGAGCTGGCATTCTCTGACACCACTCTTTCAGGGGAAGTGGGGCACTGGCTCATTACTGTCAGGTGGGGGTGGGGGTACAGATCTCTGACTCAGACTTCTCATAACTGCCAGAGAGGGGTGGCAATTCCCATTTCCCACTGGTCGTAGACAGATACCTCCTTGGTGGAGAGGGGTAGGAGTACCTTGCTACTGTTCTGCTGATGCTTTCGGGTAGGGAGGTCCATTGTGGGGCAGGGAGGGATGTATCATTACCACTGGGTTGGGGTGGAACAAGGCTCCCTAAGTGGTGTCTTTACAATAAAAGGTGGAGGTGGTAGGGGGTAATGAAAACTCTACCTCCCCACTGGACATTCTCAAACACAACTCTGGAAGAGGTTTGGGACATCTTATGACAGCCTGAATAAGGTATAATTCTAGGCTCCCCACTGGATTTTGCTAGCAGGGGTCAGATATGGCCACAGATTTTTCTGTTGTTTGACTATAATAGGTCTTTTTATTTTTTTTAATTAGGCTTCATGACCAGCATGGGGCCCAACACAGGGCTTGAACTCATGACTCTGAGATCAAGACCTGAGCTGAGATCAAGAGTCGGATGCTTAACCAACTAAGCCACCCAGGTGCTTCTGTAATAGAAAAGTTCTTATGAAAGTTTTCTCTCTTGCTGGGCTGCTCTTTTCCTGGCCCTTTGGCTAGTGGGAGCAGGCTTTTGTTGGAGCTTTTTTTGGTTTGTGTCTGTTGATGTTTCTGGGTTGCTGGCTCCTTTTGCACCCAGTTTTAGATATATGAAGTAAAAAGAAAACTCAGGGAACTCACCATTGTGATGCTTGTTAGGTCCCAAGGATCCTAGGTAGTCTGATTTTTTCTCCTCACCTTTTGGTCTCCTATGTTAGTTTTGTATACAATGTGCAGGGTTTTTAGTTGTACTTAGTTGGGCAGAATAAAGAAAAGTATGTTTATTTCATCTTATTAGAGAAGTCTTAAAATCTGCTTTTATTTAAGTCTGTCCACATGGGTTTCTGTTTTTTTTATTAACAAATGATTCTTGATTAAAATATACATGAAAAGCTGAAACTTAATTTTAAGGCAATAAGGAGCCAATGAGGGTTTTAAAACAAGAGAGGATATCCAAATTAAAAGTCAACACCTTGCCGTAAAATGAAAGTAATATTTCAATATAACTAGAATTCCTGCCACCGTGGGTTCATTCAAATCCCTCTAGCCTAGGGGGGTATTTGTTGCAAGAACTAGTCAGGAGAAAACTAGTTGGGAGGCAGGCTTACGGGGCTTCTGTGACAAGGAAAAGGGTGCTCACCTGGTTTGTGATGTTTATTTCTTTCTGAACAGTATCAGAGAGCTTGGTTGCTTTGGAAGGGCCAGTCTTGTAGAAGCTTTCCCGCGATCTTGCATGTCTAACATGGCTGGTTCTGATTAAAGAAGCAGGAGTACACCCTCAGGTTGGGGTGGTGACATTCAGTACCACTTGTCTGCTAATTGTAAGGTCCCTTGTCCT
Organism: Panthera leo; assembly: GCF_018350215.1. Lineage (NCBI taxonomy): Eukaryota > Metazoa > Chordata > Mammalia > Carnivora > Felidae > Panthera > Panthera leo. The sequence goes on along the minus strand of NC_056693.1, from coordinate 48,102,385 downwards.
AAGAATGAAGGAGGCAGCCAAGGGAGCATCTGGGTGGGGGGGGGGGTCAGCCTATTTATCATTAACCAACCTCACTGAATAATTATAAGAAAACTATATAGTAATTATACTTATTAACTATGATTCACAAGGACATGAACATTACTGCAAGAAAATAATAATTTTTAAATGTTTACTTGACTTCACTGGGAAGCAGTGTGTGAAAATTATTTACGGAAAATCATTTGTGGAAAAATCTTTTACTTGATCTTACTTAAAAAAAAAGAAATGTCAAATAGACTTAAATTCTGTCCCTTTTCTTCATATTTATAGTCATGGTGCTTTTAAACTGAATTTATGCAATAGCTCAAATACAGGATTCTGGCTGCTGTTCACTTCATTTGAAGCTAGTTTACCCATTAATTAGCTTGTCTAGATGCCAGTTAACCTACAATGTCAAATGTATTTGAGGTACAATCTTAGACTTTTGAGAGCTTTATATAATTTGAGCATTCACTTGCATAATGGCCAAAACAACAAAAGTTCAACCCCCTTTGAGTGTTTTGCATTAAATTTGTACACACTTAAATGAAAAACAATTAAGATTAAAAACACTGTATGTTAACTAACTTGAATTTAAATAAAAAACAATTTAAAGAAAAATACAATTACATCATAATATCTGTCAAAGGTATTGAATTATTGTAAGATAAATGATAAAAAAATTAAGCTGAAATTAAATTTGGAAGAAAGAAAGTTTAAATAGCTTAACCCCAAATTTCTTAATACATTCAAGCTTAGCCAAAATGGGAAAACATATCTACAAAAATACAAAACAATTACAAACAGTGGATGTCTGATTTAAAACAATTACTTGTAAAGTCAATTTTAAATTAATTAATTAGGGGGTCAATTAATTAGGACAAAGTGCCTCAAAAATTGGTAAAACTATGCTTAATTTGCCAAAAAAAGATGATCATCAAATAAAAGACAAAAGCACTCAGAAAGGTAAATTGTTTTAGTGAATTGGTTAAGAGCTGCCTTTTGAAGAATACAGACTTTCGCCGTTGGAACAGCTATTAAGTTACCTCTTGTTATACCGGGTCTTCACGTGGAGAAGGTGAAAACAGTCCCAGGAGACTGAATGCCGCAGCACGCGTCTCTAGTCTACATTTCCAGGGTACCTTCTGCCATCCCCCACATGAAGCACAGCTATGATGTATTTTGATTTAGCTTGCGGTTATAATAGTACCCCGACATCTTACAATAAAGAGGACACTGACTTACTGGGAGTCTTGTAGCACACATGAGAAGCACGAGGACAACAGACACAACCCCAAGAAGACTTCACATCTGTTCAATTAAATTTACCTTAGATCTGACAGCAGTTAGAAAGCATATGAATCTGGAATCTGAGATGTGGGTTTAGAACTGGGATCTACTGGTGATTTCTTGCATAATCTTGGATGAGCCATTTCTAAATCTTAGTGACCTCAGCTCCACAAAAGGGGATTGGGTGAATTTAATGTCTTATTTATTTTTGAGGGAGACAGAGTGTGGGTGGGGGAGGGGCAGAAAGGGAGGGAGACACAGAATCTGAAGCAGGCTCCTGGTTCTGAGCTGTCAGCACAGAGACCTACAAACCATGCGATCATGACCTGAGCAGAAGTCAGATGCTTAACGGACTGAGCCACCCAGGTGCCCCGGGGATTGGGTGAATTTAGATGAAATATATGAAAGCTCTTTGTAAAATATAGTGTACTAATTAACCAGGGAATGGCATGAGTTAAGTGAATACTCATCTTACATTTTCTTTTGGTGAATGGGGCTCTCCCCCATCAGCCTATAAAGGGCGTATCTGAAGTCAGTAACACCTTGATTTTCTATGGTGAAGGTGGTGCTTCTCCGAGTGCCACAGATCAAAGCTCCAAAGTTGATGATGGAGGAGGGGCTGATGTTGTATTTGGAGAACACTGCATTCACAGAAAACTTAATTGGGATGCTGGCAATGATTTCACCCCCTTCTGTGATGTTGGGCTCAATAATCTAGAAGGGAGGAAGAAGTGGGAAGATGTTAGCCATTATGCTCCAGAATTCCCATGACTACCTACTCCATTCTCTACTTTCATCATTGAAAGCCAATCTCATTTTTTTTTCATTCTCTTTTTATTATTACAACAACAATGTTAGCGAAAACGTACCAGCCATGGACCAACAGGGACCGACTTTACCTACTCCTTCACTTCCCTGCTCTTGTTTTGCATTTGATGACTGAACTCAGCTCCTTTGGTGCTCCTCAAAGATCAGGGGCTACATTTCCTGTCTGGCACTCTAGATTCCTGATGACTTTGCACACCTCCCACCTGACCTGCTCTTGCCTGCTAGCTAGGGACCAATCCCTAGAGCATGTATTAGATCACGTACTCTTCTTTCCAAAATGAGTCCCACAGTCCTGCCACCGAGTGAATCCTCCCTTTGAGCTGTTGTACCTGACAGCGCAGAATTGGCTGGTACTCAATCTTCACTTCCTTTTTTGCACGAAATGACACCTGGACATTTGTGGGCTTTTCCATTGTGGTCAGTGAGCCCTTTTTGGGTAGGACTGAGATCATGGAATTTACATTGGTTGCCAAAATCCCTAAGGAGTCCACAGAAAAGCTGAAAGATAAGAATAAAGGTCAGTTTAAGTCATTATGGGGAACCCATGATACTAGAGAGGAGATAGACTGTTGAGTGCCTGCCATGTCCCTGGCCCTGCTTAAGCATGGTGTCTAGAAGTGCCCACTGTGCTCTGTATGTTCTGACCACCCCTCTACAGCCAGGATAGATGAGGCCAGAGATTGGTGCATGAGGCAAAGACAGCCATCTGTAGCCTGAGGTCAAGAGGTGCCTTTGCAGAATATCTTTGCCCAACAGAGACGCTTGATGCTAGATAAGGATCAACTAAATGAATTCATCTCTCTGTCTCTCTGTCGCTCTTCCTCCCCTCTCTGTGACTGTATGCAGCACATACAGAGGGAACAGTGATGCAGAAGCCAGGGGATCTAAGGAAGGAGAGAAAGCAGGGGTAGAAGCCATTTAACAGGGACACTTGGAAAGGGAGGCAATGGCCCAATGGGGGTGAGGTGCGAAGCCACAGAGAGCAGCTGGCTCATGAGAATGGCAGAGGGACTGGAGCAGAAGCAAGGAACTTAAGCTGAGGCAGGACACCTGGAGTTGTCATGGGGACCTCAACATCACCCCCATGCTCCAGGAGGCCTGGTGGCTCTACTGCTGCACACCTGGTACCTGAGTTTCCTCCCTTCTCCGCACAGCCTTCCGGTGAATTTTGATCACCTGTTCCATCCTGAAGGTGACCGTTCCACGTAACCTCAAAGAGCAGAGCTAACGCCCCAATGATAACCTACAACAAAACTCACCAACAGGCAAGACTCCATTCAGCGCTAATTCCAAGGGGACAGTGGCTTTCTTTTAGCTTTTATCTATATTTACATTTCAATTTATGAGTCTAGTAATGGTAGCCCTGAGGCAGGACCTCTCTCACATCACTGTTCTGTCAGCTGAAATGAAACTATCATGAATACACTGGATTCCTTCTAAGTCCGTGAGGGGGAAGTCCCTTTATCAACTGCAGTTTTTCTAGGGGGCAGGATAATTGTCCAGAGAATAGATTGTAGACTGGCCACAGGTGCTGGCACTGCCCCCAAGGTTTGTGTGACCCTCTGCCTGAGTGACCTTCTCCCTTCCCCAACCCAGTACCACCCTTTCCTCTCTGAGAAATCTCAGATTCAGTGTTTCTTTTTTTAATTTTTTAATTTTTTTTTATTTTTGAGAGAGAGACAGAGTGCAAGCAGGCAGGGACAGAGAAAGAGACACACGCAGAATCTGAAGCAGGCTCCAGGCTCTGTGCTGTCAGCACAGAGCCCGATGGGGGGCTCAAACCCATGAACCCATGAGATCATAACCTGAGTTGCAGTCTGAGGCTTAACCGGTGAAGCCACCAAGGTGCCCCTTGTGTTTCATTTTTAAAATTATTTATTTATTTATTTTTAAAAATTTGAATCCAAGTTAGTGTCATAATGATTTCAGGAACAGAATTTAGTGATTCATTACCTACGTATAACACCCAGTGCTCATCCCAAGTGTCCTCCTTAATGCCCCTGGCTCATTTAGCCCATCCCCCCGCCCAACCCTGCTCTAGCCACCCTCAGTTCTTTGTATTTAAGAATCTCTTATGGCTTTTCTCCCTCTCTGTTCTTATATTAGTTTTGCTTCCTCAAGAAAGAGCACAAGCTGGAGCTCTATTCTACCAGGCCACCATTTGGATTCCAGAACACAGTGGTTCTTAAAATTAAAAAAGAAAACTGGAAAAATCCCTTTCTTCACATGCAGTCTTAGGTGGAATGCTGCCTTATGAGACAGATAGGAGCCAGCTGAGGTCCCTATCCCCAGTCTCTCCCTCCACCCCCAGGACCTCCCCTCACCTTCACCCAACCTCTCCCTCTGAGTCTCCCTCCCACCCCTGGACCCCTGTGGCTCTGGGTGCATTCAGAGGACCCTGAAGGACCCCTGTAAAGCCACAGAGTTGAGAGCCTCTGCTCTCAGGAGCTGAAATCCCATTCGTTTGAAGCCTGAGTGAGGCTCAAAGCAGAGATGGTTTTTATGATTTCCCCAGTCAAGGTTTTTTTTGTATCTCCCAGACCGTGAGTGGATGGGGATGACCATGTGACCGATGGTTTTCAGGTTACCTGAACATGATCTCATATTTCCCACGGTTCTTCAGCTGCAGGGGCTGCTTCACCTCTTCCATGACCTTCACAATCCCGAAATCGAGGCCTCCTTCAGCTCCTGCAGAAGCCAAGGGCCAGGGTGGGGAGGATGAGTGGATGGCACAGGGGTGAGAAGCAGGGGAACTCCCTATTGAAGTTCACGTGGAAAATTCACGGCGACAAGTTCAGAGGATTTGTTTTCTGAAAACACTGTGGCTAAAAATACCTCGAGCAGGGGCGCCTGGGTGGCGCAGTCGGTTAAGCGTCCGACTTCAGCCAGGTCACGATCTCACGGTCCGTGAGTTCGAGCCCCGCGTCAGGCTCTGGGCTGATGGCTCAGAGCCTGGAGCCTGTTTCCGATTCTGTGTCTCCCTCTCTCTCTGTCCCTCCCCCGTTCATGCTCTGTCTCTCTCTGTCCCAAAAATAAAAATAAACGTTGAAAAAAAAAAAAAAAAATACCTCGAGCAATTGAGTCTCAGCCAATAAACAATAGACACTGCTCTTGAGCCCAGTTCAAGTTGGGTGGCTCCCCCTGGTTTCCATCTTAGGACCACTGTCCTTCCTTTCATGCTTTCCACTAGCTAAAACTTCTGCTATTAAAAATTTTTTTTTTTGCATCAAGTGTATATAATATACATACTTAGAATATTACATATAAATTTGTATTGTTTTACTTAGCATTGCATCATAAGCATGTCTCCACATAATTGAAAACCTCATAAATGTGATCTTGATGGTTATATGTATACCATGATAGGCTGTTCTATAACTTAAAATATTATTTCTATAATAATAATATTCCATTCTTAATAGACATTTAGGTTATTTCCAATCTTCCATTATTACAAATAATGCCGCAATAAATATCTTTGTACATAAGACTAATGACATGTGGGTGCGCATGTGGCTCTTGTGTTCTACGCATCCTGCTGAGAAGGAGACCAGTCAGAAAAGGGAGAAATAATGGAGAACTGCATGCTAAAAGGGAGGGATCTAACCCGGTGTTAGGGCAGTAGAATGGGCAGAATGATGCCCTGTGCCCCCGGAAGTTTTCCATGTCCTAATCCCCGGAATCTGTGAATATGCTAATTTACATGTCAAAGGAGAATTATGGATGGAATTAAGGTTGCTAATCATCTGACTTTAAAAAATAGAAAGGTTGTCCTGGATTCTCTGGGTGGGCCCAATGTAATCACAAGGACCCTTAAAGGAGACAGAAGTGGGAGAACTAGAGAGATGGTGGCGTGAGAAGGACCTGGCCCAACATTGCTGGCTCTGAAGATGGAGGAAAAGGACCATGCCCCAAGGGATGCAGACAGCTCCTAGAAGCTGGAAAAGGCAAGGAAATGGATTCTCCCTCAGAGCTTCCAGAAATGAGTGCAGCTCTGCCAACACCTTGATGTTAGCCCAGGTAGATCTGCTTTGGACTTCAGAACCACAGCACTGTAAGCTGATAAATTTGTGTCGTTTTAAGCCACAATGTTTCTGGTAATTTGTTACAGCAGTGATAGAAAACTGTTGAAATTTTTAATTTAGGTTAGGTTTTAATTTAGGTTAACACAGGTTGGAAGAAGACAGGCACTTACTCTAAGATGACTGTTCAGAAAAAAGCTCTGCAAACTTTCTACTAATGGCCACCCCTCGTCATCTCCCATTAGAGAAATTAAGATTCGTAGTAATGTTGCTAACATTATTCGGGGATTTGCATTACAATTGACTGAAATTCCACCCCCTCCCCAACATCCACTAGTCTTCCTCTACATAAGAAATATACTAAGCGATGAATCACGGGAAACTGCCCCCAAAACCAAGAGTACACTGTATACACTGTATGTTAGCCGACTTGACAATAAATTATACTTAAAAAAATACTTAATTTGAAAATAAAAAGAAACATACTGTACTATCAGAGAAAGACAAATACCATATGATTTCACTCATGTGGAATTTTAGAAACAAAACAGATGAATATATGGGAAGGGGGTGGGAAGAGAAGAGAGGGAAACAACCCACAAGAGAATGTTAATGATAGAGAACAAACCAAGAGTTGATGGAGGGAAGTGAGTGGGGGATGGGCTAGATGGATGATGGGTACTAAGGAGAGTACTTGTCGGGATGAGCACTGTGCATTGTATGTGTATGTAAGTGATAAATTACTGAATTCTACTCCTGAAACCAATATTGTACACTGTATATTGGTTAACTAAAATTTAAATTAAAAAAAAAAAACAAACAAGAAATATACTGCACTGAAAGATGTGACTTCCAAACACCCATTCCTTGAAGGGGTCAACAGACCTTTGGGAAAGGTGATGTCCAAGGCAACGTCGTAAGACTCTGCGAAGACCATGATGTTTTCAATCTGAACAACACCAACAAGATTGTCTGCATCTAAAACCTGTTGGGGTAAGAGAAATTCTTGAGTAAAAGCAAGATCCACAGGATGCTTGGAGCTTGAACTATGTACCATGCAGTGGGAATGATGGAGAAGGAGGCATGGTGTAGAATATTTATAAGATGTATTTAGCTTTGGACTTCAGCGAGCATTTGGTATGATTAGTATACTCATAACATCCTCTGGGAAGTACCAGTGTAGACAATAAATATAAGAATGTGAAAAAGGACGTGTATTTTTCATCTTGTCCACTTATGGGTTTTAAATATTTGCATGATTGCCACTACATTATTGAAGTTGGGGTTGTGAGTATACACTGCAGAAAAGTGCTCTTTGGAATATTTATTTATTTATTTATTAGAGAGAGAGAGAGAGAGAACAGGGGAGAAGGGCAGAGGGACAGGGAGAGAGAGAATCTTAAGCAGGCACCATGCCCAGCACAGAGCCCCAAGACTGGTGTTTAAAACATTGACCTGGGTGGTGCAGCCAGTTAAGCGTCTGACTCTTGATCTCAGCTCAGATCATTGTATCTCATGGTTCATGAGTTCGAGCCCCATATTGGGTTGTATACTGATGGTGCAGAGCCTGTTTGAGATTCTCTCTCCTTCTCTCTGCCCCTCCCCTGCCTGTGCTCTCTCTCTCTCTCTTTCTCTCTCTCTCAAAATAAAAAATAAACTTAAAAAATGCCGACTTTCATCATCTGATATTCATACACTATAATTGTTGATTAAATGAATCTATCAGTATCTGTGTTCAGCTATCTTAAAGACTGTCATAGGTATGTGATAATAGAGATTAGAACCAGTGAGTGGACCCCAAAGTAGCAACAGGATTAACTCATGTAAATTACAGTTGGAAATATGAACTCAACCCAAGGAAGAATTAATAGTCAGACCTGTTCCAAGGAAAATCAGGCTGCTTTGAGTATTGGTAAGTTTTCTATTCCTACAAGTATTCAAAGAGAAGCTTGGATAATCCCTTGATTATCCTTGATTGTTGCGGAATTGATTCAAGCATCAAAAGTCAGTGGCATTCATTCATTCGTTAGTTCATTTTACAGATTCTACTGAGTACCTTCTCCGTAAGGCCTGTGCTAGACACTGGGGGCATGATGGGGTAGTGGAATGAATGGTGGCCATGTATTAACCCCTGGAACCCAGGAAGGTGACTTTATTTGGAAAAAGTCTTTGCAGATGTAATTGAGTTAAAGATCCTGAGGTGAGATCTTCCTGGATTATCTGGGTGGGCCCTATACCTAATGACAAATGTCCTTATAAGAGACAGAAGAAGAGGAAATGCAGATAGAAAAGGCCATGTGAAGACGGAGGCAGAGTTAGAGAGAGATGCAGCCACAAGCCCAGGAACACCTGGAGCCACCAGAAGCTGGACGAAGCAAGGAAGGATTCTTCCCCCAGAGTCTTCAGAGGGAGTATGACCCTGCAGACTCCTTGATTTCAGACTTCTGGCTTCCAGAACTGTGAGAGAATAGATGTGTGTTGTTTTAAGCCACTTAGTTTGTGGGCATTTGTTTACGTCAGCCCTTGGAAATGAATACAGATGATGAGCAAGTCAGGCAAGATCTTGCCCTGATGGAGTTCACATAAGAAAGTAGAGAAAGAAACAGGATATCTGAAAGGGGGAGATGCTCTGAAGGATAGAAGACAGGGCGAGTGATCGCACATAACAGGAGATTACCTTGATGCGGTGACTAGGGGAACCCAGTTGGAGCAGTGCTGTTTAGCGGACCTCAAGGAGCCTGGGGGTGACATTCTTGGCAGGGTTGCTGCAAGGCCAAAGGCCTGAGGCAGGAAAAAGCCAAGAGACCACATGATGGAGCCTATGAGTGAGAGCGAGGTTGGATACTGAGGCAGGCAGGGACTGAGAAGCAGGGGACCCTGAGCTCTATCCTCACTACAGCTAGAGCCAGCAGAGTGCTGCTGGAAGGAGAGGGGCCTGACCTGACTGACCCAGATGGGGAATGGGCCTCTGCCAAAGTCCAGGCGAGAGATGCTATAGACAGCCTGGGCGAGGGTGGAAGCAGCAGTGAGGGCAGAGGAGCGGGCAGGTGGGAGGTATCCTGGGAGACAGAACTAGCAAGACTTGGAGGAGGACGGGGCCGGACACAGGCTGTCATGGAAATGAGGGAATCAAAGATAGTTCCTAGGTGTCTGTTGGGAGCACCTGGGTGAAAGGTGATGTTTATGGAGACAGGGATCTAAGCAGTGACTGGGTTTGGGAGTGTGAAATCAGGAATCTCATGCTTACAAAGGGATAGTAACACCATCAGTCAGTCACTCACTCTGCATTGAATGAGTGCTCTGTTCTTGGCACCAGGAAATCAGCCACGAGTGAGACTGCCTTGATGGAGCTTACAACTGTGTGCAGAATGAGACACCGTGGGTTGATGGTTGTCAAATGGGGATCAGTTGGGAGCACGTAAGAGGGAAACCTGGCTGTGGTTGTGTGTGGGTATGTGTATGTGTGTCTATCAGGGAACCCAATATGTACACATTTGATGACCAAGTCTGAAGATATGTGAAGCCTCACCTCCAACCGGATCACCCTCTTGATGTTGACAGGCTTGGAGGGCAGGAAGTGCACCTGAAGGCTGTACTCAGCCTTGGGGGGGATGGTCCCCTGCATGGTGGACACAGTGAAGTCATCGCCCAGGTGCTCCAGGCTGGTGACCCGCCAGGCCACGGGCAGGGGTGTGACGTTGCGGAGAAGAACTACCTTGGATTCTTTTCTGCAGGGACCAAAAGAAATTTTGTCAGTTTCAAATGATTCTGATTTATTATGGCGGGTCAGAAAAAGCACTTCTGGTTATTTCAATCATTGCTTAGTTCACTAACCAGTGTTTATCAGGTAATGGGACCTGGTGTTAACAATCAAGGAATGCAGGATACATAACATAACAATATTCTCTTCTAGTAGCCCCAGAAGTAAACATTCTATTTAGAATAATATGAAGCCAGTGAATGAATATGTTAAGTTCCAGTTTTGGTCTAGTATTCTCTCTTTATGCTCCAATTTCTAGACCAAGGATTCCTAACCTTTTAGGGTAATGGACTGCTTAGAGAACCTGGAAAAAAGTGAGACCTTCTTCTGAGAAAACTGCAAATATGCACACACTTTGGCAATTGATATTGGGAATGGGGGTGCTTCCTGAACCCCACTGAAGTCAAGTTAATTTGTGAACTGAATAGCATTATTAACCATTTTGGCTTGCACAGGACTAGAAGTTTCCCAGGATGCAGACTTTCAGTGCTAAAACTAGGAAAGTCCTGAGAAAATCGGGATGAGTTGGTTGCCCTAGAACTAAATGTTCCTTAAATTCCATTGCAGTCCTCGTATCATCCAGAATTCTGACCTGTGCAGCAAGAGCCGATCAAAATGCAATTGCCTGGGTTCCAGCTCTAGTTCTGGGCGGACCCCTTGGCAGCTTAATTTGAAGACCGCTGGCTCTGGGTTCTCCTTGATGCAGCAGACAATGCAGTCGTCAAAGACACCAACTGCAGTAGGGTAGGCCCATATGTTCAGCATCTAAAGGAAGAGTCAAAACAAAATACATTTATGCCGAGAACACCAAGGTGTCAAATTTCCCAAGAAAGACTTGCCCTGGTGGACTTGTTTCCAGGTGACTGTACCTGCTTCTCATTGGGTTTCAGAATCATGTTGATGGGCTCCAGGAAGTAGGTGTTTGCTTTGACATCATTCTGAAAGCAGAAGAACACCTCTGCAACCATTGGCGAATTGTTCAGGATTGTCAATGTTTCCATGTTGCCTGGGAACAAGGATGATTTGTACCTGTAAATGAACAAGAATTAGGGATGTGGCGGGGGGCAGGGGGCGCCTGGGTGGCTAAGTCGGTTAAGTGTCCGACCCATGATTTTGGCTCAGGTCACCATCTCACAGTTCATGAGTTCAAGCTCATGCATGCTGAAAGCACAGATCCTGCTTATGATTCTGTCTCCCCCTCTCTCTGCCGCTCCCCTACTTGCTTTCTCTCTCTCTCTCTCTCTCAAAATAAATAAACATTAAAAAAAAAGAATTAGGGATGTGGATGTGAGCACTGACTGAGAGTTCAGGTGGAAAAGGAGATTGTGGGGTGTACAAAGGGTAGTATGGTTCACTGAGGCAGTAGCGTGGCAGCTAAGAACACAAGCTGTGCACTTGTGGAGACTCGTGGCTATGACCTGACCCCTCTCCCTGCAAGCCTTGGTCTCCTCATCTCTAAGAGGGGAAGATAATATTTGTTAGGATTTCTATGACTATTAAATGCAGTGGCAGCTATCACGGCAAAGAATTGTAACAGAACCAGGCAGCTCTATCCTTCCCAGGGCTTATCTTCCCAGGAGGCATGAACCTTTGAGTAACTTATTATTTCACATCTGTCTTAGAGATGACCTCCTTTACCTCCTTCTCCTAGACCTGTACAAGATGTTACTGTTGTGACGTGCATTCATTTGGTGTGGTTCGTATAAGGCTGTTTCTGTTCCTTCGTGACTCTCCACAGAGTTGAGAACTGTTGGCATTAAAAGCTGCTCAATTAATGGCACTGAACAGAAAAGGAATCACAGAAGGTACAAGGCATGCCAATGAAGATGGTCATCATCAGAGGTCAGAGCACAGGTCAGGAAAACAGAGTCACCATACTCTTCACTGCTTCCCAGAAACAGTCTGAAAAGCTTTTTGGATAGACAGTGATAAAGGAAGGAAGGAGAGCAAATGGCAGAGACCAAGTCAGGGTCATAGAGACAGAATTTTCTCAGTGTCAACACCAAAGCGGGGATGACCTTCATATCTAACTGGTCACCGCCACCATCCAGCACTGTGCTAAGTCTCATGTGTATTATCCAGTTCAATTTCACAAATCTGTGGGTGGGTGCTATTATTTTCCCATTTTGCAGATGAGAACATTGAGGCTCAGCAAGATTTAAGAAAATAAATAAATAATAACAGATTGTACTGGGCCTTGTTTCTGGGCCACTGTAATCCTCTCCTTCTGGACCAGCGCTGTCTGGCCCCAAATTCTGGTTGGTTCCACCGCTGTCAGAACACATGCCTCTCTGAATGGCCATAATTTCCCTGACTTCTGACCTTGGCTGCTTTGTACATCATGTCCATCAACCTGACCCCCCTCCATCTCTCTCTGAAACCCTTCTATTGGGCCTTGAAGATCCACTCCGTTGTCAGCCAACCCTCCTCATCTGGGCTTTCTGGTCCAGCCTCTTAGGAAATAAACTCCGGGTATTAAGGGACTGGAGAACAAAGAGGGCTCGTTAGTTGCACCAAGTCAGTGAGAACACAAACATTCTCTACTTATCACAGTCAATGCTAGACGGAATTAAGACGTGGCTAGAACTGGGTCCACTTTTGGTCTTAACCTCCCTGCCTACACAATGGGAAGTTTGTATGTGACCGAACAAACTGGTCTCACTGGAAATGTATGGCCATCACCCTCACCTGGGGCACCCAATTTTGCCTGACAACTTTAATCTGTTTCTCGTATTCTACCTCCCCAGCTTTCCACAAAGACTCTTTAATCTGCTATACATTTTCTCAACAGTTTTATCTTCCCTCCACTTCCCTCCCTGTTAGGGATGACCTTGAAAATGTGTCACGGAGAAAATAGATGGTTGCATGGGAACCTTCTCACTGTTTCGACCAAATCTGCACCTGAAGCCATCTGCCTTCCTCTCTCCTAGTAGGAGGTGGTGGCCCCTCTTCCTGGCAAGAACAGCATCTCTCTGTATCCCATTGTGTAGTCTCAGGGAGCTGTACCACTGATGGCCCTTACTTCCTCTCAAAACTCTGACCTCTTCCTCCCTGTGTCCTCTTGGCATCCCGACATCATGAGAACAACAGTGTGTGAGCAGTGTTCCCTGGACTCCATGTCTCCCTCTCATCCTTGACTGCCTCTCTTTCTTCACAGTCAAGCTTTCCAAAGAACTATCTTCACACTCCATCTCCTTCCTTTTACCAGCCACTGACTCCTCAACTCACTTTGCTTGGGTTTCATCCTCAGAAATCCCTAAAAGGACCCTTGCTAAGGCCCCTATGGTCTCCATGTTGTTGAGTCCCACGGATGTCCTTTGAGAACAAAAACCACAGAGCTTATTCCTTGCTTTCTGTGGCTACTAGCTATACTTCCTAAGCATCTCAAACAACATATCGCAAAGTGAACTCTTGATCCTACCCTTTCTCCAACAAAACTGGTCCTCCTCCGGGATTTTCCATCTGGGAAGATGGTGTCCGCATTCATCTGGGTGCTTAGTAGGAACTCGGGGCACAAGAACCCAGTTCTCCTGATTTGTGGCTCAGGGCTAACTGGGGCAGCCTCATAACAACTACATCCACATGGCAATCCTGCTTTGCACTATTATTCATGAGTGCAACTTGGAGTCTGAAATCTGTTTTGAAATAACGGAACACTTACTTATCTCTTGATTTTCCACAAAGCAGTGGCCCGAAGCAAAACTTCTCCATGTTCATAATATACTTCTTAAAGATGACCTCATTTGTCTTTATGTCTGTCTTCTGCTCAGGAAATACCACTCTGAACACAGAGGAAGAAGAGAGGAAGAGAGGCTTTCTGAGTGGAAGTTCGATGCCTCCACTTGATGTTTACATGAACCCGATATTCCCTGTTCAGCAAAGGGTTCAGGTGTCTGGAGACAGAATGATTCTTAATTTGAGGACCTGAGTTGAGCCTTTGTTCCTGTTCCCTCCCTCCCACCACCCCTGGGATGAGAGAATGGTTTGAACTTGAGAAAAAAGATTCCCAGTGGAGTCTTCAATAATGAGGGGCTGATGATAGAGCTGAGCTAGATTTCCTGTTCTAGGGTGCCCGGCTACAAAAACAACCCCTATGGAAAACTAGTTCTGGACATTAGCTAGCTTCTGAGTTCCTTGTCCAGTGTGGCCTCCTGGTGAGAATTGCAAAAAACGTCTTTCTGGTGGACAAGCTATAAAAGGCCTCTTCCCCTAGAGGGGTTGTGTCACTAGCTTGCTCAGCCAGGTGACTTTATGTTGTGCATAAGGGGCGCAGTGGTGTTTGGTAGCTCAGAATAAAAGTCCGCTTGTGGACTTTCACACATTTAGTGATATTACAGGAGAAAAAGTCCGATGGTACATACCGAATCTGCTTAAATTAGCTCAGTAGTTAAATAAGCCAACTAACTCACCAGAGGAGGACATTTTGCCGGCCTGACATCTACTGACGTGCTCCATAGCTCAGTTTCATGGCATATGACATTCCTGCGGCTTTGTAAGTGTCTAAAACACTGATGCCCAGTACAGCTGGCAAACCCCGGGCCCACATTGGTAGGGAGAGCTACCTTGCTCAAAGTGCCATGTGGGAAAATGAAAGTGTTTCTGTCAACTCTCTCTTTCAAAGTACGACGGACTTACTTTGGGTCTTGGCAGATGTACGGGTAACTGCACACGCCTCGGCAGTAAAGCTGGTACTGGCGGTGAGTCCCAAGGATCTCAAAGTTAAATGTCTGGTCGAAGTTCCCAAGGTCGTCAGAAGAGAAGTGTATTCGTAAGGTCACCTCACCGTTGGCTGGCACGATCCACCGGAAGTGGTTCAGCCTGCCAACGACCATGGGGCTTTTAAAGAGAGAAGGCTTCCTCTGGGGCAGGAGCAGGCAGGACAGCTGCCTGGGAGGTGTCCCCACCTGCCAGGGTTGGGCACAATCACGCAGAGGGTCCCGCGGGCAGGACGGCCCTTCTCCCCTTGGGCGCTGTGTCAGCCACACCCTCTATTTGGGCTTCAAAACTACCCCCACCCCCGGGTGGTCCAGAGGCCCACCTGGTAAACTTCTCCTGAGACAACTGCCCAGAGAAGCTGTTCTGCTCCGTGTCTGACAGGGGGGCAATGGCTCCAGACACTGCCCCAGAAAAGACCTTCCTGCTGAAGGCCATGCGACGTTTGTCCTTCTGAGTGTCTCGGACCTGATCTGCCTTTTCTTTCAGTTTCTGTCTGCTCCCCTTGGAGGAGGTGGTCTGCTCCTCCTGCGCCTTGATTAAGAACAAGCACGAGGTCTTAAATACTCATCTGCATACACATGAACAGAGACAACTACAACATGCCTGCTGTCTGGGATGGCCGCGCTGTAGGTCCAGGATGCTGGTGGCTGCCTAGAGCAGGGGAGGGCCCAGCCAACTATCCTAGCAGAGAAGAGGAGTAGGCTGGAGAGGAGTCCAGAGCTTTTCCTGGCATCCCATTCCCCGAGGAGGAGGCCAAAGCCTAGAGAAAGCTTGAAGCTGCAGGGGATATGCTCCCATATGCATTTTGTTGTGTTTTCTTAGTACCTTTCACTCTACACCCCTCATCTCCTCCCAATCACATTGATTTTGGGACAGACCAGATCCGTGTTCTGATAGAATATTCCAAACTCTGAAATTTTCTGACTATTCTTAGAGGGTCATTTCACTTACTCCTTTATTCCCTGTATTTTTTGTAAGACAAAAATTAGGCTTCAAAGCTTGATTTGATTCATAGAGGATGTGGTATATATCACACTCCATCACAATGAGGGACAAAATGCCATGTCGACCCATGATTACAGACGCAGTGTGTTCACGTGGCTGGAGTGGTGCCCGCCAGATGTGGCCACGGTAAAGTGGGCTTTTCCTTTTGCAGCTGGCTGGTCACCTGTGGGATGATGCTCTGGGCTCGCGGTGCGCATCTCGTTCCCCAACAAAGTACTGCTTTTTGTTTTGTATAAGTTGGTGCTCCTCAATTAATACTTTTCTGGGGATAACAGAATAGTGTTTTTCTTTCTTTTTTAAAAAAAGTTTATTTTTGAGAGAGAGAAAGAGAGCATGTGTGCAAGAGCTGGGGAGGAGCCGAGGGAGGCGGGGAACGGAGGGTCAGAAGTAGGCTCTGCATTGACAGCAGAGAGCTCAATGCGGGCCTCAAACTCATGATCCGTGAGATCATGACCTGAGCCGAAGTTGGACGCTTAACCGACGGAGCTCCCTAGGTGCCCTGTGTTTTTCTAATTCTACTCTTCTTTTTATAGTTTTAGTTGCCATTCTTCCAGAATGAAGAACTTTCTTCTGCTAATTGGGGATGAACTAGAGTTCCTCCTAAAATGGTAAGTTAAAGAATGCTTAATCTTTTTCTGTTTGTGGCTCATTTTAAGGAAAGAGTTTGGTGTCATAGTCACCTCTGATGTTGGCAATTTTTTAATCTTTTTTATTTGGATTCTGTTCTAGAAAAGCCTGCCTATGCATGCTGCTGATCTCAGATGATGATTTCTTTTTTTTTCTAAATGTTTATTTTTGAGAGAAAGAGAAAGAGAGAGAGAGAGAGAGAGAGAGGAGGGGGCAGAGAGACAGGGACAGAGGATCCAAAGCTGGCTCCTCACCGACAGCAGCAAGCCAGATATGGGGCTTGAACTCACGAACTGTGAGATTATGACCTGAAGTCGGATGCTCAACTGACTGAGCCATCCAGGTGTCCCTCAGATGACAGTTTCTTACTTGTAAATAGCAGTTTGAGGCAGTCTCTTCACCTAACTGAGCCTTAGGCAGAGCCTATAAGTGATTTTATTTATTTATTAAAATGTTATTTACTTATTTTTTTTTTTTTTTTTGAGAGAGAGACAGAGCATGAGCTGGGAAGGGGCAGAGAGAGAGGGAGACACAGAATCTGAAGCAGGCTCCAGGCTCTGAGCTGTCAGCACAGAGCCTGATGTGGGGCTTAATCTCATGAACCGTGAGATCATGACCTGGGTGGAAGTCGGATGCTCAACTGACTGAGCACCCCCCACCCCGCCAGGCACCCCCAGGTGATTTTATTATTCTTGCTGGGGTGTATGTTTTGTAGGAGGCTGTGTGGAGAGATTCAAATTTGGGGCCACCACACTCCTCTGGGAATAAAAAGCCCATCTATAGTTCTTAATTATATATACCTTCTGCATATTATTGGTCAAATCTATTTTTCCTTTGTGATTTATTCTATTAATTACATGTCTATTTTCTTTTACTTTTATATGATTTCATTTGGATTGCTTATATTTTGAATTTTTTAAAGGCTCATTGATTTATTTTGAGAGACAGAGAGAGAGAGTAGGGGAGGGGCAGAGAGAGAGAAAGAAAGAGAGAGAATCCCAAGCAGGCTCCATGCTGTCAGCATGAAGCTCGATGCTAGGTTCAAACTCACAGTGAGATAATGACCTGAGCTGAAATCAAGGGTCGGATGCTCAACCAAATGAGCTGAGGTGCCCTCAGATTGCTTATATTTTTAACCCAGCTGGAATTAATTTTACCACCTTGTGTCAATAAAGAGATAAAAAGTGAGTTTACCAAAATATCTAATCTTCCCTTGATAAATTCTTTGGTAATCTGTCCTTTTTCTAGTGCTGTGTCTTCCCTTAATTCGTGTCTGTTGATTCTTGTATTCTCACGCCGTGTGTGAACTACCTTAGCTTCCCAATACATTCTAATATCTTTTTTCTAAAAGAGCTGGTCTTGCTTAATTGTTTCTCACACATAAGCTTCAGAGCAATTCAACAAGTTCCCTAGACCATCCCACGAGGGCTGGAAAGGGTGGAAGATGAGAATGAGCCATTTTGAGAGAGGCTCATGCGGGGTCCCCAGGCAGGATCCCTGATGAGTCAAAGGCAAACACATCAGCGAGCATGACAGCCAACGCTGTACTCAATTTTTGACCATGTGGAAAGTGGCCTCTGTCTGCCCATCTGAATTCCCGCCAAGGTCAGGAGGGCAAGCAGCTGGCTTGCTCCTTACCTTTGCAGAGCTCACAGTGCTTGAAAGCTCTGGTTCTGCTTCCCCTTCTCTTTTCTCCTCCTGGAGGGAGAGCTCTTCAGGTGGTGGGATCACAAACACAAAATGCTTCAGGATTTCTGTTGTGGCTGGAGGCAGCCGCTTCAGGGGGTGGGAGATGATTGAGAATAAGGCCGGAGGTGGGATGGGTGGGCCAGAGGAACCCAGACCCAAGATGTCCAGGATCTAAAGGGAAAGCCCATGGTTAATTTCCTATGCACAGGGTACCCCAGCTCCTCCCCGAGCGAGCACAGGGTGGTTCAGACCCTCCTGTCTTTTCCTCACCATTCTTGGGAGATGCCCCTGCTATGCGCATGTGTCAGGGGAGGGGTGTGAAAGACCTATGGCACAGCCCTGTAGGTTTTTCTAGATCCCCAAACCCCTAGACCAGGCTGGGGCACTTGTTGTGGCTGCACGCTCCCTGTACCTCTCTCATCATGGCCCTTGTCACCCTACCGTGTCTGTCTCTGCAGCTGGATGTTACATAAACTCCACTGGGACAAGAACCAGGACACTATAGCACAGGGCCCAGCACATAGTAGGCACTCAAAACTATGTTTTAGAGACTAGCTCTTAAGGCTCTGATGTCTATAGTACAGAGTTTTTCCATCTGTTTTCAGATCCCGTGTCAATTGTTCTTTCACCTTTAAATGTTCTTTCCTTCTAATGCTGAAAGATAGGGTCAGAGCAGGTCAAATATGGCAAAGAAAAAAAAAAGCCAAGGTTCTGGGAATGGGGTAAAGGATGGGAAGGAAGAGAGAAGTCAAAAAGAAACCAAAGAGAACATTCATTCCTACAGCATTCTCCCCTTCTGCTCTCATATATACTGAAGGAGCATCTTCCAGAGCAGATGCCTTTAAAATTTAGCAGCAACTTCCTTCTCAGCATGGAGCCCCTCAGAATAAGCATGCTATCTCTAGATTTGTCATCATCACAATGGTGTTACAGCCCACCAGAGCACCCGTTCTGTGGACCAAATGGGCTATTAGGCCAAGCAGGCAACAGTCTTCATGGAATCCTGGGTTTCTAACTTGCAGGGCAGGTGGCTAAAGACCTAATGCTTAGCTAGCGTTAACTCCCAGGGTTTGAATGTCTGCGAGGGAAAGGAATGAACAGTTTGTACCAACTGTTGAATTAATAGAGCCAGGGTTAAAGAACTTTATAACCAACAGTCTAACCTGTGGCTTGGAGTGTGGAGAGAAAACAAAAAGGCAAGCAGATCATCTTGGCTATAGTACTGGAGCACAAAGCAAGATGAGAAGATGTCCTTTTCTCCAAAAACACAATTCTAGGGGAAAAATGGCCATGATGCCTTATCTAAGGCTGAGTGGAGGCGGAACTGTAAAACGAGTGGTGTTGTGTCCTCCAACGGTCTTCTGCCCTTTGGCCTGCCTGGCCTGCTGCTGTGGGGTCAAACCACACCCTAATGTGCCCCCTTGCGGAATTACCCGTGTCCTCCCATTAGCCCTTACCTGCCATACTTTCCTCCCAGGCTCTGTTCTCTCCTTGTTAAGGTTGTGTCTAATTTCTTATAGACGAAACCAGAGATCAGCAAACTGTGTCCCCCTGGTCAAGTCTGGCCTGCTACCTGCTTTTGTAAATGAAGTTGTATTGGAACAAAATCATTGATTTATATGTTGGTGGTGGTTGTGACAGAGACTAGATGACCCGCAGCCTAAATTATTTGCTTTCTGGTGCTTTACAGAAGTTCTTCCTCAGACAAAAGCCTATAGTAACTGTCTCCTTCAAACCATTACCCAAGAGGCTTCTGGATATGCAATATTTTCTAGGGCCAAAAGGCTATCTGATAAACAGTATGATTTCTGTCACTATAAGAACTTGTGGGAACAAGATTTTAAAGTAGTTGAGCCTCTTGCTTCACCCTACAGCGTACCTACCTTGCCAGCCTGTAACACCAGTATTATCGATATTAAAAATCAACCCTATAGACAGTTTTTTATGAGGTCAGATAGAGTAATTTAGATCTGTGGAGCTTTCTATGGATTTTCACCTAGAAATAGGTCCTTTTAGCCATTGTTGTTTTATATCCAAGGGATTAATCAGAGATTAATGGAATTAAGGGGATACAGAAAGAAACACCTTAATGGTAATTAGTACAATACCTGCTACCCCATTCATTACATCTGCATCCTGGAAAAGAGTCTGTACCTGATCCCCTTTGGGAAGCCTGTCATTGTCCAGGGCCTGCTTCCAGTTCAAGCCTTCCATGTCAGGTGTCTGGATGTTTATTAATGGCACGCCTAGATCCTTCTTCCCCTCGTGGTCCTCCTCCCCATCAGCCTCTCCTCCGTCGCTCCGCTCCTCCAGAGCCCGGAGCTTCTCCAGACGCTCCCTCTCAGCCTTCTCCCGCTCCTGGCGCTCCTTCTCGGCTCTCTCCTTCTCTGCACGCTCCCTCTCCCGGTCCTTGCGGCCTCGGCGCCCACCCGAAGGAACCTGGCGCTGGTCATCAGCCTCGTGGGGTATGTCGTCGGTGCCCATGTGTTGCAGCAGAATGCCTTGCTTCCGGTCCCAGTACATGAGGATGTTCTGAACATCCTTGAGAGTCAGCTCATAGGTCTTAAACTTGTGGGCCAGGTGCTTGTCAGCATCCTTCCGGAGGTCCCCCTCACTGTCCTCTGGCTCCTGGACAAGGGGAGACCCAACCATGTGAGGGTCTGCCAGTTGGTTCCTTCTCTTCTTTGTCAGTTCCTCCTTCTCCGTTAACTGCTCCCTGATGGATACTTTCCTTTCTACTGAATCCATCTTGACATCTAGTTTGGAAAAAGTAAGCATCTAGGAGGCAAAACACATAAAACATGCTTAAAACATTTCTTTACTGGAGAACAACGGCATAAATGAGAGCAAGAGGATATTGTGTTTTGAAAGAAGGCCTCACAGAGCCCCAGGTGCCTCTTATAGACCCAGGGGCTATGCCTCTGTCTGTGTCATCTTGGGGGGTCCTTGTTAAAATATCCTCTCCACGGTCCTTCGTGGGGAACAAACAGGAGTTTAAGAATTTGGCTGTGTCCTGGCTTTTAAAAAATACTATTTATTTAATTAACCTGGCCTAGAGAAACCAACTTCATCCTTTTTCTCCTGCCCTTTTAAACTTGCTTTGTGGGCTCTGATTTTCCTCCCCTCTGGATGGAATCCTTGGGGAGGCCCCAGAGGTTTTTGTTCATTCTTTGATGACATGAAGTCTAGCCGAATGTTCACTGACTGCAGAGCAGCCCAGAACCCCCTTTCCCGCTGAAAGTGCGCCTCCTCCATAAAGCTGGGCTCTGAGGCAGGCTCGCTGGGTTGGCTTCCCCCTTGCCTCAGCGCCTCACCGTACCACTCCTCTGTCTCATCTCCAACGCAGCTAGGAAGTCAGTGCTGGGTAGAGCTGTCCCCTGGAGGGGTCACTCACCTAGTTGAGTATGGAGGGGAGGGGCTTGGCTACTACTGTGTCTTTCTCCACTGTCAGTAGAGTCACTGCCAAGACACTGAAAGTTCTGTCCGGACAACAGATATCAGGCAGAGGACTCTGTGTGGAAGGAGCGGCCAGAGAGGGGCAGGGAGGGCTTGCCCTTGGAAGGTTGCAGGAGCCCAGCACAGAGCAGCTGGAGGCCAGGTACAGTGGAGAGTCCAGGCCTTCTTGCTTCTTGTGCTTGGTTCTGCTCCCAAGCCTGGGCCGTTTCTGCACGCTCAGACCCTGCTCCTTCCTGAGCTCTACCTGATTGTGGCCGCTGAAGCCTAATTCCTCTGCCCTTGTGTCTGCTCAGATGTGGTCACTGTGCCTTGCTCATCTACTGGGACCAGTCTGCATCTTGTCTGGGAGTCTGGCTTGTCTGGCTTTAGCTTCACCCTCAGAGCATCCAGTGCTGAAATAGTCACTGTGCCCACCAGCTGGCTAGCTACCCTCCCGGGCTGTGAGCAACACTCTTGGTGCTGTGTTGGCTGTTCTGCCTTCCTGGGTCGTGGCCCCAGAGATGTGACTGCTAAGCTTGGCAGGCTGGTAAACTATCACTAGTTGTCTGCAAGGACAAGCTTATGTTGCAGTGCCTTCCTTGACCATTGTCAAGATAAGCTATTGGTTAAACACCGGGGCTCTACTGACTTTGTGGCTTACTGAGGCAAACTGTGAATACCAGCCCATTCAGCACCATGCAGGGGACTTACGGGGAGGGCGGGGTACAGTGGAAAGTGCAATGACTGTGGTCAGACGTAACTGGGGGAGGTCCGGTACCCACGACTTTGTCTCTTTCAACCCCAGGCAGGGTTCATGGCTCTGAACCTCACAGGGTGGGAGGGAGGCCAAAATGACAGAATTACATAAAGGCCAGCCAGGGATCCTGGCACACAATCAGCCCGTGACAAATGTTGGCCCCTTCCCTCCTACCTTCTGCTCCACTGCAAAATCCAAACAGTATCAGGTCAATTTTGTGGAAGGGAAACGTACTGGATTGATGGGCCAGTTACAATGTATGCTCTCTCTGTTCTGCTTCTTGCTAAGGAGCAAGAGAGGGTTGCTACCTGCCGGTTTGCTGTTTGAGATTTCTTTGTGGGAGGTTCCTCCTTTACTGGTCCTTGCTTTGGCCTTTTGACCTTCCGTTTTAGCTCATCTTCTTCCTTTTGCCGCTCAAGCTCCTGCTGTAACTTCTTTTCATGCATCTCCCTTGCCAGCCTCTCCAGCTCCCTTCATCAAACCAAGCAGAGACAACAGAGTTTAGAGCCTCTCCTGTCCACTCTCCCTGACTGGGAGTGTCCAGTGGAGGGACATGGGCAGAGCTTTCTTGGGCATAAGAAGAATGAAATGCAGGTAAAGAAATGTGGGTAAATAATGTGGGTAAATAGGAAGGAAGGAAGGAAGGAAGGAAGGAAGGAAGGAAGACAGGGAGGGAGGGAAGAAGGGAAGAAAGGAAAGAAAGAAAGTAGGGTCTCTGAAAAGTCATTCAGCAAAAGTGATCACCTCAAACTCAACTAAGAGGAACTCTCAATATGCATATCAATCTTCTTTCATAGGAGAGCAAGGCAAGGGCTGAAAATAGCTTGATGTTAGCAGTTTTCAAAAAGTAAGTTGCAAAGATTGTTCTGATATCAGTTCAGATGTGGCTCAGCTTCCTATACTTGTTACATCTAATGTTCAGACAACATTAGAACAGAAACAGTGTTTTATTTATTTATTTTTTAACGTTTATTCACCTTTGAGAGACAGAGTGTGAGTGGGGGAGGGGCAGAGAGAGAGGGAGATACGGGATCCGAAGCAGGCTCTAGGCTCTGAGCTGTCAGCACAGAGCCTGAAGCAGGGATTGAACTCATGAGCCATGAGATTATGGCTCGAGTCGAAGTCTGAAGCTTAACTGACTGAGCCACTCAGGTGTCTCAAGAAATGGTGTTTTAAATAGCAGTCCCTAATGGCTAGCTTGGAGCCATGGTGGTGGATCTGAAAGCCACATTCCTTTCTTTTCTCTATCCCTTCCTGCTATGGATTCAGCTGGGCCTGCCCTGTTGCCAGTGGCAGAAGGGGCACCAAGGCTGGGACACCAAATATAAACAAGAGTGGAGGGGACAGCATTTCTGAAAGTACAAAACCCATCTGTTTTCATTTCTAGGAATCCCTGGTTGCTCCTGGTTGCTGTGATTCTCTATCATCCACTGTAGCCAACTCATCATTACTAGGTGTGTGTGTGTGTGTGTGTGTGTGTGTGTGTGTGTGTGTCTCACACAAACAAGTCATTGCTGAGCTTTGAGGATCAGATTTATATTTTCCAAGTCCACTATGAAATAAATTCCTGAAAGCAATGACCTGGATGAGAAAGAAAGGAGATTCCTTTGGAATCCCAAAGCTAGTATTTTTATACCTCTGGAGGACTGGGTTTGTTTGTTTGTTTGTTTGTTTATTTAAATGTTTATTTTTGAGAGAGAGAGAGAGAGCGCGTGCGAGAAAGGGGGGGAGGGGCAGAGAGAGAGGGGGAGAGAGGATCCGAAGCTGGCTTTGTGCTGACAGCACAGAACCTGATGCAGGGCTCAAACTCATGAACTGTGAGATCATGACCTGGGCTGAAGTCAGATGTTTAACTGAGACCCAGCCACCAGGCAGCGCCCCCTGGGCATTTTTACAAGGGACCATGCAGATGAAGAAATGAGGGCATACTATGGGGGCAGAGAGGGCAAAAAAGCTCTTTTGGGGTCAGTTGGAGGAGTCTGGAGATGGAAGGAGACTATGTCCCCCTACAGTAGGGCAAGTATCTTGGCTTTGCCAATGTGTGGAATTCTATGGAGGGTAAGCAATATACCCTCCTCTCCCAGCATGTTTGAAGGTCTGAGGGCAGAAAGGACATATATCCTACTGCTATCTGAGATAGCTTGAGTCTCCTGGGGCTCATGTGGTGTGGAGGGGATTCAGTCTTTCCTGTGTGGTTCCCAGTGATGGGCACAGAAAGTGGCTGAGACACTGCCCAGGGTCTCTGGTGAACCGTCCAGGCTGAGGATCAAGTGGGAGAGGCAGTCAGAACTCAGGGCACAGATAACACCACAAAAGGCCAAGATGATGGCTGGGGAAGGAGAAATGACTGAGTTCTGGGGAGCGACCATTAAGCTCATGTCAAGAGAGTGGCCCCTCAGTCACCAGCTGTGGACACCTGAGCACAGAGGCTGATGAGCCACACCTAGGGGGCAGTTGTCAGGAGAAGCTTGTGGGAGCTCTTGGAGAATAGAGGGACCAGAAGTCCCCTGCCATTATATCATACAACCTTCCCTCTAGTGTCAGATGTCCTCCAGAGAGAAGGACGGGGAGGACAATGAAAGAAACCCTGAAAGGCTGCAGCCACCAGTCCCCTTGATGGTCAAGGTGTTTTCCTGCTCTTAGCAGGTCATCTTCCTGTCTCCCTTGGCCACACTGCTCCCCCGGAAGGTGATCCTCCTGTGTCTCCCTTGGTCACGCTGCTCCCCAGAAGGTGACCCTCCTGTGTCTCCCTTGGTCACGCTGCTCCCCCGGAAGGTGATCCCAGTCTCCAGGATGGGCTATGTGTTACTCCCGGGGGGAACCACTTCCAGCCTGACTACCCCTTGATTCTGACCTCTTCTTCCTTTCCCGGAGGGCCTGCCGAACCTCTCGATTGAACATGATTTTCTCCTCCTCTGTCATGGCATCATATTCTTCCTCATCCATATTTTGGAGACGCTCCTTCTCTTTCTGAAGTGCCTCCCTGCGTTTGCTCTCTGTGGAGGGAACAGGGAGAGGAAAGTGAGGGAAAGTGACTCACTCACCAGCCTTGGCTGCAGGGCCCTCAGTGGCTCAGCTCCCAGCCCACACTTGCTATGGAGGGTCTATGACAGGGCAAGGGTGGCTCTGGTGCTGCGGGGACATTCTTGATCTCTGGCGGGCCTTCTTTCACTCACACAGTTCCAAAACTGGTCTCCATCTGTGCTAGACTGAATAGTAGTTCCAAAGATGTCCATGTTCTAATCCCCAGAACTGTGAATACGCTACCTGGTGTGGGGGAAAGGATTTTGCAGATGTGATTAAGTTAAGGACTTTGCACTGGGAGACTGTCCCGGATTATCCGAGTGGGCCCAGTATAATCACAAAGGTCCTTATAAGAGGGGTGCAGGAGGGTCAGGGTCAGAGAAGGAGATGTGGCAATGGAAGCAGAGGTCAGAATGCTGTGAAGTAGGGACCATGAGCTGAGAAATGCAAGTGGCCTCTAGAAGCTTGAGAAGGTAAGGAAATGGATTCTCTCCCTGGAGCCTTCAACGAAACAGAGCCCTGTGGACACCCCGCTTTAAGGACTTCTGACTTCCAGAAATGTAAGACAGCAAGTCTGTGTTGTTTGGAGGCATCCAGTCTGTAATTTGCTACCGCAGTGATAGGGAAGTAATATAGCACCCACGGACTTCATACACTACAAACATATGCCGCCAGAGTGCTCAGGGTGACAGAACCATTTGCAGACCAAGGGAAACCATTTTCAATACCCTACAGATTCCAGGTCCAGAAGCATGGTCATGCCCCGCACAAAGGCTGTCAGATTCTTTTCTACAACTTCCACTTGTTGTAGGCCTGTGCTTTGGACTCGGAGATGTATATTTGAAGATCCTTCTCTGACACTTACCAAGGGCTAGGAACAGATAAGAATCAGGTTTCTTCCTCCATAGGCTGCCATGGGGATCATATAGGCAACCCTCTAAAGCATCTAGGCCCGTGCCTGGCAAATTCATAAATGTTCAATAAAAATTAGATTTGAATATAATAATATTGTTACTGGATGCTGCCTTGGGACTTTTTTCAAATGCAGAAGATTTCAGGGAGAGGAGCCCATAATGCAATGGTGAAAAACCTCAATCCACAAGTAAATGAAAAAATGAAAAGAGATACTTTATTTCAAGTTGATGGTAACGGGGACATAAGCTTTGTGGAAAAGCAGGAAGTCGGAGGCTGGAACACTGCCAGGGATTTTCTTCCTAATTTTTCTCTGGATGAGAATGTAAGGAAGCAGTCTTTAAGTTCTGTTTAAGAACTAAGAGAGCTCAAGTTTGTAATTATTTCCTTAATGAAAAAGCACTATGATTTGCTTGGATTTTTCCAGAAGAGAGGTAAGGCCAAGTAAGGAAGGGCAGTGATGTCACCGAGCTGAGGCCAGAGCAGGAGACTGCCTCCCAAGGAAAGTGTCACCTCCTCCCTTGGGGACCAAAATTTGCTAGGTCTGCTTATGACTAAATTGGGAACTCAAGCTAACATTACTCTGAATGTGTGTGTGTGTGTGTGTGTGTGTTTAATTTTCAATCACTGAAATTTTTTTCACGCTACTGTTGTAATGACAGGAAAAAGCAAGGTTTCAGAGTTATAAAGACCTTACTAATTTGCTGTGTGATCTTACACTGTTGATGTCTCTGAGCCTCCTTTTCCTTGTCTGTAAAAGGGGGACAATGATCCCCAGAGGGTTACTGTAAGGATTAAATAACCCACAGTGCCATTTAGAGACATTTCAAGTGTACAGAATGTTGGCTGCAGTGCATGGGAGACAGGAGGCTAAGATGTAGAAGCTGTTTTGTCAAGTTTATGAGCACTTCCAGTGTTTGCAGGAAATGTACAGTCCCCTTAAACAAAACCAGCAAGCTAATCAGTCACCTGAGTCAGGATGGGACTTGTGATGTGTCCCCCATGGGTTGGTTGTGATTACAGGGAAGATGAGAAGGGATGCAGTGTGATATTAGGGGGAAGGGAAACATGTCTGTTACAAGAAGAGCTGGCTGGGTCCATTCCCTGTCCTGTAGTCTCCCGACAGGTCAGCCGCACCTCAGTTCCCTCAGGTGCAAAGTAGAAATAAGAACTTCTGGTCACCTTACAGGGCGGAGGTGAGAACCGATGACATGGCAGATGTAATAGGTTCATCTGCACAATGGCTCAACGTGGTGGAGAAGCATTTCAAAAAGTGTAAGGCTCTGTTGGAAGGGCTGTTAGGGCTTGGGAAGGGCAGCCCAGAAGAGTACGGGGCTTTACCTTCTTGCTCCTTTTTGGCTTTCTCTTGGGCCTTCATGACTGTGTAATCCTGGGCCATGTTGATTACGTAGATGTGCTCCCGGTTGCCGATGGCCTTCAGCAGGCAGAGGAGAGCCACAGCCGCGTTCCGAGCGAAGAGGGTCTCAACGCTATCAAACACCACTCCGCGGAAGCAGTCACTCAGCTGAAACCAGAGTGAGAAAAGACAGTAACTAAGGCCACAGTTACCGGGTTCTCTATGGAGAAAGTTGCTTGTTCTTTCGTGGGTGGTTTTACTGGGGGCTGCATTGGTCTCTGCTGACCTACTGGGCCCCCATGTAAATGCCGTTAAACCACCCTTCCACCTGCTACATTCAACATGCTGTTATAAAATATGAGAGAAAAATACAAATATTTTATCA
Source organism: Panthera leo (assembly GCF_018350215.1). Classification (NCBI taxonomy): domain Eukaryota; kingdom Metazoa; phylum Chordata; class Mammalia; order Carnivora; family Felidae; genus Panthera; species Panthera leo. The sequence goes on along the minus strand of NC_056693.1, from coordinate 48,074,557 downwards.
GTCATGCAAGAGCTTTATCATACGTATTTATAGAATAAAAGATTTCTCCCAACTCTACAGAAATAAGGAACGCAAACTAAACGTGAAAGTGAGGGTTTGGGCAGGTCCATGAGGAACAGGCAGAGAGGAGGGAAAGGCAAGGTATCCCCCCTCACAGAGTAACAGCAAGGGCACCAGTAGCAGGTGGGCCATTCAGATCTTTCAGTGGCGTTACTGCCTTGGCGTGTAATGATCTTGGTAATACTAACCACTGAGGAGCAGCCTCTGTTGTACATCAGTGTTACTCAAAGGGTGGTACACAGACTGGCCACCCTTGGCCAGGAGCTGATCACTACCAGTGTTTGATGAGACCAGAATCGTGTGCCAGAATGTAAATCAACGACATCACGAAAAACACTATTTCAGCTGCTGGTTTTTTGTTTTTTTTTTTGTTTTTTTTTTTTTTGTAGCAAGTCTGTCGATGGAGGAAGCCACGCAAACTCCATGTTTCATCAAAGACCAGTACTTCGAGCAGCACTGCTCTGCTGGCTTACTTTGGGCTTTACCAGTGATTTAACCTGGGTACACGAAACACCAGCACACTTACCAGCCCACCTTGCTCGGGTCAGCTGAGAGTGACAGCACTGTGAACACAGTAGCCATCAAACCTTAACCTGAGTAATTTCCTGTGATGACATCTCCTCTTCTGGGAGCCTCAGGTCGCATTTTGTTCTATTGAAATGTGCAACTAATATCGTGGCCTACTTTGAAAAAGCCAAAGCCAATGGACAACTCCAGGACCTGGTGAGCCGTTTAGCTCTCTGCAAACCATAAGCAGCAAACAGGCTTAGGGGTGTCCTCCCAAATCCTGCTGATCTTGTTTTCTTTTCTTTAACTGTATAATGCTTATGAAAACAATTTTTTTTAACTGGAAACGGTTATTGTGTTTTTTGACTTGAAAAGCAATGTGTCATTGTAAAATAATTCAGAAATGTATGAACAGAACTAAAAATCCATTATCCTGCTATCCAAAGATAACCACAGTTAATATACTTTCAGAGTTTTTACTGTTTGTATGACATACATTTAGACATATTCTTATAGAAATGCAATTGTGCTGTACATACTATTTCATAACCTTCTTTTCTCACTTAATACATTGAAAACAGATTTTTACAGCAATTAATATGGTTCCAAGTTCTAACTTTCCATGGCTCCATGTTATGATTTTTAATATACAACTGTAGGGCTGTATCATGAATCTGATTTTTTTTTTTTTTTAATATGTAACATGCTCAATGGTCCTTTAAGGAGAGTGACTTCAGGCAGCAGACTGCGCCAGGGCCAGTTGCCTAACAAGAGCTGTCAAAAGGACAAGAGCAAATGACTGTTGGGGGTGAAGAAGCCCATCTTTCCTCTCCAAGACCCCTGGGTTCTGAACCGCCATGGGTGGGCCGTGGATCGGAATCTCAGGTCCCAGCGCAGGGATGGAGTGTGAGCCGTGCAGCTCTGGGCATGTGGGCACGGACGTACCTGTATGCGATCAGCCAGGATCTGGGTGAATAGGTCCTCAGGGAGCACACAGCTCACGAGCCCGGTCTCACCTCCGATACTGGGGCTGACACTGAGCCGGCGCTGTGTGGGCCCCGAAGGGAGAGGGCTGGAGGAAATCTGTCGAGCGGGAGAAGGATCAGGAGTTAGAATCCAGCTTGGTGTCCCAGCAGATCTCATACTTACAAGCCATATGACCTCGTGGAAATCGTATAATCTCTCTGGGCCTCATTTCCTCATCTGTAAAATGGAGATTGCTTTGTAAAATGAAAGGTTTTCCTTAAAGAATTGCCTAAGCTTCAAGTGGGAATACTGTGAAAGGTGCTTTGTATATGTACACATTTGTTCATTCATTCAACAAATATCGGGCACCTATTAGGTACAAGGGGTCCCTCTAGCACTAGGGATACAACAACAAACAACGCTGGCAATGTTGCTGCCTGTGTGGTCCTTATTTCAAATAGAGGAGACAGAAAAGGAGCAGGTGAATATCCAAATCAGTCACATAGTCTGAGATAGTGACAAGTGCTAGGGAGAAAAGAATGAGGTAAGGACATAGAGAACGGTGACAGGGTTGGACAACAATATGAAAGAATGAGACAAGATCCTGAGAGAAGAGTCTTTCTGCGAGGGAACAGCAAGCTCCTTGCACATGAGTGTGCTTGATGGGCTCTGGGGAGCACGTGGGAGCCCAGTGTAACTGTACTGAGTGAGCAATGGGGAAGAGGGTCGGGCTTAATTCAAGTCTAAGGCGTAGTCAGGGCTTGCAGACCCCAGTAAGGAATTTGGATTTTATTCCAAGTGTTATGGGAAGTGGTTGGCATGTTTTAGGCAGAGAATGATCTGAGTTTTATTTCTGAAAGGCCACTGTGCCTGCTGCATGAGGTGAAAAGAGCGGAGGCGGGAAGACTAGTTAGACATCTCCATGGTCAAGGCAGGAGATGAAGGATGCCATGGTGGAAGTGGTGAGAAATGGCTGATACTTTCTCTAACATTCCATCCCACTAGGACTTGGGATAGGATGTGAAAGAAAGAGGGGCACCAAGAATGATCCCTTGGGTTTTAGTCTGAGCATATGGGAAAATGGCAAAGTCATTAATTAAGAAAGAAAAAAAACTGAAGGAAGAACAATTTTTTGCCTTGTTCTGTTTTGGGTGAGGGGCAAGAGTCACTTTTCAGACACATACATTTTGAGATGTGTTTAAGCCATTCAACAGAGATAATGAATGTGAGTTTGTGTGCGTGAACCTCAGCTGGGCAAGAAATTGGGGTTGGAGACAGAAATGTGAGGGGCACACGCATCCTGAAAATATTTAAGTACTTAATAAACTGGATGAGATCACCTATAGAGAAAAGGTAGATAACAAAAAGAAAAGAGCAGATGACTCAGTCCTAGCCTATTCCAAAAGCCTATGGATCTGGAGGATGTGGAAAGGTGCAGGAGTAGGGGGAGTCCCAAATGAGGCAAAGGGGAAGGAGAAGAGCGTGGTGGTGTGCTGGCCAGAAGCACGTCCAGGAAGAGGACTTATCAGCTGCTATGAGGTCATGTGAGGTGGATGACAGAACACAGGCCACTGGATCTGGCAAGATGAATGCCAGCGACCTTGAGAAGAGTGATCCGTGGGGTGGTAAGGACAAAGGCCTCACTGGAATAGGTGAAAGAGAGAATGGGGGTTGAGGATGAGGAGGGAGGCATGCAACCATTCTTGGGGGGAACAGCCCTGAAGAGGAGTTGAGGGACGAGGTAAGAGCTGGAGGGGGATCTGTGATGTCGGGACAGTGTTTTTAAAGATGGGAGGTAATAAAGCATGCATAGATGCTGATGAGAAGGATCTATAGGGCAAAAAACAAATGGGAGGGAAAGGGGATGACTGCAGGAATTCGGCTCTTGAGTGAGAAGGGCCTGCACATGTGCAGGGCCTAGGATGAGAGCAGGGGCAGTGACTCCGTGGCAGGGAGGGTGCAGCCTGGCTCGTTGGTCTGGTGGTGGGAGAATATGGTGATGGTCTTCTCATTGTTGCTGCTCCCTCCATGGGTCAGAAGAGAGATCATCAGCTGGGAATGAGGAAGAGGAAACGGTCTTAGGGGTTTGGAGAGTGACGACCCCAATAAAATAGTTATCTTGAAGAGATGGATGGCAAATTTACTAGGGCAGACCAAAGGTCCGCTTGAGATTTGTGGTCTTAATTTTTAAATAAAGACCACTCAGGAGAGATGAAGATTGTCTCCAGCTGTGTTCAGCCGCTCTGCATGGAGGAGGTGGAGAATCGGCTTAAGTTTTGCATGGAGAGTATGATGAAGGGCAAGGGGGCAAGGGAATGCCTAAAGTGACAGACACAGATAACAAACCGAGTAAGATGGGGAGTGAAGGGGGTGGTAGGCAGTGAAGATGTGGACTGGAGTTTTGGATGGGACCAGTTACTTCTCACAGAAGTCATATGCAAGGTTAGAAGATGGTAGTCAGGATGTAGGATGTGTGGTCTAGAGGTCTTGGAATTTATGGGTAACGATGAACAAGTTCTTGAACATGACCATGGCAGTGAGGAGCTGAGGTGGGCATGGGACTGAGAAATGAGAGTGTTGTATTAAATGTCATTCAAAAGATAAGAATTTCCAGTGAGTGCTCTCCCAGAACACAGTGATGTATAAACAAATGACCTTATATTACAGTCATATCTTTATTATGTGACATATTATACATTGCTTTCCACTTGCAACATAAATAAACTTTAAGTCATTGGAGAGTTCATGCTTTAGGAGAGCTTTAGAAAACTGAAAAGCCATTTGTGGGTGGAGCATGCCAACACAGTGACTGTTGTCCAAAGCATTAGTCCTGTCACACTGGAGCAGTGTGAGCAGCCATGTGGGCAGGGGTGATCTTGAACAGGCTCTGAGTTCCCTATTTATTGCAAGGGGATTGGGATCAGATTTAGTGTTTTCTCCTGCCTTTGATATATTCTAAAAAGCCTTGCTTCACTGTCCAGATGGATGGAACCCAATCAAAGAAAATGATTCCCCATGACACCCTGTTTAATACAAATATGAGTTTTAGTTCATCCATGAATACCATATTTGGTCTTGAGAAAGAGGGTTAAATGATGCTGCAAAAGAAACTGAGTCGACGGTTCCAATTTTCAAGATGTTAGAAGAAGGAGGGACTGAAACGAAGATGAGAGGCATTATTTGGCACAAATTCAGCCCCCAGAGTGTCCCATCCAACCTGCATACCTCCTCTCGTGAGGAGACCTTGGCTTCCATTCCATCCACCTGCGCCATCCAACATGTGGGGCCTCTCCTGCAAGGGCCTTCACCTCCACTTTGTTTTCTTCAACAGCCTCCTCTGAAGCGCCCACCTCTCCCACTCTCCCTACTGCACTCTTGGATGGTAACAAGACCCACAGACTCTTCCTCGAATCCTGTTTCATTCTGCTCCCCTCCTCTTAATTCCTTCTCTCCATATACTGCACTTCCCATATACTACTCTCAACTCCCTTGCCCCTTGTTCTGAGCACACTCGTGCCCTTGCAATGATGACTTCTCTCTCTACCTCTGAATGACTGCTTAGGGAAATCTTGAAACAGCGAAGTTATGCCTTCCTGTCTTGGCTGGAGAATCAGCATTCTAAACTGTCTTTTCTTTTGTCCACCACCCATTTCTGGTTCTATTCCTCCCGGTGGACACATCAGTGCTTCGCCACTCTCCTCAAGCATGCTGTGCAACACTAACCTCCTCAATGCTTCCTGCAAAGACTTTGCATCCTGCACACGTCTTAGAGCCACTCAGCAAAGACCTTCTCCGACCTCCGCTCTCCACTTGCCTTCCCCACACGCAGCTGTATCTGTTTTCACCTTTACTGACTCCAGAAGGAGCTGGCCCCCGTCCCTTTTGACTGTGCTTAGTCCTTTCCTCCCTGTCTCCTCCAGGAATCTCATTCCCTCTTGGGTGGATTGTCACCTTACACTCCTCCAGGAGCTCTTCTCCTTATAGACCTGCTTGTGCCTCCACCTCCTTTCAGAGAAACAACTCTCTTAACCCTAAATTTGCTCCTCTAACAACTAGTCTCTTTTCTTGTTCCTTGAAACATCTTGGAAGCCTACACTCACTTGACTCCACTTTCCCCCCGACAACTCATCACCTACCTCTCCACGGTGCCATCCACTGTCTGGCCACAGCACCTGCTATTCTGCCAAGATTGTTCGCAAAGTCCCTTGGCTGAGGCGCAAACTTCCTGACTACTTTATGACCTTCCATGACTCCTGTGCAGCCCTCCCACAATTCATATGAACGGTTTCATCCTTAGCATTCCTTTAGTATTAGACTGAGCCATATGAAATTGCTGTTCCAATGGTTGAATGTTGGCAATTTCATGCGGTTCAAGCCAATTCCTTTTACAAAGCTCTTTTGTCACCAATATCATTTTATTGCAAATATTTGAATGTGTGGTTATCTCCTTCATCAGACTCTTAGGGCAGCTTAAGTGCAGCGATTTTGCTTTATCTTTATTTTGTTAGCATTCAACCCAGTGCCTATAACATTAAAGTCACTTGCTGAACGCCTGCCAGATGACCTCTCCTTGCAGGACCTGCACCATGAACCTGGTGAGGGCCCCCACAGCAATGGCATGATGCTGACACAGCTGAGGGGTTCTGAGGAGAAAGGGCAGGAGGAGGGATCCCACCCCTCTTCTGGGGAGCCCTGGTTTGTACCTGTGGCGTTTCGGACGCATGCTGGTGGTGCTGCTTCTGAGACCCAGAGCCATGGCTCTCCGCCTTGCTTTTGGCAATAATCATGCTCCCACGCATGGTCTTCGCTGATTTCATTTCAGGGGACAGGGTAGATTCTGAGGTAAACTTGCCCAGGGTCTCACTGCTCAGATGTGTCTGTCCCACAGCAGTTTGGCCTGAAGCAGCCTCCTGGGCTACACAGAGAGAGTGGGTTTATATTAAAAGTCACCTCAGGATGATCAGGAAATAATAGTGGGGATGGCACAACTCCTAGCGGGGTTGGTGTGATTCTCTTGAGGAGCACACAGCCGTCTCCATCTGCAGCTGGCTGGGAGGGGCTGGAAGAAGAGGCTACACACGCCGAGGCTGGATGAGGACAGGCGAATGGAGAGGCTGGACTGGAGTCCAGGGCTCTTCGCTGCCCATCTGCCCAGTGGGTCCCATGTTAGTCTGCCCCACTTCCTCTTCCAGCCCCGAGGGCAAGCATTTCTGAAACTGCTGGTCCACTGTAGCCCTGCCTTAGAAAGCTGACACCTCAGATGGGGCAATGCGGTTGTGCGCTAGGCAGCCTCCACGTTTTCCAGCTCAGGAAGAATTGCTAAGACTCCTTATTCCTTGTTGGCCATTTCAGCAAATAAGCCCTCAGAACTCCCTTGAGAGCTGTCACTATCTTTTGTCCCTCTGTCCCTCCCCTGAGAGCTGGTTATAGGTACAAGGACACCATACTGCACCTGGGGGTGGCAGGGGTCAAAGGGCATTGAGGCCACCAGTGGAACAGCTGTACCAACATTCTGTTGGTTCATCCCTCGTTCATCCAGGTCCTGTTACCCCCGGTGCCTCCAGGCTCCACCTGATTGTGATGGCTCCAGCCTCTTGCCACCTGTGCCCACTCACTTCGCCATGAGTCCTATGCCTCCACGGCCGCTCCCGCCTCCACTGATGGCTGTAGGGTCTCTTCTGTGCTGTCCCCATGTCTGTCAACCTCCCCTGCCAGCGGCGTCATCCAGCCATATCTTACAAAGCCAGCTCTTCCTGATATAATACTAATAAGGGTTTTCATTTCATCTCTCACTTCTTTCAAGACATCATCATTTCACCTCCTTTTTTCCTCACTGCCCAGCTTCTAAAACAGTAGTGTGGGCCACATCTGTCCAATAGACGTATAATGTGTATCCAATTTAGATTTTCTAGTAGCCACATTAGAAAAGTACAAATCGATTTCCATGGTATGTTTAACCCAATCTACCCCAAATGTGATTATATCAACACATTTCTACCTTGTTATTTTACAGTCTTTTTCTCCTACTACATCTTCAACTCCCATGTGCCACCCCCTACCCCCTGCCTGAACCACCACCCCCAAGCAGCACATTTCAATTTGGACACCCATGTTTCAGGTGGCTGGTGGGTACTGCATGGGACAGGGACACACAGGGTTAGATTTACCACTTCTGCTTCAGGACAGCCTGTGGACCCCGCAGTGAACAGCAAGTGTAGGTTTGGGTTTAACCCCTCCATTGAAAGGGCTTTCTCCAAAGCGCCCAGTGACCTCTGAACTGTGACCCACAGTGGCCCTCTCTCAGGGCTCATTCTATCTGTACTTCCAGCAATCTATGACTACATTCATTCATTGATTTGACACATTTTTGGAAGTATTTACTCTGTGTCTACTCTGTGCCAGGTACCAACCCAGGGGCTGGGAATGCATCAGTGAAGAGAACGAACACACATCCCTGCTCCCAGCTAACATCCTGGTGGGGTAGGGAGACAGTAGCATAAGGAAGTCAAGTAAATGGTATATGAACCAGTGATAAGGCCTATGAGACAGACAAGGCCAAGGTGCCCAGACCCAACCAGGGCACTGGAGAGGTGTGCAAACCCTTCTTGCCCCTCCCGCCTGCAGCTTTGTTTCCTTGACTTCTCTGCATCCTGCTCTCCTGACTGCCCACCCCTCTGACACTCACTCTGCCTTCTCGGCCTCCCTGGCTTCTCCTCTACCTACACTCCTCTTAAAATATAAGTGTTCCCCAATGTCCTGTCCTGCTCTTTCCATCCCTCTCCTCTTTCTGGAACTTTCTGGGCTGATTTTCTTTCTTCCAGCAGGTGCACCTCTTACTTTCTTGAGGAAGACTCCCCCCGTTATGTCTTTAGCTTGACATGACCTCCTCAGGTAGGAAGACCAAATCCACAGTTTCTTATGGGACACCAACACAGCTCCAAAGACCTCTGTGAAATGTAGTTTAATTGACAGAAAAGGAAACAAAATCTAAGAGAACCAGAATTATGATGTAGCTTGGGGTTCCCACTGACGGTAGCTGATTATGCCATCCCAAAATATGACTATTAGAGTTCAGGATATGTCACCTCAAAATACGCTGCTTGCTTTTGAACTGTGGGCACTTGAAAAACAGCAAATGTGGGGAGAAGACTTCTCTGACCTTCTCTTATCTGTCTAAAGACAAGTGTCCAAAGGGAACTCAACTGTCACAAATCCCCACCCTGGGAGTTCCATCCAGCAGAGTGGACTGACTCATCACAGGAGAGGAGACATGCTTGTCATTAACTACCGTACCCTCGTCCATTGTTCTGTGGGTCCATTCATCTTCCCTAAGACTCATTTGCTCTCCCCTAAGAGGACTACCTCCCTCCTCTTCTCTCCCTGTGAAGATGGTATTTAATTCAGAATTCTAAGTCACCTCATTTCCTCCTGAGTATCTTCCATGTACACAAGAAGGACACATGTTAATAAACTTATTTTTTTTCCTTGTTAATCTTTTATTATAGCAGTCTCCGCCAAGAACTCAGGATAGAGAGAAAATTATTTTTCCTCTCTTTCACTACTCAAAAGCTACTTTTCTGACCTTTTCAGCAAAGAATCTTCTATTTCCCTAAGCATTCTATGCAGAGGTATGGAAGGGGCATGCCTAAAAGCCCCAGCCACTTTTATCAGTCAACCAGCAAGCATGGTACACTATCAGAAATGATGTTATGCTGTTATGAATGAATATTTATTAAAAATGGTTCCTCTCAGAGCAATCACTCTACTTCAATGTATTTTACCAATTGAGCAGCCATCTCCTGCCCTGTCGGTCCACAGACAACCTGATGGAGCCAGAATTCTCTACCTCTGGTAGGCAGGCCACACCAGGCCTCACTACTATGGTGTTTAAAACCTTAATTAATTTTCTTCTCCAACAAACTTTCTCCTTTTCCCACATTTCCTATCTTGGTAAATGACATCACTCTCTTCCTGGTTTCCATGACTGGAAATTCTAGGTGACCATCTGGAATGCCTCCCCATCTTTCAATTTCCTGCCATGCAGGTGCTAGGGGGTCGGCTGGCCCAAAACTGTTCACTGTCGGCATCTCCAGTGCTTCCTTTACAAGACATTACAAGAGCTGCTTTCCTAGTGTGGCTTTCTGACCATTTCTCCCAGAGGGTGATAACCACCCGACTCCTCTGTTCCTTCAAAATAAAACCCGAATACCTAATCTCGGCATCAAGGTCAACCAAGATGGGCCTGAGCCTGCCTTCCCACCTCTAATTTACTGTCAGCTTCCTTGCTTTCTTGGGCAGGAATGTACTTGACTTCTTCTTTGCCTGTCCTTTAAAGCTCATTTGCATGAAAACTTCCCCAGATCAAGCTGGTTGGACCCCAGCCATCCCAAAGTTGCCCTTTCACAGAAGTCAGTATTTCTGTTACATTATTTCCCTCTGCTCTGAACAAGTCCATGTCTGTTCCCCTTCCACAAGTCACCCCCAAAAGTGTGGGCTGCCTCTTATTCATGGTCCTGTTCCCCATAGCACCAAATGGGTGCCTGTCTGGGCAGCGGGGAGAGCCACAGATACTCAGTGAAGACAACTCTTCCCTGGGCTATAAGTTGGCAGTATGTTGTAAGTCAGCTTTCAACCAGGCTGGGGGAGAAAAGCTCAGCGGGGGACACAGAGAAGATGGGTATTAGCAGCAGGCTGCCGGCCACTTGACCACAGAAAGTCAGGGGAAAAGGCTCTTACCAGACTCTTCTCCTTCCTTCATGGACTGCTCTATGGCAGCTCTGACACAGAGCTCACGGGCCCGGATCCCCGGGATGTTGCTGCCATCAGAGATCGCTTCAAGCACGATGGAGTCGATGTTCAAGCAGGCTGCATTGTAGTACCTGGCCATGCTGACTGCGGTGGCTGATTTCCCTGAAAAAAAGGTCAGGAGGTTGAATTTCCTGGCTCTCAGTTGCTTAGTGTCTCTAGACAGAAGAAGTTTCTAGAATGGAGGCCCCTGTAGAGTAATCTCTCCAAGCGCTTTGCCTCTATGTCTCTTGTGCGGCCACAGATGGCAGCAGAAAAGAGAAAGGAGGCCGGAACCACTAGTCAGGACCACGGATTCTTGTCCTCATTCTGCCACCCATGTGTTGTGCACCGTGTGATGGCAACACGTTTGCTCTCTGGATTTTCTCCTCAGTCTAGATGGTAATTCTATCAGATGACCTTTAAAAGTCATGTAGCTCTACTGTCTCTGATTCTAATGGGAAGACTTTTTTGGTTTAAAGAATAACTTGTGTTGATCTTTCTTTTCTCATTTCAAAATATCTGCTTGTTAAAAAGAAAGCAGAAAATTCAAAGAACAAACAGGAGGGAAGGAAAAAGAAGATCCATAATTTGCTCACCCAGAGATATTACAGTTAGCATATGGCTGCTAAGTATGTATATATAACTACCTTACTTATATTTCTTATAAAGAAATGGGTTATGTGGTAGGCTGAACAATGCCCCCCCACCCCAGCCAAAGACATCCACATCCAAATGTCTGAAATCTGTGAATATGTTACCTTATGCGGTAAAGGGGGTTAGCACCTTTGATTAAGTTAAGGATCCTCATATGGGAAATTATCCTGGATTATCTGGGTGGGCCCAACATAATCCCAAGGGCCCTTATAGGAGAAAAGCAAGAGGGTCAGAGTCAGAACAGGTGATTATGATGAAAAGGAAGAGAGACTGGAAGATACTATGATACTGGTTTTGAGGACGGAAGAAGGGGCCACAAGCCAAGGAATGCAGGCAACATTTCTAGAAGCTACAAAGGGAAAGGAAATGGGTCCTCTCCTAGAAGCCTCCAGAAGGAATGCAGCTCTTTTGACACATTTTAGACTTCTGACCTTCAGAAGGAAAGTAAATTTGCATTGTTTCAACTTACTAAATGTGTAGTTATTTGTTATGGTACCAATAGGAAATTAATCCAGATTACAAATCCTAAGTATGACATTTTTCTTACTTAAAATGATGTACCATGAACGTCTTTCTATTCATTTAGTACATTTCTATGGCACTTAAAGAAATTGTGGTGATAGCCGTACATAACTGACCATTTTAACCATATTTTAAGTTGCATTAAGTACATTCATACTATTGTGTGATCATCACCACCATAGGCCTCCAGCACTTTTTCATCTTCTCAAATGGAAACTCTGTACCCATTAAACAACAAGCTCCCATTCTTCTCCTTCCCAGTCCCTGGAAACTACCACTCTTCTTTCTGTTTCTATGAATTCGACCACTGCAAGCACTTCATATAAGTAGAATCATACAGCAATTATCCTTTCGTGATGATTTCACTTAGTATAATATCTTCAGTGTTCAACTATATTGTAGCATGAGTCAGAGTTTCCTTCTTTTTTGAGGCTGAATAATATCCCATTGTACCGTATTTTGTTTTTCCATTTATCTGTCAGTGGACAGTTGGGCTGTTTCTACCTCTTGGCTATTGTGAGTAATGCTGCTATGGGGTGTACAAAACACTGTTTATAGAGGCCAAATAACTTACTATGTGGATGCACTAAAGCTTAATTAACCAGTCTTCTATACTGACTGCTTCAATTGCTCCCAAATTTTTATGATGCTGAGCAGCGCTGCAGTGAATGTTCATGCAGTTAATCTTTGTCCACATCACTAAACAGATTCTTAAGGTAAGCTTATAGAAGTAATATTTCTAGCTCAAGGAGCTTGTGCTTATTTCCCCCTCTCCTGTTTTATCATTTATTTTTATTTTCCCCCTCCTCTTTCTAAAGAATTTAATGTCTTGGATTTTTCCCTAATATTATTTTAAAATTATTGGAAGAATATAAGCTCAAACAACTCAGAGATATATTAATTAAAAATAAGGTGTCCCTGCTCTTTCTGTAACACTGTTTCTCTGAGATTGGCAATTTAATAGTTTGAGGATAGTCCCATGGTATACAAATCAAAAAAAAAAAAAAAGAGTCTTTTGTTATCTCGAAAATTACATGTGCGAACTTCACCATAACCCTTAAAGTGACAACCCTTGGGAGCTGCGGCATACCTGACAAGGGTGTCCCGTGGATGATAATGGCGATGCCCTTCCTGTTCTTGGCCATGCGGCCTTCTGCAGAAATATCAATGCCCAGGTGGCGCGCGATCGCCTTGCTCACTGGGTTGTTCTCTACTTCTCCAACCTCTTCCGTCGAGTGGCTGTCAACACTCTGTATCTTGTCAGCTGCAAATTAAAAATATACGTGTACAAGTGCATGCCCATGGGCACGCCCAGAATTCATACAGTCTGATGGAAAGGAGAACCACTTTTTCTTCTTGAACACTGCTGTGGCACAGTGGCAAATTATCTGCTGCACATGTTGTCACAGTTCCCACTCCCCCCTGCAGTGGATGGGAAGTGCCCTTTATAGCTGATAATTTGTCGACAGCTACTGGAAGTGAAAATACAGATACCCTTATTGACTCTTAATTCTATTTCTGGGGGAATATCTCCTGCTGAAAAAATAATACTGGAAACTAGCTGAATGTGCAACATTAAGGGGAATGGCTGACTAAGTGATGGCATATTCCTACTACAGAATTAATACACGGTAGTGCTAAAAGGCTCAAGGGTGCATTTTAGGGAGAAAAGTAAAAAGGCACTGGACAGTCTTCCCACTTCTCTTAGAGAGAACCAGTATAAAACATTTAAATGTTTGGTTACTTTGAAACATTATTTTTTCCAGGCTTTCCTCATCCTCCTCTTCATCCGGGTAGGTCTTGGACTCGACCGTGGGAATGTGCCGTTCTTCAGGGTTGGACGTGACAGAGATCCCTTGGCTCAGTGAGGTCCTCTTTGTACTGCCAGAGGTGCCTTGTTCTGATGAGGGCATATCTTCCTCTTCTGCCCGAGAAACAAAGAACAAAAACATGGGGGAAGTGTTGGGAGGGGGACAAGGGAGAAAGCTATGGAAAAAGAAAGAGACAAAGTGGAGAATCACTGACCTGGTTACCATCACCCTGGACTAGCCAAAGCCAAGGAACAAGATCTGCAGTCAGTTGGCTGTTAAGAAGGTTCTCTGCCCAGGGGCACCTGGGTGGCTCAGTCACTTAAGCATCTGACTTAGGTTCAGGTCATGACCTCGTGGTTCGTGCGTTCCAGTCCTGTGCTGGGCTCTCTGCTGTCAGCACAGAGCCTGCTTCAGATCCTCTGTCTCCCTCTCTCTCGGCCCCTCTCCCGTTGGTTCTCTCTCTCTCTCTCTCTCTCTCTCTCAAAATAAATAAACTTTAAAAAAAAATTTCTCTGCCCAGAGTGTTTCTACATCTTAACATTAAAAAGACTAAAATTATATATTTTCTCCAGAAAATTTAGAAAATTCAGAAGAGCAAGAATTATACAACTCATCTGCAAAAGAGATGTAGATAGAACAAGAAACAGTGACCGAGGAGCTGCAGCTGCACTTTATGATACCAGGCCCGCAGAGCTGTGGCCTCTCAGATCCTTAATTTTAAATTTTTCAAAGCTGAACTTGGGATCATGTTGTATATACCAATTTGTAGCCTGTTTTCCCCCTAAATCTGTCATGAACATTTGTCTATGCCATTGCCAAGTACACCTACCAATTTGTCTGCCTAGAACCCTCCTCACAATCTCAGTGGGGTTGTTGGGCTGTGACTGTACAAAATGACCCCCTTTACCGGGCCTGTTGACGGGGGTTGACACTGTCTTTGTTTAGAGGTTGTATCTGAGGCAGAGAGGTCGGAGGTCTCCAGTGACTGGCTTCCCTGGCCGTGGTGCGGGAAGCAGGGAGGATGGTCTGCACATGAGCAGAGGGAGCACAGGCTCAGGGAAGCCCTGGGGAAAAGCCGAGTATGCACCTTCCTGGCTCCCTCTGAACCCGTGGGTCCCTGTTCTCGGCCAACTTCCAATGGGCCAAATGAAAAAACGAACCCACAACTGTACTGTGTAAGGACGGGGACGAGAGCAACAGGGTCCTTCTCTGATTTTGTGATGCCCTTTACACATGGCAGCACCCCCAGCGTTCTGTCCCAGTGGTTCTGAGTTCCAGTGTCTCCCCTCCCACCACCTTCCTGGTTGTGGGCTCTCAAAGACAGGGCCTGTTTCACTGATCTGTTTACAGTGCTTCAGCTCCGTTCGTGGAACACTGTGGGTGCTTGTTATAGGCTTAACTCGTTACCCTAAAATTCTTAGGTTGAAATCCTACTCCCCAGTACCTCAGAAAGTGGCTATGTAATAAAGTTAAAAAGGGGTTATATGGATGCCCTATTCCACCCACACTCCAGTATAACTGGTGTTCTTTAAGAAGAGACTAGGACAGACACAGACAGAAGACCATGTGAACACCAGGGGAAGACAGGCAGCTACAAGCCAAGGAAGGAGGTTCTGCAGACAATGACCCAGCTGACACCTGGATCTTAGGCTTTGAGCCTCCTGAACTACGAGAAAATAAATTTCTGTTGATTAAGCCACCAAGTCTGTGGTCTTTGCGATGGCAGTTCTGGTAAACTAATAGTGCTCAATGACACTGACCAGGAGATTGAGGGCAAAGGTGGTCTTCTTCTCTCATCTTCTCCTTTTAGGACAAACTAGTATTCTCTGACTGGCTCCCTTGAGAGACAAGACGAGCCCAAGGTCAGGAGAAAATGGACTCCATTCCATTCATTCATTCACTGTTATAGCACATGTTATTGGGCACCGTGACGTATCAGGTGCAGTTCCATGCTTTGGGGTTACAAGTGGGGAATGCATGATCACTGCCTTTATGGGGGCTTCTTATTGGGGGGGGGAGACAGGTATGAAGAAAACAATTACACATGTGATGACTATTACACAGAAGAACAGGGAGGGCACATTTCCAAGATGAGGGCATGATAAACAGGAAGGAGAAGCATGCATCACGACAAACTGCACGGTGCTACAGGTCATCAAGGACCCCTGACGCTCAGGTGCACAAAAGGGAGCCCATGGATGGATGGTGGGGTAATACAGGGGCGCTGGGCCAGAAAGGGGCACATTATGAGAGCACAGTCCAGTTTTATGATTGGGGTTTGGCTTAAAGACCGTGGAGGGCCAACCTCATCCTTGGGGGAACCCCCACTCCTGACCTCTCTTAGGACACCAAGTTGTACCCTGTGTGACATATTCAAGCACACACAGAAGCCACGGAGTACAGTGGTTACCGTCGTGGATGCCAGAGTCAGAGAGATCTGGGCTTGAATCCTGACTCTGCCCCTTCACACTGTGGACCTGGTGTCTCAGTGCTTTAGTCTCTCAGGTAAGTGTGTAAAGCCTAAGTGTTCTTCTATCCCTCTATTAGCTGTTTTTAAGCCTGAACTCCCCACTAGACTCTAGTGGGAGCAGAGCGTATCCCTGTCTCTGCATTCATACTGTGGGGAGAACAGGCCCATTTTGTTTTTTTAAAAATTTTTTTTTTTCAACGTTTTTTATTTATTTTTGGGACAGAGAGAGACAGAGCATGAAGGGGGGAGGGGCAGAGAGAGAGGGAGACACAGAATCGGAAACAGGCTCCAGGCTCCGAGCCATCAGCCCAGAGCCTGACGCGGGGCTCGAACTCACGGACCGCGAGATCGTGACCTGGCTGAAGTCGGACGCTTAACCGACTGCGCCACCCAGGCGCCCCAGAACAGGCCCATTTTGTGACGTTACAGATGAAATATGTGAGGCACCAGCATGTGCCCAGCATGTGGCAGCTGCTCGGTAAGTGGCCGGCCTCCCAGCAGGGACCCTTCCAGGGCGCCAGCGCGGTGGCTGAAGCCGGGCTCTCGGCCCTGAGCTCTCACCGTTTTCCTGGGCCAGACTCTCCAGAAACTTCGCCTTCATCTGTTCCTCTTTGGACCGCTTCATCTCCTTAAAGTACTCATAAACCTCTGGGGGTAGCTTTTCCCCCGGAACACGGGGAGGCAGCAGCAGGGTGTTGTAGGAATCGTAGCCCTTCAGCATTCGCAAGATCTGCAAGAGGATGACAGGAACTGCTGCTGGGTGTGCTAGAAGCTTTCTCCTGACGGTCCTCGGAGGGTCTGCTTACCCACCAGGTAAAACCCCTGCTCCTTCCTGTACAAGGGGCCTTTGGAGAGGTCTAGAAAGTAAGGCCGGGCCCTGAAGCTGGGGATACAAGATCTTGATTTTTGCCCCATTTGAGCCCAGGCATTTCAGATGTGGAAGAGAATTTTCCTCTTATTTTACAAATATCATATACTGTTTTCCTTTCTTTCTTTCTTTCTTTCTTTCTTTCTTTCTTTCTTTCTTTCTTTCTTTCTTTCTTTCTTTCCTTTTTTCCCTTGACAAAAGTACAGAACTCCATTATCCACTTTGAGCTACACGTTCTTGAAAAATACTGTAGTTAGAAATGTTATACAAGGGAGGAAAGTGGTTGTCTCACAGAGGATTCAGGGAGAAACAGATAAAATGGTATTAAGCATGTGTGTGCACGAGTATGTGTTGGGGGTATGGGGGTAGGGAAGGACTATGTATTAGGGTTATCAGATAAAATACGGGATGCCCAGTTTAATCTGAATTTTAGATAAACAGTGAATAATTTTTTAGTACAAAAATGCCCACATAAAATAAGTCATATGTTTTTTATCTGAAATTCAAACTTAACTACGTAATTTGTTTTTCTTTCTACAAAATCTGGTAACCCTAGTGTGTATGTATATTTATAAAACCAGTGCAACAAGGTTCTAGAGAGCGATCACTTCCTGTATGGCCTAATTTATGTGAAAAATCTGTTTTGTTGAGTAACCTTTCTCCAGGATCACTATTTTTGGTTGTGTGAAAACCACTGTTAAGAAGCTCATTCTAAAATTTATATGGATGAACAAAGAGCTAAGAATAGTTAAAACAACTGAAACTAATAATCCTATATGTTAATTATACTTGAATATAAAACATGGTAAAAAAAAAGGGAAAAAGAAGAGTTAAAACATTAATGAAAAAGAAAAAGAGAGGATCGCCCTACTAGATATTAAGACTGTTGAAGCCGGAGTAACAGACAGCGTGGGACTGATGTTGGGACAGACAAACTGGCCAATCACATGATGTAGAGAAGAGAGCTTGGAAGAAACCCACTCATACATGGAGTTTGATTCAGGAGAGAGGCGGCATGGCAGGTCAGTGGGCGAAAGGAAGGAATATTCCAAAGACTGGGTGATGGAGACATACAAGGGCCTGGACAACTTGCTTCAACTGGGGCAATTCTAAAGAGACAGCCAGCGGTAGAGCTTCCTGTGGGGTCTGCTAAGGTCTCTGCTGTAATCTCATCACAGCTCATCTCTCTGCCTGGCACCGCTTGCCTTATTCTTCACTGGTGTTGCTCCTGAGACGGCTCCCTACCAAATCTGCATACACGTCTCGGAGTCTCAGACTCTGCTTTGCATTGAACCTGGCCCACAACAGAGGATGCAGTGCCAACATGAGCCATTGAGCGTTTCATGAATACCTAATGAAAAGATTCCTTTCCAGAGAGACAAATTCCCCTTCTGAGAAAAACTTCGAGATGCAGAATCTAAATTGGGTAGAGCATAAATATTACATGTAAAGAAGACAGAAGATTTAAAGGCTGAGTTGGGGGAGGGTCCAGAGGAAGCAGAACCACCTTAGCTAAGCCATTCCCAAATTCCTGACCCACAGACAACATGAGATAACAAACACTTATTGTTTTAAGTTGCTAAGCTTGGGGGTAATTTGTTTTGCAGCAATAGATAACTAATTAATAAGCAAAAAAGCATCAGACTTCATGAACAGCAAAACCTTAGGAGAAAACAATGGAGCAATGCATTTAAGATATTCAAGTGCAGAAAATGTGAGCCAAGGATATGGTATCCAACCAAACTTACCTTCAAGCATAAAAGCCACAGATAAATAGTCATGAATGTATGTGTACTCAGGGAATAGTGTTCCCATGATCCCTACCTGAGGAATCCACTAGAGAATGAGCTTCAGACAATAGAGTGGTTACTGAAGAAGCTTCATCACAAGGACTGGTGTTGAACATTGAATGTATTTAAATATAGAACTAAAACTAAGTGATAGAAATTAGGTTCTGACATCATAATATTATAAGCTCTGACACGACAGATACACCACAAAAAGCAAAACATGGAGGGAGTGTACATGAGATGATTACCCAGCAGGCATTAATTTAAAAGAATATCTTTTTTTTTAATTTTTTTTAACGTTTATTTATTTTTGAGACAGAGAGAGAGACAGAGCATGAATGGGGGAGGAGCAGAGAGAGAGGGAGACACAGAATCGGAAGAAGGCTCCAGGCTCTGAGCCATCAGCCCAGAGCCCTACGTGGGGCTCGAACTCACGGACCGCGAGATCGCGAGATCGTGACCTGAGCTGAAGTCGGACGCCTAACCGACTGAGCCACCCAGGCGCCCCAAGAATATCATTTTAAATTAGAGGATGGTGAGAAGAGAGAAAAAGAGATTAGTGGCTCATTTCATAATTTCTCACAGTAGGGAACTAAGAGGCAGTTTCTAGAAAGTGGGGTACTAAGCAGTTCATACAGCTCAGCCTCAAGGTAGCAGAACAGGATGGAGATAGTAAAAAGGGACCTGGAGAGATGACATGGAACAGAATAGAGAGCCCATAAGTAGACCCAAATAAATATAGTCAACTGACTTTTGACAAAGGAGCAAATGCAATACAATGAACAAAGACACTTTCCAACTAACAATGCTGGACCCAGACACCCACATACAAAATACCCAAATCTAGATAGACCCAATATCTTTCACAAAGCTTAAAATGGATCATAGGCCTAAACGAAAACCATACAATTATAAAACTCTTAGAAGGTGATATAAGAGTGACCTAGGGTGTGGTGATCACATTTTAGATACAACACCAAAGGCATGGTCCATGAAAATAATAATTGAGAGGGTGGACTTCCTTAAATTTAAAAACCTCTGCTCTGCAAAAGACAATGTCAAGTGAGTGAAAAGACAAGTTACAGACTGGGAGAAAATATTTGCAAAAGATGCATCTGATAAACTTGTGTTATTCAAAATATTTAAAGAACTCTTAAAACTTAACAATGAGAAAACAAATCACCCAATTAAAAAATGAGCCAAAGACCTTAACAGACACCTCACTGAAGAAGATATACAGATGGCAAATCAGCATATGAATAGATGTTCCACATTGTATGTCATCAGGGAAATGCAAATTGAAATGAGATACCACTACAGACTTATTAGAATGGCCAAAGTCCAAAACACTGACAACATCCAATGCTGATGAGAATGAGGAGCAACAGGAACTTTCACTTATTGCTGGTGGGAGTGCAAAATGGTACGACCACTTCGGAAGACAGTCTGGCAGTTCTTATAAAACTAAATGTACTCTTACCATACGGTCTGGCAGTTGTGCTACTTGGTACTTATCCAAAGGAGATAAAAATGTATGTCCACACAAAATCTGCACGTGGATGTTTATGGCAGCTTTATTTATAACTGCCCAGATATGGAAACAACCAAGATGTCCCTCAGTAGGTGAATGGGTAAATAACCTGTTATGTCCAGACAACGGAATATTATTTAGTACTAAAAAGAAATGAGCTATCAAGCCATGGAGGGAACTTAAGTGCATATTACTAAATTAAAGAAGCCAGTCGGAAAAGGTATACTGTATGATTGCAACTATATGACACTCTGGAAAAGACCAAACTATGGAGATAGTAAAAAGATCAGTGGTTGCCAGGAGGTGGGGAGTGGGGAGGGATGAATAGGCAGAGCAGAGAGGATTTTTAGGGCAGTGAAAATACTCTATATGATACTATAATGCTGGATACATGTCATTATACATTTGTCCAAATCCAAGGAATGTACAACACCAAGAGTGACCCCCAATGTAAACTGTGAATTTTGGGTGATTATGAAGTATCAATGTAGGTTCATCAATTGTAACAAATGTACCACTCTAGTAGGGGATGTTGATAATGGAGGAAGGTATGTATGTGTGTGGGGCAAGGGCCATATGGGAAATATCTGTAACTTCCTCTCAATTTTGCTGTGAGAAAAAAGTTTAAAACAAGTACATGGAGGAACAATTGGAAAATATGTAGCCCTGAACAAACAGAAAAAAAAAGTGGCAGATTCAAGCCCTAACATAATTATATTAAATGTAAATGGTCTAAATACACTAATTAAGGATGGAGACTGCCAGAGTGTATTTTTGTTTTTAAAGATTCAGTTACATGCTGTCTACAAGAAACTCACTTCAAATATGACAGCGGCATACATTCTTTACTATTAAAGTTTTAGCACGCATTAGTTTTTCAATTAGTTGTTTAAAATGTGTAATGAGATCACAAAGAAGTAATAAATTCTGCTCAGAGCAAGGGTCAGGAAAGGCTACAAAGTGGACTTTAAATTGACAAGGAAGGGCTTAAAGTGAAGAAGAGGCAAAGGTTAGGAGGAAGTTAGTTGTCCATGCAGAGGGAAGAGCACAGGTACATGGTAGGACCCAGCAGGGATAGGAAAAGGAAATTTGGTTTTGGCCTCTGCTCACCTTCTCTTCTAGGAGATACTGTTGGTCAAATTCTAAGGAGTAAAACTCAATGGGAAAGTTGCAGGGATTCTTTACCACCACTTCAGCCTCGTCTCCAGGTGCATAAGGCAGCAGTGGCCCCAGCTCCAGAAAAGAGGGACTAAATTCCAACCGTGGCTCAAGACCCTGCCCCTCTACCAGCAGTGTAAGCTTTTGAGGACTCTGGGCAATCTGGAAAACCAGGGTCTGGCTGTAGAATTTCTGGAAATCATAAAAAACAAAACAAGCATCTTAACTTTTTGTGTTATATGCTCTGTAAACCTGAAAGCCACTGTGGGGACAAAATTGAGAGAAAACTTTTGGGGCACCTGGGTGGCTCAGTCTGTTAAGCGTCTGACTTTGGCTCAGGTCATGGTTCGTGGGTTCAAGCCCTGTGTCAGGCTCTGTGTTGACAGCTTGCTCAGAGCCCGGAGCCTGCTTCGGATTCTGTGTCTCCTTCTCTCTCTGCCCCTCCCCTGCTCACACTCTGTTTCTCAAAAGTAAATAAATGTAAAAAAAAAAAAAAAAAAAAAAAAAAAAGAGAAAACTTTTCATGTAAAATTACATGAGAGTAATTTATATTACTGCATTCATACTAGGTTTCTAGCATGCTAGGCACTGTACAAAGCACATCATCACTCGTAAAAGGCCCTCTGAATGCCGCACTCAGATCCTTCAGACCCTCCAGTGTGTTCAGATGGGCCACTGTCTGCACCCCTGGGCTCTCATTTCATGGGCCCTGCTGCCTATGGGCAGGGAAGGGTGGAGCAGAAGTGCTGGGGATTAATCCCTTCCAGGAGCAATTCTCAAACATTGACTCAGGAACTACCACATAAATACCCCAGGTCCCTTGCTCCTGGGAAGAGATAATTCTGAAATATGCATTTTGTCTATTTCCACAGAGTTTCCCAGTAGGATTATGTTCCAGTCTCCAAGGTAGCTGGCTCATTCACATGCCTTATTAGCTGCCTGCCTTTCCCTGATCACCTTCTACTTCTCCATCAGTGTTTCCTACACTTTCCAAATAATCTGTTTGCACTTGAATCCTTGTCTCCAAGTATGTTTCTTGGAACATCTGAATTAATATACAGAAGTTATTTGAAAATACAGTTAAGCAGTGGGTCAGGAGTAATCAGCTGGGGCATTCAGTTTATCAGATATAATTACAATCTGAATAACAGTGAATAGTGATATCAACTATTCTAATCTGGTTTTTACTGGGGGACCTACTAAAAATGTGGAATCACAGGCCCCAACCTTAAATATCCCAACTTGACAGGGGCAGGGTAAGGCTGGGAATTCTGCATTTTTAACCAGATGCCCAGGTCATTCTGATACAGGTGGGTTCATGGCTTGGGTTTGGAGGCCATGAGTGGCTTCATGATTTGAAGAGCTCTTAACTATCTTAGCTCAAGGGAGAAAATCAGATGGATGGAATGCGTATGGACATATATACACACCCAGAAAATATCAATTGACGGAGACAGTAAGAGAATGAATTATTGACTAACTAACAGTTATGGGCTTAGCACCTTCTGACCCAAACTTCTATATTTTAATTGCTTTTTATGGAAATATTTCCATAAAAATAAACATTTCATTCATTTCCTTGTTTCCTAACATAGTGTTCTGCACATATATTATAACATCAGTGATTTCTCTTGTGCTGCTGATGCTGAAGGAAACATAGATGTGGATTGTATGCGTTGCAAAGCTAACCAATTAATTGTATACAGCCAACAAATTCCCCTCTAAATTGGTGGAGATATTCTATTAACTTTGACCAATTTCAACTCAACATATATGGAACCACCTGAACAAACCTTTCTTTTTTTTTTTTTTTTAATTTATTTACTGATATGTCTCTCATTTAATAAACTAGCCAAAATCTTGACAACCCTGACAGTAACACCCCTTCAGACTCTCTAAGAATGACAAACATATTAATTCTCTTTTCTGTCGAAAGGGTTGGGAGATTCTGATAATTCAAGAAACGGGCTTTTTAAAAAAGAATCAGATATGAAGTCATTTGCTTTTCTTCTTTCTCACTACAGACTCTTAAAAATTTCTTCAAAGCATTTCCATTACCAGGAAAATGGGAGTTAACTGTAGGTATTCTGTAAAACCCACATGGGTTTTTTTCTTTTATAAGACTAAAGTAGAGAAAGACATCTCCCTGATGCCTTAGGCTTTGAGCACAAGTCTTTACAGTGTAATCTCTTGAGACCCTCTCTGGCTCTAGGATTTTATTTTATTTTATTTTATTTTATTTTATTTTATTTTATTTTATTTTAATTTTTATTATTTTTTTAAATTTTTTAAAGTTTATTTATTTTTGAGAGACAGAGAATGAGCAAGGGAGGGGCAGAGAGAGACGGAGACACAGAATCCGAAACAGGCTCCAGGCTCCGAGCTGTCAGCACAGAGCCTGACACTGGCTCAAACTCACGAACTGTGAGATCATGACCTGAGCCGAAGTCACTTAACCAACTGAGCCACCCTGGCGCCCCGGACTTTATTTTTACTGTGTGCTTTGCTTGGAGTAGCTTTGTGTTAATGGCATTCACACACACACACACAAAAAGTTTGTGAGGCCCGGGATACCAGGAAGTATCCCAACTACTGCTGGTAACAGCAAATAGTTATTGAGACACTACATAGAGAGAAGTATGCTGTGTATTTTATTCACATTAATTCATATAATCTTCAAAATGACCCTAGGAAGTAGCTATTGCAGGTTGATAATGTCTTAGTTGAAACCCTAGGGGCCAGATGATTTCAAATTCAGATTTTTAAAAAGGTAAATGCTGTGCATAGACCCCATGTTACATAATGTCCTCAGCAAGGCCCGAATCAGGTCCCCTATAACCAAACACTAGTATTTCCGCAGTTACAATGTTTGACTCTGCAAACTAAGTGGAATAAATAAAGGTTAAGTAGTCTCCTGTCAGTTCAGATTAGGTTTTTCTACCAAATGAGTTTGGGCCTAAAATTTATGAAATACCCCCCCTCCCCCACCTCCCCAGTTTCTGGAGCTTACTGGATTTTAAAATTGCAATAAGGATTTTTGCATGGGATATTGTTATTTTCCATTCTATCTATAAGCAAATTGAGGTTTAGAGAGGCTAAGGAATTTACTCAAAGCCATGAAATCTCTCAGTACAGAAGCAGAAGGCCACTAACCCAGGTCTGCTGATAAAAGTCAATGTGCTAGACAGATCTGATTCTGGAACTGGTGTTCTTAACTACCAGGCCACACAGCTCCAACATGAAACAAGCACTTGATGTCTTTATCACAATAGCGAGGCAAAGGTCACTCAAAAATTCCCTAGAGTCCTGCCTAATCAAGTGTGGCCTTTGAGTAAAGCTCAAAGAGACCCAGAGACTCCGAATGAAACCACATTTCTTCAAAGCTTACCTCTTCTTTAGGCATGAATTTCACTTGCACGTTGGACCTCTCATCAGGATCCAAGACCCCAGAAGTGGGCTGGATCTCAAAGATTCGTGTCTTTGGCTTTAATTCAGCACGTAGTTTCCGTCTTAAGTACTTTGGCATGTGTTTCTCCAGCTGGTTAACAGATAATTAGACAATTAGATCGTCTTCTATGGAAAGCAAATTTATTCTATCCTCCACTCACCCAGCCTACATTTACTGAGTCCCTTCCAGGTGTCAGGGAAGGTGTAGATACCAGGACTACAAAGATGACTGACACATCTATCAGACAGCATGGCCTGGTAAGTCCTTGAACGCTGGGCTAAGGGCCTGGATTGTATTTAGGAAGCCATGGTTGTCACTGCACGTCTTGGGAAGAAGAGTGAAATAATGAAAGTGAAGGCCCAGAATTCCATATCTGGATTAAATGGAGATGGGAAAAAGGGGACCAGTGGGTTACAACCCATTTACCTTGCTAACTGGCTTATGGCTCAGGAAAAACCATTCGCAAGGGACTTGGAGATGATTGGAAAACTGAATAGTCTCCACGAGGCACTGTCCACACTGAATTGTGGCAAACTGCACCTTTTCACAAGACAGTGTCATCGCAGGAATGGTCACCTTGGCTTGGAGACAGATGTGAACTGTTGGCCCTCCAACCACCTAGAATGGGCATAAAATTGCTGTTACCACGTGGCATGGGGTTGGGGGAAGAATCACGGCTCTCAAATAGCAATTGATTCATCCTAGGGGTAACTGGCAAGCAGAGCTGGTAGCTGGGGAGGATCAGCTGGGCCCAGCAGTGCATCTTACCTTGATGGGTAGAACGACCTCTTTGTTTCCAACTGAGAGACTGGCCCCTTGTGGGTCAAATTTCACTTCGAATATTTCCGTTTCACAGTAAGGCAGATTCTTTACACGATCTAACTCAGTACTGAAACCTGGACCCAGATAAACAAAATTTCTTTGTGGGAAAGAGAAATGGCAAACAAGAGCTGCAGTAGATAGAGCCCTTCTGGGGTCAAAGTATCAATTAATACCCATGACCATTCAAAGAATCAATTAACGGCCCAAGAATTCTTTCAGCTGATCCCAGAAGAAGCATGAACACTACTCCAGAAGATCAGTACACGTGGGCACCCTGTTAGAAATGACAAAGTGCAAGAAGAAAGGGTCTCCCCAGTCTGGTTACCCGTGTCATGAAGGATGCGCTTTTCTGCATGGAAGGACACTGGGAAGTGACTGGTGTTGGTGATCTTGATGATGTGTGTTCGGATGTCACCAAGGATGATGTAGCCAAAGTCCAGGATATACTCTGGCAGCTGGACTCTGAAACAGTTAACAAGGCTCTCTTTACCAGTCACTTTTCCAAAAGAGTGACTATGCTATTCTCTTCTATCTCCTGTGCACAGTTCTGACCTCAGAACTGGAGGACAGAACAACCACCCTCCAGACAGGAGGCTATAGAAGCAAGATTACTCCCCCCTCCCCCAAAGTTCACACTGCTGTTTCAGCCATTCCCAAAACACATTCAGTGTGGGCCCTCATGAACCTGAAGCCAGGCCTATCCATTAAACAAAGCCAGAGGTTTCTGCCTTTCAGAGGCAGAGACTTGCTTGGCTGGCTGGATGCTAGAAGATAACAGATACAAGACGCAAGTAGATTTCATTTCTACATGATCAACCATTAATTGATTCAGGCAGCATTCCAGTGGGCAACACTGTTTGCTCTGCTATCCTCTGAAACAAGCCTACCATGGAAGGACACTCACTTGGCTAGTCTGCGACGACTCCGGTAGCTGAAGTCATCTGTGGAATCAGGGATAATTGTTTTCTGATGTTCTATGGAATAGCCTTGGACTATAAGTCGCTCTACTTCCATCTGGAGCTGAGCACTTAACTGGAGCAAGAGAAAAAACCAAGTCAGCAAATTCTTCTAGAGTATGCGTTTTCAATGGGGTCAAATCACCTCTAAGAGGGAAAAAATTGCTTCATGGAGGGGAGAATGAAAAAATTTTAGATATTACAATGATTTATGGCATTCCAAAAGGCCACAGTACATAAACAGATATACAGTATAGTTGTGGTATTAAAATATTCACAGGGGTGTTGGGTGGGGTAAAGAAACTAGTACATCTATATCATGAAATACTAATGAACAATGAAAAGGAATGAACTATTGATATTGATGGATTTCAAGGCCATTATGCTCATTGAAAAAAAAGCCAGTCTTAGGGCGCCTGGGTAGCTCAGTCGGTTGGGCATCTGACTCGGGCTCAGGTCATGACCTCACAGTCCGTGAGTTCGAGTCCCGTATCGGGCTCTGTGCTAACAGCTCAGAGCCTAGAGCCTGCTTCAGATTCTGTGTCTCCCTCTCTTTCTGCTCCTCCCCTGCTCATGCTCTGTCTCTGTCTTAAAAATAAATAAAAACATTAAACAAATTTTTTTAAAAAGCCAGTCTCAAAAGGTTACATATTGTATAATTCCATTTACAGAATATTCTTGAAATAACAAAAGTACAGATTCAACAGAGGAAGATGGCAGCACAGGTGGATGCTGGGCTCACATCGTCCTGCTGACCACTTAGATTCCACCCACATCTGCCTAAATAACCCAGAAAACCACCAGAAGACTAGCGGAATGGACTCTGCGGAGCCAAGCATAGAAGAGAGGCCCAGGGAAGAGGGTAGTAAGGGTAGAGAGGTGGTGCGCACTACACGGACTGGCTGGAGGGACCGGGGCGGTGGAGGGGCAGCCAGCCCACCAGGCAAGACAGAGCCCCTGAATCTGGCTTGCAAAAGCAGAGGGGCCAGATGGAGTGTGTTCTGACAGCCAGTGGGACTTAACATCTGGAATGTTATAAGTCAACAGCTCTGCTCCGAGAACGGGAGGGCTAGAGGACAACAGGAGGGAGAGTTGTTGAGCCCAGAGGACAGAGCTCGCTTGGCAGGGAACAAAGGTGCTCGCCAGTGCCATCTCCCTCGCCCATCCCCCAGCCAAAATCCCAAAGGGAACCAGTTCCCCTCATGGAACTTGCTTGTACTGTGCAAACACCCAACTCTGTGCTTCTGTGGATCCATCCCTCTGAAAGGTCTGCCTCCCTCCTGGTGCCACAGGGCCCCTCCCGAAGCGGACCACCAAAGGCAAAGCAAGCTGAGCCTGCCCCTCCTGCCCCTGTGCATCTGTGGATCCACCCCGGCTAACACGCCAGATCCCATCAAAGCAGCACCACAAGCCTGGCAGTGTGCAAGTAGCCCAGACAGGGGCCACACCACTCCACAGTGAGTCCTGCCCCTGGGAGAGGGGAAGATAAGGTACACACCAGTCTGACTGCGGCCCCGCCCACCAATGCAAGTTATTCCAGACAGCACAGGGGAAGAGCCCTGCAGTTCCGTGCCACTCCAGGGACTATACAAAATGACGAAACAGAAGAATTCTCCTCAAAAGAAACTCCAGGAAGTAGCGACAGCTAATGAACTGACCAAAAATGATTTAAGCAATGTAACAGAAAATGAATTTAAAATGATAGTCATAAAATTAATCGCTGGGCTTGAAAAAAGTATAGAGGACAGCAGAGAATCTATTACTACAGAGATCAAGGGACTAACAAACAGTCAGGAGGAGCTAAAAATGCTATAAACGAGCTTCAAAATAAAATGGAGGCAACCACAACTCAGATTGAAGAGGCAGAGGAGAGAATAGGTGAATTAGAAGATAAAATAATGGAAAAAGAGGAAGCTGAGAAAAAGAGAGATTAAAAAATCCAGGAGTATGAGGGGAGAATTAGATAACTAAGCGACACAATTAAATGCAATAATATATGCATAATTGGGATTCCAGAAGAGGAAGAGAGAGGGAAAGTTGCTGAAGGTGTACTTGAAGAAATAATAGCTGAGAACTTCCCTGATCTGGGGAAAGAAAAAGGCATTGAAATCCAAGAGGCACAGAGAACTCCCTTCAGACGTAACTTGAATCGATCTTCTGCATGACATATCATAGTGAAACTGGCAAAACACAAGGATAAAGAGAAAATTCTGAAAGCAGCTAGGGATAAACGTGCTCTAACATAAAAAGGGAGACTGATAAGACTAGTGATGGATCTATCTACTGAAACTTGGCAGGCCAGAAAGGAATGGCAGGAAATCTTCAATGTGATGAACAGAAAAAAATATGCAGCTGAGAATCCTTTATCCAGCAAGTCTGTCATTCAGAATATAAGGAGAGTTAAGGTCTTCCCAAACAAACAAAAAACCAAAGGAATTCATCACCACTAAACCAGCCCTGCAAGAGATCCCAAGGGGGATCCTGTGAGACAAAGTACCAGAGACATCGCTACAAGCATGAAACCTACAGACATCACAATGACTCTAAACCCATATCTTTATATAATAACACTGAATGTAAATGGACTAAATGCTCCAACCAAAAGACATAGGGAGTCAGAATGGACAAAAAAATGAGACCCATCTATTTTCTGTCTACAAGAGACTCCTTTTAGAGCTGAGGACACCTTCAGATTGAAAGTGAGGGGATGGAGAACTATCTATCATGCTACTGGAAGTTAAAAGGAAGCTGGAGTAGCCATACTTATATCAGACAAACTAGACTTTAAATTAAAGGCTGTAACAAGAGATGAACAAGGGCAGTATATAATAATCACAGGGTCTATCCATCAGGAAGAGCTAACAATTATAAATGTCTATGCGCCGAATACAGGAGCCCCCAAATATATAAAACAATTACTCACAAACATAAGCAACCTTATTGATAAGAATGTGGTAATTGCAGGGGACTTTAATACCCCACTTACAACAATGGATAGATCATCTAGACACATGGTCAATAAAGAAACAAGGGCCCTGAATGATACATTGGATCAGATGGACTTGACAGATATATTTAGAACTCTGCATCCCAGAGCAACAGAATATACTTTCTTCTTGAGTACACATGGAACATTCTCCAAGATAGATCACATACTGGGTCACAAAACAGCCCTTCATAAGTTTACAAGAATTGAGATCATACCATGCATACTTTCAGACCACAATGCTATGAAGCTTGAAATCAACCACAGGAAAAAGTCTGGAAAACCTCCAAAAGCATGGAGGTTAAAGAACACCCTACTAAAGAATGAATGGGTCAACCAGGCAATTAGAGAAGAAATTAAGAAATATATGGAAATAAATGAAAATGAAAATACAACAATCCAAATGCTTTGGGATGCAGCGAAAGCAGTCCTGAGAGGAAAATACATTGCAATCCAGGCCTATCTCAAGAAACAAGAAAAACCCCAAATACAAAATCTAACAGCACACCTAAAATAAATAGAAGCAGAACAGCAAAGATACCCCAAACCCAGCAGAAGAAGAGAAATAATAAAGATCAGAGCAGAAATAAATATAGAATCTAAAAAAACTGTAGAGCATATCAATGAAACCAAGAGTTGATTTTTTGAAAAAATAAACAAAATTGATAAACCTCTAGCCAGGCTTCTCAAAAAGAAAAGGGAGATGACCCAAATAGATAAAATCATGAATGAAAATGGAATGATTACAATCAATCCCTCAGAGATACAAGCAATTATCAGGGAATACTCTGAAAAATTACATGCCAACAAACTGGACAACCTGGAAGAAATGGACAAATTCCTAAACACCCACACGCTTCCAAAACTCAATCAGGAAGAAATAGAAAGCTTGAACAGACCCATAACCAGCGAAGAAATTGAATCAGTCATCAAAAATCTCCCAACAGGGGCACCTGGGTGGCTCAGTCGGTTAAGCGGCCGACTTCAGCTCAGGTCATGATCTCACGGTCCGTGAGTTCGAGCCCCACGTCGGGCTCTGTGCTGACAGCTCAGAGCCTGGAGCCTGTTTCAGATTCTGTGTCTCCCTGTCTCTGACCCTCCCCCGTTCATGCTCTGTCTCTCTCTGTCTCAAAAATAAATAAACGTTAAAAAAAAAATTAAAAAAAAAAAAGAAAAAAGAAAAATCTCCCAACAAATAAGAGTCCAGGACCAGATGGCTTCCCAGGGGAATTCTACCAGACATTTAAAGCAGAGATAATACCT
This sequence comes from Panthera leo, assembly GCF_018350215.1. NCBI lineage: Eukaryota > Metazoa > Chordata > Mammalia > Carnivora > Felidae > Panthera > Panthera leo. The sequence continues at coordinate 48,043,958 of NC_056693.1, read as the reverse complement.
ATCCTTCCCAAGCTATTCCAGAAAATAGAAAGGGAAGGAAAACTTCCAGACTCATTCTATGAAGCCAGTATTACTTTGATTCCTAAACCAGAAAGAGACTCAGTAAAAAAAGAGAACTACAGGCCAATATCCCTGATGAATATGGATGCGAAAATTCTCGGTAAGATACTAGCAAATCGAATTCAACGGCATATAAAGAGAATTATTCACCATGATCAAGTGGGATTCATTCCTGGGCTGCAGGGCTGGTTCAACATTCACAAATCAATCAATGTAATACATCACATTAATAAAAGAAAAGATAAGAACGGTATGATCCTGTCAATCGATGCAGAAAAAGCATCTGACAGAATTCAGCATACTTTCTTAATAAAAACCCTCGAGAAAAACGGGGTAGAAGGAACATACTTAAACATCATAAAAGCCATTTATGAAAAGCCCACAGCTAACATCATCCTCAATGGGGAAAAACTGAGAGCTTTTTCCTTGAGATCAGGAACACGACAGGGATGTCCACTCTCACCGCTGCTGTTTAACATAGTGTTGGAAGTGCTAGCATCAGCAATCAGACAACAAAAGGAAATCAAAGCATCAAAATTGGCAAAGATGAAGTTAAGCTTCCACTTTTTGCAGATGACATGATATTACACATGGAAAATCTGACAGACTCCATCAAAAGTCTGCTAGAACTGATACATGAATTCAGCAAAGTCACAGAATACAAAATTAATGTACAGAAATCAGTTGCATTCTTATACACTAATAATGAAGCCACAGAAAGACAAATAAAGAAACTGATCCCATTCACAATTGCACCAAGAAGCATAAAATACCTAGGAATAAACCTAACCAAAGATGTAAAAGATCTGTATGCTGAAAACTATAGAAAGCTTAAGAAGGAAATTGAAGAAGATATAAAGAAATAGAAAAACATTCCATGCTCATGGATTTGAAGAATAAATATTGTCAAAATGTCAATACTACCCAAAGCTATCTACACATTCAATGCAATCCCAATCAAAATTGCACCAGCATTCTTCTCAAAGCTAGAACGAGCAATCCTAAAATTTGTATGGAACCACAAAAGGCCCCGAATAGCCAAGGTAATTTTGAAGAAGATCAAAGCGGGAGGCATCACAATCCCAGACTTTAGCCTCTACTACAAAGTTGTAATCATCAAGACAGCATGGTATTGGCACAAAAACAGACACATAGACCAATGGAATAGAATAGAAACCACAGAATTAGACCCACAAAAGTATGGCCAAATAATCTTTGATAAACCAGGAAAGAATATCCAATGGAAAAAAGACAGTCTCTTTAACAAATGGTGCTGGGAGATCTGGACAGCCACAGGCAGAAGGAAGAAACTAGACCACTTTCTTACATCATTCACAAAAACAAACTCAAAATGGATAAAGGACCTGAATGTGAGACAGGAAACCATCAAAACCCTCGAGGAGAAAGCAGGGAGAAACCTCTCTGACCTTAGCCGCAGCTATTTCTTACTTGACACATCTCCAAAGGCAAGGGAATTAAAAGCAAAATGAACTATTGGGACCTCATGAAGATAAAAAGCTTCTGCACAGCAAAGGAAACAATCAACAAAACTAAAAGGCAACCCACGGAATGGGAAAAGATACTTGCAAATGACATATCGGACAAAGGGCTAGTATCCAAAATCTATAAAGAGCTCACCAAACTCCACACCCAAAAACCAAATAATCCCGTGAAGAAATGGGCAGAAAACATGAATAGACACTTCTCTAAAGAAGACATCCAGATGGCCAACAGGCACATGAAAAGATGCTCAACGTTGCTCCTCATCAGGGAAATACAAATCAAAACCACACTCAGATATCACCTCACGCCAGTCAGAGTGGCCAAAATGAACAAATCAGGAGACTATAGATGCTGGCGGGGATGTGGAGAAACGGGAACCCTCTTGCACTGTTGGTGGGAATGCAAACTGGTGCAGCCGCTCTGGAAAACAGTGTGGAGGTTCCTCAAAAAATTAAAAATAGACCTACCCTATGACCCAGCAGTAGCACTGCTAGGAATTTACCCAAGGGATACAGGAGTACTGATGCATAGGGGCACTTGTACCCCAATGTTTATATCGCACTCTCAACAATAGCCAAATTATGGAAAGAGCCTAAATGTCCATCAACTGATGAATGGATAAAGGAATTGTGGTTTATACACACAATGGAGTACAACGTGGCAATGAGAAAGAATGAAATATGGCCCTTTGTAGCAACATGGATGGAACTGGAGAGTGTTATGCTAAGTGAAATAAGCCATACAGAGAAAGATACCATATGTTTTCACTCTTATGTGGATCCTGAGAAACTTAACAGAAGCCCATGGGGGAGGGGAAGGAAAAAAAAAGAGGTTATAGTGGGAGAGAGCCAAAGCAAAAGAGAGTCTTAAAACCTGAGAACAAACTGAGGGTTGATGGCGGGGTGGGAGGGAGGGGAGGGTGGATGATGGGTATTGTAGAGGGCATCTTTTGGGATGAGCACTGGGTGTTGTATGGAAACCAATTTGACAATAAATTTCATATATTAAAAAAATAAAATAAAATAAAGTAAAATAAAATAAAATAAAAAAATAAAATAAAATAAAATAAAATAAAATAAAATAAAATAAAATAAAATAAAGATGAGCACAGGGAGAAAGCAGGCTTAATGGTCAAGAATGGACTATTAAGAGAAGAATATCAGGGAGGGGTAAAGGAGGATTTTGGGATTTTGCTTTCACTTCCCACTGGGGGAGGGCCGACTTTATTTACAGGATGGGCTGCTCTGCCTCAAGAGACCAACTGTTGGCTTGGCTTCCACCTTGGAGGCACCATGCTGAATCTCTTTGGCTGCCCCCTCCCCCACTTAGCTGTTGGCGACCAGAGGGTTCTATTCTGAATCTACCCTGCTTACTCGGTACACTTCCCAGGGAATCTCACCATTCCCTGTGATCACAATGGCCATCTGGTGACTCACAGCACTTTCTCCAGCCTCTCTCCTCAGCTCTCTAGCCCATGGGGCCAGCTCCCCATGGGAACCTCACTTGGATGATGCTCAGAAATCTCAGATGTAGTAACAAACCATCGGAACTCAGATCCCTTCCTCCTCTCCCCTCAAACTTGCTCTTCCTCCTGAGTTTCCCATCTCACTTCTCCTCCTCCTTACTTTGTCCGTCAAGCAAGACACTTGAGGTAGGGGTCACCTCTGCCCCACCCCCACATCCAACCAATCCCTAATCACTGACCATGCCAACTCCGGAGTATTTCTTGAAACTACTCGATTCTTTCCACCTCCTGTGTTATCACTCTTGTTGACAACACCGCCATCTCTCATCTAGAGTTACTCCATCAGCTTTTAAAAACTGAGCACATCTCAGCACATCTATCCTTATTTCACACACACACACACACACACACACACACACACACACACACACACACAGAGAGACCACAACCCAAACCCCTGAGAGCTTCTCAGGGCTTCACAAGGCAGCCAGAGAGATTTTTTAAAGATGCAATTCTGATTACCCCAGGCCCCACTTGAAACACTTCACTAACTTGCTGTTGCCCTCAGAATAAAGCTCAAAACCCTTTAATAGGTTCATTAGGGGGCTCCTTACCTCTCCCCTTTCTTTGCTCTAGTTATAGCTTCTTCTCCTTTCTGTTCCTCAGAGAGACCATGACCTTCCTGCCCCTGGGTCTTTGTACCTACCATTCTCCTCCCACATTCATTCTGTGCAGGGTGAAGCTAATCTTACCTCAGAAGATTCATCCTCGGGCAATTCCTCAGTTATCTCTAAGTGGTCAAGTGTCTCATAGTTGTTGTACTCTTTTTCTAGGTTTTTTCTGGCCTGATTCAAGAAGGTTTCATACTTTTCATTTCCTGTGGGATTGGAAGGAGAAAGAAATCAGGATGGTTAAAAATATATGAATCATGCCTAAAACACAGACTGTCAGCTCAGGGTCCATAAAGTCAGAAGGGAAGTGAACTTTTTGGTGCTTTACCTGTCATGTTTTCTCTGCCTCAGAGGGTGACATAGTTTGTGACTGAGTTCAATTTGTAGCAGAGACCCCACTGAGTTTAATGAGATTATGCTTTAGGGAGCTAACAGCTGGTTCACAAGAACTTGATGGCAGCAACATCCTAAGTCATGCATTGGGTGATCAACCAGATCGCGGCTTCCTCGATGCTTTCCTGGCTCTAGTACTGAATGCTGCATGACCTAGGAGCCCCCTCTGTGCTGGACACACCCACACGGCCGGTCATCCTTTAAGTGACTTCTCATTTTTGTTAAATCTCAGTAAGCAAAGGACTATATCTGCAACTCTAACTGTAACGAAACAAGCTCCAGTCCCCCAAATCAGGGATGCAGGCAATCAGGGGAAAGATTTCAGACACTCATGTTCACCAGTAAGCCAGTGCAAATTCGAATGCTAGAGGGACGAGGTAGGCAAAGAAATAAAGTGCCTACTATGGAGCCATAGGAAGCATTGTACTTGTGATGAACGGGAGCACGGGAGACCCAACGGATAGTATTCAGAACTAACAGTATTCAGATCTCAATTCTTCGAAAGCCCTCTGCTGGCCAAACATATCTACTGCCAGCAGGGCCCCTGGTTTTCAACCAAGTGGCAAAGACTTTGAGAGCTGGACTAACTTCTGGCTGGTTGGAACCCTAGATGGTAGAGTGTAACATGGTGTTAGATTCACTAATATTTGTGTTGTAGTTTCAGGGAGCAATTAGGATGTAAATAATTATCATCAGTAGGTAAGCCAGTGACTTTGGGGATCAGGGGTGGAGGAAAGGCTCAGTGTGAAGGCTTAGTCTGAAGCTGTCTGTGGAACGCAGATTTCAAGGAGCTCAAAGGAGTTACAAAGAAGAGTGAGACCTTTGTCTTAACGCTCTGTTCTATATCCCATGTCAGGAAGAAAGAGCCAGAGAGTCCATGGCCAAGAGAGCTGCTCAGCTGAGCTTGGGGATTTGCCAAGATAGAAGTCTTCTGATACAGAGGGATGGCTCCAGGGACCAGATATTACCAGAAAAACCTTGGCTAAGCATGTGCGCAGACAACTAATTAAAGTCTGAATTAGCCCACAAACTGTGTAATGCCAAAATAAGGAAGGGGTCTGAACCTTGGTTGCCTTTGTGTACAGTTTATATTTTGCAAATGCTACTCCTTGGAGTAAGATCAGCCTTTGCCTCTCAGCAGTCATCTGTGAGTGTGCCACGGTAGGGACAATTCAGGGAGAGATTATAGCTGGAAGAAATGTGTGCTGGAGGAAAAGGCCTCTGGAAGTGCAACTTTCTGATCTCTCTATATGTAATTCAGTGATGGCAAAATTGGCCAGGGGTCTTAATTTGGGACTTCTATGGACCACATCCTGTCTCATTAAATACAGGTCACCAAATCAATTTCAACTAGAATTTGTTTTTTTGTTTTTTTGTTTTTTAAGAAATGAGGAATGACACAGGAACTTAGTGAGTACCAAACAAATCATGTGAGTACCAATCAGCCTTCAAATAAGCAAAGCTAAAATGTACCTTTTGTTCCCCAGTGGAAAAATACTATAGTAGGTAGTATTACCTTGAAGTTTCCTGGGGAGATCGAGGCTGATTCGGGGAAAGATTCCCTCACCACGCAGAGTGATGTTTTCTGGGTCCAGGTGGGCAATCTGTATCTGGAAACTCCTTTGAAAGATCTCAGGTACTCCAGGTAAGTAGTAAACCTTCAATACCTGCTCTTTATGTGCACTGATAAAACCCTACATAGCAGAAAGACCGGAATGTTAATATTTACAATGGACTCCTGCTTCTGGAGATTTAATGGACTAGATAGTCCCACTGGCCTCTTATGCTGATCATTTTCTATTCACACCCCTCACCCAAGATTCATCTTATGAAGCTATGAGAAAATGACAAGTAACCAATAAAAAATAGGTAGGGTATGTGAACAGGTATTTCATAAAAGAGGAAATATGAATGGCAAATAAATGCAGTAAAAGGTACTAATCTTCATAAGTGACCAGGGAAATGAAACTAGGATTATAATAAAAAATTTTTAAAACACATATTAACAAAATTTACTAAATTTCAGTGAGAGTATGTTTACATCTGTTGGGAATACCAATGGGGAAAAAACACTGTGAAAAACGTTTTAGCGCTCTTATCAAATTGAACATCTGCATAGTCCATGACCCAGAAATTTCACTCCTAGGAAAATTCCCTAAGAAAAATGCTTCCATTTGTACATCAGGAGGCAGGTACAAGAATATTTGTAGCAGGATTGTTTCTAACAGCAAATTTTAGCGAGAAAAAATCCCAAATGCTTTGACAGGAAAAAGAAAAATTGCTTTCAATATAGTTATAGAAGGGATATTATTTGATAATGAAAATAAATGAACTATAGCTACATGTGACAATGTGCACTATTCTTAGAAACACGATACTGGATGAAAAAAGCAAAATGCACAAAATTACATTACTGATGCCATTTTCATAAAACTCAAGATAAAATAAAATCCCATAAAAGAAACTTTCCAAGTTTTGGGATCAAGTATATTTGTTTTGTTTACTATGCTATGCTATCCTCAGTGCTAGAAAAATGCCTGGTCATGGTAGGTGCTTAAAAGTTTTCGTAAATTAATAAACTAAAAGCACTTTGTTTAAGGATACATACATGTGTAATAAAACTGTATTTTAAAAAGGGATCAATAAAAGCAAGTGGAGAAGAGGCCCTTGGCTTCAAGGACTTAGAAGGGAAGTGTGATGACAGAAGTGGAAATAAACCATTCTTTTTTTTTTTTTTTAATTTTTTTAACGTTTATTTTTGAGACAGAGAGAGACAGAGCGTGAACAGGGGAGGGGCAGAGAGAGAGGGAGACACAGAATCTGAAACAGGCTCCAGGCTCTGAGCAGTCAGCACAGAGCCCGACACGGGGCTCGAACTCACGGACCGTGAGATCATGACCTGAGCCGAAGTCGGACGCTTAACCAACCGAGCCACCCAGGCGCCCCATAAACCATTCTTATAATTGTGAAAAAAAATCCATGGGGCTATATTGTCTTGTTCACACTGGAGCCCCTGGTACCTGTATGGTGCCTGGCTAATGCAGGATTCAATTAATACTTGATTAATAAATGAGTAAAGTGCTTGGATTTATTATTATTATTATTGTTATTATTATTATTATTACTATTAGGTTTATGATAACTATTTTTAGTTAAAAAAATCACACCCATAATCCTGACAATGAATGTTTAGTGTAATATCATGTGCCATAGGGCTATAGCTTGCAGGTTTGAACTTGGGTCCCTCCTACCACTGTCACATGGCCACTTACTGAGATGGGCACGATTAGGGGCACTCCAGGCAGAAGGTTGTCTGGCGAAGACAGGGGGTCAGTCAGAACCTTGAACTCAAAGCCAACTTTCCCAGTGTTCTTCAGCGTGATTTCATTCTCTGTGACGTGATCAAACAGCTTGAGAGGAGAAGAAGAGTGACAGCTATCAGCTACCCTTTGGGATACTGCTATCATCCTGGGAAAGGCGGGTGGACAAATACACTTCACACACACAGATTTCATCTTTCCTGGTGTAGACACTGGCCAATCCAATCCACATTTCAGTAGCATCAAAATGTGCCCTCTGGAGCTGGAGGAGCACTGGACGCCAGAAACCTGGCTCTTTGTTAGCTCTTCTAGCAACTAGTTTAAGTTAGTAGAGCCGTGTGTGGGGTGTTCTAACTCTCTGCACCTCAGTTTCTTCACCACAAAGAACTCATGACAGAGGACCTCAAAATTAAGCTTTCCTATGCCAATGTTTATTTGTTTATTTTTTGGATAAGATTTGAGTCTAGAATTAAAATTTTTGCATTCATATAGAGAGACATGGGAGTAGTAGGCAAGACATGTTCTTTTTCCTGAGATTTTACTGACACAATTCAGCAGCTGAACAGCAGGCCCAATAACCACAAAATAAGGCCACTTCAGGGGTTCTTAGGATAAGATAGGGCAAGGACTGGCTGCTTCAAAGAATACACTCTGAGCTGACCCAAAACAGAAGACCCTGGAGATAAGGAATGAAAGGGAATTGTATTTGGTCAACTCAGTGGACAAAGTCTCAAAAGGTGTTGGGTGAATTTGCTTTTAGGCACAATTTTTAACCTATAAACACACATGCACACACACAATTCGATAATTATCCATGCAGTAGCTATACAACGGCAGTCTGACTTCCATTAAAATTTGGTAGAGATACGGTTCCGAGTACATAACACAAAATCTAATTGGGAAAAGAAGATGTACAAGAAATAGAATCAATAATTATTCCAAATCAAAAATTAGAATGTGCATTATATTATGGCAAAGAATATATTTAAATGCCAAGAGAATGCAAGGTAAGAAAAAGATAACTAAAGGATAGAGCTGAACTGAATCTTACAGTATGTGTAGATTTGGGGTTGGCAGAGTGGAGGATGAGAGGGATTATATAAAAGGAAGTATTGAGGCAAGAAGGACTGGGATGTATTAGGGTCAGTGGGTAAACCAGTTTGGCCACAAATGGATGAATGGCCTACAGTGAGAAACTAAGAGAAACCAAATTTAATGTGTAAGGGACATCAGTTAAGTTAATAGAGGGGCTTAGGATCCCCTCACCCAGGTGGAGGAGCTTGGTTCTGATCCAATGGATGACAGAGAAAGGGACTCATGATTGGAGGCCTTCTCTGACCCATGCACAGTATTGACCCGGCACTTTAATAACCACAAGCACCTGGTGAGCTAGGTACTGCTACCCCATTCCTAGCTGATAGATGAGGGGTACTGAGGCTTGGAGATGTCAGGTGATATGCTACATAGTCAGTAGGAAGTAAAACTGGGATACCATCCCAGTTTTTCTGACAGCAAAACCATGCTCTTTTCTCAATACTAAGTTGCTTCCTAAATGCTGCTGGGGCTAATTGTTGAGGGTTGATAGGATGAAAATGCAATTTGGGAAAATCTACGCGGCAATGCTGTTTAGATGGGTTAGTGGCGAAAGCCCTGAATGCGGTGTAACCCCTTGCTTCCGTGGAGTCCTTGGCATCACCTGGGAGCTTGGGAGAAACGCAGATTCTGAGGCTCCACCCAGGACCTACTGAATCAGAATCTGCACTGGAACAAGATTCTCAGGTGATTTGTATGCACATTATGGTTTCAGAAGAATTGCTGTAATATCTTAGTAATGGCTTGATGAACCCCTGTGGTGTGACAACTGCAGTGGCCATGGGAAGGGAAAATCAACACAGAGGGATCCTGCTTGATGAATTCGCTAACCTGGATGCTTGCAGGATATGGGGAGGCAAAGGGAAGCGTGTAGTGGAAAATGCTTGGAGACTGTAAACTCAAGGGACAGAGAAGGTGGTAGCGCTATTGAAGAAACGGAGAGGTTGGTATGGGCTTCTGGACTGAGATGGAAGATGCAAGTTTTAGTGTCTAACATGCTGAATTTCAGGAGACAGAAAAGTAAGTGAAAAAGTCTGGCAAACAGTTGGCAGTAGGATGATTAGGGTTAGGGAAGCGGATCAGGGATCAAGGTTAGGGGTAGTGCTGAGACGGTGATGATCTGGGGCTCTAGGACAGGTTAGAGCACAGGACTATGTGCGATGTTTAAGGCAAAACCAGGAAATCTCCCTGTGGTTGGCAATACCTGTAATCCATAGTTAATATCCTTGGTGTCAAAGGAGTAGTTGACCAGGGATGCCTCTCCCCTCAGCATGATCTCATAGGTGGGCCCTCCTTCTACTTCACACAGGGCTTTAGCCTGTGCAATGATGTTACAGTGTCCGTAGAAGGTGAACGATATCTGGTGGCTACTATGCGGCTTCAGCACTCCATATAGGGGCAGGATATCAAACACCTGCAGAGAAAGTCATTCTGTAGGAGAGCATCAATCAGGATGAAGGGCCTACAGAGGGTAGGTTAAACTCCAGTCAGCTTACAGATTAATTCCTGACTTTAACTTGTTTGACTCCATGAAAGGTGCCTAGCCCAGAACCCTGGACATACCTGATGGTAATGCTGGGGGAAGACTGGCCCGGCAGGATTTAGATTTCTAACTTGGGGCAGGTGCTCAGTGAGAAGAGTTAGTATCATCTGACTTTAGGGCCCATGAGGTGTTACTTACTTCTTCTACCCCAATGGGAAGCATTTCTTCCTGTTCAAAGCTCCATGGGGGTTCCTGAGACTCCACCTGGCTCTGGTTTGGGTTTATTCTTTCAGTTTCAGCAGAGTTAAAACTTAATCCCTAGAAATCAGAGGCATGAGGAAAAGCTAGTAAGCATTCACAACGGTTCATCAATGTGTTCCTCCCCACCAGTGACAGAAAACTGATGTATGTTGTCTATACCTTAAAAAATAGTACATTTTTTTTCTTATGGAGAGAACTGGACAAATGCCCAAAATATATGTACAAGGATGTTTCCTGCAGCATTACTTACAGTAGCAAAACTTTGGAAGCAAACTAAATGCCTATCAATAGGGGATTATTTTATTTTACTTTATCTTTTTGTTAAAGTTTTATTTTTTATATTTTAAAAGTTATTTATTTATTTATTTATTTATTTATTTATTTATTTATTTTTAATATGAAATTTGTTGTCAAATTGGTTTCCATACAACACCCAGTGCTCATCCCAACAGGTGCCTTCCTCAATACCCATCACCCACCCTCCCCACCCTCCCACCCCCCCCCCCCCATCAACCCTCAGTTTGTTCTCAGTTTTTAAGAGTCTCTTATGTTTTGGCTCCCTCCCTAACCTTTTTTTTTTCTTCCTCTCCCCCATGGTCTTCTGTTAAATTTCTCAGGATCCACATGTTTTCACTCTTATGTGGATCCTGAGAAACTTAACAATAGGGGATTATTTTAAATGGAGTATGTGTGGGGAGCGCCTGGGTGGCTTAGTTGATTAAGCATCTGACTCTTGGTTTCGGCTCAGGTCATAGTCTCGTGGTTTTGTGAGTTCAAGCCCTGCATTGGGCTCCATGCTGGTGGTGCGGAGCCTGCTTGGGATTTTCTCTCTCTCCCTCTCTCTCTCTGCCCCTCCCCCACGCACTCTGTCTCTGTCTCTATCAAAATAAATACATAAACTTAAATAAATAAATAAATGGAGTGTGTGTGGGTCCTCTGTCCATGGAGGATGATGCAGTATATGTATATTTAGGGATCAGGAATCATATGCTCAACATATTACTGAGTGAAAAAGCAGTTCCATTTATGTAAAATGGCATATGCCCATGTATCACACCTGAAGGTACAAGCGTGTGTAAATTCATTCAGAGATTTGTGTATGCAAATAGAGTTACTGGGAGGTTGTTTGCTAAAATTTCAGTGGCTCTTTTTCTTATTTTTTTTAAATTAAAAAAATTTTTTTAATGTTTATTAATTTTTGAGAGAGAGAGAGAGAGAGAGCAAGTGAGCACAAGTTGGGGAGGGTCAGAGAGAGAGGGAGACACAGAATCCAAAGCAGGTTCCAGGCTCTGAGCTGTCAGTACAGAGCCCAACACGGGGCTCAAACTCATGAACTGTGAGATCATGACCTGAGCTGAAGTCAGACACTTTACCAACTGAGCCACCCAGGCACCCCTCAGTGGCTCTTTTTCATAAATGGTGGCATTGTAAGGATTTTTGCTTTCAGTTTTCTGTATTCTTGACTCTTCTATGACAAACTTCTTTGAAAATAGAAAAAGAAAATTAACATTTAAAGGTATTTTATACACATATATTCTAAAAAAAATTGGAAAATATAGAAAACTTCAAAGAGAGAAATACAAATAAATTACTTATACTACACACACACACACACACACACACACACATATGTATGTGTGTGTACAATGTGTTTATATAAGGGTATGTACTTGTATTCTGATCTGTCAGTTATAGGAGTGCTGCATTTCCATAAATATTCTTCACAAGCATTATCTAAAATACTTTTAAAAAATAGAACATGTAGCCGACAGATACACAAAAAGATGCTCAACATCAATTATGCAGATCAAAACCACAATGAGGTATCCCCTCACACCTGTCAGAATGGCTAAAATAAAAAACATAATCAGCCACAAGTGTTGGCGAGGATGTGGAGAAAAAGGAACCTTCATACACTGTTGTTGGGAATGCAAAATTGTGCAGACACTGTGGAAAACAGTGTGGAGGTTCCTCAAAAAATTAAAAATAGAATACCATATAATCTAGTGATTTCACTACTGGGTGTTTACCCAAAGAATATGAAAACACTAATTTGAAAGGATATACGCACCTCATATTTTTATTGCAGCATTATTTACAATAGTCAAATTATGGAAGCAGCCCAAGTGTCCACTGATAGATGAATGGGTAAAGAAGAGGTGGTATATACATACAATAGAATATTCAGCCATAAAAAAGAATGAAATCTTGCCATTTGCAACAACATGAATGGACCTAGAGAGTATAATGCTAAGTGAGATAAGTCAGTCAGAGGATGACAAACACCATATGATCTCACTCATACGTGGAATTTAAGAAACAAAGCAAATGAACACATTAAAAGAAGAGACAAACCAAAACCAGACTCTTAAGTACAGAGGACAAACATGGTTACCAGAGGAGAGGTGGGTGGGGATATGGGTGAAACAGGGCATAGGGATTAAGAGTGCACTTACTGGGATGAGCCCTAAGTAATATTCAGACTTGTTGAACCACTATATTGTAGAGCCAAAACTAATATAATACTGCATATTAGCTATACTGGATTAAAATAAAATTAAAAATATAGAACATTTTTTTTACTTAATATACCAGAGATTGCTTTAAGTCAGTGTTAGAGAACTTCCTCATTTTTTAAGAAAAGATTTTATAGTATTGCCTTGTGCAAACACAAGTCAGTCTCCTATTGGTGGAGTCAAGTTGTTTCCAATTTTTCTTGCTTTTACCAACAAAGCTGCAGTGTCCAAGAAGAGTTCCATGTCTATGCACATGTAAAGGCAGATCTGGAGAATAGTATCCTAGCAGTGGAAATGTGCATTAAATTCTGATATACTCCCCAAATTATATGCCACAGAGGCGATGTGAATTCATAACCCTACCTACAAAATATAAAAATGCTTGCTTACCCCCTGCTCTGCCACTACTGAGTCAAACTGTATTTTAAAAGACTGTATATGGTCATGGATATGCAGTAATTAATTTTTCCAATTTTTATTCTATTTCTAAAGTGTTGTGACAAACATCTTTGTACATAAATTTTTTTTATCTCCAATGATTTCCTTAGGCCATCCTTCTAGAAGGAGAATTTAAGGGTATGAATTTTTAAACTCCCTTGATTTCCCCTTTGTTTTTACTATGGAATTACGGAGAGAAATCTTTCTCCTTTTGTAGCCTCTATCTGGGGGCTGGGAAGAATGCCAAGGTTTAGAGGTAACTGGCTTCTTCATTACAGAGAAAAATCTATGTGCTGAGATGTCTGGCTCTCACTGGGGTGTTAGCTCTATGGGTGTTTGGTTGGGAAGTGATGTGGATAAAGTTCCACAGCCTCATCCCACCCAATCCCCAGCCTTGCACTTGTCACTGCTCCTGGCTCTGTTTTTGTTTTACAGGAAGGACCCTCGGCTTGCTAACCCATCCCATGGAGAGAAAACCGTACATCGGAGATGATCATGATGGGTGCTTGTGCTTTCTTGTATTGTCCTTCTTCAGGCCTGACATCTTCATCCATGAGGATAGTCCTGGGGAGTTGAACAAAATGTGGAGAATCACTCATTTGGCAACCATCCTGACACAGCCTTCAGCTACATCATCACTTCATCTTCCTCTCTCCCTCTACTGTACCCCAAAGGATAAGGGGTTCTCACTCAAAGCATGCTTTTTTCACGAGGTCAGCTGGTCAGTGCTCTGTTACTCCCTGTCCCCAAACATGGAGTATAGGGCATCAGGCTAGTCAATTTTCCACAGACTCCAACCCTTCTTTCCTGGCCTACCAAGCCCATGTCCAAATTACAAAAAGTTCTGGGAAGCTCTAGCAATGCTTCAGACAATTTTCTGTGTCTCCAGTGCTCAATGTTAAGGTTTATTATTTACTGGAGCACTTTATCGTGAGGATATACTGTTTGGCCAACTGCCATATCCTTTTCTGCTTGCTACCCTTGACCTGACCCTGGCTGCCGACTCTGGACAGATGGAGAAGGTTATGTGATAGGAAGGGCTTAGTCCTCCAGGAATCAGGAGGCTATGACCTCCTGAAAGTAGAGATGCTTTTCAACTCTATTCCACCTACACAGTCCAGGGCCTCACACACAGAAGTCACTCACTAAACTGTTGACCAGTGAGCTGCTGGATGAATAAATAAGGGACGGGCTTGAGAATGTAAGTCAGGGTAGAGAAAAAAAATGTTATTTAAAAAAATCCATTCTAGCCTTGCATTTGCACTTACTTAACAAAACCATTTAGCTCCATCTCAGGGGACTCTGTTACTGGCATTGCTGGAGAGCTGGCAGAAGCTGAGGTCACTGGGATGGATTCCACCTGGGACAGGGGGGCACTGGTGGGCTTCCTTGGCTGTGGCACAAACCTACAAAAGCAGGATGGAGGGAGGCACACATCAGCTTTTGCAAATCGGTGCTCAGTGGGCTCTCAGTTTCTATGGCTAAGCCCCAAATAAATCCTAGACAGGCGGGCCTAGAAGGACCTGCCCTACACCACCCCTTAGACTTACCTTGTTCAAATCTTAGGTTTCACTTTCTCCTAAAAAGTTTCCTCACCATTGTCTCCCAGTCTGGGTCCAGTGACTCTCCTCTGAGTGCCTACAGCCCCTGGGCTTCGACTTCACACTTATTTTTCCTGTCCCTGCTAGACCATGAGCTCCCTGAGGACCTGTACCTAATATGGCATCTAATACAGTGCCTGGCCTGCAGTAGGTACTCAGGCATGGTTATGAATGTGTGAATGAATGACCAGGGATCCTGGGTCCAGGTAACCAAACAGAAAGCAGAGCCAGGACTAGGGTACCAGACAAACATTCCTTTGCCTTATGTTACCATGGATTAGATATGTCTACGGTTTCTTACAAATGGAATCATAAATATGTACTCTTGAGTCTAACTTCTTTTGCTCAGCATAATGTTTTTAGATTCATTTATGTTATTTCAAGGAGCACTAAGTAGTCTGATCTTTTCTTTTTTTAATAACTGAGCAGTATTCCATAGTATGGATGACTAATGTGTTTATCCATCTCGTTGGTGGGCAATGCGGCTGTTTCCAGCTTTTAATGTTATGAATACGGTTGCTAAGAATATTTGTGTACAAGTTTTTACATAGATGTATGTTTTCATTCCTCCTGAGCCAATTCCTGGGAAAAGAACCGCTTGGTTATATGGTACATGTATGTTTAAAATTATAGGATACTGCCACACAGTCTTCCAAAGTGGTTTTACTCCATTTAACACTATCTTCACAGTGAAGGTGAGAGCTCAAGAAGGCCCACAACCTCATGCACACTCGGTATTCAGTCTTTTAAATTTTAAGTTTGAACCATTCAAGCATGACGTTGACTAACAGGCTTATTTTAAGGGAAAATCATGTATCATTGCTATAAATTAAAACCCAGTTTTATCCACCATGTTTAGAAAAATCAACATTATTATTTTCTCACCTGGTGAGGGCTCTGAGCTGAGCCCTGACTGCTCTTTTTAAGAAGAGAGAGCAGTTCAATTTCCCCTTGGGAAAACACTGGGCTGACACCTCACTATAGAACTGTGAGCACTTGGAGGGCGGGACCAAGAGGTTCCTTCTTCACAGCCCTCGTTGCTGAGGGTCTTCTACACAGAGCATGAGCTCAATATGTGTCTGACTGAATGGACAGATGGATGGATGGATGCACGCATGGATGGTTGCGTGAGAACAGGTAAACAGCACACAGGTAACTGGACTATTTTGTGTGTTTTGTGCTACTCTCAGCCTATCAATAACCAGTGTTGTGGTGGGACCAGCCCTTGTAGTTCTTATTATGATTGGAAGATGCCCTTCAGCAGCAACCATCAGGAAACTTTGAGAAAATAAAAGGTTATTAGTTACAGGAACTGAAAACTACACAGCACACCTGGGGCCACACAGGGACATCGTGGATAGAAAGACAGTGTGGGCCTAGGTTTTGCTTTTATTGGGGTGGAGGGTGGAGAGCTAGGATTTCTTAGGCTCACTCTGTACTGGTGAACTTAAAACATAAGAGTAGGAATTTCAAGTGCAGGGAAGAGAAGAGACAAGTGGCCCAAATGGTCAGTTATTGAAATCAACCAAGATTTCTACATCGAAGGAATCTCAGTGTGCCAGGTGGTCCGGCTCCTTATCTAGTTGTATGGCTGGCAAAGTGCCTCTTTGACACGGATGACTCGGCAAGCAAAACTTAAGTCAGGCACTTGCATTACAAAAAAAAAAAAAAAAAAAAGAAAAAACAACCACGGGGCAGTCAGAGTTTACACCGCACCTCCACCTCCACCCCCCGCGGATCCCATTCCCTAAGATCTTGGGAGAAGAGTGCAAAAGCTCTTTTCACTTTCTTTTTTTTTTTTTAATGTGAAATTTATTGTCAAATTGGTTTCCATACAACACCCGGTGCTCATCCCAACAGGTGCCCTCCTCAATGCCCATCACCCGCCCTCCCCTCCCTCCCACCCCCCATCAACCCTCAGTTTGTTCTCAGTTTTTAAGAGTCAGTTTCTTGCATCAGCCTCCATTTGGCTTATTCCAGGACAGATGTCTCCAGATGACATCACCTTAGATTGAAACCACATCATTCTGGGCTGAGGACCCATGTTGGGCTGGGTGCTGGGAAGCACATTAAAATAAAAGTTCCTGAACCCCATTCTTGGGTAAATTCTGATTTGGCAGGACTCAGAGAAGGCCCAGGAATTAGGTTTTTCACAGCCTTACCAGGTGATTCCAATATGCAGCCAGCTTTCAGACCCATGGTGGGTAGCAATGGCAACAATTTGGCTAAGGACTGGAGCTGATAATTAATATGAGGCTGTCACTCAGCCGCACCAGCTAGGGACAGTGCGGATCAGCAGAGGATGATTCAAGGCACTCATTAAATCACCCCAGGTCAGCAGAGATGCCTGGGGAGACTCTGCCAGAGTTGCCCCACACAATAGCACTCTCTCATCCAACATTTGCACACCCCTGGGATGTTGTGCTCAACAGAAAAAAAAAAAAAAAGCATATGGGAATATCTGTAAAGGAAAAATTCAAAGTGGCAGTGTGTCTGTAGACCTGAGGAAAAACAACACCTCGGGTGATAATGATACCTGGACGAGTGGAAGTGAGAGGTCTCTGGAAACAAAGGATACTGGGAAGGCAGCCCCACTGCTAACAGACTCAGCCACAGGGGACAGTGAAACCTCTGTCATAATGAAAGCTTTAATTTATCATTAAAAAAAAAAAAAAAACCTGTTCCATACAATTGAAATAGAATGTTGGCAGTTTTATTTTTCGATCAGATTTCATTTTAGCCTCAGGAACAGATGATGGCTTTCCCATTATGCTGACCCAAACAGGATTAGAATCAGTTATTTTTAAAAGAGAATATGTAGCAAATAAGGAAAAGCAATACTGCTCCGGTTCCAGAGCTACCCATATCAGAATCGCTGGAGGACCCAGGAGAGAAACCCTGCCTTTAGCTGTGACAGATCACATGAATGCCACACACCGTCCATCAGCCACACTGGTTTGGGCTCAGCAACTCCCCTCTTCATGTTTTATTTTCCACTCCTGGGTGAGTTAGGATCAATACACTTTTTTTTTGTATTGCAAACTTAAAAAGTCCATCAGGCTTATTTGCTGTTCTCCCTTCCCTGGAAGTAGGGCTGCATCATAATAACCCACCGCCGCCCCCTAACATGCTTGTGTTTCGGTTAAGATTTTGTGCTTGGTTCAGATGATATTTGGAGATGGAATGGTGTATGCTGGCCACCTGCTGCCGTGAGGTCTCTGGGGAGTGAGGACAGCCTCACAGTAGACATACAATGACTTCTAAATCAATGATTTGTTGGACCTGGAATCCGGGAGTGTCCATACAAAGGGTGAAAACCACCACTGGCTGGGGGAAAAAGGTGTGTTTTGTTTGGCTCTTACGCTGTTTTATATATTTAAATTATCGACCGTAGCAGTTGCTGTTGGCACACAGTTTAGATCTCCTTCACCAGGATGACGCACCCCTCACTGGCTGCTGTGGGTGTTGGTTGCATCTTTCTCCAGCTGGCTCCTTGTCAGTTGCCTCCCCTGCCCTGAGCTCCCCAGGAGGTGGTGCCCTCCCTCCCATAGTGTGTGAACAGCAAGCCAGGATGGCTAGATGAGGGTGAGGACAAACTCTCAGGCAATTAATACTCTAGAGCTCCCCATGGGCTCAGACAGATCTCCTCGTTTCCCCCCTTGCCCTATCTCATTTTTCTTACTCTCTTACAGTTTTCCCCCCACCGAGAACTCCATCTCAATAAATCACCTGCCCAAGAATCACCATCTCAGGCTCTGTTTCTAGGGAGACCACTGCAGCATTCTATGATTCCAAAGATAAGAAAGCCAAATCTTGCTTCAAGGAACTCAGAGGCCAGTGGATCAGAGTCAGAGACACAGGAGTGGGTACGATTCAGGATACAAATGCTCCAACAGCAAGACCTGCAGAGTGCACAATGGTTCGGTTCAAGGCCAAGGGGTCAGACAGCCTGGGTTTGAACTCTGGCTTCCCCATTCACACACTATGTGACCTGGGTATTGTGTTAGTGATAGAGCCCTCCTCATCTGATTGAGGCTTAATACATGGAACAGACCCAGCAGGGAGCCTAGGTCATGGTAAATGTCCAGTGCAGGTGAGCTGCTCTTGTGCTGGGGCTGGTGGCAAACACTTTCCTTGTTGGACTTCAGATGAATTCCCTCCCTGCCTCCCTCACTCCCTTCCTCTTACTCCACTCCTCACAAACCTGCTCCAGATTAGATCAGCCCCTGTTTTCTATTTCTAAATGGAGCAGATTATAATCATTGCTTTACCTCAACTTAAAAGTAGGCAAGCCCCTTTGGGCACAAAGTCCCAGGCACCTTTCCTTATCTATTGCCTGGCTGTGTGGTCTTACACTTGCTGAACCTCCCACACTGGGAAGCAAACGACAGATGGGGGCTGGCTCAGTGCATTCCCTGCCAGATCGTTCCAGTTCTGCCACAGGAGAAAGGGAAGCAAACCGCAGACACATACCCGTTATGAAAGACAGCTTGGCTTAGCCCTGTGACTTTATTATGTCCCAGAAGGATTCGAACCTGTCACCTGTGCTAAGGGAAAAGTTGGTGGAACATAACTGAGAAGCTGAAACTCAAGTTACTCAGAACTCAGGGGGTGAAATCATATTTTTATCAAAAGAATTTGCAATTGGAGCTTCTAGAATAGTGGTTCCCCTGCAGCTGTCCATTGGAATCACCTATGGAACTCTAAGAACTGATGCCTGAGCCCCAGCTGCAGAGATTCTGATTTACTTGGAATCAAGATATTTAAAAGCTTCCAACATGATTCTAATGTGCTTTCAAGGCTGAGAACCATTGATTAAAAAGGTGGTGGCAAGAAGGTAGGGAAAGTAGTGGTAAAACAAGAGCCCTGCTACGGTCCAAATGTTTGTGTCCCTTCAGATTTCATATGTTGGGATCCTAACCCATAAGGTGATGGTATTAGGAGGAGGGACCTTTGAGAGGTGATCAGGTCATGAGGGCTGAGCCCCCATGACTGGGATTGGTGACCTTCTAAAGGACAGCCCAGACAACTAGCTGGGTCTTTCCACCTGTGAGCACACAGCAAAACACACCATCTGTGAAACACGAAGCAGTTCTCACCAGACACCAAGTCTGTCTGTGCCATCATCTGGACTTCTCAGCCTCCGGAAGTGTGAGAGATGGATGTGTGCTGCTTGTAAGCCGGCCAATCTCTGCTATTTTGTTACAGTAGTCCAAACAGACTAAAACATGTCCTAATTAAGTAACTGCAGCCAACGCTACTCAGCACTTCCTCTCTACCAGGTACCATATTAAACACTTAATAAGGACTGCCTAGCTAAATGTTCACGGCAGCTTAATGAGGCAGGTGTTGTGATGGTCCTCAGTCTTCAGGTGACAAAACTGAAGCTCAGAAAGCAAGTAAGTGGCTGAGATCAGTTAGCCTGGATCCAGAGCTAACACTATCTTAACAGCTTTGCTGGACACTCTACCTCATCAGTAGGGGCTTCTCCTTGGTTACTTCTGCCGTGCTGTGCCCATGGCAGTGACTCGCAGGCTTTTTCATTTTAAAAGTAACTGGAACCCACAACATACAATAAAGAACATACAATGTATTGTCTAGAACCTTCCTTTGGACGATGAGGGATGCATCCCAATTGTAATCAAGGTAAGGAGAAGCAAGACACAGTTGACCTTGCCTCGAAGTGACTTCCCACAAAGAGTTTTGCTGCAAGGTGCGTAGTGGAGGAATGTGTCCAGAATCTCCTTGCTCTTTTCTGTGAGAAATGGCCACTTCCATAAAAGCTCCAGAAGGTGTCCCCACTGCTACATACTCTTCGAAAGCCTGAACAGGTAGATAGGCTGTGAAATCTCCCTTATAATCAATCAGTTCAAAGTCCTTTAGAAATACTTTCAAAACAGGATGGTTTTTTCAAGTTAATTTCTTTTAATGTCTGGTCTTCAGTAGATGTAGCTAGCGTTGGGGGATTTTAATTAATATGAAAACACAGATAAATCAAATAGACTCTTTTTAAGAATCAGATCACTAAATGAACCAAGCAGACATAACCCTAAATCAGGTTAGGTTCAAATATGCACTGATGCTTTCCACTGATTTCTTTAGAAGCCAGCTTAGCTCACACTGAATATCAATGTGGCTGATGCCCTCCACTGGTAGTGGAGGCACTGGGAAGATGCCTTAAAAAGAATGAATCTCTAATAAGGTAGCCAGAGTTCTTCTGTAACAACATAAAAGCAGGATGAAAAGTTTCATAACACTCAAAATTGAAATGAAAAACAGCTCAGTTCATTTCTCTATGGGATAACAGACAGGGTATCTCATGAAATTGTACTGACCCATTGCAAACAGAAGGAGACAATATGATCCTTAATGGTGATCACCTTTAAATTAAATATGAAAAGAGCAAAAGGCCCACCCTCTTCAAAGGTGTCCTTCGAAGGCTTGGCCTTGATCTCTTTCAGGTCCACTACAAAAGCAGGAACTTGTTTCTGGAAGCCTAGACTTGAGAGATGGCCATAGTCCTCCCATCATTCCCCGAGGCTAATCTGACCCCCTGGTCAGGTAAATTAGCTGGGGCATCATAGCAGGAGAGAAGATTCTAGATGGATGGGCTGTGGAAAGCCTGATGAGGGAGGCCCCGGAGGCTTCTAGAGGCATCAGCACGGAGTATAAGCAGGTCAGCTAGAGGCCGACCTCACAGTGTTCTCTTTCACAAAGGGCTTCAAATTTACTAAGAATGTGGTATTTATAACGGATGTGATGTGACATGCATTTTATTATTATAAATTTTGGAAATTTGGCCACAGACATGTACAAAGAAAAGCCACAAGGAGAAGACAGTCATCTCCAAGCCAAGAAGAAGGCCTAGAACAGATTCTTCCCTCATACTCCACAGAAGGAACTAACCCTTTCAACCCTTTGATCTCAGGATTGTAGCTTCCAGAACTTAAAAAAAAAAAAAAATTTCTGTTGTTTAAGCCTCCCAGTCTGAGGTAAAGTAGCAAACTAGTACATTATAGGAAACTAACATGAACATTCAATGTTCCTTGGAACTTTACCTGTAGGAATTTCTGTTAGCTCATTCATAACCTCGAAATTAAAATATATATATATATACATATATATATATATGTATATATATAAATATAAATTTAGCTCATCCTATTCCCGGAAGTGGAACTGTTTCCCTGCCATTTAAAAACAAATTCCCTTTTCTTGGTTTAGGTGGCCACTTTCTTCTTTCTCAGCCTTCCTTGCTGAGTCCTCTAATTTTGCCTACTCTTCAAAGTCCCCTTCTTGGTCCTCCTAGAATCACAGAATGCTGACATGAGAAAGCACATTATCCTGATATCCCCAGCACCTCATCTGCAAAGTGAAAAGAGTAGACTGAGGAAGACAAAACCGCATATCCACCAAACTTCTTACATCTTGTCATTGGACCAAGAAGAACTCAGATTTCCATCTTCCTGTTTGCCATCCCCTAGTTCTGCCAGAAGTTCTTAAATGAACAGAGGCGGCTAAGGGCCAGCCGTAATGCATCGTAAGGAGCTAAGTTTCTATGACAGAGATTCACAAATCTGTTACTCAAAAAAAATCCATCCCTCAGGTCCTGTTTACTGGAAACTATTTCTGTTGTTGACCTGGTGTCACGCAGCACCTGCTACTCACCAGGTTGTGCTGAAGGGGCCCAATTAATTTTCTACATTGATTCTTGCTTTATGGCCAGGGAGGGAGGGCGGGAAGGCAAATATTCACGGAGCTTTATTGTAATCTTGTCTAGACCCAGACCCTCTTTCTCCTTCTACCAGCAAATCTGGACTGTTTCTCTTCTCACCCACCAGCACTATCACTTATCTAGTTCCTTGAACTGAAAATTCAGGCACCGACCTTGATATACCCTTCTCTTCCCCCTCATATCCAGCCCCTCAGCAAGTCCCATTCGGTCCTCCTCTAAAATACCTCCCACCTGGCTACCGACCACAGCAGTTCTCAGGTTACCACAGTCCTTGGGACAGCACCTTTATACATTTAGCTCATTTTCGGGATCTCACTCGTCAGTTTCTCCTTTCCATTCTTTCTCCAGAAGCAAACCCAACAGCTACTCCAACTTGACTGCTGTCAAGCTCTGTTGTTACTTGTTGCTTGGGCCAACCTGATTCTTAAAGGCCAAAATGGTATCCTTCAAACAGTTAAAAATTCTAAGCAAAAGGTTTTAAAGTGAGGTTCTGCAATGATTATCTGGTTGCAAACTGTGAAGTACGAGAAGGAAGAACCAGCTGAGTTTGGAGCCCTCGCTTCTGAAGCGCCGGGAGGTGGCTGGGCCCCACAAGATGCCTCTCCACTTCTCAGCACACGTGTTTTCCCACATAGGTCCCTTCAGAGTCTTGGATGGTGAGTGGGGATGAGAGCATGCAAGAATGAATTGGACAAATACTAAACCACGACCACGACCACCTGCCATCACCAGTGGTTTATCAATTTGTAGGGACAGGGAAGGGTCTCATTTATCTCCGCAGTATCCACAGTACCTAGCACAATGTTTGGATGGAGTATTCACAAAAGGCTCATTTAAATGAAAGATGGATATACAGTAATAAAATATAGAGAAAAGTGCGCTTTCATATGTCAGCAGAAGGTAGTGGTTAAGGCAGGGGCTTTGCCATCAGCGCACACGTGGCAGGTTGGATCCGTTGTGTGGGCTCAGGTTCAAGGGGAGATGTTAATACTTAACAGGATTGTTGTAGGACATGAGCTAAGAGACATAATGGGGTTAGAATTGTGCCTGGCACATGATAAGCACACAATTATGGTTATTTTTATGGTCAAAATTACAGAATCTTTCTCTCATGCTCCTAATATTATCTCTTTATTGGAGATATGGCCTTACACCATTGTCTACAGGAGGTAATTCCTACTTCAGACATATTTTGCTCTGGGAAGCTGTTGAAAGCGGTTTTTCTCATAGTAAAGATGTGGATTTGTTCACCGTATTGGTGGTCTAATCCTAACGTTTCAAAGATGCGGACATTATATTTCATGTGAAAAATCAAGGCTGCAGAACGAGAAAATGTGAAAGGTGCCCATGAAGCTGGTGCCCTGCGCTCCATGGTGACAGGGTGGCGGTGCTGGGAATAGGTGCAAAGGTCTCATCATGAGTTGTTTTCCAATGTCTGAGGGTCCTATCAGCTTATCATGTCCCTGGGGCACTGGTAAGGTCTCTCAAACAGCTTTCCAAGCAGCTGGTGCCTATTTCATAATTAGATGCTCATGTCTTTGGCTTGGGATTTGTAATAGAAACACACTGTTCTTACCATTGTGCTGGGCATCTTTGCTCTGTGCTACCGGGGATCCAGGCTCCCTTTCTCTGCTCAGGTGCCTTACATTTCCCTCTGGCAATTAGTCTATCTCTAACTTTCAGCCTAGTCCAGGGGCAGCACTGGGTTCCCCAGGCCTTAGTGGAGGAACGGACACAGGAACCAACCAGAGCCAGTGAGCTGTAGCCAAACATTTGCCAGGGCTTATTCAGAGAAAAACCTCTACCTTTTTCCTCCGGACTTGAACCTGGCATATGAAAGCTGGAGCTGCTGGAGCTTCTAAGTTATCTTGCAACAGTGTGTGCAGAACCTGCCTGAGAATGGAGCCGACACAGCAGAGGACAGAGCGAAGAGACAGTGGGGGAGATACGACGCACAGGTGACACTGCCTGACCTTGGGTCGAGCTGTGCCTGAAACCCACACCTAGACACTTTCTGTTACATGAGCCAGTGCGTTCTATTTTTTTATATGTTAGTTTGAGTCATGTTTGCTATAAACTAAAACCAAAACTTCCTTATGGTATTATAAAGTCATCAGTATTGAAAATCCATTTTACCTTTTAAAAAAGCCAATCTGGCCTGGCAGAGAGTGAAGAGAGCATGAGAACTTGGTGCTGGCAGAGTCAGGGCATCTGGTTGGTTGACTGATGGGCATCCTCCACATGTCCCTGTTTGAAGCCCCACAGCCTGGGAACGTTTCCTTATATAGCAAAGGGACTTTGCAGATGTGAGTAAGTTAAGGTCTTGCGATGGGGGCTTTGCATCTGGGTGAGACCCATGATATGATCACAAGTGTCCTTACAAGAAGGCGGCAGAGAGTGATACTACTGCAGAGAATGGAGAGGGGGATGTGGCCATCTCAGTGGAGAGAGAGATGGGAGGACACTATGCTGTGGGCTTTGAGGAAGGAGGAAGGGGCCAGGAGCCAAGGCATGCCAGGAATGCAGCTCCAGAAGCTGAGAAAGGCAAGAATGGGGACTTTCCTATATTTTCCCTAGAGCCTCTGGAGGGAGTAGAGGGAGCATGTGGCCCTGTCCACACTTGACTTAGGCCCAGTGAAGTGGATTCAGACTCTGGACCTCCAGAACTGGAAGAGAATAAATTCTCGTTGTTTTAAGCCACCCAGTTTACGGTGATTTGTCACATAATAAGAAACCTAATACGGGGGAGGGGGATGGCCCTCATTCCCACTGGATTCATTCTTTGGGTTGTGAAATCGTCATTTTAGCTCAGACACACACAGGAGAGAGTTAAGGAAGACAGGGACCTGGAGGGGCTTAGAGCCTGACTCGCCATTGTGCCCAAGGCCATTTGTGCCCACTGCTTCTGTTCCCACTCTGGGCCTTGTTCTCTGTCACCAGAGTTGCGTTTCCTCTAGTGCCAGGGTTCCATGCTTGCTTGGTTTTATCTCTTATCCAAACTCCTCTGGGAGGTGCAAAAAGAAAAAAATGTGTGGGTGCAGGAACTTAAAGCCTCCTGAGGCCTGCAGGGCCAGTGGGGAACAGAGAGGGAGATTTACAGAAGGGATCAATGCTTAGGCCAGCAAGAGGCACCTGTCACCCTCAGACTTCAGCCTTCAGACCAATTTCGGGAGAAAATGTCTCAGAGCCACCCCTGGGATGCTTCTTCTCCGACATGGCCTGGTATTAACATTTAATTAATGAACATTAACATTAGGCTTCTCAGTTTCCTCCATAAAGGAATGTCTGTAAGAGCCTGGCATTCGCTGAGCATGTATTACATGACAGGGACCATACCGAGAGCTCTGCAGGTAGGGGAGTCCAAGGTCACATGGGGCAGGCAGCTGAGTGGGAGGCTGCCTCAGAGTCCTCTTGGCCAGGCTGCCAGGCTCTTGGCCAGCACACTGAGCAGCTTGGGACAGCTGGATGCAAGGATACCCAGGGCCTGCCTCCATGCAATCAATAAAGCCGGCTTCCTTTCTAAAGAAAACTGAAGAACCTGGCTGTAGGGAGGAGGGGCGGGGAGGACAAGGAGGTGTGCCGAGCCATCCAGCTTCAGCCTTGGTGGATGCAGCCTGGCGTAGGAAAGGATTTTCTACCTCGTGTCAGAAAGCACCTTCACCTGGTGTCTGAGGGACCTATAGCGCCAAGACTTTAGCGTCCCAGGGAGTGTTTCACTTAGCAGCACTTGGTATGAGGGAATGCAGGAGACAAAGGAACCCTCTGAAAACCCAAAAACAGTCACTAGTTTCATATTTTCCTTTTTATCTCAGAGACATGCACTTTATAGACACATCTCATTTAATCCTCATGACAGCTCTTTTAGGTGTCCATGTTATCTGCATTTATTCATAAACCAGAGCACAGGATCCTGTGGCCAGGAGGACAGAGCCTGGATTCTAACCAGCCATGTCCAACACCACAGCCCAGGACCTCAACTACCACTAACATATCATGTCTTAGAAAAAAAAAAGTTCCAATGAGCCTGGTGGCTCAGTCAGTTGAGCGTCTGACTTAGGCTTAGGTCATGATCTCGCGGTTGGTGAGCTGGAGCCCCGCACGGGGCTTGGGTCAGCACAGAGCCCGCTTCAGATCCCTCTCTCTCTGCCCCTTCCCACCCCTCTCAAAAATAAATAAATATTAAAAAAAAGTTCTGACCGCTGCTGCTTAAAAACCCCACCGCACCACACCTGGGGGCGACTTCCCTGACTCCTCTCTCTCTCTCTCCCTGAGTCACGGAACCTCGCCCGAGAACTTAGTTCCCACATAAAGCCTTTGACTGCTGAAAAAAAAAAAAGTTCCATTTTTGAGGCAAAAGAAATTAAAGAATGATGAAGAGACAAATGGAAGCATCCAGAAATGAGGCTTCCCCTACCTTCCCTCCAGTCCTTCCACCCTCTTCTTCCAATCACAATGTGGGACAACTGACGCTCATCACAGAAAAATCAATGTGAGATCAACACGTGCTCCTTTGTTGCAGGGCTGGGCTCCCTTAGGCCCCTGTATTCAATTTATCTATAATAAGATTTGGAAACAAAAAGGCAAAGCTGTCCTTGGAGACCACTTGGCCACGTGCTGTAAGTCCCAGCATCGCCTCAGCTTTGCGGCCCTGAGCCTGGGCAGAGATACCGGCTGGGCTAGTATCCACCAGGATCACCCTCTGGCCTCTTAGAGGGTAAGGGCCGCTTCAGGTGCAGGCTGCCCTGTGTGCCCCTTTCACACAGGTGTCATGAAGCATCACATTCTCGACCAGCTGAGCAGTCACGTCGAAGAGACAGACCCAAGAAAGGGCACATTCCGGTAGTGCTGGTGGCTTCCTCATGTCATGTGTACAGCCTAGACTGTCATCTACCAAAGTCAGTCTCGAACCCAGTCACGCATCTGAACTCCCATGGATGAGCTGGCTTCTGAGACAATGACTGGCTTTCCTCTTAGGGAGTGCTTTTTTAGCATACTTGTCCATTTTCCTTCTTTCTTTGTTCTTATATGTGACATGAGGGCCAACTTGGAAAAAAAATAAGCTCAAACAAGAGAGATGCTTTAGATGGCCCAGTCAGAATTGCCTGCAAAGTCACACACACACACACGTGTGTATACACGTGTGTGTTCACATGGCTGATGTGTGTGTTGTGACAGGCAGGGATAATGAAAGTGTCTGGGTGTCCTCACATGCTGCCCTAATAGAAGAAAAAGAAAAGCCTCTTTTATCCTTTGTTTCTTTTACTAATGGTAAGGCTTAGGAGAATTCTAATTGGAAAAGAAAGGTTAGTGTTGGTATATCTGATAAAAGTGACCTTTAGCCACTGAATGTCTTATGTTTTCCTGAGGGTCTGCAGAGAAAGCCCATCTGAAGGGCAAGTGGAGTGTTTTTTGGTCTTTTTTTTTTTGCTATCCAAGGTGACATTTATACCTTGAACCTTTTCATTTGACAGGTGCCAAGAAGCTGACAGAAAAGAATCTTTAATCAGTTATGAAATGATTCTCCCTCACCACAAATACCCAGCAGGGAGCAGTTACAAATTAGAAAACATCCTTTGAGGACCTACTCTGTGCTGCCTACTCTGTGCTATGGGCTCTGGGATCCAGAGGTAACAGGACAGATGTGCTCCCTGGCCTCAAGGGTTTAAGAGCCAGCTAGGAAATTGGACACTGAGCCATAATGACAAGTGTGATGTGTCACGAAGGAGATGGGCTACCAGGGCCTATGCCAGGGGAGGTCATGTAGGCAAGGGTCTCAAGAGGGCTTCCCAGGGAAGAACCTGGAGCTGAGACTTGACAAGGGAGCAGGGGCTGGTGAAGTGAGGCATGGAAGGAGCTTCCAGCAGAGACTGTGTGCTCAGATAGGAATGGGCCTGGACAGGAAAGGGGCCAGTGTGGTGAGGGCAGAGTGAAGTGAGAAGAAACTGGGGAGGAACACAGGGAAAGCCCATGCTGAGCCTTGCTGAACACAGTAAGTATTCTGTACTTCATCCTAAGAAGCATGGGTGCTGTTGAAGGCTGAAAACCAGAGCAGTGACATGTTCATCACTTGGCCACTGGCTGGATGATAGAGTCCAGTTAGGGACATCAAAATGGTCCAGGCAAGAGAGGATGGTGACCTGAACTAGGATAATCATCATGGAATGGGAATGAGGGGGTTAGAAGGCAGAATAGGTAGAACTTGGTGATGGCTTTGATGGGTGAGGTCAGGGAGAGGAAGGAATCTGGATTCCTCTCAGGACAGTGATGTCATTCACAGGGGTGAGGGGCCCTGGAGGAAAGGCAGGGAGGGGGCAGGTGGAGAGCCTGAGTTTGGCATGGGGCACGTTGGACACAAGTCACATGGGAAACATCCAAGAGATGAAGAATGAGATGCCCTCGGGACTCAGCAGAGGGTCTAGACGGAGACGGTTGGAAGCCTCAGGTGCCGGCACTAACTGCCACTGCACGGAGAGCAGGGGCCCAGGATGGAGCCCTGCAACCTACACACACTCAGTGCACCTGCTGCTGTCCCAGGGCTGAGAAGGAGGGAAAGGTTGAGGGGATAAGCAGGAAAGCAGGAGAATACAGTGGTATTCAAAGGAAGAAAGGCAAGGGTTTCGGAAGGAGGGATTGGGTAGCCATGTTGAATGAGGCTAAGAGTTATCTTCCTGGAAAAAAAAAAAAAAAAGGCAGACTTTTTTGCCTCTTGATTACAAATCTTCCTGCTGTTTCCAAGAGTCTAAACTCCTTATCCCAGCACCAGGCCTCTCACACACGACTGCCAACCTGCATCCAAGAATTCTCCCTGGCTTCTCCCTCGCCAGTGAAGCCTGTGCTGTGGCCACGCTGATGGGGCCTCTGTGGACACTGGTAGATGCGTGTCATTTGCCTCTCCAGCATTCATTCTCTCATATGTCAGTTTTTGTTTGGAGATCTGCCCCCTCCCACCCCATTCAGTCCATGGGGCGCTGAGGTCACCACGGCAGCCCTTGGTGTGGGGCATGTGGCCAGGCTAATGCTGATCAGTGCTTCACCCTCCATTGAGTGACTGACTTGGGGAGGGGACAGGAAATGTGACTGAGCTGGTCCGATCACAGTGAATCTTAAGACAGTTCATGTACAAAGGCTAATGTTCCTTTCCCGGAGCTCAGATCTGTGAGGACGTGGCCCCAGGAGAGCTGGCAGCCATGTGGGAACCATGGGAGAAAAGCTGACCCAAAAACTTGGCTTTAACACATGAAAGCAAAGCTAAGAGATGGAGCTTTAAGCTGGGCCAGAAGCCAGAGTGAATCTGGACTTATGAGTTGTAGGACCCAGTGAATGTCTTTTCCTTTTCATTTTTGTTGAGGGTCATGTTTTCTGTCACTTGCAACGGAATAGAATCCACGAATCCTAACTGATATAAACATGCTGTTCCTGTTACTTAGAATGTTTCCCTGTTGCCCCATCTGAGACATTTAACTGTGCTTCTCAGCGCAGCCTTCTTGGATCCTTCTGAGCTCTCGTCCCTACCTCTGTCCTTCCTCAGAGCCTGGCATTAACCCATGTTCCCTGTGATTCCCCAATAGCCTCAGGCCAGGGACAACGTCTCATTCACTGTTATATTCCCAATGCCTTGTATGTCGTCCGGTGCATAAGAGTCACTTACTGGATGCTTTCTGAATGACTCTTGGAATGAATGAATGAGTGAACAAATGAATTATAAGCAAAAGTTCAATATCAAGATACAGGAAGATACGGAAGAGAGGGGAAAAAATGGTTAAATAAATGCTTAACACAATGAAAAATTAAGTGCATCCTCTCCAGTCCTGGCTAAGTCCATTTTCAAAATGCCATTATTTTAATTATGGAAATGGCCTCTCAAAAATGAAAACATGTCCCTTGTGCCTCGGTAGAATAAACCCATGTAGCTATGTTACATCAGAATAACTTCAGAGAATCTGGTATTCGAAGCTCATTAGGTCAGGTTGGCTGATTTTACCCCAAACCTAAACAGTACTCGGCACCTAACGAGCAGGCTCTGTCATTCAGGCCCAGGCCCGCCTCCAGTGCCATGCTGGGTCATCATTGATGTCTACGGAAGACATCTAGAGCAAGCCGCTGTTACTGTGGAAACAAGCCAGGGAAGGGAAAAGCTGGCTGTCATATACAAGATGAAGGTTGCATATGGGAGGTACTGACAACCCAAGGAAACAACATGAGGCTTCCCTATGCAGAGTGGCAGCTCGGCATTCAGGTACTGAACCCAAAGCTGTCCAAATATCCAGTAAGGAGACACAGAGGAGCCTGAATGTCCTGCTTGTGAACAAGACTTCAGACTCAGATGAAAATGTTACTAAGGCTTGACTAAAACAGCCTGTTTATATGTTTTTTAAGGAGCGTTCTCCAAATTAAGTTTGGATTTAGCTTCTAAATGAACAGAGACCCTTCTAAATCCAAATATTGTGAACACAGCTTTCCTCTTTCTGCATTCACCACCTCCCACTATTTTGTACATATGTATACATCTGTATATATATGTATCGTTTAGAATGAAACCCACCAAGGGGCGCCTGGGTAGCTCAGTCCGTTAAGCGCCCAACGTCAGGTCATGATCTCATGGTTCATGAGTTCGAGCCCTGCGTCAGGCTCTGTGCTAACAGCTCGGAGCCTGGAGCCTGCTTTGGATTCTGTGTCTCCTTCTCTCTCTGCCCCTCCACCAATCACACTCTTTCTCTGTCTCTGAAAAATGAATAAATGTTAAAAAAAAAAAGTTAAAAAAAAAAAAAAAGAATGAAACCCACCAAGACAGGCAGAATGTGGAGCTCTGTGCAGCATTTACTCAATGTATCATCATATTCAATCCATGCTTTGGGTTTGAAATGCTTAAGACTTCATTTTTTTAGTGACACATTTCTAATGATCCAACCACTAGATTCAAAATTAAAGCAGGCTTACGGATACTGCTTTGCTAATCTGGTGGTAATTGGGGCTTTCAAAGATGTTTTAGCTGCTCTTCCCGTTTGAAAATCTAGGATGAACCACGATTTGAGACCCTTTGTTCTTTCTGCCAATAATTAGTTGCCAGAACTGAACACCATGAAAGACCAGTGCACAGAATCCGGGAAACCCAGTACAAAGCCCAAAGGAGAGAAATGGGAACCGCAGAAAAGAGCTATGAGGGGCAGACAGGCTGGGGTACCTTATCTGATTTTCCTCGTTGTCTACCAGGAAGAACCAGCGGAACTTCACAACCAAGGAGCTGCAATTGGTGATTGTTATATATCGGATCACCTCTGTATCATTCAGGATGCAGCCAAAATCCAGCTCCATGGTCTCAAAGCTGAGGTTGGGGTAGTTCACTTCTCCACGCAGTCTCAGGCTGTCTACTTGAGGGTGCTCTACATACTTGATTGCTAGAATTTCTTCTGCTACCCAATTGTTCAAGTCATTTCTATAGGAAGGGTCAAATTTGACCAGCAAGTTTTTTTCTCCATCAATCTCCAGTTTGATAGGCTACAAATAAGACAATTGGCAATTACCAACCTATACGATGCATTTTCAACCTGCTCCATGGAACAGGAAAACCAAAGTTATTTATATATATTTATGGAAATACACACATACAGATGCACATATCAGTACAATTAGATTAGTATGAAATACATACACAGCCACATTTCTTTTGTCCATAATTATGTATTCACACTGAAACATAATTAAATAGCTGGTATATCTAAATCCATATGGATATCTACACTATATCAATAACTATGGATATTTTATATACATATATGCACACACATCTTTTATTAGTTGAACATGAAAGCAAGGAAAATCTGGATGGGAATCATTTGAAGGAAGAGATTTTATTTTATTTTATTATTATTTTTTTCATTTGTTGAGGAATCAAGATACCATTGCATGATTAGATTTAAATTTAATCTTAAAAATTAACCTGAAAATTTCTTTATTTGATTAGACACATATCTAAATTATAACTAGGAAATGCAAATAATATTTCCATATATTTACTGATACACTAGAATTCTTAATTATTACAACACTGAAACAGGTTTCTTTAGAGTATATGTTTTCACTTACTTTTTTTTTTTAATTTATTGTCAAATTGGCTTTCATACAGCACCCAGTGCTCATCCCAACAAGTGCCCTCCTCAATGCCCATCACCCACTTTCCCCTCTCCCCAACCCCCATCAACCCTCAGTTTGTTCTGAAGGAAGAGATTTTAATAATAGTTGTGAGGTTATAAGGATTGCGAGTTGCAAAAGGGAAAGTCTGCAATGAATAACTTATAAAATATTCTTAACTGAATATAAATTAGATTGTAAAATGCTCTTTCTAAACAAGTGGGAAACATTCGTGGCTTAAGAAACTTTTAAAAGGCTTTCTAAAGCCCTAGGGGAGGGGCTCTGTAGAGGGTGACCCAGAAAAGGATGGATTAGGCAATTTAATTTCTTTTCTAATGCCTGCAATTCTAACTCTTAAGCACAGTGTTATTTACTTTCTGCTGTCTTCTATTCAACTTAAAATGACACTCCCGGAAGCTTGACAGAGTTTATTCAGTAGATTATGTTTATTCTTTTCTCTCTTTGATTCAAATCCCCGTGTGTTTCTTGATGTCAAGGCCACTGGAATACCTTACCATAGAAAGCCTGGCTATGAGTTAGCTTTTTTAGGAATTGCTCAATTCCCACAGTTAATCCACAGGAAAGCCACCTCCTGGTTTTGCAGAAAGTGCCCTGAGGCAGTTGGGAGGCACGCACACAGGGATGAGTCTTTCAGAGAGTACTTCCCTCTCCCCTGAGTTATCAGGTTCAGGTATTTAACTGTGCACCTCAGTGACATGATTAGATGGTTTCTGTTGATAAAGCCAATCACCTGATTCAAGAATCAGAGAGAGGGCAATGACTCCTCAGGCAGCTAATCCCATCTGAAAGTGTGGCCTGTGCTTGTACAGGTGGCTCGGCAGAATTTAGAACCTATTCTTGCAGACGGTAACACGTGGTATTGCAATGCCTGGTATTTAAATATCTTTGAAAATTGAGTTAAACATTTCCCCCCTTTGTTGTTTTGTAGAAATGATACACATCCACAAAAATTCACATTATATATAAAAGCACGAGGAGGAGAAATTAAAAACTCATCCAAAATGTCACCATATATTATTTCTCAGAGTTAACATTTTGTAAGCATGAGTCCAGACATAATGGGTGGATAAATAACATTTTTACAAAAATGAAATTAAACTAACTTATTTTTTAAATGTTTGATTTTTTTCTCAAAAAAAAAAAAAAAAAACACTTGAAAAAATATTCTTACATAAGAGATAATAATCCTAAAACCATAAACTCTGGAGCCAGACTTCTTGGGTCAAAATCCAGCCTCTGTCATTTACCAGCTCTGTGAATTTCAGCAACACTGCTTAGCCTTCCTAGCCCTGGGTGACTCTCTCTCTCAAAACTCTGTAGCCATTGCTGCATTGTCATCTGGCACTAAGTATTACGGTGGAGAAGTTGAAGTTGGTCTAAACTCTTCCCTTGATGGCTCGCTCCCTTCTTTTCTGCATAGAGGCCATAGAATTTTTGGATTACCAATAAGACCAGTAATTTCACCAAGATATGACTCACTGTTGGATATTCCATAACATTTTGTCCCAAGACAAGGTATGGCTTTGCTTTTAAAAATCTAAGCCTCTTATCCAAGCCAAATAGTTCCCTGCCCCTGAGGCACCAGGGTTACAAGTGTATTGCTTATCCTTGTGGAGATAATGTATGGATAAAAAAAGATCACATTCATATATGTATTTAAAATTTTTGTATACACATGATGGTACACTGTGCACTCTTGTTCTGCAATTTGCTTTTTTCACTGGGAGATCACTCAGTGCATGTGGAGCTGCATTTTATTCCATCATATAATTCTGCCATCATTGATTTAACCAATCTCCTACTGATGGATATTGGCTCCCAATCTTTTGCTCTTATAATCACTGTTACAATGAATACCCTTGTCTATATGTTGAATATTGTGTCTATATCTGAAGGGTAAATTCCTAGCAGAAGAATAACTAGGTCAAAGGGTATGGACATTTGAAATTTTGATAGCTGTAGCCATATTGCCTTCCAATGTATACTTCCCCAACACTGTGGGGTGCCTATTTCTACATGCCCCTCCAACACAGAGCACTATCGAATTTTTGCTCTTTGCCAATCTGATAGGAAAATTAATTTGCATCTCTTCTAATGTGATTAAAGTTGAATACATTTTCATATATTTACGAGCCATTTTATTTTTCTTTCTGTGAACTCTATCCATTTCCTTTACCTATTTTTCTATTGGTGTTTTCCTATTGATTTGTAAAAGCTCTTTATTTATTTTTAAATATTTATTTATTTTTGAGGAAAGAGAGAGAGAGAGAGAGAGAGAGAGAGAAAGAGTGTGAGTGAGCGGGGGAGGGGCAGAGAGAGAGGGAGACAGAGTCTGAAGTAGGCACTAGGCTCTGAGCCCAGTGCAGGACTTGAACTCACAAACTGTGAGATCATGACCTAAGCCGATGTCAGACACTCAACCGACTGAGCCACCCAGGTGCCCCAAAGCTCTTTATTTTTTAAACTATATGTATGCTGTTATTAAAGTTACACATGCAAATAATATGAAAGGCCCAACTGTGCTATCAGAATTATTACAGGAAGCAATAGTTCCTGACCCAACCAGGGATCCTAACAGTCCAGAGACCACCATCAATTTGTGTAATAGGACTGGTCTACAGAACAGCTTCCTTGGGCAGAGAAGGGGCGATCGGTTGGTGGACATACCCCAGACACCAGTTATTATCCTGGAGGGCTAAAATCACACTAGAAACACTGAAGTTCCCCTGGCACTTTGATCCATTTCTCTGGGAAGAGCACTTATCTTTAGATCTGGGGATAAAAGCCAGCTGCCCATGTTTTTTGTGTGTGGGGTCAGGTGGGACAGCTGTCTAGTACACATGGAATCCCTCTATTTTCAGTGTTCTCCTCACACTTGTTGCCTCCGAGCCCATGCTACTCAGCTTGAACGACTCTCATGTCTCTGCGGTCTCACAGGAGAATTTTCTAGAATGCTGGTTTTTGTGCCCGTGCCCTTTTGGTCAACCCACTCCATCCTCATTCTGTCTTCTAGAATTTGTTTAAATCTCCCATTATCTGCTTATAACCATCTTCTTCCTTCTTTATTTTACTGTTCTGGGCTTCTTTCCTTCTGAACATTTCTACTTTTATCTTAAGATTTCAGGAGGGACAAGAGAGTGTGTCTAATCTACCACCCAGATGGAGAAAGCTGCTCGTATCTGAATTTTCACTTTATCATCCATTTGTTCTCCTCTGCCCTGTGAGCTTACCCTTCATCTCCACTTTGAACACTTGAATCTCATCTTTAAGCTCTTTTTAAAGACAGGTCATACCATCTACCATTTCTCTGAGGCTGCAGAAAACTACATTTATACTTTCGGTCTCCTTCCTTGTATAGGCTCCCTAGCAGTAGGTTTTTCTTCTGCCTCTCCCTTTTATTTCTCTATTCAAAGATCTTAGCTGGTGTTTTCCCAGCTCAGGCTTGAAGGAAACCCACTAAGTAATTGGTGGGGAAGGGAGGGTGGTAGTGCAGTTTACAGCCACCAGTCAGGTATTGTCTGCAACCCTCTCACTAAGCACCTCTGTCCCCCCATCTCCCTCCAAGATCCATCTCCCTGAGCGAGGCTCGCGGCAAATCTCCTTCAGCCATGGGCTCCCTCTTCTGAGATCTCAGGATTGCTGCCTGCCCTCCCTTCCTCCTTTTTACCTCTTCTTCATTAGCTGTCTCCCCAGATTGGGAGGCTGAACACAGTGGTGTATGGATCTGGTTTCTCCCTCACTCCTCCTCTACAGCTCTGCAGTGCCACTGGCCGCATGGCCCCGCCGTTCCCACCAATGTCCGCATGTTCCGCAAAGGATCGCAGGGGTGATCTTTTTTTTTTTTTTTTAAAGTTTATTTGTTTATTTTGAGAGAGAAAGAGAGAGTGCAACTAAGAGAGGAGCAGAGAGGGAGACAGGAAGAGGGAAAGAGAGAATCCTAAGAAAAGAGAGAATGCTAACAGCATAGGGCTCTATCCCATGAACCGTGAGATCACGACCTGAACTGAAATTAAGAGTTGGACACTCAACTGACTGAGCCACCCAGGCGCCCTGCACAAGGGTGATCTTGTAGGGATGTTTAGAGAACACTGCATCCTGCGTCAGACTGGGGAGGCTCAATAGCTCACAGCCTCCTCCCCCAGCCCAGTTCAGATTTCTTAGTATCTGGAGATGGGCTCTCTGGTTTAGGGACTGGGTTTGAGCCATTTCCTTGTTGCCTAGAGTATGGAACTTTGCTTTAGAAAAGTAGAATTAATAGGTTTCTATTATCATTAGTGGGAAGTCACTGTTTTCTAAAGATTACAATGGGCAAGAATGAAGGGTTATCATAATGAGCCAAAGTTCTTACACCATTAATAACAGTTGGGTGAGGGACACCTGGGTGGATCAGTTGGTTAAGAGTCTGACTCTTGATTTCAGCTCAGGTCATGATCTCAAGGTTCATGAATTTGAGCCCCACACTGGGCTCTGCACTGACAGCAATGGAGCCTGCTTGGGATTCTCTGTCTCCCTTTCTCTCAGCCTCTCCCTCTCCCCCATGATCTCTTTCCCTTTCTCTCTCTCAAAAATAAATAAATAAATAAATAAACATTAAAAAAAATCATAGTGGAGGGGCGACTGTGTGGCTCATTCGGTTAAGCGTCTGATTTCGGCTCAGGTCATGATCTCACCACTTGTGAGTTTAAGCCCCCTACTGGGCTCTGTGCTGACAGCTCAGAGCCTGGAGCCTGCTTCAGATTCTGTGTCTCCTTCTCTCTCTGCCCCTTCCTCGCTCGTTCCCTCTCTCTCTCTCTCTCTCTCTCTCTCTCACATATAAATATTTAACAAAATTAAAAAATAGTTGAGTGATATTGGAATTTATGACATATAAATCTTCTTTATTCTTTCCTCTTTGTTTCTTAAATTCTTCCTACCTGTCTGGACTGAAATTAGGTAGCATGCTGACATTATTCTCTTCCTTTGTCACACACACAACTCTCCTAGGAGCTTGTTAAGACAGCACTCTGTCAACTTACCTCAGGAGTTAATGGCAGTGGAGATTTATCAGTCTCACAGATACAGAAGGGTCTGCTTGTGGAGAGCAACACATTCACGGGCAGGGTGGAAATGTTCTTCATGACCAACGGCTGGTAATCAGGTTCCAGGACAGTGTTTGGTTTCTGCAAAAAGGGAAAAAGAAGAAACCAAGTTATGATAAACATGTAAGCCTTTAGCAACCAAAGTCTCATCATCAGTGTTAACAACAGAATTAGCATTCCCCACCCCTCCTTGCTCTCTGTCTCTCTTTCACTGTCTTCCCCCTATCCTTGTACAGACTTAGATAATTCATTCGCAATTTATGGTGGACTATTGAAAAGTGATCCTACATAAGCCAGAAAACAAAGATTAGATTTCTTACTCTCTTGTGGCCAGGTTAAAAACACCTATACATGCCATGCCTCTGGAGAGTACTATTAGTATAGAAGTTTCCAGTGTCATAAAACAAAGTCTAATAATTAGTGATACAAATGGAAGAACCCATGCATCATTATAATGAACAAAACATTATTTTCCTTATTTTTTTCTATGCTCAAAATATCCAATTTGCAAAAATATATACATTTGTAATATATTGTTATATTGACAAAATGCTCATAACTATTTCTGTAAATTTTTCCCAATAACACTGGGATCGTTGATGTAGAAGCATCTTTCCACTTTCTTAGATACATCAAATTTCATTCTTCAACTGAAGAAAGCATCAGCAGTGGATCTTAACCTGAAAATTTCTGGTCAGACTGAATTTTTCTCATTCTAATGTTGGAGTCCACATCATTTCTTGTGTGCTTTGGAAAGGGGGTCTTTTAATAACAGCAGGAGGCAACAGAAGCCTCAATCTGTGGCTTCCAACAATAGACTCCCTCCAGTCATTCCCTGGCTCTTCCACAACTCTGGCCTGTTTTCCCCAGGCCTCATGGTTTTGATTTGCTGTTCCAATTTCAGTTAAATCATTCTGATTCTATATTTTGGTCTGACTCTGTCTCTGCTTCTTTGTTCAACACAATCTTCCTTCTCCTGTGGTTCCTGGCTCCCCTGGCTCTGAGGTGCTTAGGTAACCAGTGCCCATTGTGTCTTTGTTGGCTTGGGCTGCTATAACAAATATCATAGACTGGGTGGCTTCAATAACAGATGTTTCAGAGTTCTGGAGGTTGGGAAGTCCAAGATCAAGGTGCCAGCAGATCCGGTGTCTGGCTTTAGATGGCTATCTTCTCACTATGTCCTTGCATGGCTGAGAAGGAGATGATCTCTCTTGTCTCTATTTTTCAGGGCACTAATCCCATTCTTTTAAAAAATTTTTTTAATGTTTATTTATTTTTGAGAGACAGAGACAGAGCACAAGCAGGGGAGGGGCAGTGAGAGAGGGAGACACAATCCAAAGCAGTCTCCAGGCTCCAAGCTGTCAGCACCGAGCCCGATGCGGGGCTCGAACTCATGAACCATGAGATCATGACCTGAGCCGCAGTTGGACGCTTAACTGACTGAGTCACCCAGTCGCCCTAATCCCATTCCTGAGGTCTCTACCTTCATGACCTAATCATCCTCCCAAAGGCCTTACCTCCAACATCATCACACTGGGGATTAGGACTTCAACATGTGAATTTGGGGAAGACATAAACATTCAGTCCATAACAGTTAGCTCAAGCATCCTGCCTCGGCTGCACTGTTCTAGATCCCTACGCACTCCCAGAGTTCTCTGAGGGGCTCAGTCTGGCACTTACCATGAGATGCCAGGCATTGTTTCCCTCCCTCTAACATGGCAATACAGGCACTGAATTCACCTTGTATTTGCAGATGATGATATACTACATTTTGTCAGAAGGATGAAGCAGCACTTTTGGGCCATACAAAGCTGTCCACTCAGTGACCTTCCCCCAGGCCGCTGTGTCACTGCAGGAAGCATTGAAGTGAAGAAGCCATAGTCGGTTGGTTTTGGCAAGAGGCCATTTAGAGGTTAGAGATGAAGAGGAGTCGATGCACACAGAGCCGTTCTATTTTAAAATGACCCCTTCTCTCTGGGTTGTTTGTCTCCCCAAATATCAAGAGACAGGTTTTGCTGGTGGACTTCATGAAGCAAACTGGCTGCTACTTTCAGTTGACCTTTTCAATTCCCCAGAGATGTGATTTCATCTGTGTGCCTTAGGAATGGCATCACAGTTATAAAGTAGATCAAATCTGAGGAAATGGTTATAGAAAAATTCTTCCCATAGGCAGGGCTGGTATCATTATAGTCTAATGTACTAATTCATATATGCTGCCTTGAGCCCAAAATGAGACAGGACAGACAATTTGGTGTTATGTAATTAAATCTGAACACCAACACCAACAGGCCTCTTGTGCATACTAGTTTAATAAAGTTGCATTTCTTCATTGTCCCTGGTGTGGCTTAAATATGAGCGGGAAATAAACAATGAAAAATATACTAGTTGGACAGATTTCACAATTATAATATTTGGGGGGGGGAAGGAGAGAAGGGCAAAAACAAACACGGAGTTCTGACAATTTGTTTTTTAATTCGATAAGTTGCTGCCCTATATAAAATATTTGCTCTTTTATTTTAGTGATAAACTCAGAGATGTAAACAAGAATATGTTAAAAAAAAACAACCCAATGCTTAAGGATATAAAAAAGAAGGAACACTATACACACATTTTTATGGGTGTTTATAGGCTTAGAAAAAAATATCTAATAAGAAACCGGGCTGCATATTTAACATACACTGTAATGTCTTGCAAGGAATAGCTATTCAATAAATACTTACTGAATTTTCTCTGAATAGCGGAATTTAGAGGAAACATGATGCCGCCAAATTTGGTGCAGCTGTTGCCAATAAATATCTTTCCTGATTACTTAAAAAAGGAAGAATTTAAAACAGTAATGAAAACTTAGTAACTCTGGCAGAAACTCCTGTAGTATTTTCTTGTTATATGTCTCATGGAGCTTGTTTCAGCTGGTTTATCATCCTGTAGCTGAAACCCTTATTCTACTTCTTCAGTGTCTGCTTTCTGCACTAGTCCATTAAGCCAGGGTTTTGCCTTGCCTTGGCGGCCTAATATAATGTAAGTGCTGAAAATTATCTGTTGGTTTGAAGTGAACTTGTACATCTCACCTCCCTTACTTGATTATAAGCTCCCTTACTCATATCCTAACAGAGCACTTTATCCATGGTGGGTGCTCAATAGATATTTATTTAATATTAACAAAATATAATGAAATCCACTAACAGAATAAATGATCTTGAACATTCTCCTGCAAGCCTCCAAGTAGTGAAAGGAATCCTGGTTGATTGCCCCATGATCAGTTAGGCGCTGCCAGACATAGCCCATTTGTACGACACCATGTCAGGACTTAGCTTGGATTATGTACATCCCACACTACGGAACAATGGCTTACTTAATACCCAGTTTTCCCAGCTGGCATGAGGTTCATCTGGGTGGGTCTAGTCTCACTGCTATATCCCTAGCACTCAACACAGTGCCTAGGACATGGTAGGCCTTGATAAATACTCCACTCAGCAGCCAGCATGACTGTTTCATTGAATAAATCTGACCATGTCACTCCCCTCGGTCCCTAAAGCCCTCCAATGGTCACCCAGAACAAAACCCAAAGTCCAGAACATACCTCCCAGCCATGTCAAATTCCTCTGGCCTCTGCCCATTTCTCTAGATGGACCTCATGTCATTCTGGGCATGTTCTCTAAAGTGGCCTTTCAGTTGTATATATTCACCAAGCTCTTTCCTAACTTGGGCCCTTCACATGTGCAGTTCCCTCTGCCTATTGATTCTCTGCTCGCCCCTCATCACTATACTAACTTCTATTTCCCCTTCAAGTCTCAAGTCTAGGCACTTGCTGACAGAGCCATCTAGGACCACACGTACAAATATGCCCATGTCTCCAAGGCATGTTCTCGTAGCGCCTTATACCTTATCTTCATAACACTGTTTAGAATTGAATCTTAAACAACTAAATTGTAATAATTTGTTTATGGTCTATAACCCTGACCAGTCTCTTAGCTTTGACGATGTCAGGCTGGTTCACCAGATTTCCAGCACCAATGCAGTCCTCAACTCAGAAGGGGCGTTCTCTACCTATCTATTTTGAATGGTACATAATTCTAGGATGGAAGTCTGCCGAGGAGTACGTCCAGTCCTGCTGTGATGTCTCCTTCCACCTCTTTGCCATCCTGACCCCCCTGCCCTGAGCAGCAGCCATTCTTCATTTCCCCTGTCCTATGCCTCCTCCATTTAGTGCTTGTCCTTAATAGTTATATAAAGTCATGGGCATTCATAGCCATATAAATTAAAGAGTACGAATCAAAGAGTTTAGGTTGATTATTCTCAAGCAGTGTTAGGTGACCGCATAACAGCTTAACTTGCATCTCCGTTCCCTTACACGTATGACGGAATGATAATAGAACCCACTGGATAGATTGTTGTGAGGAAACAACTGGGAAAATGTAGTTGAGGAACATGGCCTGATGCCAGTGCCTACCAATCAGTAAATGGCAGCTTTTCTTACTGATTATTATAATTATCAATAATTCTACTCTAACCTTTTCTATACTGAGATGTTTATTTCACCTAGTTAGAATAAAAGGATCAACTAAAATGCATTTTCAGTGCACTGGAATACGCCTTCATTTACTTTGTCTTATATATCAGGAACGAGGAAAGTAG
This sequence comes from Panthera leo, assembly GCF_018350215.1. NCBI lineage: Eukaryota > Metazoa > Chordata > Mammalia > Carnivora > Felidae > Panthera > Panthera leo. The sequence continues at coordinate 48,001,558 of NC_056693.1, read as the reverse complement.
AATTTCTATAACAATTCACATTTCAAAGGAATGTAGGTTTAGATTCAGAAGTTTTAGTTAAATGTGTATTGGTCTCTGAAGCTTAGAAAACATTCACTGGGTGTGGGTATAACAGGCTTCCCATTAATTTAGCTTCCAAAATGAAAGTGTGAACGTGCTGACCCCTACTTAGTGCACCCGCCCCAGGCAGCACTGACCTTCTCCAGTCGGTATATGAGCTGTTTGGTGGAGAGCTGGATAAGTGGCGCTATAAACTCACAGATGATATTCACAGTCATCAGCAAGCTCTTCCCCTTCTGTGCCCCGATGATGGCATGGCACACCAGCTTTTCTTTGACCATCTGTAGACGAGACACATCAGCACTTGTGGAATATCCATAGCTCAGAAAACTTAATTCTCAAAATCAACAAGCTGATTCTCAACTACCTGCCTGGTGACACCAGGAAAGAGCACATTTTTCCAAATAGTGCATTTCAGGGATTGCTCTCTGTCACACAATTAAAGTCTGATTGGTTGAATATGTTCTGGATGTGTTTGTTTCTGACTGCTCCCAAGGACACAATCAATTTACATTCAGTTCAACCTACATATACATATATATTACAGGAAAATGTATCATGCATCAGAACTGCTAGGGACTGAACATACAAAACAGACAAGGCAGACAAAGCAGGTAAAATCCTTACTGGGCTTATGGTTTGGGTAGATACATGATTTCTTATCAAGCTAGGCAGGAACTATGGCTAGAAAAATTTTGCCTTTCATGCTTGAATGTTTAAAAATCATGCTGTAGATTCTCCCAACAAAAGGAGTCCAAGGCCGGATGGCTTTCCAGGGGAATTCTACCAAACATTTAAATAAGAGTTAACACCTATTATTTTGAAGCTGTTCCAAAAAAAGAAATGGAATAAATACTTCCAAACTCATTCTCTGAGGCCAGCATTACCCTGATTCCAAAACTAGACAAAAACACCCACTAAAAAGAGTTACAGGCCAGTATCCCTGTTGAACATGGATGCAAAAATCCTCAATGAAACACCAGCAAATCAATCAATGTGATACATCACAGTAATAAAAGAAAGGATAAGAACCACATGATCCTCTCAATAGATGCAGAGAAAGTGTTTGACAATATACAGCATCCCTTCTTGATAAAAACCCTCATGAAAATAGGGATAGAAGAATCATACCTCAAGATCATAAAAGCCACATATGAAAGACCTACCACTAATATCACCCTCAATGGGGAAAAACTGAGAGCTTTCCCTCTAAGGTCAGGAACATGACAAGGATGTCCACTCTCACCACTGTTGTTCAATATAGTATTGGAAGTCCTAGGCTCAGCAATCAGACAACACAAAGAAAAGGCATCCAAATTGGAAAGGAAGAAGTCAAACTTCCACTCTTCCCAGATGACATGATACTCTGTGTGGAAAACCCAAAAGACTCCACCAAAAAATTGCTAGAACTAATCCATGAATTCAACAGTCACAGGGTATAAAATAAATGTACTGAAATCAGTTGCATTTCTATACACCAATAACGAAACAGCAGAAAGAGAAATCAAGGAGTCGATCCCTTTTACAAGTACACCAAAAACGATGAAATACCTAGGAATAAACCTAACCAAAGAGGTAAAAAATCTATACAATGAAAACTATAGAAAGCTTATGAGAGAAGTTGAAGAAGACACACACACACAAATGGAAAAACATTCCATGCTCATGGATTGGAAAAACAAATATTGTTAAAATGTCGATATTACCCAAAGCAATCTACATATTCAATGCAATCACTATCAAAATAACACCAGCATTCTTTGCAGAGCTAGAACAAACAATCCTAACATTTGTATAGACCAGAAAAGACCCCGAATAGCCAAAGCAATCCTGAAAAAGAAAAGCAAAGTTGGAGGCATCACCATTCTGGATTTTAAGCTGTATTACAAAACAGACACATAAACCAATGGAATAGAACAGAGAACCCAGAAACTGACCCACAAACGTATGGCAACTAATCTTTGACAATGCAGGAAAGAATATCCAATGGAAAAAAGTCTCTTCAGCAAATGGTGTTGGGAAAACTGGGCAGTGACATGCAGAAAAATGAACCTGGACCACTTTCTTACACCATACTCAAAAATAAATTCAAAATGAATGAAAGACCTAAATGTAAGACAGGAAGCCATCAAAATCCTAGAGGAGAAAACAGGCAACAACCTCTATGACCTTGGCTGCAGCAACTTCGTACTTGATATGTCTCTGGAGGCAAAGGAAACAAAAGCAAAAATGAATGATTGGAACCTCATCAAAATAAAAAGCTTCTGCACAGTGAAGGAAAGAATCAGTAAAACTAAAAGGCAACTGACAGAATGGGAGAAGATATTTGCAAATGACATATTAGATAAAGGGTTAGCATCCAAAATCTATGAAGAACTTATCAAACTCAACACTCAGAAAACAAATAATCCAGTGAAGAAATGGGCAAAAGACATGAATAGACACTTTTCAAAAGAAGACAGGCAGATGGCTAACAGACACATGAAAAAATGCTCACATCACTCATCATCAGGGAAACACAAATAAAAATCACAATGAGATACCACCTGACACCTGTTAGAATGGCTAATGTTAACAACTCAGGCAACAACAGATGCTGGTGAGCATGTGGAGAAAGAGGAACCCTTTTGCACTGCTGGTGGGAATGCAAGTTGGTGCAGCTACTCTGGAAAACAGTATGGAGGTTCCTCAAAAAATTAAAAATAGAACTACCCTACAACTCAGAAGTTGCATTACTAGGTATTTATCCAAAGGATACAGGAGTGCTGATTCAAAGGGGTGCATGCACCCCAATGTTTATAGCAGCCCTATTGACGATGGCCAAAGTATGGAAAGAGCCCAAATGTCCATCAGCTGAGAAATGGGTAAAGATGTGGCGTATACATACATACAATGGAATACTACTTGGCGATCAAAAAGAATGAAATCTTGCCATTTGCAACAACATGGATGCAACTAGAGTATATCATGCTAAGCGAAATAAGTCAGTCAGACAAAAACAACTATCATCTGATTTCACTCATATGTGGAATTTAAGATACAAAACAAATGAACACAAGGAAAGGAAAGCAAAAGTAATATAAAAACAGAGAGGGAGACAAACCATAAGAGACTCTTAAATACAGAGAACAAACTGAAGGTTGCTGGCAGGGTGTTAGATGGGGGGAAGGGTTAAATGGATGATGGGTATTAAGGGGACACTTGTTGGGATGAGCACTGGGTGTTATATGTAAGTGATGAATCACTAAATCTTATTCCTGAAATCATTATTAAAATAAACAAACAAATAAACAAACAAGCTATTAAAAGCCTTAAAAAAAAATAAAAATTGTGCTATAGAAACCAATACTTCTTTGGATCCAAGAGGCCCAGATTTTTAGAAAGTAGAAAGGACCTAGAGTGACATTATACCAGAATAGCTTACACTGAAGAGTATTCAGGTTTTGGATGTTAATGAATTCAAGTCTCTTCTCAGTTATGTACTACCACACAGAAGAACATTCAGGGAAGCATTTAGCAAATCTTAAACTGAACTTAGAATCCCAGCTTCTCAGATTTAATGCCTTTAAAAATATGATCAGCTCCTGGTAACAACATTGTAAATGTGCTCCTGGGACAGCCTGTCAGTGTCTTGAGCTGAGAGGCTGCATTCTATCCATCTCTGCATCAGTGTTTGTCCTGTGGTATACACTCAGTAAAAGTTGGCTGAATCCCCGAATGACAGAAAGAAAGAGCATATGATGCACTCCCATGATGGGAAATGACCTTTTTGTTTTTGCACCGAGGATGGGTTTTACCTGAACGTGTGCTGTGAAGAATCAATGCAAATGAAGTCAAGTGAACCTGCCACCCTAGAGGACCTAAGCTGTGGGTGAGCTTTCCCATCTTGTCTACTGGGTGACAAGTTTCCATTGTTTCCTATCTCATGAGGGAAAATCCAGTACTATCTCCTAATTCAGTGACCCCAGCAGGAGCTCAAGGATGATCATTTCTCATCCATAAAGTCTGTACTAGTGAGGTAGAAGAGGCTCGTAAGTGATTTGGGAAGTTTCTTTTGTGCTTTTGATGGTTTCCAATTTCCATGAGGGAATAGGAATAAATAGGCACATGTTTTGGAGCTGCTTAAATGTTTAAAGCAGAATGTTGATAATATAAATATGAGCAGGACAAGCACGTTGCTGAAGGTAACTCAGCTTTTTAGTTGATACATAACAAGATGATGGTTATAAATAGGAAGCTGTTGTGTCAGGTTGAGAGGAAAGGGGCCAAGGATGTCCCAATACCTGGAGAGCAGAGGCAGCTGAGTGTCTCTAAAAACATCCTTTTTGAATAAATAGGAAATTAATATTGCTATGTGTTAAGAGGAGGTTTAGCTTTGGGTGAATGCTGGATGTCCCTCTGATCCTGGGGATGAGAACCTACTTTAAATGGTATTTTAGGGTTGGGATCATGGTAGCTGTAGAAACAAACAAAAAACTGAGCAGAGCCGAATCTTGGAAGCAATAGGTGCTGCCATGGTAACTCAGTGCTGTGTGAAAACCTTGAGAAAACTGCATCCTTTCTTCAGATAAATGTTAAGGGACTCTCCTTAGAAATACAGCAAAGATTTATTTAGGAGAAAAATGGCTTCTAAGAGTGCTGTCCTCTTACCCTGGGAGTAGCAGAATAGCCTTCAAGTATCACATCGATCGTCCGGTCTGGGTACAGCTCCATTCTGACTGGGTGGATCTGAAACACGGGGTTCTGTGGGGCGCCGGGCTCCTGGAAGTGCCGGGGTCGGGGCTGGCTCTTAGCAAGTCCCTTCTTAGCCAGGCCCTTCTTGCTCAGCTTGTTCTGGGGATGGAAATCTTCGTTCATCCAGAACAACTGTTGGACCCGACGTCCCTTGTTGGTCAACTTGAAGCGGTAATAATAGGTGTCCAGGCTGCAAAAGAGGAGGCAGGAATTGAGAGGGCTCAACTTGGGGTGTTCTGTTCAGCTCCACACCCTTGGGATTTTTCTCCTCTGAAAAGTATTTAAAAGGTAAGTAATGAAATACTCTTTATTTTTAAAAATTTAGGAATGCTACATCATGATGCTATGAGGAGCTGCCACAGTAAGGGAACGAGGTAGTATCTACTTATGGAGTCCACAGACTGGAGTCCAGTACCTGGGTTTGGTCCCTGAGTTTCCACCACCAGGGAAGTGGTATATAAACACAGACACAGTATATGCAAAAATCACTCTAATTTATGATAAATGGTTCTAAGGAGTGAAAGGAAAGTAAAATACCTACTGGAGGAGAAATATATTTCAAATTGTATTGAGTGTATTTCTACTGACTGAATGAAATCTCTTGTGACGAGCTCAAGTTGAAGGGAACTTGGAAGGGAAGACAAGCACATCCTCCAAGCCTGACCAAAGCTCAAGGGGACTGTACCATGGACCAGAACATCACCTGGATTGGTCATTTTTCTCAGAGGAGTGCTTTAAAAATGCTATTTTATTCATCAAGTCATTTGTTCATTCATTCATCTATTCCATGAACATTTATTAAGAACCTCTTGATTGTCTGGCTCTTTGCAAGACACTGGGATTTCTGAGATCTTGGACTTGGTTCAAACATGATTTTGTTTGGAATTAAAACAAAACTGATTTATAAGTTTATTTAAATTATTTTTTTTTCAGGGAGAAGACTCACCTTGGCATTTAATAATAAGATTTTAAAAATCTTATTAGGCTTTGAGATTTCATCCCCTCTGTTCCTCATTAGAAATACCATCATATGCTAATAAGTAAGTTGAAGCATAAATAATAAATAAATAATGAGGAATATTTGCCGAATGTCAGGTGTAACCATTTCTATCTAAATAGGTATTTACAGAGCATGCTTATTGGAGTAGTTTGACTTCATGGCTAAGTCCAGGCTTTGGGGAAATAATAAATATAATAATAAATAATATAAACATATAAATTATATGTGTAAATAATATACGATATATAATATAAATAATATAAACTGTAGGCAGTGTATCTGTCACTTGTACACAGTACATATTTCAACTGTCACAGCAATACGGTAATAATAAGTATGTTTGCTCTCATTTTATAGATAAAGAAATTGAAGCTCTGAAAATTTAAGGGAGTTGCCCAAAAATATGTAGTCAGAAAAGGTGGCATATGGGTATTTCTTCAGACCCTTATGATCAAAAGTTTGGCAAACTTTTTCTATAAAGGGATGAATAATAAATACGTAAGACTTCTTGGGCCACATGGTCTGTCACAACTCAACTCTCCACTGTAGTGTGAAAGAAGCCATAGAGAATGTATGTATAGGAATGGGCATGGCTGTATTTCTATAAAACTTTATTTATAGAAAAAGGCAGTGGGCTGCAGTTTGCCCACCCCTGCTTTTGATCATTCTTCTGGAGATTGCTGGCATCACGATTTTATGGCAAAAAGAATAACTATAGAGCTTAGCCAGAGGAAAACTTGGCAGCTAAAAGCTGCAGTTTGCTTCTACATTCACAGGAAACTATTAGCTAACCCTCCATTTCTAGGCGAGTGTCAGAATATCCTTTGGGGCTATTTGACACTATTTGTAGACTAAGGAGAACATGTAATTAAATCTGGCTTGCAGTACATTGTTTTCTATAATTATATTTGAGTGCACTTAACAAAGAAATTTGGAAATAGAAGCATGGTATGCAATGAAAAAACGCCCTAGCTTATGGCCAACAGATGGGTGGAGAGGAGTATTTTTATATCCAGTTGACACCCAAACTGTAATTGGATGTTTGTCTGAAAACATGTGCAATTCAACTATCTGACTTGCCTGTTACTTAATTCCTACTGGTTAATGTATTTTCAATCAAGTGTCATGTGTTGTAGATGGAGCAGAGGAAAGGAGGTATGGATGGGCTTGTGGGGAGGGCTCCCAACTGGTTTTTGTCAGGTACATCCTCTCTAAGCACAGTGTCCATCTTGGTTTCACGACCTGTTACACCACAAGGCAGGAGCACCCCTCTGAGACCTGCTCACAGTACTGCAACAGACAGGCCAGATTCAACTGGCCCCAAGAATCAACGAGTGGCAGCCATGTGACTCCGATGAGGAGCCATGAATAACCCCCCAAATGTCTCCTCCACTGTTAGCATTCAAACCTCATACACTTTCAGAGACACACATTTAGGCTGTTCTGCTCAGAGACATCTATACTGTACCACCTTTTATTTAAATATTGAGATTCTCTAGCTTTTCAGGAGGAGCCAACTGCAAGCATCTCATTTGTTGGTGCTTTGGTGGGGAGATGAGCAGAGGACATAAAACAAAACAAAACAAAATGACTGGCTCTGCAACACCAGATAATATACATTTGCAATAAATTTTCAGCCTTCCTACTTATACTGTACTTAGGTCACCACCAAGTTATATCTGTATTTTCCACGGTCATGGAGAGGAATTAGCAATGTGTCAGATGGAATTAAAGAGGAGGAATCATGATCGAGACACTAAATTTGTCACGAAGAAGCCATTGTATGTTTGAAAGAAAAATGCACTTCTATAAATGTCTTCTCTGGTGTAGAGGGACACAGCTGGGAAAATGCAACTACACTGTGCCTAGGAAAGGTCTTCTTGTGGCTGATGTACCCATTTGGAGGGGGTAAAGTGAAGATGGGAAAAGGGAGGGGGGCTGAAGACATTAGTTCTATTTACTGAAAGTAATTTTTCAAAGTAGAGGTGATGCTCAGTTTATGAAACAGACGTAGTATCTGGAAGAATCAGTCCAGGGTATTTCCCTACCTGAAATGTGCTCCCAAATTGAGCTCTGGAGCAAAGGGCTTATCTGAAACAATGGTGGAACCAACTCCTGAAGCCTGGACAGGAATCCGGTAGGTGTTGCTATTTTCTATGCTCAAAATAACTGTGTCTTTGAATGTCAGTATGTCATTCAGGTTGGCTGTCAGCGTCAGCTGAAAATCAGTTTCCGGGGGAACCATGCCTTCATTGGGTTCAATTGTCCAAAGGGATTTTTTGTGTGCCTGCAACACAAGAGTACAAGTTAACAGTGAAGATATTCTTGGCTTTTCATTCTGCACATGTCAAAGCCCTCTATAGTTCAAATGACTGGCACTGCAGAACTGAACATCAGAGACAAACATTATTTTTTTGAATCAAAGCAGCTGGGTGTTTGTTGGCTTTTCTTTTTTTCAAAACGCAATGTGATTTTGAAGAGCAAACCTACAATTCTACTTTTGAATGCTCTGTGAAGATTCTTTACATCTTTCTCAAGATGACAGTCCAGTTCTCTAACAAGCTTATGCTAATTATCTGCTCTAATCTCCAAATTCTGAGATACCAGCAGAAGGTACAACATCCTTCCTGGAACTTGTAATTTTTAATTTTTTTTTTTTAACGTTTATTTATTTTTGAGACAGAGAGAGACAGAGCACGAACAGGGGAGGGGCAGAGAGAGAGGGAGACACAGAATCTGAAACAGGCTCCAGGCTCTGAGCGGTCAGCACAGAGCCCAATGCGGGGCTCGAACTCACGGACCGTGAGATCATGACCTGAGCCGAAGTCGGACGCTTAACCGACCAAGCCACCCAGGCGCCCCTGGAACTTGTAATTTTTATTTATTTATTTATTTATTTATTTATTTATTTAAAAAAATTTTTTTTAACGTTTTATTTATTTTTGAGACAGAGACAGAGCATGAATGGGGGAGGGTCAGAGAGAGAGGGAGACACAGAATCGGAAGCAGGCTCCAGGCTCCGAGCCATCAGCCCAGAGCCCGACGCGGGGCTCGAACTCACAGACCACGAGATCGTGACCTGAGCTGAAGTCGGCGGCTTAACCGACTGAGCCACCCAGGCGCCCCTGGAACTTGTAATTTTTAAAGCAAATGTTTTTCAAGTGCAAAGTGTCTATGATGTTATAGTGAGGATAAACAGCTTTCATTAATAAACACAATGTAGGAAGTCATCTTGATTTATATTATTTCATAATAATCAATGGAATTTCGTTTGCTAAAATTCCAAACTTATTTTGAAATATACGACAGGGCTAAATTCTAGAGTTGGAAGTGATGCCCACTAATCTGTTTCCTTTAACCATGTAGACCCTCATAGCTCATTCTTTACTCCCTAAAGTCTTTCTTTGGCCAAACGATATCTCTCAACAAAGCCTACCCTGCACATCACATTTTTAATTTCAAACTTTCCTTCAGTCCTCCTGATCCCCTTTACCCTGTTCTGTTTTTTTTTTTTTTTTTTTAGCACTTATCATCTTCTAACTTAGTGCACAATTAACTTATTTGTCATGTTTGTTTGTCTCCTTGCACTAGGATATATGCTCTCCATAGAAGGGATGTTTATGTTTTTTGTTCTTGTTTGTGTTCACTGATATATCCCCAGCACCTGCAACTATGCCTGGAACATAGTAGATGCTTAATAAATATATGACAAATGAATTAATGTATCTGCCTTTGATGTTAGAAAACTCAATTCTCATCTAAGGTAACTTACCCCAGATTTTAATACCTCAAATTGTTACATATCTCTTATGTAAAGTGGAGATATACTTTTTTGTACCTTCCACAACATTGGTATTTGGTCCACTCCCTTGGAGATAAATAGAATAAATTGAAGCTCCCTCTTTACTTAACAGCCCTTCAAATCCTACATCCCACCTTTAGAAGAAAATCTCATATAGTACAATCAGGCTCCAAAGTTAATATTTTGGTTAAGGTGTCAAGTCATAAAAAAATGACTAATGCTTATTTAATCTAAAAATATAAATTGTGCTTCCTTGATGGTAATTTATCTGTTTTTTCAGGCTGCTTTTAAGATTTTCTCTTTATGTTTAATTGTGTGTAGGGTAGGTTCTCCGTATGGTATATAGTTAGTTTATTTGCATATCCTTCTTGGAATTTGCTACTTTTCTAGAATCTGGGGTTTGATATCTCTTATTTCTGAAAACTTCTCAGCTATTATCTGTTTAAATATTGTTTCTGCCTCATTTTCTTTCTCTTTTCCTTGAATGTATGTGACTTTTCTGATATGTCCTCTCTGTCTCTGCAGACTCCCATCTGCATTTTACATTCTTTTGCTCTTTGTGTTTCATTTTGTATTTGTTCTGAGCTATCTTCCAGTTCACTAATTCTTTCTTCAGCTGTGTGCAAGTCACTTTTAAACATACCTATTATGTTCTTGCTTTCCCATGTAAACAACAAAAATGTGAGTCAGAAGAGGCTGGGGTAAAGGCACTTCAGGGGCAGACACCTAAAGAACAAGATGCTTCTTCAGAGCAGAGGATATTGAAAACCTTTTATTGTAACATGCTTAACTTGAAGCATCTCAGCCACCCTAGATAATGACATCCAGCTGACCAAGAAGAGAAGAAAGAGGAGGGAGAGTCACATGCTGAGATTTTATGTACCAACCCTGGAAGTGTCACACATCACTTCTGCTACTTCCACTGTACACAACTCAGGCAGTCACCTTAGCTTCAAAAAAGGCTGAGAAATGTCATCTGGCTCTGAATCTAAGAGTAAAAGGGAACAGTTGTGGTGAACTGCTAGCTACTTGCTGTTAAAGCCGCCCTGATGGTTGTCTACTACCAGATCCTTAAGTCTTCCCCCAACGTCCCTGGATCCCAGATTTTGGAAGGCGAAGAATTTACACCATCAGAACACAGAAGTGGGCACATAACTTGGCATTTCAACTCCTATGGGGATTGCAGACCTGGAGTTCCTATCTACCTGTTGTTAGGACAAATAGAAGGGCAGCAAGAAGAGAAAATAAGGAAGTTCTAGGCCAGATGATCTCAGCTGTTGGCCCTTGTTCCCAAATTAGTGGCCTTGGAGCACTCTACATAGTTTTACTCATTTTTGAGACCCAGCTTACAATTAAAACATAAATTGGTGCCATTTTTCTCCTTCTTTCAAAAAAAAAAAAAAAAGATTAGAGAGGGAGAGAGTCAAAGCATAAGAGACTGTTAAAAACTGAGAACAAACTGAGGGTTGATGGGGGGTGGGAGGGAGGGGAGGGTGGGTGATGGGTATTGAGGAGGGCACCTTCTGGAATGAGCACTGAGTGTTGTATGGAAACCAATTTGACAATAAATTTCATATTAAAAAAAAAAAGCAAATGTCTTTCAGAAGAGGGTTCTGTCAATGTCATCTTTCCCCTTATAACCATTTATTTTCCTCCCCTGGCCAGTAGCATAGGTCAGTCCTCTGTTCACAATGAAGATAGGGTGTCACCAGTATAAGTGGTATTTCAGGTCAGGGGACATTAGTTTTCAATGGATGGGTACCATTTCTATTCTGATTCCTGCTGACACAGGTTGGCTGCTCTGGAAAGAAGACACAAAGTTGCTCTCCAGGGCTGAATTGGTGAGTTTTCTTTTTGATGAAGGTTATTAATCAATGTTTGGCATAAAACCAGGCAGCAAAGTATATCATAGAATCCACGAACAAGGAACACTAAAACACCAACTGCTAAGGTACTGGACTGTCCTCACCCAAAGTCAACCTTTAAACTAGTTGCTCTAACACCCCTGTGTCTCTTTGCTATTTGACTTTTGGGGGATGTCCTTTGCTACTAGGAAGAACTTGGCATATGTGACATTTTCTGTTATTAGGTGACAAATTTGACAGAAAAGGAGTGGATGAATGATAATCAGCATAGCTATGGAGAACATTCCATAATCTTTCAAAACTACAATATAGTAAGACAACTACTGATGGAAATAGGTTAGGAGGGAGGGCTCTGAAGGAAAAGCGATGTGGGTTTAAGTCCCAGCTCCACTGGGTTCTGACTGTCGGGTCTTGGGCGTGTCACTTAACCATGGCTGGCCTCAGTTTTCTCATCTGTAGCCTGGGACACCAACTGCACCTTCTGCATAGCACCGTGGTAATATTTAAATGAGGTAATGTGAGTAAAACTCAGAATAGTGTCTGACAAATAGAAAGTCCTAGCTACTGTCATCATTTTACCAAAATATGAAATGCTCCACATGACACATAATTATGGGCTCCATAGTATTTGCTAAATATATGGATTATAGAACTGAGAAAACAAAGATGGATGCTAAGAAAGCATATAACATACAATACTCTTGCCAGAAGAGAAGGAGCTTGTAAGGGTTTGTGGCAGGCAGAACTGCAAGTGGCCCCCAAGATGTTTATCTCCTGATGTATAGTTATCTTTCCCAGTTATTTAATCAAACAATAATCTATGTGCTGCTGTGAAGGGATTTTTGCAGATGAAGTCAAGATCCTACATCCATTGACTTTAAGGTGGGGAGAATATCGTTGGTGGATCCGATGAGATTTTAGAAGTGATCGGGCTCTTCCTAGTCAAAAGACTTCAAGTGTGAGAGGGGCTATGGAAGGGACCACATGGCAGGGGGCTGTGGGTGTTTCAACAGCAGCTGAGTGCAGACCCTAGCGGGCAGCTAGCAAGAAAAAAGGGGGGGCCTCAGTCTCTCACTGCAAGGAAATAAATTCTGCCGACAACCTGAGGGGGCCTAGAAGTGAACCTTTCCTTAGTCAAGCCTCCTGAAGAGAATGCAGTTCTACCACTGCCTTGACTTTAGTGTTTTGAGAGCCTAACGAGAGGATCCAGCCAACTCATTGCCAGACTTCTGACCTATTGAAACTGAGATAAAAGGGGATCCTGGGAAGATGGCAGCGTAGGAGGACGCTGGGCTCACGGCGCGTCCTGCGGATCACTTAGATTCCACCTACACCTGCCTAAATAACCCAGAAAACTGCCAGAAGACTAGCAGAATGGAGTCTCCGGAGCCAAGCCCAGACGAGAGGCCCACGGAAGAGGGTAGGAAGGGCGGAGAGGCAGTGCGCGCTCCACCGACTGGCGGGAGGGAGCCGGGGCGGAGGGGTGGCCCACCGGCCAAGCAGAGCCCCCGAATCTGGCTTGTAAAAGCGGAGGGGCCTGACGGAGTGTGTTCCGACACCAAGCGGGACTTGACATCTGGAAGGTTATAAGCTAACAGCTCTGCTCGGAGAACGGGAGGGCTGGAGGACAATGGGAGGGAGAGTTGTTGAGCCCCGGACGACAGAGCTCAGCTTGGCGGGGAGCAAAGGTGCTCGCCAGCACCATCTCCCTCGCCCATCCCCCAGCCAAAATCCCAAAGGCAACCAGTTCCTGCCAGGGAACTTGCTTGCACCACACAAACACCCAACGTTGTGCTTCTGCAGATCCATCCCTCCGGCGGGTCTGACTCCCTCCTGGTGCCGCAGGGCCCCTCCCGAAGCGGGACTCCGAAGGAAAAGCGAGCTGAGCCTGGCCCTCCTGCCCCTGTGCACCTTACCAATCCACCCAAGCTAATACGCCAGATTCCCAGCACCACAAGCCTGGCAGTGTGCAAGTAGCCCAGATGGGCCATGCCACCCACAGTGACTCCTGCCCCTAGGAGAGGGGAAGAGAAGGCACACACCAGTCTGACTGTGGCCCCAGCGGTGGGCTGGGGGCAGATATTGGGTCTGAATGCGGCCCCACCCACCAAACCAAGTTATTCAAGACAGCACAGGGGAAGTGCCCCACAGTCCCGCACCACTCCAGGGACTATCCAAAATGATGAAACGGAAGAATTCCCCTCAGAAGAACGTCCAGGAAATAACAACAGCTAACGAACTGATCAAAAATGATTTAAACAATATAACAGAAAGTGAATTTAGAATAATAGTCATAAAATTAATCGCTGGGCTTGAAAACAGTATAAAGGACAGCAGAGAATCTCTTGCTACAGAGATCAAGGGACTAAGAAACAGCCAGGAGGAACTAAAAAATGCTATCAATGAGTTGCAAAATAAATTGGAGACAACTATGGCTCAGATTGAAGAGGCAGAGGAGAGAATAGGTGAACTAGAAGATAAAATTATGGAAAAAGAAGAAGCTGAGAAAAAGAGAGATAAAAAAATCCAGGAGTATGAGGGGAAAATTAGAGAACTAAGTGATGCACTAAAGAGAAATAATATACGCATAATTGGTATTCCAGAGGAGGAAGAGAGAGGGAAAGGTGCTGAAGGTGTACTTGAAGAAATAATAGTTGAGAACTTCCCGGATCAGGGGAAGGAAAAAGGCATTGAAATCCAAGAGGCACAGAGAACTCCCTTCAGACATAACTTGAATCGATCTTCTGCACAACATATCATAGTGAAACTGGCAAAATACAAGGATAAAGAGAAAATTCTGAAAGCAGCTAGAGATAAACGTGCTCTAACATAAAAAGGGAGACCTATAAGACTTGTGACCAATCTCTCTACTGAAACTTGGCAGGACAGAAAGGAATGGCAGGAGATCTTCAATGTGATGAACAGAAAAAATATGCAGCCGAGAATCCTTTATCCAGCAAGTCTGTCATTTAGAATAGAAGGAGAGATAAAGGTCTTCCCAAACAAACAAAAACTGAAGGAATTCGTCACCACTAAACCAGCCCTACAAGAGATTCTAAGGGGGATCCTGTGAGACAAAGTGCCAGAGAGATCGCTACAAGCATGAAACCTACGGACATCACAATGACTCTAAACCTGTATCTTTCTATAATAACACTGAATGTACTAATTGTACTGATGTACTAATGTACTGAATTGGACTAAATGCACCAACCAAAAGACATAGTGTATCAGAATGGATAAAAAAACAAGACCCATCTATTTGCTGTCTACAAGAGACTCATTTTAGACCTGAAGACACCTTCAGATTGAGAGTGAGGGGATGGAGAACTATTTATCATGCCACTGGAAGTCAAAAGAGAGCTGGAGTAGCCATACTTCTATCAGACAAACTAGACTTTCAATTAAAGGCTGTAACAAGAGATGAAGAAGGGCATTATATCATAATCACAGGGTCTATCCATCAGGAAGCGCTAATAATTATAAATGTCTATGCGCCGAATACAGGAGCCCACAAATATATAAAACAATTACTCACAAACATAAGCAACCTTATTGATAAGAATGTGGTCATTGCAGGGGACTTTAACACTCCACTTACAGAAATGGATAGATCATCTAGACACACGGTCAATAAAGAAACAAGGGCCCTGAATGATACATTGGATCAGATGGACTTGACAGATGTATTTAGAACTCTGCATCCCAAAGCAACAGAATATACTTTCTTCTCAAGTGCACATGGAACATTCAACATGATAGATCACATACTGGGTCACAAAACAGCCCTTCATAAGTATACAAGAAATGAAATCATACCATGCATACTTTCAGACCACAATGCTATGAAGCTTGAGATCAACCACAGGAAAAAGTCTGGAAAACCTCCAAAAGCATGGAGATTAAAGAACACCCTACTAAAGATTGAATGGGTCAACCAGGCAATTAGAGAAGAAATTAAAAAATATATAGAAACAAATGAAAATAAAAATACGACAATCTAAATGCTTTGGGAAGGCAGCGAAGGCAGTCCTGAGAGGAAAATACATTGCAATCCAGGCCTATCTCAAGAAACAAGAAAAATCCCAAATACAAACTGTAACAGCACACCTAAAGGAAATAGAAGCAGAACAGCAAAGACAGCCTAAATCCAGCAGAAGAAGAGAAATAATAAAGATCAGAGCGGAAATAAACAATATAGAATCTAAAAAAAAAAAACTGTAGAGCAGATCAATGAAACCAAGAGTGTTTTTTTGAAAAAATAAACAAAATTGATAAACCTCTAGCCAGGCTTCTCAAAAAGAAAAGGGAGATGACCCAAATAGATAAAATCATGAATGAAAATGGAATGATTACAACCAATCCCTCAGAGATACAAGCAATTATCAGGGAATACTATGAAAAATTATATGCCAACAAACTGGACAACCTGGAAGAAATGGACAAATTCCTAAACACCCACACGCTTCCAAAACTCAATCAGGAGGAAATAGAAAGCTTGAACAGACCGATAACCAGCGAAGAAATTGAATCGGTTATCAAAAATCTCCCAACAAATAAGAGTCCAGGACCAGATGGCTTCCCAGGGGAGTTCTACCAGACGTTTAAGGCAGAGATAATACCTATCCTTCTCAAGCTATTCCAAAAAATAGAAAGGGAAGGAAAACTTCCAGACTCATTTTATGAAGCCAGTATTACTTTGATTCCTAAACCAGACAGAGACCTAGTAAAAAAAGAGAACTACAGACCAATATCCCTGATGAATATGGATGCAAAAATTCTCAATGAGATACTAGCAAATCGAATTCAACAGCATATAAAAAGAATTATTCACCATGATCAAGTGGGATTCATTCCTGGGATGCAGGGCTGGTTGAACATTCACAAATCAATCAATGTGATACATCACATTAATAAAAGAAAAGATAAGAACCATATGATCCTGTGAATCGATGCAGAAAAGGCCTTTGACAAAATTCAGCAACCTTTCTTAATAAAATCCCTCGAGAAAGTTGGGATAGAAGGAACATACTTAAAGATCATAAAAGCCATTTATGAAAAGCCCACAGCTAACATCATCCTCAATGGGGAAAAACTGAGAGCTTTTTCCTTGAGATCAGGAACACGACAGGGATGTCCACTCTCACCGCTGTTGTTTAACATAGTGTTGGAAGTTCTAGCATCAGCAATCAGACAACAAAAGGAAATCAAAGGCATCAAAATTGGCAAAGATGAAGTTAAGCTTTCACTTTTTGCAGATGACATGATATTATACATGGAAAGTCCAATAGACTCCACCAAAAGTCTGCTAGAACTGATACATGAATTTAGCAAAGTTGCAGGATACAAAAGCAATGTAGAGAAATCAGTTGCATTCTTATACACTAATAATGAAGCCACAGAAAGACAAATAAAGAAACTGATCCCATTCACAATTGCACCAAGAAGCATAAAATACCTAGGAATAAATCTAACCAAAGATGTAAAATATCTGTATGCTGAAAACTATAGAAAGCTTAGGAAGGAAATTGAAGAAGATATAAAAAAATGGAAAAACATTCCATGCTCATGGATTGGAAGAATAAATATTGTCAAAATGTCAATACTACCCAAAGCTATCTACACATTCAATGCAATCCCAATCAAAATTGCACCAGCATTCTTCTCAAAACTAGAACAAGCAATCTTAAAATTCATATGGAACCACAAAAGGCCCCGAATAGCCAAGGTAATTTTGTAGAAGAAGACCAAAGCAGGAGGCATCACAATCCCAGACTTTAGCCTCTACTATAAAGCTGTAATCATCAAGACAGCATGGTATTGGCACAAAAACAGACACATACACCAATGGAATAGAATAGAAACCCCAGAACTAGACCCACAAACGTATCGCCAACTAATCTTTGACAAAGCAGGAAAGAATATCCAATGGAAAAAAGACAGTCTCTTTAACAAATGGTGCTGGGAGAACTGGACAGCAGCATGCAGAAGATTGAAACTAGACCACTTTCTCACACCATTCACAAAAATAAACTCAAAATGGATAAAGGACCTGAATGTTAGACAGGAAACCATCAAAACCTTAGAGGAGAAAGCAGGAAAGACCTCTCTGACCTCAGCCGTAGCAATTTCTTACTTGTCACATCCCCAAAGGCAAGGGAATTAAAAGCAAAAATGAACTATTGGGACCTTATGAAGATAAAAAGCTTCTGCACAGCAAAGGAAACAACCAACAAAACTAAAAGGTAACCCACGGAATGGGAAAAGATATTTGCAAATGACATATCGGACAAAGGGCTAGTCTCCAAAATCTATAAAGAGCTCACCAAACTCCACACCCAAAAAACAAATAACCCAGTGAAGAAATGGGCAGAAAACATGAATAGACACTTCCCTAAAGAAGACATCCGGATGGCCAACAGGCACATGAAAAGATGCTCAATGTCGCTCCTCATCAGGGAAATACAAATCAAAACCACACCATATATCACCTCACGCCAGTCAGAGTGGCTAAAATGAACAAATCAGGAGACTATAGATGCTGGCGAGGATGTGGAGAAATGGGAACCCTCTTGCACTGTTGGTGGGAATGCAAATGGTGCAGCCACTCTGGAAAGCAGTGTGGAGATTCCTCAAAAAATTAAAAATAGACCTACCCTATGACCCAGCAATAGCACTGCTAGGAATTTACCCAAGGGATCCAGGAGTACTGATGCACAGGGGCACTTGTACCCCAATGTTTATAGCGGCACTCTCAACAATAGCCAAATTATGGAAAGAGCCTAAATGTCCATCAACTGATGAATGGATAAAAAAAAATGTGGTTTATATACACAATGGAATACTATGTGGCAATGAGAAAGAATGAAATATGACCCTTTGTAGCAACATGGATGGAACTGGAGAGTGTGATGCTAAGTGAAATAAACCATACAGAGAAAGACAGATACCATATGGTTTCACACTTATGTGGATCCTGAGAAACTTAACAGAAACCCATGGGGGAGGGGAAGGGGAAAAAAAAGAGGTTAGAGTGGAAGAGAGCCAAAGCATAAGAGACTCTTAAAAACTGAGAACAAACTGAGGGTTGATGGGGGTGGGAGAGAGGGAAGGGTGGGTGATGGGCATTGAGGAGGGCACCTTTTGGGATGAGCACTGGGTGTTGTATGGAAACCAATTTGACAGTAAACTTCATATATTGAAGAAAAAAAAAGAAACTGAGATAATAAACCTGTCTGTGTTAAGCCACTAAGTTTGTGGTAATTTGTTACACAGCAATAGAAAACTAATACAGGGTTTCACATATTTGTTCAAAAGATGATAAAAATGAGCTTTCCTAAGCCTTCCAGCAAAACTTTAGCAACAGCTGCCTCTGTTTGTTTTTCTGTGAACTGGGGGGTAAAAAGCCAGAGTCATTACAGTAGCCCATGAACAATGCATACAGAAGGTTAGCACAAGCAAGTGCACACAACCATGAGAGATGGAGAGATGGTAATCTTTTGCAATTCAGAATCCCATGCCCTCTGGTGATTAGTGCCATGCCCTGAGGTTTCACATGTCCAAAGATAACATTTGCTTTTTATTTGACAATAAGGCACCAGTGCACTTCTTAGGCAGCACTCAGCTCCCAAGGTAATACAGCTGGAGCTTTTGTAAGTTTCCTTATGGTGTATTTAATATTTGCCATGAAAGATAGAAATGCATGCTATTGTTTGCACATGTCATTTCAATAATAAATGAGAGTGAATATACTTAGGCAGACCTCCTGTTCCACAGTGCTAATGACCATGAAGCTTGAAGAAAATTGTGCACTTTCTTCAGAATGATTTGTTTGCCAGTTGAAATCTGCAAGAATTTCCTTCCATGGAATGAGGAGACACAAATAACAACAGGAACCAGTGTGCAGAGCTAGGGGTTTCTTTGGATTAATACTATTATCTCAGCGGACGATCAGTTCTTTGTGGAACAAGAACAATGAACAGTCACCAAGGCCTTTCTCCTTTTCGACTGCTAAATGGTATCTCGAGTCATTTGATTCTCTTCCCTGAAGTGAGTCACTTTGCTAGTTAAGACAATTAACTGGAAATTAGGGGAGGAAGTATAAAAGAAATGATGGCAGAGCTTTACAAAAGAGGCAGTAGAGGGTAATGTTTAAAAGAGTGGGCTTTGAAGTCACATGACCTGGTGGTCAACTGTGGACTCTGCCATTGGTAGCCAGGTGATCCAGGATTAAAATCTAGGTTTCAGTCTCCTCATCTTTTAAATGTGCTGCTTGAAGATGAAATAAAAGGGGTGCCAAGCATCTAGCACTTTGTCTACCACAGAGTAAATTCTCAATAAATGGTGGGTATTATTAATGTTACCTATCAAAAGTTCACTTCCAGTTCTCCTTCCTGCATGTGCCCTCCCCAATACATATTATTGACATGGTTCTTTTTCACAGGGCTGATCCTGTTCCTCTCCTGCTGAAGATACCGGAGGGCTCTCCAAAGTCTGGACCAGTGATGTTGAATTCTTTATCCCTTTGAGAATGCTATGGAATTCTCATACACGTGCGTGCGCGCGCGCACGCACGCACACACACACACACACACACACACACTTCTTCCTAAACATTACGGATAATTTTCAGGGCTCATGGTGGATATTTGTCACTTTTTCTGTTTGAAACATGGCGGCCTGCAATCAAGACTGGTATATCAGACAGGAGGCTTTGGTCTGGAGAATCTATCCCAAATTCTTCAGGAAAGGGCCCCAACGCACTTCTCCAGGCTTACTTCCTAGGCACTGTCAATTTCCAACATGCACCCTTGGCTTCGGCCACACCAGCTCACTCACCCTTCCCAAGTGTACTGTACTCAACAATGCACTTAACTAGGCTACACTCTGGAAATGTACACTCCATTTCCCTGACTTCCTCCTCCTTATCCTTCAAGTCTCTACTCAAATGTTTTACCTATGAACATTTTAAATTTTATATTGGAATTAATCACTTCCTCCCCTGTGGTTACATATCATAGCACAGGGCATTGTAGTACTGTATAGGTTGTGGATTCATTTCTGTGTTTTGAGATTGTAAACTCTTCGAAGAAAGAGACCATTCTATATGCTTTTATGCCTCTAGATACAGTTAGCACAGTACCAGGGAGGGGAAGGGTGTTCAAAAAATATTTTTTGGTCAATAAATACGTGAAAAATGTTCAGCCTTACCTGTAAGCCAAAGAAACACTAACAATACAACATTTTTTTCATCTGTCAGATTTGGCAAGAACAAATAAACTTCTGTCAAGGGTCTGGGAGAGGATGACATTCTTCAACTCTGTTGGGGATGGGCCATAAACTGGTATACATTTTCTGGGAGATAATTTCATGTTATATCAAGATTTTTAGTTGTGTTCATGCCAAATGACCCAGGAAATGCATTATTAGAAGTCTACTCTAAGGAAACAGGAATGTGATCAGCAATTAGGACATGAGCATTGTTTACAGTGGTGAAAAACTGAAAACTACCAATAGGGGATTAATTAAATCAACTGTGGTAGAGCCAAGTGATGCAATAAAATCAGTCACTGAAAATGATCTGAACATGGATATTTCTTAATAATTCACATCAAAAGCGACTACACTACATTGTTGAATAAAAATAGCTGGTAGTTAAATAGTATTATCACATGGGAGGGGGTAAGAATGCACAAACGCACATACACAGTAACGTTTCAGAAGATATACATCAAAAGTTTAACAGTGGTTATATGCATGGTGGCACTATGAGTGATTTTTTTCTTCCTCCATTTGTTCTATAAGGATAAAGTCAATTGAATAACAAGAAGACACACACTAATACTTACTGAATAAAGAACTCATCCTAAAAGGATATGATCACTCTCTTTAGAGTCCATTTAATTTTAACTTTGTTTTCTCTCTTGCTTCCATTTCATTCCCAGTTCCTTTCTTTCTAAGAAGTTTTTCTTTGTAAATAAATAATACATGTACACAGTATAAAATTCAGATGAGTATAAGGGAAAAGAGTCTCTTTCTTTCCTGTCTGTTCATGGCCACTAGCTGCCATCCCAAGAGGCAGCCAATGTTACTGGTTTTCTGCATATCTTTCCAGACATACTTCATGACTTAAAAAAAAGCACATTTGCACATGTACTACTTTTTCTTACACAAATGGTAGCATACTATAATACTGTCCTGCAGTATGACTTAAATTTGTAAGTGCTATTTTTATGAAATGTATACCTACAAATAATTTGCAAAGTCAAATGGTTCTAAAAAAAAACATATGAAAAGCAGTAGTCCCTTGAACCCACTCTCCCACCCTTCCCCATTAGTTCCACGGTTGTCCATTAAGTGGAAGCAACCACTGTCAATTCTATTTGCATTTTTCTTTTGATGTTTGCCTTCCTCTCATCTACTGCTACTTCTTAATTTTTCAGTTTGAGCATTATCAATTTACTCCTCTCTATAGGAGACAATGACAGCTCTCTTCTCTCCCTCTTTCCCGTCCCTTTCTTTCTCTCCTTTACTTTCTTCTCCCCATCCTCCCAATATAGTTAAAACCTATTTTCTGGTGAGAATCTATACCAGTATGGGAATGCAAATACTATTCACGGCTGAGCCATGAAAGCATACTATGATTGCAATTTCTTTCTTGTACAACTTTTATTTTCTAAGGAATTATTGCCTTGAATTTGCTTGTTTTTTAAAGGTATCTATCTCGCCCCCAAACTCTCAATCAAAGGAGTAAATATCCTATCAATAGGTTCAGAAACATCAGATTTTCTATCAGTTCCATTTTCTTAGAGACAAATCTCTCCTGACCCATCTGTTCTGCAATTTCCTTCTGGACTGGCTGCTCTCTGGGCCTGCAGTACAGCTGGCTTCCTAAGAAGGCCATGCAGCATCCTGTGCATTCCTTGAGCTTCTCTCCTGTGTCTGAGCCCTTGTATCCTGGATCTCGTTTCCCTCACTTTGGTGGGGAACATTCTTCAGTACCTTCCCAAGAAAGGATTCATGGGGGGTAAATTTTTTGAGATCTTGCATCTCTAAAATGTCATCATTTTATCCCTGTGCTTGATTAGTCTTTGGGCTGGATGATGAATTTAAGAATAAGATTTATTTTCCTTCAAAGTCTTTTTTTTTCTCTCCCAGTGTTGCTCTCTAGAAGTTTGATGCCACTCTGATTCCTGATTTGTTTTTTGACCACTAATTCTTTCCATCTGGAATTTAATGATGTGTCTTCACATGGGCCTATTTTCATCAATTATGCAGCGTATTTGATGACACCTTTCCATAAATCCCTCTCTGTTAGTTCTGGATATATTCTTTGAATTATTTCCTGTATAATATCCTGCCCTCCATTTTTTCATTTGTTCTTTCTAGAACTGCTTATTTGCATCTTTGAACTGCTGAACACATTATCTAATTTTCTAATCTTTCTCCCCTCATTTCTAGCTTTTTCTCATGTTCTACTCTCTGATAGCTTCTCAATTTTATTTTCGATTCTTTTATCAAAATTTTAATTTATGTGATTGTATTTTTAACTTTTATGAGCACACTTTTGTTGCTCTTTTTTTTTTAAACTAACATCCTGTTTTTGTTCATGGGCACAAAGTCATAGTCATCTTTTATTTTCCTGAGATTCTTCTCACTGTAATGCCTTTGTTTCCTCCAAGTTCTCAATTTTATGTTTTCTAGTTTCTTGCTTCTGCATTACAGGCTTTCTTGGTGCAGCTTAAAGTTAAGTACTTACATTTAAGAGTGAAGCACTAAAACTGTTATGTGCTTGGGAAGCAGTCAGCTAAGGGACCCAGATATTTTAGAGCCCAACTATCAGTTTATTTCTGCCTTTCCTTGTGGCTGGTGAAATTGCCCTGAGAATATTCCAATCTTCTGCCCATGTTCTGGGGATTGAGGGAGAAGGGGATTGGAGCACTACCTTTCAGTATTAAGACTTTCTTGTAGTCCTCTTATTTTCACACTGGCATCCTGCTCTCAGCAATGCCTGAGAAGTCAGCAGCCAGTTTACTAATATTCCTTTTAAGATAAACTGTCTTTTTGTTTCTGGCTACCTTTAATATCTACTCTTTGGTCTTAAGTAATCTTACTATATTGTGTTTAGATGTGGTTTTCTTTATATTTATCTTGCTTTCTGTTTATAATGCTTTTTAAATCTGGTTTTATGTCCTGGCCATTATATCTTCTGCTCCATTCTCTTCTCTCCTTCTGGTACTCCAATAACTATACTCCTTGTGTGTATTTGTTTGTTTGACCAACTCTTCTACATTTTTCATCCTTTTATCTCTCTGCATTGAATTTTGGGTAGTTTCTTCTGACCTATCTTCCACTTCCACAATTCTCTTTTCTTTTTTTTTTTTTTTTTTTTTTTCAACGTTTTTTATTTATTTTTGGGACAGAGAGAGACAGAGCATGAACGGGGGAGGGGCAGAGAGAGAGGGAGACACAGAATCTGAAACAGGCTCCAGGCTCCGAGCCATCAGCCCAGAGCCTGACGCGGGGCTCGAACTCACGGACCGCGAGATCGTGACCTGGCTGAAGTCGGACGCTTAACCGACTGCGCCACCCAGGCGCCCCTCTTTTCATCTATATCTAATAGGCCATTAAACCCATTTATAGAGTCCCTAATTTCAATTGTATTTTTTAGGTCTTCATTTCTATTCGTTCTCTTTTATACTTTGCATATCTCTACCAAAGTTTTAAATTTTGCCTTTTAGTTCCTGGAGCGCATTAAGTACATTGTAGTTTTCTGTTCAGTAGTCTTATCTCCTTGTATGCCTGGTTATTTTAAAATTAACTGTTGGATACTGTACACAAAAACCATAGATATACAAAATACTTTGAATCTTAAAATAATGTTTTCTTTCTTTGATGAGAGTAATATATATTTGCCTCTAGGAAAGATGTGGGGAGAACTAGCATTTCTAGATGTCCTTTATCCAGTTAGAGATTAAAATGTTTTAAAATGAGGATCTGTACTACTTTACCTTTGTTCTCAGGGTGTAGCTTTTCAGAGTCCTACCCGAAAGGCTGAGAGTTTTACCAAGTATGTGCTCCAATTTTTATCTCTTTAGCCAGTCCTGATTTCAATTTTTATTTTCATAGGCCAGTGACTTTTATGAATGTTCTTTTCAGTTTTCTTTTTTTTTTTTTTAAGATTTCGTTTTTAAGTAATCTCTACACCCAACATGGGCCTCAAACTCACAACCCCAAGATCAAGAGTTGTACACTCTACTAACTGAGCCATCCAGGTGCCCTTCTTTTCAGTTTTTCAACCTCTGCTGGAACTACACAGGAAAAAATAGTACCAAATGCTGAGCATAGATCTCTTTGTTTCCTGTTTCTTTTTGTTTGTCACTGGTTTTGCTGCTCTCTAATTCCCTTAAACTCACAATTTTTTATGTTTTGCTAAGATTTTCTCCTCATTCTTAGAGGGAAGTAGTTTGGCATAATAGATTGAATAGGAAGCGCTTGGTCACTGATCTGCTGAGACTTACTAGGGGTCAAATAATAGCCCTACCTCTTGATTTCCCTGTTTGGGGGGGAAAAAGTAAGAATTTTAAGGCCAGCTAAGTTTGGTTGCATGAGGAAAGCAGGTATACGTAATTTACATTGCTTTTAAGTAATATGTACCAAGAATCTTTTCAGGCTACTAGGATATATCTTTGAACAAGGACTTTAATGTTCTTTCTGAAAGTCATTGCCTTCTCAAAACTCAGTGAAAGGTGTCAGATCAAACACAAGGCATGAAGATAGTTAAGTAAAAGGAAAGAAGACAGCTCCTGAGCATGTAGACATGATTTACACAGGTTCCAGGGAGCATCTATACAAATAAATGAATAAATAAGCTCCAAGGATATAGAGAATCAGAAAAGTATTGAAGTTGACCTTTCTAAATAGAAACTTATTTTCTAATAAACCTTTTCTTTGATGTGGAAGAACATATATTTATTCATTAATACAAATATTTTCTACTTTACAAGGTGGCTTCATGTCAAAAATTTAGAGAACCAAGTGAAGAGTGAGGAAAAAGGCGGCATCAGAGCTACCATTTCATAGAGCTCTGCACTATATGGATCAGTTAGTTTGAATCCTTAGGTCCTCTCTGAGTGTACCTTATTTGTTTTTTTCTTTTCTATCTAAGGAAAAATATATAAAATATCTTAAGATATAGTGTCATAAAGATTTAAGTCTTACCACAAGTAATTTCACCTAGATGTTTTTGTCTCTCAACATTAATAGTCAAAGCTAGCATTTATTGAATGCCAAATGCTTATTTTTCGCCAAGCACTCTCTATACATATTAACATGTTTAATCTTCTAGATGCCATTTTTAGTTCCATTTAAAGGCAAGGAACCAAAGTCTTAGAAAGGTTAAATAATTTTCCCAGAGTTCATGTGTGTAGAGTTAGGACTTCATTCCAGATCTGTCTGATTCCCAACATCCTTACTCTTGATAGTACAGAATACTACTTCAACACTCATATACTAAGCAACTCTTTGTTGAGTGAATACCACATGTAAGACAACTGTGTGTGACACATGACCATGCCTGCTCTCAGATAATACTTCCCTTACCTCTCAAATACATCCCGATTAAATGTTCTAACATCCCAGAGGGGAATTTTCTCTTCTAAAGTATGAGACTTAATGCTGCATAAACAATTTCATCACAAATGACATTAAAAAAGACATACCCCAAGTGCCATCCTATGGAGAGCTCCACCATGTCATATATGCCCCTCCAGTCTCTGTCCTTGTGCTTGCGACAAGGAAGATGAAATGAGAGTAGTAAAAAGTTATGATTTTCTCTCTGATAAACATCTTATAATTTCAACATACGTGTGTTGGGGATTTCATACTATTAATAAACCTTTACACCATACTACTTAATGCATATCTTCTTATCTTTGTTAATTGTATAAAAGTGTTTATTTCATTTTATACTAGCCTATTATTGAATATGACTGTCTACTGTCAGTGCACAATCAGAATAGATTCTTCAGTTGATAACGACAATGATAGCCATCCCTTAATAGTGGCATTGGTTGGTATCTTAGTTAGTTAAGGTTTTTCTAAAGAATACCAAAGACTGGGTGGTTTATAAACAACAGAAATTTATTTCTCGTACTTCTAGAGGGTGGAAGTCTGAGATCAGAGTGTCAATATGGTCAGGTTTTGGTGAGAGCCCTCCTCCAGGTTGCAGATGGCCATTTTTCTCATTGTATCCTCACATGATAGAAAAGGTGAGAGCTCTCTGGGGTCTCTTTTATAAGGATGCCAATCACATTTATGAGGACTCTACCTTCATGACCTAATTACCTCCCAAACCCCTCATCTCCTTATATCATCATATTGGGGGGGATGATTTCAATATATGAATTTTGGAGGGACACAAACATTTAGTGCATAACAATTGGCTAGATGATGATGCTGGTAATGGGGAAGTAGTTATAAATTTTTATGGAGGAGAGAAGGTGGAATTTGGAAAAAAACCACATCTGATCCATATAAAGGAAGTTTACCTTAATCTCCCTCTGTGGTGACAAGTATTAACTGTATGACTGAATAATAATTAATTAGAAAAAACAATTTGCTAAAGCTAATTAATAGCTGGGACAGGCAAAATGAAGATGGAAAGTCTTGCAAAGCATGCGAGAAACTAATATATTTTTCTTTTATTTTCTAGATAGCCCTTTAATGACAAGGGAACAAAAACTCCTCCTTCCATTCTGGTTTAGCTTACACTTAAACTAATTATATTCAATCAGTAGAGCTGTATTTCTAAATTCAGGGAAGGTGCTGACCCATCATGTTACCTAACATTCATCTACAGCTTTCTTTTTCTCAGTGTGGTTTATAATCAATATGACCTACTGGAATCCATCTTCTGGGTTTTGCATTTAGCTCTGCCAAAATAAAAGAAGTCTCAAGTAAGAGTTGGGGTAAGAGGCTCACAGCTCTCTGTCAAGCACAAACCTTTGCTTCTGTAAGCCTCTTGATATTATCGTCACTGGTATCCTCTCATCACTGAATGAGTCTCTTGCAATGGTTCAGGAAAAGCAGAATCCATTTTGGAATGGCTGTGACATTTATGTGTTAAAGAAAAGATGCCCACCATGATAAACCAGAATGTTACTCTCTTATTTACCTATTCTTGTGAGTTTATTTTATAGATTTTTCATAGCTAGGGCAAAGATATAAGAATTCTGCTCTCTTATGTCAAGTGAAGACACATTTCACCACTCTTTTGTAAGTACTCACTGATAGTTTATAAAGCACTATAAAAATTAGTTAAGAGGATGGACTATAAATCAGTAAGTTCAAGCTTTAAAGCATGCCTTTCACTCTAACACACAGAAAAAAAAGAAATAATATTTTGAAACAAGGAAGAACCAGGCATAGTTATACTCAAAAACAAAATTAACATTGTGTGTAACAGAAGCAATAAGAAGGTCCTGAAGCCACAGACATCCTGGGCTGTAGGTCCTAAAATCAGTAAAAGCTTGAGGAGTAAAACTGAAAACCAAAAAGATCCTTCAGGAAGCAAGGGTTCCAGGGTTCCCAGCCAAAAGAGCTTTCCTGCATTTGAAAGGATGCCAAACAAAACTGTGATCTTCCCAAGGTAATAGTCTACACACAGACGTGTGCCAGTGGTGGTGGTGAAGTAAAAGCTGTCATACAGACAGGCCCTATGTAAGCCACTGTCAAGTGTAATGACTGAATCTGTGATTTTTCCAATATCCCCACAGGAAAAAAAAGGCTCAAAACCTGATTCTGGACTAGTGATATTTGTCCAGGTGAAGGCAAATATAAAATGTTAGACAGGGAGGTAAGACTACTGACAATTAGAAAAAATATACTTCACACCAGATTAATCTATCAATTCTAAATGCTAAGAAGCACATTTGGAAACAATCAGCTATTGAATTCAGTCTTGAGCAATCAATAGAACTAATTGAAATTGATTAGAAAATGTTTCTGAGATCCTCAAAGATATGCAGAGTAGGATAATATATATAAAACAAGTATTATGAAACAAAAACAGATATTCATCAAGAATAGTGGTTATGAATAATCAATTATAAATCTTGGAATTGAAAAATATAGTCAAATTAAACTAAAAAATTAAATGAGATAAACTTTACATTTGCCAAAATCAAAGACAGAATTTGTAAACTGGAGCATAGGAGGCAGCACAGAGATAAAGAGATGAAAGATATGGATGAAAAATAAAAATAGACATGTAGAATTGTGGTGGAACGCGTGTGTGTGTGTGTGTGTGTGTGTGTGTGCTTCTCAAAGTAGGAGAAATAGAAGGATTGGAAAACAAGAAATATTTGAGGAGATAATGACAAAAACTTTCCAGTATTTAGAAGGGTCAAATCTTTTGATGCATTAAAGAGAAATCTAAGAAAATGAAGGATAAGAACACAGTCTTAAAAGCACCTTGTGAGAAAAACAAATTACCTAAAAAGGAGTAATAATTATACTAACAATGAAATTTTATCAGCAACTAACAATAATCAGGCTAGCAATGGAATTTTATTGGTGCCAGAGATCAATCTTCAAAGAAATAAAAACTTGTAAAATAGAATTTCATACTCAGCTAAACTATCATGCAAGAGTGAAGGTGAAATCAAGATATAGTCAAACATACATAAACAATGAGACCTCTAGCACAGAACCTAGAAGGATATAATTTAGCAAGAAGAAATATAAACCAAGTAGGAAGCAGAGAGATACAAGGGGAAAAAAAGAATAAAGAAAAATCACCAAACTATTTCGGTAACTAGTGAGTAGAAAACTACCAACTGACTAAAACCAACAACTTTGTGGTAAAGATGAGAAGATCCAAAATTCTACACAATAATAAAAATATTACGGAAGTGGGGAAAGATCAAGAGATAATAAATGTGTGATGGGGTCCTCGTCTTATTCTTGAGGAGGACAAAGTTACTAAATTCTTTCATTAGTGTTAGAAAAAGATATGATTTATTTCTTAACAATGTGAGGAGAGCTACTTAAGTAAAATAAATAAGTTCTATAGCTTTCAAACGAATATAGGAAAAATGTATGAGAGGTAGTAGAGGTTGGAGGAGGGCTTGGAGAAAATTCATCAATCCAATACAAAGCAAAAAAAGAAATAAAGAAGGAAAAAACAGCATAGTATATAGGAAATGATAGGGTAGAAGTAAGTTCATATACATCAACAATCACAATAAATTTTTAAAAATCTTGGTATGGTAAGTTGAATAATGGGCCTTCAAAGATGTCCATGTCCTAACCTCTGATATCTATGAATATGTTGCCTCACATGACAAAAGGGACTTTTAGATGTGATTAACGATTTTGAAATATCCTCATATGAAATATTCTTATATGAAAGAGGCAAGAGGGTCAGAGTCAGAGAGAGATATAGGGATGGAAGCAGATGTCAGGGAGTAGAAAAGATGGTATGCTGGTGGCTTTGAAGATGGAGGAAGAGGCCACAAGCCAAGGAATGCAGGTGGTCTCCAGAAGCTATAAAAGGCAAGGAATCAGATTCTCCTCCAGAATCTTAAAAAAGTACACAGTCTTTTATCAAAACATTTAGACTAATGTCTTCCAGAACTATAATAAATATATTACAGCAATAATATGAAACCAAGATACTTGTCAATTAAAAGACTGAGTCTATCATCAGATTTTTTAAAATGTAGTCACATGCTATTTAAAAGAGATTTTGTTAACATACAAAACAAATTACACACACACACACACACACACACAAATATGAAAATAAAGGAATAGAAAGATATACCAGGCAAATGCTAACTATCAGGTAAAACATAATTTAAGTCAGAAAGTATATACAGGAACTAAGATGGACAATATATTATAAAAAAAGGAATAATATGCCAAGGAGAAATAAAAGTCATGAATTTATATGCACCTACTAACATAGCCTTGAAATACATGGAGAAAAAATTGATGTAAGTACTAGGAGAAACGGAAAAGTGGAAGACATTGATAAAATCTATAGGAAACTGTTATATCATACAGATAATTAGTAAGGCTGTAAAAGATTTAAACAATACACTCAATAAGCTTGATCTAATACAAACACACAGATAGATGATTAGTCTGTCACACTCAATCACTAGAGAGGCTATATTCTTTTTTAAGATCATATGAAATATTTATCAAAACCAACCATAGCACTGTATCCCAAAGCACAAATTCAAAGACTATGTGTCACACAAACCATGTGTTTCAATTTCATTACAGTTTAAAGTTATCTATTGAATTTCCATACAAAATGGAAATGTAAAAAATTAAAAATATACAACCATATATAACTCACATATTAAAAATAAAATCACAGTAAAGTTTACCAAATATTTATAAAAAAGTGTTGCAAATAAAGATGATTGCTATGGAGCTAAAGTGTTACATAAATATTTATAAACTTTAAATACATGATTAAACTAAGATTTAAAATATTGTTAAACATTCCAGTTTAAGGTACTTGAAGAAGAACAAAATAATTGTAAGGAATGTAGAAAAAAATGGTAAAACTAAGAGCAGAAATTAGTACATGGACATTTTTAAATCATAAAAACATTGGAATAATTTTATGCCAATACATTTGCAAATTTAGATAAAATGAAAAATTTCTAGAAAAATTAAAATCTAAATATAACCATTATAGAAAATAAATCATTAGTTGAAATTTCTTTACTATTTCTTGCATGCTAGTTAAAATTTCTTTACTACTTCTTTATATAGATTATGTAAAGATCTTTTCAAAGATTCAAAAGAGGAAAAGCTAACTCATAGTGTAAGAATACAATATTCTTGATACCAAAACCAGAAAAACGCAATGTAAAAAAAAATTGTTAACAAAAAGATGCAAAAATCTAAATAATATGATAGCAATCTTATCAGTAGTGTACTCAAATAACATTATAACTGATTAGAGTCATCCCAAGAATGTAAAGGTGATTTACAACCAGAAAGTCTATTAACTTAATTCACTGTACTAACAGAAGAAGAAAATCATATCATTTGAATGGACACAGGAAACACATTAAGTTTTAGTACATGTTCATGATATGAGAAGAGGGATAGATGGGAACTTCCTGAATGTGACATAGGTATTTATCAAAAATCCGTGGAAGATATTAGCTTAAAGTGAAACATTTGAAGCTTATTCATTAAAGTCAGGGATAAGATAGAGATGCTCACTCTAACTTACTTTACTTTTCAATATTACGTTGAGGATCCTATCTAATGTGATAAGTAAAGAATAAGAAGCAAGGTGTAAGGACTGGACAGGAAGTCTGCACATGAGGGTTTACCAACAATTAGAACTAATTAACAGATGTGTAGCAAGATTGAAGACTGATATAGACGGATACACATAATTCAACAGAGTTCCTATACATGGTTAACATCTAATTAGAAGGTACCATTCACAGGAAGAAACTCAGAAGAGATGACAAAGGATGAATAAGCCTTTACTAAAGGCCATAAAAGGAACCCTAATAGATATCCAGACTAATTATAGCAGTATAGCTCTAGTGTTCATTTTATAGTCATGCAAATTTGGACAACTTATTCATCATCCCTGTGCCTCATACCCATGCAGTCAAGTCCTTGAGATTATATAAAATAATACACATGAAAAACTTAGAACAGTACTTGGTACATAATAATGTTAGCTATTACTGTTATCATTAAGCTCCACCATTTAAGACACCAGGGATATTGAATCGGGGGTAGATAAATGGAATACAACAAAAAGCTATTTAAAAGCTGAGAAAAAGCTCATTCTCTCTTCTCTTCACACACACATTATGGATATGGTATCTTTTTTTTAAGTTTATTTATTTATTTTGAGAGAGAGCCAGAGGGAGAGGGAGAGAGAGATCCCAAGTAGGCTCTGCACTGAAAGCACGGAACCCAATGTGGGGCTCAATCTCATGAACCACGAGATCATGACTTGAGCTGAACACAAGAGTTGGATGCTCAACCGACTGAGTCACCCAGGAGCCCCTGGGGTGTGATATCTTAATAATCATCTATCAAAAGGCCTTGGACAATTAGTCTGTCCATTAGAAATCTCTCTAGCACTAATTCCCTACTACATTAAGTTCCCCAAAGGAGGACGAAATTCTAGATCCATTATGACCTTCAGGTATTTCAGGATGGTGTAGTATATAAGGTATATCTATAGATTTTAACAAACCAGTTGTCACAAGTTAAAAATAAGATCCCCAGGGATACCTGGGTGGCTCAGTTGGTTGAGCAGCTGACTCTTGATTTCAAGTCATGATCCCAGGGTCGTGGGATTGAACCCTGTGTCGGGCTCTGTGCTGAGTGTGGAGCCTGCTTGAGATGCGCTCACTCTCTCTCTCTCTCTCTCTCTCTCTCTCTCTCCCTCTGCCCTTCTCCCCAGCTTGTGCATGCTCACTCACTCTATCTCTCTCAAAACAAACAAACAAGCAAACAAACAAACAAATAAACAAACAAGCTCTCCAGAATGGCTACAATTCCACTATGTCCTAAAATGGACAGGGTCCAGCACCAACAGTCTCACTGGATATGAAATGCCTGCCAATCTCCTTCTGAGTTTGTCTATTTATTTTGCTAAACTAGGTCATAATTTTGTTTTTAAACTCTTCTAAGAGCTATGGTAGTGAAGAACTTCTACACACATTTACATATGTGAACTGAATATTTTGCCACTTAGATGGTTTTTATGCCAATTTATTTAACCTGTCTGTGCCTCCGTTTCTACCTCCTTAAAATGGGCACTATAACATATTTCTCTCAGAGAGTTATGATAAGTGAAATACTGAACATAAAGTGGCAAATAGAACAAAATAAACATTAGTTACAATTAATTCCATCATACCATCAATTCCATCATACCATCATCATCATATGCCCAAGCCTGCTGCTCGGTGCTAGGAATTCAAAGCGGAGACCCTTGTCATTTGCAGGAGACAAACAAGGAGCATACAAACAAGGAAATATAGAAAGGGCATCCCTACTTAAACAAGGGAATACCCCAATGGCTTAGGGTCTGAAGGAGATGTGAAAGCCCAAAGATTCCCGGGATGCTGTATCACCGTGAATGGCTCTGGCAAGTGACCAACAAAATAAATGTTTAAAAGGAACCATGCTTGACTCAGGCATCAGAATTCTTGTTTCCTGGATCCTAGAAACTCTAAAGGTCTAACTAAAATGGTCTCTCCCACAGATCACAGAGGCAGAGGGCCCCCGCGAAATGCTTTAGCACCAGCTGAATCCCAAGGTGTCACTAACATCTGTACGCAAGTTCTCAAGTTAACAGTTCCCCTAGGTTGAACGGGTTCCAAATGTTTCCAGATAAGTGCTGAGCAATGCGCTTTCTCTGTCTAGCAAGGGGCACCCATGCAAAGAAGGACTCTCTATCTTCTAGCCCAGGGCTGAGGTCCTATCATATTCTTGCCCTCTTTTGTGCTGTCACCCAAGGAGCGCCGTGCGTATGAGCCGAGCCCATACACTGTTGCCCAAACAGCCTTCCTCTGCTCTGCTCTCACATTCTGATGTTTTTTAACCCTCCAAACTGGAGGTGACTTACTCTGTTGTTTTGAGACCTTCAGCTTAAATCCAAATAAATCAGCCACGGGGAACCTTTAGGGGAGTCTGGTATTTCCGGCATTCCAAAGCAAAGGAGACTTCCTGCTCCGGGTCACAGAACAGTCTGCTTTTACTGATCAACTTTTTTGGTTTGTTTTTTTGTTTTGTTTTTTTTTTTTTTAATTTTTTTTCAACATTTTTTATTTATTTTTGGGACAGAGAGAGACAGAGCATGAACGGGGGAGGGGCAGAGAGAGAGGGAGACACAGAATCGGAAGCAGGCTCCAGGCTCTGAGCCATCAGCCCAGAGCCTGACACGGGGCTCGAACTCACCGACCGCGAGATCGTGACCTGGCTGAAGTCGGACGCTCAACCGACTGCGCCACCCAGGCGCCCCGTGAATTTTTTAAATAAATGGTTTTTTGTTTTTTTTTTAACATTTTTTATTTATTTTTGGGACAGAGAGAGACAGAGCATGAACGGGGGAGGGGCAGAGAGAGAGGGAGACACAGAATCGGAAACAGGCTCCAGGCTCCGAGCCATCAGCCCGGAGCCCGACGCGGGGCTCGAACTCACGGACCGCGAGATCGTGACCTGGCTGAAGTCGGACGCTTAACCGACTGCGCCACCCAGGCGCCCCTGTTTTGTTTTTTTATACTTTACTGAAACAGAAAAAATAAAATCTTCACTGTCTTCACTCCATATTATACTAAGAAATGTCAGGCTTTTTAATCATTTTTTTGGTACAGCATTTCTTTCTCTTTTTCTGTTAAATGTTTATTTATTTATTTATGTATTTTGAGAGAGAGAGAGAACAAGAGAGAGGGCAAGAGAGTGGGGAAGGGGCAGAGAGAGAGGGAGAAAGAATCTCAAGCAGGCTCCATTCTGTTAGCGCAGAGCCCGAAGCAGGGCTTGATCTCACAAAGTGTGAGATCACGAACTGGGCCGAAGTCAAGAAGTCAAGAGCCAGATGCTTGACCGACTGAGGTGCCCCCAGCATTTATTTCTGAGAAATTCAAGATCAATCTAAGTGTCGTTTATCTTCCCAACAGAACAGTGAAGGTGGGCTTCCAGCTTCCCATCCGCTGACCCTCCAGCTGATAACAAGCATGCTTCTTGCCCAGGGAGAAGCTAATCACAGGGGTTGCCGAGATGTGCAGGCCACGCACAAGGCTGAGTGTGACAAAGGCTCAAGGCTGAGGTTAAGTGGGTGCAGCATGTGGTGAGAGCTGACATTCACCATTCACTGACAGCCAAAAGAGGAGAGATGATGACCCCTCCTGTCAGGGCATCCAGCGGGAAAAGAGAACTTTCGGACCTGAATTCATAGTAATAACAGAAGAAATGAAGAATGTGCCATTGCCCTGCTTTTTTCTGAGTGAGAAATTAAATGCAACAAATATGTGACCACCGCTAACCTGGGTACTGAGCTCTAGGCTTAGATGGAGAAAAAACAACTATTAATTGAAACTTTTCCTAATGCCTGGGAATTTCTGTGAGAATGAATTTGCAGTTTCAATACTGTATATCAAGTTGAAATTTCTTCCCACTGTAGTTAACTTCCAAGTTAGTGTCATTCAATTCCTATAATATTAACACATATAGTGTTTATTGACTAGGATATCCCTCAAAACTCCAGCTGAAATATGAAAGGAGTTTAATCTTCACCCATGAGAATTACAGTTGAAGTACCTCTATGCTGCAAGGACAACCAACTCAATAAACACCAGTTTTCCAGAAAAGGATTGCAGGAAAAACAACATTCTACAGCAGACCACTAATATCACACGTTTGGCTCCTTGGAACTGGAGCTTGCTGTTTTAAGATGATATTAAAGAATCAAAAGATGGAATCATGAAGCCTTCATGGAAAAGAAAGAGTCTCATTTTAACAACCAGCTGGGTCATTCAATATGTAAAGTATATTAGTAAAAAACAACAGAACCTTGATGTGCTTTTTTGGTTCTTAAAATGTATCTAAGGGTAACATAAAAAGTGAAATCTGGAGTTATCTGAAAATGAGCAGGTCGGTGGTTGCTCCACTGGTACCTAAGCATTCTTGTCGTCTCTGTCCTTTTTCAGCTTCTGTAATCTGCCAGCACCCTCCTGAGCCACCTCTCATTGTCCTTGACAACTCGGCTGCCTCTCTGTCTCTCCGCTGTGAACCCTGCATGTACACAACTACACGGAGAGCAGCACTTTCTGGGCAACACCCCATGTTTTCCAGCAAGCACATCAACTAACTCACTGGATAAAAGCTAGCAAAGAGGTCTTTTCTGTAGGTTTTTAAAGTATCGTTAAACATTATTCTCCACACAAGATCCATAAGGCACTGGGACAAGTGTGGAGTTGTGTCCGAACCTCAGGCTAAAAAGAGCAGTGACTGCACAGGAAATGGCTGCCTTTATGAGGAGTAATGACAAATGATAATAAAAAGGAATCATGATCATGATAAATGAATGCTAATTGGGACCAATGACTCTGAGGAGCTGCCACATGTCAGCAGAAAACTGTGATCCTGTTCCTTCTAATAGTGACTTTGAGAAAATTAATCATTGATTTTTCAGAACTATGTGACACATGCTGAAACCAAGTGTTAGTGTTCATTCAAATGTCAATAATTTGGGGGTAGGAGAAGGGATGTGCTATTTAAAAATTTATATTTAAATCAAAAAATCTTCTAAAACCAAACATATTTTCAATTGCTGACTAGAAATCCCTACATTCTGCAAAAATTGGTATTATCTCTGTTAAAAATGAGCTTATAGGAGACTAGCAGATCTAAATATCATTATAAAATGCAGAGACACAAGACAGACTCATTTCTAGGACTATTATATATCTATTTTTGCATTTATCTTTGTTTTGCTGTTTTCTTTAATTTCTACTTTCGGCGAATATTGCTGTATTTCAAACATCCTTATAAGCTATGTCAAAATACTGCTTTTTAAAAGGAAGAGAGAATAAGCATACTAACATATTTGTGGCCAAAAGTGTTCAAATTCAAGATAAAAAGGCATTTTCAGTTACAGAGACATTTAAAAGGTGTTTTCTGGAGGTGAAAGGCTAGGCTTAGGTACAGTTCAGTGAGAAGATCTTTGAAGCATCTTCCCAAAACTAGAGTAGATATATTGATTACCAAACTATATACATATTGTGTTTCTTAGTCAACAAAAGGATTATAATAAAGAGCAATTGGGGATGAAAATGACATAATTTAATGCAATTGAACCATATACATCTCTACTCCTGCTGATCCATTTCTTTCAAAGTCATTTTGCAAAAATAGGACCACTGCCTATAAGATAGAGGCAAAGCTGTAATTTCATCATATGATGGCCCAGCCATCTACTTACTCACCATGCGTGCCTGAAATAACGCGGGGATGAAGGACTGGTTAGATAGGTTGAGAATCCTTGAGGAGTCTTTCAGGACGTAGATATTGCCAAAATCAACTTGAGTGGGATGTACATAGATAACTGGGCCTTCTCCGATGCTCTTTAAGTGACATACCTGTGTTCCACACAAGAGAAAGAACATGAGGACAGCTGAAAACAGCTGGCCTTCAAAGATCACTTGAAACAGAAGATTCTGGCCATCTCTTTTATAAAGAGCAGGGGTGCAAAAGGGTGCTTATGAGATCTGTCGTTCTTT
The DNA here is from genome assembly GCF_018350215.1 of Panthera leo. Classification (NCBI taxonomy): domain Eukaryota; kingdom Metazoa; phylum Chordata; class Mammalia; order Carnivora; family Felidae; genus Panthera; species Panthera leo. The sequence goes on along the minus strand of NC_056693.1, from coordinate 47,963,809 downwards.
ATCCCTGCAGTCTGTGGTCAGAGTGACCCAGAGATGGCCATGCTGGTCAGACCCGTGAATCCAGCCTGGAATTCCTCCCCAAGAAGGATGATTGGCTTCCCTGGTCAGCCCAAGTTGTGCGTTGTAGGGAAATGAGAATAATGGTCCTCTACATGCCAGCCAGCACTCCAGCCTCGAGAACACTCAGAGTGGGCTTAAGGACTGACACTTCAGAGTCAGAAGTGGCTGGATGGAGCCCCCATTCTATTGCTTACTAGTGGCACAACAGGACTGCCCATTGCACACAGCAGTGGAGGTTGGGGACTTGCTCTATTCCCCCCAGTCCTGTGCCTTCATCCAGGCATTGTGTCTGCCTGAGGAAGGGGGACTTTTTTCTTTCATGAAGTGCTACCTGCTCAGCAAGCAACCTTTTCATGGGCTGCATCTGTGCAGGGAAGGTGGCTGGACCGGTGGCACCTTTTGGGTTGGGCTGACTCTGTGATGTTGCTTTCTAAGTCAGGTGGCTTATCTATGGCATCTTACGTGTTAGAGATAAAAGCAGAATATATTCTCCTCTCTAAGCATTCAGAATGTCTAAGGATTCATTGCCTGTTGGGGAACCTCCTTCAAGATTCAAGATTCACCCTTTGATTCAGCCCAGGCAGCAGACAGCTTTCCGTGTCTCCTTCTTCCCACACTTGGAGAGAGGTCAGTTCTCAAAGCTTCAGTAGGTTAATTTGAGCTATGAGTCCAGTCAATATACAGGAAAGATCCAGTGAGCAGTGACTGAAACCACTCTCAGAGTCCACATGCAGCAAGCGAGTGATACTCAGCTTTGTACCAGGAACAACTGAGGAGGATGTTAAACACACAGATCTGCTCTCCCCTCAGAGATTCTGATTTAATAGGACTGGAAAGGGGCCAGGCATGTCTGTGTGTGTGAGGAACTCCTGATAGGAGTTTAAGAACAACTGCTATTGACAAGAAAATTCCATAAACATATATATATATATGTATATGTAATACCATATATATGTGTGTGTGTGCATGTGTGTATATATATATACACACACACAAGGTATTATTCAGCCATAAAAAAGAATGAAATCTTACCATATGTGACAACATGGATGGATCTATTGCTGTAGACAAGAAATTTCCATATATATATATATATATATATATATATATATATATATATATATATAACACCATAAATGGAATACCATACATAGCCATAAAAAGGAATGCAATCTTGCCATTTGTGACAACATGGATGGATCTAGAGAGTATAATACTAAACAAAATAAGTCAGTCAGTCAAAGACAAATACTATACAATTTCATTCATATGTGGATTTAAGAAATAAAAAAAAACAAAGGGGAAAAAAAAGAGACAAACCAAAAAACAGACTCTTAACTATGGAGAAAAAACAGACGGTTACCAGAGGAGAGGTGGGGGGTGAGGGGAGAAATGGTGAAATAGGTGAAGGGATTAAGAGTGCACTTATGATGAGCATGGAGTAATATATAGATTTGTTGCATCGCTGTATTGTACACCTGAAACTCATATGACACTATATGTTGACTATATCATCATCAAGACAGCATGGTATTGGCATAAAAACAGACACATAGACCAATGGAATAGAATAGAAACCCCAGAACTAGACCCACAAACGTATGGCCAACTCATCTTTGACAAAGCAGGAAAGAACATCCAATGGAAAAAAGACAGTCTCTTTAACAAATGGTGCTGGGAGAACTGGACAGCAACATGCAGAAGGTTGAAACTAGACCACTTTCTCACACCATTCACAAAAATAAACTCAAAATGGATAAAGGACCTGAATGTGAGACAGGAAACCATCAAAACCTTAGAGGAGAAAGCAGGAAAAGACCTCTCTGACCTCAGCCGTAGCAATCTCTTACTCGGCACATCCCCAAAGGCAAGGGAATTAAAAGCAAAAGTGAATTACTGGGACCTTATGAAGATAAAAAGCTTCTGCACAGCAAAGGAAACAACCAACAAAACTAAAAGGCAACCAACGGAATGGGAAAAGATATTTGCAAATGACACATCGGACAAAGGGCTAGTATCCAAAATCTATAAAGAGCTCATCAAACTCCACACCCGAAAAACAAATAACCCAGTGAAGAAATGGGCAGAAAACATGAATAGACACTTCTCTAAAGAAGACATCCGGATGGCCAACAGGCACATGAAAAGATGTTCAACGTCGCTCCTTATCAGGGAAATACAAATCAAAACCACACTCAGATATCACCTCACGCCAGTCAGAGTGGCCAAAATGAACAAATCAGGAGACTATAGATGCTGGAGAGGATGTGGAGAAACAGGAACCCTCTTGCACTGTTGGTGGGAATGCAAATTGGTGCAGCCGCTCTGGAAAGCAGTGTGGAGGTTCCTCAGAAAATTAAAAATAGACCTACCCTATGACCCAGCAATAGCACTGCTAGGAATTTATCCAAGGGATACAGGAGTACTGATGCATAGGGGCACCTGTACCCCAATGTTTATAGCGGCACTCTCAACAATAGCCAAATTATGGAAAGAGCCTAAATGTCCATCAACTGATGAATGGATAGAGAAATTGTGGTTTATATACACAATGGAATACTACGTGGCAATGAGAAAAAATGAAATATGGCCTTTTGTAGCAACATGGATGGAACTGGAGAGTGTGATGCTAAGTGAAATAAGCCATACAGAGAAAGACAGATACCATATGGTTTCACTCTTATGTGGATCCTGAGAAACATAACAGAAACCCATGGGGGAGGGGAAGGAAAAAAAAAAAAAAAAAAGAGGTTAGAGTGGGAGAGAGCCAAAGCATTAGAGACTGTTAAAAACTGAGAACAAACTGAGGGTTGATGGGGGGTGGGAGGGAGGGCAGGGTGGGTGATGGGTATTGAGGAGGGCACCTTTTGGGATGAGCACTGGGTGTTGTATGGAAACCAATTTGACAGTAAATTTCATATATTAAAAAATAAAAAAAATTAAAAAAAATAAAAAAAAAAAAAACTGAGAACAAACTGAGGGTTGATGGGGGGTGGGAGGGAGGGCAGGGTGGGTGATGGGTATTGAGGAGGGCACCTTTTGGGATGAGCACTGGGTGTTGTATGGAAACCAATTTGACAGTAAATTTCATATATTAAAAAATAAAAAATAAATAAATAAATAAATAAAATTTTTTAATGAAAAAAATGTTAAATAAAATAAAACTTTTTTAAATAAAAAAATTATTTAATTGAACACATAAAAAGTAAATTGTAGAAAAATTAAAAATTAAAAAATAAATAAAATAGAATGAATAAGGAATTAAAAAGAACAAATGCTATAAAACAGCACTACTTCTCAATGGATCTGAAGATAAGTTCCCGAAGTAACACAACACTGGTACTTTGCCACTGCAGAGTGAAAATGTACAATTCTAGAATTGCGAGAAAGCAGAGGATATGCAGATATGGAATATGCAAGATATACAGCAACTTTAAATGTAAGTCTGAAAACTGGCTCTCACCATAGGGGGGTCCGGGCTCCCAAAGGTTGAGATGTAAACTATGGACCTATATTCCCCAGTGACCTGGGTCTCCAGGGCCAGAGGTATGTGAATGGTGCTGTGGGGGGGGATGACTCCACAGGGGGTAGGACTGGAGAGTAACACAGCCGGCATGTCTTCATGTACCTGGTGGGAGAGACAAGCTGGAAGGATAAGCAAGCCCCTGGCAGGGCACAAAATAAATAGCATATTAGATTATTTTGAAACAGGTGAGGCCCCAAGTCCATGCAGGTTCTTTAGGAGGATGTCATCATTCAGGCAAGTAAATGGGGATCAGCACCTCAATTCTGCTAAAGGGAAGCAGGGTGTGCAGAAGGCCCCAATCCAAAGTGCACAACCCAGCAAGATGCAGAAATTATCCACAGTGTGAATTAGTTCATGGGAACAGCTTCCCATGGCCAAATTCCTTCACCTGGCCTTCCACGTCCTCCACCACCTGGTCCCTTTACGCTTTGTCAACAGGGACCACTGGATTTTCCTGAACACATGATACTGCTTCCTACTTCCAACACTCTGGAATGCCCTCTCCCTTCAATGGACCTGCACATTTATCCTGAATACCCACAGGTATCCTTCGTGCTCTAGTGTAAGGGTGTTTCCTCTGTCCCTAGGGGGCATCCTACAGTCCTTCTCCGTAGCATGTACTATCTGTGTCCATCTGTTCCATGGGCTGTCAACTTCCTAGGGCATGACCTGGGCCTCTGCTGGCGCGATTGCTGGCCCAACACATATGCTCACTACATGTTTTTTAAATGGCAAAATAGGTAGGTGAATGAATGAATGTTACCCAGTGTTTACCAATGTATGTCCTTTAGAACCTTGCTCCGCAGCATATTACTAGCTTTTCTTTAATGTTTTTATTTTATTTTATTATTTTATTTTTGAGACAGAGAGAGACAGAGCATGAGCAGGGGAGGGGCAGAGAGAGAGGGAGGCACAGAATCCGAAGCAGGCTCCAGGCTCTGAGCTGTCAGCACAGAGCCTGATGTGGGGCTCAAACTCACGGATTGTGAGATGGTGACGTGAACTGAAGTCAGACTAAGCTTAACCCACTGAGCCACCCAGGCGCCCCTATATTACTCCCTTTTATGGAACAACAGCAACAAATAAAACTTTAGCTAGATGGGGGTGCTTGGGTGACTCAGTTGGTTGAGCATCTGACTCTTGATTTCAGCTCCAGTCACAATCTCATGGTCTGTGAGATTGAGCCCCATGTCAGTCTCTATGTTAGCAGCCAGAAGCCTGCTTGGGATTCTTCCTCTCTGTCCCTCCCCCGCTCACGTGTGTGGCTCTCTCTCTCTCAAAAATAAATAAATAAACATTAAAAAAAATCTTAAAAAAAATCTCATGACCAAATAAGTTTGGGTAATTCTGGGAAACCTTAGCTGTTGGAGAAAGACAGAACATACAGATTTCACCTGTCCAGGGACCCCCATGGTCTTCGTACACCTGGGCTGGCCTAACATGGCCTAATCTAACGCATCTTGCCTATGTAGCACTGCTCTGCCCAGCCTTACTGGAACCTGAAGCAAAAGGGAAAATCAGCTGATTCTGCCTTTATCTATTATCTTGATTTTTTTATGAACTATTAATTTTGATTTCTTAAAATGTGACATGAAAATATGATTTATCTTGATCCCTGAGTTTTTTGGCTCCCCCCACCAACCAAATTCTGTGCTCATGGCAAGTGCCTCACCCGTTTCCAAGCCCGCCTGTGCAGAAAAAGCTTCCTCATTACCCCAGATGTAAGTAAACTGTGCTCTAAGATCTTGAGATGATCATACAATACTCAAGGCTAGCCTGTTCCATTGTTGATCGTCTAAAAGTTAGAAATGTTGTCTCCCATCAACCCAACCCTTGGTTTCTGGTTTTGTCTCAGAGAAGCCCATACAATAGTTCTAATTTCCTCTTCTATATAATAGCCCTTTGAAGGGAAGGGTGGCTATTTCATCCTAGTTAAGGCTTTCCTGTTCCCAATTAAACACTGTGCTCCTCATATAACTTGGATTTCCAGATGATGTTGATTGCCATTCTGGTTACTTCACATGTGATTTTTTTTCTCATGTTTCCACTAAAAAAATACAGTGTCAATATCTGAAGACAAAACCTGGCACTGCCTTGAGCAGTAGCTATCTCCTTCCTTTAGCTGATCACAGTGTTTCTCTTATACAGCCTAACCCGCCTTGGTTCTGAGGCCTCCATACTGGTCTTTGAACACATTTTGAAACTGTAGTCAAATAAAACCCCCATCTGACTTGTTTTTGGGATTTTTTTTTTTTTGGCATGAATTTTTATTAGAGTACTGTCCTTACAGAACAATAGAGTTTTAAACCCAAATGCATTCTTGGTAAATTGCATCCTATTAGTGACCTTCCATTACTTTAGTCTATGCAGATCTTTTTGACTCTTGAACCCATATGTGCTTCATTGCTCAGTGCCCCACCTAGCTGGGTGTAGTGGCATGTGGACAGATCCATTCATAAAACATTTGAAGGCAACTTCATTTTTTCTTTTTGTAGTGTCTCTAGCCTTCTAGTTCAACAAGTCCATTTATAAATACTGTATTACTGTATTTTAGCGATGCTGTTAAAGTCACAGCCATAGCCATAAATGAAAACTCTTAGCTCTGCCTCATTTCCCACGACTGATTAATTCATAGGCAATTATTTGTAGGTGAAACTTCTGCATGTTGGCTTAATTGACCCTTGCCTTTCTTTATCAAAGGCAATTTCCCTGGGAAATTAAGAACTGTTTACACCTGCAGCTGCTCGATCATGCAGGTGGCAATCCAGCTGTGGCTTTATGACCCCATGCCCGTTTTATCCCAGGGTTCAAAATCAGAATTACAGAAGGTCATGTGTTCAGGAATATGGCTCTTTAGAAGGATTTCTCTTTCTCATTGAGGGAATCCAACTGAAGAAAAATCAACACTGAAAAAGGATAAAGTAAGTCACCTGAGGTAGAACCTCATAGCATCCTGGGAGGTCATCGTGATTGACAAGCTGGACCGTTTTCTCATAGGGGTACTTCAGGAAGCAGTGCCCAAAGTCCACCTCTGTGTTCACCATGTGGAGGGTAGGTACGATACACCTGCTCAAAGGAAAGACCCATTAAAGAATTCAAAAGGATAGAGAGCTTGTTTACAGATGGAGAATGCAGAGTCCCAAGTTAAACACATTTGTCACTGTCACATGGTTTTTCTCTAATAACTACATTAATCATTTTTAAATCTTCTCTCCTGTCATTCCTATCCCTTAGCCCCCAGTCACCACTGTTTAATCAAAAAAGGGCTAGAAGCAAGACTCCTTAAACAGCCGTCTTCCATGAGTAATGACTAACATTTCCATTGTTTTTCATATTTGGCTTTCTTTTACCAAGGGGCTCCCACAGTGTAAGTTCCTTAGGGTAGTGGAACTGTTTCCAAGGCAAATAGGGCCAATGCTACCAGCATGGGGTCCTAACTAGCTGTGACACTCTGGACCAGTCAGAGTCCCCCGAGGACGAGCTACAGTTTGCACCATCTAAATTATGGTAATAATTCTAATTCCTAGGCAGAACAGCTGTCTTGGATCAGGCTTGGGCAGCTGCTCAACCCAGAAATGGCACCGTGACAGTGGTGCTCAACGTGAAGGTGGGTGTGGTAGGGGAGGGGAGGCAGAGTGGGATGCAGGGGAGGAGGAGTTGAAGCCCTGTGTGTGCAGTTGGTCTATCATGAGGTTATCTGTGTTTCATTTTGTGTCTACAACTCAAAGTCTTCCCTGCCTCGCTGCACCGTCACAATATAGTGTCGTGGTGAGGAGCAGTGGTGTCTGAATCAGAGCCAGGCTCAAAGAGTGACCTTAACAAATACAACCTTGAGCAAGTTGCTTTCCCTACCGGAGTTGCATTTTGCTCCTAGGTAAAATGAAGGCAATTCTAGGGATTGACATTAGCATAATTAACTCAGAGTGTTGTGGGAAATACAGGAGCTAACGTGAGAGAAGAGCACAGCACAGTGCCTAATGCACTGAGCGAGAGCTCAGTCAGAGATGATTAACCTGTGGTAGAGGGCACCGCGAGCTGTCACGGCTGGCTCTCTGCAAGTTCTGAAAGCAATTCTTTTGTTGAGGGTCTTCAAGCAGTTCCTACCGATTACACCAAAAATAATGACATGAAAGTGAGTCTTGTTAACCCAAAATTTGAGGTTTAGCACGGGATGAGTGTTCATTTTTAGCTAGAATGGAAGCTGTCAGTTGACCCGATGACTTGCATAAAGCTAACCCTTCACTACCTGAAACACTGTGGCTGATAGGACTTAGAGTATTTCACTTGGGTCATAGAGTACACATGGTAGGAAACTCATAGCCTCTTAGGACTCTGTTGTTGTTGTTGTTGTTGTTTTCTTTAACTCAGGGTTTCCCATTGACAGCTTCAGGGAAAGGGGGCTGAAAAGGGGAAAGTATCAGAATCAACCCACCCAGAAAAGAAATGCAAGCCTAGACAAAAAAGCTAAACCTGGGTATAGAAAGGACCAGATGAAAGAGCTTTTTCTGTTTTTAAACACGCAAAACAATTAGTTAGGTCTTTAGAAGGACTAAGTAGACCATGGCAAGGCCTTGACCTTCAAGTTCTTTCTGATACATCTGAAATTCATGAGACCTAAACTCTAGGGATGGATATGTTATCAGGCTTTTATTAAGTAATTTTCTCAATTTCATTTAGATGGCATTTTCATACAAACCCTCTAAAGCCCCAGACCTGAATACCTGTTTGCTTTGGCAAGAGTGTGGTCCACGATTTTATTTATTTAATCAGGATCACTGTCATCATTAGCATCACACTCCACTCTTAGGAAGACCCCAACTTGGTCAAGGAGACACAATCAACAAATGGCAGAGCCAGGATCTTAACCTGACTTGAGAGTCCACTGCTGCCTCTATTAAAATGGAGAGAAGGTGGGTACAGTTCTGAGGAGTTTATGTTGTTAGCCTCATTCGGGAGGCCTGCTTGCAGCCTGCATTGAAGTCATAGTAAGTGTCCTAGTGCAGAACTGTCTTGCTAAATGGACCTTCCACTGCAGGCCTGTGAGCACCACTCTTTCTGGGCATAACCCTGGAGTACTATATTTAAAGATAAAAATTACAAAAACAGCAACTTATGGGGTGCCTGGGTGGCTCAGTCCTTCAAGTGTCCAACTTCGGCTCAGGTCATGATCTCAGGTCAAGCCCCACGTCGGGCTCTGTGCTGACAGCTCAGAGCCTGGAGCCTGCTTCGGATTCTGTCTCCCTCTCTCTCTCTCCTCCTCCCCTGCTCACGCTATGCCTCTCTCTCTCAAAAATAAAAGAAACACTAAAAAAAATGTAAAGAAAAACAGCAACTGTTCACCTCTTCCTGGTAGAACCCTTTCAGTTACATACACGGAAAGTCAGACCATTAGGGAGCACTATTATTCCTAACGCTGCAAAACGCGTGCGCACGCACACACACACACACACACACACACACACACACACACACCCCTTTTCTTATCTGCACCAGAGGTGTGTGCTTGCTGTTTTAAAGCTTTATCATTTGAATATCAGATTCCATATCAGATTTGCTTTCCCAGGAAAGCAGAACAAATGCAGTGAGAACTGATTGCAGGCATGCTGCCTCCGTGAGAGGCAGCCATTGCTGGCTGGCGGCTCAGGGGAGACGCAGGAGGAGAGAAAGCAGGTGAGTGTGATACCTGGCTGTGATTAGGAGCGCCAGCACTTCTTCCCCGATGCCCTCCACGTCCACCACCAGGGCCAGCTCATATTTCTGCACGGTGTTGGAGCATAAGGTCACCTGGAAAGATAAAGGTGAAAAGCCGCTCTTCCACAAGGCCGGCCCTCCCTCTGTGCAGTGGAGAAAGGAGCCAGGGGAGGACAGCACTGATGAGGACGGCTTCTGAGTACTTTTCATGGGGTGTTTGGCGCTTTACATTTTCAGTTGAACAAGTTACATTTTGGGGTCAGGGCATGCTGAGTTTTTTCAAAGGCGAGGTTAGAAACCAAATGGCTTTTAGTACAATAGGTTTGCTCATTTCTGAGAAGACTGTATCAAAGAAGTCATATACCTGCATAAGGGGAAAAAAATGACCCTGAAAGATAAGCCGTAACAAGCAAACTTTCATTACTCAATTTAAATTGTTCTCTATGCCTCCTGTCTATAGAAATTACAAAAATTCAACACACCAATAAAACACTACAGCTAAGTTTCTCTTACAGCAAAATAAATGAACATGAAACCATGTCAGTTCCAGAAAAGGGCCTAAGAAATCAACTAGACTTTTTTTTTAATCAAAATCTTGTCTCCCCACTGTCCACCATATTCATTATTAGAACAGAAAATGGGAAGCTCCAAAGAAAGGTCTATTCAAGGACAGTATGTGCCCAGTATATTCTATCCTCTGATTTTTATTTATTATTGTGAAATATTACATTTAGCTGTTGAGGTCCTGTCACCGTTTTTAATTGCTTAAAAATGATTTGTAGTGGAAGAGATACTTGTAAGTCTAGAGAACAGCTTCTAGCATAGGTTAAAGCTTTTCAGTACATAAATTATGTATGAAGGACTAATTAAAGAATTTTTTTTTTGGTTGCAAAGGGAATCACTGGATGCAAATTTGAGTCCACACAGACATGGTTGATGTAGTTCAGGAGTGAACATTGAAGCTTGGGGAAAGCTTTTCCAAATCTGAAGGGAAAATAAAGTGAAGGTGGAGCCACTGATTTGGAAAGAAAATTTGTCAGATGTGGAGAGAAGCAGTTGGCCCAGCATGCAGAGGCTCCTGGAGTGACTCTAACCCCTGTTCCTGTCTCTGAGCTCTGGTTAGAAGGCAGAGCAAGTGGCTCTCACAGAAGGCTGCTAGGCAGGTGCTACGTCTTCGCAAACCTTCCTGTGCGATGCGTGAGAGGGAAAAAAGGAAAGGTGGGTGATGTGTAGGCTGAGCACGAAGTAAAAAATAAATTCTTTGCAACAGCGCTTCTTCCTGGGAAAGCCACAGTGAGCAACTGCCATCATCTGAAAGGTTGTGCCCCACCCCCCAAATTCATATGTTGAAATCCTAACCCCCAGTGTGGTGGGAATTAGGAGGTGGGGCCACTGGGGGTGATTAGGTCATGAGGGTGGAGCTCTCATGAACAGGATGAGGACCCTAATGAGAAAGACCCCACAGCTCCTCTCCGCACGTGAGGACATAAGTCAGCAGGCCGCCCCTCACCAGAACTCTACCATGTGTCACCCTGATTTTAGACTTCCAGCCTCCAAACCGTGAGAAATAAATTTCTGTTGTTTATAAACCACCCAGTCTCAAGTATTTGGGGTTTTTTTTTAACATTTTTTGTTAAGTAGGCTCCACGCCCAGCATGGAGCCCAATGCGGGGCTTGAACTCACAACCCTGAGATCAAGACCCGAACTGAGATCAAGAGTCAGACACTTAACCCATGGTGCCACCCAGGTGCCCCTCAAGTATTTGTAATAGCAGCCCAAATGGACTAAGACTGGGAACCTGAGAAGTGACAATGATATGTGATATAAACCTCATTGGGCCCACGGAGATGCCCTTGGGAGAGCCAAAGACTCCCAGAAAAGATTTAGGATGAGCGGCTTCACGGTGAGATATTATGAAACATTTAAAGCAAATGTGGGGCCTAAAACCATACCTGAATTAAATATTCAAAGGTCATGACTAAAGAGAAAATTGCCGGGGCGCCTGGGTGGCGCAGTTGGTTAAGCGTCTGACTTCAGCCAGGTCACAATCTCGCGGTCTGTGAGTTCGAGCCCTGCGTCAGGCTCTGAGCTGATGGCTCGGAGCCTGGAGCCTGTTTCCGATTCTGTGTCTCCCTCTCTCTCTGCCCCTCCCCCGTTCATGCTCTGTCTCTCTCTGTCCCAAAAATAAATAAAAAAACGTTGAAAAAAAAATTATAAAAAAAAAAATAAAGAGAAAATTGCCAACCTTCGCCATGGAAGTCTTCTCTTTTTTCTTTCCCAGAAAAGATAAAAATCATTTCAACTTAGCAGCCTTCAGTAATGCTAGACCTAACTGTTTGGAAGAGCAAAAGTAGGTGAAGGAAGACAGTAAAATCCTTCTCAGTGAGCTGTGAAATAATTCTGCTGGTGGCTCTGCTAGGCCATGCCCAGAGCATCACACTGTGGGCCTAAATATAAAGCACTGTTAGGGATATCACATCTACGTTCACCACGAAGCCCAGATTTGTATTAAAAATCTGAATAAACTGGGTATCATCTGTGGCACAAATACGGACATTGATTGGTATAAACAATTAGATTCTGAAGGAAAGGAGCACCTAATTATCAGTGAGTTCTTAAATCTTTTTACATCTGTATTGATGAGTGTACTATCTATGCAGAGCAGGGGTTTCACTGGATTTCTCGAGAATCCACGTTTTGGTGAAGGCAATGCCTCTGGATTGGTGGAAATTCACGGGAGCAGTGTCAGTTCTTGTGCCCAATATATGTGTATCTGGTTTCTTGTGCCTCCGTGGTTTATGTCCTTATAGGCCCACTTTTCCACGTGAATTAGAGGCACTCCCTCCCGCTGACAACGGATGTATAAAGCAAATCCTAGCTGTGATCCTAGTAACTATCTGAGAGCGTGGCTGCCTGGGAGTATGTGCTGGGAGGCTGTGCACTTTACCCTGATAGCAGCAAATCCTTGGGGGCGAATGGTGCCACTGCTGGGAGTGATGGTGAATTCTTTTGGTTTCGTTATGGGTCTTTCGTCCTTGTTCCAAAGCGGTCTTTTGTTGTCTGAATACTGCTCACATCTTGAAATGCTTTTCTGGCCATCGCCATCTCCAGGGACGCGCAGTTTGAAGGTCATGGGGACTAAGGAGGTATTATTGAGGGAACATATCAAGGTATGAGGGAAACCTGGAAAACAAAATGTAAGGTGAGATATCAAAGCCCCACTATAGCCTCCCTTGAAACTTCAACCTCTGCTACTATTGCCAAACCACTTAAGTGAACTGCCTGTGCAATTCATCACCACTTGCTTAACTCCACCTCTCCCTGATATTGTCCTCAATTGTACCATCAATGAATGCATTTCATTCATTCAGTCAGTCAGTGAATACTTATATATGCGTACTATGTAGCAACTATAGACATAAAACCAATCACTTGATGTTCATCCAGGTCCCTCTCAAGAAGCAGCATCTGTTATTATCTGTTTGGTGAGTAGTTCTCCAGAAGTATGCTTTGCATTTAATTTTTACACAGAATACAGATTTTTTTAAAAAATTGAATCACGTTTGCTCTTTTTATCTGCCAACGTGTGAAAGGAGAAGCCTGTGTGGTTTTCCCTGCTGTGTGACCCAGAGCCCGCCAAGATATTATATAACTCCTCCTGGACCTGTCTGAGGCTCATGCTCCCAGGGTCGATGACACAAAATCAAATAATAGCGTCTCCTGAGAGAGACTTTACAATCTGCTTTTGAGCCAGCCAGAGACTAACACACTGGCTTTTACCTCCCTTAGACAAAGCTACTTTTTCACGTTAAATCCAGCCTTCCTACGTTCAGTTCAGTGAGACTCCTGTTCCTTTTCTAAGAGATGTGGATCCTCCGTGCCTGGCAGGCAATAAACTGAGCTCTGATTTTGGATTCCCGAGGTGGCCACTCTATCTGCATATTTCTATGGGATGCAAACACTATTCTTTCTACCTGGAGCCCTAATGCAGTAAAACACAATTGGTCTCTGCTAGTTACTACATTACTGCAGGGGATATTTTGGACTGATCTATTTGTCTCCCCATTTCTGAGCCTTTGTCTACACATTAGGACTGTTGGAGGAAATGCATTTATGTCTCCTTTGTGATATGACCTGCCAATCTACTTGGAAGAGATCTCTTATGGAAAAAGAATTGCCTGCTTAAATGTACCTGAAGGACTTTCTTGGAAATTCCAGAGGAGCTGCTAGAAAGTCCATTTAATAATCATGTATTGCTGCATTCAGCTTTCCAGAACTTTCCCAGCAAAGACTATTGAAACTGTAGATCCCTCACCCTTGTTTATTTTTACTTGACCATTTATAGGATCAGCACTCTTCTAATGTATAGGGTACGCTGGAAGTGGTTTGTATAAAGATTCAGATGGGTCCTTCCAAACCATTGCTCAGACTATTTCCCTGAAGCTAGAAGGTTTTTTGAGAATAAAGCCAACTATAACCACCTAACTAGAACAATTCCTTGTACAATGACCTGTAAACCCCATATCGCTTGCTAAAAAGCCTAAAGAAAGTGGTATTATTTTGTTAAAGACTGAAGGGTCATTAATAATACAAGTGTTACTCCTAGCTTTCTGCTTGCACCAAATCCTAATACTATTGGGTTTAGGCTTCCCTCATGCTTTCAATGATCTCTTCTGCTAAACTTTCTCAGATCTTTCTATAATCATTATAATTAAGATTGTAAGGGACAGGGGAACGTGGGTGGCTCAGTCAGTTAAGCGTCCACCTCTCGACTTTGGCTCGGGTCTGATCTCATGGTTCATGAGATCGAGCCCTGCATCAGGCTCTGAGCTGACAGTGAGGCTTCTGCTTGGGATTCTGTCTCCCTCTCTCTCTGCCCTTCCCCTGCATGTTCTCTATCTCTCTCTCAAAATAAATAAAAATAAACTTAAAAAAAAAGGTTGTAAGGGATAATTACAATTAATTGTCCCTGGGCCCCCACTTTACAACATCCTAAAATCAATTTAAATATTTCTTCTTGAGTGAAATACTGCCTGTTCGTACCTGGGCCATGGAAGACAACTATCGTGATTTTTAAAAAATGTTTATGGCCCTTAAACCCTAACTTCTCTGGCCAAATTATCCAATGGTCAGGTCCACTGAATGCCTGGAGTCTTCCAAACTCCCTATTCTCATTCCACATATTCCTGTACCTCTCGAAAAACAGTGAGTTTGCAAATACTTACACTCTGCCCTTTTGGTCTATAATCTGGCATCTCAGTTGTTACCTGGTCCATTGTATTCTTTGATGAATCTGAGGACTTATCAAAGCTTCACTGCTCTTTCAGAGATCATCACCACCTATATTCTAGAATCTGACTCTTTCACCCTTCTAGCTTCCATCAACCTAATTATTCGAAATGTCATCCAACATCCAATCCTACCATCAAAATATTTATAGCCATACTTCAAACATTTCAGATACCAAACAACAGTACTATTACCTGTCGTCTACTTTAGGGTATTTATAGTAATCTAACACCATCAATCCCAATAGGTCCTGATGCCTAATCTAGATCTGCATCTCTAAGCAAATAAAGGCTATGTCTCCAACACTAACCTATAACAGACACCTCTTCAAGAACATGCCTTTTTGCCAAGATGGGGACAATATCACCAACTTTAACAATATGTCTGTCATTCTGAAATAACTAAAAAAATTCCTTCAATTCCTGGCTTATTCCTGTAACCATTAATTTCTCTTGCATTTCGAACTATCGAACTATCGAAAGACCTACTGGTCTTTCATTCCTGAGCCAATCACATGCTTACTTTTGTCTGCCTCATCAAAGCCATATTTGCACATGTGAGGTAATAATTAGGAAGTTGCCAATAAATAACTCTTCAATGTACCATGTTTCTTTGTGACAGGAGGCCTATCTTCCTGGAGAAATAAATAATGACACTTTGGGTAGGAGTCATGAAAGAACTCTAGTACCAACTTTAGGACTTAACAATATTATCATCAAATAATTCTAAAACTGTATCCCAAAATGGTTCCTAACTTTGGCTGATACATTGCAGAATCCAGAAGCACAGCAAAGTAGCCTGAATTGACTGACCCAAGTGGTTTTGAAAATGAAATAGCCCTAGATTTCCTGTTGGCAAGCAAAAAGGTATGTTTTTCATTAATATTTCCTGCCACACCGCAGGGAAGATTAAGGAATCCATATCCAAACTAAAAGAAATGTAACTTGAATTTTGAAGGTGGACTTAAGTGGGATAAGTTTTTACGTCTCAGACCTGGGGACTGTTGGGTCATGGCTCTGTAGTGTCTTCCCACTCTTATCTAGCTGCGTTATTGCCAAATGGTTCAGTAAGATGTTGTACAACAAAAGAAAAATAAACTTTTTGTAATTTTCATCTAAGCTAGTTACCAAAACTTCTAGCTGGACCAACTATGAGAAACAACTGTTGATTATTTTCTCTATAGCTCAAGGAAACAATGAATAAATTACCCAATAATGGCTTTTCCTATATACTTAGGGATAAGAGAGGACCAAATGGAAGATGATAATGGGAAAAAAACCTACCTAGCTTCGGAGCATGCATAAATGGTTTTATCTACTGTGTTACCCAGAGCTTGCCAATATCAAATACAGCATTTTGAACACCTCCTGTTTGCCATATTTCACTGAAATGTACCATTAGGGGCCTTGATGCTTTTAAATGTTTGGATTCTAGATAAAAGTGTTCCAGATATTCTCAGGGCTCAAAAATTGGCTTATCGTTGGTACACTATTTACATTAACCTTTCAATAGGGCAGATTCTAGAAAATGAATCAGTATGATATTTCTTGGAGTGACTGATTTGAGGTTTTTATTTGGATTATTTTTTCTCCCTCCAGGGCAATATGATACAGGGCATATCTTCCAAATGTTCTGTGTTGGAGCTCATATTTAAATGCCTGTGAGGGTATGTTGCTGTCATGCATCAGTTGCCCAGAACTCTCTGTGAACTCAGTTGAGCTGGTTGGAGGGTAAGTGCATAGGTCTTTGGGTAATTCACCTCTCACTGCATATCAGTCACGGTTTCCCTTGAGAGAGTATGCCTCTCTCAGTTGGCCAACAGACAATTTTCAAATTGTAGGTCACTTTTACTTTCCTTCGAAAACTCTATAACTCAAACATGCACTACAAATTTCTAAAAATTCCTCTAGCCATTCTCATATTCTATGGTAACAAACAGACATTCAACTCCATTGATATGGATTTTCCTGTATTTAGGAAATGTTAAATGTTAAAGCAATGGATAAAAACGTTATTAATCAGCTTTTTGCAAAGAAAGGATATTTTTTGTAAAGAAAAAATTTTCCCCAAGTAGATGGCCCTACTTGAAGCAAAAGAACTGAAAGTCAAAATGGGAGGCAACTGAGAAAAATGGAAAGGATTATGGACTATGGATTCAGGCTAAGGTTTCTCAGTCTTTCCTAAATTATTATCACCTCCTAAAAAGAACCACTGTGATTAATTAATTTTCAGTGAAATCAATTAATTAAATATAATTTAAATTAGATTAATTTCTCCCTAATGAGAAAAATTAAATACTAAGGAAGAAGATTCTGTTGGGTAGGGTTGAACTTTGGAGGACCACAAATGTAGGTTAGATCTACACTCTTCAACCCCAAGCAAACAATTTTTGACCCTTTGGGGGCAAAATCATCCCTGTTGACAGTGTATGATTTAGAGAGAGCTCAAGTGAAATACTCATTCTGCCACTGCTATATGACCATGGGAAGTTATTTAACTGTTCGAATGATCAGTTCTTCCAGCTCCGAAAGGGGAACCTTAAATAGTATCTCCCCAAAGGATTTAAAGGGTTAAATGCAGTACTGAATGTGATTCACTTAGCAAAGATTAGAATATAAGAAAGAACCAATAAATGGAAACTTTTACTGCTAATGCCACCACTGCTGTTACCACTGTTACTCTTTGGAAAGGTGGAGACAGGAGGAAATGACTCAGGGGAAGTAACTGAGCAAGAAGACAACAGAAAAATATAGAAGTCTTCAGCTTGGAGTGATAGGACACCCGAGTCAAACCACCACTGAGTTCACTTGAAACTTGAGAGCATCTCTGTGAAGAGGCTGTTGTGTAGACATACTGGCAAATCAGAAACTGCATATAAAATGGAGTGTTCAGAACATTCAGATAGCAGTGTGAAGTTTAAGGCTTTCTATTGTTCCACTGCTGAACGAGCAAGGACAACCATGGCCTGACAGCTATTAGTGCCCAGGACATAGTTACAACTTTCACAGATAAACTAGGAAATGGCACTGAAATGTCACTGCTGCAGAGGAAGAAGAGAACAATTCTAGACTTTCTTGCTATTACTCGTAAAAAATTGGTAAGAGAGCTTTTGTGTAAACTTTCCTCCTTCCATGTAGAGAGAGAGGCAATTCCACTCAATTTCTAATTTAATATGGAAAAATTACTCACCAAAGGAAACATCGCCAAAGTGCAGAGCAGGAACATTAAAGTGGAAGGTAGGTCCAATGACACAGCCTCTGCAAGTAGGAATACAAGTTGGGGGGAGTGGATAGAGAATCCAGTGAATTCAGTGTAACAGTCAGGAACTAGGAAGACAGTAAACATTAAAGCCATAAACTGGCATTAAGTCAAGTACAGAATCTAGCACTTAAAGAAACCACAAGCTGATGGTCTTATCGCAGTGGTTCTTAGAATTCTTTTTCAAGACTCAAACCACTGGGTTTTAGCAAATGATGCTGTGATTAATTTATCACCAAATGCCTACCAATGAATGAGGCAGGGCAGACACATCACCAAACCAATGACACAGAATATTAATATGGATAAGATACATATCACGAAAAGTTATTCTTAGACAAGAAACAAAAATTATAGCATTAAAATAATAAGCATTAAAAACTATCAATGGCACCAATATTCCTGGTCCCAACTTTTATAAAACTGTTTTTCCAATTCCTACCACCAACTAGTTGTGATCTTGGCCAGTCACATTACCCCCATAGCCCCCAGTTTCTTTTCCTCCTGTATAAAAGAAAAGACTGCAATCTGGTATAGGTGACCTTGAAGGACCTTTGCTGTAAATGTTGGTTCATTTCTCTCTCAGTGCAAGGCCTCAGGATCTTGGAGTGATTCTCTAGCTTAAAGTAAATAGTAGAGAGATTCTACAGTTTCTAGTTGACTTCAGCTGCAGTAAATAGCATAATGGTCCCCAATGATGTCGATGTGCTACTCCTCAGAATGTGTGGATATGTTAGATTACATGATAAAGGGGAATTAAGGTTGCAGAAGAAATTAAGGTTCCTAATTAACAGATCTTAAAATAGGGAGACTTTCCTAGATTATCCTGGTGGGCCCCATGTAATCAAAGTGTCTTTAAAAATACAAAAGGATGCAAAGAGGAGGCTGGAGTAATGCAATGTGAGAAGGACTCAACCAGCTATTGCTGGCTCTGAAGAAAGAGGAAGGGGACCCTGAGCAGAACACTGTGGGCAGCTTCAAGAAGCTGGAAACGGCTAGGAAATGGATTCTCTCCTGGAGCCTCCAGGAAGCAACACAGTCCAGTCAAGACCTTGATTTTAGCCCAATAAGACCTATGTTGGACTTCAAAAGAATAGAGCTATAGAATAATAAATTTGTATTGTTTTAAGCTACAAAGTTTAATGTAGGAGTAACAGAAGACTAATAAATATGTATTAGCTTATTCTTGATTTTTACCATGATCCATATCCCTAGAATCTAGGTAAGAACTGAGATAATCCCCATCTATGTGCCAAGCTTTTAAAAATTATAGACCTACAGATACCAGAAAATGCGTTAATCAGGAACATCCTCATTCACCCGGCTCGATGTTTGTGAAGTGGGTGTGCCATACTGTGCTGAATGCGTCCGTGCCCTGGTGGTATTTTGGGCTGCTGTACGTCTGACCTAATGTGGGCAGGGGCTGTTGCAAGTCTGGGAGGAGCCATCCCATCAAAGACTCAATTCTAAAAGCAAATTTCAATCCTAAAAGCCTTTCTCAGGACCAGCTATTCTATTTCATGCGAATGATCCAAAGTAGTTTCAAAAAGAGTGGCTGGTACTTGGCAAAGAATTAGGATCCAGTTGAGACTGAAGTCAAACAGGCTTATAGGATAGATGCTTGACTTGTAAAAGAGGTTTCGTGAGGCCAAGTAACAAAGAGATCAAAGGGATGGAAATGCACAAATGCTAAAGAAAGTAAGAAAGAAGCTCACAAAATTGTACAAAGCAGTTGTTTAACAGGTGCAGATGTAGAAAGAACTGGAATTAAACCACATCTGTTCATATAACTAAGAGAACTGTGGCCAAATACCAACTGGAATTGGATATGGCTGCATTCATTCTACAAGGGATTCTGAATATTCAAATAGTCTCTGCAAATTTGTACCCTTCATCAATGCAGTGGTCTGTTAAAATTATACTGTTGACCCTTGAATGATGCAGAGGTTAGGGGTGCTGACCCCCTGTGCAGTTGAAAATCCATGTATAGCTTCTGATATATCTCCCAAACTTAACTACTAATAGCCTATTCTTGACCAGAAGCCTTACTGATAACATGAAGAGACAATTAAAACATATTTTATATATGTATTATATACTGTATTCCTATAATAAAGTAAGCTACAGGAAAGAAAATGTTATTCAGAAACTCAGAAGTAAGAGGAACACCTGGGTGTCTTAGTCGGTTAAGCGCCCGACTTCGGCTCAGGTCACGATCTCACAGTTTGTGAGTTCAAGCCCCATGTCAGGCCCTGTACTGACAGCTCAGAGCCTGGAGTCTGTTTCAGATTCTGTGTCTCCCTCTCTCTCTGCCCCTCCCCTACTCACTGTCTGTCTCTCTTTCAAAAATAAATAAACATTAAAAAAATTTTTTTAATCAGAAGGAAGAAAAAAATACAAGTTTTACTACACTGTATTTATCAAAAATTATTCACATGTAAAAGGACACGTGTAGTTCAAGCCTGTGTTGTTCAGGATCAATTGTAATTTTAAAGACAAGAGATAGGAAGACTGAAGTATTATGATATGTTAGGTGAAACAAGTTGAATACAAAATATATCTATGTTATGGTTAACACTTTATGAAATTACATATGTAAAGATTGGAGGCAACAAAACTACTCACGGGTAATTTTTTTTAAGTCACATTAACTTCACAGTGTTGTTAATCCAACCACTTAAAGTACTGTGTCATGTAGTTAGAGGAGTAAATAGAAAAAGCAAAAGTATGATAACTGTCCTGACCTTTCAAGGCAGACTAGCCAAAATTATGTGGTATTGAGGAAAGAAGAGTACCTGACAATAAAATAATAAGAAATGAAAGTCCATAATCCATCATATTAACTTTACAGAGATTTCTTAGGCCACAAGGGCTAAGAAAGTATTTCTGGAGAAGTCATAATTAAAGTCAATATTAATGTGTGGAGCTGGAAGTATATTATAATTATACATTAGACATATTTGGGATACCAGATATTTACCAGGTTTTCAAAAACAATTATTCATGGTTTGAAGCGCAAGAACACTTTTGGACAAGTGTGATTTAGATAAGGATATTTCTCTTAGAACAAAGTGACCGCTGCCAGAGGGCGGGGGGGTTAGGGGCTGGGCAAAATGGGTGAAGAGGAATAGGAGATACATGCTTCCAGTTATAGAATGAGTAAGTCATGGGAATAAAAGGTACAGTCAATGGTACTGTGATAGTGTTGATGGTGACTGATGGTAGCTGCACTTGTGGTGAGCACAACGTAATGTATAAACCTGTCGAACTATGTTGTTCACCTGAAATAATGTTAACATTGTGTGTCAGTTATACCCAAAAAACCACAAATTTTAAATTAAAAAAAATATTTCTCTTAGAAATTTGTGATTCATTTTTGGATGCACGCAAACATTCTTTCCCCAGTCAGATTTTCCTTCCCTTTGAAAAAAAAAAAAAAACAGGAATAACATCCAAAATAAGAGACTGGTATAGCAGTTTGGGTGAATGTAATGCCCAGAGGATAAAATGAGAGACTTATCCTCCCCAGAGCAGTTGAAGTATTAACTAGTCCAAGTTTGCTTGTGAGTAGGTTCCTGGGGGATTCCTAAATCCTATTATTCACAGTGGAAAACCCCAGTGCACCCTAACCTATTCAGGCATTGCTAGTGATGTGTACTACTAGTTGGGATCTTCAGGAGAAGAGATCAGAGATTTTAAAAATTCACCTACGTAATGAAGGAACTAACCATCATCCAATATTATAGACTCCTGAAATTAACAATCACAGCGTCTTTGAAATGTAATTCACGTGCCATATAATTCACCCCCTTAAAGTGTATAAATCAATGGCTTTTGTATATTCACAGATATGTGCAACCATCACCACAGTCAATTCTAGAACATTTTCATCATTTTGAAAAGAAACACCATGGCCTTTAGCTATCATGCTCTGTCCCACACCCCCAACCCTGAGCAATCACCATATTCCCATTTCTCCCTTTGCTTCTGTCAGTCTATTCTTCACATTTTTGGGGGCTCTGCTGTTAGGTGCCTGTGTTTCTAATTGTTGTATTTCCTTGATGGCTTGACTCTTTCACTATTATAAAATGTCCCTCTTTGTCTCAAATAACAATTTTTGTTTTAAAGTCTGTTCTTTTGGTTACTGTTTGCATAGTGTATCTTTTTCTATCCTTTTAGTTTCAACTTATTCATATTTTTGGATTTAAAATGTGTCTCTTGTAGACAGCATATAATTGGATTGTGTTTTGTGGGTTTAAAAAAATCCATTCTACCAATCTCTGCCTTTTAATTAAAGTGTTAAATATATTTATACTTGATGTAATTACTGATAAAGTAGGATTCATGTCTTCCACTTTACTATTTGTTTCTTATGTCTTTGTGCCTTTTTTATCCCTCTATTCCTCCATTATTGCCTCCCTTTATGTTAAATGGCTATTTTCTTAGTGTAGCCCTTTAGTTTTTAATTAATGTCACTTCTTTCACTACATTTTTTAGTTAGTTTAGGGAATATTTTAGAGAATGGGCAATTACATCTTGAATTTGGAAAAATAATTCACAGAGTCACAGGTTAAGACAGTAGGACTTAGGGGTGCCTGGGGTGGCTCAGTCGGTTAAGCGTCCAACTTCGGCTCAGGTCGTGATCTTGCGGTCCGTGAGTTTGAGCCCCGCATCAGGCTCTGTGCTGACAGCTCAGAGCCTGGAGCTTGCTTTGAATTCTGTGCTCCATCTCTCTCTGCCCCTCCACTGCTTGCACTCTATCTCTCTCTCTCAAAAAATTAATTAATTAAAAAAAAAAGACAGTAGGTCTTAGGACACAGGAATGTCTAACAAACTCAAATTTGCCAGTCACTGTCCCTAGTATATAACCTTGCATGTGGAAGGTGCTCAATAAGTTTATTAAGTGAATATCCAAAATACACATTTATTCCTAATAGAGTAGCAGTGTGTGTGTGTGTGTGTGTGTGTGTGTGTGTGTGTGTGTGTAAATGCATTATTATTAGGCTGTACTTAATTAGGGAGTGGCCAGATGAAATGGGGTTGGGCTTTCTTGTTCAACCTGTCTTGGCCAGTATTTTCCTTTCCCCTATATGAAGAGTAAAATTATGGTCCTTTAATATCCTATACTCTTTTACCCTGAGATAGGGTGATCATTTTGATCCTAAATGTTTATAAGAGCAAAGCTTTAAGGTTTTGTCTTCCCCATTTGGGATGGAGGCCCATCAATGATGCTGGATATTGTGGAAGGTACTCATGATTCTGAGTGATACCTCTTGAAGCCATGAAGTCAGAAAACCTTATTCAAATAGAGCTTTGAAGAGCTGATCTGCTGGAATTTACTGAGGACTCTCAAGGATCAGAAAATCTCTGAAAGGGAGACGAAGGTTGCATTTGCAAGTTTGCTCTTCCTGCTTCTCCAGATCACCCCTCCATTGCTTGTCATGAGATGTGAATTGTTATTGAAGTGGGAGATGAACTGGAGTTCATGTGATATAAAAAGGTACTCCTGTCGTCCTCATTTTCTGGTGCATCTTCTTGAAGAGTCAATGTTATTCAAATATTTGGAAAGCAACAGTGATTTTTCTTCTCTTTTGTCACAAACACAGGTGTGTTACAGAAGAAAACATAAATGACTTCTGAATGTTCTAGATACACCTTAAGACTTCAGTAAAGTTTCTGATTATGGCAGGCTGTCTCAGCCACGCCGCAGAACCCTTGAAACACATACATTCACTCTCCTTATTTGTGAGAGGTTGTATTAGTTTGCTAGGGCTGCCATAATAAAATACCACGGATGGAGTGGCTTAAACAACAGAAATTTATTTCCTCATAGCTCTATAGGCTGGAAGTCCAAGATCAACGTGTTAGCAGGGTTAGTTTCTTCTGAGGGACTCCCTTGTCAGGTTGTAGATGGCCATCTTCCATGTGTTTACATGGTCTCTTCCTCTCGGTGTGCTTGTTCTTATGAAGACACCAGTCACACTGTATTAGGACCCACCCATATGACCTCATCTTACCTTAATTACTTCTTTAAAAGTCCTATCTCCAAGTGCAGTCACATTCTTAAGTACTGGGTATTAGGATATCAATATATATGAATTCGGGAGGACATAATTCACCCCATAACAGGGATGCTTAGGTGGAAGAATTGAAAGAAGTGGTAATAACTTTTAAGCTGATCTTAAGAATCTGAATTTCCAGTAGCTATCTTGAGACCAATAAATTTTCTTAGGATCCTTCAGGCCATATGTGTCTGTGTCTCTTTTCTATGTTATCCTCAGACCCCAAGGGAGATCTTAGCTGTAGAGGGAAGGAGGGCCTGCAAGCAATAACCATAATAAGAGAGACTGCCATGGTAATTAACAACCTGTTGCTGTGAAAATCCAGACAGGATCTGCAATGTGTTCTGAAGATAGGATCTTTCTAAGCACCAGGAACAAAAGTTGTGGATCTGCCCAATGGGTTGGTCAGAGAGAACTTCTTTTTAAAACCTGAGGACAAACTCTGCTATTAATGACTTGCAATTATCACAAACAGCTGGAAAAGCCATCAAAGGACTTCTAGCAGAAAAGCTGCACATTTCTAGCCGTGGCTGACTGATGCTATAAGTAGATTCTTTTACAATACCCGAAGGTATCATAGGTAAGAGTATTTAAAGAATTTCCTTAAAATAAATATGAAAGATGAAAGTTTAGAGAAACTGTGATAATAGCGAAAGCCTAGTCAAGAATATGATTTTATCCAGGTGTTACTGTAATGATTTATTTTCCCTAAATATCCTAAAACAGAGAGCATAACTAGGTTTAAGTGCTTATGTTATAAAGTTATAGCTTCTAGACAAACTAGATCCCTGAACAGCATCTGTATCCATATGACAATAATAAGTTACATGTGTTCAGTAGGTAAACACTCACGGAATTGTAAAACACTCCATTATTTTAATGTATTCCCATCAACAAAGACAGCTATGGACATCCAAGACACAATCTGGTTTTGAAGTTTAAGAAAGCAGTAGATAAAAGCTTCGGTTAGCTTCCACGTTAGTTATAGATATATCTTACCTAATGGTCAGTTTCACAGGCTCAGGGGATCCATTGACATTGACCAGGAACTCTTCTTCAAAGTGCCCCAGAATGGAAGAACTGAAAGAGATCTGGACCGCCTGGACTCCACTTGGTTCGATGATGCCTTCCTTGGGGCTGAAAACAAAGCAGGCCCCCAAAGCCGAAGTTGGAGGGCCCACGTTGAAGAGAGCATCAATGCTGCCTTTGTTGGAGAGTACTGCCTATAGCAATAAAAAGCCAAGAATGCAAAGATACAGCATGGACATCATATTTATTTTCATAGAAGCATGTGGCTGTACTGTTTAATACCAACACATAGACAGTTACAGGAAGTAAAGCCAGAGAAAAACTCCAGGGAAGAAATGAATAGTCCTCTGCCTTGAAGGTCTGAAGGTAGGAATCCCGATCCAGAAGTCATTTTGTGCTTTTAGTATCCTCTTTAAAACAGAGTTAGTCACATGTATTATAGCCGTGTTATCAATACTGATTGTAATTATATCTACTGAAAAAGAACCTTAAAATACCTCTTTCTGATATTCTATAAGGTAACTGAGGGAAGGCCGGTATTTCTCTTCTATGCATGAGAAAGCTGAGAATGAGCAGCATACTGAAAAATAAGCAGTCAGAATAGAGGCGCAAGAGCTACCTAAGCCTACATCTATAGTGTAGCCTGGAGAATATGAACGCGACATCACTGTGGATTCCAGACGACAAGGATCCTCTTTATTGTGCTATTAGATTGCATTCTACTGGGATACCTTCATCTCAAACTCTACTGTTTGGGGATACTTGCAAGTGTTTTACTACAGACAAGTTTTATTCCTATACACTAGTGCCATTGTCCATATTTGCTTGCACACTAGATATGTGTGTATGAAAAGTTCTTGCCTGGCATTCAGAGTCCTCCACACCTGACTCGGTCCATCGCTCCCACTCCCATCTCCCCTGGTGTCTGTCCAGTGAGCCTGTGCTGTAGCCACGCAGCTCTCTATTCCTTGCCAGTGCTTACACCTGAATTGGTGGACAGCACGTTCCCTCTCTCTGTGTACTACCTTCAACCTACACTCCAAGTATTAGAGAAAAAAGAGCATAGGAGATCATGAAGAAATGTTCAGAAAGGCATGTGGGGAATGTCAGGAACCTAGAAGAAGGAGGAGAATTTCCAGAAGGGGTTAACTGTGGACAGAGTTCATGGGGAATACACTCTGAGAAAATGTTACAGATTTTTTATTTTTCATTAGAGGCCAGCCCTGCCCTTGAAGAAGAAAGTAACTCCAATGGAGTGTGACAGTAGAATCCAGAGTCCAGACGTTTAGGGAGTGCGTGGGTGTGGAAGAAATAGTGGTTGACAATTCGAGATTCCGATTTTGAGAGGATGAGTGGTGAGGAGGGAGAGTGGGGGAGACAAAGCTGTGGGAAGTATGGTAGAGGAGACCCAGTATATTTATATTAAATGACATAATGCATACTCAGTGCTGGGCCCATATGTTTGTTGTAATAAGAGAATAGAGCTAGGTAACCAAGGGAATGGGGTCTGGGTGGGTGTGGTGTGTCCACCAGCTTAGGTTACCTCCTGAGAAGCAAAGAAGAGGGAATCAAGAGTATATATAGAATAGAGTCAGGGGCCTTTGGAAAGGAAAATCACCACTTCTTCCAAGAGAAGATGGATGATGGACCAAAAGAGATATATAACTAATTGTTGCTTGATATTTTATTCATCTTTTTACATTCATTTCCCATTCTCCCTCACTCTGTTTTAAGTTCCCTGGTCATAGAATTCATGCTTCACCCTTCATTCTTTCTAAAGAGACCATGTAGAAAGTGATTATGGCCAGGGACTCAGAAGCCAAATAGCCTGGGCTCAAATCCCAGCTTTACCACTGACTTCCTAGCTGTGTGACCTTAGAGAACGTGCTTTGCCTCTCTGTCCCCCAGTGTCTCCATCTGTAAAGGGTAAGAACTGCTAACTTCTCAGAGTGCTTTGAAGATGAAATTAATTTTTGTAACTCTTAGAATAGTGCTTATAAATGACAGTGGTTGCTACCTGTATTCCCAGAGCTATGCAGAATGGGTTTAAAATTTACCTGTGCTTAAGAAGCAACTGACACACGTTAGTGATAACTTAAAGGCAACTCAAAGGTGTTTGAGGTAATTCAAAGGGAATTCAAAGGGAATTCAATTCAAAGGCAATTGTTTTCCTCTCCGAGGAAATGCACAGATTGCCTTTTTATTTTTCGGGTAACAGCAATACTTTACTCAGATTTTGTAGAAGGCACAAGCTCCTCCATTTTCAAGAACATACATGTCATTCTTCTCCCCCTGACAAAAGAGCACCTTCATGTGTCTGCAGAATCCAGCAAATCATTTGGGACAAAACCCTGAGACCTTTTGATGACCTTACCCTTGCAGTCCAATTCCTTGGCGAGGAGAAAATTTATAATAGAGCTTCACCTAGTTTTCCTTCTAATTACACTGGGGAATAGTGAACACCCTTGGGGCTATGGTTTACTTTTTATGTATTTGCTAAGCTCAGCAATGACTAAGGGCAATAGCTAGTTATTCAAATTTGTCTCAAGTAGGTAACGTAATAAATTGAAAGAGAGATGCAATGAGGCATCAGCACTAAATACGCAGAGAGTGCAAAATATTCCCATAAGAAGCAACTCACCATGTCCTTCTCTGCCATTGCACAGCCCTCAAAATTGTCCACTCTGATGCAGCACCTCATATAACACTTACTTAGCTGGCTGCGATGTACTTTACTATTTCAAATCTGGGATGGTGGGTGGGAAGGTGGTGGCCTCAAATACACTTCGGTTAAATTTGTTAGAAATTATTATTACACTCAGGGAAACCTTATCCATTTTGTATCAGAACTAAAGGTCTTTTTCTACTGTGGCATCCATAAGACACAATACTTAGGATGTAAGGGAAATTCACACTGGATAAATTATGGACACAATATCAATTTAATAAGTATCGCACATTTTTTCCTCCCGAAGTGACCCTTTTTTCAAAATGCAAAAGACAATGCAACATAGTAGCTGTGCCATTTTTCATTTCATGGCAGTCATGTGACTGGTTTTTTCATTTAACTTGTGTTCTTATGTATATTCCATCTCAGATGACACTAATGTCTCTGTTTACCTTGCGCATCATCCCATTTAGGCCACGGTTACTCTAATGAATGTGGGGATGAACAATACAGTAGGAAGCTCTCAGTAGCAACCGGGCATTTGCCTCCCACGCCAAGGCTGGGCTGGGCTGAGATCTGAGTTGGCTGTAGGTTGGATTTGCTCCGTGGTGAAGGGCAGCACAAAACCTTCCCTTTCCAGGCTACAGAGCCCCAGTAACCCAGTGCTCACTAACATTTACCAGCTGTATGACCTTGCCAAGTTACTTAACAGACGTGGCAGGGTCAGGTTTGCTATTCACTGACCCCACTCCCTCTTCCTCCTGTGCTCACAACTAGACTGCATTTCCCAGCCAATCTTGCAGCTGTGGGATGTGAATGAGCGCGATGCGTGCCACCTATAGGACCAACTCCTATAAAAGATCTTTCGTGCACGTCTCTCCATGCTCTTTCCCCTTCTGCCCGCATGACAAATGTGGGGTTGCGGCCTTGCGGGCTACACGTTAGGGGTGGCAGAGCTATGAGACGGAAGGAGCCGGGGTCCCGATGCTCTGCTGACGGAGAGCCATCTGCTGATAGGTAACCCTGAGACTTTACGTAAGCAACAAAATAGACTTCTATCATGTCCTAGATAGTACAGATCTTCATATTTGTTTGTCACAGTATCTACCATTATCTTAACTAGTAAAACTTCTCCAGGCTCCAGGTTCCTCGGCTGTGAAATGGGAAGAGTCACTGCAATGCTGCACAGGGTTTAGGGAGGACCAAACGAACTAATGAATATAAAAGCACTGGTACTGTGCTCAACATATTTGAAAGACGATGTTGTTGATGGTATTAACCACTCTCTGCCTCTTATTTTTCCTTTATAAAGTAGTTTCTAAGGATTAGAAACTAAATACATACAGATAGACAAGCATACACAATAGAGCATGGAACCTGACACCTATTTGTCACTCATTAAATAACTGCTTGTATTACTTCTATAGAAATACAGACATTTAAAGTTTAGGAATCATTGTAAAATAAAGTTTCAGTGGTCACAATTTGATATAGTGCAAAAAAATACCCTAGGTACAAAGTTAGTGGTGAGGAGACACTGAAGTGACTTTGATCCTGAAGAACCCATGAGTATATCCTGTAAAAGATCATTTTCTATTTAATTGGAAAGACAAAGCACAGAATTTCAAACAGAAAGTTCCAGAAAGCACAATGACTGGTTTTTAATCATGTATTAAAGACCAGTGCATTCAGAGAAAACTCTGAAGTGTGAAAATGCCTATCCTCATTAGGACATTCTGGAAAATTTGAGAGTTTTTCTGTCCTCTGGTCTATAGCATTTATGTTGTCGGAGAACAAGCATTAATCAGATGGGGATAAGATTGCAATCCACAAGATGAGGAGGATAAATAAAACCAATTAAATTATGGCTTTGTTGCCTTCAGGAAAGCTAGAGGGGAAATCCTCAAGGAGGCTTGCTAGGAAAGGAAGGAAGAGCCAGATCATTCTGGAGTCTGAGCATGAGTAACGGCAAATGGATGTGATTGTACACGTTTTGTATCGATAAACACACACACAAAATAAAATAAACCAAAAAAGCCAAGTACTATCTGAGTCTCAATGAACAATTCTCGTGCTTACCTCATAACAATGTACAGATCCAACGAAAACTTTTCCAATGTCCAGCAGTTCAAGATTGAAGTGAATCTTTGGCCCCATTCCTTCGCCTTTGATTCGGAGGGGCAGACGGATCTCTCGGCCTATAAAAACAAGTCAGACTTTATTACCCTGAAGGATGCTTCATTACCCCCAAACTACACATGACGTGGTGCCAATGTAAGCAATCAAGAGTTCTGTATCAAATCCCTGTGCTGGACCCAGGGAACTGCAATTTAACCAATGCTGAAGATTTTGCTTATCTTTAGGAAACACGAATACTGGTAGTTTCTTATCTTTAGAGAGCAGCTTACATTGTAATTAAGGTGGATATTTTAGCAGAAAAATTTTTTTAAATTTTAACCCAGTCTCAATGGTATTCTTGTTCCTTATTTTTAAAACAATGTAATTTTTCTAAATCAGAGAAGAGTGACCACTGATAGATGCTTCTTATAAAACGAGAGTCACCATGGGCCTCCACAGGACATTGTTCTCAATGATTTTCCCTACAGTTAGGAAGATAATGGTATTAAAGGATCTGTGTCTAGGAGTCTTACCATAGAGTTTCTTTCAGTAGGGGTAATGGGATCCACTCACAATATCCACGACTGCACACCCACAGTGGACCCAGGGCGGGTGAACAGAGAGCACAACCTTTAGGGTATTGACTGGCTTTGTTTCCTTTTTTAAAATGGATATACCTTTATCTGATAATATATGATCATTATAAAAATATTATAAAGAAAGTAGAAATTCTCACATAATTCTACTACCCAAAGATAACTACTATTAACATTTTGGTGCCTACCCTTCCATACTCAATCATGTTTAAATACTAAAGTGCTACATGGTCATATTTAAATAGTAAATACTATATTAAGTTTAATGGAAATGAAAGCATATGCTGTTATTACTTTGTAACTGCTTTTTTCACTTAACAATACATCTACAACATTTTTTAATAATTTTTTTAAAATGTTTATTTATTTTTGAGAGAGAAACAGACAGAGTGTGAGAGGAGCAAGGGCAGAGAGAAAGGGAGACACCGAATCCAAAGCAGGCTCCAGATTCCCGAGCTTGTCAGCAAAGAGCCTGATGCGGGGCTTGAACTCACATACCACAAGATCATGACCTGAGCTGACGTTGGAAGCTTAACCGAATGAGCCACTCAGGTGCCCCAATATCTGCAACATCTTTACATACCATCACTTGAAGATGAGTTAAATATTTTTAACCAGTCCCTCTTGTTGGATATTTAAATTGTTTCCAGGTTTTCATTCAACAAATTACAATGTAATTAATATCCTTGAACACATTATGAATAATTTGTTTAGGCACTTCAAAGATTTTCTATTGTTTCTTATCTCCTACAGCTCCTGTTGAAAAGTCAGCTTACTGTCTTACTGCTCATTTGAGGTAAATGTCTTTTCCTCTGACTGCATTAAGATTTTCTTTTGGGGGATACCTGAGTGGCTTATTTGGTTAAGCATCTGACTTCAGCCCAGGTAATGATCTCACGGTTCATGGGTTCGAGCCCTGCGTCGGGCTCTGTGCTGACAGCTCAGAGCCTGAAGCCTGCTCAGATTCTGTGTCTCCCTCTCTCTCTGCTGGAGCTCTGTCTCTGTCTTAAAAATAAATAAAAAACATTTTTAAGGGGTGCCTGGGTGGCTCAGTCGGTTGGGCGTCCGACTTCAGCTCAGGTCACGATCTCATGGTCCGTGAGCTCGAGCCCCGTGTCGGGCTCTGGGCTGATGGCTCAGAGCCTGGAGCCTGCTTCCGATTCTGTGTCTCCCTCTCTCTCTGCTCCTCCCCCATTCATGCTCTGTCTTTCTCTGTCTCAAAAATAAATAAACGTTAAAAAAAATTAAAAAAAAAATTTTAAAAATTTTTAAAAAGATTCTCTTTTTGTTTTTGGTTTCTACCAGTTATACCATGTTCCCAGGTGACATTTTCATGTATTATTCCTAAGGTTTATAGCAATTTGTGAATCTCTGGATGAGTGCCATGCATCAGTTTTTAAATTTTCAGTCATTATGTCTTCAAATATTGCCTATGCTCCATTTTCTCATTTCTTTCCATCCACACAGATAAATTTTTACCACATTCTATTTGACTCTGATGCTCTTTTCTATATTTATCTCTATACGCCTCAGTATGGATATTTTCTTTAGATTTATTTTTCAGTTTATAAAATCTATCTCTGGCTGCATGTAACAGGCTATTCAATTCTACTGAGTTCTTAATTTGTTAATGTAACTTTTCAGTTCCAGACTTCCCATTAGATTTTTTATAGTTTCCAGGCCTCTGCTCAATCTTTTGAGAATATTAAAAAAAATGTTTAACATTAAAAAAATCTATCAAATAATTATGTTTTCTGGCTCTCTATGAAGTTTATATTGTTTATCTTGGTGTTCTATCAGACTGTGTTGTCTCCTTATATGTTTGATTATTTTTGACTGAGTGCTGGTCAGTGTACATAAAACCTGAAGTGGTCATCTGAAGCCCTGAGAAGATAGTAACTTCCTCTTGCTTCTGGCTGGTGACTAAGGAGTATTAGCATTACCCAATCTTACCACTCTCCACTAAGATTCTGTGAGAGAATTAAGCTCTGTACCAAGTCATGAGTGACTATCTTCTCAATTCTCCCAAGAAGGGCATATAGCTAGTACTATGCTAATTATAAAAGAGAAGTTAATTCCTCATATTTAATTGATGCCTTAGAACATTAGAGATTACTTCCTAGAACCTCAGCGAAGAACTGTTGTAATCAAATTGATAATTGAAAAAGCAGTCAAAGCTGAGCTTCAACCTTTGGGAGGGCTGATCCATTTCCAGTCCCCACTTCACTGGGTCCCATTATAAAGTCTGGGGAGTTATGAGGGCCCTTTCTCCTTGGGCATCCCATGAACTCCCATGTTTCTTCCCTAACTGTACTTAACTTTTCAGCTTGTCTGTAGTACCTACCAAAAAGGTGGTGTCTCTAAGGATAAAGTGGTGTCCAAAGTCTGACTGTCTTGGCTTTCCTCTTCTCTTGGATCTTGGACCTGTAATTCTCTACTGTCTTGGTAGCTCTCTTTTGACTATAAAAAGTCCTTGAAAATATTTTGCCTTGCTCTTCTAGTTGTGTTTTAGAGAGACACAGAGAGACAGAGACAGAGAATCCAAATTGCCTAGCCCACTGTTATTGGAAATAGAATTGCCAGAACGAAGGGATGCACATTTGACATTTTGATAGCTATGGGCATGTTGCCCTCCAGAATGGTTGTAGGAATTTGCACACAAACAACAGTATTTAAAGGTCTGTCTCTCCCTACCCTCCCTGATAGTGGGGATATCACACTTTTGAAAATCTTTGATAATTTGATAGGTTTTCCTTAAATGTATACCATTTACATTTCAAACTCTTTAAGCAAAAATAAAAGATTTGCTCTGTAACATTTTGAACATTGAAAAATACTTTTGATGCTCTGTTAGATATAATCTTTAGTATTATAGTGACTGTGCTTTGAACAATCAAGCCATATTTATAATTTATTATTATTATCATTATAATGCCTTATGGAAATTTATGTTCCAGCCTTTTGTTGCTACTTAGCTTCTGTATCTTTAAGGCTTTCTCTCCATGACTGTCCCTTCAAAGACAGGGGTATTTGTCTCTATGTCCCCTCTAGTGCTTGGCAACACAGTGGTCATTAGTCATGTATTACTTTGATCATAAGAAACAAGAGCAATCAGCAATATTTGGGACAAGTGATCCATTCAAAGGGTTCCCCCAATCCATCTGATCCCTGGAAAAGAGATCACTCTGAAGATCAGGTGTTTGTGTTAACAATACTGTAGAATATAAGTAAAACTTTCAGAGAACCTCATCAACTCACTCCATTATTTTAGAGTTCTAATCTACTGGCAATGATTTTTACTGCTTCGTCAAGAGAAAAGTATTTTGACAGAGATCCAACTTTCAGAACGGCAAAGAAGGAGAATTGCAAATATATTGTGGAATAAACAGCAAGACTATTTATAACTGTCAGGCTTAAAGCTTTCCCCATCTGTTACCTTGACTGCCTTCCTTAATAATAACTTTTTTTAAAAAAAGGAGATGTGTTGTAATAAAGCAGTGAGCTAATGTTTCTTTGGGAATTATTAATTACTTCAACGGAGATTGTTTTATGTGTAGCTAGCCATTTCCTTCACCTAGGATAGGAGTACAAGTGATAACCAGCAGTACTTTTGCCAGAGTTAGTCTACATTTTAAGGTCACATTACAAATGCTACTTTTCTGTAAGATTTATGAAGCAGGGATTTTTCTTGTCTTGGCAAAAGACAGCAAGAGGGACAAATGTGAAGGAACTAGTAAGCTCTAGGACAGATTCCTTGCTAGAAGACTGAAGTATTAAAATGTTTATTTTATTTTATTTTATTTATTTTATTTTATTTTATTTTTAAAGTTTTGTTAATGTTTTATTTATTTTTGAGGCAGAGAGAGACAGAGTATGAGCAAGGGAGGGACAGAAAGAGAGGGAGACACAGAATCCGAAGCAGACTCCAGGCTCCGAGCTGTCAGCACAGGAGCCCGATGCGGGCTCGAACTCACGAACCACGAGATCATGACCTGAGCCGAAGTCGGATGCTTAACCGACTGAGCCACCCAGGCGCCCCTAAAATCGTTTTTTTAATGTTCATTTACTTTTGAGAGAGAGAGAGTGCAAGCAGGGGAGGGGCAGTGAGAGAAGGGGAGACAGACTCCAAAGCAGACTCTGAGCTGTCAGCACAGAGCCTGATTCAGGGCTCAAACCCATGAACTGCAAGATCATGACCTGAGCCAAAATCAGATGCTTAACCGACTGAGCAACTCAGTTGCCCCCCAATTTTTTTTTTAAACAGGGCAATTTCCAGATGACACAATACTCTATATGGAAAACCCAAAAGATTCCACCAAAAAGCTGCTAGAACTGATTCATGAATTCAGGAAAGTCACAGGATATAAAATCAATGCACAGAAATCGGTTGCATTCCTATACACCAACAATGAAGCAACAGAAAGAGAAATCAAGGAATAGATCCCATTTACAATTGCACCAAACAACATAAAATACCCAGGAATAAATCTAACCAAAGAGGTGAAAAATCTATACACTGAAAACTGTAGAAAGCTTATGAAGGAAATTGAAGAAGACACAAAAAAGTGGAAAAATATTCCATGAACCCGGATAGGAAAAACGAATATTGTTAAAACGTCAATACTACCCAAAGCAATCTATTCAATGCAATCCCATCCAAATAACACCAGCATCCTTCACAGAGCTAGAACAAATAATCCTAAAATTTGTATGGAACCAGAAAAGACCCCGAATAGCCAAAGTGATCTTGAAACAGAAAACCAAAGCAGGAGGCATCACAATCCCAGACTTCAAGCTATACTACAAAGCTGTAATTATCAAGACAGTATGGTACTGGCACAAGAACACTCAAATCAATGGAACAGAATAGAGAAATGGACCCAGAAATGGACCCACAAATGTATGGCCAACTAATCTTTGACAAAGCGGGAAAGAATATCCAATGGAATAAAGATAGTCTCTTCAGCAAGTGGTGCTGGGAAAACTGGACAGCGACATGCAGAAGAATGAACCTGGACCACTTTCTTACACCATACACAAAAATAAACTCAAGATGGATGAAAGACCTCAATGTAAGACAGGAAGCCATCAAAATCCTCGAGGAGAAAGCAGGCAAAAACCTCTCTGATGTTGGCTGCAGCAACTTCTTACTCAACACATCTCCAGAGGCAAGGGAAACAAAAGCAAAAATGAACTATTGGGACCTCATCAAAATAAAAAGCTTCTGCACAGTGAAGGAAACAATCAGCAAAACTAAAAGGCAACTGACAGAATGGGAGAAGATATTTGCAAAAGACATATCAGATAAAGGGTTAGTATCCAACATCTATAAAGAACTTATCAAACTCAACATCCAAAAAAACAAATAATCCAGTGAAGAAATGGGCAAAAGACATGAATAGACACTTCTGGAAAGAAGACATCCAGATGGCCAACTGACACGTGAAAAAATGCTCAACATCACTCATCATCAGGGAAATACAAATCAAAACCACAATGAGATACCACCTCACACCTGTCAGAATGGCTAACGTTAACAACTCAGGCAACAACAGATGTTGGCAAGGATGCGGAGAAAGAGGATCTCTCTTGCACTACTGGTGGGAGTGCAAACTGCTGCAGCCACTCTGGAAAACAGTATGAAGGTTCCTCAAAAAACTAAAAATAGAACTACCCTGTGACCCAGCAATTGCACTACTAGGTATTTATCCAAGGGATACAGGTGTGCTGTTTCAAAGGGACACATGCACCCCAATGTTTATAGCAGGACTATCAACAATAGCCAAAGTATGGAAAGAGCCCAAATGTCCATCAATGGATGGATGGATAAAGAAGATGTGGTATATATACACAATAGAGTATTATCTGGCAATCAAAAAGAATGAAATCTTGCCATTTGCAACTACATGGATGGAACTAGAGGGTACTATGCTAGGCAAAATTAGAGAAAGACAAATATCATATGAGGACTTTAAGACACAGATGAACATAAGGGAAGGGAAGCAAAAATAAAATAACAGGGGGTGGGGACAAAACATAAGAGACTCTTAAACATGGAGAACAAACAGAGGGTTACTAGAGGGGATGTGGGAGGGGGGATGGGCTAAATGGGTAAGAGGCATTAAGAAATCTATTCCTGAAATCATTGTTGCACTATATGCTAACTAATTTGGATGTAAGTTAAAAAATAAAATTAAAAATAAAATTAAATACATACATACATACATATGTAAAACAGGGGAGTTTCCTATCTCTGATTACAGCGTCCTGATTTCACACAAGAAGCAGGGAAATGCACTACAGAACCCGCTCTAATAGCCTTGAAGGCCTGAATGCAACAGGATCACATTGCATTTAGATGTGATCCAGAAAATATAACCAGGGGCTTGCAAAAACTTGCCATCTATCTTAGACATCCAATATTATACTTGAACTCCATTCCTGTGCAGTAAGACAAGAAAAAAGAGGAGGAAAAGTATAAATAGAACAAACTGTCATTATTCACGTATTTTAGGACTATCCACCTGGAAAATCCTAAAGACTCTGTGAATAATTTTTTAATTAGTAAGATACAGTAATATTGATGGTTACCAAATCAATATTCAAAAGTAAAGTGCATTTCTCCATATAGCAACAACCAGAAAAATTAATTTCCAAGACACTATTTACAATAGCAACAAAAATATAAAGTACCTAGAAATAAATGTAACAATATATATTTAAGATCTTCAAGGGGCAAATCATAAAAGTTTATTGAAAGATATTAACAAAGATCTAATTAAATGGAGAAGTAGGCTATGTCCTTGAGAAGGAAGACTCAATATCATAAAATTGTCAATTTTCTTCCAACTGATCTTTAATTTCAACACTCTGCTAAGCAAAATGCCATCGGATAGAATGTACAGATTGATTATACAATTTAAATGTAAAATCAAGGGGCCAATAGCAACCAAGACATTCTTTAAAAGAATAAATAGGGCTAATTTGCTCTTTGATATATTAAGGTCTATTATAAAGCTATTATAATTAAGTTAATGTGGTATTGGGGCAGAAGGTACAAAATGATTAAGGAAACAACAAAAAACTCAGAATAAATGTACACATATATGTGAATTTATGACAGAAGGGAAGATGGACTGGAATGCACAGAACCAAAACAGCTGGACATCCACATGGCACCTGTGGTAGATTGAATAATGGCCCTCAAAGGTGGTCCCATGTCCTAATTCCTGTAAATATCACCTTATATAGTAAAAGAGTGAATATTACCTTATATGGCAAAGTAAGTGAGTGATTAAGAATTCTGAGATGGGGAGATGATCCTAGATGATCTTTATTATTGTAGCTTAAAAACTGTCGAAATAAGGTAGTGGTAGCCTTCCAATTTTGTTCTTTTCCAGAGTTATTTTGGCTATTCTAGGTTCTTTGCATTTCCATATGAATTTTAGAATCAGCCCGTCAATTTCTATACACCCACATGCATGCATGTGCGTGCGCACACACACACACACACACACACACACACACACACACGCAAGCAACTAGAATTTCTATTTGGATTGCATTGAGTCTATCAACAAACTTGAGGAAGAAATGACATCTTACTAATATTAATTATCCACTTGTTAACAAGGTATAGTTTTCCCTTTATTTGGGTCTTTAATTTCTCCCAGCAATGTTTTATAGTTTTCAATGTACAGGTCTTACACATCTCTTGTCAAATTTATCTCTAAGTATTTAGGATTTCTTAATGCTATTTTAAGTGACAGTGTTTTTTTAAATTTCAATTTCCCATTGTTCACTGTATAGAAATACAACTGATTCTCTCTATATAGATCTTGTATCCTGCAACCCTACTACACACTTACTTTTCAGCCTTCATTTAAAACAGATATTCTCTAACACAATCTCCACAGATTTTGATTCAATAAAACATAGATGAAACCCAAGAATCTACATTTTTAATGATCAGCCAGAGTAATTCTATGCAGATTCTCTAGGGATGTTACCCGAAGAAACATGAACCTTGTTTCAACAAGGTTGAATATTAAGTATGCTAATAGGTTTCAACATATGAATTTTGGGAGAACACAAATATTCAGTCCACAGCACGTGCTAAAGATGGGCTCACAATGCAAACATTTCAAACCATCTCAAGAAACAATCCAGTAGGAGGAAAGTCAGTGTTTACCACAAACATGCAAATTAGTACGCCAAGAGTTTGAGATAATAGAAAACTCTTAAAGGAACTCTAACCTCTCATCTTAAAATCTCTCAAGAAGTAAACACAGAAATAGAAACCAAGTTTATGAAATTAAAAACGGAGTAGATGAATACCAAAGAGTAGAAGTAGCTAAACAACTAATCAACTGAGAGAAAGATCTTAGAAAAATACCCAGAATATGTCAAAGAGAAACAAAGAAATAAAAAATGTAAAGAAGTCAGAAGGTATGGTGAGTCCATGGGAAAGACATATATCTAAAAAAAATTGCAGAGGGAGAAAACTGAGATAATGAGATGAAAACAACACTGAAGAGATAAGTGCTAAGGAATTCCAGAACTGATGAGAGATTCTTAGACTGAAGATGCAGGTTTAGTACCCAAGTAGGCTAAACAAAGGCAAATTCACCACAGGGAAGCTGTAGAAAACCAAAGGATGGAGTAATTCTTCTGTCAATCTGATACAAAAGATAGGCAACTGAAAGAAAGGACAGTTAAGCTGCAGGAGATTTCCCACAGTAACCATATGGTCCCTTGTCCATATTTGGAGGAAGCAAGCAGCCTCATGGAGAGACCATGGATGAGGGTTCCAGCAGACAGAACCTGGCGAGGTCCCTGTCAAGAGCTAGGATTAACTGCCAGACATGTAGGTGGAAGAGCTATAAAATGATACCAGCTTTCACCTTCAGGCCTGTCCAGCTGTCTCCAGGGAGAGCAAAGTGGAGATGTCCTTGCTGAATCGGGACCAGTCTGCAGATCTGTGAGCAGAATAAATGGCTGCCAGTTGTTTTAAGCCACTAAACCTTTAGGGTGGTTTGTTATGCACAAAAGATAAAATGGACAAAGTGGCTTACGTAATTAGGGTTTTTACTTTGCTCACATATCCGGGACATTGGGAAATGTGGATTTGGGGGAAGGGAGGGTTTAGGGGTTGAAGGCATGCTGCTGCTCTTGATGATGATGATAACTGGTAAGGAAGAAAAGGATTAATATTGACTCAATAGCTACATTCTCTTCAAGTTCCAGAACCATACAGTGGTACTTATTGTAGCTTTTAAATATGTTTTAACACGTGGTGGGGTTAGTCCTCTCATATTATTCTTGTTTTTCTGAACTTTCTAAGCAGTTCTAGTTCATTTATTTCCTCCATAAGAACTTTGGAATAAACCTAATTAAAAAAAAAACCTTGATATTACCACTGAGATCACGTTATTTACCAGGAGAACTGACCAATTTATAATGTTGATATTCCTGACCAAAACTATCAACATACCTTTCCATTTGTTTGAGTTTTCCTAAATCTGGGTATGGATACATATATATTTTCCCTATATTCTGTATGTTTGAAATATTTGATAATTGAACATACAACTTAAAGTAAATAAGGTAGTTGATCAAGAAAATAATTTCTCATTCATAGGACTAAGAAACCCTATATTATTATGAGGTTGCAGTCTGATGAGTTTTGAAGAAGAAAACCTACAAATATGTAGAGCATTATTTATTATTCTGAAAACTCAAAAATGTTTTCAGTGATTGGGGTGATTTAGCTTTCTCTCTCCTAAGTGTCCATTCTATAGTTCAGCTGAGATAAAGGTCAAAAGCTCTAAATTGTGCTAAAAATTCAGATGTTTCTTTCTTATGATGGGCAGAAGGAAAATGGACACAGTAGTTACATTTTAATTGGGTCCTTAACGGAAGTAGGTACATCTGGCATCGTTTCCATCATGCTGCTTTTTCACATCTGACTCTGAAGCACCCACTAACGATGTTATCTAGCAATATATTTCACAGTTTAAATCAGAAAGTGTTGCTTACTTTGAAGCTCCCATATGGTGATCCAAACCAAATATGTGTGGTTTCCCGTTGAGTTTTTTTTTTTTTTAAAAGGTCATCTCTTCATGATTAGATTAGGATTTTCCACATTACATTGGAAAGTCAAGATAGATAAAAAGTCAGTTTCAAGCCACAGATCAGACCATCAGCAAGTCTTTATCAATATCTAACATCCAGTTTAACTACTTCTAAGAAAATCTGAAAATTTAAGTGAAGAAAAACATTTCAGTTTCAGACGAACTGAAAAGATTTCAGTAATGTTGTATTTCCTATATTCAGATTTAAGCAGGTCACTCACTCCCTTGCTTAGGGCCCTTCTGTGATTTCCCACAGCAGCCAGGAGGAATTCCAAGGTTCTTAGTCTGGCAGTCAAGAGCAGCTGTCCCTGAGCTAACTACTCCTTCAGCATCCAACTCCATTTCCTGCCCCTTCTCTCCTCCCAGTCTCTGTCTTTTTGGCAGACACATGCCAAGAATTTGCAATTCTTTGCCATTTCATCCTCTTGCCATGTATTTTCACAAAGTGTTTCCCTCCCTGACATGCCCAGCACCTCCCCCCACCCACACACATCCTTTTTTTATTTGACTAACAAATACTCCAGAAGGGTCACTTTCCCTGAGGAGCCTTCCCTAGAAACCAAGACTGAGCTGTGTGTGCCCTGTACCCTCATCTATTAATGCATTCATTCACTGGATAGCATTGCAATATAATTGCTGGTTACTTTCCTCCACTCATTTCTAATGCTTTCTGAGGGCAGGAGCTCTGGTTTTGTACATCTTTGTACTCATGGTGCCTAGATATAAAAGCTTTCAAAAGAAAAAAAAAGTTGCAGGTGGAGATGTGGTTAAATTTCATGCATCTCAAGAGGCCTCCTCAAGACAAATGACACTGGCCTTCCCTGCTACTTCCTGTTTCTGAACATATATTTACAGGATGGAATAGTACACAACAATGAAAACAAAATAGGACTGGGGCTATGAGCAACAACATGGATGAGACAGACATGCAGATTGATGCCAATTACGTACGTTTCAAAAACAGTACCAACTTGCATTGTTTATGCGCACACACATTGGGGTAAAAACTACAAATGAAGGCAATGAAATAATGACCATGAAGGATAGAATGGTGACGATCTCAGGGGGAGGTTGGGGTGAGGGAAGTGTGCCTGGGAAGGGACACACAGGGGGCTTCTCAGGACTGGAAATATTATCTTAGTAGCATGTATGTGATATTTGTCTTATAATATATATGCATGTGTATTAGT
Source organism: Panthera leo (assembly GCF_018350215.1). Lineage (NCBI taxonomy): Eukaryota > Metazoa > Chordata > Mammalia > Carnivora > Felidae > Panthera > Panthera leo. The sequence goes on along the minus strand of NC_056693.1, from coordinate 47,922,188 downwards.
TCCCTGTTGCTGCTAAAACAGGTCATCACAAACTAAATGCCTTAGTGCACAGGCTTATTATCTTAAAAATTATAGAGGTCAGAAGTCTAAGATGCAAGAGATGGGTTTCACTGGACTAAAATCAAGGTGTTGGCAGAGCTGAATTTCCTTCTGGAGACTCTGGGGAGAAATCTATTTTCTTGCCTTTTCCAGCTTCTAGAGGCTGTCCACATCTCTTGGCCATTTATCTTCAGAGCCAGAAACGGCTGGTTGAGTCATTCTCTTATCACATCACTCTGACACTGAGACTGATACTTTTGCCTCCCTCTTTGAAGTTAAAGGACACTTATGATTATCTACTGAGCCACTTGCATAATCCAGGTTAATCTCCCTATGTTAAGGTCAGCTCATTGGTAACTGAAACTCCATTTTCCGCCCTAATTTCCCTTTGTCAGGCAATGTAACACAACCACAGTAACATATTCACAGGTTTGGAGATGGACATCTTTAGGAGGCTGTTGCTCTGCCTACCACAGTATATTTTATGCACATTTGTGAATGTATGTCTTGTTTCTTTTTAAAAAAAAAATTTTAATGTTTATTTATTTCTGAGACAGAGGGTGAGCGGGGGAGGGGCAGAGAGAGAGGGAGACACAGAATCAGAAGCAAGCTCCAGGCTCTGAGCTGTCAGCACAGAGCCCGATGCAGGGCTTGAACTCACAGACCAGGAGATCATGACCTGAGCCAAAGTCGGATGCTCAACGGACTGAGCCACCCAGGCGCCCCTGTATGTCTTGTTTCTTAGTGACAAAAGGTTAAAAATTAAATGATAGTATGTAAATACTAAGGATTCCTATGGGACCATGAAAAAGAATGACACTTTTTATTTAGTGTTCATGGAATAATCTGCAAGAAATACTTAATAAGCAGTGTCAAAACCATTGTGTATAGTATGCTATAATTTATGTAAAAAGGCATGAAGGGGAAGCATATCCATACGTATTTTCTTCTATAGGCTCAAAGTATTTTTTAAATGCAAAAGCAAAGCAAAATGAAACAAGGGAAGGGGCTTTTCTATCTGCCTAAAAAGCATTTTTTAGTGACCTAAAACCAGGAAGTTTTACCAATTCTTTGAAGATAATACTAAGGAATCATCACCAGCCCTTGAAAAGACACAGTGAATTACATGGAATTTACAAGGAAGATAATATGGAATTACAAGGTAAACAAAACCCTTCTCTGGCAATCATGTCTTTTAATAAACCACTATCAGAATAAAGAAGAATGTCATGCAGATGGAAAATTATACTATTCAGTTTATCCAGGATGTGAATTCTGTGGCAGAATTCACAACTGCAAACAAAACAATAGACGAACACAGCTAGTTATGTAATGTTTGGGAACCTCCTGGAGAGCAGCCAACCCCCTGGAACGTGGCCAAGCACGACATCCCGCGAGTCATAGATGGGAGGGAGGATCTACCACCTGTGGCATGGGGGCCACTGGAGCATTTCCAGCCTCTGTCTGAACACTGATGTACCAGCATTTCCTCCAGACCCATTTAGAAGTCTGGGGTAAATGATGCTGCTATGAAGTGTAGAAATGGATTTATGTCGATCCTGAAGCCCCTGGTCCATTCTGCATCCATTCTGGGGCAATCTTGAGAATCCTGCATTCATGAGCAAGGCAACGACCAGATCAAACCAGGATTCATTCACTCATTCATTTTTTTTTCATTTATTTGCTCATTTATGGAATCAATATTTATCGAGTGACTTTATCTTCCTGGTGCTAACAGCATAATAGAGTGTCATTTCAATATATAAATTTTTTAAACAAGCATGTAAGTGAAAACAAACAAAACAAATCATGATCATACAAGTCAAAGTGATGGTTACTTCCAGGGAGAATGGGGGAAAACGTCATCAGGAAGGGACATATATAACTGGGGGGAGGGGGAGGGCAGCACAATCTTGGCTTAGGCAGCCCATCCTTCTATACTGTTCTTAGACTGCTTGCCCTCTTTATATACAGAGAAAAGTGGCTGTGTAGACATGCACTGACAACATGCTAGGCAGAGCAGAACAGTGGGATTTTTGCCTTGAAGTTGCTAGCGATTGTGCATTCTTATTACTCTCTCTCTCTAGACATTTAATATTTTGTTATTAAAATAACCGCCACAAGGGGCGGCTCGCCGGCCAAGCAGAGCCCCCGAGTCTGGCTGGCAAAAGCGGAGGGGCCGGACGGACTGTGTTCCGACAGCAAGCGCGACTTAGCGTCTGGGAGGTCATAAGTTAACAGCTCTGCTCGGAAAGCGGGAAGGCTGGAGGACAAAGGGAGGGAGAGCTGCTGAGCCCCCGGACGGCAGAGCTCAGCTTGGCGGGGAACAAAGGCGCCAGCGCCATCTCCCCCGCCCATCCCCCAGCCAAAATCCCAAAGGGAACCAGTTCCTGCCAGGGAACTTGCTCGCTCCGCGCAAACACCCAACTCTGTGCTTCTGCGGAGCCAAACCTCCGGCAGCGGATCTGACTCCCTCCCGCTGCCACAGGGCTCCTCCTGAAGTGGATCACCTAAGGAGAAGCGAGCTAAGCCTGCCCCTCCAGCCCCCGTGCACCTTGCCCACCCACCCCAGCTAATACGCCAGATCCCCAGCAACACAAGCCTGGCAGTGTGCAAGTAGCCCAGACGGGACACGCCACCCCACAGTGAATCCCACCCCTAGGAGAGGGGAAGAGAAGGCACACACCAGTCTGACTGTGGCCCCAGCAGTGGGCTGGGGGCAGACATCGGGTCGGACTGCGGCCCCGCCCACTAACTCCAGTTATACACCACAGCACAGGGGAAGTGCACTGCAGGTCCTCACCACGCCAGGGACTCTCCAAAATGACCAAACGGAAGAATTCCCCTCAGAAGAATCTCCAGGAAATAACAACAGCTAATGAACTGATCAAAAAGGATTTAAATAATATAACAGAAAGTGAATTTAGAATAATAGTCATAAAATTAATCGCTGGGCTTGAAAACAGTATACAGGACAGCAGAGAATCTCTTGCCACAAAGATCGAGGGACTAAGGAACAGTCACGAGGAGTTGAAAAACGCTTTAAACGAATTGCAAAACAAAATGGAATCCACGATGGCTCGGCTTGAAGAGGCAGAGGAGAGAATAGGTGAACTAGAAGATAAAGTTATGGAGAAAGAGGAAGCTGAAAGAAAGAGAGATAAAAAAATCCAGGAGTATGAGGGGAAAATTAGAGAACTAAGTGATACACTAAAAAAAAATAATATACGCATAATTGGTATCCCAGAGGAGGAAGAGAGAGGGAAGGGTGCTGAAGGGGTACTTGAACAAATTATAGCTGAGAACTTCCCTGAACTGGGGAAGGAAAAAGGCATTGAAATCCAAGAGGCACAGAGAACTCCCTTCAGACGTAACTTGAATCGATCTTCTGCACGACATATCATAGTGAAACTGGCAAAATACAAGGACAAAGAGAAAATTCTGAAAGCAGCAAGGGATAAACGTGCCCTCACATATAAAGGGAGACCTATAAGACTCGTGACTGATCTCTCCTTTGAAACTTGGCAGGCCAGAAAGGCTTGGCACGATATCTACAGTGTGCTAAACAGAAAAAATATGCAGCCGAGAATCCTTTATCCAGCAAGTCTGTCATTTAGAATAGAAGGAGAGATAAAGGTCTTCCCAAACAAACAAAAACTGAAGGAATTTGTCACCACGAAACCAGCCCTACAAGAGATCCTAAGGGGGATCCTGTGAGACAAAGTACCAGAGACATCACTACAAGCATAAAACATACAGACATCACAATGACTCTAAACCCGTATCTTTCTATAATAACACTGAATGTAAATGGATTAAATGCGCCAACTAAAAGACAGAGGGTATCAGAATGGATAAAAAAACAAGACCCATCTATTTGCTGTCTACAAGAGACTCATTTTAGACCTGAGGACACCTTTAGATTGAGAGTGAGGGGATGGAGAACTATTTATCATGCTCCTGGAAGCCAAAAGAAAGCTGGAGTAGCCATACTTATATCAGACAAACTAGACTTTAAATTAAAGGCTGTAACAAGAGATGAAGAAGGGCATTATATAATAATCACAGGGTCTATCCACCAGGAAGAGCTAACTATTATAAATGTCTATGCGCCAAATACCCGAGCCCCCAGATATATAAAACAATTACTCATAAACATAAGCAACCTTATTGATAAGAATGTGGTCATTGCAGGGGACTTTAACACCCCACTTACAACAATGGATAGATCATCTAGACACACAGTCAATAAAGAAACAAGGGCCCTGAATGATACATTGGATCAGATGGACTTGACAGATGTATTTAGAACTCTGCATCCCAAAGCAACAGAATATACTTTCTTCTCGAGTGCACATGGAACATTCTCCAAGATAGATCATATACTGGGTCACAAAACAGCCCTTCATAAGTTTACAAGAATTGAAATTATACCATGCATACTTTCAGACCACAATGCTATGAAGCTTGAAATCAACCACAGGAAAAAGTCTGGAAAACCTCCAAAAGCATGGAGGTTAAAGAACACCCTACTAACGAATGAGTGGGTCAACCAGGCAATTAGAGAAGAAATTAAAACATATATGGAAACAAACGAAAATGAAAATACAACAATCCAAACGCTTTGGGATGCAGCGAAGGCAGTCCTGAGAGGAAAATACATTGCAATCCAGGCCTATCTCAAGAAACAAGAAAAATCCCAAATACAAAATCTAACAGCACACCTAAAGGAAATAGAAGCAGAACAGCAAAGGCAGCCTAAACCCAGCAGAAGAAGAGAAATCATAAAGATCAGAGCAGAAATAAACAATATAGAATCTAAAAAAACTGTAGAGCAGATCAACGAAACCAAGAGTTGGTTTTTTGAAAAAATAAACAAAATTGACAAACCTCTAGCCAGGCTTCTCAAAAAGAAAAGGGAGATGACCCAAATAGATAAAATCATGAATGAAAATGGAATGATTACAACCAATCTCTCAGAGATACAAACAATTATCAGGGAATACTATGAAAAATTATATGCCAGCAAATTGGACAACCTGGAAGAAATGGACAAATTTCTAAACACCCACACTCTTCCAAAACTCAATCAGGAGGAAATAGAAAGCTTGAACAGACCCATAACCAGCGAAGAAATTGAATCGGTTATCAAAAATCTCCCAACAAATAAGAGTCCAGGACCAGATGGCTTCCCAGGGGAGTTCTACCAGACATTTAAAGCAGAGATAATACCTATCCTTCTCAAGCTATTCCAAGAAATAGAAAGGGAAGGAAAACTTCCAGACTCATTCTATGAAGCCAGTATTACTTTGATTCCTAAACCAGACAGAGACCCAGTAAAAAAAGAGAACTACAGGCCAATATCCCTGATGAATATGGATGCAAAAATTCTTAATAAGATACTAGCAAATCGAATTCAACAGCATATAAAAAGAATTATTCACCATGATCAAGTGGGATTCATTCCTGGGATGCAGGGCTGGTTCAACATTCGCAAATCGATCAACGTGATACATCACATTAACAAAAAAAAAGAGAAGAACCATATGATCCTGTCAATCGATGCAGAAAAGGCCTTTGACAAAATCCAGCACCCTTTCTTAATAAAAACCCTTGAGAAAGTCGGGATAGAAGGAACATACTTAAAGATCATAAAGGCCATTTATGAAAAGCCCACAGCTAACATCATCCTCAACGGGGAAAAACTGAGAGCTTTTTCCCTGAGATCAGGAACACGACAGGGATGCCCACTGTCACCGCTGCTATTTAATATAGTGCTGGAAGTTCTAGCATCAGCAATCAGACAACAAAAGGAAATCAAAGGCATCAAAATTGGCAAAGATGAAGTCAAGCTTTCGCTTTTTGCAGATGACATGATATTATACATGGAAAATCCGATAGACTCCACCAAAAGTCTGCTAGAACTGATACATGAATTCAGCAAAGTTGCAGGATACAAAATCAATGTGCAGAAATCAGTTGCATTCTTATACACTAACAATGAAGCAACAGAAAGACAAATGAAGAAACTGATCCCATTCACAATTGCACCAAGAAGCATAAAATACCTAGGAATAAATCTAACCAAAGATGTAAAAGATCTGTATGCTGAAAACTATAGAAAGCTTATGCAGGTAATTGAAGAAGATATAAAGAAATGGAAAGACATTCCCTGCTCATGGATTGGAAGAATAAATATTGTCAAAATGTCAATACTACCCAAAGCTATCTACACATTCAATGCAATCCCAATCAAAATTGCACCAGCATTCTTCTCGAAACTAGAACAAGCAATCCTAAAATTCATATGGAAACACAAAAGGCCCCGAATAGCCAAAGTAATTTTGAAGAAGACCAAAGCAGGAGGCATCACAATCCCAGACTTTAGCCTCTACTACAAAGCTGTCATCATCAAGACAGCATGGTATTGGCATAAAAACAGACACATAGACCAATGGAATAGAATAGAAACCCCAGAACTAGACCCACAAACGTATGGCCAACTCATCTTTGACAAAGCAGGAAAGAACATCCAATGGAAAAAAGACAGTCTCTTTAACAAATGGTGCTGGGAGAACTGGACAGCAACATGCAGAAGGTTGAAACTAGACCACTTTCTCACACCATTCACAAAAATAAACTCAAAATGGATAAAGGACCTGAATGTGAGACAGGAAACCATCAAAACCTTAGAGGAGAAAGCAGGAAAAGACCTCTCTGACCTCAGCCGTAGCAATCTCTTACTCGGCACATCCCCAAAGGCAAGGGAATTAAAAGCAAAAGTGAATTACTGGGACCTTATGAAGATAAAAAGCTTCTGCACAGCAAAGGAAACAACCAACAAAACTAAAAGGCAACCCACGGAATGGGAAAAGATATTTGCAAATGACACATCGGACAAAGGGCTAGTATCCAAAATCTATAAAGAGCTCATCAAACTCCACACCCGAAAAACAAATAACCCAGTGAAGAAATGGGCAGAAAACATGAATAGACACTTCTCTAAAGAAGACATCCGGATGGCCAACAGGCACATGAAAAGATGTTCAACGTCGCTCCTTATCAGGGAAATACAAATCAAAACCACACTCAGATATCACCTCACGCCAGTCAGAGTGGCCAAAATGAAGAAATCAGGAGACTATAGATGCTGGAGAGGATGTGGAGAAACAGGAACCCTCTTGCACTGTTGGTGGGAATGCAAATTGGTGCAGCCGCTCTGGAAAGCAGTGTGGAGGTTCCTCAGAAAATTAAAAATAGACCTACCCTATGACCCAGCAATAGCACTGCTAGGAATTTATCCAAGGGATACAGGAGTACTGATGCATAGGGGCACCTGTACCCCAATGTTTATAGCGGCACTCTCAACAATAGCCAAATTATGGAAAGAGCCTAAATGTCCATCAACTGATGAATGGATAAAGAAACTGTGGTTTATATACACAATGGAATACTACGTGGCAATGAGAAAAAATGAAATATGGCCTTTTGTAGCAACATGGATGGAACTGGAGAGTGTGATGCTAAGTGAAATAAGCCATACAGAGAAAGACAGATACCATATGGTTTCACTCTTATGTGGATCCTGAGAAACATAACAGAAACCCATGGGGGAGGGGAAGGAAAAAAAAAAAAAAAAGAGGTTAGAGTGGGAGAGAGCCAAAGCATAAGAGACTGTTAAAAACTGAGAACAAACTGAGGGTTGATGGGGGTGGGAGGGAGGGCAGGGTGGGAGGGAGGGCAGGGTGGGTGATGGGTATTGAGGAGGGCACCTTTTGGGATGAGCACTGGGTGTTGTATGGAAACCAATTTGACAGTAAATTTCATATATTAAAAAATAAAAAAAATAATAAAAAAAAAAAAAAAAAAAAAAAATAACCGCCACAGCTGTAAATCCTAGGAGACCTAAACATTAAACAGCAGAAGTAAATAGCACTAATTACCCTGAAAATTAAACCCACTTTCTCATTCTTATATACAAATGAACAACCACAGATCAGAAGGCACTGGAAGGAACTCTGTGACTGCCTGACACTTGCTACCTTGGAATTTTCTGACAAATAAATACTTCTCTTCACATCCTTATTTAAGAGCATTGAATGGCATTTAATGTCATTCACTGCTCATGTTTGATTAAAATCTGGTTCTTTGACAACAGATGATCAATCCTATACGTCTAACATTAGACTGTTAAGATCTCCAGAAGAATAAAATGAAATATGACAGAGGAAAATATGTAAAAAATAATACAATTTTCCAGAGCTGAAGTAACACATGAGTAATCAGACTCAAATGGCCCATAGAAAGCTGAGGAGGATGAGTTAGAAACCTCACCCTTGGATATGGCTTCATGACATTTCAGACCTCAAGTACAAAAAGAAAACCCTAGAAAATATTGAGAGAGAAATAACAGGCCACCTAGCAAGGAATGAGAACTAGGTGACTTCAGACTTCCGGACCTTTACCATAAAGTTGGCACAATGTCTTCAACATTCTGAAGACAAAAAATTTTAACCTAGAAGTGTCAGCTAAACTATCAGGTGAGTATGGAGGCAGAATGAGAAATTACCAGGTATGCAGGGATCAAAGTTTCCCTTCTATATACCCTTTCTGTGGAAGCTACTTGAGCAAAGTGAGAGTAAAAAGATACAATGGAACACACATGGAAATTTAAAAAATTCCCTGGTAATAACTATGCAGGAGGTGGCTGATCTGACTTGGAATGAGAAGCTTGTGGGCTCTGAGAAAAATGTCTTCAAGGAAAAGAAGAGCATGTATTCTAAAATTAGATAGGATGGAAGAAATGAAGAATGAGAAACATCGGCGGGGGGGGGGGGTTCGGCAAAAGCTGCACAAAAGAGTCAATTCGATGATGAAGTAAGCTAACGTGAGGCATAATTGTGAGACCTCGTGGACGGTGAAGAGAGGGAAACTAATTGCTACACACCTTAGGGGAATTCTTTGCTGATTAACATTCACCAATAGAGGTCAGAACATCCAACCATCAGAGGATTAAAAAAGTTTAATCCCAGAATAAACTTGGCCCTTCAGTGTACAGAATTTATGTAGACGAACTAGAGGATTTAAATATGGTTACCAATCATTTTAATACAAAAGTAGAACAACTCATAGAATTTGAGAGGGTGGGGCACCTGGGTGGCTCAGTTGGTTGAGGGACCGACTTCGGCCCAGGTCACGATCTCATGGTTTGTGAGTTCGAGCCCTGCGTCGGGCTCTGTGCTGACAACTAAGAGCCTGGAGCCTGCTTCGGATTCTGTGTCTCCTTCTCTCTCTGCTCCTCCCCCACTCATGCTCTGTGTCTCTCTATCTCAGAAATAAATAAATATTTTAAAAAATTAACAAGAAAATTTGAGAGGATGGAATGGTGGTGAGCAGGTCAGGGGTCCCAACACCTGTACGTGTCAAAGAGAGACCGTAGAATTGATGGAACAAAAAATACAGTTTTAAGTATATTATTTAAAGCTACAAATAAAACTCGAAAAATAAAATAAAAATAATTGGGTTGCCAGGGGCTGAGGTGGAGGAATGGGATGGCCTGTGACGTGGCAGGAAGGAACTTCGTGGTGTGATGGAAATATTCTGTACCTTTATTTTGGTGGCAGTTATTCTATTGGGGTTTGTCAAGGCTTGCCGAACTGTACACCAAAAACCGGTGAAATACACTGCATGTAAATTATTATTTTTTAAAAGGAATACGCTTTAAAAAAAAAAAGGTGTATTCATTTATTTTGAGAGACAGAGAGAGAGAGAGCAGGGGAGGGGCAGAGAGAGGGAGAGAGAGAATCCCAAGTAGGCTCCATGTTGTCAGCGCAGAAACAAATGTAGGACTTGAACCCACGAACTGTGAGATCATGATCTGAGCCAAAATCAAAAGCTGGACACTTAACGGCCTGAGCCACCCAGGCGCCCCAACTGTATGTATATTATAACTCAGTAAGGCGAGCAAGGGAACAATAAGATCATAAGGGAACTAAATCCTTATCTTTCAGAGCAGGAGTCTCAAGAGGTAATGTGAGAAGCTGGCAAATAAACAAAACAGCAACATAAGCATAGAATTAGTAAGGAAAATTACCACCACAAGAAACAGCCAAAAGCGCTTCATCTTGAAAGTAACACTGGAGACTACTCTTTAGCTTTATCATCTTATTATCTACCTGTTTTACTTATTTATTGGCATCAGTATTTTAAAAGAGAATTCTGAGGCATTTTTAAAATATAGAACACCTTCCAGAGTAGTACGAAGAGCCTCCATACATCCTTTACCCAATAATCTCCTCGAAAGCAAAGGATCCAGTCATCCAGATGTCATGTCTCTTGAGTCTCACTCAATCTGGAACAGTTCAGTCTTTTCTTGACTTTCATGAGCTTGATATTTTTGAAGATTACAAGCTGTTAATTTTGGTTTTTTCTTCAATTTGGGTTAATCTAACGTTTCCCCATAATTAGACCGTGTTAGATATTTTGACCCTAATATCAGTGAAGAGATGTTTGTTTTCATTGTATCCTAGCGAGCAGTCCGTGAGGTTGATTTGCTGGATTACTACTGTTAGTATTAACTAAGATAACATCTCCCAGTTTTCTTCATTGTAAAGTTAGATTTCTCCCCTTTATAATTAATAAGCATTCTGAGGTAGGATATTTTGAGACTACATAAAATCCTGTTCTATACCCTGCTTTCACCCATTATTTTAAGATCCATTAAATCTTCAGAATGCTTTTTACCTGAATTCATTATTACCCAAAGTGCTAAATGGTCAATTTTTATTTAGTGGATTCAGAGATTCCTATTTAATCAATGTGTTGTAATCTATTAGCTATCATTATTTATTTTGATTCTTAACTTGTTTCAAATTTGGTCAGTGGAAGTCCCTTTGCTGGCTTCTGTATCACTTTGACATAACCCTGTCATTCTTTGAGCATTTCCTTAGTTTCCAGCAGGAAAGGAATGTTCCCAGCTCATCTTCTTTCTCTGCCTCAGTCCTGATAAAAGACCCTCATGGCAGAGGGCAGGATTCAGAAACCAAACTTTGGGTACTCAGTGTGCTCACTGCAGTTAGGGTCTTAAAGCTGCCAGGATCTCTTAATAGACACAGGAAAGATGCAGCTCTATGTACATAAACGTATACACACATTTATACATCTATTTATTTCTGCCTCTGTGCATATCAACAACCATGAGTTCATAGGGAAGGAACTCCAATTCCATTCCAATACCAAAGCCTCATCTTAGCCTTTCTCCTTTCCACATATACATATCTGTCTATCTGCCTCCTCCAAGAGTGAAAAATACTGGCTTTTGTTATCCTCAATATATTTACTTTTGTGTTTAATTCCTCTATCTGTATCCAATCTTCTGAAGCTGTCAGATTACCACTCTATTTGTACATCCCCCTTGCAGCTTCTGGCCACTGCCAGGCTGTCTTCCCATCCTCCCTGGCTGCATTATTTTGATTAAAAACTCAAAAAGTAAAAAATTCAAAAGCCAAAGACTATAAAAAGAACAAGAATCAAATGTTGAGGCTTTGTGTCAAGTAATATTCTTTATTGTTCTAAAAATCAACAGCAAACCCAGCTCCGTGGTTTCCTATCCCCGTGACTACACTATAATTGTAATGTACTTCAAAGTTTGATCTGTTCGAGAAAAAATGAAAAGCGCATAGCTTGATTCTATTATTCCCCTGTTGATATCATGTACTTCCTGTAGTCTGCACACAAACACACACACACACACATGCATGCACCCCTCTTGATGCTCTGGGCACTTGGTAACCTGAGTTTACCACACAAAGAAAGTCTTTACCTGAAATGTCACAGTAAACTGTCTGCTGATAGAGCTTGGCTTCCAGGGGATTAAAGTACACAGTGATTTCAGCTGATGAGTTAGGCCAGACATCACCTTCCTGAAACCATAAAAGAATCATTAAAAAAACAATGTGATAAAGGGAAGACACTGCTTTTAAATGTTGCTATTATGTTATAACCTCAGAAAATTTGAAGGCAATATTTTTACAACAGATAAAAGAAAGCACTATTTTACCCAACAGACAGTAAATTTATTCTACTCGTTAAGAGGTGGTACCAGTTGGAAGCAAGCTTCAAAGATAATTTCAGTGAGTTCATGAATATATAATTACTAAAGGAAACTAGGATGTTTAGAACATTTTCAGTATTTGCGTATCCAATGGACACTTGTTGTATGCCAACAGATGCCCGATACTGGGCTTCAGGGATGAAGAAAGGTGAGGTCTGAGACTACAAGGAACTCACATCTTAAAGGGGTCATAAGTATGCTTACAAATATTTTATGATAGATGTGATAGGTGCTGCACCATATCTGTCTGTATGTCTGTCTATCTATCTATCTATCTATCTATCTATCTATATGATCTGTATATCATACCTATCTATCTATATGGTCCAGATGAGTAACTTACTTGATGGAGGGGCCACGTTCCTAACTTTTAAGGTGACAGCACAAGGACATACTCTTAACTTGTGAAAACATAGCAATGGTCCAAAGCAAAACAATGCCCAGATCAAACGCTGGTTCTAATCGAGTGTGATATTTCTTGTTTTAATGCAAACCACTCGAAAGTAGTAATAAAGAAACCAAGTTTTGAAATTGTAATACAACATGCCACATAGGAGAATCTCCTTGAGGTATTCATTGAAAAAGATTTTTGTATTAACCATGTAACCTGGGGCCTCTTCATTAAATTGTCAGGACTGTAAAAGGAGATGCCAGTAACACCTGCTTCAAAGGGTTTCCCACCCAAAGTCTGACAAGGTCATGCAGGTCAAATGCTTTGCCCCACACTTGGTACACAGTTAGAGCTCAATAAATAACTGTTTAATATAAGTGATGTTACCTTTATGCCACCTGGAAAGAATAAGATAAAAGTATTTTTCAAAAATTAGGGGGGGATGGTGTGTATTTTTCTATGGTTTTTGTAAATAGGACCAAGTAGGGAAAAAGTGATAATCACATCAGGAAAGTTATAAATGACCCCACTGGCTAAAGAGAAAACTAAAAAAAGACAACTTGGCTCTGTTTCAGACAATCCCCAATGCATATTGTATTCACTCCAGGCTGGCTGGAAATGCACATAGTGGTAGAGTAAAGAATCAAGCAAGGAACAAAATGGTTTACAAAGCAGACATCGAACAAGAGGGTGGAAATAGAAAACTAGAGCCAACTCGGGTTTGTTCATGAAGGCAACAGACTGATCAGTGAACTTCCCAGGCAGTATCCTGACGTCACAATGATGAAGGGCACAGAAGCAGTGGTGAGGGCTGCGAGTGTTGCATGGATCCTGCAAGCTCTCACATCCGAGATCAGCCCACTAGAATGAAGGCCCCATGACTGCAGGGACCGTTTTATTCCCAGCACCTAACCCACAAGTGGCTCATAGTCCTCAACATATTTATTCAATCGGCTGTATCCACGACTGTATAGTTATCAGCCGATGCCTATTCATCTTTGCAGCCTATATCTGCCATATTCTCAACTGGACAAAAGTCATACAAATTTAGAGCTGAAAGGGACCTCTAGGATCATGTGGGGATAGGGAAGCCCTAAGTGCTTTCACTTATTGAGGCATTTCGCTTTTCCAAACTTTGAAACCAGTATTTGTTCCCTTCTGATAAATGGCAAATGCTGGTCCCTTATGACTTGGGGCTCCAATGATATGGAGTGTTAGGAACACTCTCAGCTAGAACAGACAAAGTGGTCAGGCACAAGAGGTGGCTCGTCCATTCACAGGCCCAATGGTGCACATTTCATCTTAGAACTGAAGATCCGGACTTCCTCCTAACCAGTAGACAAATGTATTCTTCTGGTGGGTTTAGATGCTGCTCTGTTTGCGGGTGCAGAACGGACACGACTAACCTGTTCCTATCCAAACTGACTGACCAAAGGAGCTACTTTGGATCCTAAGAAAACCTATGCTGGAAAAGTCTCACCAGGACAGTAAGATGTGGTCCCAAGAAGGATACACTGGAAATCAGATAAGCTCAGTACCTGTGAGAAAATTCAAGCCTCTTAGTGTTTGGGGTGCACCAGATGACTTTCAAAAGCATTATCCCAGCAAGAGAATCCAGGATCCATGTGCACACAAGATGGAAACACACTTAAGTTCCATCCTAGAAGCATTCTTGGACACCGCATCACCACAAAAGTCTGACTAGCAGAACTGGTGGGTTGGAAAACAGTGGGAAGACACACTCTGGAGGTGACCAGAATCTCCCCCAGAGGAGGGAGCATTGGTGTTTGGATGTGATCCATAAGAGGATCCTCTGATCTGGAGGCTCCTGGAGGCTGATAAGCCATTCTGTATAGTGAGGAAAGACGAGTGTGAGGGAATCTGAGTCCACAGGGTTCAGTCTGAGTGAATGGGACCATGGGCTCAGTGCCTCCTTATCCTGGGCTGCGGTGGTTTTACTGTGCCAGCAACATCTGCTAGTCACTTGCAGCTTTTACTGAGCCCTGGGAGAAAATTCAAGCACAAATCCTATTCTAAAACCCTCTCCTGGGGGTGCCTGGGTGGCTCTGTCAGTTAAGCATCTGACTCTTGATTTTGGCTCAGGTCATGATCTCACAATCGTGAGACTGAGCCCCCTGTTGGGCTCCACACTGAGCATGGAGCCTGCTTAATATTGTCGATCCCTCCTTCTCCCTCTGTTCCTCTCTCACTCTTGCATGCATGCTCTCTCAGAAATAATAGAAAAAGAAAAGAAAAGAAAGAGAGAGAGGGAAAGAGGGAGAGAGGGGGTGAGAGAGAGAGAGAGAGAGAGAGAGAGAGAAAGGAGGGAACGAGGGAGGAAGGAAGAAAACCGTCTCCTGGGCTTGTAGGAGTTAATGTACATTAAGAGGACTATGTGTATCTATAAAAAGAGAAATGTGGTCATTCCATTTCCTCTCACAGAGGGATGCTTTCAATATCAGGTCATTTGAAGGAGTTAGGAACTTGTAGAAGGACACTTATTTTTCACTTGGGATTTAAAAGTTAAGTAACTTCTATTTCTTTTTTTCCTTTTTTTCACATTTTAAAAAATGTTTTATTTATTTATTTTGAGGAGGGGTGGAGCAGAGAGAGAGAGAGAGAGAGAGAGAGAGAGAGAGACTTCCAAGTAGTCTATGCACTGCCAGCATGGAGCCTGGCACGGGGGCTTGAACACACAAACCATGAGATCACGACCTGAGTTGAAATCAAGAGGTTGTCATCTAACTGACTGAGCCACTGCTGCTCCAACTTCTATTTCTTTACAGCAAAAACTCTTTATAGCACCTTCTAGCAAATCAGAGAAAACAAACCTCAGAAACAGGCAATCAGCCTAAACTGACCCCACTTTTACTTACATAGCTCTGAAACATTTCACATTACTTCTCAACTCTTCTGAAATTAAATTTCCGTGTCATTTAAGTCTCTGAAAAGAATTTTTCCTTCATTATTGCTCCATTTTAAAATCTCTTTCTGGGGGCGCCTGGGTGGCGCAGTCGGTTAAGCGTCCGACTTCAGCCAGGTCACGATCTCGCGGTCCGTGAGTTCGAGCCCCGCGTCAGGCTCTGGGCTGATGGCTCGGAGCCTGGAGCCTGTTTCCGATTCTGTGTCTCCCTCTCTCTCTGCCCCTCCCCCGTTCATGCTCTGTCTCTCTCTGTCCCAAAAATAAATAAAAAATGTTGAAAAAAAAAAAAAAATTAAAAAAAAAAAAAATAAAATAAAATCTCTTTCTGAAAACCAAAACACTCAGAATTCTCCCTGTTGGCTCTGCCATCAATATCCTTTCTTCCCAGTCCTCTGAAACCAACCTCACCACACAGAACCCCTGCTGTTCTGCTTTCTTCCATGTGTGTTTTGGGGTGGGGGTGGGGGTGTGTGTGTATGACCCATCTTCTACCATCATCTATTCTTCTACTCCAAATGAGAGACTGAGTATACAGAATGTGACCCGTAAGTGACTCTTATTTTGTTTGTTGAAAATAATTGTCAAAATGGCCTTCAGTTATGTTGCAATTATCTTCCTTCTTGATCTTAATATTTGTTTTTTCCTCAGATCCACAACTGCATTTCATTTCTCAATCAAGCAGCCTACTAGAAGGAATCAGCTTTGAATTTTCAGGTCCAAAGCTAACTCTCATACTGCAGCTTTTACTCAAATATTAAATAATTCTAGAAATGGGATGTCATGCTTCCTTCTGGAACAAGAACAACCAACCGACTTGCCAGATAGTTTTGAGACTTTTGGAAAGCTGTCTATGAACACACTGCCACTAGTTCATAACAGGTGATTGATACCATCATGATAAAGTTGTCCTTTTAAAGTTATCTTCTTAAAAAACCTACATTGACAATGACTAAAGGGGCTATTTTAAAAATATCCTTTAAGAACCCTTAAATAAAAAACAAAATATTTTTTCTAAAATGTTTAACGTTTATTTAATTTTGAGAGAGACAGAGGGCGAGGGGGGGAGGGTCAGAGAGAGAGGGAGACACAGAATCTAGGTTCTCTATGAGCTGTCAGCACAGAGCCCAACATGAGGCTCAAACTCACAAACTAAGGGATCATGACCTAAGCCAAAGTCCAATGCTTAACTGAATGAGCCACCCAGGTGCCCCCAAAAACAAAATGTTTTAAAAATCACCTTCCTGGGTGCCTGGGTAGCTCAGTGTCTTAAGTGTACGGCTCTTGATTTCGGCTCAGGTCAGGATCTCACAGTTCATGAGTTCGAGCCCTACATCAGATTCTGTGCTGGTAGCATGAAGCCTGCTTGGGATTCTCTCTCTCTCTCCCTCTCTCCCTCTCTGCCCTTCCCCCGCTCTCAAAATAAATAAACTTAAAAAAATAATTTTAAAATAAAAATCACCTTCCTTCCCACCTATCACCCATCTCCTTCCTCCTTCTTCCTCCTTCCTTCCTTCTTTCCTCCCTCCCTCCCTCCCTTCCAATGAAAGATTATGGAAAGTTTTGCAAAATTAGAGCCCAAATGCAAGAACAGAGCTACATATATATGTTTAATTCACTTGGTTTATCTGGAAAGTAGTTTACAATATGGCTCAATGCCTACCTTTGTCATATAAAATAGTTGCATTTTGATCCCCAACTTAAATTTAGGAGAGTGAGCCAAATGTTTGCTATTCAGATGTTATACTTTCCAATCTTACTCCCTAATCTAATGAGATTGAATTGAATCTAACTAAATCATAATATTGGCAACCATTAACCAAGAGTTCATGTTCCCAGCACTGTGTTAAGTGCTGATATACATTATCTGCCTCAAACTTTACAACCTTGTGTAGTATTATCCCCATTTTAAAGATGAGACAACCAAGGCAAACAGAAGTATCTCATCCAAGACCACACCAGCAGTAGAGCTGGGATTTTATAATATATTTTTCTTTAATTTCTTTAATTTACTGAACCCCCACCCCACCACCACCCGCAATTATAACAAAAGGTCAGGCCTCACCTTCCTCACATCGTAAAAAAAAAAAATGCCAGAAGAAATCTAAAACCACTACAACTGATAACGTTGGGCTGAGATGAGGCCAGCATGACCTGGTGCTCCCATCTGGCAAACATGGTAGGAGAGCCTATATGCTCATATGTTCAGTTACTTTGGAAGGTGTCTCAGGAGATTTTTTGGATGACATAGTCAACAGTAATATGTCGCAGCTCTAGAGAAATGCATTGGTATATCATTATAAAGCTATCCTAGTTGGGTAAGGGTACAGTCAGCTCAGAACAAGTACAGTGAACAATGGCTTCAAGAACATCTGTATAACATGTGGTGAATCCCATCATGTTCCAGCAAAATGGAAAAGTTCCCGACTACATCAATAAATATTTTCAGCTGTGTTGTCATATTTAAGGAAAAAATTTTTAACTTCTCATGGGAAATAAAAATACCTTCTTAATCAGGTTTCTATCAATCAATTAAAAACAGAAGCACTGATAGGAAGCTATACTCTGTTTCACCACCTACAATTGCTCTTCTAGAATCTTCCAGATCAATGAGAACTATCATAGCTCTCTTTATCATCACTCGGGACAAGTAGAAGTTGTCTCCAAGAGAAATAAGAAACAAAAATGGAAGCTAATATACTGAAGGTAAACTATCCTAATTATCATTGAGAGAAAAGATCGAGTCGGCATGTGACAGGCAAGGACATACTTGTACTCCATTGTAATTCCTGAGGCAAGACGCTGTGCTTTTCATAAAGTTTTGATTCTCAAAATAATGACCAGAAAAAATTTTAAGAGAGGGAACTAATATCTGACCATTGTCAGAGCAAGCTTCACTAAAGATGTGTCCTGTTTTCAATGAGATACTCCAACCCGTCTGCAGTGAAAATTCCACTGAAGTTTTGGAGGAGATGAGGTAGTTGTGTGCGATGTTCATGCCCTTCTCTAGAGAGAACAGATTCTTGTCTCTTTTAACACAGAAGGGTGTTAACTTTTATTTAATGAGCCATGGGAAACTTTCCTGTTTCTAAAGACTCCCCCAGGCCTCCCTCCACCTACTATGGCTCTCCAATACAATAGTGGATGTACCAGGCGGAAAAGGTTTGCCTGAGCACAAAGATCTGAGAGGACGAACAATAATAAAAGGAGACTGAAGGATGGAAAACCATACTGACAGAAGAGCTGTGACTTGTCAAGGACACTTTGCTCTCAGCAGATTCCTGTCCTCCTTTCTCCTTTCTGGTGTCCATTTCTGAGGAGTCAGCTCCCACATGTTTGCAATGTGACTCATGACTAATGGTACAAGTGGAAGGGGTTTGCAGCAAAAAGCGAGATCTTTCCTCTTTGGTAGCCATCTGGGCTTCCACCCAACCTGGTTCTGCTGAGCCTACATGCTATGCCGATTTGGGAAAAATAAAGCAAACTAAATTTGAGCTGTGCTTTCAGTCTGAATTGCTGAACCACATGTTTTCTGTAGGCTTAGGTGACGACAAAGCATGGTTTACTATTACTTACCTGGTAATAAAGAAATTATCAAGTTTCCCTTCCTTTTTGAGGCTTAGTTAAATTAAGCTAAAGCTTCCCTCAGGACACTGGATGAAGTTTTTTAATTTTTAATTTTCTTAATGTTTATTTATTTTTGAGAGAGAGTGAGAGTATGAGTGGGGGAAGGGCAGAGAAAGGGAGTGAGCGGATCTGAAGAGGGCTCTGCGCTGACAGCAGACAGTCTGATGTGAGGCTCAAACTCATGGAACAATGAGATCATGACCTGAACCCAAGTCAGACACTTAACTGACTTGAGCCACACAGGTGCTCCTGGATGAAGTTTTCTTTAATGGAAAAGACATTTGCTACCAGAAGTAAAAATGTTTTCCTGGCTCACCAATGTCAGGCAATCAGTGAGGACCAGTTTGGGCAAATACCTTTAAATTGTCAGGCCTTCCTTTTGGAGAAAATATCAAGCGTTCAATATTCAAAAATTTGCTGCATCTTTTAAAAGTGTGACCTAGGCCAGTGGGACCAGAGTCCAGAGATAAGGGCAGCACATGTGTGCTGTGATTTCTCAGAGGATTCCCAGACACCCATGGAAATTTAAAGCTTAATTCTCTTTTTGCCGTGTGATATTCTTCTGCCTCACAGTTCTCAGAATTGTGGTTTTCGTCTTTGAATCTCTCTCACTCAAGTACCCAAGAGAACTAAGCAGCGGATATAACATAATGAGACTGTCAAAATTCTGTATAGCCAGATTCCATCTAGTAAAATAGAATATTATATTTCTGAAAGTAGTCAATTTCACTTGCTTTTCTGGAAGGCACAAAACATGCATAATAGACTCAATTTTGCAATTTTTTTTCCAAAAGGGGGAAAAAACGATACAGAAGCAGATAGCTTGAGAAACAATCAGTATTCTACCAAATGCAGTACCTTCCCCAAGGAAGACATAAATGGAAATTTTTAGGCCAATACTCCAAGACATTATCAAAAGAATTCACATGAGGACTTGATATAAATAGTAGTAATACACTACATGCACTGATGACTAGAACAACAATCATGGCTACCACTAGAATATTAATAAATTACCAAGTAAAGCTAAAAACAAAAATCCTTCCAGACTTCTATGTCCTATATCTGTCCTGAACTGACTTCTCCCTGTAGTCACTCGGCGTCCTTATCTACTCCCTTTCTCTACCAGTGAACACCTTTGGGGTTTCTCCAAAGACAAACTCCCATCTCTGCATTCTGAGACCATATCAGTACCCAAGACACTCCAGCATAACTCAAAGTTTGAACAACAGACTCTATGGCAATGTTATACAATGAACATATTGAGAAGAAAGTGAGTCAAGACAAAGGAACTAACCAATGGCCAAGTGGTGAACAGGTGGTAGAAAAGAGTAAGAATTTGCAGTTCTAGAGTTTGGGTCAGCATTGAATTAAAGTACTTCTCACATGATCAAATTAATAAAATTTTATTAAATTCAAACTCATCACCACCTCGGGGCATTTTAGGGACAGTGACTGATCTGGATCTTAAATCTACTTGCCTTAAACTGAAAGAGCCACTAGAATAGGAACAGAATTCCCATAAAATATTCAATATTCACAGAACACAGTAAGGGCTAAACTAACCTTGGTTTTAGGTGGTGCATTTGAAGAACCAAGATATTTAGACATATGTCTGAGAAAATAAGCCTATCATTTATTTCTTTTCAGACCCTAAGGTAACAGGTGATTTTCCTTTTTAAGTTTACCTCATTTGAAGACAATGTCCTTCCTCAATGGACACAGAGGCTGAAGAGCCCATCAGAAAGCAAGGTGGTCTCTAAGCTACTGCACCAGCCTTTCATTTTTATTTTTTGGACAGGGTATCCATTAGAGATTGACTGTTAGATCAGTAGATGACACTGCTTGATTTTAATCCCCCCTGCTTCTACTGTAAATTCAGCTCATATAAAAAAACTAATTAAAAGGAATCACACCCTAATAAAAAACTAATCACTGATGCATAACTCAACTGTCAGAAATTAAATAGTGGCCATTTGGCATAGCTGATCTAATACACAAGCAAGATTCAGAAGACAACTTCAGGAGAAAATAGTGATGAACCCACCAGAAAGGGGGAGAAAGACATGTAAGATACGTTGATGAGCTCTCAGCTAGCTGGTTCTCCTCTTAGCCATCCTTCTCTGTGAATTTACAGCCTCTCCTCTTTTTTCAGGGTCCCTAAAGGTGAGCATCTGGGGGGCTGTCTTGGGCCCTGTGCAATTTTCCTAGTTTGCTCTGTTCTTAGAATTTCCATCTTCTTTACATGCCTTCAGTGAAGGTCTCTATATAATACTCACAAATCTTGCTTCTACTTCCAATTCCTCTCTTACAAATTTAGTACTGCATTTCCAAAATTTCTTGGATATCTACTGTCATCTCAAATTCACCATATTCAGAACCAAACTCATCACCACCCACTGATTTCCATTCCTCCCTCCCTTCTTCCTTCCTTCCTTCCTTCCTTCCTTCCTCCCTCCCTCCCTCCCTCCTTCCCTCCCTTCCTCCCTCCCTCCTTCTATTGGTACTGTGGTAGACCTGGGGCACAGATAAGGATAAGGCACTCCTTGACCTTAAGGAGCTCAGAGTTTGTTCCAAATTGGAGAATCAAAACTTGAGTCAAAAAAGGTCTAAGTGTCCTACCTCAAAATCCTTATTTTGTGTACAAGGCAACCAAAGCCCAGAGAGATCAAATGGCTTGTTTAAGGTCACAATTGCTATTGGCAAAGCCAGGCATTAAACCCAGCACTCCTGATCTGCTAATTTCCATCAAGGACATCATACTTGTCTCAGCCACTCTACTTAAGATCTGAGGAGACACATGATTCCTCACCATGTCCCAATCTCAACAACCAATAAAAAGCACTTTAATGTCTTTCTTTTGAACATCCCTCACACCTGCCATTTCCTTTGCTTTCTGACCATCAGCAGGCCAATCATCTAGGTCAACATGACCTTCACACATCACCCTGAACTTGCCTGCAGAGATGTTCAGTCTCCCTGGTACTTCCTGCACTAGGACATTTCCCCTGCCTGACCTACACCACCCTCCAATTTGAACCATATGTGGCTACCATGATAACATTTCTAAAACACTAGGTACACATCATACTTCTGCTCCAAACCCCACAATGAATCTCAGATATGCTCAGCACACTGTGTGGGAGAAGAGGTCTGTACTTATGGGAAAATACCACTTGCACTCTACCCCTTGGAGAATTATTTTCTCTTGAACTAGTATCTCTCAAACATATATGACCAAAGAACTTCCTTTTTGCAAGGAACACACATTACCACCCCTCAAATCCAGTGATGGCAGAAACACACTGTGGGAAGCAATAGCCTGTAGGCTACAGTTCAACAGGTTGGCCAGGCAGCCCAGACTTCCTTTATTCTCCTTCCCATCCTTCCAATGGCTGCCTGCTCTGGCAAAACTGCTCCATTCATCATTATTTAATACTTTATTTTCACAATTTATCCAACTGGAAATATTCTACTTCTTCCTTTCCACTTACTTAAATCTTATGCTTCTTCCAAAATTCAGTTCAGGTCTCATCTCTTCAATAAATCATTTCCCAACTCTCTCATCCCAAACTCCTGTAGCATGTATTTACTTGTATCAAAAAACCAAAGTCTCAACAGCAGAAAACACGCATAGCTCTCAGATGGGTCAAGAAGCTAATTAAATGGCAAATTTTTCCCTAACAAATACCTTTAAATTAATCTACAAGGTAAGATTATATTACATTTCCAAGAAATGGATTTCTACAAAGCAGTCAGGATCTAGAAGGAGGGGGAAAAAGAATATTTAACATCAATAAAATATTCACTATTACTGACAATGAATTCTGCTTTTTTAACCAGAATAACTTTAGGAATACACTAGGAAAGTCTCATGCCTTCATTTTCATTTTGCAAAAAATTTCAAGAACCAGCTAATTAATGCTATCATGAGAAGAAAAGTGAATAGTGTACAGAAAGAACAAAATCATTACAGATGCCATAAACACCACTAAGTGAATATTATTCTCTTCCCGTTTCTAGTAATTTTTTTCACATGATATAAACAAAACTAGTCTCATTTATTTAAAAGGTAACATTTCTGCATATCATTATTTAAAAATTTTTTTTCTTAATGGTGAAAAGATGCCTTGTGATAATAATGCCCAATTCAGTTCCTATTTAAAGTTAAAAGCAATCATTAAATGTCATATTTTAACACACATATATCTCCACAATCTCCCTAAGAAGCTTCAGGTTATAGAAGAGCATGTGAAGAGAGGGAAATCTGAGGTATCCCTACTCTTTCTACTTTCTGAATTGAAAATGTACAAAACTCACCTGTGGACCTCCCACCTCCTCCTGACCACCAATGTTTGCCATCCCAGAGTCATTCATTCCCAAAAAGCTATGACAACAGGAGAACAGTCATCAGCCTGGATCTCCAGTATAAGCTGGGAAGAATCTTGAACTGTCTGTACTCTGGACCTTACTGGTATGTCTAAGATTACCATGACTGATTGCTCTTCCCTGCCTCTGCTCAGCTCAGCTCAGCCCATGCTTACTTGAACTTATAATGCCTTCCTGATCTCTTTAATATCTTCAGGCTTGACCTATCATCATAGAGACCAGTCCTGTTCTTCTAAGACTTTATGTTCATCTTGTTTTACCCTTTTGCTGGTCTAGCACATCATATCTGAAGATCCCTTTGCTCAGATGAGCCCAGTCTTCTGAGGTGAGAGAAGGTTTAGCCTCAAGCCATATCACCAACCTTATCATCCCACATGAACTCTTCACTTTAAGCAAACTAATCCATTCATGGAGACTTGAATTATCCAAGCTATACACATCCCTCATTTTGTTTTTCAAAAGTCCTGTCCTGTAAGACCCCGTTCAAGGCTCTGCTCCCATGAAACCTTCTCTAATTTGGCTTCAACCTCTGAACTAGTGTACTGACTGTCTTCATCAGAGATTCATGCAGCAGGTCCTGCAAAACAACAGTCCCAAAGCATGTCTCCAAGGAGAAGACTCTCTCTTGGAGAGTTACAGTGCAAATTATCATATTAAAGACTTAGAGGGGCGCCTGGGTGGCTCAGTCGGCTAAGCATCCGACTTCAGTTCAGGTCGATCTCGCGGTCATGAGTTCGAGCCCCGCATCGGGCTCTGGGCTGATGGCTCAGAGCCTGGAGCCTGCTTTCGATTCTGTGTCTCCCTCTCTCTCTGCCCCTCCTCTGTTCATGCTCTATCTCTCTCTGTCTCAAAAATAAATAAACGTTAAAAAAAAAAAGACTTAGAAATCTTACAGCAAAGAAATCTTCCAAACAATATTGAATGCCCTGTTACTGAAACTTATTTAGCTGTGGAATCCCTTTTCTATCTTCTATCCTTTAATAATAATTTGGAAGCACAGATATAAGGAAAACAGGTCTCCACAAGTCAGTGGCATTTCCCATAAGTGATTTTGTATTCTAATGTGTCCATGTGCCCATGTCTTCTTTCCAGCTGGTTGGAGTAGTAATAATCCAGCAGCTCCAATTAGCTTTGGGCTTTCTCAATGTCTATTGCTGTCTTTATCCTCACATCACTCTGCTTGCTAAGTGTAAAGTCATGCACAGTGCCTAGTACATAGTGAATACAGAAGATTCGAGCTACTTTCATTTTGAAGCAGTAGAGAATGTGGTTAGGAGTTGGGTCTGTGGAAAATGACCCCGTTCTAAGTCTGGCCGAGCCCTCACCAGTGAGATGGAGGACTATGTCTGTTTTGTTCATTCATGCCTTATACACACACACAGTGCCTAGGACAGAACATACAGTTAGTTAAGTATTTATCGAGTGAATTAAGGACAAAGCAGTTCTCAACCCAAATGATTTTGCCTACCAGGAAGACATTTGACAATGGCCGGAGACAGTTTGGGCTGTCACAATTAGCATCTGGTGGGTGAATGTCAGGGATGCTATGAAACATCCTACAATGTACAGGACAAAGAACTATCTAGCCCCAAATGTTGAGAAACCCAGAGTTATGCTGATCAGGGATAAATTTCTAAATACAAACACTATTTGGCTTTGAGCAAGTTGTCAAATTTTTCTAAGTCTTAATTTCCTCATCTGTAGAATGCAGAACTGATTATAAGATTGTAGTAAGATAATATATATACAAAAGAGATAAACTGAGTAACACATACGAGATGTTTAACACAGTGATTGGTGCATAGAAAGTATGACCTATAAATGTGACCCGTGAGCATTCTTACTGTCAGCCTTTATTCATTGTCTCATAATGACATGAAGCTTTCAACTGAAATCTTCATGGTCTCAGAACTCACTATATCAATTCTAGAGTGAGTATTTTATCAAAATAAACTCTGTACCCCCATTTATGTCTCCTGTACAGTCAGATTTTATTTATGTGCTCACCAGTGGCTCAACAGTGAAAATGTTACTCAAGAAGAGCATGCTGTCTTCCTGAACCAGCTTCCTCTGATTCTCAAAGGTGTGGGACAAAATGGAAAGACGTTCTCGGAGTGAAGGATCAATAACACACTCTTCAAGAAACTCATCAGTCTCATTCTTTTCCTCTTTGCTCAGATCATCACAGACCCTAAAAAAATAGAGGAAACATGAGATTCATTTTGATACTCCCATGAAGAACATTGTAAAGGCCTCCCCTCCAGTCCATCCTGCTGGAAATGGTCTTGCCCATCACCCTGAGGTAGTCCCTCCTTGCCCTAAGTCTGTAACATACCAGCTGGGTGACTTTGGACTTTAACCTCTTAAGAGCATCAGTTTGCTCATCGGTTAGTCACTTCATTTGACAAGCCCTCCCAGGTTTCCTGTTCCACTCATGCCCATTTACTTACTCCTGAGTCCTTATGTATATTTAGACAAATATTTTCTTTCAGGTAATTATGTTTCTCAGGCTTCTTTTTTTTTTTAAGTTTATTTATTTATTTTGAGAGAGACAGAGCACAAGAGTGGGAGAGGCAGAGAGAGGGAGAGACAGAATCCCAAGCAGGCCTTGCACCATTAGCACAGAGCCCGATGCAGGGCTTGAACTCACAAACTGTGAGATCATGACCTCAGCCAAGATCAAAAGTCCGACGCTTAACCAACTGCACCACTCATGCACCCCTCCCAGGCTGTTTTTTAAATATTTAACATTTACCCTACCTCTTACACTTGAAAAACAATTTTGTTTCTTTTTAAACTTGCTTAGATTTTTTTTTTAAGTTTAATTATTTATTTTGACAGAGACAGAAACAGCGTGAGTGGGGGAGAGGAAAAGAGAGAATCCCAAGTAGACTCCATGATGCCAGTGCAGAGCCTGACACGGGGCTTGAACTAACAAAACCATGAAGTCATGACCTGAGCCACCCAGGAGCCCCCGCTTAGCTCTAATTCTTTCTCAGCTGTTAGTCCCCTAGAGAAAAGAATCTGGAACCAGCAAGGACCAGTCTTGGTTACTGATGCTACTACCATTTACTAGCTCTATGACTTTGGGTGTTATTGAAGCCTCAGTGCCTTCACCTAAAAAACAGAAATAATAGGAGCTCCTCCATCATAAAGATGTGTTGACGATTCAACATGAATAAGGACCTGGTGCAGTTCCTAGGACACAGCAGGTACTCAATAAATACAAGTTTTCTCCCTGGGTCAAGCATAGGCAATTACCAAGCTGTAAAGCTTTTAAAATGCTCAAACCACACCTAAAGTGAGCTCCTCTTTTCTCTCCTTCTAGCTCTTAACATCCATTGTGGTAAGTCAGAAAAGCAGCCTTTCCCAACCCTCTCCTCACTACCCTCACCAGAGCTGTGCTCACAGTACTCCTAGTATCTGTTACTTCACCTGCACTTAGAAGACTGAATTCTATCTCCTCCCAGGATGTATGACTATTTTCCAGCATTTTACTGGTATTATCAATGGTGAGAGACAACTTATTTAGTTAAGTGAGTGCTCAGTAAGAACCCTGAGTCACCAAATCCCTGTCCCAGCCCCAACTATTTTCTAAATGACTTCATGCAAACCGTTATGTTTAGCAATGTCAAATAGCTCTTTTTTATAATTTTAGCATTCAGGGTCCTTTGGTCACAGAACATAAAGAAGTCAAAGAAATGGGTTCAATGTGTTCTGGTCCCGAGGAAGAAAGCATCAGAGGATGCACGGGCTTCCTTTTCATTGCTAGCTTGAAAGCAGCGTCCAAGGTAACCAGAGCAGCAGACCTTGTACACTGCTGAGACAAATTAAAGAGACCTCAGTCCACAGAGAGAAGGGAAACCACTTACTCCTGTGAGTGGAATTTTGATACCTACCTTTAGGATACACCCTGAAGAAACAATCATGGATAAAAACAACGACATAGCCAGAAAGATGTTCATCAAAGTGCTAGCCACACTACCAACAGATGTGGGTAAATTTGATGTGAGAGACTGAAGGACTGGTTAAAAAAATAATGGGAATCATAAACATTACATTTCTTTAGGTTATTGGGTTATTGGGAGTGCAGTGTGGGGATGAAATGTCTTGTATGGATCGAGGATGAAAATTCTGCATGAACTGATGAGAATGATTACCTTAAACCTTACAACAGAAAACAAAACAGAACAAAACAAAAATTCCCAAAAGCTCTTCTCCCACACTGTTGGCATTCATGAATCACTAACAACCACATAATGCGAAGGGGGTCATGATATACTGTATGTCTCCCTCTGTGTCCTCTGATTAGAGAACTGGAGCCATGGCTGAGAGTCTAAGAAGGGAACATGCAACACCTTGAGCTGGGTTGACTCCAACAAGTGATTCTCTATACCTCAGTCTATTGTCTGGCCATCTTGTCCTGCTGGTATTCATGGTCTCCTACATTCAGAGGGGGTTCTGTTTTACAGTGAGGAAACCTCTTATCAGAGAGCTAGCCACCTTCAGGCATCAAGTACAGTCCAGCCTATAGACTATAGTGAATGGGGAAGAAATGTGTCTCAGGTACAGCTGCATTGAACCAGTAATGTTCCCTCATGTTGAGGTGCTACAGACCCTGCTCCTTTGCAGCACCCTCAAAAGATAGTAACTGGGTGCTGAGGAGATTAAAAACTAAGAGCCTTGGGCTTCAAGAGAGAAATACTCCCATATCCACACACTTGGCATGGAAAATATGAAGCCATCCAACTTCAAATGTACGGTGTGACCCTGGACACCAGGCAACTCTGTGATGACTATTATAAACTGAAGACTAGAGATCTCCCTTCCTGTTTACCAAGTACCATTCAAGTCTTCAGATTCTTGTACAACCCTACAGAAGAGAAGGGCCCCTCAAATACAAGTAAGATTAAATTTATTACTCGCCGCAGGGCAGGTTCAAAGTCCAATTAAAACTGATCTATCTAGAGAAACACATCACTTCCTACACCTGAATGGTGTGGAAAAAAATCCATGCTGACAACTTTGTGGGGGTTCCATCGAGGATTCTTGAAGTTCTTGTATAGAACAAATCTAGAATTATAGCCAAATGCTATTAAAACAATGGCCATGACCATCATGGAGAAATGGGGAGCAAAAATCCTCAAAAGCCCATGCCAAGTCTCTGAATAGAATAAACTGTGATTATAATGAGTATAAAAGAATCTTGTAGGATGTTTTATAATCTCTCAGGACAAGGAGGAGGAGGCAAGGAGAGAGGAATGAATCCTCCATTTCTGAAGAGATTAATTTCTCTGCAAGTCCCAGAAAAAACATCAACAAACATGAAGACCCAAAGGAAAACTTCTTAAAGTTCCACATATCTGATTCTGAAGGTTAAAAAAAAAAAGAAAAACGAAACAAATCCCAGAACTTCTTCCTAGGGGGAGTGACATCTTCATTGTCAGAGTCTAGAGCCTAGGATTAGCCCAAGGTCCTCAAATATGGACACGTGTCACGAGGTTTTGGTAGGTAAAGAGGAAGTCATCCCTCTTAGAATGGAAATAATAAACAGCCAGAAAGGAATAGGGTTTCCTACTCCTGATTAAGGCTGAAATTCAAGATCTCCAAGTCTTGACTCAGGCCACATCACTAAGATGCTGGAGGACAGAAACCGCAATGGCTAGAATGGTCTTGAGGGTATCCATTAAAGCAATTAGCATTCTCAACCTAACAGTGAGCAACTTTCAGCCCCTGTAAGATGAATGCCTTAGGACCAGCTTTAAGCCATATTATAACTAGAGAGCAGCGGGCAGATTCTTGAGTCTCACCTAGAAATCTACACTGACGTATTAAATCTTAGGTCCTTGGGGAGCTACAAAAGGAAACTGTAGTCTCTCAAAGTATATGCATGAGCCCATTTAGAATAGATCCTCTCTGTTCCAAGTTGAGGACCAAACTAATGGTGTTTGCCCTGCTTTTCAAGAGGATGATCATTCCATGGCTAGTTATGTCCAGAACAAAAATTGATAACTAACAACATGAACTTTGATTTTTAAAAATACATTAAAAAATGAAAGTTGTGGCAGATTTGGGGATATATCAAGGCACAAGACAGGCATAAAACAGAAAAGACACTCTGGTCAAATAAGCAATTGGGCATAAATGGCTTTGTATCCTCTCTATTTTACCTCTTGCCCTAGCCATCTGGCCCTAGGAGAGGGGGAGGGAGAAGGTAAGGAGCAGCATACTCAATAAACTCTTCACTTAGATCAACCAATCCAGTTTGGAGAAACATGAGTTGGGCTGCCATGACTCCCAAAGTGAAAATGGAAGTATTCTTATTTAGGCATTTGAAACCACTTTTCAAGTTCATTATTTAATGGAGGGGCATAGTCTTAGATGATGAAAGGAGGCTTCCAATCATGGTTATGGAAATACTATTCCATATTATTCCTTTGTTACAAAAAAAATACTATAGGAAATAATAGACCAAGAGAGATAATAAAAGAAAGACAACACAAGAGAAAAGGAAAAATAAGCCTCAGAATAATATGAAAGAAATAGGGGCATGAGTATCAGGGGAGGTAAAGTAGAGGGGAAAAAAGAAAGAAATGTCCATCCATGTATAGTTGAAATTATATTCTCTATCCCTGGCATCTCTGATAATAACTGGTTTGAATTTTTTTTCTTAAGTTCAACTATTTAAATTAACTTCCTTAAACACTTTTTGGACATTGGCATGGCATCAGTCATGTCTTATACATATAGTCAAACACACATAGTTGAAGCTGAAGCTGGCTTTCCTTCTGATAGTGTGCACCCATCCTCCCAAAAAGATTATGCCCACAGGACAAGCAGGATATTGAAACACGGTTTACTGGCATCTCTGTGTTTGTACCTGCTCTCCTATTTTATCTTTAAACATGCTTGGACCATTCTCATTGTTGGTACACTCGTGAACGAAGGAATCAGGACAAATGAAGCAGTGGATGAGCAATTTTCTCTTGCCTTTTGAACTACTGGCATTTCTATGGTATGAGGCAAACTGAAGTTTTTAAGCAGGAAAGCCTTTTCTTTTCTCACTTTTTAAAGATGGCACAGTGGTAATCCAGTGATTAAAGCTCATTGTCTGAATGATAAAGCTTCTGGTCCACTGTGTCCTGCCATTGTCACAGATCCTTCTGATTCAATTAGGGACAGCACACTGGGGGATTTCTGCCTGGTTTCCATGGACCCAAGACTTTTACTTTTATCACATACTAACTTGGTTTTAAACAAAGCTTTGAAGCTTCCCAGGGCTAATCTTTAATGAAAATGGAGAGGCAAATAAAAAAGGCTGAAATAAATTCCAATGAAAGCAGCAAAAGTGCTAATTCAGGGAGGGTGGAAGGAGATAAAAATGAAATTGGACTTTAAAAGAGGCAAGGACAGACTTGGTAAAAAGAAATACTCAAAATTGAACAGTGATGAGATTAGTTAAAAGAGTTTGGTTTTCCATTTCATTAATTTTCTCCACTGCCTGAAGTATCATTTTAAAAAGTAGAAGATTAAAGATACCAACAAGGAATCATTATTAAATTATATGGTTAGCAGGGATCGAGCAATGCTACTAAAACTGAAAATATAAAAGTCATTATATCTAAGCCTTTCTTTTTCCTAACTCTTTGTTTTCTGGAAATATTTTTTCACCGAAAAAAAATTTCACATTGATCCCAATCCAAAAGAGGTTATTTTTAGAAACTATGAAATCTGACCAATCTGATTAGAGATTGAGACAAAATACAGACCTGTAGGTTAGTTTTGAAAGAACAGTGAAAAAATGATATATTCGGTCTTCATTTTTCTTTTAAAGTTTGTTTATTTATTTTGAGAGAGACAAAGACAGTGCAGAGAGAGGGAGAAAGAATTCCAAGAAGGCTCCACGCTGTGAGCACAGAGCCCAACTGTCTGGGATCAAATCCACATAACTGTGAGATCCTGACCTGAGCCATAGCCAAGAGTTGGATGCTTAACCTACTGAGATACCCAGGTGCCCCTGATATATTTGGTCTTTAAAATCCAGGAGTTTAGCTACTAATAAATTAAAGCCAGGTTAAGATGAACTGAGGATGGGCAATACTGTGTTCCACATAGCTCTTTAAATGAAATTCTTTAAGTGAAATTCAAGTTTTTAAATTCTTTTCTTTAAATGAAAAAAGGAGCATCATACACTGGAACCAAGCTATAAAAAGCTGACCTTGTTTGAGGTGGTTAAAAACTTACCACAAAAGTCACTGATTTTTCATAATAACTGAGCTTTGAGGTCCCCCAAATTATAGCATATAGGTGTTTTTCTTACAAACCTATACTTTTCTCTGTCTTCCTCTTCCTGGGTAGCAAATATCTTCCACTGGAAATGGGCAATGATGTTACTGCGGTTGTGAATAGTTACAGTTCGCTGACTGGCCAGAGATATGTAGGTTTTCTCAATGATCAAGGAATTCCTGTCCAGCCTTATATTCATGTCTATGGCAGCTCCATAAAGAGATAGAAATATTTTTTCACCTAGAAATTAACAAAGTATAAACACACTTTGAGATTTATTCTAGAATGATGCTACTAGGCAATTTTTTCCCCAAGATAAAGTGATAGGACAAGCACTAGACATTTTATTCTTTTTTCTCCTCCATCAATCCAGAAACCAGACATGATCAGAAAACTTAAATATTATGTACTGTGTAGTTATAGAGAATCAGACTATCTTATTTGGTCACTGTAAAAACCACATAAAATATGAATTTCTATGGTGGGTATGACAAGACCTTTTCTTCTTTGTAACATTTCTAAATTCTACAGCCTGACCACGAGGGTACTTGAGTTTTAGAATTATAACCACATGCCTCATTTTTATTCAAAACATGAATTGGAAATCTGATTCCTTTTTTAAATAAGAAATTGCTTTTTTTTAAGTTTATTTATTTATTTCAAGAGAGAGAAAGAGATTGGGAGGGGCAGAGAGAGAGGGAAGGAGAGAGAGAAGGCCAAGCTGGCTCCACACTGTCAGCACAGAGTCCGATGTGGGGCTTGAACTCATGAACGATGAGATTATGACCTAAGCTGAAAACAAGAGTCCAGTGCTTAACTGAATCAGCTACCTAGGGCCACCTGGCCACCCAGAACCCTTCTTTTTTTTTTTTAATGTTTATTTATTTTTGAGAGAGAGGGAAAGCACAAGTTGGAGAGTGGCAGAGAGGGACACAGAGGATCCAAAGCAGGCTCTGCACTGAGAACACAGGGCCCAAAGGAGAGCTCGAACTCTTAACCATGAGATCATGGCCTGAGCTGAAGTCAGAGGCTCAACTGACTGAGCCACCCAGGCTCCCCAGAATTCTGATTCTTTTTTTTTTTTTAATGTTTATGGCTGAGAGAGAGAGAGAACAAGTACAAGCAGGGAAGGGGCAGAGAGAGAGGGAGACACAGAATGTGAAGCCGACTCCAGGCTTCAAGCTATCAGCACAGAGCTCAATGTGAGGCTCAAACTCATGAGCCACAAGATCATGACCTGAGCCAAAGTCAGATGTTTAACCAACTGAGCCACCCAGGTGCCCATGATTCTTAAAGTAACTATACCAAGTAATATCTGGGAAGAGCTGAACATCATGCAAGGATCTAAGTCCAATCAAAGGAGATCAGAAAAAAAGAATAACTAACTACATTAGTAAAAAGCTGACTACTTGAAAGGAACCACTTCTTTAAACAGCAGCAATGAAAAGAAAACAAAAATGAAACACACACACACACACACACACACACACACACACACACACACATTCTATCTGGATTACATAATTACATAGTAGTTACATAGAAAGAAAACAAAATAGGGACACTGGGGGGCTCAGTTGGTTAAACATCTGACTTCAGCTCAGGTCATGATCTCACAGTTTGTGAGTTCAAGACCCACATCAGGATCACTTTTGTCAGCACAGAGCTGCTTCAGATCCCCTGTCCCCCTCTCTCTCTGCCCCTTCCCTCATGCACTCTCTCTCTCTCAAAAATGAATGAATGAATGAATGAATGAATGAAAGAAGGAAAGAAAGAATTCTTGTCAACTTTTAAACTTTCTGATTAGCTAAATTTAACAATCTGGTAGGTGGAAAAACTCGTTGTTTTAATTTGCATAGTCTTAATTATGGGTGATGTTGAACATCTTTTCATCTATTAATTCGATATGTGTGTGTGTGTGTGTGTGTGTGTGTGTGTGTGTGTGTGTGTGCGTGTGTGTAGTTTTTTTCTGTGAGAAGCCTATTTTAGCCTTGGTGGTTTTCCTTTTGAGAAGTTTACCTTTTGGTTATCAATTTGCGAGATCTTTTTGATATTAAGAAAATAGTTTTTGGGACGCCTCCGTGGCTCAGTTGGTTAAGCGTCCAACTTTGGCTCATGTCATGATCTCACAGTTCGTGGGTTTGAGCCCTGTGTTGGGCTCTGTGCTGACAGCTCAGAGCCTAGAGCCTCCTTTGGATTCTGTGCTTCCCTCTCTCTCTGCTCCTCCCCTGCTCACACTCTGTCTCTCTCTCAAAAATAAACATTAAAAAAAATTAGCTTTTTGTCATACATGTTGCACTTTTTTCCTCTTTTAGACATTTGAATTTCTTTATGACTTTTTCCTAAGTCTTTTTTTCTGAGTCTTTATGTAGTCTAATTTAATTCTTTAAATAAATGGCTTTTCCGACCTGGGCCAGTTCACCCCTCCTTAGGCAACCTGGTGGTCCCCCGCTCCCAGGAGGTCGCCATATTGATGCCGAACTTAGTGCGGACACCCGATCGGGGTAGCGAGCTACAGCCCAGAACTCCTGGGCTCAAGCGATCCTCCTGCCTCAGCCTCCCGAGTAGCTGGGACTACCGGCGCGTGCCACCGCGCCCTCTTTTCCTTATGACTTTTACAAATAAGTTTATTTATTTTGCAATTACATTCTTATTTCAACTTCCACCTTCCCTTTAAAAAAATTTTTTTTAACATTTATTTATTTTTGAGACAGAGAGAGACAGAGCATGAACGGGGGAGGGTCAGAGAGAGAGGGAGACACAGAATGTGAAGCAGGCTCCAGGCTCTGAGCTGTCAGCACAGAGCCGGACGAGGGGCTTGAACTCACAGACCATGAGATCTGACCTGAGCCAAAGTTGGAAGCTTAACTGACTGAGCCACCCAGGCGCCCCATCCCCCTTCCCTTTAAAAGTAGCTCCTTTGAGGAGGGCACCTTTTGGGATGAGCACTGGGTGTTGTATGGAAACCAATTTGACAATAAATTTGATATAAAAAAAAAAGTAGCTCCTTTCTTAAAGAAACAAAGGAGGCCATAAACAAGTCTGGCTCATTGTACTATTTAAAATGAGACATATGTGATTTTTTTTCCCCCAGCAATGATACTAAACTACCAGGCCAAAATTTTAGGAAAAATAGGACCAAAAAGATCAATGAGCATGCATGGAAGAACATATATGAACACATATAGAGAAAGTTAACAGAGTTAAATATTACACTGGAATTGTCTGTATCTTGCAGGGAACTTCAGTCCTTGGATGTGGCAATCATGGACTGGTTTCACCCTCAGAAGCCTAGCATAAGCAACTCATTTCTCTTTAGAGGAAAGTACCTGTATATCCAAAAGGTACAGAGATTTCAAAATTTTCAACATTTTTTAAGTACACAGCCCAATATAACCAGGACAAAACTCCATTTATTTGAATGAGCAGATATAAGAAAAACAGAAACAGATTAACAAAGAATTATATACTAGAATCATCACATAGACTGAAAACCAACTACACTTAAAGAAACAAAAGATGAACTTGAAGCTATACCAAAGGAGTGGGAAATCAAACAAAGATCTAGAAAATGTGAAAAAGATCTTATGTGGATCCTGAGAAACTTAACAGAAGCCCATGGGGGAGGGGAAGGGAAAAAAAAAAAAGAGGTTAGAGTGGGAGAGAGCCAAAGCATAAGAGACTCTTAAAAACAGAACAAACTGAGGGTTGATGGGGGGTGGGAGGGAGGGGAGGGTGGGTGATGGGTATTGAGGAGGGCACCTTTTGGGATGAGCACTGGGTGTGGTATGGAAACCAATTTGACAATAAATTTCATATATTGAAAAAAAAACTCCATTTATTTGAATGAGCAGATATAAGAAAAACAGAAACAGATTAACAAAGAATTATATACTAGAATCATCACATAGACTGAAAACCAACTACACTTAAAGAAACAAAAGATACTAAGAACAA
Source organism: Panthera leo (assembly GCF_018350215.1). Classification (NCBI taxonomy): domain Eukaryota; kingdom Metazoa; phylum Chordata; class Mammalia; order Carnivora; family Felidae; genus Panthera; species Panthera leo. The sequence continues at coordinate 47,886,467 of NC_056693.1, read as the reverse complement.
ACTGAGGGTTGATGGGGGGTGGGAGGGAAGGGAGGGTTGGTGATGGGCATTGAAGAGGGCATCTTTTGGGATGAGCACTGGGTGTTGTATGGGAACTAATTTGACAATAAATTTCATATAATAAAATAAATAAATAAATAAATAAATAAATAATAAAGAAACAAAAGATGAACTTGTAGTTATACAAAAGGAGTGGGAAATCAAACAAAGATCTAGAAAATGTGAAAAAGATCTTATGTGGATCCTGAGAAACTTAACAGAAACCCATGGGAGAGGGGAAGGAAAAAAAAAAAAAGAGGTTAGAGTGGGAGAGAGCCAAAGCATAAGAGACTCTTAAAAACAGAACAAACTGAGGGTTGATGGGGGGTGGGAGGGAGGGGAGGGTGGGTGATGGGTATTAAGGAGGGCACCTTTTGGGATGAGCACTGGGTGTTGTATGGAAACCAATTTGACAATAAATTTCATATATTGAAAAAAAAATCCAAAAAAAAAAAAGAAGGTACAGAAAAAAAAAGAAAATGTGAAAAACAGTCATACTCTAGGCTCTTATAGAAATAAAATAAAATAAAATCACCTAAAATTTTAAATCTCTAAAAATAAGATTAATAAGATAATTTTAATAATTTTATGAAAAATTAGTTAAATGGAATGTGGTTCCGAAAATACAAAAGGCAATGAAGAAGTAAAAATATATGAAAAATGAACAATGAATGAGTAAAAGACTAGGTAGATGGAGTGAAAATGTATAAAAGTGTTTAATTGGAAACTTGGAGAAGAAATATATAATAAAGCAAAGACAGTATTTCAAGAGATGATGGTTATGAGTTTTCTAGGATTGATTAAATGTATCACTTTACAATTCAAAAAGCCCAACAAATGTCAGGTAGAATAAATTAAGAGAAATTAATACATGAATATATTGTAGTAAAAGAAAACTAAAGAAAACCAAAGACAAAGAGAAAATCCTAAAAACAGCCAGAGGAAAAGATAGATATATCTTCAAAAGAGACAGATTATCTTCAAAAGGATGCACGGTTAGAAATACAGCTAACTTTTCAACTGAAACAATGGAAACAAAAAAACAAACAAAAATGGAATGGCTTCTTCAATGTGATGAAGTAAAAAACAATGCCAACCAAAAAGTTATAGTTTTTCATTCTTTTTTTTGTCTATAAATATCTTTGTTTTGTCTTTATTTTTAAGGATTTTGTCAAAAAGTAAAGGATTATAAATTAGCATCATTTTTCTTTCAGCACTTGAATAATACCATGTTACTATCTTCTGGCTTCATAATTTCAGCTGAAAAGTTTGTCATCAGTATTATTAGTATGCCCTTTAAGGTAATGTGTCTTTTTTTCTTCTGACTCCTTTTATGACATCCTCTTTGCTTTAGTTTTCAGTAGTGTTTGTACTAACAAGTGGTTGCTTAGCTTTGTGAACCATGAATTAATGTCATTCAGCATTTTGGGAAAATTCTCAGCCATTATCTCTTAAAATATTTTTTTACCCCACTCTCTCCTCTATTTCTAAAACTCCAATTATATGCATGTTGACCTTTTGACTGTGTCCTGCATGGCTTTTGCTTTCTGCTCTATTTTTTTTCCCATTCTTTTTTGTTTCTCTCTGTGCTTCAGTTTAGATATTTTCAGGTATACTAGCGCTGTCTTCTGCTATGTACATTCTACTATTAAGCTAATACAATTAGTTTTTCATTTCCAACATTGTATTTTCAGTATAACATTGGTATTAAAATAGGCCAACACATAAACTGAATATCAATGTAAAATCCTAAAGAAAAAATTAAAAATCATAATTCATCAACACATTAAAAGATACTTCACAACCAAGTGGAGTTTATTCCAGGAATGAAAAGATGGCTCACTATTAGGAAATCTATTAATTCAGAATAGATCTAAGGAGAAAAATTATATAATGTTCTCCATTGATGCTGAAAAAGAATTTGACAAAATTCAAACCATATTTTTTATTTTAAAAATTCAATAATATAGGAACTGAGAGAATTAAAACATAGTATAAAGTCTAATTAAAATGGCATTAAGAAACAGATCAATGGAATAGAATTAAAAGTTAAAATAGGCCCAAATACATGTTGGAGTGTATTATATTACAAAGTCAGCATCTCAAATCATTGGTGTAACAATAAACTTTTTGTAAAAAAAAAAAAAAAGTGCTTTTGGGACAACTTGGTAACCATAGGAAGAAAACATACCCTACGTCTAACAAAAGAATAGATGTCAAATGAATAAAATATTTAAGTGTTCAACATGAAACCATAAAAGTAGAACAATACACAGTATTTGTAACTTTACAGGGGGAAGTTTTCTAACCATGTCTCAAATTCTAGATTCCTCTAAAACATATTAAGAAATTTTATTACATAAAAATGAAAAAAGAAATTTTTCATGGTGCAAAAATTTTAAGTAAAAACAAAAGAAAAAAAGTGGTTAAAATATTTGTACCACTGGGAATGCAAGCTGGTGCAGCCACTCTGGAAAGCAATATGGAGGTTCCGTAAAAAACTAAAAATAGAACTATCCTATGACCCAGCAATTGCACTACTAGGCATTTATCCACGGGATACAGGTGTGCTGTTTCGAAGGGACACATGCACCCCCATGTTTATAGCAGCACTATCAACAATAGCCAAAGTATGGAAAGAGCCCAAATGTCCATCGATGGATGAATGGATAAAGATGTGGTGTGTATATATATATATATATATATATATATATATATATATATGTATATATACATATATATATATAATGGAGTGTTACTCGGCAATCAAAAAGAATGAAATCCTGCCATTTGCAACTACGTGGATGGAACTGGAGGGTATTATGCTAAGTGAAATTAGTCAGAGAAAGACAGATATCATATGACTTCACTCATATGAGGACTTTAAGAGACAAAACAGATGAACATAAGGGAAGGGAAACAAAATTAATATAAAAACAGGGAGGGGGACAAAACAGAAGAGACTCATAAATGTAGAGAACAAACAGAGGGTTACTGGAGGGGGTGTGTAAGGGGGGATGGGCTAAATGGGTAAGGGGCGCTAAGGAATCTACTCCTGAAATCATTGTTGCACTATATGCTAATTTGGAAGTAAATTTTAAAAAGTAAAAAATAAAATTAAAAAAGGTGATATGGAAAGATCTCCAGGGTATATGATTAAGTGAAAAAAAGTAAGGTTTAGAACAATTCATAGTGTGCTGTTTTTATGTAAGGAGGGAAATTAAGAATATGCATTCATGTTTGCATCTATTTGCATAAAAACACTGGAATAAAATTAGAGCTGTGTGGGATGAATGAGGTAAAGTAGAAATGACACCTTTCAATATAAACTTTTGATTTTTGAACACATGAATACATTACTCATCCAAAACTTTAATGTAAGGAAGCATTATAGGGCTTTCAGGAAACATGTAAAGCTGTCAGATAGCAATAGTAATGAGAGAAATATACACTAAAATACTATTTTGTAACAATTAGATTAACAAAATTCAAACAGTTTGAAATGCTGCTTGGTACTCTATTGGCAGTGGTGTGGAAAAAACAAGAATTTCCATATAATGCTGATGAAAATACAAATTGGTACAACCACCTGACTAACCAACTTAGTTTCCAATAAAGCTCAAGACATACTTGCTGTATAACTCTGCAATTACACTTCCTAAAGACAATCTCATCCAGCTGCACAAGACATATACAGAAATACTCACTGTGGCACTGTTTGTAATAGCAAAAAACTGGGAAGAACATATTAATATTCAGTAGGAGAATAGGTAGATTATAGCATGTTCATGGTGTTAAAATGAATCACAGCTATTTGTATCTATGTGTTTAGATATTTAAAACATAAGGTTGAATGAAAAAGTCAAGTTGAGAAATGGTATATACAGTATGATATCACTTATGTGAAGTTTAAAACTACTCAAGACAATAGATACATTGTTTATGGATAAATACGTAAAAATAGCATTAAAATGTACCCAATACAGTTCCTCTGAGGACTAAGCCATGGGAATTAGATCAGGAAAGAATAATGAGAGAACTTCAAATCTATTATCAGTTTAGTTTTCCATAAAATATCTGAAAGAAATGTGTATAGCAAAATGTTGAGATGTGTTAAATATAATGGCTGTTGGTTATGTTATTTCTGTGCTTCTGTAGTTATTTGAAGTTATTTCATTGCTTAAAATCTAATCAAGGGAAAAGATCCAAGGGCTTACTTATTTCATATAAATCTAGGGTCAGAGGGACTAATGTCATCAATTTGAGTTGCTCACTGCAAAACTGTTTTCCAGAAATATAGCAAGAGCCATTATACTCTTTTTGAAAACCATCTAATATTGATTTTTTTTTCAATCTATCTTCCCCAAATCATCAGATCCACAAAGTAAAGGAAGCAGTAACTCCTGTCTTATTTCTACAACCTTAGAAAGTGTTCCCAATCCCAAGCTACTGAGAAAACAGATAGGATGAAAGGAATATTATGCCTGTGAGAATGGATAAGGTTGCTGTTGCCAGCATTGGAATTTTTGTGTCTCCTTGGAAGGCCTGTTCCCACTTTGCTTCCTTTTTAGTTTCTGGGGTTGAACGTTGTAATCATTGTAGATGAGGTTAACCACGGTCATTTATTATGTCCTAGTAAAAATATGTTTTGTGGAAGTCTCATTACATCTTGCCATTACATTTTGCTACTATCAAACAAACAAAAAAGAACAAAAAAAAAAAAGAACAAAATTAATTTTACAAAAAAAAATATGAAGCCAGCTATATACACAATACATTTCATACTGTGGTTTCAGTACTTTCAGACAACAGAGGGTAATAAATAAAATGTATGAGTGGAGCCATAAATTCTCTAGCAACTAGCAGGTTGATGGAAAGGGTGTTTCTCATCTCTTCATCACAGCAGGGTCAAATTCACCATGCAAGTGAATTGCTAAATCAAACTTCATCAGAAGTGCTCATTCTCTGAAGGGCTCAGGAAACAACTTACTAGACTTGACTGAGCTTACCCAGCACATCGCGGCAATGCAAAGGCAGTATTCCCCATCTATATGGAAGGTAGTGTACGACTGAGAAAGTATGCTGGCCTCAGAGGGTGCCAAAGACCTGGGTTCAAGTTCCAGCTTTACTTAGGTATACAGTCATTTATTTTTTTTTTATTTTTTTTTTAATATATGAAATTTATTGTCAAATTGGTTTTCATACAACACTCAGTGCTCATCCCAAAAGGTGCCCTCCTCAATACCCATCACCCACCCTCCCCTCTCTCCCATCCCCCATCAATCCTCAGTTTGTTCTCAGTTTTTAACAGTCTCTTATGCTTTGGTTCTCTCCCACTCTAACCTCTTTTTTTTTTTTTTCCTTCCCCTCCCCCATGGGTTTCTGTTAAGTTTCTCAGGATCCACATAAGATTGAAACCATATGGTATCTGTCTTTCTCTGTATGGCTTATTTCACTTAGCATCACACTCTCCAGTTCCATCCACGTTGCTACAAAAGGCCATGTTTCATTCTTTCTCATTGCCACGTAGTATTCCATTGTGGGTATACGGTCATTTAATGTCTCTGGGCCTTAGTTTACTCGTCATTAAAATAAAGGGAGTTAAATAAACACAAAGAACAATATGGTGGCTGCCAGAGGGGAGGGAAGTGGGGGGCAAGATGAAGTAAATGAAGGGTATTAAGAGGTACAAATTTTCATTTATAAAATTATCACAGGGATGAAAAGTAGAGAATAGGGAATACAGTCAGTAATACTGCAGTAATTTTGTATGGTGACAGATGGCAACTATACTTACCATGGCAAACAATTTGTAATGTATATAAATGTCCAGTCACCATGTTGTACACCCGAAACTACTATGTTGTATGTCAACTATACATCAATTAAAAGTTTTTTTAATAAAATAAATGGAGTTAAGGAAAGTCCCCTAATGTCCCTTTAAATACAAACACCTAATGACTTGAGTCTTCACTTGCTATGTAATTTACAGAAACCTCATTCCACCTTCCTAACAATCTCTAACCATCAGTGTGTCCAAACTTCTGCTATTCCCTATCCTCAGCTATGGAATAAGAAATGAAGAAAAGAAAACTAGGTCAAGGAATGTTTCCATTGCTTCTGAAACCACGTTACAACATTTACTCTTTTGTAATAACTATGTTCTGCTAGGTTTTCTAATTATAACAGCACACACTTACAATTAACTATAATAACCACACAATTGAAACAAAGCTTATGCAGCCAAGCCTGCATAGGTATGCTCAGATACATATTACTTAGTAGTTTCAACTGTAAGATAACATATTGCACTCAATTACTTACTATGTTGTATTTTGGTATTCCTTTATTGACCTTTAGGAGAAAAAAAAAAAGAACTTCTTTGTGGTTTATTAGAGTAAAATATAAAATGACTGTAAAGCTGTCCTGTGAAGTACTAATATTATGATTACTTGTATCTTTAATAATAATACATTATCATGCCTTTGGGGAAAGGAGCCTTTTTGCCAACTTCTGACATCTGAATTGAAATAGCTCCTCTTCAGTAAGAGACATAATACTTTTAAAATGCTGAGCAAGTGCATCAGCTCTATTTCCTGATTATGCCAGTGGTTAATGTCACCTTTAAGGTGACAGCAACCTCACCAGGGATTAAATAAAAAACAGTGCTATGGTCCTACTTCGGGGGTTCATTCAAGTAACCAAAGGTTTAATAAGAATGTCTTTTTTCTTAAAGCCTGTCTGAATACTAATATCTCCATGAACCCTTAGATTATATAAAGTTTCTCAACATCCAGTTCAAAGTGCAAAATTTAAGCAATTACCACTTGCTTGTCTTTTATTAATCAAATAATATTTTCACTTCTCAGTTTTATTGAAATGATAGAACTAGTTTACTCAACTGTTCTGTTTTTTTGTTTCTGTTTCTGTTTTGTTTTGTTTTGTTAAGAATGTAGTCTTGAGTAGTTGTTGTTTTATTTTTTTGAAGATTTTATTTTTAAGTAATCTCTACACCCAACATGGGGCTTGAACTCACAATCTTGAGATCAAGAGTCGTACACTCCACCAATTGGGCCAGCCAGGCACCCCTTGAGTAACTGTGTTCTTAATCTCTTCAGGAGGAATTAGTTTATAAAAGGTATGAAGTTACTTTAGCTCCTCTGTTTTAGACAATAATAAAAAGGTAACTAAATCATTTCTGGGCTAAAATCAATTCCCTAAACAACTTGGTTTTACCACAGAAGAGCATATGCATAAGAAAGGAGGGAAGAGTTCTGGGTCAGGTATCGCTGATAAGTAAAATATTAGATTGTGGTGAAATTTACACTCAACCTTGTTAATGGCTAGAGCACTGGTTCAAACTCTGATTGCTAAAAAAGCAAAATCTCCTAGCTGTTTAATCAAGAATGGAGGGCAAGCAACTGAAGGGCATAAACACAACTGTGAGAAATGTGATTGAGTACTTCCCACTGAGGATTATCAATGCTCCTCCTTCTGGAATATTGTTTGGGGAAGTGTGAAAAAAATCCATGCTAAATGTCCCTCCTCAAATCAATTCATACTTAAACAGCTGCAGAAAGTTCAATCAGATGCTTATTTAGTGAAAAGAGAAGGCAATGATCATAGCTGCTTGGAAAAGCTCCATGATTAATTAATTGTGTTTAGGCAGTCATTACTGTTTTTCACTAATGAAAGGTTATAGGTTCTGGTCATTGATAACCCACAATAATGATAAAAGCATATTCTTATTAGCTGTTCATTTCATGTAAAGAAAAATGCTACAAGATAGTTTACCTACTTCTATCCGCAATCTTTCGAAAATGACTTCATTTGTGAACCAAAGTCTACAACAAACCTCACAGTGTGGAAATAAACTTTGCCACAGTGATTAAATTTTAGTACACAGATATTCATTTCCTTTAGCACAGGACTACAAATGTAAGTATGGGTGCCAATCCAAATACTTACCTAAAAGTAAAATCCAGATTGAGGGCCACTGAGAGAAAGCAGCTGCATTTCAAAGTCAATGGATTTAGGGAGTAAAAAATGCACAGGGAGTGATACAACAGATTAGAGAGATGACCCACTCTGGTGGAGAAATCACCGCACAGGAGGTTAGAGTTTGAGCCTGGGTTCTAATAGTGCTTCTGGCTCCATATGCAACGTTGGGCAAGCCACTTAATTTCTTAAAGCTTCAGTTTTTCATTTGTAAAATCTAAGAACTGGATTTGATTATTAGTTAGATCTTCTCTCAAGCTTTGATTCTATTGATCTATGAGCACTCTAAGCTGTTAGCCTCAAAACCCAACCAAATAAAATTTTTTGACATTATACTCCTACCATGTGCACTTATTTGTTTATAAATTATATATATACTATACATAATATACTAGAGTACGCGTATGTGAAATGTATTAAAAATATGACTCAGGGGCAGTTGGGTGGCTGAGTCAGTTTAGTGTCCGACTTCGGCTCAGGTCATGATCTCACAGTTCATGAGTTCAAGCCCCACGTCGGGCTTTGTGCTGACAGCTCAGAGCCTGGAGTCTGCTTCGGATTCTGTGTCTCCCTCTTTCTCTGCCCCTCCCCTGCTTGCACTCTCTCTCTCAAAAATAAATACACATTTAAAAAAATATGACCCAAAATATTTAAAAAGATGAGTTAAACATGAATAATATCTTAAAGATAACTTATTTGATGTGTTTACCAACAAAAGATTGACTACACTTCATTCTTGTGATATAGTATCAAAACATGATTCTAAGGCCACATTTTTTCCAATACTTAATTTTAGGGTTTGACATTAACAAAAATGATACTCACAAAGATACAGAGATCCAGGTGGAAGAAATGTATCAGTGACTAAATTTATTAACACTCATACTTTTCACTTTCATCCAGTAGCAACACTAACAACACAAAGGCTTTTGTTGAAATTCATGAAAGAAGAAAGAAAAAGAAAGAAAGAAAGAAAGAAAGAAAGAAAGAAAGAAAGAAAGAAAGGGGAGAAAAGGCAGAAATTACCAATACCGGTAATGAAAGAGGAGACATCACTATAGATCCTACAGACATTACAAAGTTTGGGGTTATTATGATAAACTTTATGTCAACAAATTAAAATTTTTAGATTAAATGCAAAGATTCCTTGAAAAAGTTTACCAAAAATTATACAAGAAAAAAAAAAAGAGACATCTGAGTAAATCTAAGTGTACTAAATAAGTTGAATAACTGAATAACTTACAACCTTCATACAAAAAAAGTCTCCAGGCCCAGATAGCTTGAAAAATGAATTTTTCAATCACTTAAAGAAAAAATAACATGAATATTAGAAATGACAACAAAACCCTTCCAGAGAATAAAAAAAGTAGTATAATTCCCTACTTGTTTTATGAGACCAATTTGTTTTTTCAGATTAAAGACAAAGCCATTACATGAAAAGGTGAAATCATATATGATCATCTCAAAAAATACAGAAGTAATGGATGAAAGTCAATACTTGTTCAAAATTAAAGGTCTTAGAAACCTAGAGATAGAAAGGAATTTTCTTAATCTGATAAAGTGCCCATCAAAAGCATCATACTAAATGATGAAACACTGAGTATTTCCCCTCTGAGACTGAGAGCAAGAGAAGGATGTTTGCCATCATCATTACTATTGAACGCTGTGGTAAAGGCCTAGCTCTGCAAGAAAGAAAAAGAAATAAAAGGTTTAAGGATTGAAAAAGAATAAAATTATCATTATTTGCAGATTACCTGATTGTATATATACAAAATCTAAAATCATCTACAGATAAACTGAGTCAGGAAGTTAATTTATCAGGGTGAGAAGACATAAAAGACCGATATACAAAAGTCAACTCCTTTTTTGATATACCCTCCAAAATTAAGAAAATAAAATTAGAAGAAAAATACCATACTATCTATAAGAGGAAAAAATGATAAAGTGTACTTCATAAAAATTAAATTATTTTGCTAACGAAAAAACACCATTAAGAAAATTAGAAAAATAATCCACTGTGAGGAGATATTCACAATAATTATTTCTGAAAGACTTATATTGAGAATATATTTTTAAAAACTACAAGTCAAAAGCAAAAGGACAAACAACCCCATAAAGAATAGGCAAAAAAATCTGAATACACATGAGAACAGAAAACATAAAAAGGTCCAAAGCACGTGAAAAGACACTCGACATTATTAGTCATATACAGAAATGCCAATTAAAAATGAAATACATAGGCTTTTGCTGACATTTGGCTGGTGATAACTTCATACCCAGTAGGATGACTAAAAATAAAAGACTGACAATGAGGAAGAGTTGATGAGAATGTGGAGTAACTGGAGCCCTCATCCACTGCCAGTGTTGGGGTGGGGGCGGGTTGCGGTATGGAAAATGCTTCAACCACTTTAGGAAACTGCTTGGAAGTTTCGCAGAAAGTTAAGCAGTTAAGCGTATACCTACTCTAGGACCCAGCAGCTCCACTCCTAAACATTGACCTGAGCAAAGTAAAAACATACGCACACATACAACTCGTACAAGAATTGTTATTAAAGCTTTGTTCATAATCGCCCCAAACTTCAAACGGTCTAAAGTTACACTAACAGGAAAATGAATGAACTATGTATAACTGTACAGTGGAATGCTTCTCAGGAGCAAATAGGGAATTTCTGATACATGCAACAACATGCATAAATGTCAAAGACATTATGTTGAGTGAAAGAAACCAGACACAAAAGAGGATGTGCTATGTGAGCACATTTATTTGAAGTCCAAGAACAAGCAATACTAATATGGAGTGACAGGACCCCAAATGTCTAGGATGGAGATGGAGAGACTGATTGGAGAGGGCATGAGGCACTCTCGGAAGCCGTGGATATTCTGTCTCACAGGGAGTGGTGGTTACACAGGTATTTACACGTGAAAAAACTCATCAAACTGTACAGTGAACATCTGTGCATCTTATTGTGCCTAAATTATACCTCAATAAAAATGTAATTAAAAAATCACTTACACAAACATACAAAATATTGAATGTATAGGAATAAATCTAACCACAGTGTTTGAGACTTCTACCCAGAAAACTGTTGAGAAAAACTAGAGAAAACGTAAATACATGAAGGGATAAACCGTGTTTATAATATGATATATGGAGAGGATTACAGAATAGTAGGAAATAAATAATGCTGAATGATGTGAAAAAAGACATAAATTGGAGTCAATTTTACCAGCAAATTAAACTGAGGTTTGAAATAACCAAACTTCTCAACAAAATACTTTTTAAACTACTTTAAAATTGATCCCTAACCCTATAGGATAATAAGAACATCAAAGTGAGGTGAAGAATTGTAGGAAATAATGTAGTACCAAGGCTGTCTTTTGTTGTAATGGCTTCTGTTAACCCTTGAGCCTCTCCTTTAACTACTGCATTGTGTGCATATGATGGCAGATAAAGTCGAGGGCCTGACTGAAGTGGGGATGCTAAATCCAGAATTTACAAAACACAAAAGGGCAGGAGGTATGATGGGGTTCAGCACACACTGTCCCAAAATATGGCACACCTTGGCATCCTATTTCAAGTGGAAGGAATCCGAGAAACGGCAGATAAGAAAGGATTTTCTGATCTTCCACTGAAGCAGGCCGTAAGACCCACATGTGAGAAGTACCCTCCTGTACTTGGATGAAAGGAGCAGACTTGTCTGGAGACAGAGGGACATTGAGAGGAAGTTGTTGTCCCAAGTTTACACTTAGCTCATACCCGTTTTGGTCCTAACACATTTTTCCACAACTCTACTCTTCATCAAACCTAGCAAAAAAATACCCAGGTTTAACTACTTCTTCAAGGTCTTCATTTCTTTCTGAAAGCTCCCATGCCAAGGTGAGATGGGGAAATGGAAGGACCCCATAAAAATCAGCTTTTGTTCTTCTTCCTGCTTTCTGTTCTTGCCAGCACATGCAACCCCAGCCCACTTTACACATGCCTCAGAATGCCCTCCTGGTAAGGGACAAGGAGTTCATGATTCCTCTAGAATAGATGATATCTAAGGAAGGGCCAGGTGAGAAGGACCTGAGGAAGCCAGCATATGTGCATTCCAGACCAAGGCTCTATACTTCCTGATGCCAAGGTTCCCTGGCTCCAAGAATAACACCTGGGCCTTGGTCTTCTAACCAGTTCCTGGATGCCTGAGGGGACACGTATACCAGAATCCGAACAAAGACAAGACCCCCTCCTTCCCTTTCTGAGTTTGTCGAATGCTGTGTCTGTATCTGAGCTCTCTATATGTTCAATAAATTCTGCTCTTATTTCCTGTGGGCTCATGTTTGATTTCCCTCCTACATGAAGCCGAGGACCCTCCTGGCTGCTCCTGCAGGACCCCTCTGGGTCCCCAGACTCAGCCTGCCTGCATCAAAGGAAAACTTATATTAAATAAGTGTATGCTTTTCTCTTCTTGATCTGTCTTTGTTACAGGGCCCCACCCAAAAGCCTAGAAGGGTGGAGGAAAAATATGTTTTTCCTCCCCTATAGATACTGTGGTTGAAAACCATCATAAACAATAAACAGAAACTAAATAAATAAATAAGCAGATATAATATATTTAAGTGATGAGATGCAGAACGAAAATAACGATGTTTAACATATTTAAGAAATAAAAGGGAAACTTGAAAAATGAAAGAGTAGAGAGAAATCAGATTTAAGAACAGATTTAATCAAGAACCAAATAAAATTTCAGAAAGCAAAATACATGCAAGAGGGGAAAAATTAAAATTCGGCAGATGAGGGGTGCCTGGGCGGCTCAGTCGGTTAAGCGTCCAACTCCGGCTCAGGCATGATCTCACAGTTCATGGGTTTGAGCCCTGCGTCAGGCTCTATGCTGACAGCTCAAAGACTGGAGCCTACTTCAGATTCTGTGTCTCCCTTTCCCTCTCTCCCTCTGCCCTCCTCCTGCTCGCTTGCTCTCTCTCTCTCTCAAAAACAAATAAACATTAAAAAAAAACCCAAAAAAACAAAAAACCTCAGCAGATGAGACTTCATGGAAGAGGGAATTAGTGAATGGAGAAGAAAGTATCCAGAGAAGTGCTACAGAGTCAAAGAGATGGAAAACATAAAATAAAGGTTAAAAGGAATAAATAGTAAAGTAGTAATAGAAACAGAACAATAGAGTAACTAATTGGAATTCCAGAACAAGATAATAGAAGGGAGAAGAGCCAATAATCTGTATGGGGAACAAAAATTAAACACAGCCCCTACCTCACACATATACATATATGAATTCAAAGAACACCCATCAACCTAAACACTGAAGCTACAACTATTACCCTCTAAAAGTAAACATAGGAGACTATGTTTGTGATCTTGGAGAAGATAATCATTTCTTAGCAAGAAGGCAAAAAGCATTCATCTTAAAGGAATATCATTGGGAATGCTGACTTTATCAACGTTAAAAATTTCTGCTGATCAAGAAACATGAAGGGAATGAAAAGGCAAGCTACGGACTGGAAGAATATATTAACGGCACATATATCTGACAAATGGTTAGTACTGAGAATATCAAGTTATAAAGTACTCTTACAAATTAATAATAAAAGAAAAACAACTCAATAAAAAATGAGCAAGACTTCAACAGACACTTCATTAAAAAAGATATATGAATGGCCAGAAAGCACAGGAAAAGGTGCTCAACATCATTAATCAGATGAAAATTAAAACCACTAGAGGACCTACCTTGACACTACTTGCATGTCTAAAATGATCAAGACAACACTATGTGGTAGCAGGAGGGAAAAAAAAAAGAACACTTTATTGGCAAGGATGTGAAGCAATTGGAAGTCACACACTTTGTTGGCGGGAGTGTAAAATGACGCAACTACTTCGGAAAAATGGATGTCCCTGCTGTGTTATAAACTGTGCTTTTTACCCTCCTCTCTTGTATTACATGGGCCAAAGCTTTCCCCTTTTTGCTTAAGCTGGTTCAGATCACGTTTGTCTTGAGAGCAGCCAGGGAATTCTGTCCTACACTAAAAGATAAGATACGTGGATGGTACCACTGGGTATGTGTCGCTGTTATGCCAGGCAATGTGGAACTTGGACCGCTTAACCACAGGTCCATAGGCAAGGACTCGAACGTCCCGCTCAGATATGCATCCACAAAGCCAGAAAGTCTGAACTGTGAACTACACATCATTTGTTACTCTTCCCCTGGCTGTGCCTTGTGTTTTCTGCCTACAGTGGCCTTCTGATGCAGACAATCTGGGTCAATAAACATGAATGGTTAAAGAAAAAGTGAGAGGAAAATGAGAAAAATCATGAAATAATAAATGGCAATGGTAAAATATTAATTTGAAAACCAGCTTTGGGGACTTGCATAACGTACATGCAGTCCACACAACCATAAATTAAATATTAGCAAAAACAATTGTATAATTTTCATGATTATACAGACTGTGGCCTTCAAAAAATGCTAGTGGCAGTAGACACAGTACTACATTTAAGTAAGACATTAAGTAAGATACTTGCACATTCCAAGAATTAAAGCAGCTGGGCCTTACATAGACTAGTGGGTACACACAAGAACATTCTGAATTGGAGTTCACATTTTTATGATGTTAGACAAATGCAGTAATAAATCAAATGGAAAACATGGTATTAATTTACCTTCAAGTTCCATGTACACATAAATAACCTTAAACTATCTGTGTGACTGCAGGGTATATTTTCCTTCCAGAGCTCTGTATTTCTCAGGCTTTCAAGCACTGGAGAAACCAGTCAGGTGGGACCTCTATCTGGATCAACATTATTTCTGCTGGAGACATTCATTCTTCGGTTCTTTACCTTGTGGCTCTTAGCTTACTCTAATGCAGCCAAAATAACCACCTGCTACTCTGCTTCACCATATTTTCCACTTGACCTTTCTTAACATGTAGAACTTTGGACAAAGAATAACACATACCTGTGTCATAATGCACAATAAGTCTTTTGCTGTGATTGCCCACAGTCTGTGGCTCAAAGTCCACTTCCAGTTGCATGGACTCTCCCACATTAAGAGTTCCAACAGGTGGCTCTACGGAGAAAGGCCTGCAGCACACATGAAGACGCACCATCAGAACACATCCTGACACGTGTGAGAGGAGGAGGAGAAGATAGAGACAGGACTTGTGGTTCTGTAGACAGCTCAGACCCCCCGCCCCAACTGAATGAATCAGAAGGACAGTATACTTTACCCTCTAATGTGAAAGATTTTGGTTTTAAGGTTAAAATAGCAGTAACAGATCAACAAGTCTAAGAGAAATTTAAACGGTATCATAATATTCTTGTTTGTGTCCTTGCCTTTCAGCCATTCTTTTAGCATTCATTGAGTGATTCCAGTGGTCAGACTTAAAACATGTATGCAAATACTGTAAGCTGCAACAGAAAAGTACGTTCAAAGGGATAGAAATCAAGTTTTGTGACAGTTCAGTGAAGTTTTCATAATGGAAAAATATATCAGAGTCCCAAAAGATCACACAATCACAGGAAGATAATTTGAGGGCAGTTTAACAAGGGGTCTATTGAAAAGGGGCTTAGGGATATACAGGAACTACAAAAGATGATACAATCCCCCAGGGCTATAAACAGTAAAGCCTTTATGACCTCTAGGCCCAAAGAGCCAAGGAGCAGCGGTGGTTTTGAAGCCCACAAGAGTCCTACTTGAGAATGCTGCCTTATGAGGAGCAAAGAGCTTCAGTCAAGACAGACAGCCCAGGTGGCCTCACAGAGAAGACACTAGGGGAGAAACTGTCCTGACCTCACATCCTCCTGTCTCATCACCTGCTGGGACCCCTACTGGCTGAACCGAACTAGAAGCCAAAGCCTTGGGAGTCTGCTGACCTAAGCCATACAGGTCAGCCCTCTGGGGGACAGCAAGCTGGAGAAGGGTGGAGAACATTTAGAAAGGCAAGCTGGGGGGTGCCTGGGTGGCTCAGTCGGTTACGCGTCCGACTTCAGCTCAGGTCATGATGTCATGGTTCATGAGTTCGAGCCCCAGGTCAGGCTCTGTGCTGAAGCTCAGAGCCTGGAGCCTGCTTCAGATTCTGTGTCTCCCTCTCTCTCTTCCCACCCCCCTCCCCTGCCCACCCCCATTCATGTTCTGTCTCTCTGTGTCAAAAATAAATAAACATTAAAAAAAATTTTTTTTTTTTTAAAAGGCAAACTGGGGACAAGTCCTGTGTGGAAAATAGAATTTGGGCATGTAGACATTATGGAGTGATAGGGTAGATTTGGGAACAGGAAATAGTTTCATCTAATTTCCCTGGAAGTGTTAAGAGAGAAGCTGGATCTGACCATGAAGTACCTTAAATAACTTACAGCATTCTTCCTTTTCAATAAAAAAACCCAGCCCATTTAATTATTTTCATGGTCCATTTCACTTCTCTAAATTGCTAGTTTTTCAAAGTAATGCGTTGTACAATGTATCTGGCAGGCTAAGCTGCTTCTGATTATTTACTTCCATCACAACCATTTTTTAGTTTCATCCCTTGAATCTTTCCTTAGATAATGAATTTAATGTCAGAAAACCTGAACTTTCTTCGGTGAGGAGATAGCTGTGGCTAGGGTAGCACATGGTGGTACCTGTGATCATCATTGCAAGATGTTCAGTGCTTCCTACCACGGGCAACTGTTTATTTCCTCTGGGGCTCTCGACTTGGATCTCCCTCTACTTTCACTTCTTTATCTTCCCATGCCTATGTGATTTTCCCACACCTACAGTACCAATCCTCCAGCAAACTCCGGGCATTTCTGTCGAGGCTCTATGCAGTAGTGGTCCTTAGCATGAAGCCACCTAAGAAGTTCAAAATCCAGCTCTGCCATGACCTTACAGCAAGTCACTGAACATTTTGTCTCTATGGGGGTGACGACAGCACCTACTTCATAGGGCTGTAGGGAGGACTAAAGGAGCTGGGACAGGTGAAGAGCTTAAAACAATGCCTGGCACATAGGAAGTGCTAAACAAGTGTTTATTATTATTTATGTTATCTCTCTCACTGACAGCCTCTAGATGGGAGATGGCCTGAGGATGATCTTGGCTGTTTAGATGAGTTCAAGGTCTTATTATTCTCCTCTCAATCCTTCACACTGCTCTAGGGATACTGTAAAAAACATACACAGGTAGTAACACATTCATCTTTGTTCAAACACCTTCAGTGGTCCTCATAATCTATGTAATCAAGTTCAAAGTCCTAGGCATTTGAGGTCCCATGCAATCTGCTCCCAACTACATTTTGCATTCTTATTAAACACATACATCTGTCCGAATGTCCCAAACATCTGTCACATTCCAAGTCAGAATGGGGAGGGACAGGGTGAGAGGGCTCTGCTCTCTACACTTGAACCTCACCTAGCACTGCACCACCTCCCTCTTCCAACTAGACTGTGCCCTCTACACAGACCACTAAGGTCACACAAGAGTACTTACCATTTTCCACAGGTCATACTTCTCCCAAAGCCACTTAAAATTGCTCAGACTCAAAGCCACCTCTTAGATAGACTCTTCCCTGATTCTCTGTCTTGTTAACAAAGTCTCTTTCCTCTCAGAGCTGTGACTTTCTTTTCACTTCTTACTTCAGTTCAGCTTGTACGACAGTTAGTTTTCATGCCTGACCCTGTCAATAGCTACAGACTCTTGAGATGACAGGAGAGGGAAAGCCAATAAACTTCCATGAGCATGGACTCCATACTGGGCACTACACTGGGCACCTTACATATGCCAAACCTTGTAATC
Source organism: Panthera leo (assembly GCF_018350215.1). Lineage (NCBI taxonomy): Eukaryota > Metazoa > Chordata > Mammalia > Carnivora > Felidae > Panthera > Panthera leo. The sequence goes on along the minus strand of NC_056693.1, from coordinate 47,868,675 downwards.
CTGGAAAAAACCTGCAGTAAGTAGGTATTATTATTGCATTTTAGACATGAGAAAATAGATGCTCCAAAAGGGCAGGCAACTGGCCCAAAGTTGCCCAACCAGGTAGTGGTGGAGTTGCCTTCAAGTTCAAGTTCTTCCTGCCTACCCAAACCATCCCTGAACATGGAAATCACCTAGTTAGGCTTATCTTTGTGTCTCTCACCCCCCACACAGTTCTGTACTCACAGAAGTCTCTCAGAAGAGGTTGTAGATTGAATTATAACCAACTTTCAGAGTGAAATAAAAATATCTGTAATCATTAAATAATCTTTATAACATCTTGGTGGAACAAAAAGGAACAGCCTTTCAGTATCTCAAGAAGCCCTGCTTCCTGAGATGAAGGTAAGTCATCCAAAATAAATCTCACAGTCTTAAAAGTTTTTTCCTTCCTTATGGCATCAGTAAGAATCTTAAGAATTGACAACTGGGCCCAGTTTCCTGACTTTGGGAACAATGTTGTGATATTTTCTTCTATCTTTGCTTCCCTAGTTTCTAATATTTTTCTTCCTACATGGTGCTTTCATTTTCTTTTCAAACATTTCTTGGTGGCAAAAGGCACAGTTTTGAAATCAATTGGATAGCATTATCTCAGTTGCAAAACCCAAGCTAATTTTCTATGGACAAGGAGACCCCTCTCTAGGACCTCCAGAAATCCAAATTCTATACAAAGGTAACAGATACTTTCCTGTTGTGCTCACTGTGAGGTTTATATTACATTAAATTTCTTCAGCAGTTAAAAAATCACCTGGGATCACCAATGTTACTTAGCCTAAGCTTTCTCAATAAATCAGATGTTAATTGGGTACAGTGTGTTAAGTTCTGGTGCTTAAACATTGTCTATAATTCGATTTCGTACTTCATTTTTACCACAGGCAGACAGGCTGAACTGGCTAGAAAATATCAAGTATCAGAAAATGCTCTTAACTAAGAGGTAAAAGGCATTGTCTCTCAAGGGCATAAGGCTGGCTCTGTCTACCAAAATGTTTGGTTTTGATATAATATTCTCATTAATACTGAGTGCTTGATTAGGGACAGAACCCGAGTTCATGAAAAATCAGGAGACATAACAAAGATTTTGAGTTTTCATTCAATTCCCTATAAACTGCTCTTGAAAACTAATATTTTAGTTCAATTTAGATTCAATATTTTAGCAAAAGGTCAAGATTGGCTCTGTTATATTAAATATGGAATATAATATTAGTATGTTTTCTTCAGACAATCTTTCTTATTAGCTGATTCCTAACCTGAGGTTTTAGATTTTGAGATTGCTTCCTAAACTTTTCTATTGCACCTTCCAAAATTAAGCTTACTTTAAGAGTCAAAATTATTCTGGTACCTACTAGACTTTCACATCAAATCTGTAATAAAGTTGAAGAGTAATTGTTTATGTTCTCTGTATATTTTACAGTACATCACAACTCCTTTTATTCATATAAAAACCATTATGCCTATTTTATAGTTCTGGGAGCATTTTTTTTTACTTTAAATCATTGTACAGGTTTATAGCTGTAGCTTTGCCTTTGTGATATACTGCTGGATAGGCATCCTATAAACATTTATTGAGCACTTATTTCTTCTAGGCACTATATTTGATGCTAGGAAAATACAAATGAAAAGAGTTAGATACAACCTTTGCATTTGAGAAGCTCATATTCTAATGAGGGCAACAGACAGGCAAATAAAGTTTTATTTTTAAAATTTATATGAACCCAACCATTTATAAACTTAGTCATTCATTAAATTGTTATTTCAATAAAAAGAATATGATCTGTTTTTTAAAGAATTTCCCATGAGATACTGTTTCTAACTGTGTATTGACTCTAAATGGGACCAAACAGGAGACCCTAGGTTTTTCCAATGCAAAGTCTCACAGTATATCCATTGCCCTCCCATGTCTATTGGCAATCATATTAACTGAAAAGAGTGGTCCTCACCCCTGTGGGGGCAACAAAATCACCTGTCCTTTTTTGAGAAGGGATGCTTGTCAGGGCATCTCCCCAAGATTCTGATTCAATGCAATGTGACCACAACTTCAATTACATCCTTTCTCATTGTAGCCAGTAAGGTTCTCAGTTGAAAACAAAAGAAACCAACTCTGGCTAACTTAAACAGAAAAGGGATTTATTGGAAGGATTTGGGGTAGCTCACAAAATTGACAGCATGGTTGGAAAATACAATTTTGTGGAAAGAACATGAAATTACTGTATCATGAATAGATACTATATCTAAGCAGAAAAGCAAAAATATTTGCAAACAGGGAATTTGAGAGATTGATGAGAGAAATGAGAAGCCCAACTTAAGATGGTGAGATTCCTCAGGGGTTAGTAACAGCAGTTAGCCATTTCCACTCCTGGGTTGGAGACACAAGAAGAGGAGGAAGTGTTATCAGATCCTGGGGACCTGGCAGAAGTTGAAACCACGGCAGGCTGCTCTGCTGACAATTAGAACCAGAGAGGAGATGGTTCACTGCTGGGGACTCTGCTGAAATCTGAGAGGGAGGAGGAGAAATGCCCTGGCTGTTTGCTACCCTGCAATCTCCTTCTAGTGCCCTCCCCCTTGCCCCTCAGTGGTCAAACCCAACAGGAATCCAGCTGGCCTAGGCAGCTAGGAAGGCTAACAGCCCAGAGATACTGAATAGAGCCTGGGAAGGGCAAGGAGTGGATCTGAGGGTAAGTAAGCGCAGAACTGGCCCATGTTAGTTCTGATCTAGGCTTTTTGCTATTAATTTACTGGGGGAACTTGGATAAGCCATTTCCCTTATCAGGCCTTATTTCCATCATCTGTAAAATGGGAATGTTGGACTAGAGTTTCTGATGTCGTTATGATTACTAGCTAGTCCTTGAGTGGACTTACCATTTTACCTTGCAAGTATTTCTATATTAGGAGAAGATGATTGGCATTCATAGTTATATGGATAGAAAAGTTTTAGATCTTGTCATGCAACTTCACACTATGAAATCCATGCAGTGATTTTGCTTCACTTTTGTATGGCTATGATATATAATAAGTTCCATTTATGTGTAGTTTTTAGGATTCAGTCAAACATTCCAGGAAGATATGCTGCCTGCACCTGGTTTTCCACCTTAAGTGGATTTTATTTTTCACAGGAAAAATGCCAGTGTAACAGGGAGTTTTTAATGTGTATTATGGAACGTGGTTGTGGAAGGTCCTTTTAAATAAAAAAAGGTTCATGCTTTCTAACTCATGGTGAGCCAGTTAAACTGCTTCTTTCTCCTTCAGTCGAACTCTGTGAATCTCACAAGATGGCAAAGGCTCTACAGGCACTTATGGACAATGTCAAAAGACACTAATCTTCAAAAGAACTTTGCCTTTGCCTTTGCTGGTTGATTTATAAATTAGCTCAATGGGTCTTGCTTCTACCTGGGATGCAGAAAGCTAGAAAGAGGTTGCCCACCCCAACAATGAAGAAAAGCCAGCTAAACAATAAAATCACAACTTTTCTCGAACCAATCAGAAAGGAGATGTTGCAGAGCAAACAAGTAGCCTGAAATCTAAAGATGGACAATCCACCCGCCCTCAGGGGAGATGGGAAAGGTACAGACCGTTATACCTGTGGCAGACAGAACTTCCCGCCAGGCAGAAGAAACAGCAAGAAAGAATGGAACAGAAAAAATGTTTGAAGAGATAATGGCTGAGATTTTCCAAAAATAATGAAAGATCTAGGAACCTTGGAACCTCATGCAGGATGGAAACCAAAACTAAACAAAAGCAAAACAAAATCCTTAAAACAACAAGACCAAAGACAAAAACAAAACCCACATCTAGACATATCTTATTCAAATTGCTAAAAATCAAATATAAACACAAAATCTTAAAGGCAGCCCAAGAAAAAAGACATAGTTATGTACAGAGGAACAAAGATAAGAGTTATGGCAGGGTTCTCTTAAGAAAAATGTAAGCCAAAAGACAATGAAATGACATCTTTAAACTCCTGAAAAAATTATGCAGAACTGTCAGCCCAGAATTCTAAACTGTAGAGAAAATACATTTCAAAAATGAAGGCAAAATACTTTCTTTCAAATAGACGAAACAGAATTTCCAATAGAGCTGTGCTATGAGAAATATTAAAAGTAGTTTTTCAACCAGGAAAATAGGATACCAGACATAAACTTAGACCTACATAAAACTGTTCAGAGATAGTGATGCTCCTGGGATGCTCCTGTGAACAATAAACACAATTCCCCTCCCAAGGGATGTGCCTTCCACCCACATTATGGCAGCCCTACCACCTACAATATGGCAGAACAGGTAACCTGAAAGCTCTTCCACCAGAAAATACCTAGAAAGACTAGATAAAATATAACCTATATAAATGTGCAGCTGAGCATGCATTAAAAAAAGGCAAATCTACAGGATTTAAAAGCAAAGAGGAAGCTAAGAACCAGGGCAGTTAGTCACTGAGCTAATGCTAGGTCTGACCTGGATTCTCAATAACCTTAAAGCCCTGGTCATTTTAGTTTGTTTGTTTTATTTAAATTCAAGTTAGTTAACATATAGTGTAGTATTGGTTTCAGGAAATTTAGTGATTCATCACTTACATATAACAGCCAATGCTTAACCCCAATAAATGCCCTCCTTAATGCCCATCACCCATTTTAGCCCATCCCACAGCCACCCCCCTCCAGCAACCCGCAGTTTGTTCTCTATATTTAAGAGTCTCTTATGGGTTTGTCTCCCTGTCTGTTTTTATCTTATTTTTCCTTCCCTTACCCTATTTTCATTTGTTTCATTTCTTAAATTCCACATATGAGTGAAATCAAATATTTACCTTTTTCTGACTGATTTATTTCACTTAGCATAATACACTCCAGTTCCATCCATGTTGTTGCAAATGGCAAGATTTCATTCTCTCTGAATGCCCAGCAATATTCCATTGTGTGTGTGTACACACACACACACAAACACACACACCACATTTTCTTTATCCATTCATCAGTCGATGGACATTTGGGCTCTCTCCATAATTTGGGTATTGTTGATAGCACTGCTATAAACATTGAGGTGCATGTGCTCCTTCGAATCATTTTTGTATCCTTTGGATAAATAGCTAGTATTTCAATTACTGGGTTGTAGGGTAGTTCTGTTTTTTATTTTTTCAGGTAACTTCATACTGTTCTCCAGAGATGTTGCACCAGTTTGCATTCCCACCAACAGTGCAAAAGAGTTCCCCTTTCTCCGCATCCTCACCAATATTTGTTGTTGCCTGAGTTGTTAATTTTAGCCATTCTGAAGGGTGTGAGGTAGTATCTCATTGTGGTTTCAATTTGCATTTGCCTGATAATGAGTGATAGTAAGCATCTTTCCGTGTGTCTGTCGGCCACCTGGGTATCTTCTTTGGAAGACTGTCTATTCATGTCTTCTGCCCATTTAGTCACTGGATTATTTGGTTTTTGGGTATTGATTTTGATAAGTTCTTTATAGATTTTGACTACTAACTCTTTATCCAATATGTCTATTACAAATATCTTCTTCCATTTCATTGGTTGCCTTTTAGTTTTGCTGATTGTTTCCTTCACTGTGCAGAAGTTTTTTATCTTGATGAGGTCCCAATGTTCATTTTTGCTTTTGTTTCCCTTGCCTCCATAGGTATGTCTAGTAAGAAGGTGCTATGACCAAGGTCAAAGAGGTTGTTGCCCATTTTTTTCTTCTAGGATTTTGATGGTTCCCATCTTACATTTAGGTCTTCCATCCATTTTGAATTTATTTTTGTGTATGGTGTAAGTAAGTGTTCCAGGTTCATTCTTCTTCATGTTGCTGTCCAGTTTTCCCAACACCATTTGATGAAGAAACTGTCTTTTTTCCATTGGATATCCTTTCCTGCTTTGTCAAAGATTAGTTGGCCATACATTTGTGTGTCCATTTCTGAGTTCTCTATTCTGTTCTATTAACCTATGTGTCTGTTTTTGTGCCAGTACCATACTGTCTTGATGATTACAGCTTTGTAATACAGCTTGAAGTCCAGAATTGTGATGCCTCCAGCTTTGTTTCTCTTTTTCAGGAGTTCTTTGGCTATTCGGGGTCTTTACTGGTTCCATACAAATTTTAGAATTGTTAGTTCTAACTCTGTGAAGAATGCTGGTGTTATTTTGATAGGGATTTCACTGAATGTGCAGATTGCTTTGCATAGTATGGACATTTTAACAATATTTGTTCTTCCAATCCATGGATATTGAATGGTTTTCCATTTCTGTCTTCTTCAATTTCTTTCATAAGCTTTCTATAGTTTTCAGGATATAGATCTTTTACCTCTTTGGTTAGGCTTATTCCTAGGTATTTTATGGTTTGGGGTGTACTTGTAAACAGGATTGATTCCTTGATTTCTCTTTCTGTTGCTTCATTATTGGTGTATAGAAATGCAGCCAATTTCTGTACATTAATTTTATATTCTGCGACTTTGCTGCATTCACCTATCAGTTATAGCATTTTTTTCGTGGAGTCTTTCAGGTTTTCCATGTAGAGCCCATGCTGTCTGTGAAGAGTGAAATTTTGACTTTTTCCTTGCCAATGTGGATGCCTTTTGTTTCTTTTTGTTGTCTGACTCCTGAGGCTAGGACTTCCGGTACTATCTTGAACAACAATGGTGAGAGTAGACATCTCGCTTGCGTCCCTGATGTTAGGAGGAAAGTTCTCAGTTTTTCCCCACTGAGGATGATATTAGCTGTGAGCCTTTCATATATGGCCTTTATCTTCCTTTTTGAGGGTACCTACTTTCTTTCAAAAAACGATGCTATATATTGTCAAATGCTTTTTCTGCATCTATTGACAGGATCATGTGGTTCTTACCCTTTCTTTCATTAATATGGTATATCTTTTACTGATTGATTTGCAAGTATTGAACCAGCCCTGTAGCCCAGGAATAAATCCCACTTGATCATGGTGAATAATTCTTTTAATGTACTGTTGAATTTGATTTGCTAGTATCTTGCTGAGAATTTTTGCAACCAGTTTCATCAAGGATATTGGCCTGTAATTCTCCTTTTTAGGGGGGATCTTTATCTGGTTTTGGAATCAAAGTAATTCTGGCTTCATAGAATGAAGCTTTCCTTCCATTTCTATTTTTTGGAACAGTCTGAGAAGAAGAGGTATTAACTCTGTTTTAAATGTCTGGTAGAATTCCCCTGGGAAGCTATCTGGCCCAGGACTCTTGTTTTTTTGGGAGATTTTTGATAACTAATTCAATCTCTGCTGGTTAGGGGTCTGCTCAAATTTCTATTTCTTCTTTTTCACTTTTGGTAGTGTGAGTCAGAATTTGTTAATTTCTTCCAGATTTCCCAGTTTGTTGGCATATAATTTTTCCTGTTTCTCTTAGAATTGTTTGTATTTCTCTGGTGTTGGTTGTGATCTCTCCTCTTTCATTCATGATTTCCTCTATTTGGATCCTTTCTCTTTTCTTTTTGATAAGTCTGGCTAGGAGTTTATCAATTTTGTTTATTCTTTCAAAGAACCAGCTCTTAGTTTCATTGATCTGTTCTACTGGGGGTTTTGTTGTTGTTGTTCCTATATCATTTATTTATGCTCCAATCTTTATTATTTCCTTTCTTCTGGTGGCTTTAGGCTTTACTTGCTGTTCCATTTCTAGCTCCTTTAGGTGTAAGGTTAGATTGCTTGACATAGGCCTGAATTACAATATACTTCCCCCTTAGGACTGCCTTTGCTGCATCTCAAAGGGTTTGGACTGTCATGTTTTCATTTTCATTCCCTTCCATTATTTTTTTAATTCTTCTTTAATTTCCTGGTTAACTTATTCATTCTTTAGTACAATGTTCTTTAACCTTCACATATTTGAGGGCTTTCCAATTTTTTTCTTGTGATTGATTTCAAGTTTCATAGCCTTGTGATCTGAAAACATGCATGGTATGATCTCAATCTTTTTGTACCTGTTGAGGGCTGATTTGTGACCCAGTATGTGATCTATTCTGGAGAATGTTCCATGTGCACTCGAGAAGAATGTGTAGTCTGCTGCTTTAGGATGAAACGTTCTGAAAATATCTGTTAAGTCCATCTGGTCTAGTGTGTCATTCAAAGCCATTGTTTCCTTGTTGATTTTCTGCTTAGATGATCTGTCCATTACTGTAAGTGGGATATTAAATTGATACCATTGAAAATGGTATCATTATCAATGAATTTCTTTGTTTGTTATTAATGTATATACTTGGGTGTTTTCAAGTTGGGGGCACAAATATTTACAATTATTAGATCTTCTTGATGGATAGATCCCTTAATTATGATAAAATGCCCTTCTTCATCTCTTGCTACAGTCTTTGGTTTAAAATCCAGTTTGTCTGACATAAGTAAGGCTACTCCAGCTTTCTTTTGACATCCATTAGCATCATAGATGTTTCTCCCTCCCCTCACTTTCAATCTGCAGGTGTCTTTAGATCTAAAATGAGTCTCTTGTAGGCAACATATAGATGAATCTTGTTTTCTTTTTTCTTTCTTTCTTTCTTTTTTTTTTTTTTTGTTCATTCTGGTACTCCATGTCTTTTGACTGGATCATTTACTCCATTTACATTCACAGTGATTATTGAAAGATATGAATTTAGTGCCATTGTGTTACGTGTATACTTGGTGTTTCTGTGATGTTCTCTGATCCTTTGTAGTCTTTGCTCTTCTTTTTTTTCCTCCACTCAGAGAATCCCCCTTAAAATTCCTTGCAAGGTTGATTTAGTAGTCATGAAGTCCTTTAGTTTTTGTTTGTCTGGGGAATTTTTTTTTAAATTTTTTTTAACGTTTATTTATTTTTGAGACAGAGAGAGACAGAGCATGAACAGGGGAGGGGCAGAGAGAGAGGGAGACACAGAATCTGAAACAGGCTCCAGGCTCTGAGCTGTCAGCACAGAGCCCGACGCAGGGCTCAAACTCACAGACCGCGAGATCATGACCTGAGCCAAAGTTGGACGCTTAACCGACCAAGTCACCCAGGCGCCCCTGTCTGGGGAACTTTTTATCTCTCCTTCTATTTTGAATGATAGCCTTGCTGGATAAAGAATTCTTGGCTGCATATTTTTCCCATTCAGCACATTGAATATCTCCTGCCACTCCCTTCTGGCCGGCCAAGTTTCTGTGGACAGGTCTGCTGCTAACCTTATGTAGGTTAAGGACCTTTTGACCATAGCTGCTTTCAGAATTCTCTCTATCTTTGTATTTTGAAAGTTTCACTATGATATGTCATGGTGTTACCTATTTTTGTTGATTTCCAGAAGAGTTTTTTATGCTTCTTGAATTTGAATGCCTATTTCCTTCCCCAGATTAGTGAAGTTCACAGCTATAATTTTTTCAAATAAACCTTCTGTCCCCTTTTCCCACTCTTCTTCTGGGACTCCTATGGTACAGATATTGTCTTGTTTTATGGAATCACTAAGTTCTCTAAGTCTTCCTTCATGATATAATACTTTCCTTTCCCTCTTACTTTCAGCTTTATTTTTTCCCATAATTTTATCTTTTATATCACCTATTCTCTCCTCTGCTTCTTCAATTCATTGTGACTATATTCATTCAGTTTTGCATCTCAGTTATAGCATTTTTAAAATTTCAGTCTGACTAGTTTTTCCAGCTTTGATCTCTGCAGTAAGGGTTTCTCCAGTGTCTTCTATGCTTTTTTCAAGTCCAGATAGTAGTCTTATGACTCTTGTTCTAAATTCTTGTTCAGATATGTTGCTTATATCTGTTTTGAGCAAGTCCCTGGCTGTGATTTCTTCTTGACCTTTCTTTTGGGGAGAATTCCTCCATCTTATCATTTTGGCTAAGTTTCTGTCTTTTGTGTGTTTCAATAGCATGTTATGTTTCCTGCAACTTAGAGTAATGCTATATTAAAAAGGGGTCATGCTCTGTCCAGGGCCTGGAACTTCCAGAAGTGTTTCTGGTGTATGCTGCGTGCACTATTTTGGCTGCTCTATCCCACTGGTCAGTCTTCTGCAGAGCTCTTCCCTGCTTGCAGTGGAGAGTGTTTGGATCTTTAGGTGTTCTTTGATTTGTTTGCTAAAATAAGCCTGGCAAAAAGAGGGGAAAGCCAGATCCAAAAAAAAAAAAAAAAAAAAAAGAGAGAGAGAGAGAGAGAAAAGGAAAGGGAACAACAACACCAGAGAATCAAAAAACTATAAGTCTGATTTCAAAGAAGAAGAAAGAAAGAAAAAGAAAAAAAGAAGACTGAGTCATAAAAAGAGAAAAGGAAAGGAAAAACAAACAAAAAAAATAAGAAGAAGCTATGAGCCTGATTCCAAAAGAAAAAAAGAAAGAAAAAGAAGTGGAGGAAAAAGGTAAGTCTGGTTCTATTTCCACCAGAACTGCAGGGGTTGTTTTGAAGCACTTGATTTTCAGTACACTTGGTGCATGCGGGGTGCTGGCTGTGCTGGTCTTTTGGAGGAAATGCCCGTTGTAGGCTCAGAGTCAACCTTGCTCCAGTAAATAAGCAGTTGCCAGGCACAGAGGGGCAGGTTTGATGTAAGGGGGTCCCACCTCCACTGGAGGTCGCTGTGCTGCTCCCTCAAGTCCCACTGTGTTAGTGTTGAGGGAAAAATGGCACCACCCCAATCTCTCATTCCCAGACAGGGGATCTCACACCCCCCCGCTGTTCAAGCATTCCCTCCTAGAATAGTGAGCCCTGTGCCACAGCTTTCCTGCATTTTTTCTTTGGTGCACACCTGGGATTCAAAACCCAAAGTCTTAAAGGACCTGGCACTGCGCGAACTGCCTCTCGAGTAGAGGCTCTTCACGCTGTGTCTTAAGTCCTCTGTTGCTGAAAAACAGCCCCACGCCTGCATGGTGCAAGGACTCTATGATGCAGCACCGCTAAAAGCAGCAAAAAGGTCATACGCCCTGTCCCCTGCCAATGAAAGGCCTTTTACTGGCACCTACATGGTCTTTTGTCCTTGGACAGGCAATATACCCTTTTCCAAAAGTACTCCACGAAGGAGAATGTTCTTTCCCAGTGTACCCCGGAGATCCCCACACCATGCTATGCACTCTCAAGCCAGCTCCCTCCCTCTCCCCAGGAGTGCACACCACAGCTCTGCTCCAAAGTCGCATACTTCCAAAACCTGAGTTTGAGCTCCAAATGCTGTTTGAAAAAAACAAAACAAAACAAAAAACCTGTGACACGCAGTACTTCTCTCTCCGCAGTACGTGATCCGGAGAGGTTTTCCTCTTGTATGAACTTGATGCCGCACTCTCTCAACTCCTCTCTTTCTCACTTTTGTCTCTCTGTGGATAGGTTCCCTCCCTCTTTGCGGCACTGCCGTTTTTCTCTTCTCCAATTCATTTCCACACACCCCGCACCTGTCACACTGTCTCCCTGCAACCACAGAGAGCCTTCTGCCAGTCCACAGATTGATTTCCTGAATATTCCAAATGATGTGACCTCAATAGAGCTGTGTTTGAGCGACAAGGACAGCCCACCGTCTGCCTACTTCTCTTCCATCTTAACTCCTCCCGAAGCCTAGGTTTTAATAGCCCTGCTAGAGCAGGAGACAAAACCTTGAGACTGTTAAGTCAGGGGACAGGTAAGAAAATCCCCACATACACTGGGGAAACTTGAACGACTAAAACATTCTCCCATTAGCACAAGGAAAAATGTCTGTCTTGATTTAAGTGAAGGAAACAAAGTTTCTCTAGAGAATTCATAACTCTGGACATGTGTCTTATGCAGGTTTGAGGTCTGACTATACATTATCAGTCCAGGAACCTCTAAGCCAACAAATTACCAGAAGAGAAATCTACACAGTCTAACCTTTAGGAACTAAGCAGAAGCAAATGCTAATCCTTTCTGGAGAGACATGCCCTTAACTTGCAAAGGATTCCATAGATAATACCTTTCTGAAAATGAGTTCACAATCCAGACCAATACACACATTACTTCTTACAAATTCATAGAAAAGAACTTGACCCTCTGCTTCCTGTCTTCCCAAGCTGGTCATTCTTGTTATGGCCCCACTGATTTAACACCATGCATATGCCCCATGACAATCGTTCTTACCCGTCTAGTAAGGGAGCTCCTCAAGAGCAAGGGCTGTGTCATCGTTTTGGTGTCTACCACACTATAGCTACTCCATAAATAACCAGAATAAATTCCTCTCCTTCCCTTACTATCTATGTGCTCTTGAGCAAAGCTGTACAACCTGTATAGTTGTACAACTATGCCTCAGTCTTCTCATCCTCAAGGTCAATGCAGGTGGAGTTCTATTTAACTTTCATCTCTGTGAACTCTTCTGCCTCCCTCTTCTATTTTAAAGGACACACGGGCCCACGCAGATAATCCAAGATAATTTCCCCCATTTTGAGGTCAGCTGATTAGCAGCCTTAATTATATCTGCAGTCCAAATCCCCCTTTGTCATGTAACATTGTATTGTATACACTGGCAATAGTTCATCTGAAGAAAAACAACAACAACAACAACAACAAAACCCACTAGTTAGATAGCACTTTTTTTTTTAATTTTTTTTTTAATGTTTATTTATTTTTGAGACAGAGAGAGACAGAGCATGAATGGGGGAGGGGCAGAGAGAGAGGGAGACACAGAATCGGAAGCAGGCTCCAGGCTCTGAGCCATCAGCCCAGAGCCCGACACGGGGCTCGAACTCACGAACCGTGAGATCGTGACCTGAGCTGAAGTCAGACGCTCAACCGACTGAGCCACCCAGGCGCCCCTAGATAGCACTTTCTATGTACCAACAGTCTGTTTGTTTATTTATTAAAAAAATTTTTTTTAATCTTTATTTATTTTTGAGAGAGAGACAGAGTGTGAGCAGGGAAGGAGCAGAGAGAGAGGGAGACACAGAATTCAAAGCAGGCTCCCGGCCCTGAGCTGTCAGCACAGAGCCCGACACGGGGCTTGAACTCACAAACCATGAGATCATGACCTGAGCCAAAGTCAGACGCTCAACTGACTGAGCCACCCAGGCGCCCCTATTTATTTATTTTTAAAGTAAACTCTGTACACACTGTGGGGCTTGAACTCATGACCCTGAGATCAAGAGTCACTTGCTCTATGGACTGAGCCAGCCAGGCACCCTCTGTGTGTGAACAGGTTATATTTATCGATTCATTTGTTCCTCACAACAACCCTATGAAGCAGCTACTACACTTTTTCCCTTTTTTTTTTTTTCAGCCAAGGAATGTGGCACATGAAGCAAGGAATGTGGGTGGCCCCCAGAATCTGGAAAGGGCAAAGAAATAGATTCTCCTTAAAGCCTCCAGAAAAGAACACAGGCCCACCCACACTTGAATTTTGACCCAGTGAGGTTTCTGGTCTACTGAAATACCAGATAATAAATTTGATGCTTTAATCCAGTAAATTTGTGATAACGTGCTACATTAGCAACAGAAAACTGATATACAGCCAGTTAAAAAAAATTCCCTGTCAAAACGCAAATATTTATTAATAGATTTCTCTGTGCTAAATAGAAAGACTTTTATCAACATTTCAGAAAAACATCTTTACCTAAACCCGAGGTCACTCAAAGGTAACCTTGAATTTCAGTTTCCTCTCTGGCTGAAGAGGAAGTTTGGCCCACCTCAGTACGGTCTCTCTGCCTTCCAGCCAGAGACTGTAACAAGCAATTCTACCCTGAATGCTATTCCAGCAAATTACTTGCGATGACTCGATTTAGCTATAATCAATCAAAACCAAGAACTGAAGGAACGCATACCTATGAGTTTTGATGCGAAACACAGCATCTTTGTTGCCAATGTTTCGTACCAGCAGAATCTTCTGAGTGCTGTATTTGACAGGGCAAGTGGAAAAATTCAGCTTGTCAGGAAAATCTAGGATGGCTCGTGCACCTCTTGCTTTGATGGGTACAATAAACTTTTCTCTTTCAGTTATGCAGGTCAACATATGGGCATAATCCTAAGACAGAAGGGTACAATCATTATTTGTGGAAATGCCAACAGGATCAAGATAACTGTGCAAGAAATATGGCCATATGCCAGCTATCTTGCAAAACAACTTAATATACTCTGTGAAAGCTTCTCAAGACAATTATAGATGTACTTTCAATGAGATACTCTTTTCTGAGAGAAAGGGAACAGTTCAAGTGTCAACATTTACAAGTCAGGAGAAGTTTATGCTTCATGTGTTTAGGAGGTGAGATGGAAACCAATCAAGGGTCAAGTTTTCTTTCTTTCTTTCTTTCTTTCTTTCTTTCTTTCTTTCTTCCTTTCTTGAGAAAGATTGAGGGTGCAAGTGAGCAAGTGGCAGAGAGAGAATGAGAGAGAGAGAGAATCCCAGGAGGGACAGAGGGGGGAGAGAGAGAGAGAGGAAGAGAGGGACAGGGAGGGGGGGGGAAGGGGGGGAGGGAGAGAACCGGGCTCACCTGAAGTGGGGCTCATGTTTAACCAAAGGGGCTCATGTTCACCCCAAGAGGCCCTCGTGATCACCCCAAGCAGGGCTCAAGCTCACCTCATGTGGAACTTGAATTTACAAACCATGAGATAATGACCTGGGCCAAAGTCAGATGCTTAACAAGGACGAGCCACCCAGGCCCCGAAGCACATTTTTCTTTAGATCAGAGGAAGTTCACACCAGTTCCTCACATCCTCCTTCTAGACCTATTTATCCTTCAAGCCATTATATTAATGGCTCCAATTTATGGTGTCTCTAAGCCCATAATCTGCAACATGACTTTGCAGCCTCTCCATCATGAGTGCAGCCAGTCTATTTCTCCATCCCATGCTTTGACCAATGGAATGTGGCAGAAATGATGCTGTGCTAGTTCCAAGTTGAGACCTCAAGAAGCCTTGGGTATTTCCAGTCTTGCTCTTGGAACCCTGTCACTGCCATGTGAATAGACACCATCCAGCTTATTGCAGGATGAGAGCCCGGATGTCCCAGACATGTAAGCCATGCCAGACCAGCCTATAGCCCCAGATATGTGAGAGAGCCCAACCCAGATGAGCAAAATTGCCTACCCAACACATGAGTGGGCCCAGTCAAGACCAGCTGAACCAGAGTCTCGTGAGCAATAATATTTATTATTTGAAACCAATGGGTTCGGGCGTGGTCTGTTACTATATACAATAACTAACTGATACATAGCCCAATTTAAACCTCATCTGTTCGAGCCCCATGTCAGGCTCTGTGCTGACAGCTCGGAGCCTGGAGCCTGTTTCGGATTCTGTGTCTCCCTCTCTCTCTGCCCCTCCCCTGCTCATGCTCTGTCTCTCTGTGTCTCAAAAATAAATTAAAACATTAAAAAAAATTTTAAAAATAAAATAAACCTCATCTGTCATGCAAGGCCATCACTGACAATTCTAAATAAAAATGCTGAGGTCCAAGGCATATATCTTCCCCAGTCTTGGATTTAAATGCAACAGAAATGCTGAATTAAATTGCCCCTTCACGACATTTCATAAGATAGGAAAATAGAACTCTCATCCTCAATGTACCAAAGAAAAAGTAAAAATGGAATGTTCACCAACAAACAAAAGTAAATATAAAAGGAAAGTATTAACAGTCCCAAGAATAGACCAGAAGCTCAAAAGTTGCTATGAGAGGAATTTGTTATCTAAACCAGGCTTTTTTTTTTTTTTTTCATTTTAAGTTTTCCCATCATTTAGCAGCAAGGCAACATTGGTAAATGTCAAGTCCACATCGAATTTAAATTTCCTTTCAGTAATCATGTAGTAAATGGTAATAGAAGGTGGAGGTTTTAGAAAAACTCGCTTTGGGCTTTCAGTATAGAGTGGGAATGGGGATGTCTGACATATAGATTGACGTATAAACCTGGGGGTGCACTCCATCTCACGTAACCCACAGGACGAATATAAAGCAGTGGTCTCCCCGATTAGTTTATCTATTCAACCATGTTTATTAAGTGTTCAGGGACCAGGTACGGAGCTCGGTTTGCAAATGAAGCAGGAAACACAGACACGGATCACTTCAAGCTTACATAACAATGGAGATGGTGGAAAGTTAATAAAGCATATCTAATATACAATGTAATACATAGAAAAAGAAAAATAAAGATAAAAGAGCCAGGAATGCTCGTGTGACAGAGCCCTGTGCACCTGCAGTCTCTCTGTCTCCCTGAACTCCAGACTCTCACCCAGCTGCTCAGTCAGCATCTCACTGGATGTACGTCACAAACTTAAGCAGATTAATGCCACTGGCACAAACGCCCCATCGAGGAGGATTGGGGCCGAAATCCAGCCCACTCTGCTGGCTCCAACTACATCCGCCCAGAGGGGAAGCCTTTTTCTCATACCCACAAAGCCTCCACGATGCCATCTGAGGTCCTGCTCATGGCCTGTTTCCTCACTGCCTCCCTGTCTCAGTACTGGTATCTCCATTGTTCCAGGGGCCTGGATTGGAAACCCTGGAATGAGGCATTCTTGATTATTCTATTTCTCAATTTCTCAGTAAATTCTGTAGAACTGACCTTTCAAACACATCCAGACCATGATCACTTCTCATCTCTGCCCTGCCACCTGGCCCTCGCCATTCCTATCTTTCCTGGGCAAATGGACTCTACTTCAGCTCTTGTTCCCTCACAGTCTGTTTTCCACACAAGGGCCCCAGGGGTCTGGCTTAGGTTGTTCCTCTGCTCAGTGTCCCAGGATGAGGCCTGTGAATGCTACAGCCCGGTGCTCATATCACTTCTCCCCCGATTGCTCACTCTGCTCCACAATGGGCATCCTTGCTGCTCCTTGAACATGCTAGAACTGCTCCTCCTCCAGAGCCTTCAAACCCAATGTTCTTTCTGTGTAGAACACGCTTTCCTCTAGTTACTCATATAGCTCACTCCCTCACCTCCTTCAGGACTTTGCAAGGCTCACTGAGGCCTCCCTGACAGTCCTATTTGAAACTTACTCCTCCCCCTTCTATGCATCACTCCCCAGCCTTTCCTCCTGCTTCAGTTGCCCCAAAGCATCCAACATAGCATATATTTTACCTATTTGTTGAGTCTAGTATACGCCTGTCCCTAGAATCTCCAACGTCAACAGGGACCCTGGCTATTGTATTGATTTCATATATCCAGTGCCTAGACAGGGCCTAGGACACAGTAAACCTTCAAAAAATATTTGCTGAGTGCACGGAAATGAGTAACGCAATGTTGGGCAGTAGTGAGTGGTGAAAAATGAAGCATCAGAAGGGGATGGAGAGTGTTCGCTTGCTTTTTCACATGGCACACTTGGGAAGGGCCTCTATGAGCAGTGGCATTTCAGCAGAGATCTGAGCGAATTGAGACCTGAACCATGCGCGGATGCATGGCACTCCGGGCAAAGTGTGACTTGGAGCCAGTGGCCAGAGGTCAGGAGAGGTTAGAGACCTGGCAGCGCGGTTGTAGGGGCCAGATCGCGCCAGACGTTGTAAGCCAGTTGGGACGCGAAAAAGGCCAAAAGCATCTGATGCTGAAAGCTGATCATGATGGACCTGATTTATGCTTTAGAAAGATCACTAACTGCTATGTGGGCAGAAAACTCTAAGAGGTTAAAATGCGAAAACCGAGGCCAGTTAGGAAGCCCCTGCAACAGTCTGGGCAAACAGGACAGTGACCTAGCCGAGGGTGGTAAATGCTCCACCTAGCGTTTGGTGAGGAGCAAGCACTCCTTAAACGCTAGCTGTCATTAAAACGTTGTATTAAATATAATGATTGTATAAGGCATATGGGAAAAACTCAACTTGTGTTTCCTCTTATTGTGAAGATAATAATAATGATAACCCTAATGATAATAATAACAATAATACAAGATAATTTCAGAAAGCAACAAGAGCTTTGAAGAAAATAAAACATGGTAAAGTGATAATGTTGGAAGGGGCTGCTTTAGGTGAGAACAACCAAGGAGGATTTCCTGAGGAGGCGATCTTTGGGTGGAGACCTGAACAGCAAAAGGAGCCAGTCAAGTGAGATCTAGGAATGGATTGTTCCCAGAAAGAGGAATTGCAAATGTAAAGGTCTTAAGGTAGGAACAAGTAATAAAAATTAATGGGAAGTATTCATGAAATGTATTAAAATTGAGTTGTTGGACTCAGCTCTTCAACTGATTCCGGTTTGTAGACGGTTAATCCCAGGCTCAAAAATTATGCTATTCAGACATAAGGGAGTACAAATTACATTAAGCACACTTGATCCTAGAAAACCCCACAGAATTCACCAACGAAATAATCTACTCTGATTACATCAGAATCCTAAAGAGATAAGTACTGTTTTCATTTTTTCTTAGTGGATCAAACCCAGCAAGCAAAGTTTTTGTTGGGAATTAGGAACCGGAAAGCTTCTGGCACATGTGGAAACTTCCTATTAACTGAGGATTTGAGAGAAAGAAAAAAGATGCTACTGAATCCAGAATGAGATGTGATCCCAAAGTAATTTGTCTTATTTTATTCTGTATTTACACGTTCTCTGCCTTGTTCTATGAGGAATTGAAGACAGCTTAAAGTAGTTTAGAAGGCTAATTGAAATATTCACAGAGATATTTTCAAACTTTTCAAATTTCCAAATGAGGAAGATTTAAAGTTTGATCTGAATGACATGTTTTTATCATAATCAATTCACATACTCATAAAAGAATATGAAGGAATTCTTTAAACAACTCCATAAAAATGTCTTCTAATCTCTGAAGTTCTATATTTAATATGACTATATTAGATTATGTAAAATACAATTATATACCGCTCTACTGACTGAAAATTAATTCAGATGTAATGCCCGGGGAGACTCTGTCAGCCTTCAAGCTAAGCAATCACTTTAGTTTATATACTCCCTTCCACTGCATTTAGATTCAGAGCAATCAGGTCACCGTTCAGAGCCAAAATATTTATTCCAAGCTTTTCCCCTCTACTGTGAGAGACATGGCTATGAATCACTTTCTCTCCTAAAATGTTATCTTTTAGAACAATGCTCTCCAGGTGAAACATCCAGTCTACTTTTTGTCCATTTGCCTTCCTTCCAACCTGCCTAGCCCGCAAACTTTAAAAAACCAGCAACAGAATATGAAAATGGAAGATCTAACTTTCTGAGAAGCAGAAAAAAAATGAATCTTGATTTTATATTGGCTCCATGATAGAGAGTAAGCATGGCAATAATTCTGTCCTTTAAAGTCTCCAGCAAAGGAAAATGGTGTCCTCTCCTGCAGCAAATGACCCTCGAGGCAAAGGCAAGCATGGCCAATGTGGTTAAACCCTCACAACCCTCTTTTTTTTTTGCCTTTTCTCCACTCCTAAACTTCATGGGAGAATGTCTCACACAGAGTAAAACTACAACTAGATTTGACTAGGACTCAGTGAATTTAATACTTGGTGTCCCCAGAAAATGCTATCAATTCCCCAGAGGGTTAAAGTATCTTCTCAATCGGAAACTCATCCTTCAAAAGAGAAGATTCAGCTCTGAAGTTCTAATAAGTTTAAAAATGAGACTGGTCAGGCACCACGGGCCTTATCCTCTACCACTGTGACTCTTCATTTGACTTAGCTGGGTCTCAGCTTCCTGGCGGTAGCTATATTTCCCCATCTATTCAAAGAGAATGAGGAAGAGAGAGAGAAGATGGCGGCGTAGGAGGACGCTGGGCTCACTGCGCGTCCTGCTGATCACTTAGATTCCACCTACACCTGCCTAAATAACCCAGAAAACCGCCAGAGGATTAGCAGAACGGAGTCTCTGGAGCCAAGCGCAGACAAGAGGCCCAAGGAAGAGGGGCCCCTCCTGAAGTGGATCACCTAAGGAGAAGCGAGCTAAGCCTGCCCCTCCTGCCCCCGTGCACCTTGCCTACCCACCCCAGCTAATACGCCAGATCCCCAGCACCACAAGCCTGGCAGTGTGCAAGTAGCCCAGACAGGCCCTGCCACCCCACAGTGAATCCCGCCCCTAGGAGAGGGGAAGAGAAAGCGCACACCAGTCTGACTGTGGCCCCAGCGGTGGGCTGGGGGCAGACATCAGGTCGGACTGTGGCCCCGCCCACCAACTCCAGTTATACACCACAGCACAGGGGAAGTGCCCTGCAGGTCCTCACCACTCCAGGGATTATCCAAAATGACCAAACGGAAGAATTCCCCTCAGAAGGATCTCCAGGAAATAACAACAGCTAATGAACTGATCAAAAAGGATTTAAATAATATAACAGAAAGTGAATTTAGAATAATAGTCAAAAAATTAATCACTGGGCTTGAAAACAGTATAGAGGACAGCAGAGAATCTCTTGCTACAGAGATCAAGGGACTAAGGAACAGTCATGAGGAGCTGAAAAGCGCTTTAAACGAAATGCAAAACAAAATGGAAACCACGACGGCTCGGATTGAAGAGGCAGAGGAGAGAATAGGTGAATTAGAGGATAAAGTTATGGAAAAAGAAGAAGCTGAGAGAAAGAGAGATAAAAAAATCCAGGAGTATGAGGGGAAAATTAGAGAACTAAGTGATACACTAAAAAGAAATAATATACACATAATTGGTATCCCAGAGAGGAAGAGAGAGGGAAAGGTGCTGAAGGGGTACTTGAGGAAATTATAGCTGAGAACTTCCCTGAACTGGGGAAGGAAAAAGGCATTGAAATCCAAGAGGCACAGAGAACTCCCTTCAGACGTAACTTGAATCCATCTTCTGCACGACATATCATAGTGAAACTGGCAAAATACAAGGATAAAAAGAAAATTCTGAAAGCAGCCAGGGATAAACGTGCCCTCACATATAAAGGGAGACCTATAAGACTCGTGACTGATCTCTCTTTTGAAACTTGGCAGGCCAGAAAGGATTGGCACGATATCTTCAGTGTGCTAAACAGAAAAAATATGCAGCCGAGAATCCTTTATCCAGCAAGTCTGTCATTTAGAATAGAAGGAGAGATAAAGGTCTTCCCAAACAAACAAAAACTGAAGGAATTTGTCACCATGAAACCAGCCCTACAAGAGATCCTAAGGGGGATCCTGTGAGACAAAGTACCAGAGACATCACTACAAGCATAAAACATACAGACATCACAATGACTCTAAACCCGTATGTTTCTATAATAACACTAAATGTAAATGGATTAAATGCGCCAACCAAAAGACATAGGGTATCAGAATGGATAAAAAAACAAGACCCATCTATTTGCTGTCTACAAGAGACTCATTTTAGATCTGAGGACACCTTTAGATTGAGAGTGAGGGGATGGAGAACTATTTACAAGAGATGAAGAAGGGCATTACATAATAATTACAGGGTCTATCCATCAGGAAGAGCTAACAATTATAAATGTCTATGTGCCGAATACCAGAGCCCCCAAATATATAAAACAATTACTCACAAACATAAGCAACCTCATTGATAAGAATGTGGTAATTGCAGGGGACTTTAACACACCACTTACAACAATGGATAGATCATCTAGACACACGGTCAATAAAGAAACAAGGGCCCTGAATGATACATTGGATCAGATGGACTTGACAGATATAATTAGAACTCTGCATCCCAAAGCAACAGAATATACTTTCTTCTCGAGTGCACATGGAACATTCTCCAAGATAGATCATATACTGGGTCACAAAACAGCCCTTCATAAGTTTACAAGAATTGAAATTATACCATGCATACTTTCAGACCACAATGCTATGAAGCTTGAAATCAACCACAGGAAAAAGTCTGGAAAACCTCCAAAAGCATGGAGGTTAAAGAACACCCTACTAACGAATGAGTGAGTCAACCAGGCAATTAGAGAAGAAATTTAAAAATCTATGGAAACAAATGAAAATGAAAATACAACAATCCAAACGCTTTGGGACGCAGCGAAGGCAGTCCTGAGAGGAAAACACATTGCAATCCAGGCCTATCTCAAGAAACAAGAAAAATCCCAAACACAAATTCTAACACCACACCTAAAGGAAATAGAAGCAGAACAGCAAAGGCAGCCTAAACCCAGCAGAAGACGAGAAATAATAAAGATCAGAGCAGAAATAAACAATATAGAATCTAAAAAAACTGTAGAGCAGATCAACGAAACCAAGAGTTGGTTTTTTTGAAAAAATAAACAAAACTGATAAACCTCTAGCCAGGCTTCTCAAAAAGAAAAGGGAGATGACCCAAATAGATAAAATCATGAATGAAAATGGAATTATTACAACCAATCCCTCAGAGATACAAACAATTATCAGGGAATACTATGAAAAATTATACGCCAACAAATTGGACAACCTGGAAGAAATGGACAAATTCCTAAACACCCACACGCTTCCAAAACTCAATCAGGAAGAAATAGAAAGCTTGAACAGACCCATAACCAGCGAAGAAATTGAATCGGTCATCAAAAATCTCCCAACAAATAAGAGTCCAGGACCAGATGGCTTCCCAGGGGAGTTCTACCAGACGTTTAAAGCAGAGATAATACCTATCCTTCTCAAGCTATTCCAAGAAATAGAAAGGGAAGGAAAACTTCCAGACTCATTCTATGAAGCCAGTATTACTTTGATTCCTAAACCAGACAGAGACCCAGTAAAAAAAGAGAACTACAGGCCAATATCCCTGATGAATATGGATACAAAAATTCTCAATAAGATACTAGCAAATCGAATTCAACGGCATATAAAAAGAATTATTCACCATGATCAAGTGGGATTCATTCCTGGGATGCAGGGCTGGTTCAACATTCGCAAATCAATCAACGTGATACATCACATTAATAAAAAAAAAAGAGAAGAACCATATGATCCTGTCAATCGATGCAGAAAAGGCCTTTGACAAAATCCAGCACACTTTCTTAATAAAAACCCTTGAGAAAGTCGGGATAGAAGGAACATACTTAAAGATCATAAAAGCCATTTATGAAAAGCCCACAGCTAACATCATCCTCAATGGGGAAAAACTGGGAGCTTTTTCCCTGAGATCAGGAACACGACAGGGATGTCCACTCTCACCGCTGTTGTTTAACATAGTGCTGGAAGTTCTAGCATCAGCAATCAGACAACAAAAGGAAATCAAAGGCATCAAAATTGGCAAAGATGAAGTCAAGCTTTCGCTTTTTGCAGATGACATGATATTATACATGGAAAATCCGACAGACTCCACCAAAAGTCTGCTAGAACTGATACATGAATTCAGCAAAGTTGCAGGATATAAAATCAAAGTACTGAAATCAGTTGCATTCTTATACACTAATAACGAAGCAACAGAAAGACAAATAAAGAAACTGATCCCATTCACAATTGCACCAAGAAGCATAAAATACCTAGGAATAAATCTAACCAAAGATGTAAAAGATCTGTATGCTGAAAACTATAGAAAGCTTAGGAAGGAAATTGAAGAAGATATAAAGAAATGGAAAGACATTCCCTGCTCATGGATTGGAAGAATAAATATTGTCAAAATGTCAATACTACCCAAAGCTATCTACACATTCAATGCAATCCCAATCAAAATTGCACCAGCATTCTTCTCGAAACTAGAACAAGCAATCTTAAAATTCATATGGAACCACAAAAGGCCCCGAATAGCCAAAGTAATTTTGAAGAAGAAGACCAAAGCGGGAGGCATCACAATCCCAGACTTTAGCCTCTACTACAAAGCTGTAATCATCAAGACAACATGGTATTGGCACAAAAACAGACACATAGACCAATGGAATAGAATAGAAACCCCAGAACTAGACCCACAAACGTATGGCCAACTCATCTTTGACAAAGCAGGAAAGAACATCCAATGGAAAAAAGACAGTCTCTTTAACAAATGGTGCTGGGAGAACTGGACAGCAACATGCAGAAAGTTGAAACTAGACCACTTTCTCACACCATTCACAAAAATAAACTCAAAATGGATAAAGGACCTGAATGTGAGACAGGAAACCATCAAAACCCTAGAGGAGAAAGCAGGAAAAGACCTCTCTGACCTCAGCCATAGCAATCTCTTACTCGACACATCCCCAAAGGCAAGGGAATTAAAAGCAAAAGTGAATTACTGGGATCTTATGAAGATAAAAAGCTTCTGCACAGCAAAGGAAACACCAACAAAACTAAAAGGCAACCCACGGAATGGGAAAAGATATTTGCAAATGACATAGCAGACAAAGGGCTAGTATCCAAAATCTATAAAGAGCTCACCAAACTCCACACCCGAAAAACAAATAACCCAGTGAAGAAATGGGCAGAAAACATGAATAGACACTTCTCTAAAGAAGACATCCAGATGGCCAACAGGCACATGAAAAGATGTTCAACGTCGCTCCTTATCAGGGAAATACAAATCAAAACCACACTCAGATATCACCTCACGCCAGTCAGAGTGGCCAAAATGAACAAATCAGGAGACTATAGATGCTGGAGAGGATGTGGAGAAATGGGAACCCTCTTGCACTGTTGGTGGGAATGCAAATTGGTGCAGCCGCTCTGGAAACCAGTGTGGAGGTTCCTCAGAAAATTAAAAATAGACCTACCCTATGACCCAGCAATAGCACTGCTAGGAATTTACCCAAGCGATACAGGAGTACTGATGCATAGGGGCACTTGTACCCCAATGTTTATAGCAGCACTCTCAACAATAGCCAAATTGTGGAAAGAGCCTAAATGTCCATCAACTGATGATTGGATAAAGAAACTGTGGTTTATATACACAATGGAATCCTACGTGGCAATGAGAAAGAATGAAATATGGCCTTTTGTAGCAACGTGGATGGAACTGGAGAGTGTGATGCTAAGTGAAATAAGCCATACAGAGAAAGACAGATACCATATGGTTTCACTCTTATGTGGATCCTGAGAAACTTAACAGAAACCCATGGGGGAGGGGAAGAAAAAAAAAAAGAGGTTAGAGTGGGAGAGAACCAAAGCATAAGAGACTGTTAAATTTTTTTTTTTTAACATTTATTTATTTTTGGGACAGAGAGAGACAGAGCATGAACGGGGGAGGGGCAGACAGAGGGAAACACAGAATCGGAAACAGGCTCCAGGCTCTGAGCCATCAGCCCAGAGCCCGACGCGGGGCTCGAACTCACGGACCGCGAGATCGTGACCTGAGCTGAAGTCAGACGCTCAACCGACTGAGCCACCCAGGCGCCCCATGAGACTGTTAAAAGCTGAGAACAAACTGAGGGTTGATGGGGGGGTGGGAGGGTGGGGAGGGTGGGTGATGGATATTGAGGAGGGTACCTTTTGGGATGAGCACTGGGTGTTGTATGGAAACCAATTTGACAATAAATTTCATATATTAAAAAAAAAAAACAAAAAAACAAAGAGAATGACCTATGACCTTTGGTGTGAAAAGAAATCTGAGACTTCCAAATTTATTTTGACCCTTTTTATCCTTAGTGTACAATGATAATGTGGTTACTTCATGATTCATGTAGAAATTGCCCACTTAAGGTACTTAATTTCCTCTGTAATTTTTTGCTTTCCAAGTTACCCCTAGATCTATTAATCCACCTATACCTATACCCATGTACTCTGCCTTCACTCCTATTGCTAAGCTTAAACCTTGCACTTATATATTAGATCTCAATCTTTCTAGCTCACTCCATGATTTTCCTGAAACATCAATTTTCCCTCTTTATTGAACATTCACACATCAGCACAAGTAGCTTCCTCTTAAATATTAAATAATCTACTTTTGAGTCCAACATCCACCTCCAGCTACTGCCCCATTTTTCCAATTACTCTTTACAGCAAAACTGCTCACAGGTATTATTTACACTCAATATCACCACATCCTTGCTGTTCATTCTCTCTTCAACCCATCCCATCAGGCTTCTGTACACAACATTCCACAGAAACTCTTTCTGCCAAGGTCACTCATGGTGTTGCCAAATCCAGTGGCTCATTCCACATCCTTATAATTCGACTTTCCATAACTTTGGACGTAATCCAAAATCGATCTCTCCTTCCCTTTTGAAATGCTGTATCCATTTGTGATTCCAAGGCACTGTAATCTTCTGGTTTTCCTCCTACTTCATGACCACCCCTTCCTCTTTGTGTCATCCTCTGTTGGCATCTCCTCCTTTTACCAGCATCTCCTTTATGTACACCCACTCTCAACATCAGCTCATCCACCGCTTGGTGAAAAGTGTCATCTTTTACATGATTTTCAAATCTTCATCTCTAGCCGACATCTCCCTTTTGCCATAGATAATTGTGTCCAGCTGCCTATTTGGTATTTCCACTTGGATGTCTAACGGGAAGATCCAACTTAACATATAAAAACCAGATTCCCCGGGGGCGCCTGGGTGGCTCAGTTGGTTAAGCATCCGATGGACTCAGGTCATGATTTCAAGGTTTGTGAGTTCGAGCCCTGTGTCAGGCTCTGTGCTGACAGTGTAGAGCCTGGAACCTGCTATCAATTCTGTGTCTCCCTCCCTCTCTGCCCCTCCCGAACTCATGCTCTGTCTCTGTCTCTGTCTCTCTCTCTCTCTCTCTCTCAAAAATAAAATAAACACTAAAAAAAAAAACAAAACATATTCCCTGAATCCTTCTGATTCCCTACCTTACTCCCACCCAGCTTCACAAACCTGCTTTCCCTCCACTTTTCCCTACCTCGGCAAATGGTGCCACCATTCGGTCAGTGCTGGTCAAAAAACTATGAATCAAACTAGACTCTTTTCTCACACCCGTTATCCAATCCATGAACAAATCCTGACAGCTCTACCATAAAAATGTATATCCTTTATCTACCTACTTCCTACACTTTCACTGTCACCACCCTAATCCAAATCATCCACCACTTTTACCCAAACTATTACAATAGCCTCTTATCCCTGTATTAATCGGGGTTCAGTTCTGCTACACATGACAGGAAACAGAACAAAATCAGAGCAACTTAAACTAGATAGACAGAAGTTTCTCTCTCTATCATCTCTCAATCTCTCAATCCGGAAGTAGGCAGGCTGGATGGGTACGGTGGCTCCACAGTGACACCAGGGACCCAAATTCCTAAATTGCTGCTCTACCACCATTCTAGCACACAGCATCTATCCTCAATGTCACCCCATGTAGCAGAGTAATTCTTAGGATGCCAGCTATTTCTCACAGCCAGGCTACAGGCCAAAAAAAGGCAGGAGGACAAAACAAAGCACCTCCATGCTGAGTCAGCTTTTGTCAATACATGCTTGGAAGTCCCACTCACATCTCACTGATCAACACAGACACAAATAGCTGCAAAGAAGGTTGGGGAAATGCAATCTTTTATTTCAGGCAGCAGTGAATCCAATCGAAATTTGGGATTCTCTTACCAATGAAGAAAGAGAAAACAGATGTTAAGGGTGGGCCACTAGCTATTACACCACACACTCCCTTCAGTCTATCCTCTGTGCAGCAACCAGACTAATCCCCAAATGTAAGGCAGAGATGTCATTCGTATTCAAAACCCACTGGGGTAGATACGGGGAAAGGATTCAGTATTTATCCTATCTTTCCTGTATGAGCTGCACCTCATCATCCTCATTGGATCGTTACAAAAACAAAACAAAACATAACAACAGACATTCTGTGCCTTTTGATGTGATACAATAGGAAGTACCACATCACCTAAGAATTCTTGCCCCCCGCCAAAGTCAAATATTAATCGAATCAAGCCTCTGAATCTAACTACCAGTTTATAGGAAACAGAAGGGACAGAGAACCATTCTACATCTGCTGGGGATGCATTCAACACCTTGTTTGGATCCTGATTAAAGTAAGCCAAGTTAAAAAAAAAAAAAATATATATATATATATACACACACACACTATATATATATATACACACTATATATATATATATATATATATATATATATACACACTATATATATATATATATATATATATATACATATATACACACTATATATATATATACACACTATATATATATATATATATAGTGTGTATATATATATATATATATAGTGTGTGTGTGTATATATATGTATATAAGCCAAGTTAAAAAAAAATATATATATATACACACACACACTATATATATATATATACACACTATATATATATATATATAGTGTGTGTGTGTATATATACGTATATATATATGTATATATACACACACCATATATATATATACACACCATATATATATATTTTTTTTTTAAACGAGGGAGATATGAATAGTGACTAGATATTTGATGATATCGAGGAGCTACTGTCATTTTTTTAGGGGTGATAGTGGTATTGTAGTTATGTTAACTTTTTAAAGGGTCCTGATCTCTCAGAGACAAAAAATGAAGTACTTGCAGATGAAAATAATATGATGCATGGGACTCACTACAAAATCCTCTGGGCAGGAGCAGCATAGATGAAGCAAGATTGGTCATGTGCAGGTAACCTGAAAATCTGGATGATGACAGCTCATTCTGGTTTTACATAGGGTACAAGCTTCCATAAGCAAGCTTACAGTGGCTTCCTATCGCACTGTACATGGTTTCTATAACCCTTCATGACCTTGCCCTCTGCACCCTGGTCTCCTACCATGTTCCAGCAGGTTCCTCCACTCGTCACGTGCCTTCCTCACTTCCCTGTGCCTGCTGTCAAGCATGCTTCAGTCACAGGACTTTCTGCTTGCTATTCCCTCTCCCCAACAAATATCTTCCCTCTGGTATTTGCACAGCTTAATTTGGTTCTCTGCTCAATGTAACCTCATCACAGAATCCTCCTACTGATAAGAAACAGAAGCCCATCACTCTCTATTCTCTACTATGTCAATATCTGACATTAAATTACACATTTGCTCATTATTCATTGAGGAACATAAGCTCCATGAAGGCCAAAGCTTGTTTTGTTCTCCAGTGGATCCTGGCTCACAGAAGTAGACCTGGCACGGAGTGAATGAGAGAATATTACTCATTTTTAATATTTTTATTTAGATCCTAAACTACCAAGACTTCTTCATAAAGAGAATTCCCAACATCCTCATTAGCCTTATTATAAAATGATATTTATGAAGTCCAGAATGCTAAAAAGTAGTGACATAGACTCACTGAGGATATGTAATTAAGTGGAGAGAAACAAGAAAAAGCTAAAATCTAATACATTCATGGTACAAAAAGATATTTGAGCCCTTTTTATATGCTTTTGCTTTTATCATCTGTAGGCCATCCTCAAGTTGAAGAAACCTTATATTTTCTTGGGATTAACTTTTACTTACTTGTTTTACTCAACAAATATTTACCACAAGTTTCTTATTTGTCAGGCATTGCACTAGGCTAGGGAGGACTAATTCTAGACAGGAAGAAAACAAAATCCCTATCATAATTTTTGCCAAAAAAAATGGTTAATTGTGGAAAATTTTATGGTGTCTACAATTTAATTAAAAATGCTGGCAATATAGTTCACCATCGTTGTATACCTAGATAACATTAAATACAGTAGCATTTTCTAGTCTTCCTGGACCACAATTTTTAAATTTCATAGTAACAAACCAGGAAAACTATTTTAACCACAAGTTATATATTTCCTTAAAACATAACTGAGCAATAAAATTGCTCTTCAAACTACCGCAGTCATTTCCATATGGCAATTCTATAGTAAACAAATGCTTTCATAAGTCCAAGAAAGTACCCAGTTTTGCTTTCCTACAAAAGCCTAGTAATTTTCATTCTCCCTTTAATAGTAAAGATACAAATTTAAGAGGTCAAGAAAAGTGCCAGGCTCCAGAATTTTATAGTGTTATGATAACACTGACTATTCTATTTCTACCACATTGACATACACTAAGATTATTAAATTAATAACATATCCTATCATTTTTTTTAAAAAGTCTGTGTGACAAGAAGAGATACGGAAAGCCAAAGTGAACCTGCTGCACCTGTTATCTGGGCACTTGGCATTCTTAACAAGTTAAATCCCCAGGAAGCCAGATTAAAAGATGACAGGAAAAAATGTAAATTACATTATCATCTTCGACATGCTAATATACATGGGTGCTGAAAATCCAATTGAAAGGGGACTGGCTTATTAAGCTGTGGCATGCTGCAATTTACATATCTCACCCTCCAGATGTGAGGAGGGTAAATGAGAATGGAGTATGCTCAGATCAGCAGGGGATAAAGAAGAGAAATACATATGTACGTTGGCTATCAATTTAGCCAACTGAAGAAAAAGTGACACAGTGAAAAGATTGACTTCTATTTTTCCTAAAATAAATCTGAGTCCTCTGCCACATTCTGGAACAGCACTAAAGGCAGCATGGGTAATCCTAGCTGGTCATTCTGTGCATGGCCCTGATGGCTCTCCAACAGTGAGCAAATGCAGATGCCCAGACGACTGAAAAAAACTACTGAGAGTAGGGCCCTGCTGATGGTGCAAGTATAACAGGACCTTTGCAGGAAAGGGGGACCAAAACTAGCAGCAGGGGCTTCCCCAAATTCTCACCATCAGTCTAAGGCAGTCAGCAAAAGGAGAAATCACTATGTTCTAAAAAAACATATTATGTAAATTATAGCTTAGAGTCCAAATCCAACACAAAATCTTAATGTACCCAAAGTTGAATACTTAAATTTCTCATAGGTCACCAAGACTCTCACTCTGTGTCTCCTCATACATGCATGTAGCTGTTGAGAACTTTCAAATCCTTAAAAGAAACAGTAAAACAAACTACAACTTAATTTTTTTAAATTAGGGGTTTCCCAACAGACAGACAGTGTTGGTGAAATGGAAAGGTTAAGAGGGAATAAAAAAGCCAGATTAAGGTAAGCCACCACAAAATATAGCAAAGTAATAACCCTCAATAGGAATGTTAGCATTTCATATTTATATAATAAATACAAACATACTTAAGATACATTTCAACTATTTATCTGCTGTATACATAAGCAGTAATAAAATCTTTCTCTTTACTTTTAGCTTTTGATTAGGGAAAGTTTTAAACATACACAAAGAAAACAAATGAGTGTAACAAACCCCATGTACCCACCACCCAGATTCAACAAATATTAACACTCTGCCATTCTGGCTTCACCTATACCTCAACCCAACGCTTTCTTCCCCCTTCCATTGTTATTATTTTACTTTATAGTTTTTAAGGTAAAATTTAGATATAGTAGAAGGCATAAGTATTAAAAGTATAATTTTAACAAATGAATTAATCCGTATACCCCACACACTTATCACAATATAGAACATTCTACCTCCTAAGAAAGTTCCATGTGTCCATTTCCCAGCCATAATACCTACAGGTAGTTATCCAACAGAAGACATTTTTTCTCCATCACAGGAAAAAAAATAAGGAAATCCAATTCAGCAAATAGAACAAACTTTCTATTTCTATTTTTCAAGCTGCACAGAGGCTTCTAATCATCTTTCTACTGAAATGACAGTGTAGGAATTTCATACCCAAACTCAATCCAGACACCATTCTCTTCATAGACAGTATTCAGATACAGACACTCAAGGAAAAAAAAAAAAAAAGGACTTTGATAACATATAACAAAGTAACAGCAACATCAACGCCCCTGCCCACCACCACCACAACTTCTGGAACTTTTATCTTTTCATTTATTTCAATAGTACCCCAAGCAAAATTACATGTACATAATAAGCACAACCTGAGAAATAAATAGTATTACCACAAAGTCAAAAAATAATAACAGCAGCATCATTCTAATAGAATTTCTAACCACTCACTACAGTGATACATGAGTGGCAGGCCACATTATATTCTCTACTCCTGCTCTCCAGAAAAGTAGAAAGAGCAGCAATAGTAGCAGGGACACTAGTAATGGCATTAACAGCAGCTGACTTGTACGAGTGATGAAGAAGCAGGGATTCAAAGCTAGTACTTTCTGTCTCTATCATGTTTTGATTCCAACCCTAACGGCACAATACAGATAAGCACACACACCATTAACACTATATAATAACCTGACATTTTGTCATGCTTATTTGAGTCTTGTTTTTCAACCCGACTCCTTTGGTTTTGCTGGTAAAACTCCTTTCCTCCTCTGCACAAGTCCCTACTTTGGCCCAGAGAGAAGAAAACTCAACCCACAATTTTGCACTCCTGGAAAAGGGCTGGGGAGGAAGCCTCTAGCCTCAGTCTCCCGTAGCTGGTCCTTCCTTCCAGGAGGAACTGGAATTTCTATAACTGAGAAGGGTTTGGGGATGGACTGGCTCCCCCACAGCTGGAATGGTACTGCAGGGAAAAGGCCTCTTTTTGAACTCAGGCTCTTTCTAGCGGCCTAGGTGCGGACAGGGCTAAGCAGACCAGGCAGGTCTCCGCTCTCAGCTGCAGCTGCCCCACTCAAGCTCGGGTGGAGCTATCCATGTGTCAGCCCTTCAGGGCCACTTAATTTGCCAGTCACTGGGGAGGAGGATGCCCTATCCAGGCCTCAGGTACTGGCCACATTCTTTGCCATTAATGAGACTAATACTGTGATCAATATTTGGATCTTGGGTCTCTTTCCTGAACTAGTTAGAATCCAGGGAGGAGGGATGCAACTAACTACGATCCTAAACTTCCAATAAGCCATAATCTTTATGCTTTGCCTTGGCTCACTGCATCTGGAGCACACTGGTTCCTTTTTGGTGACCCTGTGGCTGATACTCAAATATAAATATGCTGAGGTAGGGGAGGGGGTTGACGGAGCACCCAGAAGGATCACCCTTCTTTATACCCTGGCTGCTGACAGCTCATGTAAGCCCTCAGCTCTGGTTGAAGATTCTTCTCTCATCCCCAGGGGTGCACTATCCCCTCCGCTCAGCCACCCTGACCACCACTCTAACCACCACCACTATCACCACCACTAATACCATCGACACCAACACCACCAACACCGTCAGCAACACAACCACCAACACCGCAACCAATACCACTCACGGCAATACTACCAACGCCTCCAGGAATGTTCGGAATTGCCAACTGCTAACGGCAAGTACACAACCACTTTCTTACCTTGTTCTCCTCCGGAGTGAAGAGGATTCGGAATATGGACGGCACTCCTGGAGCTACTTTGTGGCCAATGTCTTTGGGGCTGATTACTTTAAAGTAAGGCGAACTTTCCTCAACAACTTTCACCATCCTTGGAATCTGCAAGAAAAACACACCACAGTGGCCACTCTGCCCGTGAAAAAGCAAAAGCAAAAGCACAGGCTTTGTAGTCCACCAGGAAATCTCCATCTACTACTTACCAGCCACTCGACCTAGGTCAAGGCTTAACTTCTGTCTCCTCAAATGTGAGACGAGGTGACTCATTCAGTGCATCTGAGCTTTATTTTTTTTTTTAATTATTATTCACTTTTATCATTACTGCAAGCCTTTGTTCATTTTCTCATTTAAATGGGACTATCTTTGAAGAAGAACCTCGTGGTCAGCTAAAACCCCACCCACATGGTAGAGATCAGCTCGATTTCCCATCATTTGAGGACTGCTCTGGGAGAAGAAATCACATTTACTGCTGTCCTGCTATGGACCATCCACCATGAGCCGTACATGATGAGCCGCTTAATCCTCTCAATAACCCTGAGCTTCATTATGACTCCCATTCTACAGAAGGAGAACAAGACACTTTTCCTTAAGTGCGATAGCTTCGCCCAGTCCCAGCCTCACTCCACCTTCCCTCTTGGGGGCTGTCCTAAGTAGACACCACTGTGCACAAGAACAAAGAGCAAGCAGCACAGGGTCCCCAGGCCAGTGTCAGAGTGGCTTCAGAAAGTTTCATTCTCTTCAAGTCCTCCTCTGCTCTACTTGCCTCGCCCACGGTATGCTTCTCTGTTTAACAAAGACAGTCTAAGCAATAAAGCAAATATAAATGTGAGGAGAACCTAGAGGTTCTAGGGACACAAGGAAAGGGATGACTTTTTTTTTAAGACTTGAAGGGAGCAAAAGAAAGTGAATATAGTTAAGTATGACTGAGAAGTCTCAGGGGAAAAATGAGAACAAAACCCCCACAGTCTCTCAAAACTGAAATCCAGATGGGCAAGGGAAGAAGAAATGCCGAAGATCAGACTCAAGGCTGATCTTAAGACTAGAAAGTAAGGAGGCAGGGAAGAGATGTGTGCAAATCTGATAGGAGCCCAACAGGAGTGGCTGGTAAGGGGAATGTGCAGTGTCATTTACAATGTGCAGAATGATACTACTTAAGCTGCTGGGAATACTTTTGGTAAGAGCATAATTATGGATTTAAAAAACTAGAAAGGAAAACACCAACAACCCTAGGAATAATAACGATAATATTGGTTTAGTGCTTCCTATGTGACAGGTGCTGAGCTGAATACTTTACACGCATCACCTCATTTAATATTCCAAACAACCTATTAAAATGGGTACTATTAGGGGCTCCTGGGTGGCTCAGTCGGTTGAACGTCCGACTTCGGCTCAGGTCATGATCTCGCGGTTTGTGGGTTTGAGCCCCGCGTCGGGCTCTGTGCTGACAGCCCAGAGCCTGAAGCCTGCTTGGATTCTGTGTCTCTCCATCTCTCGGCCCCTCCCCTGCTCATGCTCTGTGTCTCTCTGTCTCTCAATAATAAATAAACGTTAAAAAAAATTAAAAAAAAAAAAAAAGAAATGGGTACTACTAGTATTCCCATGGCCCAGAGAAGTGAAGTGACTTACCCAAGGTCTGCAGCTGGGAGACAGATGAGTTTGACTCTAGAGTCTGGGTGCTAATAATTATATCCCAAGTACAGTGCGCTGTGGCTTGTAGAGTGCTCACAGCTTACTTTCATCTTGTGTGTGTGGGAGATAGAGGAATGAGGACCAAATGGTCTCCGTTGTTTGCATTCAATGCCAATGAGGAAGCAAATAAATAGTGAACAGCACAGAAATTCTATCCCAGCAGTTCTTTACGAGTCCGTGAGCTAAGGAAGTAGAGAAGCAGGCTTTTATCAGCCACCTAGTACAAGGGTCCTGAGAGTCACATGCCCAAGAACAAGCCTTCCTAGGCTAGAGAAATCTATCTGCTTTTGGCAGCTGGACTTTCCCTGGAGGGGGACCCTCCTTTCATGAGGTCTAACAGCACAGCAGCATCTAACCAAGAGGTGTTGGGTTACCCATGAGAAGTGAGTGCCCTCTGGCAGACAAAACTGACACATGCCCTATACCCTTTACTTGCTCGTATATGCCTGCTGGGAATCGTGTCTTATTTAGGGCTGAGCAGGAGTGGCCAAAGTACCCTTGGGCTAGCTCCTCTCTCTTTAATAGCCTTAAAATACCTGAGCAAGAGTCAAAAAGTCATGGCGAAAGGGAAAAAGAGAAGTGGAAGTGACAAAGTGACTTGGTTGGCAGTCCTACATGAAAAGAGAGAGCCCTACTGTGTATGTAAAGTATCTCTTCTTGAGGTCTAGGGGCCTAATCCTGAGCATCTCAGATTCTCTTTCTTCTCTCTGACTACCCTTTTAACTTCTGTCCCTTGAGCTTCTCTTGCTAACACTTCTGCTGCCAAGAACTAAATACACCATTTTCTTCAGAGTCTGACTTTGCTGCCACTAAATCACCCCATTGATCTCTGAAAGGCATCACTGATTCCTTTAATGAGTTACTGCCAAATATAACTGCAAGTTCTTGCATAGTCTTTATTTTTTTTTCTTTTCTCTTACAGCTAGGCTTTTTGTCTCCACACTCTCAAACTCCTGAGGTATTCCTACCTGCCTTCACATCTGAAGTTTAGCATCTCTCAGATGCCTTCCTCCCCATCTGACTACTTTTCACACTTTAACTGTGCTTTATGCTGACCTCCCACATTATTCTTTCTTCCATTATTGTTACATGTCCAGGAAATCTTCAGGAACTTAATACTTTTTTCTTGAAGTAAACCCTAATTTATCTCTTGGGGAGAAAAGGCATATGGATTGAGAAGAGATTCAGTGGCAACCAGAAAAGGACAAGGTATAGACAGTGGGAGAAGCTGTCCAAAACTATCTATAGACAAAATCTGAAGGCTATCTGAGGTAGAAGGGAGGAGACAGAAAAAGGGGAACAGGAACTCCATTTTTTTTGGAGATTTTTTTCTTAAATACAATTTATAAAGTATAAATAATTTGGCTGAACAACCTCAATTCATATGAGTAGAGTTTATACCTTCTTGTGGGAAACGGTGGCTCTAACACACAGTATGTAAGCATGAAGAGTAATTGTCTTGAACCAGTCACACATAAGAACTTCATGACATTTCCCTAACCAATATTTTACTCAAAAAATGTTACTGCACATGTTGGGAGTTGACCATTTGGTGGGCATTGACTTGGGCCTGAACATGTATGAACACACCAACCCAGTCTTGTCTTCATTAAGCTTATAGTCAAAGGGCATGTTTTCAACTATTTTCTTAGAATTCATCTAAGATCCTACAGGATTCCATTTTATTTAATCCCTTTTTATATTCCATGAGAGGTACATTCAGCAAACATACTCACTTTGTCATTGTTTCTCAAAACCAGTGGAACTTCATAGACTTCACAGGGAGTATAGTTCTGAAACACAATTTCTGATGGAAAGGGCTGGAATAATGCCTGATCCAGGTCAATTCCTGAAAACTGCATTGAAAGAATAAATCCATTATATAGTCACACAGTGGCAGAAATGACTGGGGAAGATATGAAAATACTATATAGACCTATGGATACTAACACTAAAAACATAGGAAATACTCAGAAAGGGGTAACTACTATAAACAATAATTGTTATAAGTAGTAAAGTTACTGTGATCAACTTGTTTATTATATGTATATATATGTATATATATATAATTAATATATATGTGTGTATACATACATGTATATGTATGTATATGTATTTATATATATATATAAATATACGTGTGTGTGTGTGTGTGTGTGTGTGTGTATATATATATATATATATATATATATATATATATATATATATATAATTTATTGTCAAAATGGTTTCCATACAACTCTGAATGCTCATCCCAACAGGTGCCCTCCTCAATGCCCATCACCCACTTTCCCCTCTCCCCCACCCCCCATCAACCCTCAGTTTGTTCTCAGTATTTAAGGGTCTCTTATGGCTTGCCTCCTTCCCTCTCTGTAACTTTTTACCCCCCTTTCCCTCCCCGCCCCGGTCTTCTGTTAACTTTCTCAGGATCCACATAAGAGTGAAAACATATGGTATCCATCTTCCTTTGCCTGACTTATTAACTCAGCATAATACTCTCCAGTTCCATCCACGTTGCTACAAATGGCCAGACTTCATTCTTTCTCACTGCCATCAACTTGTTTAATACAAAACAAAGTAGAAGATTTTGTCCTCAGTTAAAAAAATATAGGCTAATTAGAACACCAACCCAAAACTTCCATTTATGTCAATGGTGAATACTTTGAACCAATCCCCCTATTAAAATAACAAGAAAAACTGTATCAACAAATATCTGCTTGGAGGCACTGAAAAGCTAACAAGACAGTCTGATCTAATGTTGAAATTATGAATTATCTCAAACTATTAGCTTGTGTAGTACCCAACAGGTTTTGAGTATTGCCATGTTTCCTTAAAATTTTAGAATATCACATGATGCCCTGTGAGTTTATAGTTGCACCCTGGGGCACCTTAGTATAGGTTGGAAAGTGAAGATGTAAGCAACCATCTCAATAATTTAGAAAAGCAATAGCAAACATAAGAAAGAAAGAAAGAAAGAAAGAAAGAAAGAAAGAAAGAAAGACCAAACAAATGAAAAAGTGACATAACAAAAACAACAGCAAAAAATAATGAAATAGAAAGTAACCATACTACAGAATCAACAAAGCCAAAAGTTGAGTCTTTAAAAAGACTGATAAAATTGATAAAATACCTAATGAGCATGATCAAGAAAATAAGACAAAAGTTACAATAAGCCAAGATAAAGAATGAAAATAGGGATATTACAACAGAAACTGAACTATGTAAAAAGATAACAAATGGATAGTATGTCAATAAATGGTAAAATGTACATTAAAAAGTACATATCTTAAGAAAATAAAATTTATCAAAAGTAGCACAAAAACAAAGAAAATTTTAGTAGTTCTGTAACCATTAGATAAATTAAAACTGTAAGTAAAACATTTTCATAGAGAAAACTCCAGCCCAAATAACTTTACAAGCAAATTCTAGCAAACATTTAAAGATACAAATCAAATATTATAGGACCTCTCCTAAAGGAAAGAAAAAAAATTAATGTCTCCCAACTCGATGATGTTAGCATAACTTTCATATAACTAAGAAAGATGGTGGGAGAAAGGAAAACTATAGGCTAGTCTTAGAAACGATAGAGTTTTTTTTAAAGGAATAAAACATTAGCAAATTGAAACTCACAGTATATAAAAAGGATAACACATCATGATCAAATTGGGTATAACTCAGAAATTCAAAGTTGTTTTAACAGAAGCTCATTAAAAAGAAACAAAATTGTCATAAGAAGAAAAATTGTTTACTTAGAAAATTCAAAACAACTTATAGATAAACTATTAGAAGTTACAATTAATAAATTATTTATCAAGGTCACTGAGTATGAGGCCAACAAATAAAAATCAATTATATTACTAGGTACTAACAATGAACATTTAGGAAATAAAATATATAAACAATACGATTTAATAGCCTCCCAAAACATAAAATACATAGAAATAAATCCAATGAAAGATGTGTAAAACCTTCAACTAGAAAAGCCACAAGATATTACTGAGAGGAATTAAAGAAGACCTATGTAAATACAGTAATAATACCATGTTCATGAATTGAAAGACAATATTTTAAGGATGTCAAATACTCCGCAAACTGATCTAAAAATTCAATGCAATCCAATAAAAAAAAATCCTGGTAGAAAATTTTTTTGAAAATTAAAAAGCTGATTACAAAATTTATATGTAAAACAAAGGGACCAAGAATAGACAAGATACATTTGAAGAACAAGATAGGAGGGCTTGCTTTATCAGGCAGCAAGATTTATTATATTATTACATATCATATACTGTTATTTATCAATAATTAAAATAGTGAAATGTTAGCACAAGATTTATCATAAAAACAAATATACCAGATTTAAAAGCCCAGAAACAAATCCTTAAATATATCATCACTTGATTTATGACAAAGGTAACACTAACAAGCATTGAGGAAGAGAAATTCTCTTCAATGAACGGTGTTGGGTTAACTGGATATTCCATATGAAAAATATCAATTTAATCCCTATCATACACCATTCCAAGGGTATCAAAGCTCTCAATATGAAAGGTTAAAACAATGTTTTCAGAAGAAGACCAAGAGGAATATCTTCACGATGTTGAAGAATGCAAAATGTTCTTTAATGGGGCACAGAAAATACAAAACATAAATTTAAAAACCAATAAATTAAGTCATATTGAAATTTGAAACATGTTCATCAAAAGATTCCCTTAAGAAATGAAAAAGAAATCCAAAGAATGGGAGAAGATTATTTGTAATACACATAACTGATAAAGGACTAATCTCCAGGATATATGAACTTATACAAAACAGTAAGAAATGGACAAAGCACATAAACATGCAATTTATAAAAGATGATAACCAGATGGCTAATATACATGAAAAGTTGCTTAACCTCATTAGAAATCAAGAAACTGAAAATTAAGCCACACCGTGACAACACTACACTCCCAATAGAATCATTTCAATTAAAGAAACTGACAATGTTAAGCATTAGCAAGTATTAGCAATTCCAACTGGAATTCCCACACACAGCTAATGGCCATATGACGGTACAAACACTTTAAAAACTGGCAGTTACTACTAAAGAGACACATATGCATAGCCTATCACTTAGAAATTCCACTTTTATGTGTAGGCCCAATAGAAATGCATACGTGTGCACTAAAAGAAATGTACAAGACTGTTTATAACACCATCATTTATAAGATCCAAAATGTGGGAAAAGCCAAATGCTCATCAACAGTAAAATGGATAAACATCTGGTGGTGTAGTCATACAGTGGAATACCATACAACGATAAAAATGAACCACCTATTACTAAGCACAACACAAATCTTCAAAACTTAATATATTGAGTTAAATTAGCCAGAAATTAAAGAGTATATACTGTGGTATTCCACTCATATGAGATTGAATAAAGAAAAAATAAACCTGTGATCAGCAGTTCTTCTGAAGAAGAGGGAAAGGTAATGACAGAGAAGGACATAAGAAAGCTTCCAGGATGCCAGTAATGTTATATCTTACATTGCTTCATCTGAGTGGTGGTGATATGAGTATCCTTACTTTGTGAAAATTCATCAAGCTATGTGCTCATAATACACCCACATACACACTCACAAATTCAATAAAATTTTTACTTACAATGTATTTTCGACACAAGAGAATAAAGGAGAAAATTATTACAATCATTTCAATAGATGTAGAAAAACATTTGATAAAATTAAGTATCTATTCACAATAAAAAAAAAAAAAAACTCCTAGCACACAAAGCAAAACAGGTAACTTCCTCAGTCTGACAGAGAGTATCCAGATCCTCACAAAGAAAATAATAACATTACACTTAATGTTAACATGCTGGGGTTTTTTTTCTTTTACTTTAGGAAGCAAGACAGGATACCTTTGATCATAACTTGTACTCAGTATTCTATTAAACCTAGTAGTAAATTCAGAGAAGCAGGTGAAATATGTAAAAAATTAAGATTAAAAGGAACCTTAAAAACATACTGCTGAGAGAAGCCAATCAGAAAAGGATACATACTATATGATTTCAGATATATGACATTCTGGAAAAGTGATTATCACTGGTTCAGGGGGTGGGAGGGAAAGATGGCTACTTGAACACATGATTTTTAGGGCAGTGAAGCTATTCTCTATGATACAGTTATGACAGATCTATGTCATTACACATCTGTCAAAAGCTATTATAGAATATACAGATGCACGGTGAACCCCAGTGTTAACTATGGACTTTAGTTAATAATAATGTATCAATATTGGCTCACCAATTGTAAAAAAAACAAACAAACAAAAAAACTACCACACTAATACAAGATATAAATAATAGGGACAAATGTGTGTGGTAGGGTAGGGAAATGGGGCATGTGAGAACTCTCTGTACTTCTCAATCAATTTTTCTATAAACCTAAAACTTCTCTAAAAAATTATCTATTAATTTGTAAACATTCAAAATGGGAAAGAAAGAAATAAAACTGCCATTATTCAAAGGTAATAAGTATTTTCAAAGACAATCCAAATAAATCCATAGATGAAGTATTACAATTAAAAATGAGAGTGGCAAGAGTTAAAAAGGAAATTTTCAGATAGATACTATTAGAAGTTATCTTTCAATAAATAAAACAAAAATGTTAAAGTGAGGGAAAATCACATTATATAACATTGCACCCAAATATAACATTGCACCCAAATACCTGAGACTAAAATAGAACAGATATGAAAAGATCTCTATAGGGAAAACTATCAAACTTCACTGAGAGAAATTAAAGAAGGTTTCAAGAAACGGGAGATACACTATGTCCGTGGATTAAAAGAATTAATATCACGAGGATATAAATTCTCCCTAAGTTAATTTATAGACAATGCAATCTCAATCAAAATCTCTCTGATTAATAAATTGATTCTAAAATGTATATGGCAATGCAAAGAGCCAAAAGAAGCCAAGATACTTTTGAAAATTCCTAAGAGAAAATACCTTTAAAGAACAAAGTATCTTATTATATTTATAGATATTCAAATATATAGCAACTAAAACGCTGTGGTGTGGATTAAAATAAATTGACCAATAGCGTGGAAAAGTCCAGAAACAGATCCTTGCATATGGATCACTGAATATATGACAAAGGCACTGTGGTGCAGAAGGAGACAACGGATCTCAGCATAAACGACACTTAGAATCCCAGATGGACTGCGTGTAGGCTGTAACTGGCAGTGTGAGTTCCCTTCCCCACCCCTCCTGCCACAAATAACCAGGGTTGAGAGAAGATGCCCAGTGAGAACGTCCACAACTTCAGATCTCTGGTGAGGCTGGCACAATACAGATCAAAGCAGACGACATACTCTGATAGGCAAAACCACCAACTCCTTGTCTGGAATAATAGGAAGGGCAACAAGAAATCCCCTGGATGTCATCTAGCACCAGTAAATAGTAAGGAAGGCTGGGCTGATTAGGGCTACACATAAATCTGCATATTTATAGGAAGCAGCTTGTCACTGAGACAGGCTAGAAGAGAAAAACTGTGAATCAGAAGGGTCCCTACAAGTCACAACTCTGGGGAGAAGGAAAGGCTAACACAATTCAGTCATTCTTCCTTCCTTCTTCTCAGTCCTCTTCCAAATAAACACAACACACAATCCTCTTTCATAAAACTCTGCATGGAGAATCGTGGAGGATTCCTGCTGGTCTGGGACACTGCCAGGCCCTGCCTCAACAGTAACTGCCTGCAATAGCAAGCCCAGGAAAAATGTCCTTCTTCCTTTTGAAAATGAGTGGTAATGATAATAATAATGATAAATCAAGATCTATACAAACTTCAAGAACAAAAAAAATAAGAAATGGCAAATGAAGAATAGTTAACAGAAAAGTTGCCATGAAGCAATGAAAATATTAGCCACACCATTTCACTATAAACTCAAAAAACATAATGGAAAAAATCTGAGAGCACCAAGCAAATAATTAAGAGCGCAGGGAATAAAAAAAAGCAATCAAAGAGATGAAAAATTCATGTGTTCACTCAATAAATACTAATTGAGTTTCCAATATTTTTCGTATGTTAAGCATATAGTACTGAACAAAGCCAACAAAGTCCTTGACCTCAGGAAGCTTACATTCTTGGGGGAAATGGATAAAAAAAGTAGAAATAAAGAAATATATAATATGAGGTCAGGCAGTGATATGCCATGAAGTAAACTAAAATAGGACAAGGAGAAAGAGTGAATGCAGGATGTATGCTCTCTTCAGGAGGTGGTCAAGGGATGGCCTCTCTGAGAAAAAGTCATCCAAGTAGAGATGTGAAGCAAGCCATGCAAAGATCTGAGAGAATAACATTCCAGTTAGAAGGAATAGCAAGTACAAAGGCCCTGGGGTGGGAATTATCTCTGAATGTTCGAAGAGCGGCTGATGGATATAGCATAGCTAGAAGACAATGAAACAGGAAGAGTGGAAGAAAACGAGGTCTATGAGAGAAGTAGGTAGGATTAGATGATGCACAGTCTTATAACTCTGAGGGCAATAGGAAGCTGTTGGATGGTTTTAGATATGGAAGTAACATGTTCTAATTCACATTTTTAAAAAATATTCTTCTTTGTGCAGAACTGATGATGGGGCAATGAGATGGAAACAGGGAGACTACTTCAGTAGTCTATAGGATGGTGGCTTGAACTGGGAGGGTGGTGGTGGAGGTGGTGAGAAGTAGTTTGATTAAATATATATTTGTGAAAGCAGATATATATAAATATATATATAACAAATATATATTTGTTATAGCATTTGTCATTGGACCTCATATAAGATGCAAGAAAAAGAGAGGAATCCGAGATAACTCCAAGGTAGGTTTCTGGCCTGAGGAAAAAGATAAATGGGGGTACTATATACTAGAGGAAGGAGACGAAAGAGAAGAGATCACATCTTCAGGAAAGGAACATAACACAAACATGAGATCTTAGATATTTTCAGTCTGAGCTGCCAATCATTCATTGGGCTGAATATGCGATTCAGAGTTCAGAACATAGGCCATAGCAGAAGAAATAATTATGAAAGTAATCATTTAAAAAGTAGGATTTAAAGCCTTATTCCTAGAAGGAGTCACCTAAAGAATGAGTTGAAAAGAGAAAGAAGTTGAAGGAGCAAGTAATGGGGAGCTCACTACTCGTCGTAAAAGTACATTTAGCGATCAGGAAGAGGAAAGCCATCAAAATAAATAAATAAATAAATAAATAAATAAATAAATAAGACAAAAACAGCCAGTGAAGTTGGAAGAAAACCAAAGGAATATCATATCTGAGCTACAAGTGAATAAAAAGGTATAAGAGGGGCGCCTGGGTGGCTCAGTCGGTTAAGCGTCTGACTTCGGCTCAGGTCATGATCTCGCGGTCCGTGAGTTCGAGCCCCACATCGGGCTCTGGGCTGATGGCTCAGAGCCTGGAGCCTGCTTCCGATTCTGTGTCTTCCTCTCTCTCTGCCCCTCCCCCGTTCATGCTCTGTCTCTCTCTGTCCCAAAAATAAATAAACGTTAAAAAAAATTAAAAAAAAAAAAAAGGTATAAGAAAGAGACACTGAGTCAAATGCTGTGAGAGAACCCAGAAGTGTCAAATTAGTCAAGCATAAGGGTGAATTATAAGAGAAACATACATACACAAAACTCAAAGTAAGGGACACAGAGGATACCCTGATGGATATAATAACAAGGAAATGTAAATGAGGAGAAAAAAAAAAAGAACCAAAAATGGCAAGAACAAATAATGGGTAATTCAAGAAAAACTTTCTAGAAGTAAACTAAAGATACATAGTATCTCAAGAAAAGTTTAGTCACACCCTAATAAAATCACTGGATATTAAATTAGAATAAACAATCTTGGGGCATATGTGCTAAAAGATTCAAGTCTCTATAAATCAAGCCGGTGTCATCACACCTCTACATACCATTATGCATCTTTCTTCTGCTTACCATTAAAGCCAGAAGGTGAGGAAAATGCCCACAGAGCTCTTACGAGGAATATACGTGACCCATGAAGGCAAATCTGAAGTTCGGTATAAAGGCAAGACACA
Organism: Panthera leo; assembly: GCF_018350215.1. Taxonomy (NCBI): domain Eukaryota; kingdom Metazoa; phylum Chordata; class Mammalia; order Carnivora; family Felidae; genus Panthera; species Panthera leo. Next base: position 47,824,064 of record NC_056693.1, on the reverse strand, counting down.
AATATTGTCAAACACATAAAACCAAGGAAATACAGTTTCCATAAGCTCTTCTTGAAGGTATTAGTAGGGGATGACTATCACCCAACTAAGAACAAATGAAACTCCAGAAAATAAAGTAAAAATAACCAACTGAGTTGAAAGAAGAAAGAGGAGAAATGATGAGATATAGGAAAGTATACTAATTTCCTCATCCTTCATAGCAGGGTCACAATGTTAAAACACACACAAGCAGTACACACAGGAAAATATTCATAGTCTGGTCTCAGTCACGCTATGGGAAAAGAACAATGATGAATCAGCTTTGGGAAAAGCCTTGTTCGCTGCCCTCAAAGGTAGAGGGTGCTGGCAGAGAAGAGAAGAAACAATAACTAAAGCTAGCAGCGCTCAGAAGAAGAGCAGATATTGTGCAGATCCCAAACAGGGGAGGCAATGGTGTTGCAGCAAGAGCAAATGAGTCTCGGGGACTCATTCATCCGGGGAAAGATCTCTGAAAAATCTCTCAGGAATACCCAGGAAGCCTTTGAGAGGAGGCTGATCTCCAGCAGTTAAACTCATGGACGTTCATACCATAATCTGTACATAAAAAGTAAAGCATATAATTCAAGAAATTAACTTAAAAGTAGGAATAAGACCTTATCTTATAATCATATGCTCCTAAAGCCTAGAACATACAGTTTACATTAAAATACAGAAACAGGTTAAAATAACTGTCCCTTAGAGACTAAAAGGATACATTTGCTATTGGAAGTGAACCGGGAGAGACAACAAATGTCTCCTTTAATAAACAATTCCGCCTTCTTCCTTTCTAGTGATGACAGCTCAGGTAAGAAGGGATTTGTTGTTGTGTTAAGATGACTTAATTGGATTTGGTACTGGAATCCTTGGAACTACTAATCTATAAATAACGGTGTCCAGAAGTAGCTAGGAAAGAAATGTGACTCCTCAAAAGTTATTTGTACTTATTAATTGTAATTCTCTCCATATCAAATCATAGATATCAAGATCAACAGAGGTAGAAAAAGAACATATAACACAGGAGTGCCTGGACGGCTTAATGAGTTGAGCATGTGACTCTTGATTTCGGCTCAAGTCATGATCTCAGGGTCATGAGATTGAGCCCCACATCAGGTTCCATGCTGGACATGGAGCCTGCTTGGGATTCTCTCTTCCTCTCCCTCTGCCCCTCCCCCGCTTGCACTCTCTGAATGAATGAATGAATGAATACACAAACCCAATAAGGATTTATCCCAGAAATGATAGCTATTAGTTACTGTTGTTCTAGAATGTTCACATTATTCCAGGACCTGCTTCATAGGTAACTATGACAGAAAGCAGCTACCTTTTGGTGTGTTGTTTCCCCCATATCTAAAAGTTCGATGATCTGTGGTCGGCACATCAAACGTGTATTAGCCAGTCTCTGCTCTGTGGTGAGGGACATTTCCTTCAGGAACTCCGAGGGTGTCAGCTAGAATTTAAAAGAAAACAGCTGAAGATTCATAAATGGTTATACTGAAAAAGTATTTTCATGAGTGCCAGTAATGAATAATTTGTGTTTGCAACTTTCAGGGTAATTCTGGAATGCCACTAAGTTCCCTTATAAAATATTTGAATTAACTAAATAATACAAGAGAAGTACCTGTGGACTTTTAAGCTCTTTGCACAGTAATTTGAAATGACATGTGGTTGCTGTTTCCTTGTCATTTTTAAGAAATCACACAAAAGAAACTGGGAGGAGGGAGGGGAGTCAAGAAATTGCACAGGAACATGTCCAAAGAGCTTAACATTTATGTTCAGAAGGAGCATCTGAACATACAACCCTGCTTCCAAAATCACTTCTGGTCTTCAGAACTAAGGAATTTGAAATGCTTCTATTTCTCAACTCCAGTTACAACAAACAAAGCCTGTGGGTGTTTTCACTATCCTGCTGTATCAGGTTAAAGAGGAATCTTGTGAAATGAGGAGGATCTAGGAAGTGTGACTGCACAGCTTAGGAATGAGTTTGAACTCTTTCGAAATCACAAGAGCGCATTTAGACCTTGTTTTAAAAGAGCTTGAAGCCCATCCATCACCAGAACCAGCAGCCAGTCATAGTCACACACCCAAACAGGAACACAAAATGCTTTAACACTTTCTAATATTATGGGGGGGGGGGGGGGGGGTGTAACCTATTATTTAAATAAAAATCATTTAAATAACCCAACAAGGTTTAGTTACCCAGGACCAAACACCATTATCTACTTATTGTTGTTCTGGAATGTTCCAGGGCTTACTTTATATGCAAGGGGGGATGATGATCACTGACAGCAACATCATGCTTGAGCATATACCAAGACTTTTTAAAACATTCAGAGGTTATACAATTTAGTTGATTGATTTCACCTTGGGTTAAAATCACTGCTCTTCAAAATGCATACAAAATTAATTTCTGTGATTGAATCCATTTAAATGAAGGCATATTTCTAATACAGCTTCCGACTTCATTTTTGAGGTTCTTTTTGACTGGAACCCAGATTAGAATACTAAAATGTTAGGAAATTTCAGCTGTGTTGCGGTTTAAATAAAAATAATAAAATCTTAAAAGCAAATGTCAGGAGTTACTTTAAATACAAAACTATAACCACCATAAAAGTGATTGATGATAGGTTTTATTTTTTCAATCAGAACATAACTTGAGACTAGTTTTTTAAACATGGTGAATACCATCTCGAACCCTACACATTATTGTTGATATTCTCCATAGCATGAGTTTATAATTCAGTTCTCATCAAATTATTATAACTCATTAAAAACAGAAATATTTTTTATTTTAAAGGACAGGGAAAATGTATTTTTCTTTGATATCATATAGTCTTTACTTTGATACTCTATGTTCTACAAATATGCAAACAGAAACAACTCTTGCCAATCAACACATAATAAATTATTTAAGTTAAACCCTATGAAATTCTGATATCTGATTGGTTTGAACTACACAGTCTCACAGGGTTCAACCCAACATTTGGAAAACCATAATAATTTGATTGCATAGTCTTACTTCAACTGATTAACTGAAGCAATTCAAGCCTCTACTTTGAGGTACATGGTTTCAAAAACTCTCCCGGCTCTGAGTGGTGCCTGTGCTCTGCCCCAAGCTACCATGTTATCTAAATGGATCTCATCAGTCCGCACTTCTCCATGTGATCTCTGAGACTGCCAAGTAGCAGCTGTCGTCCTCCTGAGGAGGCTGCATTAGGTATGTTACACAGAAAGTCTCAGATACATTACCATTCGATTTACTTCTTCTTTTGTAACCAACTTTGGATTTAAGGGTGGCAAAACCTTGCTTTGGAACCCTTTCAGCATTCTGACTAACCCCATCTGAACAGCCCCCATGGACTCCTCGAGTCTTCTACCCGCCATCTTTAGTTCTTTCTTTCATTCACCTAGGAGTGAAAATAAAAAAGTTTTAGAGAAAATAACAGCTAATTCCTGAATATGGGTCACAATTTATTAAAAGCTTTTTCAAATGCAAAAGTTTTAGAAAAGACCAATCTTCAAAAACACATTGAATTCTTGTAACAAATGCCTTAACTAAAGGAATCTATTCCATGTACTTAGTCCAGAGTTGGCCTCCTTCCAAAATCTAGGGTTCCTTTTAGACAAACCAAGTGATTCTGGAGTGAGCTCAGGCAAGATGTGGAAATATAAGCAGTTCTTACATTTTGGTACTTTTATCCTCCAAGACAAAAAAAGTAAACACTGCTCAATAAATACACTTCATAGCTTGCTACTTTATAGGCTTATTTGACAATTCTCTCTCATGACACCCTCCAAACAGAAAAAAAACATAAGGCTTCAGGCCTTCACAGCTGGGCAGAGACTAAAAACCCAGTAGGAGATGAGATAAGGATGAGGAAGTTTCTGGAGAATTTTTGAAGTTTTTAGTCATAAATAAGTTATTAAACAGCCACCCCCCACATCCCAAATCAAAGAGCTAAGACATCTGCCCTCCATAAATTCTTCCTTATGCCTTGTAGGAGGATACTTGCAACTGTGGGGGCCTATTTATAACTACATGGGGATTTCTACTTTCAGTAATATAGCACACTAGTTTATCCAACCCTGTGCCAAAGAGAATAAGTAAATAAATAAAACACCTAACAATGCTTGATACCATGTCAAAAAAAAAACCGTAAAAATCATTACAAACCTCACAAGACAAGAAGTCATTACCAGGAAAAAACAAGTGAAGAAAGAGGTACATAAAGAAAAATAAATCTGAGTGAAAATTTTAATAAGGTACACTAAACTAAAGCAGCAAAACATCCAAGGAAATGAACATGAAATTTTAGAAAAGGAAAAAAAAAAAATCAGAGAATAAATGGTTGAAATAGTAGACAGTCCAAAAGTAGATCTGAGGCACTTGGATGGCTCAGTCCATTAAGTGTCCAACTTTTTCGGCTCAGGTCATGATCTCACAGTTAGTGGGTTCGAGCCCTGCATCGGGCTCTATGCTGATGGCTCAGACCCTGGAGCCTGCTTCAGATTCCGTGTCTCCCTCTGTCTCTGCCCCTCCCCTGTTAGCGCTCTGTATCTCTCTGTCTCTCAAAATTGAATAAAACATTTTTTAAAAATTAAAAAAAAAAAAGAAGATCCAACACACTATAACTGGTGCCCATGAAGAAGAAAAATTACTGAAGTGGAACTAATATTTAAAACTATCATCCAGGGGCATCTGGGTGGCTCGGTCGGTTAAGCGTCCGACTTCGGCTCAGGTCATGATCTCACGGTCCGTGAGTTCAAGCCCCGCGTCGGGCTCTGTGCTGACAGCTCAGAGCCTGGAGCCTGTTTCAGATTCTGTGTCTCCCTCTCTCTCTGCCCCTCCCCTGTTCATGCTCTGTCTCTCTGTCTCAAAAATAAATAAACGTTTAAAAAAAAATTAAAAAAAAACTATCATCCAAGAAAACTTTACAGAAATAAAAGAAAACATAATGAAAAGGGACTGGTAGTTACTCAGGAAGACAGACCCAGAATGGTCAACTCTGAGCCATATCTGTTTGGGTTTTTTTAAGCTTATTTATTTATTTTGAGAGAGACAAACAGAGTTGGAGTGGGAGAGGGGCAGAGAAAGACAGAGAACCCCAAGCAGGCTCCACGCTGTCAACACAGAGCCCACGCAGGTACAGAACTCACGAAACGATGAGATCATGACCTGAGCCAAAATCAAGAATCAGGCGCTCAGTAGACTGAGCCACCCAGGTGGTCCAACTCTGAATCACACCATAACAGAACTATTAGACTTTACAGAATTTTTAAAAGGCCTCATATCCTCCAGACAAAAAGATAAAGTAACTTACAAGGGCAAGAGAATTAGATGTCATTGGACCTTGATTTTTCAACTATGCTTTTGCAACCTATGAAATGAGAAAAGAGAGGAGCAACATTTTCCAAAAACTTTAAAAAGTGTGAGCCAAGGAGTTTATATACATCCAAGCTCTCCTTCAGTTATCAAAGCTACAGGAAAGGAGTTTTGAACATGCAAAATTTCAGGGAAAATTGTAAACAAGTTCCCTTCCTTAGGAATCTACCAGAGGATGGGCTTCAGCCAACCAAAAAGTGACCAGGAACCTCAGCAAAAGAACTGACAATGAACATTTCATGTATTTAACTGTAGAGCTAATTTTAATGATGAAGTTGGAGACACAAGGAGAAAATAGAATTCAAACATATTTTCTGACAAAGTAGAAATACAATTTTAAAAGTAAAAAATAGAAATAAAATCAAAAGTTGACTAAGATCATTAACAATTGTGTAAGTAATAGGTAGGAGTCAAACTGTTTAACCAGATAGAATAAAGGAGCTTAGGGGGGCGACTGGGTGACTCAGTGGGTTGAGCGACCCACTTCGGTTCAAGTCATGATCTCGCGGTTTGTGAGTTGGAGCCTCACATCGGGACCTGTGCTGACAGTTCAGAGCCTGGAGCCTGTTTTGGAATTGTGACTCCCTCCTTCTCTGCCCCTCCCCCGCTCATACTCTGTCTCTGTCTCTCAAAAAATAAACGTTAAAAAAGTTTAAAAAATAAAGGAGCTTAAGGAATTATGGTAGAAAGCCTGTACAATGGCAGTCAATGATACCTGTTTCCAAGCGCTCATGTGTTTGTGTAATGCCCTGTCCCTGAGTGCAGACTATCCTTTGGTATTCTAACAAATATAATGCGGCACAAGCAATGTGTGTCACTTTCTGAGATTAGTCATAAAGAGACGTGGTTCCATCTTGGGTACTATCTGGCTCCCTGTAAGATCATCAGCTGCCACATTGTAAGGACACTCAGAAAGCCTATAGAGAAGCCCATGTGGTGAGGGACCAAGCCTGCCAGCAATGACATGAGTGAACCTGGAAGGGGATCTTCCAAGGCCTGCCAACAACCATGTGAATGAGCTTGAAGGTGGATTTGCCATCTCCATTTTTGTGTTGGAATGACTACAGGCCCAGCCAACAGCTTGATTTGAGATGCAAGACAGACACTGAGGAGGAAGCACCAGCTAATAAGCCACAGCTAGATTCCTGACCCATAGAAAATGGGAGAAAACTAATATTCATGGCTTTGGTTGGGGGTAATTTGTTACATAGCAATAAATTACTACTGTAGGCATTATATGGGTTTTATACACACCAAAAAAACTAAACCTAAAAGTAAACCTTCCTAAATACCAAAAGAAATTTTAGAAAAAGCAAAGAAGACATACTAAACATAGAAAGACAAACACAAAAAATTAACTGTAATGCACATAATTATTACAACACAAAGTAATATTGGAAGTGATGTCACCAACATGGTGCAACAGGTGCCAACTTCATAAAAAAAACCAACTAGAAACTATCCATACTCAAGATACCTTTGTGAAAATCCCAGAGCCCAGAGGTGAGGCTGAAGTGCCCCCTTGGATCAGAGAGACATGGGAGAACCTCAGAAACTTTATGTTCAGTAAAATAAGCCAGTTTATAAAAGACCACATATTGCATGAGTCTATGCACATGAAGTGTCCAAAACAGGGAAATCTCTAGAGAGAAAGAGTAAATTAGCAGTTGCCTAGGGCTACAAGAAATGAAGGAATGGCAGGGTGATACCTAAAAGGGATGGGATATCTTATTGAGATGATGAAAATGTTCTAAAATTGACTGTGGTGATGATTGCACATATTTGTGAATATACTAAAAACTACTGAGTTCTATATATGCCTTAAGGGTAAATTGTATGGTATGTGAGTTTAATCTCAATAAAGTTGTTAAAAATACATTTAAAAACATTTTAAAAATCAATTCTTAAAAACTGAAAACCAGCAAAAGGAATGAACCTTGCTGTACATCAAGTTGGTGTCATAACCACAAAGAGAAAACAATTATTCCAACTGACCTTAAAATACAGTGTTTTGACTAGACTATCTTCATTGTAGTCTTAGTGTTAGTCATAATATTAGTAATAATATTTTTCTTTGGCTCTAGCCCCAAAATGAGGCTTGAACTAACAACCCCAAGATCAAGAGTTGCACGCTCTACTGACTGAGCCAGCCAGGCACCCCAGTAATAATATTTTTAAAACATGTAATTAAATCAATTTTGTTAAGAACAAAAGCATTTCAGCTTCATAAAAAATAAAACCAAAGTTCTTATATTAATAAATCCTATAATCTTACATTTAAATTGAAAATAATTGTAAGTTCGTGATTATTTTCTCCTTTTAAATAGCCTGACTACTGGGATGCCTGGATGACTCAGTTGGTTAATTGTCCCACTCCTGATCTCGGCTTAGGTCATGGTCTCATGGTTTGTGGGATCAAGCCCCATATCAGGCTGAATGCTGATAGCATGGAGCCTGCTTGGGATTCTCTCTTTATTCTCTCTCTCTCTCTGTTTCTCTCTCTCTCTCTCTCTCTCTCTCAAAATAAATGAATAAACTTAAAAAAAATTAAATAACATGCATAATGAAAGAGCTCAGAAACAATGAAGGCCCGGTAAGCAATAATAGTCCAAGGACATACTGTGGTCTCTAAATACCCCACTAAAAGGAACCACTGCTCCTTGGAGACATGGGTAATTTGAGGTCTGAGGCATAAAATGTTTACGATGAACTTGGAACATTCTATTTTACCATAGAACAAGGACATTATCAAAGGCAACTGGGGTTGTGTCTGAAGGACCCAGAGTAATTTGAAGGAGTTCCCATTCTCCAAAGATAAGACAATTTGAATATGTTTTTTTTTAAAAGTCTTCAATGGATAAGTCTCTAAAAATCTAAGTTCAAATGATACTAAAAAAAAAAACAAACTCATTGGTCACCTTTGGAAGTTGCTAAGGCACAAAACTATTTTGGAAATAATAAAAGGAAAGAATCAATCATTTGTCGTGCACTTTTTTTGTTCAAATTGCACTGCAAGTTAACCAAATGATTGAGGAAGGAAAATGATTCTTCATAGAACAATTCCAGCTAATAAACTCAGAAGTAACAGAAAAAAAATGACCATTATGCAGTCCCTAATGAAACGAAAGATCATCAATGCTAAAACCATTAGGAAAGATGTTGCTGAAGAACTCTATAATGGCTCAATCAGGCTAACAACACCTGAGCCCTCTGAATCAATCTCAACACCAAATGAGTGAAAACCAGACATATTATGTGCCTCCTGACATGATGTACCACACAGCACCAGCTATGCAGAACTGTTAACAAAAATCTACACCTCTAGACCTACCAGGCAGGTTGTAGGAGACACGGGGAATGGAGGAACAAGTATATTCTGGAGGAATACAATTAAGCTAAGTGCAGAATGTGGGAAATATTATAGGAAAATGGGAGAAAATCAGAGAGTTGTGGGTGGGGGGCAGTTATAAATTAGAAGAGCCTTAAACCAACCAAATGCAAAGGTACATCTCGTTTGGATGATGATTCAAATACGTGAATAAAAGATGATATAAAATAATTACTGAGTTTTTTTGTAGGATAATGGTACCGTGGATGTGGTTTTTTTTAAAGAATATTCTTATCTGTTAGAGATATGTATCATTTATGGGTAAAGGGGAATTATGTCTGAAATTTACTTTAAAATACTCCAAGAGGGGTGCCTGGGTGGCTCAGTTGGTTAAGCGAGTGACTTCGGCTCAGGTCATGATCTCACAGTCTGTGTCTTTGAGCCCCAAATCGGGCTCTGTGCTGTCCGCTCAGAGCCTGGGGACCGCTTCAGATTCCGCGTCTCCCTCTCTCTCTGTCCCTCCCCGCTTGTGTTCTGTTTCTCTCTCTCTCTCTCAAAAATAAATAAACATTAAAAAATATTTTTTAAATACTCCAGGAAAAAATGTGTGTGGGGGTAGGAATGCAGGTATGGGTGCGTGGGTATGTGAGGGAGAAAGACAGAAGAAATAAGAATGGGAGAATACTGACAAACATCGAAGATTATAGCATTCTCTCCACTTTTGTGTACGTTTTTAAATTTTCATAATTAAAATATTAATACGTACAAAATCCTGTGCATGATTATTCATAAGAGCTTTCACACCTAAATGTCCCTCAGCAGGGCATGATGAAACAAAGAGTGGTACTTGGTACCGCAATAAAAAAGAACAAATGATTGATAACAACCTGGATGGATCTCAGGGACAAAAAGAAAATGGAAAAAGACGACAATCCCAACAGGTTGCATACTGTGTGATTCCATTTATATGATATTCTCAAATGACACAATTACAGAGACGAAGGACAAATTAGTGGCTGCCACAGGTTACAGATGGTGGTGGCGGGGGGATGTCTGTGGTGATAAAATAGACACAGGGAAGAAATTAGATGATAGGCAAAAATCTTAAGGCTTATAGAGTTGGAGTGAATAAGAAAATTTGCTAATAGGAAGTTTTTTACTTCTTACAAGTTATGCATTCGATTTCTAGTGCTATTACTGAACCTAACAAAGGGATTTCTGTAACTTGATTGTGGTGGAAGTTATATATATTTACACATGCAATATATTGACATGGAACTATACACACACATTGTACCAAGGACGAATTTTTGATTGTGATATTATGCTCTAGTTATATAAGATGTTACCATGAGGGAAATAGGAGGTCAAGGATATATGAGACCTCTCCGTGCTTCCTTTGCAACTTCCTGTGAATCTATAGTTATTTCAAAATAAAATTTGTTTTAAAAGTTTTTTAAGAAAAAGAAAGAGAGACAGGCAAAACTCATTGTTGATGAAGATGTTATGAAGGTGGGCATTTGTACCCTACAGCTAACTTCATTTTGGCAACCTTTAAAAATTGTGCCTATTCTTTGGGGCGCCTGGGTGGCGCAGTCGGTTAAGCGTCCGACTTCAGCCAGGTCACGATCTCGCGGTCCGTGAGTTCGAGCCCCGCGTCAGGCTCTGGGCTGATGGCTCAGAGCCTGGAGCCTGTTTCCGATTCTGTGTCTCCCTCTCTCTCTGCCCCTCCCCCGTTCATGCTCTGTCTCTCTCTGTCCCAAAAATAAATAAAAAACGTTGAAAAAAAAAAATTTAAAAATTGTGCCTATTCTTTGATGCATAAATATGTTCTGCTGGAGGATTTACCCCAGATATGGAAAGATGAATTCATAAGCTATGCTGTAACTTGAATTGACCATTCTATTTCAACAGAACGGAAATACAATGATTTCTATCAAACCAAAACACAAAGCAGTTACCTTGTTAAAATCTGATGACTCGGGTATTTTTTTATTAAAACTAATTTCTTTCTATAACTGATTTCTTAAGTGCTTTAAATATCTTGGCCATTTTCTTCTTTTATTTTCTTCCTGTTTTGGCCACTAATACCATGATTACAATTCAGGCCTGCAGTATTTGGATCATGCTGCTGCAGTTCCTTAACAACAAGGGTTAAGATATTTTTCCCTAAAAATCTGCTCACACTGCTCCTTCTGTCTGCAACATCCTTTCTTTACCTCTGCACAGATCCCTTCCTGATTCAAATGTCATTTCCTTATCAAAGCAATTTGTTTTTGATCTTACCAGCTTGAAGTGACTGTTCAACATCTCTGACCTTCCAGTATCTTACTTTTTCTCTCTTTTATGACACCTAAAACTTTCTACTTTATAGTTATGTGTGTGCTTATTCTGATCTTAATAGACCATAGACTCCTTGAGGTAGAGACTGTAATGCATACTGCCTTGTATTTAATGCATGCCTATGAATTTCTAATGAACCACTGACCAGTAAATTAGACAGAGTCGATATTCAGGGGTGTTATTAAAAATGACAATCAGCTAACCTGCTGCTCCAATATCTAACACAAAACTGAATCCATACAAATAGGCCAAATGCATTCATGTCCCTGGAATGCCTTGACTCATGTAATCCATCAGTCACCTTAATGCCCTGCTTTTTAATGTTTTTAAGTTTATTTATTTATTTAGAGAGAGAGAGAGAGTGCATGAGAGGGACAGAGACGGAGAGCGAGAGAATCTTGAGCAGATTCCACGGTCAGAACAGAACCTGATGTGGGGCTCGATCTCACAACTCTGAGATCATGACCTGAGCAGAAATCAAGAGTCAGATGCTTACCTGACTGAGCCACCCAGATGCCCCAACACCCTGCTTTAAAAGACCATCCTCCTCTGATCAAAAATATGGTAAAAGGGGCCATGAACCAAAGAACTTTTTAACTAAGGAGGTCTGGATAACACTTTTATTAGGGCATTTACTGCACCAACTAGGCATATACACCAAATCTTCAGTTTGCACCAATAATAAATTTTTATTTTTTTAAATGAACTTTGGGGAAGATGGCGGCATAGGAGGATGCTGGGCTCACCGCATCCTGTGGATCACTTAGATTCCACCCACACCTGCCTAAATGCCCAGAAAATCACCAGAAGACTACCAGAACGGATTCTCCGGAGACAAGCGTAGACAGAGAGGCCCACGGAAGAGGGTAGGAAGGGTGGAGAGGCAGTGCACACTACACAGACTGGCGGGAGGGAGCCAGGGGGGAGGGGCAGCCCGCCAGCCAAGCAGAGCCCCCGAGTCTGGGTTGCAAAAGCGGAGGGGCTGGAGGGAGTGTGTTCGGACAGCAAGCAGGACTTAATATCTGGAACGTTGTAAGTTAACAACGTTGTAAGTTAACAGATCTGCTCGGAGAGCGGGAGGGCTGGAGGACAACGGGAGGGAGAGTTGTTGAGCCCTGGATGACAGCACAGCTTGGCAGGGAACAAAGGTGCTCACCAGTGCCATCTCCCTCGCCCATCCCCCAGCCGAAACCACAAAGGGAACCAGTTCCTGTCAGGGAACTTGCTTGCACCGTGCAAACACCCAACGCTGTGCTTCTGTGGATCCATCCGTCCAGTGGGTCTGACTCCCTCCCTGTGCCGCAGGGCCCCTCCGGAAGCGGATCTTCCAAGGAAAAGTGAACTGAGCCTGCTCCTCCCACCCCTGTTCACCTTGCCGATCGACCCCAGCTAATACGCCAGATCCCCAGCACCACAAGCCTGGCAGTGTGCAAGTAGCCCAGACAGACCACCCCACACCACAGTGAATGCCGCCCCTAGGAGAGGGGAAGAGAAGGCACACACCAGTCTGACTGTGGCCCCAGCGGTGGACTGGGGGCAGACATCAGGTCTGATTGTGGCCCCACCCACAAACGCAAGTTATTCAAGACAGCACAGGGGAGGTGTCCTGCAGTTCTTCACCACTCCAGAGACTATCCAAAATGACGAAACAGAAGAATTCCCCTCAAAAGAATCTCCAGGAAATAACGACAGCTAATGAACTGATCAAAAAGGATTTAAACAATATAACAGAAAGTGAATTTAGAAAAATAGTCATAAAATTAATCGCTGGGCTTGAAAACAGTATAAAGGACAGCAGAGAATCTCTTGCTACAGAGATCAAGGGACTAAGGAACAGCCAGGGGGAGCTAAAAAATGCTATTAATGAGCTGCAAAATAAAATGGAGACGACCACAGCTCAGATTGAAGAGGTAGAGGAGAGAATAGGTGAATTAGAAGATAAAATTATGGAAAAAGAAGAAGCTGAGAAAAAGAGAGATAAAAAAATCCAGGAGTACGAGGGGAAAATTAGAGAACTAAGTGATGCACTGAAGAGAAATAATCAACACATAATTGGTATTCCAGAGGAGGAAGAGAGGGAAAGGTGCTGAAGGTGTACTTGAAGAAATAATAGCTGAGAATTTCCCTGATCTAGGGAAGGCAAAAGGCATTGAAGTCCAAGAGGCATAGAGAACTCCCTTCAGACGTACCTTGAATCGATCTTCGGCACGACACATCATGGTGAAACTGGCAAAATACAAGGATAAAGAGAAAATTCTAAAAGCAGCTAGGGATAAATGTGCTCTAACATATAAAGGGAAACCGATAAGACTAGTGAACGGACCTCTCTACTGAAACCTGGCAGGCCAGAAAGGAAAGGCAGGAAATCTTCAATATGATGAACAGAAAAAATATGCAGCTGAGAATCCTCTATCCAGCAAATTTATCATTTAAACACAAGGAGAGATAAAGGTCTTCCCAAACTAACAAAGACTGAAGGAATTCATCACCACTAAACCAGCCCTACAAGAGATCCTAAGGGGGATCCTGTGAGACAAAGTACCAGATATCACTACAAGCATGAAACCTACAGACATCACAATGACTCTAAACCCATATCTTTCCATAATAACACTGAATGTAAATGGACTAAATGCGCCAACCAAAAGACACAGGGTATCAGAATGGATAAAAAAAACAAGACAGATCTATTTTCTGTCTACAAGAGACCACTTTAGACCTGAGGACACTTTCAGATTGAAAGTAAGGGGATGGAGAACTATTTATCATGCTACTGGAAGTCAGAAGAAAGCTGGAGTAACCATACTTATATCAGACAAACTAGACTTTAAAGGCTGTAACAAGAGATAAAGAAGGGCATTAGAATAATTACAGGATCTATTCATCAAGAAGAACTAACAATTATAAATGTCTATGCGCCAAATACGGGAGCCCCCAAATATATAAAACAATTAATCACAAACATAAGCAACCTTATTGACAAGAATGTGGTCATTGCAGGGGACTTTAATACCCCACTCACAACAATAGATAGATGATCTAGACACATGGTCAATTAAGAAACAAGGGCCCTGAATGATACATTGGATCAGATGGACTTGACAGATATATTTAGAACTCTGCATTCCAAAGCAACAGAATATACTTTCTTCTCGAGTGCACATGGAACATTCTCCAAGACAGATCACATACTGGGTCACAAAACAGCGCTTCATAAGTATACAAGAATTGAGATCATACCATGCATACTTTTGGACCACAATGCTATGAAGCTTGAAATCAACCACAGGAAAAAGTCTGGAAAACCTCCAAAAGCATGGAGGTTAAAGAACACCCTACTAAAGAATGAATGGGTCAACCAGGCAATTAGAGAAGAAATTAAAAAAATATATGGAAACAAACGAAAATGAAAATACAACAATCCAAACGCTTTGGGATGCAGCGAAGGCAGTCCTGAGAGGAAAATACATCACAATCCAGGCCTATCTCAAGAAACAAGAAAAATCCCAAACACAAAATCTAACACCACACCTAAAGGAAATAGAAGCAGAACAGCAAAGACACCCCAAACCCAGCAGAAGAAGAGAAATAATAAAGATCAGAGCAGAAATAAACAATATAGAATCTAAAAAACTGTAGAGCAGATCAAAGAAACCAAGAGTTGGTTTTTTGAAAAAATACACAAAATTGATAAACCTCTAGCCAGGCTTCTCAAAAAGAAAAGGGAGATGACCCAAATAGATAAAATCATGAATGAAAATGGAATGATTACAACCAATCCCTCAGAAATACAAGCAGTTATCAGAGAATACTATGAAAAATTATATGCCAACAAACTGGACAACCTGGAAGAAATGGACAAATTCCTAAACACCCACACACTTCCAAAACTCAAACAGAAGGAAGTAGAAAGCTTGAACAGACCCATAACCAGTGAAGAAATTGAATCGGTTATCAAAAATGTCCCAACAAATAAGAGTCCAGGACCAGATGGCTTCCCAGGGGAATTCTACCACACATTTAGAGCAGAGATAATACCTACCCTTCTCAAGCTATTCCAGAAAATAGGGAAGGAAAACTTCCAGACTCATTCTATGAAGCCAGTATTACTTTGATTCCTAAACCAGACAGAGACCCAGTAAAAAAAGAGAACTACAGGCCAATATCCCTGATGAATATGGATGCAAAAATTCTCAATAAGATACTAGCAATTCGAATTCAACGGCATATAAAAAGAATTATTCACCATGATCAAGTGGGATTCATTCCTGGGATGCAGGGCTGGTTCAACATTCACAAATCAATCAACGTGATACATCACATTAACAAAAAAAAGAGAAGAACCATATGATCCTGTCAATCGATGCAGAAAAGGCCTTTGACAAAATAGTACACTTTCTTAATAAAAACCCCTGAGAAAGTCGGGATAGAAGGAACATACTTAAAGATCATAAAAGCCATTTATGAAAAGCCCACAGCTAACATCATCCTCAACGGGGAAAAACTGGGAGCTTTTTCCCTGAGATCAGGAACACGACAGGGATGCCCACTCTCACCGCTGTTGTTTAACATAGTGCTGGATGTTCTAGCATCAGCAATCAGACAAAAAAAGGAAATCAAAGGCATCAAAATTGGCAAAGATGAAGTCAAGCTTTCACTTTTTGCAGATGACATGATATTATACGTGGAAAACCCAACAGACTCCACCAAAAGTCTGCTAGAACTGATACATGAATTCAGCAAAGTTGCAGGATACAAAATCAAAGTACTGAAATCAGTTGCATTCTTATACACTAATAACGAAGTAACAGAAAGACAAATAAAGAAACTGATCCCATTCACAATTGCACCAAGAAGCATAAAACACCTAGGAATAAATCTAACCAAAGATGTAAAATATCTGTATGCTGAAAACTATAGAAAGCTTAGGAAGGAAATTGAAGAAGATATAAAGAAATGGAAAAACATTCCATGCTTGTGGGTTGGAAGAATAAATATTGTTAAAATGTCAATACTACCCAAGGCTATCTACACATTCAATGCAATCCCAATCAAAATTGCACCAGCATTCTTCTCGAAGCTAGAACGAGCAATCCTAAAATTCATATGGAACCACAAAAGGCCCCGAATAGCCAAAGTAATTTTGAAGAAGACCAAAGCGGGAGGCATCACAATCCCAGACTTTAGCCTCTACTACAAAGCTGTCATCATCAAGACAGCATGGTATTGGCACAAAAACAGACACATAGACCAATGGAATAGAATAGAAACCCCAGAACTAGACCCACAAAAGTATGGCCAACTAATCTTTGACAAACTAGGAAAGAATATCCAATGGAAAAAAGACAGTCTCTTTAACAAATGGTGCTGGGAGAACTGGACAGCAAAATGCAGAAGAATGAAACTAGACCCCTTTCTTACACCATTCACAAAAACAAACTCAAAATGGATAAAGGACCTGAATGTGAGACAGGAAACTATCAAAACCCTAGAGGAGAAAGCAGGAAAAGACCTCTCTGACCTCAGCCGTAGCAATCTCTTACTCGACACATCCCCAAAGGCAAGGGAATGAAAAGCAAAAATGAACTCTTGGGACCTCATGAAGATAAAAAGCTTCTGCACAGCAAAGGAAACAATCAACAAAACTAAAAGGCAACCCACGGAATGGGAAAAGATATTTGCAAATGACATAGCGGACAAAGGGCTAGTATCCAAAATCTATAAAGAGCTCACCAAACTCCACACCCGAAAAACAAATAATCCAGTGAAGAAATGGGCAGAAAACATGAATAGACACTTCTCTAAAGAAGACATCCAGATGGCCAACGGGCACATGAAAAGATGTTCAACGTCACTCCTCATCAGGGAAATACAAATCAAAACCACACTCAGATATCACCTCACGCCAGTCAGACTGGCCAAAATGAACAAATCAGGAGACTATAGATGCTGGTGAGGATGTGGAGAAATGGGAACCCTCTTGCACTGTTGTTGGGAATGTAAACTGGTGCAGCCGCTCTGGAAAAGTGTGGAGATTCCTCAAAAAATTAAAAATAGATGTGCCCTATGACCCAGCAGTAGCACTGCTAGGAATTTACCCAAGGGATACAGGAGTACTGATGCATAGGGCTACTTGTACCCCAATGTTTACAGCAGTACTCTCAACAATAGCCAAATTGTGGAAAAAGCCTAAATGTCCATCAACTGATGAATGGATAAAGAAATTGTGGTTTATATACACAATGGAGTACCACGTGGCAATGAGACAGTATGAAATATGGCCTTTTGTAGCAACGTGGATGGAACTGGAGAGTGTGATGCTAAGTGAAATAAGCCATACAGAGAAAGACAGATACCATATGTTTTCACTCTTATGTGGATCCTGAGAAACTTAACAGAAGACCATGGGGGAGGGGAAGGAAAAAAAAAAAAAGGTTAGAGTGGGAGGGAGCCAAAGCATAAGAGAGTCTTAAAAACTGAGAACAAACTGAGGGTTGATGGAGGGTGGGAGGGAGGGGAGGGTAGGTGATGGGCATTGAAGAGGGCATCTTTTGGGATGGGCACTGGGTGTTGTATGGAAACCAATTTGACAATAAATTTCATATATTAAAAAAATACAAATAAAAATAAAAAATAAATGAACACAAACTCCTGGAATTCTATTTTAATTAAATACCCAATATATCTTTTTCCACCCTCCATTCCCCTGTATACCCAGCATGCACATGCACGTGTGAACATGTACACTCACATGCACACTCCTTGTTCTTTCTCTTCCTCTATTTCTCATCATCTTGGTTTTCACCATCTGTTCCTCAAGCCAATAGTCTGAGAGTCCCCCTCAACTCCTGCCTCCTCGACCCTTCTCATGTCTTCACTCTTGCCTCTGTAGCCCACATCTCACAGCGGACCCCAGCCCAATCTCTGAGCAGTACTGTCAACATCTTGACTGCAGGTCTTGCTGTCTCAGCCAGTGAAACCCCAACCCTGGGTCAGTTCAGCTGCTCTTCCCTCCTACCCCAGGCTGGGAGGACTGTTGGAGAAAACTGTACAGGAGCGCAGATCATGTCACTGCACATTTTTGTTAGGGAGAACTGACATGTTTATTATATGGAGTCTCTTAATTCATGAACAGCACATATTTTTTTCCATTGTTTTAGATCTACTTTGATTGATCCATTTACCAGCATTGTCCAGTTTTCAGCATCCATGGTCTGCATATGGTTTTATTAAATATAATTTATTGTCAAATTGGTTTCCATACAACACCCAGTGCTCATCCCAACAGGTGCCCTCCTCAATGCCCAACGCCCACTTTCCCCTCTCCCCCACCCCCCATCAACCATCAGTTTGTTCTCAGTATTTAAGAGTCTCTTAATCGTTTGCCTCCTTCCCTCTCTGTAACTTTTTTCCCCCTCCCCCTCCCCCCCTGGTTCTGTTGAGTTTCTCATGACCCACATATGGGTGAAAACATATGGTATCTATCTTTCTCTGCCTGAACGTCACTGCACATTCAGTCTCCAGCTTCCACTGGGCCCCCCGTACACCTGCCGTCCTGTTGCCCTTGTCAGATGTCTTCCCAGCAGCCATTCCAAGTGTCCCTCTATGTCGTGCCCTCCTGCAGTTCTAGAGGATTCACACTATCCAGATCCCTCTGAGCTCCACTCCACTGATCGCACTGCACACAAGGTGTCTCCACCTGGGTGTCCTCAGCCACCTCAAGCCCAACATGCTCCTGAGACCTGCTCTCTCCTGCATTCCTCTGTGAATGGAACCACTATTCATTCACACATTTGCCCACATCAAAAATTCAGGTGTCATCTCCTCCAATCAATCATATAATAACTGTTTATTGAACACATACTAGGAACCAGTGTTCCAAACATTATATGCATCAGTCGATTTAATCACAACAACTATCGGTGGAGGTGCTATTATTTTCCCCAAATCACAGATTGAAAAACAAAACAAAACAAAGAAAACAAACAAACAAACAAAACCAAAGGCACAGGGAAGGTATACAAACTGCTCCCGTTTCCATACTGGTAAAGGCTAGAGCTGGGAGGAGAGCCACTCACTCTAGTTCCAGAGTCCACACTCTTTTTTTTTTTAATATGAATTTATTGTCAAATTAGTTTCCATACAACACCCAGTGCTCATCCCAACAGATGCCCTCCTCAATGCCCATCACCCACCCTCCCCTCCCTCCCACCCCCTCAACCCTCAGTTTGTTCTCAGTTTTTAAGAGTCTCTGATGGTTTGGCTCCCTCCCTCTCTAACCTTTTTTTTCCCTTCCCCTCCCCCATGGTCTTCTGTTAAGTTTTTCAGGATCCACATAAGAGTGAAAACATTTGATACCTGTCTTTCTCTGTATGACTTATTTCACTTAGCATCACACTTTCCAGTTCCATCCATGTTGCTACAAAAGGCCATGTTTCATTCTTTCTCATTGCCACGTAGTACTCCATTGTGTATATAAACCACAATTTCTCTATCCATTCATCAGTTGATGGACATTTAGGCTCTTTCCATAATTTGGCTATTGTTGAGAGTGCTACTATAAACATTGGGGTGCAAATGCCCCTATGCATCAGCACTCCTGTATCCCTTGGGTAAATTCCTAGTAGTGCTACTGCTGGGTCATAGGGCACATCTATTTTTAATTTTTTGAGGAATCTCCACACTGTTTTCCAGAGCGGCTGCACCAGTTTGCATTCTTACCAACAGTGTAAGAGGGTTCCCATTTCTCCACATCCTCACCACACTCTTAATCATGAGGTTATTCTGCCTCGACCTTCTGGATATCTCACAAATCCATCTCCTCCTTTCCATCCCAGTGGCCCTCCTTTATTATTGTAACCCTCATGTCTTGCCCAGGTGACCAGAACAACCTCTTAGCTGACCTCCCTAACTCCAGCATCATATCCTCACAATACCCCCATTTTCTAGCCATTCTCTGTACTGAAGCCACAGTGACCTTTCTAAAGGGAAAATGCATGGGCTCTGTGCTGACAGCTCAGAGCCTGGAGCCTGCTTTGGATTCTGTGTCTCCCTCTCTCTCTGCCCTTCCCCGCTCATGCTCTGTCTCTCTCTCTCTGTCAAAAATAAATAAACATTTTTTAAAAATCTAAACAGAAAATGCAGTCATATCATTTCCCAGCCTAAAAGCCTTCAGTCCAGAATATTCTGTAAGCACCTTAGCATGACAAACATCCCAGGAACTTGCTCATCTTGTGCTTTATGCTCAACTCACAGTTCGCAATCTCAAATGCTCACACACCTCTAGACTCATAGTGCCACCTGGAATGCCTTTCCTTCCACACCCCCACCCCTGCTAACGCCCATTCCTCTTTCTGGACTCAGATGTCACCTTTTTCAGAAAGCCTTCTCTGACCCTGCAAGGTTACCCCTTCTTTATGATCTCATGCTCACCACTATCATGGTTATTTATTCAACTCCCTCTGCCAATAGACTATAAGTTCCTCAAGAACAGAAACTTTGTCTTTTCCATCACTGTGTTCTCAGTGTCCAGTACACTGCCTCATACATATGTTTGTTTAATAAATGTGCGAAAATTAATTAATTAATCCATATAAATGACTTTCCACAGTCCCCAAATGTGCCTGGCTATTTCATACCTCTATATGCTTGTATAAACTCATTCTTTCTTCTCACTTCCCGATCCACATCTGCCTAGCAAACTTCTATTTATCCCATAAAACCCATCGCAAAGGTCCTGAAAAGTAAGTCTTTCCCTAATGCAAACAAAGAGTGTCAATCACTCTGTCCTTTGCATATGCCTCTATTATTGAATGTAATCCAGTTATTTGCTTACAAAGCTATTTCTACCTCCAAAATATAAGCTTGACTGTAGGGAGTATGTGCAAATGCAAAGAAAAAAGGCTCAGTTAATATTTGTTGAATTTAACTTAATATTAAATAGCACATATTAAAAGAGAAATTTTCATGAGACTAAAATATTTTTTCAGAAAAACTATTTTCCCTCTTTTGTTTTCCTTAATTTAAATGTTAACCATGGGCTCCTTCTGTGTTTCAATGTACTCGAGTATAGATTAAGTCACAGTATCTTCTTTCAGAGAAAAGACAAGAAAAGGTATTCTCAGCTAATGCCTAGGAGGGAGAACCAGACAGGCTGGGGTTTGCAAAAAAGCTCTGCCTGATAGAGTTTCGGCCTTGGATTCTAACAACAACAACAACAAAAGTTTTAGGATATTCTTTTTTTATATATAAAGTTTGTTTGTCTGTTTGTTTGTTTGTTCGTTTGTTTGTTTGTTTGTTTTGAGAGGGAGAGAGAGCATGAGCAGGGCAGAGACAGGGAGAGAGAGAATCCCAAGCAGGCTCCACACTGTCAGCGCAGAGCCCAATGTGGAGCTCCGACTGACAAACCACGAGATTGTGACCTGAGCTGAAACCAAGAATTGGGTGCCTAACCGACTGAGCTACCCAGGTGCCCCATAGGATAGATATTCTTAGGCACAAAATTCATTTTCTGCACGAAGTTGAGTTTTGCTCACCTCTGAGAACTCATAAGGGAGCTGAGTCTACAAGTGTTCAAATGTCGAAGGGGTTGCTGTCTGGGAAAGCAGAATTTCATGACATATATTAGAATGCCCCCCAGACCCTGTGGGGACATGTACATGCCACATAAACAACCATCATGATCATCATAACCGTCCCCCATTCCTCATTTCCGTCCATCTCTTCTTGCTTTCCCTTCATCTTAAATGTCTCAAAGACTTATTGCCTTGTATTTTTATTCTTGCCTTCTCCTTCCATCCCCAAGTCCCTCCTTTGTGGAGAGCCAGACAAAAAATTGGCATATGGGCTCCCAGTTTAAATCTTAGAACAAGTTAAAATCTTTTCTCCCCTGTGAGCAACATGTAAGATGAAAACAAATCTCAAAGAACTTCTGTGCCAAACACTGTCTTTCATGTTTATTCGTGCATTGCAGTAGCCCACATGCCTCTAACACATTTAACTAAATATATAGGTTGACAGACTAAAGATGTTTTCCCATAGTTTTGAAAAATAATTTTTTTCCTCTCAGGTATTGTCAGGAGTAATAAACCAAAATCCTGAAGAAGTATTCTGTTTTTGTTAAGGCCAAAGGTTTTGGAGTCATCAGACCTGGGTTTTAATCTTCCAAAGCCTCTATTTTCTCATCTGTAGAACGGAGATAAGGGTAGTGAGCCTACTCTAATAAGTTATCTATTACCATGTAACAAATTGCTCCAAAACTTAGCAGTTAGAAACAACACAAAACATTTTGTCATTTCTCACAGTTTCTGTGATTCAAGAATTTGAAAGACGCTGGTGTAGGTGATTCTGGCTTAGGCTCTCTTAGGAGTTTGCAGTCAAAGCTGGCAGCAAGGGCTGTAGCTATCTGAAGGCTTACCTAAGGTTGGAAAAATGCACTTCCAAGATGGCTCACTCACACAGCTAGCAAGATGGTCCTGGCTCTCGGGGGGACACCTCAATTCCTCTCCTCATGGGTCCCTCTAAAGGGCTGCTTAAGTGTCCTCATGGCATGATGACCTTCAGAGCAAGCAACCCAAGAGACCAAGGGAGAGGCTGCAATGTCCTTTGTGACCCAGAAGTCACACACCATCATTTATGCAGCACCAATCATCCTCATTCAGTGTGGGAGAAGCCACACAAGGACGTGATCACCAGGAAGGGAGGCTCACCAGGAGCCATCTTGAAAGCCAGCTACTACATTGACCCCGTGTTTAGTACGAGGATTAAATGAAGATAGTGTATATAAAGTACTTTACTTTGTATAGTACCTGGCATATAATTGTTCTTAGTGTTAGCATTAGCAGAAAGTTTGGTGTAAGAAGAAAAGCGATCAATTTGTTCATGTCTTCAATTTCTGCTACTGCCACAGCAAGGGCAGGGCAATTATACTCTGGAACACTGATAAATTTTTCTTTAGCCCCAAACACCATTTTAGCAGGAAAATACCAAAGAAAAAATTAGGGGAAATGCTCAAGTGCAACATGACTTTTGTTCTCAGTGAGGGGTTCTTCAGGAACTCAGAATAAAAGGACTAATTTCAATGTTTTAATCTTACTTCATCTTCCGTGTTTCTACAGTTTCTAAAGCTGCTATGCTCCCTGGTTTTCTATTTGTCTTATCTCTTTTAAGTTGGATTACTTTAGATGTCACAGGTTTCCCATTGGCCTCTGCTCTCTTTCTCCTTGAAATACTTCCTGAAAACAATCTATCTCTGCAGAATGTATGACCTGTTATATCTGATGTAGATTAGAGAGATAAATTTCACAAAGAATCCTCTTGTTTGACCCGTGTTGAAGAAAAGAAAAATGAAGATGTATTTTTTTCTGGTTACCAATTGCAATATGGGAGGTGGAAGGGTAGGGCGGAGGGGAGTGTTCCCCACACCAACAAGCAATTCTCAGGATACCAGTTGGCTGTCCTACAATTCAACTCAATTCTGACATTATCAACCCAGAGCTAGCATCAGATTCCACAAGTTAAGGGTTCATTCCTACAAGACCCCCCCCCCCAGGACCACCAGATGCTCATCACAAGCCCAGAGTATTACCTGTACTTCTGAGCAACTAGAGATAAATCAGAGGTTCCCAACACCCCCTCCTCAGGTTTCATTAATTTGCTAGAGTGACTCCCAGAACTCAGAGAAACATTTCACTTAACTAGAGCATTGGTTTATTATAAAAGCATATAACTTAGGAACAGCCAGATAGAAGAGATGCAGAGGACAAGGCATGTGGGAAGGGGTACAGAACTTCCATGCCTTCTCCCAAAGCTCCCCTCTCCCCAAATCTCTACATGTTCACCAACCTGGAAGCTTTCGAAACCCTGTCCTCTTGGGCATTTATGGAGGATTTACTACATAGGCATGATTGATCAAACTATTAGCCTTTAAAAACTGATTCTCGGCTCTGCACTGAATGTGGAGCCTGCTTGGGATTCTCTCTCTCCCTCTCTCTCTGCCCCTCTCCTGCTCACACTCTCTCTCTCTCAAAATAAATAAATATTTTTAAAATTTTTTTAATTAAAAAAGAATATCAACACTGATTCAACCTCCAGCCCCACTCTCCTCCAGTGTCTCCTCCCCAGAGGTGGAAGGGACTGAGAGTTCCAACCCTCGAATCACATGGTTGGTTCTTCTGGCAACCAGCCCCCATTCTCAGGTGGGGTCCAAAAGTCATCTCATTAACATAACAAAAGACACCTTTACTGCTTTCCTCCCTTAGGAAATTCCAAGGGTTTTAGGAGCCCTGTAAAGAAATGATGAAAACCAAATATATACTTCGTGTTATAAACCCAAATATCACAAGATGCATGGTGAGAACTAATTTTCCTAGGCTTCAAATTACAAAAAGAACTGCTTCTCAGAGAAAAAAAATGTCAAGTGCTAGAAGCTTGTTCAAACTTAGAACCAGGCCAGACACAGTCATGGATCAGATCTATCAAGGAGATTACCTCCCTACTGCTGACCAGGTAATTCCCAGATCTAATAGGTAAAGGTAACATTCCTAGGAGAGGCCGAAACTGCAATCAGATTAGGTAGTAAGTCTTGATTTACTGACATGGGCTTAGCACAAGTGACACTATGTGGGGTCTGTTGTTTCTTTTTTTCTTTTCTTTTCTTTTTTTTTTTTCAACACTAAGGACAGGAATAGAGAGAGATACAGCTGCAGAAAGTGCTTATTTATTATTTGTGAGCCCCAATTCACATCATTTTCATGACTTAAACCAAGAATTTACAAGTATTACTGTTCCACAATAAATTGCTTTTCTCATATGGAATTCAATTATCTTTCGATTTAATAGAGTATCTACTACTTGCAAAGTACTATATTAATTAAAAATAAAATCAGGGGCGCGTGGGTGTCTCAGTGGCTTGAGCATCTGACTCTAGATTTTGGTTCAGGGCATGATCTCATGGTTCATGAGTTCAAGCCCCACATGATTCATGAGTCCAAGCCCTGCTTGGGATTCTCTCTCTCACCCTCTCTCTCTGTCCCTCCCCAGCTTGCACACACACCCACTTTCTCTCTCTCAAAATCAATAAACTTTAAAAATAAATAAATTAAATTAAAAAAAAATAAAAATCATATTGGTTTTGAAGAGTGAAGAAGAAACTGAGTGTTATAGCCTCTAGCATACAGTAACAAGCACCCAGAAATCTAACTGGATTTTGACTTTGATTTTGCATATCTTCCCACATTCAGCCTTGGTCACAACTCTAAGTGAAAAGCATTGTTGCAATTTGATTGAGCATGTGATAAATTCGGCTTTTAGTTACAATGAGGTGGATAAAAGATAAAGTGATATGGTCTTTTAAAAATATCCCTTCTCATTCACTAAGCCATTTCTCCCTACTAAAGGCAATCACTATCTTCACTTTTGTAGAAATCACTTCCTCGATTTTCTTTTATTACCTAAGCATGGATCCCTAAACACTATAGTTTTGCCCAGTTTCTAATATTTGAAACAATGGAATCATACAGTAGGTAGTCTTCTGTGTCTGGCTTCCTCTGTTCTGCTCTATGTACCTATTTCATTGCATATAGCTGTAATCTCTTTTCATTTAAGTTTAATAGTTCACTATTTGAAGTATACTATTATTTATGAATCCATTCTACTACTGGTTAACATTTGAGTTGTTTCCAGCTTGAGGTTACATGAATAAGACAGTTATGAACAGTCTTATAAATGTCTTTCTGCACACAAGGCCAAGCAGACGATATATCTTGGAATGGAAGTGCTGGGTTGTAGGGTAAGAGTATCTGAAACTATGGTAGATAATGCTAAACAGTTTTCCAAAGTCATTGTACCTATCTATGCTCCCACCAGTAGTGTATGAGAGATCTGGTTGCCATCCAAATTTACTAACACTTGCTATTAGCAACCTAAATTTTAGCTAACCAATGGTGTATCATCATAGCTCATTGTCCTATTAATCTGCATTTCCCTGATAACTAATGAGATTGAGTAGGTTCACATATGTTGACTGCCCATTTGGATGTCCCCTTTTATGAAATGTTGTGTGAAGTGTTCAAATCTCTTGACTTTTTCAGTTGGGTTGTCTTTTATTTCTTGATTTGTACAAGTCCTTCAAATATTCTGGATGCAAACACTTTGTCAGTTCCATATTTTTGTAGATGTCTTTGCCCACTCTATGGCTTGTTTTTTCAATTCAAGGGGCTTCATGGACCAACTTCCAGTTCATCCCTATTCCTTTGAGGCAGCCTTTTGAGGTCCAAACCCCAACAGGAATTCACCTGGAGTCTTCTATACTTGGCAGGCCCTAGTCACCAATCCCTGTTGCCTTAGTCCACAAAGACTGTCCCAACTCTTAGTCTCTCAGCTTCTTCCTTGGAATTTGCATGTGCTCTCAGGGGTTCTAAGTTTGAGGCTCACTTCCCTGGGTACCTGTACCCCCTAGAGCTGGCCTGATAATTCTTCACCACCTTGTCACCTTCTAGTGCCCTGAAGAAGGCTTCTGTTTATAATCTTTCCAGGTTTCCTAGATGTCCTCAGCAGGAGGACAGACCTGCACTACCTAGTCTACCCTTCTCAGAAGCAGACATCCTCGAGGCACCTGGGTGGCTGTTGGTTCAGCGTCCAACTTCAGCTCAGGTCATGATCTCACGGTCCATGAGTTCGAGTCCCGCATCAGGCTCTGTGCTGACAGCTCAGAGCCTGGAGCCTGCTTCAGATTCTGTGTCTCCCTCTCTCTCTGCCCCTCCCCCACTCACACTCTGTCTCTCTCTCTCTCTCTCTCTCAAAAACATAAATAAACATTTAAAAAAAAAAGCAGACATCCTCATTTGCCGAGTGTAGATGGTAGAAGGGGAGAAAACCTACTTCATGTCTATTGAATTTTCCACTGCAAAAATAGAACATTGTTTAAAATTTGAAGATAAAATCGAAAAATGAAGCACAATACAAACAATGCCCAGGACTAGTAAAAGTTAAGTTAGAGCACTCCTCAGATGTCTGAAATTAACCTGGATTATCCATTTATGTCACCTAATCCAAGATTTATAGAGCTGATATCTTGACATTGTGATTTATTTTAGGTATCAAGTTGAGATACAATTATTGTCAACTTGGTGTATTAACAATGAAAATTTACTTGCAGAACTTTAATGGCCAAAAGTAAACATTTTAAATTTCTCCACCAAGCAACCAAGGACATATTTTCAAGCCCCTTCTCATTTGAAGAACCAAAAAAAAAGCAATATATTTTTTGAAAAGGTATATTAAAATTGAGACTCTGAGCTTTAGCTAGATCTTCTTTCAGAAAGTGTCCTGATCCATGTATGGATCTGAATTATGAGACACTATTACAGATACCCTCAGATAACATGGTAAAATGCATAGTTCTTGTCTCTGGAATGCCCAGCCTCTCCTTTCAAGTCCATTAACCCTACTGGTATGCTCTGGTCCCTTCTGTCTAGGTTCTCAGGCTGCCCTGTTTCCCCTGATCAAACTACAAGATTATTTAGAGATAAATCTCTGGAACTCTCTTCTTCCGCCCCACCCCCTTTCCCATGCTAACTTAGTCTCATCCTATAGGGGTCAGTTGTAACATCGCTGCCTCTAGAAAGCCTTTCCTGAAGTCTCATAGCAATTTCACTTTTCACACATGGAGTAAATAATTTGTGTAACTACATTTCTACGTCTGCCTTCTTCACCAGAGAGCAAGTCCCATGAGATAAGAGACCTTGACCATTATCCTCATCACTGGCGTATATACCTAAAATAATGCCTAACATGGAGTCAATAAATATTTGTTGAATGATTGGATAGGTAGCTAAATCACTAAACCACTTATGCTTTCTTTTTTTAAAAAAAGGAATCATGGGGCACCTGGGTGGCTCAGCTGGTTAAGCTACTGACTTTGGCTCAGGTCATGATCTCGCAGTTTGTGAGTTCGAGCCCCGCGTCGGGCTCTGTGCTGACAACTCACAGCCTGGAGCCTACTTCAGATTCTATGTCTCCCCCTTTCTCTATGACTCCCCTGCTCACACTCTGTGTCTCTCTGTCTCTCAATAATAAATATTTAAAAATTTTTAACAAAAAATAAAAAAATTAAAAAAAATTAAAAATAAAAGGAATCATTTGTCAGATATTTATAAGTTTTTACCACCCTGTATCTACTTATCCTGCTTCCGGTATCAAAATCATTTTCCCTCAAGGAATCACCCCACTCCATACCCCAGTCCAGAAGAGGCTTATCCCAATATCACATCTCTCTGGCCACAGTGATTGGTCCTGGACATGGCAAGTGATTAAAGTCAAACCAGTCGGAGCCAATGAGGCTTAATTCTGATTACATTGGAACAGCTGCCAAAGAGGCATGCCTTCTTTCCACTGAGGTTGCTAACTAGGTTATGAGCTTGAAGCTGTCGGCAGCCCTCTTGCCCCTCTGAGAGGAGAGAGGGTGTTAAGAATGAAGCCACACATGAACACTGTACCATGAGACTGAATTCTGATGACATCATTTAAATCCTTAGATCCAGCCAGGAATTTCTAAGTTATCTGAGCCAATTAATGTTCTCTGACACAAATGTCATTTGAGCTATATTCTGTGGACACGATCTCTTGACAAAGTGAATTCCTTATAAATAATTGCAGTCTATTATTTCTAATGTGTTACCATGGCATGAATAGCTTGAGAACCATTTAGACCAAAGTTTGCAAAGGCAGTTCTTGATGGTCTTGTTAATTTTGTCAAATATGCTGATATAAACATGGCAGACAAGCTATTTTAAATCCATGTTTGCTTTATTAAAATATAATAACTTCTACTTTATATACCATTGATTCTGTTAGCACCAGATCCTGCAGACCAGTTGGCTTGTAGAAGCACACAAACGGAATGCCTCTGACTTCTACAACTATTACACAGGATGAATGTTCATTTGAAGAATTTGCTTCAATTCACACCACACACACGTCACTCAAGGTGAACAATTTTATAAGCTTCTTATGAATGCTAGGCAATTCATATTGTTTACATTGCAGTAATTCATAAACAAATACATAGTTATTTATGAATTTGCTACAATGAAAAAGAGATATTGAAATCACCATTCATTGATAACTAAAATTCCTTATTTTGAATTTAACCACCAAATCAATCAATCAAATTAACCATCAACTCATATTTTAATATCAACAACAGATGTAACAGCCCCCTCCTGTTGGCTTAGCAAAAATTAAAAATAATTGTTTAAAAAAAGCTGCAGTCTATCATTTCTTTGCAACTCCTTTGTGGAAGAAATATAAGCAAAGGAAAATAGTGGGTGTGTAAATTTCTTTTCCTAACACAACAATCCCTAATTCAAGTGTCCTTTCCTCCAGTGTGCTATATTATTCTATCAATTATTCTAATTATTCTAATTATTCAATCAATTATTCTATCAATTATTCTAATTATGAAATTTTCTAACATGAGAAAATATCTTTTCATATGCCTATAATGGGATTAGTAAATAATTTTCTCAAATCTACATATCTTACTTGGATTCAAGAATGCATGCTCAATTAGGAATACTCTTCAACGCTTTTAACTCCTTTTAACAATCTACTTTTATAAAGGATTTCTTTTGGCTGTCTAGTATAATTCCCCCACACACACACACCCACCCATTCTCCCATTCTCCTTCTTTCTATAAGAACCCAATGCCCTATCCAGAAGAGAGACCTAGCCAATCAGAGTATCCAATTATCCTATGTTCTGGCTGGTCTTGTGTGTGAGCATGAATCCTCCCCTTGAATGACAGCTGGACCTTGACAAAGAGAATATTTTTTCCTTGGATTTCCTGGGCTGAAAATGAATTTAAAGCTATTGGCAGCCATCTTCCCCACCACATGCAAAAGGCTTTTTTTTTTTAATATGTATTTATTTATTTTGAGAGAGTGAAATAAAGAGTGAGCAGGGGAGGGGCAGAGAGAGGGAGAGAGAATCCTGAGCTGGCTTCAAGCTCAGCTTGAAGCATGACCAAAGGACTCAATCTCACAACCATGGGTTCGTGACCTGAGGTGAAATCAGGAGTCAGACGCTTAACCAACTGAGTTGCCCAGGTGTCCCAGGGAAAAGGCTTTCTTGCAGAAAAAGCCAAGGAGATAAAAGCAGAAACGTGAGCAAGATGGATAGATGACAGGAGGAAAGAATGATGAATGTGAGTTCATTGTATTGCTATTGAAAGCAATCCTAAACTTTGTGGCTCTGGTACAAGTGGTTCATCTTTTGATCGTATCAGCCATCATGGTGTCCTAACTTAATGGACTAATAAATTCCTTATTGTAATTAAGCTGTATTGAAGTTTGAACTAAGTTTCTACTACTTGAAACCTAGCACTCTCTGATGATAATTATTATATTTTTAGGAATCAGACATTTACTTAAAATTTATTCCTGGGGTTTATTACAAAGATTTGCAAATAACTAATATGTAATGGAGCAAGTTGCTATTTATGAAGCAAACTGAAAATGTCTTATTTCTATTAGAATAGGAGAGAATAAGCTTATACATTTTGCACTTACATACAACACATAGACTAAGTGTTTTGTACCATTAAATGTACCGTCCAGGATGCCTAAAACTCTGGAAATCATGAAAAGTCATTAGATACTTGGATTGAGTAACCCAGGACAGGTAATTCCATACACAAATTAGTTCATATCTGAACATAGCTAGCACATGGCACCGTCTCTGCAGAAGTTCACATGGATCCAAAAATTCTGGGTCATCTGAGTCCAGAAGATAACTAGATATACTTCATTTTCATACTTTAAAGAAGTATACAACCCTATAGAGGGTTATAGACAAAATTCTTTACGGAAAATTGGTACATTTTACATGCATTTCTTCTAAGTACTAACAAAGTGAAGTTATTTGCCAACATTATTTAAAAGTGATCTGGGGCACCTGGATGGCTCAGTCAGTTAAGTGTCCAACTTCAGCTCAGGTCATGATCTCAGGGCTCGTGAGTTTGAGCCCCATGTCAGGCTCTGTGCTGAAAGCTCAGATCCTAGAGCCTGCTTCGGATTCTGTGTCTCCCTCTCTCTGCCTTTCCCCCAACCTTCTCTCTAAAAAATAAATAAACGTCAAAAAAAATTCTTTTAAGTGATCTTATTTGTTAATCAAATCCTCTGACAAAAATAATGCCTGGGAATCAGACTTCCTTTCACAGAAAATATTCAGAACCCCTTTCATGAAACCAGCCATACGTATTAGAGCAAACCCGGATTTATTCATCGACCCTTCTGTGGCTCCAACTAACATCAATGAAGAAAGGCACTGGTGCTTTCATCAATCTCCACCAGTCATTGGGAATGTGGTAATTCCCAGAAGCAAGTGAATAGTAAGCTGCTTGACCCTGCTCAAACTGAGTGCTTTCAACAGGGATCACTGTCTCATACATCCTCACTAGCAGCTACTTGTTAAATGCTATATGTCTACTTTTTATGAAAATGTCAAAAGTAATTCTTTTAATTCATACTGGATGGCTGTCGTAACAGAATTCAGTAATGAAAACCAATGACAGAGATTAGTTACATACTATAAAACTGTACTTGAGCCGTCTGGCATAAAACAGGGCCATTTTTCTTCTCTCAGTTATCACACTGGTAAATATTGACTAGGAAATTCTTAGTGTGTTGGTGCCACAGAGCTTGGCCAGATCGATTTCTATTACAATAGTATGAAAAATGCCTGTATCCAGCCTACATTTCTAATAAGAACAAAAATAATTTTTTCTCCTAAAATAAGGAGGACTTCCATTTCCAATAATGGCAGGTAACAGTTGGTTGAACCAACATTCAAGTGAACACTACTAAAAACTTTAGGTGAAAAAAACTGCAATCTTCTTAAAAGTATTAAAAGGCTATCAATATAGTAAGCAATTACCAGACCAAAATCTAAATGCAATCAAACACCAGAGAAGTAAGCAAAGCACTAACCTCCATAACCGCTTTTGCTCCAGGGCACTCACTAACCTTGAAAACCTGGGGCTTTGTTTGGTGGCCTTGCTGGGCAGTGAAACAGAAGTCAATGATTAGAGTCTGCTCAAGATGGGAAATATAATGAGAACTCTTTTTTCACCTTATACTGGGACCCAAAATTAAAACTGACCACTCCAACACCATCCCCAAAAAGTCACAGTAAAACTTGCCAAGGTGCTAAGCAAAGAAAGAAAAGAAAAATAAAGGAAAAAATATCCCCAAAGTTGGGGTCACTTGTGACTCAAAATTGCAGCCCGTGTCCATACTACTAAACTGTCCAGAGAACTTCAAATCATGAGTTAGGTCTAGGGCAGTCCCAGATTAACAGATTCTAAGGTGCAGGGCAGAAGCAAATATCATTCTCCTGTCAAGGAAAGCACCATCAATGCCAGACCTCAAAAACTAAACATCCCTACAAATAATATTTTAGGACAATGAGGAATAGAAATAAGCAAACACACAAGAAAACTAGACACCATGAACACAATTAGCAGAAGCTAAAGATATCAGAAAGACCATCAAAGGCTTCACATATGGGACTTATTAGATACAGACCATAAAACAACTGTGTTTTTACCATTTGAACTACTAACAGATAAACCCGAAGATATCTTCAGGACATGTGAATCATTTTTTTTTAATTACAACAATTCTGGGGTGCCTGGGTGGCTCAGTGGGTTAAGTCTGACTCTTGATTTCAGCTCAGGTCATGATCTCATGGTTTGTGAGTTCAAGCCCCACATCAGCTCTGCGCTGACAGCTGAGAACGTGCTTGGAATTCTCTCTCTCCCTCTCTCTCTCCGCCCCTCCCCAACTCATGCTTTCTCTCAATAAATAAATAAATAAACAAACAGATTTTAAAATTAAAAAAAAAAAATAAAATTACAACAATTCTATAAGACAAATGGACTCCAAAAATGTCAATGTCCTGAAAAACAAAAACCCAACAAGTCCCCTCCCCCTCAAATGTCAAGGAAACTGATCTACACTAAAGGAGACTAAAAAGCTTAACAATGCAATGTAGCATATGATCCTTGATTGGGTCCTGGACTTCATTTTTATTTTTATTTATTTTATTTGTATTTTAGTTAATATGCGGCACAATGGGCTAGATGGGCATTGGGTATTCAGAAGGAAGGACACTTGTTGTGAAGTCACTGGACTTCATTTTTAAAAACCACTGTAAGATTATTGAAAAACTAGGGAGATATGAACATGGAGTATCTATCAGAAAATACTATATCAATTTTAAGTTTATAGACTGTGATAACAGCATTATGGTTATGTAAAAGAATGTTATATATTTGCTTTCAAATGATTCAAAAGATAAAGAGAGAGAAAGAACAAAGGCAAATGTGGCAGAATGGTAACAATAACTGATGACTCTGAGTAAAGAGTACTTAGGTACGATTACTTCAAGTTTTTCTTAGGTTTGAATATTTTTAAAAACAAAATGTTGTAGGGGGGAGTTATACAGTGGATTCAAAAAAGATTCCAACAGAACATCTAGCAAAGAAAGACACTAATTAAATTTAGAAATTTTTGGATAGATAATAAGCATATTTTAAATAGCTGAAGAATATATGAGTGAACTAGAAAATGGATCAGAAGAATTATGCAGGTCAGTACATGGAGTGACAAAGAAATAGAAAATACACAAATGAGGTCAAGGGACATGAAGGACAGAGATGTGATGTCAGTGGAGTCATGAGTGAAAGAAGAGAGAAGAGTTAGAGGCAATAACTGAAAACCAATAGCTGAGAACTCTACTGAAACATTGGAAAAGACCAATCTATAGGTTCAAAGAACCCATCAAATCCCAAGTTACACAGATGGAGAAAAAAAATCCATACCTAGACTCAGAGAGGGTGAGGAACCAAAAATTAAGGGAAAAATTATTAAAAGAGCCAATAAAAAAGATTATTTTCAACAGAGCCATGATTTCATGAGAGCTAATTTCTCAATACAGTGGAAGCCAGAAGATAGTAGAATGATGAATTCAAATGTGTTTAAAGAAAAAACTGCCATCTTTTAATTCTATAACCAGCAAAAATATCTTTCAAGAGTAAGGGCAAATTAAGGACAATTTTAGACAAATAGA
Source organism: Panthera leo (assembly GCF_018350215.1). NCBI lineage: Eukaryota > Metazoa > Chordata > Mammalia > Carnivora > Felidae > Panthera > Panthera leo. Next base: position 47,789,864 of record NC_056693.1, on the reverse strand, counting down.
TATGGGAAGTTCAACCTAGCCAACCTCCTTAAACTTTGTCAATTAGCACTGTCCATGAATTTTGATTTAACCTGCACTGAATTATAACATTCTGCTCTCCAGTAGTCTGCCCTTTCCTTAAACTGATCCATCCAATAACGTACAACTATAGGATGGATACAAGAATAATGTCCAACGACTGCTGAAAATGATTCTGAAATGGCTAATACACAAATTCACCCCCATTTGAAGTCTCCATGGTACTTCCAGTTGTCATTCATACAAGTTCATGAATACGTGCACATCCATACTAATGTACCACTTTTCCAACATGAGGAAGCAAAACAATGTGAACTCAGCAGGGATCTCATTGTCCCTGATCGTAATAATATGTCTATCCTACGGTTCTGTATTAATTACTTTACAAATAGAAATGTCATTACCCATATATAAATTTCACTTCTGAACAGAACAAAACAAAACAAAACAAAACAAAGATCTATGAGTGGTGACCTCAAACTGAACTGGTTAAATTTAGGGACTCATTTGTAAAGGTCAGTGTCCTTTGCTGCAAATCCACTTCGTATGCAGATGAGAAGTGTAACCTGCCCTATGGCACTGGGCATAATTAGCCAGCTGCACCCTTCTAATAAGGTGCAGATGGTTAATTACCCCAGCAAATAACTGCTTACTTGTGGGCACAAAAGCCTGTACCTAAAATCATTGAAAGTATATTTGGGCCTATTTTTGTTCATGCAAACAAAACACTTGTTCCAAGGTTTCATCTGTGAACAGAGCACCACAGGCTCACACTGCCCTGCTCTGGGGGAGACCCATTAACACTGCTGCGGTCTGGTTCAAGGGAGGGACCACTGGCCACAAAGCTGTATTTCAGGTGGTGAAATATTTCATGGGGTGCTGAATCCTTGTTGAAAAAATCTCCTAAAACGGGAACCCTCTTGCACTGTTGGTGGGAATGCAAATTGGTGCAGCCACTCTGGAAAGCAGTGTGGAGGTTCCTCAGAAAATTAAAAATAGACCTGCCCTATGACCCAGCAATAGCACTGCTAGGAATTTACCCAAGGGATACAGGAGTACTGATGCATAGGGGCACTTGGACCCCAATGTTTATAGCAGCACTCTCAACAATAGCCAAATTATGGAAAGAGCCTAAATGTCCATCAACTGATGAATGGGTAAAGAAATTGTGGTTTATATACACAATGGAGTACTACATGGCAATGAGAAAGAACGAAATATGGCCCTTTGTAGCAACGTGGATGGAACTGGAGAGTGTGATGCTAAGTGAAATAAGCCATACAGAGAAAGACAGATACCATATGTTTTCACTCTTATGTGGATCCTGAGAAACTTAACAGAAACCCATGGAGGAGGGGAAGGAAAAAAAAAAAAAAAAAGAGGTTAGAGTGGGAGAGAGCCAAAGCATAAGAGACTCTTAAAAACTGAGAACAAACTGAGGGTTGATGGGGGGTGGGAGGGAGGGGAGGGTGGGTGATGGGTATTGAGGAGGGCACCTTTTGGGATGGGCACTGGGTGTTGTATGGAAACCAATTTGACAATAAATTTCATATATTGAAAAAAAACAAAGAAAAAAAATGTTTTCTCCTAATGTTTATTTGCTGCAATAGGAATTGTAAATGAAACAGAATTGGGTTTTCCTAGAACCCAAAGTAAATTCTATACTCTTTCGATAAAAACTCTGAAATGAAAGATTTTCACAAACAAACATTGCCAATGTTAGTTGTCTTAAGAAGGAAAAATAAAAGTCTAATTTTCCTTTGCCCTCGAGGAATTTCATGGGCTAGCTGAGAAACCAGAATTTAGAAAGCCATGTAAAATACAATACATCCAATGATTGTTAGAGACTGTTCCAAAAATCCCATTTAAAAATGTAATCGATCAGTATTCCCATGGCAAGAATAGGATTTGGGGAGAAAGCAGAGAAGGGGTTACTACTTCTTAAAACCCATGTTTGGAAGTCCTCTGCAGCTGCAAAGCTCTCAGTATGTTGTAGGGGCTAGATGACAGGGCTTGGGAACAGAATACTAATCTACTTGAATCTGCACAGAACCTTTCCTCTGAAGAACCCACAGCGTGTGTGATTCCATTCAGTTTAATTGTATGTTGGAGAAGAAGAAAAGCTACTTGCCATGGTTTTAATTGCTAAGAACACACTCTCTTTTCAGGAACCATCTGTTTAATTATAATTACAAGCAGCGATGTAAAAACACAAATGCTTAACAAGTACAAAACTCCCCTACCACTAACAGTTTTAACATAACGAGCCATATTGTGAAAGAGTATGTTGCCTTTTCCCTCTCTGCAATATTTCATGATTTAGCAAATGACAGCCTACCATTTATTATGGAATCTCATTCTGGTAAAGCTAAAGTTATTAATTACTATTCTTAGATTATATCCCTCTGTTATTCCTTTTTATTAAACTTTAATTCCCTCTGAAAGTGAAGGGAATTATATCAGAAATGAAATATATATGGCCCCTTTTTTTCCACCTCCCGCTAAAATCTTTGAGGTTCCATATAATAGACATCACCTATAATTAATTATAGGGACATTCCAAAGTATTGCAAGAGTAATTTTTTGGCTTTCATAAACACAAATTTCTGCCTTCCTGGTTCTGAAATATGCTTACAACACTATTATTTTAAAAGCCACAAGTATTGGTAATTGTTTTCAGGCAAGAATAAAAATAGCTTAACCTTGAAATTTATTTTAATTAGGGATTTTTCAAAGCCACTGCTGCAAACTTGGGTGGATTGTTTATAATAAAAACCAGCATCAACAACATAGTTGTAGAGAACATAGAATTAGGGAAAGTTATTTAACTTGGGCTTACAATAGTAGTTTAAAGAAATAAAAACAGACACAGACGCAGTCAGATCATAATGTTATTAGAGCAACCTTACATTCAGGACATTTTAGATAGACTATTAAAGCAAGAACATGCCAAATAAAATGCAGATTTATGAACTACCAAGATATTACGAGAGATTTCTTAGTCATTTCACACTAAACTTTCTTTCTTTCGTCCTTTATTTGACAGAGAGAGAGCATGCAAGCACAGCAGCCAGGAGGGGCAGAGGGAGAGAGAGGATCTTAAGCAGACTCCATGCCCAGTGCAGAGCCTAACACAGGGCTTGATCTCAAGACTGTGAGGCCATGACCTGAGCCCAAATCAAGAGTTGGACACTCAATTGACTGAGCCACCCAGGCGCCCCAACACTAATTTTTCTTTAAAGTCGACCAAGTTGACTCTTTGGTATTCATTGTAAGATGAAGACCACTACTTTAACAAGATCATATGCTTTCTGACAAGCCTTTCGATCAAGCAAAGAACATTTTTTAAAAGCCCACTCCTCTTCCCTACCACCGTAAGGGGTAAATATGACTCTTTTAAAAAATCAGCACTTAAGCACTTTAAATCCTCAAAGAAATAAAAAGACTGCACAGTTTTTCAAATTAAAACACAATAGAGGCATCTGGTGATTTGTCAATTCCTCAATTATCGTTCTCTGCCCAACCTGAAATCCTTCCAGCCATGATCTGACAATTATTTTTTGCCTTATTTCGAGCCCTCATTCCCCTTGCAAGACATTTTATATGAAGAGAAGCCAAATGCTAAGTGCCTTTGCAGTGTTAATGAGGAAATAGATCTTGGAAGAAATCATTTGAGACAAGGAGACTGCCTGCAAGAAACGGCTGTGTCTTTACTTTCGATGACAGCAACCATGATCGAGTGTACTACTATCCCCTGCGCTCTGAAATGTGCTCATCCTAAACCAGTGACCTTTTACCTTTGAGGTCTGAGTCCCACTAGGAACTGGATAAAAGCTATAAACACTATCTCCCCCAAAATGAACATAAACATAACATCTAAAGGTCCACATATCCAAGGTCAAAATCTCTACTTTACACAGATCCTAAAGCGTTATCGGTTAAAACTTGATTTCAATGCTCACAAGCTATGAGGGTGTCTTTCAAACTTGATGAGACTTTTCATGTTCTAAATGTTTTTGCTGCTAACATGGAGAAACATTCTCAAAACTATTTTGAAGTTTGTCAAACTATGCCACTAATTAATAACAATAACTTCCCCTCTACTTTGTGGTTGCAAAAATCATTCTCACACATAAGTATTGCTGTGACTTTGCCCAAATAAATCTGAGTTTGCTCATATACAAATAAAATAAAATGAAATTACAAAACAATAAAATGATAAAAATGAAACAATTTTTTAAATGACAGAAATGAAATAAAATGTAAAACCCAAATCTATAAAACTTCCAGAAGAAAACACAGAAGAAAATCTGTGTTACCTTGGGTTAGGCAAAGAGTTCTAGGTAGGATAATCCATAGAAGAAAACAGTGATAAATTGGACTTCCTCAAAATTAAAAAGAAAAAAGTGACTTCAAAACAAAACTCAATAAGAAGGCAACCGAGCAGGACATGGGCAAATGATATGCACAGAAACCTCACCAAAAACAAAACAGAGTAACAAAGAAGCACATGCAGTTCAACAATGTTAGTCATCAAGGAAATGTGAATCTCTTAAAAACAGAATGAGATACCACTACGCATCTACAAGAATAATTAAAATTAACAAAATTGTTACCTGCTGGCAAGACTGTAGAGCAAACGAAACTCTTACACTATCCTGGAAGAAGTGCAAAATGGTACAGTCACATGGAAAATAGTTTGGCAGTTTCTTATAAAATTAAACATACACTTACCATAGAACCTAGCAATCCTACTCCCAGGTATTTATCTGGGAGTATAACATATGTACAAAACACGTGGATACAAAGAGCTGTATGTGATGCTTATCGCAGCTTTATTTATTCATAATCACCAAATACTGAAGGCAACCCCAAAGTCCATCACCTGGTGGTATATCCATTCAACTGAATAGACCTCAGCAATAATAAACAATGAACTAGTGTTACATGCAACAACATGGATAAATCTCAAAAGCGATGTATTAAATAAAACAATCCAGACAAAAAGTGCTATGTATCTTATGATTCCACTATTATGATATTCTGGAAAAGGCAGAAACAGAAATCAGATCATTAGTTGCCAGGGCTGGAGGTAGGGAAAGGGGATTGACTATAACTAAGTACAAGGGAACTTTTTGAGCTAATGGAATCATTCTATAGATTAATGTGGTTACACAACTATATTTTTCAAAGTATTTTTCAAAAATCATGGAACTGTACTCACAAAAGAAGTGAATTTTATAGTATATAATTTATATATTATAAACCTGACTTTAAAAAATAACTAAGAATATACCAGGAGAAAACATTAATTTAATTTATATCTCAACATAGCATAAAAGGTATCAATATCCAGGATATGTACAGTAATCTTACAAATCAATACAAAAAGGACAGTGACATTTAAATTGGGCAAAGATAAAGACAGGCAATCCACAGAAGACCAATTATCAATAGTCAACAGATATAAACTGCTCAATCTCTCCAGTAATCTGACAAATGTAAATTATAACAGAGTGATCACCATTATTTTCACATCAGAAAGACAAACTTTCCAAATATTGAAAATACCAAGTGTTGATGCCTACAAACAACTATAATCTCTACAATAAGACCCCAAAAGATTTACATCAATGGGGATGATGGAATTTCAACTATGTTTATACTTAGCTAAATTAAAAGACAAGAATAACCTTTAAAATAGTTGGGTGGTTGTCTTTGCCATTCCAGTCAGTGGACTATTGGGTAAGGTGAGATAGTCCTGAAGATGCTCGTGTTGGTTTCATCACTTCTGGCACAGTGTGTCTGCCTAATACAGACTGGGGAGACCACAGAAGGGATGCATGAATGAATGATTCTAAGGATTTACCAGCCCAACAATCAAAGAGTGATGTCCACGTAGCCATTCAAATGGGTCCAGCCTCCTCGCCATTGTTAAGAAAGAAACTGAAGTATGAATTGAGGGCCAGAGCAAAATTTAGAAGAATAAAGACATAATGGAACTCATAAATTTATCCTTCTACTAATTTTTGGTGACAGATAGGAAAAGTCTATAAATCAGAATTTTAAATATTCTCAAAATGAAAGCTTTTCAATGGCTTGATTTCTGTAATCTCTACACCCAACATGGGGCTCAAACTCACAACCCCGAGATCAAGAGTCGCATGCTCCACCAACTGAGCCAGCCAGACTCCCCTCAATGGTTGAATTTCTGAATTGGGTTGCTCCCAGGTGATTTAAGAGTTTGTCCAGGGATATTTTTGACTGCATCCAACTTTGACTTTAGCACTTCTAAACCTAATACAGTAAAACGTGACTCCACCATATAACTTCATCAAGGGCACACAGATCGTGTAGTAACAATATTTTTTTTTCCTTTTTTTTTCCTGCAGTACACCTACCTTAGTACTAGACGGGAGGTGGGACCTCAGTTACTTGAAGGAGTAAAGAAGAATGGGGAAGAATCATCTTCATAAATTACACAGTATATGAAGTATTGTCAAATGGAAAGGACAAGACCCAACAGAGGAAGGGAGGAAGAAACAAATCCAAAGTAAACAGGTGAACACACACAGAAGACAACACACCTGGTATCCAGCAGAGATGGTGATTAAGTCATAGCAACCGGCTACTAACTAGCCCTCATCATGGGGCACTTTCTGAGCACAAAGGTGCTCCACTGTAAAGGCAGGTTAATCATTAAAATCACTTCACAGGACCATGGCTATGAAATGTGACCATATATGTGACCATATTGGTCAGGAATTGATCCTCAGAGTCTTCCTGAGAAGGAAAGGGGGAGGGAAGGAAGGGAGAGGGAGCGTGGCACCCCATTTGGGAGAGAAACGATGGAAAATGATTTGCCCAAGGCCTCACATCTACATAGAACAAAGTGAACACCCAGGTGGGAGGATGGGCTATTCTAATGGGAATGAGAAGAAGGGGCGAGGGAAGGCTGAGGAGGAATGGGGTCTGGAAAGCTTGAGTAACACCTGGATGCAGGGCCGGAACACGAGGAGAGGATGTCCCAGCCAGTCCCCAAGTCCTTCGAACTGTGACCCCATGATCACTGCAAGGACTTCGGACCCTGGAACAACACCCACCCCCCCCCCCACCCCCGCCAACTGCCTGTCATTTCCCGCGCCCTGTTCCTCCTCCAAGACCCTGCGTCCAACTCACAGACGCCGAAGCCAAGGAGTCTGTCCCTCCGTACCAGCTCCAAGCAGCCTGCTCTCCTCCAGCAGTCTGGGCCGAGTTGTTGCCATCCGTTGCCACAGCAACGACAGAGCGCTGCACGGCCTAGCAAGCTGAAACATGATTGGAGCAGGCAAGCGTCCATAGCAACTGCCAGGCCGCACTACTTGGTAGGAAAGAATTTCATTTTCAGGAATTCTTCGGACACCTCTCCCTAAAGGCATCCTTCGGCAGGCACTTGTCCTAGCTCTTTAAATGTAATTCATGCAGTATCTCATTAAAACATTTGTCTCTCTGTGTTACTGTGAGAGTTCTCATTTTCACAGAAAAATTTTTTAATTTTTTTTTACATTTATTTATTTATTTTTAAGAGACAAAGCGAGACACAAGCGGGGGATGGGAAGAGACAGAAGGAGACATAGAATCCAAAGCAGGCTCCAGGCTCCGAGCTGTCAGCACAGAGCCCGACACGGGGCTCAAACTCACAAACCGCCAGATCATGACCTGAGCTGAAGTCGGAGGCTCAACTGACGAGCCACCCAGGCGCCCCTCCACAGAAATTTTTAACTTGGGGTCAATTTTACCTCTTCAGGTAAAATGTCCATGAACTCCCCTAAGTTACATGCAAAAGTTTATGTCCATTTACTCAGTAGGATGGTCCATAACTCTAGATTTTCAAAGGAGGCAGAACTAGAACCCAAGACAGTCCAAAAGAATAACTTCTATATGCATTAACCCCATCTTCCTTCTCAGAGACCACAGATAAAAATAGTACGGTTCTGGGGGGCCTGGCTGGCTCAGTCCATAGAGCATGCCAGCTCTTGATCTTGGGGTTGTGGGTTCCAGCCCTGCACTGGGTGTAGAGATTACTTACAAATAAAATCTTTTTATTTTTATTTATTTTTAATAGATTTTTTTACTGTTCATTTATTTTTGACACAGAGAGAGAGAGAGACACAGCATGAGCAGGGGAGGGGCAGAGAGAGAGGGAGACACAGAATCCGAAGCAGGCTCCAGGCTCTGCGCTGTCAGCACAGAGCCCGACGTGGGGCTCAAACTCACAGGCTGTGAGATCATGACCTGAGCCGAAGTCGGATGCTCAACCGACTGAGTCACCCAGGCGCCCCTAAAATCTTTTTTAAAAGTAATGTGGGGGACGTCTGCATGGTTTAGTTGGTTAACGGTGGGACTCCTGGTTTTGGCTCAGATCATGATCTCCATGGTTCATGAGTTCGAGCCCCATATCAGGCTCTGTGCTGACACTGCAGTGCCTGCTTGGGATTCTCTCTTCCTCTCTCTCTGTCCCTCCCCTGCTCACTCTCTCTGCCTCTCTCTCTCAAAAATAAATAAATAAACTTAAAAAAATTTTTTAAATAGTGCGGTTCTTGCCAGACTTTAGATCGTGGCCTCATTCAAACCCTGCCTTGGAACAGCTCCCAAAGACTTTAACTCTTGACATTCATTCATTCATTCATTCATCAATAAATATTTATTGATCACTAATTATGGGGTCATACATTTGTCAGAGAGGCACCTTTCTAGCCACTAGAATATAGCAATTATGAAAACAAAGTCCCTAATTTCTTAGAGTTTTCCTTATGGTGTGAGAGACAACAGATGAATAAACAAGGTCATTTTAGTTTATGATAATAAATAAAATGTGGTGATATGACATCAAGTGTCTAAGGTAACACGCCCTATAGACAGGGTGGTCAGAGCAGTTCACATAGAGGAGATGGCCTTTGAGCCAAGACGTGAGAAGACAGCAGCTAAAGAAGAGCAAGGAAGACAGAAACACAGGAACAGGAAATGAAGTTAAAAGCAATGAATTTGAATATTAGAGAAAATGAAAGGCCAATATAACTGAAAAGGAGACAGCTTGTAGGGCTGTGGGAAGATGCAATCAAATTGCCCTTCCCCTAGCTCTTCAAAGGACTGGCAACTTCTCCTTCCTACTCCCTTACTCCCCCATCCCCAGTCACACCCTATCACATTACCCCAGTTCTTTCCTTCATAGCCCTTGTGGCTTTTTACTGTCTTTGATCTCCCCAAGGACAGAGACAACTCAACATGGGATCCCCAGCACCTAAAAAAATTGGCCTAGCATGGACACCAAATAAATATTTGCTGACTGCATCAATCTCCATATTACAATACTAGGAATAGTGATGGATCGTGGGGACAAGACAAAGACACCTCTGCCTTTACGAAGGGTAAATGCTTGGTGGAATAAATGAATTAAAAACTATGTGGGCAAATGAAATGTAGGCAGAATTGGATGATTTAGACTATACGTGCTGTGGAAAGCTGATGAACAGCTCCCTTGATAAGTTCTTCATTCTATTTCTGTTCAATTTCACAAATATCCAGTGCTAACTATATGCCAAGCACTGTGGTATATAGTAATGACCAAGAAGAATACCGGTCTTCACTGGAAAGCTTCCAGTCCACTGCCATGCTGTCTATGACAGTAGCCAGCAGATACTTGGGGCCACTGAGCACTTGGTATGTGGCTGGTCCAAATTGGAATGTGGAGCAAGTATAAACTCCAGATTTCAAAGACTTAGTTCAAAACAAGACTGTAAAATATCTCATTAAATTTTTTTTTAATATTGATTTCATATTGAAATAATAACATTTTGGATATATTGGGTTAAACAAGATTATCATTAAAATTATTTTCACTTGTTTCTTGTTTTTTAATCTCACTGTTAGAAAATGTTAAATTATGTGTCTGGCTTGCATTATATTTCTATTGGACAGCACTGGTCTAGTGGGAGTTTAATGCAGGTTGAATAAACAAGTGACATCTTATTACAGATGTTAAAGTAGACATTTCATCTGAGGCAAAATAGCTAGCAAACTTCAAATAGAGGAACTAGATCAAGAACTTACAAAGAAAATAGGTTAGACAACTCTTAAGACTTTCACACATGAGTGTATAAAAGGGTCAGGAGTAGACGATTGGGAAGGATTTCTTCAAAGAGGGCTGAGCTGTGAGCCCCACCTCCTAAACCTCCAGTCAAAATAAAGGGGCTTTGCGGGGACCACCAATGAGTTTAACATATCAGAGGGCACAGAGTGCTTGTGTCTGAATCCCACCTGGAATCTAAAGGGCAAGAGATGGCTGAACTTGTCAGCAGACAGCAGAGCAAAGGAAGAATTGTTGGGTTGGGGACAACTTGTCCCTTTCCCTCAAGATTTCTCAAGGTAAAAAAATGCATGAGGATTTTCTATGGAGCAGACGTGGGCCACTCAAGAAAGATGTGTAGGGTCATTTTGGATCCTTTTAAGAGGAAAATCTGGTGGGAAAAGAGACTTCAGCCAAGGGAAACTGAGGATATTGTTAGGTTTCTAGGGGCCAAGGAAAAGCAAAGAACCAAGCAAAAGAGAGATGCATTTGACCCCATTAAGAGAATTGCAGGGTACAGATAGATGCCCAGTGATGAGGGTAAGCTTTCTGAAAGACCCTTGAAAGTGCCCCACAAGCAGAAGTATCATCTTAATCATGGCAGTATCACACAAGTAACAATTTTCTTAGCGTCTTTTTCTTCCCTACCTCTTCATGCTCTAATCTCACCGGGGCCAGAAAATAGTTGCCCAACTGGGGGCACAGGTGTAGAGGCTGGCAATGAACCCAAGTAGAAGACAAGAGGAAAGAAGAAGGTGACCCTGCTTTCATTCCCCAGCTAAAGGGTTCCTACTTGCAGCAGCCCAAGCTAAAAAAAAAAAAAAAAAAAAAAAAAAAAAAAAAAAAAAAAAAAAAAAAAAAAAAAAGGAAAGGAGACACAACTTTAAAAGTTTTGAATATCACTTTGGACAGAACTTTTTAACAACTGTACTGAGGCTGGGTTTTGACACACAAGAGGGTCCATAAAAGTCTTGGCACCTGACTGAGTTCAGCCACAGGCAGGGAAACAATTTGTCCCACAGAGACATTTTAAAGAGAAACTAGAAGACAAAAATTAAGTTGCTTTATGACTGCAGCCACATGTCATGCTTGTCTGACTTCAGGGTTACAGAAGAAATATGAGACAGGCTATAAATACAAGCAGAAACATGTGTTATTCTTGAAGTGTACAGAGCAGTAGAAGATGTATAAAGTTAAGGATTGAAGCACATATTATCACAGGGAGAAAAATAGATGATCTAAAGTCACATCCTCAGAGCCAGACCTAAGACTAGCATTTACCCCCCTCCATTCCCAGAGGCCTTTCTGGGGCTTCTGGGAGCCACTGTTCCCTCAGGGCCGATCTGCAGCTGCTGCACAGGGATGAAAGCCTGGCTTGTTCTCAGCGCCAGATCGACAGGTGGGCAGTCAGCACAGGGAAAAACAAACACAAAAACAAAACAAAATAAAAGCCATGGTTCTAGAAATGGAAATCCCACTGAAAACTAATTATGGTATTAACAAGTAGATCAAATTTGAAGATCTTGGTTAACTTACATTTACCTTCAAGCAAGAATGTTAATAGGAAGGATGAAGACTTCTCTATCCTAGAGCTGGATGACCCCCAAGGAACCTCACACTTGCACTGGGTAAGAGATGAGGCCGGGACCGTTCTTTCTAAGGTAATTAGATTAATGAGCAGTCAAGACTGAGCCTTCTTTAGACTTCAGAGTGGTTAGTTAAGTAGGCCAGTTGCCCTGGGGGCCTCAAGCCACCCAGCCTACCTCAGCAATCATGGTCCATGAGACCCAGGCAGAGGAGGGTCATGGTCAAGAACTTAGGGGGCAGATACCCAGAAATCATGGGCTCACCATTATAAAGAGCCTTAGAGATCACTGTGTATAAAACTTTTAGAACATAGCAGTTGTTCAATACATGAGCAATGATTTTTCTTACTATTATAAGATGACTCTAGTTCTAAACTTAATCTCTATGTGGAGTTCACTACTTAACCACTCTGTAGTTAAGTTACAACATCTGTAAAATAGGGGCAACTACCACGTAGGATCATTGAAGATTAAATAAGATAATAACACAAACCAAGGGCTTGATGAAGGAAAGCTATGACTCTTATTAATATTGTCACCATTCTTCAGTACAGTTTTCTCTCTGACATCACCTCCAAATAGTTGCCCAGTGCTCAAAACTGAATGTTGGTGTCATTATTCAAAATTCAGAATTCACTACCCCACAATGTGATGGTTTTTTTTTTTTAATTTTTTTTTAACGTTTATTTATTTTTGAGACAGAGAGAGACAGAGCATGAACAGGGGAAGGGCAGAGAGAGAGGGAGACACAGAATCTGAAACAGGCTCCAGGCTCCGAGCTGTCAGCACAGAGCCCGACGCGGGGCTCAAACTCACGGACCGTGAGATCATGACCTGAGCCGAAGTCGGACGCCCAACCGACCAAGCCACCCAGACGCCCCCAATGTGATGGTTTTAAGAAGTGGGGCCTTTGGGTGTGATTAGATTAGGAGGGTGGAGCCCTCATGAACGGGATTAATGCCCTTATAAAATAGACCCCAGAGAGCTCCCTAGAGGCTGTCCACCATGTAAGTTTACAGCAAAAAGACAGCAGCTATGAACCAGGAAGTGGGCTCTCACCAGATACTGAATCTGCCAACACCTTGATCTTAGACTTCCCAGCTTCCAGAACTGTAAGAAATAAATTTCTATTCTTTAACCCATCCAGTCTATTGTATTTTTGTCACAGTAATCCAAACGAACTAAGATACCTAGTTTCTGGTTAAATTCTTGTTCTTTGTTCTTCCCTTTACCAACCTTTGACTGAGAACCCACTAAGCACTGAGCTTAGAGTATACTCAGTGAATAAGATGCAGTCCCTGTCCTCAAGGGGCTGTCTTTTGTTTGTTTGTTTAGGATGCTTACTTCTCATATCTTCTCAAACCTAAGATCAAGCATCAGGATGCCCCATTTTTGAGCAGCTAAAATTTGTGAAAACTTGTTCCTGAAATAGCCCAGAATGTGACTCTTATATTTCTCTTTTATGTGACAGTCCTTCCAGTTTAAAAACCATCCATCATGGTTTTCCAAGTCCTCCATTTTTCAGATTAAACCACTTGAGTCTCTTCAACAGTTTCTCACATGGCATGACTTCTAGTCCCTTTGTATCCTGCCCATGTAGGACAAATCCCAGAATGCCCTCCTTCATGGTAGCTCAAAATGAAATACAGTTCTCTCAAGTGCTCTGAGGTGTGTGTAGAATGGGAGTCTTGTAAGAAAAAAAAATTTAATTCCTCACATATGAGACAGTGGGGTAAATGAACCACATTTTTCCTGTTTTACATGAAAAACAAATTCTAATCAGCTTCATTTTGTGAGTAGCCACTGCCAAAATTTTCTGTTGATGTTTGGGTAGCATAAATCACAGCCTGAAGGAGACTGAAGCTTTGCCAAAATTGAGACCCATCTCCCTACCCTTATTGCTATTTTGCCTTCAAGGCTCTAGGTTGAAAATCAAAGAAACCCACTCCAACTAACTTAAGCAAATAGGAGAATTTATTGAAGAATTCAACTAAATCATAGAACCTAAGGGCAGCTGGGCTTTCTGGGGGACAGGAATCAAGAAGTGGAAAATTTAGCAGAACAAAAGCAGGGCTGGTCCCTGTGTCTTCCTATCACTCCCTGAGCCAAATGTCCCTATTTCTCCATAGATATACCTATGTCATTCTTTTTTCCTTCACCTTAGACCTCTCTCTATTCTCTACCCAAAGAGTCATCCCAGTGCCCTACATACCTATCCTCTCAGTGCACAAACATCTCTAAGTCTCCAAGTGTGGTGGGTTACATGTTGGCTTTGAAAAAGGTATGTCCACATCCTAATACCTACACCCTATGAATGTTACCTTATTTGGAAAAAAAGGTCTTTGCACATGTAATTAAGTTAAGGGTCTTGAGAGAGATTATTCCAAATTACCCAGGTGACCCCTAAATCCACTGACCTTGTAAAAGGCAGAATGGGAGAAGTCACAGACATGTAAGAGGCAGAGATTAGAGTGGTATGGCCAAGGAAGCCTAAGACCACCACCAGCCACCAGAATCTAGAAGAGGCAAGGAAGGATTCTCCCCAGAACCTCCAAAATGAGTGCAGGCCTGACTACGCCTCGATTTCTGGCCTCCAGAATTGCGAAAGAATAAATTTCTGTTGTTTGAAGCCATGTTTGTTGCTGCAGTCATAGGAAATGAACACGCTAAGTTTCAATTCCAAATTCTTGGAAGAGCAAATCTGACTGGCTTAGGCTGACACAAGGGCAACATATTCCTCTAATTCAATCACCTGCCAGAGATGAGCCATACTGGATAGATGGGGGCTGGGCCACTCCCGTATGGAGGACGGTTGTTGTTACCAAGAAAATGAGAGTCCGAGTCCCCAAAAGCCATCTATGACATGGGAGTTCTCCAATCATCCAGGCCCCCAATTTGATTTTCTAAACCTCTTTCCCCCCTCCCCACATCCTGTTCATTCATCATTTTTGTGTTTTATTTTGTTTTCTTTAATTAATCTCTACACCCAATGTGGGGCTTGAACTCACAACCCTGAGATCAAGAGTTGGGTGCTCTACCAGCCAGGCGCCCCTCACTCATCATTTTTGTACCAGTTTTCCCTGTCTTCAATTTTTCACTTCTACACAACTTTTCACTCCTATACTCCTTTCCAACTCTCCTGCCACGAATCTACCTCAAGCCAGCATCACGCCTTGCCTTGGTCTAGTGCCACGGTTCTCAGACTGTGCCAAATACCACAGTGAATTTGCAGAAAACCGGATGTTTTAAATTTTCACAGGAATCACAGTGATCTCTGTCGGAAACTACAAGCTTGAGACAGTCCACAGTTTCAACACGAGATTATTATACTGTTTCCAATGACCAAATCATTTCACAGCTGGGTTTTCAATAACTGCTGTGATGAAAACAAGCACCACTTGGAAATCGATGTGGAAGAGGAAATGAGGACGATGGTGTCTGATACGTTTCTAGGCCTGAGAAAGTGTGCAGTGATCAACAGGCAGTAGTACCTCATTAGGATGCATGTGCTTATTAAGCTATCCGGACCTGATTACTTAATAAATGGAATTGTTGGCTATTTCTTTTGGCCTACAGATGCTGTGAAGCAATTGCTAAGACACTAAAAAATATTGCCCATCTTTTTACTCCTATTTTCCCAAGAGCAGGAGATGGGTATTGACTCCCATTTCAAAGATGAGCCACACAGAACGCATCAGTAATGCCCCCAGAGAAGACTAGCTGGACTCTTCTGAGTAGAATGTCTGAGATCATTTATTGTCACTTACAAATTATAGGCTCATTTTGCTTCCTCTTGTGGAAATGTCCAATATGTTCAAGCCAACTCAAAAAGTATATATTGTGCATTTAACAGGAGGCTTGGAAAGAAAAAGCACAAGACCCAGGAAACCCAGGTTGGAGATTCAGTTCTCCCATGTACCACTTTTTGCCCCGAGGCTGTAGCTATTTCACCTCTCTGAACATGTTTCTGCAGCTTCTAAAAGATGCAATTCAGTCATTCAAAAATATTATTTATGAGGCTACTCTGTGCTCAGCAGTGTTCTATACTGTAAAACAGTGTTCTCAACCTTTTTTCTTTCATTATTGCTCCCCTAAGGAGACTTTTTAGACTCTTTTGTTCTAATTATGGCTCCCAAATTTTAAAATCCTGTATACAAGGTATATCAGTCTATGCACTGTATATAAATCTGTGTTCTATACATTAAAAGGTGAGATTATTTTGCCCCCTCTAGAACCAGTTTTTGCCCCTTGGGATATCACCCCTATTGAGAATACACACCCTATGGAAACAGAGAAGAAAACATTTCTGCTTTCACAAAGCCTATGTTCTAGCATGAAAATTTGGACAAAAAATAAGTAAAATAGCAGACGTGCAAAGTGCTATGAAATAATAAAATAGGATGCTATGATGGAGAATGTCTGAGGGGATGAGCCAGAGGCCCCTCTGAAAAGGTGACCCCCGTGGTGAGATGTGAATGACAAGCAGGGGCAACCAGCATCTAAAGGGAGGAGCTGCTAACATGATATTCTCGCTGGGCACCAGCCTGGTGAGAGGCCAGAGAAGGGTGGAGCATGGTGAACTCAGTGACACTGCCATTAGAGAGAGGGTCATTTTGAAGACTGACTCATACAGTATAGAAAAACACATGGGGCGCCTGGGTGGCTCAGTCGGTTGGGCGTCCGACTTTGGCTCAGGTCATGATCTTGCGGTCCATGAGTTCGAGCCCCGCGTCGGGCTCTGTGCTGACAGCTCAGAGCCTGGAGCCCGTTTCAGATTCTGTGTCTCCCTCTCTCTCTGACCTTCCCCCATTCATGCTCTGTCTCCCTCTGTCTCAAAAATGAGTAAATATTAAAAACAATTTAATAAAAAAAGAAAAACACTTTGTAAATAGTAGATTGTTTTTTTTAAGGTTTATTTATTTTTTTCAGAGAGAGATAGAGCATATGTGAGTGGGGGGTGGGCAGAGAGAGAGGGGGACAGAGGATGCAAAGTGGGCTCTGCACTGACAGCAACAAGCCCGACGGGGGCTCGAACTCACAAACTGCGAGGTCATGACCTGATCTGAAGTCAGATGCTTAACTGACTGAGCCACCCAGGAGCCCTGTAAATAGTAGATTGTGAAATGAATGGGAGGGATTATTATTTGCAAAATGCTGCTTTGAGACACTGCAGGCAGAAAATGACTAACGTCTGAACCCTCTTGTCAAAAAAAGTTGGTTTTGAAAAACAGCTGAAGAGTCTGGATTCTGGAAAAAAGCTTCAACAACCAAAGATATCAGATATCTAGATATCTAGACAGACCTAGAAGAGAGGAACATTAGAAGAAATGACACCTAACATTTCTGAAGTTCTTACACTGTGCTTCTGTACAGAGTGCTCTACACACACGAATCTTCACAACCCCATAGGGTTATTCCCTTCCTTTCACAAAAGAGGCACTGAGGCTCAGAAAGCACAAGTGACTTGCTCAAAAATCCCACAGGCAGTCAGTGGCAGTAATTAAGTCTGTCTGACCTGAGTCTGGGCCTTAATCAAGATGATGTCACCTGTGTCCTCGTCTAGTCCTGTGCACACTCCATCTGCTCGGCCTGACCCTTTCCTATGAGTGATTTCTATTCATTCAATTTGAGGAACTGGATCTCTCTTGCTAGAACATCGGGCTCAGCTCAACAATTAAAAGACTAATTATAAAAGGCCTAGGAATAAAAACTGTCAGCACCATGTTTAATTACCCACTGTCTTGCTTGTAGGGGGGAAATATATCTTGCCTCATGTCCTGATGATTAGTCAATACAGACTATGTCTGGGTCTGAAGAGAATTTAAAAGCAGACTTTATTCTGTTTTGGACTTCCTAAAAATGCAAATCCAAGAACTGCCAACAGGATTGCACTGCCAGTGATTAACTGTCAAGAGGAGACCCAGAGAGAAACACTCGTCATGAGGAGACACCAGACACTTGTTGTGTCTGGCAGCCATGAGTCATAATTTAAACAGTAGTATAAGTGAGGACCCAGGATCAAGGATTGATTCATGATATGAAACTGTGATATGGAACCAAAAGCATGTGGTAGAGAAGACCTACAGTTTAAAAGGGAGGGACCCAGACCTCATCTGTGAAAAATTCTGCCAATCATCAGCCATACACAGTTTTAGGCAGAGGCTTTCATTCTTGCCAAAACTCAGGCAAAATCAAAAGAGTCTTCTGCTAGGCAAATACTTGATAAAGCAGTGTCTACAATTACAGATGCACTACACTTTTCCCCCCTTTTTGATGAAATCTCACAGAATAGGAGCACCTGGATGGTTGAGTTGGTTAAGTGTCCGACTTGAGTTCAGGTCATGATCTCATGGTCCATGAGTTCGAGCTCCACATCGGGCTCTGTACTGACAAGCTCAGAGCCTGGAGCCTGCTTCAAATTCTGTGTCACCCTCTCTCTCTTCCCCTTCCCTGCTCGTGCCCTCTCTCTCTCTCAAAAATATCGGGGCACCTGGGTGGCTTGGTCGGTTAAGCGTCCGACTTCGGCTCAGGTCATGATCTCACGGTCCATGAGTTCAAGCCCCGTGTCGGGCTCTGTGCGGACAGCTCAGAGCCTGGAGCCTGTTTCATATTCTGTGTCTCCCTCTTTCTCTGCTCCTCCCCTGTTCATGCTCTGTCTCTCTCTGTCTCAAAAATAAATAAACGGTAAAAAAAAAATTTTTAAATAAATAAATAAATAAATAAATAAATATTCAGTCACGGAGAAGATGGCAGTGTAGGAGGACGCTGGGCTCACCTCGCCCTGCTGATCACTTAGATTCCACCCACATCTGCCAAATAACCCAGAAGACTATCAGAAGACTAGCAGAACATACTCTCGGGAGCCAAGTGTAGACGAGAGGCCCAGGGAAGAGGATAGGAAGGGCGGAGAGGCGGTATGCACTACACGGACTGGCAGGAGGGAGCCGGGGCGGTGGAGGGGCAGCTCACCTGGCAAGGAATAGCCCCCCGAGTCTGGCTTACAAAAGTGGAGGGGCCTGACTGCATGAGTTCTGACAGCCAGCAGGACTTAACATCTGGAATGTAAAAAGTCAACAGCTCTGCTCAGAGAGGGGGAGGACGAGAGGACACCTGGAGGGAGAGATGTTGAGCCCTGGAAGACAGAGCTCAGCTCGGTAGGGAACAAAGGCGTTGGCCAGCACCATCTCCCTCTCCCATCCCCCAGCCAAAATCCCAAAGGGAACCAGTTCCCGGGACCGAACTTGCTTGCACCGCTCACACACCCAATGCTGTGCTTCTGTGGATCCATCCCTCCGACGGGTCTGCCTCCCTCTCGGTGCCACAGGCCCCTCCCGAAGCAGACCACCAAAGGCAAAGCAAGCGAGTCTGCCCCTCCTGCCCCTGTGCACCTTGAGGATCCACCCCAGCTAATACGTCAATCCCATCGAAGCAGCACCACAAGCCTGGCAGTGTGCAAGTAGCCCAGACAGGGGCCACAACACTCCACAGTGAGTCCTGCCCCTGGGAGAGGGGAAGATAAGGTACACACCAGTCAGACTGTGTCCCCAGCAGTGGGCTGGGGACAGACATCTGGTCAGACTGTGGCCATGCCCACCAGCACAAGTTACTCCAGACAGCACAGGGGAAGGGCCCTGCAGTTCCACACCACCCCAGGGACTACCCAAAATGATGAAACAGAAGAACTCTCCTCAAAAGAAACTCCAGGAAGTAGCGAAAGCTAACGAATTGATCAAAAATGATTTAAGCAATATAACGCAACAAGAATTTAGAATAATAGTCATAAAATTAATCACTGGGCTTGAAAAAAGTATAGAGGACAGCAGAGAATCTATTGCTACAGAGATCAAGGAACTAAGAAACAGTCAGGAGGAGCTAAAAAATGCTATAAATGGTGTAAAATAAAATGGAGGTGACCACAGCTCAGAATGAAGAGGCAGAGGAGAGACTAGGTGAATTAGAAGATAAAATTATGGAAAAAGAGGAACCTGAGAAAAAGAGAGACAAAAAAAAATCCAGGAGTATGAGGGGAAAATAGGGAGAACTAAGGGATGCAATCAAACAGAACATCCATATAGTAGGAATTGCAGAAGAGGAAGAAAGAGAGAAAGGGTTGAAGGTGTACTTGAACAAATCATAACTGAGACTTCCCTGATCTGGGAAGGAAAAAGGCATTGAAATCCAAGAGGCACAGAGAACTCCCTTCAGACGTAACTTGAATAGATCTTCTGCATGACATATCCTTGTGAAACTGACAAAATACAAGGATAAAGAGAAAATTCTGAAAGCAGCTAGGGATAAACACGCTGTAACATATAAAAGGAGACCAATAAGACTAGTGGCAGACCTATCTTCTGAAACATGGCAGGCCAGAAAGGAATGGCAGGAAATCTTCAATGTGATGAACAGAAAAACCATGCAGTCGAGAATCCTTTACCCAGCAAGTCTGTCATTCAGAATAGAAGGAGACATAAAGGTCTTCCCAAACAAACAAAAACTGAAGGAATTCATCACCACTAAACCAGCCCTACAAGAGATCCTAAGGGGGATTCTGTGAGTGAAATGTTACAAGGACCACAAAGTACCAGAGACATCACTACAAGCATGAAACCTACAGACATCACAATGACTCTAAACCCATATCTTTCTATAATAACACTGAATGTAAATGGACTAAATGCTCCAACCAAAAGACATAGGGTATCAGAAAGGATAAAAAAACGAGACCCATCTATCTGTTGTCTACAAGAGACTCATTTTAGACCTGAGGACACCTTCAGATTCAAAGTGAGGGGGTGGAGAACTATCTATCATGCTACTGGAAGTCAAAAGGAAGCTAGAGTAGCCATACTTATATCAGACAAACTAGACTTTAAATTAAAGGCTGTAACAAGAGATGAAGAAGGGCATTATATAATCATTACAGGGTCTATCCATCAGGAAGAGCTAACAATTATAAATGTCTATGCACCAAATATGGGAGCCCCCAAATATATAAAACAATCACAAACATAAGCAACCTTATTGATAAGAATGTGGTCATTGCAGGGGACTTTAATACTGCACTTACAACAATGGATAGATCATCTAGACACAGGATAAACAAAGAAACAAAGGCCCTGAATGATACATTGGATCAGATGGACTTGACAAATATATTTAGAACTCTGCATCCCAAAGCAACAGAATATACTTTCTTCTCGAGTGCACATGGAACATTCTCCAAGATAGATCACATACTAGGTCACAAAACAGCCCTTCATAAGTATACAAGAATTGAGATCATACCATGCACACTTTCAGACCACAATGCTATGAAGCTTGAGATCAACCACAGGAAAAAGTCTGGAAAACCTCCAAAAGCATGGAGGTTAAAGAACACCCTACTAAAGAATGGATGGGTCAACCAGGCAATTAGAGAAGAAATTTAAAAATCTATGGAAACAAATGAAAATGAAAATACAACAATCCAAACACTTTGGGATGCAGCGAAGGCAGTCCTGAGAGGAAAATACATTGCAATCCAGGCCTATCTCAAGAAACAAGAAAAATGCCAAATACAAACTCTAACGGCACACCTAAAGGAAATAGAAGCAGAACAGCAAAGACACCCCAAACCCAGCAGAAGGAGAGAAATAATAAAGAGCAGAGCAGAAATACACAATATAGAATCTAAATAAAACTGTAGAGCAGATCAATGAAACCAAGAGTTGTTTTTTTGAAAAAATAAACAAAATTGATAAACCTCTAGCCAGGTTTCTCAAAAAGAAAAGGGAGATGACCCAAATGGATAAAATCATGAATGAAAATGGAATTATTACAACCAATCCCTCAGAAATACAAGCAATTATCAGGGAATACTATGAAACATTATATGCCAACAAACTAGACAACCTGGAAGAAATGGACAAATTCCTAAGCACCCACACACTTCCAAAACTCAAACAGGAAAAAACAGACCTATACCAGCGAAGAAATTGAACCAGTTATCAAAAATCTCCCAACAAATAAGAGTCCAGGACCAGATGGCTTCCCAGGGGAATTCTACCACACATTTAAAGCAGAGATAATACCTATCCTTCTCAAGCTGTTCCAAAAAATAGGAAGGGAAGGAAAACTTCCAGACTCATTCCAAGAACCAGCATTACGTTGACTCCTAAACCAGACAGAGACCCAGCAAAAAAAAGAGAACTACAGGCCAATATCCCTGATGAATATGGATGCAAAAATTCTCAATAAGATACTAGCAAATCGAATTCAACAGCATATAAAAAGAATTATTCACCATGATCAAGTGGGATTCATTCCTGGGCTGCAGGACTGGTTCAACATTCGCAAATCAATCAATGTGATACATCGCATTAATAAAAGAAAAGATAAGAACCATATGATCCTGTCAATCGATGCAGAAAAAGCATTTGACAGAATTCAGCATCCTCTCTTAATAAAAACCTTCGAGAAAGTCAGGATAGAAGGAACATACTTAAACATAATAAAAGCCATTTATGAAAAGCCCACAGCTAACATCATCCTAATGGGGAAAAACAGAGCTTTTTCCCTGAGATCAGGAACACAACAGGGACGTCCACTCTCATTGCTGCTGTTTAACATAGTGTTGGAAGTGCTAGCATCAGCAATCAGACAAAAAAAGGAAATCAAAGGCATCAAAATTGGCAAAGATGAAGTCAAGCTTTCACTTTTTGCAGATGACATGATATTATACGTGGAAAACCCGATAGACTCCACCAAAAGTCTGCTAGAACCGATACATGAATTCAGCAAAGTCACAGGATACAAAAGTAATGTACAGAAATCAGTTGCATTCTTATACACTAATAATGAAGCAACAGAAAGACAAATAAAGAAACTGATCCCATTCACAATTGCACCAAGAAGCATAAAATACCTAGGAATTAACCTAACCAAAAATGGAAAAGATCTGTATGGTGAAAACTATAGAAAGCTTAGGAAGGAAATTGAAGAAGATATAAAGAAATGGAAAAACATTCCATGCTCGTGGATTGGAAGAATAAATATTGTTAAAATGTCAATACTGCCCAAAGCTATCTATACATTCAATGCAATCCCAATCAAAATTGCACCAGCATTCTTCTCGAAGCTAGAACGAGCAGTCCTAAAATGTGTATGGAACCACAAAAGGCCCCGAATAGCCAAAGTAATCTTGAAGAAGACCAAAGCGGGAGGCATCACAATCCCAGACTTTAGCCTCTACTACAAAGCTGTAATCATCAAGACAGCATGGTATTGGCACAAAAACAGACACATAGACCAATAGAATAGAATAGAAACACCAGAATTAGACCCACAAAAGTATGGCCAACTAATCTTTGACAAACTAGGAAAGAATATCCAATGGAAAAAAGACAGTCTCTTTAACAAATGGTGCTGGGAGAACTGGACAGCAACATGCAGAAGAATGAAACTGGACCCCTTTCTTACACCATTCACAAAAACAAACTCAAAATGGATAAAGGACCTGAATGTGAGACAGGAAACCATCAAAACCCTAGAGGAGAAAGCAGGAAAAAACCTCTCTGACCTCAGCCGCAGCAATTTCTTACTTGACACATACCCAAAGGCAAGGGAATTAAAAGCAAAAATGAACTATTGGGACCTCATGAAGATAAAAAGCTGCTGCAGTGCCAAGGAAACAATCAACAAAACTGAAAGGCAACCAACGAAATGGGAAAAGATATTTGCAAATGACCTATCGGACAAAGGGCTAGTCTCCAAAATCTATAAAGAGCTCACCAAACTCCACACCCGAAAAACAAATAATCCAGTGAAGAAATGGGCAGAAAACATGAATAGAAAACATCTTCTATTCATCTAAAGAAAACATCTCTAAAGACATCCAGATGGCCAACAGGCACATGAAAAGATGCTCAACATTGCTCCTCATCAGGGAAATACAAATCAAAACCACACTCAGATATCACCTCACACCAGTCACAGTGGCTAAAATGAACAAATCAGGAGACTATAGACGCTGACAAGGATGTGGATAAACGGCAACCCTCTTGCACTGTTGGTGGGAATGCAAACTGGTGCAGCCGCTCTGGAAAACAGTGTGGAGGTTCCTCAAAAAATTAAAAATAGATGTACCCTATGACCCAGCAATAGCTCTGCCAGGAATTTACCCAAGGGATACAAGTGTGCTGATGCATAGGGGCATTTGTACCCCAATGGTTATAGCAGCACTTTCAACAATAGCCAAATTATGGAAAGAGCCTAAATGTCCATCAACTGATGAATAGATAGAGAAATTGTGGTTTATATACACAATAGAATACTACGTGGCAATGAGAAAGAATGAAATATGGCCCTTTGTAGCAACATGGATGGAAGTGGAGAGTGTTATGCTAAGTGAAATAAGCCATACAGAGAAAGACAGATACCACATGTTTTCACTCTTAGGTGGATCCTGAGAAACTTAACAGAAGACCATGGGGGAGGGGAAGGAAAAAAAAAAAAAGAGAGAGGGTGGAGCCAAACCATAAGAGACTCTTAAAAACTGAGAATAAACTGAGGGTTGATGGGGGTGGGGGAGAGGGGAAAGTGGGTGATGGGCATTGAGGTGGGCACCTGTTGGGATAAGCACCTGGTGTTATATGGAAACCAATTTGACAATAAATTTCATATTTAAATAAATAAATAAATAAATAAACATTAAAAAAATAAAAAACAGAAAAAAGCAAATTTCACAAAATAGAATCCCTATGTTTGTAGGGTCCACAGTGTAGCAGTACTAAAAAAAAGTGATTATGTCTGGGTGTGAAGTAGCATACAATGATATATATGAAACTATCAATAGTCAAAAACACCAAATTACATCAAACATCCGAGATAAAAGACTGAAACACCTATTTTCTCTAGAAAATGATACTACCAAACCATTGTTATATGAAGAGGCAATCAAAGGTTAGGCAGACAAAAGTATAAAAGAAAATCATAAAAATATGGCAAGCGGCTAATGAATAAAAATCTTATCTCTTTATTTTGTGATGTGTGTGGTGCTCATCAGTTTTTTTAAAGTTATAATGTGTTACAACTCATCCTAAAAAAAAAATTCACTTTTGTATCTAGTTTGTATTTGTACTAAAGAGCTTCCAAAAGTGTAGAAGCTTCAGATTCCACAAAAATTAGTACCTGGATGAAGCTTGCAATCAAGGGGAGATGAGGCACCTTAGACACACGAAAACTGATGTAAAGTACATCACAAAATAAATAGCACTGTAATAGTCTATAAAAAGATTCAGTAATACAAGCAAGCGTGGTTAAGAAGGGAAAAACTGGCTGGGGCTGTCAGGAAAGCCTCAGAGGAGGATGAACTTGAAGCAGCCATTGAAGGACTACTGAAATTTTGACTCACTCATCAATGTACTTTGATGGGTTCTTCAAATAGTATATTGAGTCCTTGCTCTTAGAGCAGATAGGCCAGTCACTGGTGGGGGTGGGGGGTAAGGGAGGCTGAAGCTTTATTATCATATTCCACAGCTATTCGTGAGTGCTTCCTCCATGCCAGGCACTGGAGATGCCACTGTGAAAACACAAAGCCGTAGAGAGCAGAGGGATAGGAGTGAGGTTTCCAGTTGTGGGGGCTACAACACCCCTGTAAACAGGGTGTTCATCAGGGCTAAGCCATGGTAAAGATGGAAATTTTCAAGATAAAATGTAAACTTAGGTGGTTGATAATAACAGACTGGTGAGTGACAAAGCTGGGCACTTGCATAAAAGAGAAAATGGAGGTGGGCTACTATTTTGACTTTGGAGGGAAGGAGGGGAGACAAATCTCACATTCTCTTTCTGGAAAAATGAAGAAAGATCTGTGAAATGCCTAGATGACCTAAAAGAGAAGAAGGAAATGTTTGAGTCCATATAAAAATTTTGCTCTGATGATTATATCTGTTACAGAAATTGAGAGGAATATATAAGAACTCATCAACTCATTCATTTAAACACCTAGTTCTCAGATATCTAGGTATTCAGGACTGTATCAGCTGTGTCAGATATGAGGGACAAAGAGAGGAAATTTTTCAGTTGTTTACTTTCTAGCTAGATTAAACATAGAAGGTACAGTCTCTATAATAATGCCATGGGAAGGGACCAGAAAGAGGCAGGCATTGAGCTAGTGGTCTTCTGTAAGCTGTCCAGGCTGAATGTTAGAAGGAAACAAGAGAGCAAATTTAAAAGCACCCCATTGCCCTTGTCTTCCCATCAGACCAACCCTGAGGCTTTGGACAGTCCTCAGGCCCCTGGCGTCATTAGAAAAGCAGATGGATGTATCAGACGGGTTAATGACAGCCAGGGATGACCCTGATATGATTTGGTCTTAGTTGCTGATCCTATAAAGATGGTTATGACTTTGAAAGTTGAGAGCAATGACTTTTGGTGGGGAATGAACTGCAAGGCAAAATCTAAAATTATGTTAGGATTTAAGAAAAATAACCCCCCCATAGGAATAGAGGGGGAAAGGAGAAATAAAAATTAAAATAGGGTAGTAGTAGCATCATCGATTGTTTATTAAATCAAATATTCCCTGCCTGCACTAATAAAGGTAGTCACAGCATAGACAATACATCAAAAGTGGGTATTTTGAAATATTCTTAGCATCAGTGAGGAAAAATAGTGGAGGAACATGGCTGGTATATACATGGATGGGTAGTGAGTGAGTGTGTGTGTGTGTGTGTGTGTGTGTGTGTTTCTAAATCCACTTGGATATAGTGGAATTACATGATGTGGTTCTGTCCATGTGTTCTTCCTGTTTCTGACCAACTGTCTTGGTCTCTCGATGTCTGCACCCTGCCACGTAAACCCTTAATAAACAGTCTTTACTTCTGCTGCTGGCAACATAGCATTATCAGAAATCGTGTAAGGAATCGAGTAATATGGACGCATTCTCCACCACAGATAAATGGGATTCTCAGAGCATAAAAACATCAGAGGTTTGGTTATAGTTGCTGCTTTCACCAGATGATCTGTGCATGTTTCCCATCCCAGAGTAACAGCTCTTGTGCCACTCTCAGAAAATAGTTTCATTATTTAGGAGCTTGGGAAATGAAAACAGTTTGCGAATCAGTTGTGACTACTTCTGTATAGTCTCTGCCTTTTCCCATAACACAGCTTTGATGAGCTAACAGTTCAATATTTATAAGCATGCAAAGAGAGCATTAATCTTCCTGATTAATTAATTCAATGACTTACCCAAATTCTTGCCTGTGAGCACTCCGGGACCCGTGGTTCCTGCTCTCTCCACTCTTAGTTCCTGGCCTCTGTTAGCCTTTCTCTTCGCCTAGTGCTGGGCATTAAAAATGATCCCTGGTCTAGACTGCTTACGCATTCCTCAGCAGACACCTAAGAGACTTTCACAAATTCCTCGTGCACTTTTACATTTTAATAATGAAGACTGTGAACTTACTTACATGAATAACTGGCAGATGGAATGTGAAAGCCAATTTCTTTTGCTCATTAAAATTTTGAACAGCCATATTATAAACTCAAGCACAATGGACTCATTTCACAACCTGTGACATAGACAACTGGCTATCCGATACAAGAAGGAATTTAATGTACATTTAAACACCATTCGTGCAGAGTGACAAAAGCTCTCTGAGTTACAGAAGTTTGAAGTCGTTGAGGTTTAGCCAGTGAATTTTAGAAAATGTTTGTGATAGAACTGCAAAACCCAGCGGAGCAGCTATACCTTGCTTGTGGGAAGCCGGAGCCAGAGGAGCCAGCTAAGCTGTGCCAGGACTCCTGACCCACAGAAACTGTGAGAGAATAGACAGATGTTGTAGTTCTAGCCACTGAAAAAGGAAACTGAGTAAAGGTTTTGTTGAGCGCGCACACACACACCCCGGGCAACTGTATTTCCTCCTTCCCTTCTTTTTCACACCCTGGGCAACTGTATTTCCTCCTTCCCTTCTTCTTCCCTCTCATCTTTTCTAACTTGATACGAACTATGCAGCAAGTGGGCCTGTCTATTCATACCAGACTTTAAGACAAGGGTAGCTCTTTCTCTCAGCAAAAGTCATGGCCTGGACAGGTATGTATCCCCCATGAAGTATGTACAGCATACACACATCGTTTCACTTACTCTAATGAAGGGGAAAATTAGTTTTAGAAAATATTTATTTGTTTTTGAGATAAATTCCCCAGAACCATTCACTATAAAGGAAATAATATTTACCAATGCATATGAGATTATTTGGAGCTAGCCCTAGAAGAGCCTTGAATTCCACCAACAAATTAAACATTCTGCATGTGATGGGGAACCATTCTGAGATTTCTGAAGGTGGAGTTGATGTTAAACCAACAGTTAACCCTGAGTATTAGGAGGGATGCCATGGACAGGTAAGGCAGTGGAAACAGAGAGACCAGGTAGGGGGCCATGGTAACAGTTCACAGGAAAAATAACACAGAGTTAACCAGACGCAGCATGAATGAGAGAAGAGGAAAAATACAAAGCCACGGGGCACTAGCATCTTACTAATTGATGGCTAGTTCGATGGAAGATGGAGAAGAAAGAGCAGATGCGATTTGTAGCCTTCATGACTGTGTGGGTGATGATGCCACTAATCGAGATAGGGAATACAGAAGGGAACACAAATTTGAGGAGAGGGAAGAGTTATTATACACTGACACTTTTTAAAGTTTGCTTATACTCTTGACATGATGTGATGAAAATGACACCTTACCTGTAATCTTACTCCCCTACAACTGTAACTCCAGTCTAATCATGAGGAAAACAGCAGACAAATTCCATTAGAGGGATATCCTACAATATACATGACCAGTACTTGTTGAAACTGTCAAGGTGATCCAAAACAAGGAAAGTCTAAGAAACTGTCACAGCAGAAAGAAACCTAATTCAACATGATAAACTAAAGGTAATGTCTTATCCTGGATAGCATCCTGGAACAGAAAAAGACATTAGGTAAAAGCTAAGGAAATCTGAATAAATGATAAACTTTAGCTAACTGTTCTAAAAAGTAAAAGCCAATTTTGGCGGGGGGAGGGCCTGGGTGGTTCAATCAGTTAAGCATCTGACTCTTGATTTCGGCTCAGGTCATGATCTCACAGTTCCTGGGTTCAAGCCCTGCATCAGGCTCTGTGCTGACAGTGAGGAGCCTGCCTGGGATTCTCTCTCTCCCTCTCTCTGCCCCTTCCTCTGCTTGCATGTTCTCTCTCTCAAAATAAATAAATAAATAAATAAATAAATAAATAAACAAACAAACAAACAAACATTAAAAAATAATAGAAAATAAAAAAATAAAATCTAATTTTACTAAGCAGCAAAAAACTGCTTATAAAGCTTTTGATACCTGCTAATCCCTCCTGGGAGCTGGAGAGGGTGGGGCACAGGAAACAAAGAAGCTTTTGTTCCCCACCTACAAATACTCCAGTTTCATGTTAGACCACATCACTGATAAGTCCACCACCATCCCAACACCCACTCAAATGAGAAAGCTGAGGTGGAGGAAAGCACCTCACTACCTACACTTAAAAGATAGAGTTTCTTCAAAATGGATGAAAGACCTAAAGGTAAGACAGGAAGCCATCAAAATCCTGGAGGAGAAAGCAGGCAAGAACTTCTTTGACCTCAGCCACAGCAACTTCTTACTCAACATGTCTCTGGAGGCAAGGGAAACAAAAGCAAAAATGAATTATTGGGACCTCATCAAGACAAAAAGCTTCTGCACAGTGAAAGAAACAATCAGCAAAACTAAAAGGCAACCAACGGAATGGGAGAATATATTTGCAAACGACATATCAGATAAAAGGTTAGTATCCAAAATCTAGAAAGAACTTATCAAACTCAACACTCAAAAAACAAATAATCTAGTGAAGAAATGGGCAAAAAACATGAATAGACATTTTTCCAAGGAAGACATCCAGATGGCTAATAGACACATGAAAAAGTGCTCAACATCACTCATCATCAGGGAACACAAATTAAAACCACAATAAGATACCACCTCACACCTGTCAGAATGGCTAACATTAACAAGTCAGGCAACAACAGATGTGGCCGAGGATGCGGAGAAAGATCTCTTATGCACTGCTGGTGGGAATGCAAACTGGTGCAGCCACTCTGGAAAACAGTATGGAGGTTCCTCAAAAAGTTAAAAATAGAACTACCCTACGACCCAGCAAT
This sequence comes from Panthera leo, assembly GCF_018350215.1. Taxonomy (NCBI): domain Eukaryota; kingdom Metazoa; phylum Chordata; class Mammalia; order Carnivora; family Felidae; genus Panthera; species Panthera leo. Next base: position 47,759,980 of record NC_056693.1, on the reverse strand, counting down.
TGCACTACTAAGTATTTATCCAAGGGGTACAGGTGTGCTGTTTCGAAGGGGTACATGCACCCCAATGTTTATAGCAAAGCTATCGACAACAGCCAAAGCATGGAGAAAGCCCAAATGTCTATCAACAGATGAATGGAAAAAGAAGATGTTATATATATATATATATATATATATATATATATATATATACACACACACACACACACACATACACACACACACACACACAATAGAGTATTACTCGACAATCAAAAAGAATGAAAATCTTGCCATTTGCAACTACGTGGATGGAACTAGAGGCTATTACGCTAAAAAAAATTAGTCAGAGAAAGACAAATATCATACGACTTCACTCATGTGGAATTTAAGATACAAAACAGATGAACATAAGGGAAGGGAAGCAAAAATAATATAAAAACAGGGAGAGGGACAAAACATGAGACTCTTAAATACAGAGAACAAACTAAGGGTTGCTGGAGGGGTGTGGGAGAGGGCATGAGCTAAATGGGCAAGGGGCATTAAGGAAGACACTTGTCGGGATAAGCAATGGGTGTTATGCATAGGGGATGAATCACTGGAATCCACTCCCCAAAACATTATTGCACTGTATGCTAACTAACTTGGATGTAAATTAAAAATAAATAAATAAACAAAAAAATAGTTTTTGGTACTAATGTTCAAATGGCAAAAAGGAGCACATATGAGAAAGCAGTGTAACAACAGTAAAGTTGGCCTAAGGAAAGCATTTTTTTTTTTTTTTTTTGGTCAATGCTACATCGGAGTTGCAAAGAAACTATGATCATATACCTCAAACATCTGTGCTTTTGGAGTTCATCCAACAAATGTACATTTAGCACCTAGACAAGCAAAGTACTGTAGATGCCAGGGATATGATGAATGTGCCATAGTTCCTGCCCATAAGAAGCTCACAGTCTACTCTAGAGATAGGATCACAAATAATTACAGTACACTGTTAGAGCACGGATATTATATTAAAAAGAGAAAAAAAAATATTTTGGGAGTGCTGAGGAGGAAACAATGAATTCTCTCTGGATAGGTGGTCAGGAAGGGCAACACCAGGGAGACAGCTTTGAACTGGGCCGTCAAGGATAAGCTGTCTCCTGTCATGCAGAGAGGGAGTATTCAGCATTTGCAACGACATGGTGACAGCCACGCTTGGGGATTAAACATGATATTCTAGGGGAAGCACTTGTATACATGCCGTGGTGACATGGCATGCTTGGGGAAATGGCAGCTAGAGCTTTGGGTATGAATTTAGGTCAATCCAGGAGGAGACAGACTCAAGTTAGGGAGACCAGGTAGGAAGCCACTGTAATGATTGAGACTGGAGAGGATGATACTCTAGAAAATCAGGAGGAAATATTAAAAATTCCTCAACTCTCCTGTCTTCTCATGCCTCCAACACAGTCAAGCAAAAGAACCTTGAGTCCCCAAGGACTTTTGCTCTTGGCAATGCAGTAAGGCCTAGCATCTGTTTCTCGAGCAGCCAGTGGCTAGAGTTTGCCAGCGTCCGAGCGTCCTCTCATTGGAGGACCCTGGGGCACAGGCCCTCACCTGTTTCAGAGTCCACTGCGGGATTCCATGTGCACCTCCACCATCTGCTAAGTAAGTCTCCCTTCTCCCCAGTACAAGCCGTCTCCGCTCTGGCTGTTAGAAGGGGGCCATGCTCGCGGCCTGCTGGGCGCACTTTGGCAGAGCTGCAAACACTGCAGAGATTAGCGAAGATGTGGTCAAGGCAGTGGAGATGCTGGCTCCTTCTTCATTTGAAAGTGAGTGAAGACAAACTATGGCAGATACTTTTCCCAAAAGCCAGTTGACCTCACGAATCCTCAGGGGTTTGGTCGCATATTCATTTTTTATTCGTTGCTTTTGTCAATTGATACAGCTCAAAGAACTCAAGTTCCGCGACCAGGAGCAATAGTTCCTGCCGGACTACCGCCCTGTGGCTTCGCTGCCCTGGTTGGTGCTGAGGAGAGGCACGTGGTGGGTTGGTAAAGGGCATGGACTCCATAGCACACAGATTTGGCTTTGAATCCTGGCTCCGTCACATACTATAATAAGATTTTAGTCAGTTACCTTACCTCTCCGTATCTGTTTCCCCTTTTGTAAAAATGGGCACAGCAGTACTCACTACAAAGGGCTGCTGTGAGGATCAAACATTATATTCTAGGGGGAGCACTTGTATACAGCCTGGAACACGGTCATCGCACTTGGCTGGTAGACACCTTTTGCAGGACCAGCCTGCACCAGGTCCACCCTGTGCCTCTGGGTATGTTACACCAAAGAAGCACACACACTAAGTGCCTGCTGCTGGTATGGCTGGAGGCTTGCGGCAGTGGTACACAAGGATCAGAGGATGGAACTCAACTGCCAAGGTTGTGAATCCCAACTACTTCACTACCTAGTTCTGTGGGATCCAGCAATAACATATCCTCTCTGTGCTCACTTCCCTCGTGTGCAAAACGAGAGTAATAATAAGTACCGCCTCATCAAGTTACAGTGAATAAATGAGATTCATCCAGTACTGCATGCAGTTGAGAGTTTATTCATCCTCATTGCTATTCGGTAGTACAACGTGTGAATATTCTATGATTTACTGATCCATTCTACTCTTCTAAATTTATTTACTTATTTTGTGACAGAGACAGCATGAGTGGGGGTGGGAGGGGGCAGAGAGAGAGAGAGAGAGAGAGAGAGAGAGAGAGAGAGAATCCCAAGTTCGATATGGGGCTCAAACTCACGAACCGTGAGATCATGATCGGAGCAGAAACCAAGAGTGGAGCTCCTAACCGATTGAGGGGATCCTTGGGACACTAACTTTGGAAAGTTCTGCCTAAACAGTTACAAGTTGGTTCCCCCAAGCTCGACTGAGTCAAGAGCCCTCACCACACCTCAGGTTCATCCCAGGCTGGTTGTTCCTTCTGCCCCTTCTCGTGGCTTCTGTATTCAGGCTTTTCCGATTTCATCCCTGCTTGATGCGCACACAGAGCTCAGTTCCTCCATGGGTTTCCACAAAACATTCACCTCGCACTATGTATTTAATGAATTAAGCAGCTCTCCCCAAAACTTAAGGGGTCCCCCTGAACAGCCTTAAACCATCTCTTTGCCTGCTTAGCATCCCTCTTTCTTTCTCTTCCCTGCAGCTTCTATTGTGGCCAGCAGTTTCATTTTCTTGTCTTTTCTAGACTATTTCTGTCTCTTAAGCTCCTTAGGGGTAGGGGTCCCACATTTTATTCCACAGAGGATATACCAAGAAATTTCTTGACAAAGGTGGGTCTCATCACGAGAAAATCTTAGCCTAGCTACATAGAGAATAAAATTGTATCTATTACATTACATAATAAATATTTTATACAAACATGGATGAAAATTTTTGACCTGGTTTGGGAAGTATTAAGCTGTCTGTCTTCTTTCTGTCTCTTTCCCAAGATCTTATAAGATGCAGGTCAACCCCCAATTACACATTTTTGTTGTTCTTTTCTCCTACAGTTTAGCAAGAAGGGCTAAACTAACTGCCTTCTTGTTTTAGGGACATAATGGAATTTTCCTCAAAGGCACATGGCTTGATGCATTAACAAACCCCTCAAGAAACTGGCTTTGCAAGGGGAATTTTGTCTGCATCTTAAAAGTCAAGTGATGCATTTTTCCTAATGGGAAGCATTAAAGATTCAAGTCTGATTTGGACCAGACACCATAATAATGAGAAAGTCGTCAAAGCCATTTATCACAAAAGAGCTAGAGGGAGGTCAGGTCAGCTGGATGAGACTCTGGGTGACCTGGAGCCTCTCAGTGAGGATCTTTTCTGTTCCTCTTGGAATGGGCACATCTGAGCAAAGGTGAGAACGTGTTTGGGGTGGAGGTCAGAAGTCGCACCTGGCTTTCAGTTCTTATTCAGCATGTCCAGACTCAGAGACAGTCAGGGAGTTTATTTATAGGGAAGTTAACACGGAGAAGAGACAGGTGTGGGGAAGAGCATACATGGGAGACAGAAGGTAGGCCAAGAGAGTATAAACTGTTTTGAAGCTTCTAGAAATCTGTGGTCCCACTTGAAAAGTTATTCTTTGGTTGCCAGAGAATAATAATAATGATATGGCTAACATTTATTGCATACTTTCTATATACCAGACACAGTGTTTAATGTATACATGATAAGGTATTCAACTTTATTAGGTCACCAGAGAAATACAAATTCAAACTACAATGTGATAATGCTACAAGCCCATTAGAATGGCCAAAACGAAAACATCAAAAACACCAAGAGTTGGTGAGGATATGGAGCAACTGCTAGTAGGGATTTAACTCGGAACAACCACTTTGGGAAACTGGTTGGTGGTGCCTGCTCAAGCTGATATCCCCTGAGAAATTCTACTTGACCCAGAAATTGCATCCATAGTTTCACCAAAAGATGACGTATGAGAAATTTCAAAGCAGTACTACTTGTAAAAGCCCCAAACTGGAAACAACTGAAATCTCCACCAAGAGGACAATGGATATGGGCACCTGGGTGGCTCAGTAGGCTAGGAGCAAATAAAAATGCTTCCTGACAAATTAAATCCCCCTTCTGATCAATAATTTAAGTTTTTTACCACAGTTTACTTAAGAGCTTGCTTTCCTTTGTGCATTAAGGAAGATCCACAGCTTTGCCTCAGCTCCTGTTTAAGCCCTTGAAATCAGCTGCCTTTCCACTCGAAGATATTCATTTTGCACCTGTACTTCTGGGAGGGAGAGAAAAAGCAGCAGTGCAAGAGGCTCACTTCTGGGACTCCACTTGTCCCCGTTTTCCTTCTCCTTACCAATGCGCACGCTACAAGGAAGCACTGATCTCAGGAGGACTTGAGGGCTTGCAAAATTTGGGCCCACTGATCTCTCAGCTAAGATTAAATTGATTATCTTTTCAATAAATTTAACTCAGCCTTTCTATTTTTCTTAATCTTAAAAACCAGTAGAAACAAATATATTATGAATGTCCTCTCGTCTCCAAACATTCACTCGGTCCATGGTCTCTTAAATTAGAGTGCAAGTTCCAAGCATCAGATCAGAATCACCTTTCATGCTAGTAGGATTAAAATAACACAGTGTAGGGACACCTGAGTGGCTCAGTCAGTTGAGCATCAGACTTCAGCTCAGGTCATGATCTCGTGGTTTGTGAGTTCGAGCCCTGCGTTGGGCTCTGTGCTGACCGCTCAGGGCCTGGAGCCTGCTTCGGATTCTGTGTCTCCCTCTTTCTCTGCTCCTCTTCCACTCACACTCTGTCTCTCTCTCAACAATAAATAAAGATTAAAAAAAATTTTTTTTTAATTAGAATAACGCAGTATAATCCAGGTTTCTTTAGAACAAGATGAGACTGGATTTTAATTTGAAACCTGGTTGGAAAGTCACACAAAGGCCTTGGTAATAGCCCCTGCGAATGAGGGTGTGAAAGAAGAATCAAGGATCCGGGCCTGAAAAAGTAAAAGGGTGCAGTAGTTACAACTGAGACGGTGGAGGCTGCAGGGAGAGCAGGCTTTGGAAGAAATAGCCAGAGTTAGGAATAGGGTATGTTAAGGAGAGAGTTCTACAATGAAATAAAGTTTGGGAGTCACTGACACACAGATGATATTTGAAACTGTGACCAAATGAGATTACTAAGGGAGTAATGGCAGGGAGAGAAACGTCTTATATGTCCGTGGGTGTGCCACATTAACATGAAGTTGGCTGGCCATTAATCTCCCCACACTCCCTCTCCCCAACCTAGGCTCAGTCAATCCATCACAGTGGAAGTTTCGGTGCTACCCCATGAAAAGCTAAAGCTGTGTAGGACAAAGTGCAGGAATTTCAGGCTCCTAGATAAGAGGGACTTGGGCTCAGCTCAGTCACTTCCAAGTGTATTACCTTGGGCAAATCTCTTAATCTCAATGAACCCTCATTTTTTCATCTGTGAATTGGAGATCATTACTTCCCTCTAGCGTATCTGTGTTAAATAAGTAGAATAAAAATACTTTGTAAAATACTTTATCCTTTACAAATCATTATCATTCATCTCATTATAATCTCTGATAATTGAGGGGAGAAAATGCTATGCTTCTCTTAGTGATTAGATATAAAATTTAGGAGAATATCTATCAATGTTTAAAATGCACATATCCTTTGATGAAGCAATTCCAATCATCCTACAAATACAGTTGCAGACGCATAAAGATAAATGTGTTAGGCACTGTTAAAAATGAGAAATCTGAAAAAATATGGATCAGTAAAGAAATCATGGTACATTTATACTTTGGAATGCCAGTTGTTAAATATAATGAGAAATTTTATGCGTGTTGATATGAAAACATGCCCATGATATGGATGTAAAATAATAAATTGCAAATAATATATAGAGTATGATCCAATTTCTGTTTTCAATTTCTGTATGTTCATATTGCACATTTTGATATGCACATAGCATAAAGACTAGAACTACTGACAGTGGTCAGTGTGTGTGGCTGAGGGGTTCATGTCCCCCTGAGGAATATGACTGATGTTGGAGAGAATGGTATGCACTTGCTCCTTTTTACACCTTGAAATTCTTTGAAGTTTTATAACAAACAAAAGGTATTTTAAAGACATACCCCAAACTAATCCCTGTGCTCCAAGATTCTTAAGAAGGTGGGCGCCCTAGGAACAGAGAGCACACACCCAAGTTCGGAAAGAATGTCTCTATCCAGTTCCTGGTTATATTTCTTTTTTTTTTTTTTCAACGTTTATTTATTTTTTTTGGGACAGAGAGAGACAGAGCATGAACGGGGGAGGGACAGAGAGAGAGGGAGACACAGAATCGGAAACAGGCTCCAGGCTCTGAGCCATCAGCCCAGAGCCTGACGCGGGGCTCGAACTCACGGACCGTGAGATCGTGACCTGGCTGAAGTCGGACGCTTAACCGACTGCGCCACCCAGGCGCCCCAAAGTTATATTTCAATTTTATAAGCCACAGCTTTCTTTCCTCCAGTCCATGTGGTAACATGGAGACAGTTTACTCTCAAGGGGCCCCAAAGGAGGGCCATTTGGGGAAGGAAAAAGGAAATGCAAATGTATTCTGAAAACAGATGGTATCTGGAAGAGAAAGTGTGTTTGGCAGCAAGAAGGAAAATCACAGGAAGAGGAGAGAAAAGCAGTAAAAGAGAAACAGCCAAAGAAGGTGGTAATTAAGTGTGAAGCTGGTGACTTCCAAGGGACTTTTCAGTTTTGGCAAGAGTCAGGCCTCTGGACAATTCTGCTGAAGTGTGTAGACATTGTTTTACATTTCTTTTTTTTATTAAAACTATTCCATTAGAGCTATAGCTTGGAACCATGATATCCTGACACTGTTTGTTACCAAGATTCCAAGTATTTAAGTTCCTGAATAATTTACTTAATTTCATAGTTCCAGGCTAGCCCTCTCATTCATTTTGATATGTTTCCTGAAGTGGAAGATGAAGGGGAGAGTCACTGCTGATGGTGAGAAAGTTGTATACATGCCTCACCACCTCCTAATGCTTCTTCTCTGGGCTCTGGAGCCCTCCGTGGGTCACTGCCCGAGTAGGCAGGACAACGATGATGTTGCGAGATGCCTGTGACAATCACGAGTCATGCCACTTCCCACTTCATTTATAGTATGAACCAAGATACAAGTGTCTGAAGTGTCCAATAACAAAGAGATTAACTGATGGATTATTTTGCACTAAATCACTTGCTGTTACAGCTGCTGAGGATGTCAAAGAGCACCTAGGAACTATGACCATTCCAGCAGGGAACAATTTCAGGGGTTAGAGACCAGCTATCCTACTCAATGAAGGGCAGAAGTCCTTATGTCTGTATCAATCTTCCTGTTATACCAGTGACAGTTCACAGACAAGATTACAAAGGACAGGCTTTATATTTGGTCTTAAATAACCTCTTAATTTGAGAAAAACTGAACCAAAACCAAGAATACGTTGTGATTTCTCAAATTATCATGTTCTATCTTTGGTTTAAGATGCATACAAACCACCAAAATGATGGTCAGGAAATAAGTCTTCTCCTCTAGACATACTCAAAACCTTTCTGGGTCTCATAAACAAAGCTTGTGATACAAATTTATTTTAACAGGGAACTTTTGGATTACATGAGCTCCAGACATTGTATATAAAAGGGCTGAGGTTCTAGATACTTAATTACCAAGTTATTTTATATGTGTGTGTATATGTACACGTATATATGTATGTATATATATATAGTACATGTATATGTGAGTATATACATATACATACACAGTACATGGAATAGGAAGTTATTTACATAGTCCTTTCTACCTATATTATTATCTCATTTAACCACCATAAAGGAAGGTAGAGTTCACCTGTGAGTATGTCAGTTGACTCAGACAAAGATCTTTTTCTAACATAATCACAATGTCTTTATCACACATAACAAAGTTAACAAGTCCTTTATATCATTTAAATTCCCAGATCCTATAAAGTTTCCCCAATTGTCTCAAAATGTCTTTTTATAACTAGTTCATCTGAATCTAAATACAAACAAGGTCCACACATTGCATCACTCACACACACACACACACACACACACACACACACACACACACAGACTCCCCAGCTCTATCCACTAGTAGGGTGAAAGGCTGGGGGCAATGGTATCCAACAGCAATAACACCTGATTTTGGTTTCTAAGTATTACTCTCCACTAAAAGGAAGCAGGGGGAAATGGCTGATCCAAGGGTTAGAGCAAGGAAAGTATAAGATGTTCTCAGGACCTCTTGTGCTAGAAAGTAAGGAAGTAATCAAAGAATAACGGGTCAGGCACAAAGGTCAGATTGATGGGGCTCAAAATAAATAATGATAGTAACAGATTACAACCCATTAAATAAAATGAGAATCCATTGATTTGCTGATATAAATAAGTAAATACAATAAATGTTGGATGAAGAACAGGATATTTACATATTTTCAAAGTACCTCCTCAAAAAATACTTAATGATTACAAAGGAAAAAGAGTAACTTCACAATGAAGAAGTCCAATAGACCCCACCTGAATAAACTAATCAAAATGAGCATCATCAGTAATGGGACAAATAAAAATCAGATACCACTTGACACAAAGGTACAAAAGGACTCTTGCTACAAAGGATGTTATTAATACAAGTGAGCATTTATGTTAATTTCTGAAATTTGATGACTGTAGTGTGGTTATCTAAGAGAGTGTCCTTATTTATGGAAAATGCAAAGTATTTCAGGTATTCGGTATTCAGGGATGAAGGGGCATCAGCTTGGTAACTTCCTCTCAAATGGCTGAAAAAAGTAATTCATTGTACTATACTTGACATTCTTGGTAAGTTTGAGATTATTTCAATAAGAAAAAATTATACAATTAACAAAATACCTTATCTATAGAGAGGATCATATGGTTCTTATCCTTTCTTTTATTAATGTGGTATATCACATTGATTGATTTGTGAATACTGAACCACCCTTGTATTCAGTGACTGATGAATGGATAAAGAAGATGTGGGATATATACATGGTGGAATATTACTTAGCCATCAAAAAGAAAGAAATCTTGCCATTTGCAATGACATGGATGGAGCTAGAGTGTATTATGGTAAGTGAAATAAGTTAGTCTGAGAAAGACAAATACCAAATGATTTCACTCATGAGGAATTTAAGAAACAAATGAACATAGGGGAAAGAAGAAGGGGGGTGCAAACCATAAGAGATTATTAACTATAGAGAACAAACTGAGGGGAGGTGGGGTGGGGGATGAGCTAAATGGGTGATGGGCATCAAGTAGGCCACTTGTGATGAGCACAAATGTTATATGTAAGTGGTGAATCCCTAAACATTAAATTCTACTCCTAAAACTAACATTACATTATATGTTAACTGGAATCTAAAATAAAATTTTTTTAACATTTATTTATTTTTAAGAGAGAGAGAAACAGTGCAAGCAGAGGAGGGGCACAGATGGAGGGAGACACAGGATCGGAAACAGGCTCCAGGCTCTGAGCTGTCAGCACAGATCCCGATGCAGGGCTCAAACTCACGAACCATGAGATCATGACCTGAGCCGAAGTCAGAAGCTTAACCGACTAAGCCACCCAGGTGCCCCACTAGAATTTAAATAAAAACTTGAAACAAAGAAAAAACAAAAAACCACCTTCCCTCATCAGCTATCTTTTCCTGAACACAGTTCTTACAGGAAAGACAGAATACTTAATTATGTACCTTTATTAATTTTAATTAGCATAGACTCAGCTGTGGTTGAAAGGGCCTTATTATGAATGAGGATCAATGTTCCTGTCACCCCTATCACTTAGGAAATTCCAATTTTAGGAGCTCTGTGCCAGGTACAAGAGCAGATCAAATATATGTATTTATTATTATGTCACAATATCACAATGATATTGACAGATAAGTGACAGATCTGGGAGTCCACTTGTTTTATTCACAAGTGTTTATTTCTCTAATAGAAACATTTAAAAGTAATAAGCACTTCAATTTCTAGAAGCACCTTACCCTAAAGCTAGAGTTGTCAATGTAGTATCATTCACTCTAGTCTCCTAACATTCAAATTTTATTTTTTTCTGATGTAAGAAAGGCTAACCCAAAAACCACTCACCAATGCCAGAGGGAGCTCACACATCCATGCAACAAATTTTACTGAGTGCCTACTATGGGCCAAACACTGTTCTTGGCACTGATGGGAGAACAGTGAGCACTACAGCAATAAACTCCTGCTTTTGTGGAGTTTACTTTCAAGTGGGAAGAAACAAACCACAACAAAATAAATATGTAAACTACAGAGTACGAGAAAAACAAAGCAGGAAAGGTCAATACAGAGGGAGATACAATTTTAAAAAAACGGTTGCAGGGTGGACCCTACTGAGAGGATGACATTTGAGTAAACACTTGAAGAGAACAAGCCATGTGCTTTTCTGGAGGAAGAGATTTCAGGCAGCGGAAACAGCTTGTGTGAAAATCCTGAGGTACAAATGTGCTTTGAATGTTTATGAAATAGTAAGGGAGCCACTGTGGCTGGAGAGGAATAAGCAAAGCGAAGAGAGAAGAGAGAAAGGAGGTAATGTGAAGGTCAGAGGGGACAGAGCACCACTACAGGCCATTTTAAGGACTTGGGCTTTTACTCATTATGTGGGAAATCATCTGTGATTTTTTGGAAAGAGAAATGACTTTATCCAACTTGCATTTTAACAAGATTGCATCTCTCTGGCTGCTGTGTTGAGTACAGAATGAGGAGGAGCGAGCATAGAGACATGGAGAGACCAGTTAGGAAGCTACTGTAATAACCTAGACGGGAGATGATGGTGACGAAGACAAGGGTGATAGCAAGAAGGAAGGTAAAAAGTGGCCACATTATGGTAGCTTTAAAAGTAGAGCCACCAGGGGCACCTGGGTGGCTCAGTTAGTTAAACATCTGACTCTTGATTTGGGCTCTGGTCACGATCCCAGGGTTGTGGGATTGAGTCCCCTGTCAGGCTCCACATTGAGTGTAGAGCTTGCTTAGGATTCTTTTCTCTTTTCTCTTCTCTTCTCTTCTCTTCTCTTCTCTTCTCTTCTCTTCTCTTCTCCTCTCCTCTCCTCTCCTCTCCTCTCTTCTCTCCCTCCCTTGCCCTGGCTTTCTCTCTCTCTCAAAAAAAACCAAAAACAAAAAAACAAAAAACAGGTAAAGCCACCAGGATTTGCCTGAAGAACTAGAAATAAGTGAGAAAGAGACAACACACCTGTGAAGTCAAAATCATCCTTAGGTTTTGACCTAAGCAACTAGAAGGTTGATCCATCAAATGTCATGATGAAGACTGAGAGAAGCAGGTTTGGTGGAAGTTGTTCAGAAGCTCAGTTTTGGACAAATTAGGTTTAAGATGTTTATAAAACATTCAAATGGAGAAGTCGAGTAGGTAATTGAACTTATGGTTCCGGAGTCTGGGAGAATGGTCTAGGCTGGAGACATATATTGGAGCATTGTGGTAGGCAGAACAATGTCTCCCCTCCCCAAAATGGCCATGACCTAATCTTCAGAACATATGAATATATTACCTTACCATGGCAAAAAAAAAAAAAAAAAAAAAATCTTCACAGATGTGATTAAGAGTACAGACTTTGAGATGGGGGTGATTATCCTGGATTATATGATTGAGCCAAACTGACTCAGATGGGTCATTAAATGGTGAAACAGAGAGAGGTGATGAAAGAAAAAGATCAAAGAGATAAGATATTGATGGCTTTGAAGACAAAGGAAACCAGAAGCTAAGGAAAGTAGGCTTCTAGAAGCTGCAAAAGCAAAGAAATGGATTGTTCACTAGAGCCTCCAGAAAGGAAATTGGCCCTGGTATACATTATTTTAGCCCAGAGAGACTGTCAAACCTCTAGCCTAAAGAACTGTAATATAATAAGTCAGTGTTGTTTTAAGCCACTAAATTTGTGGTCTTTGTTATAGTAGCAATGGAAAATTAATGCAAGCATCATCAATATATAGATAGTGTTTACATTCATAAGGGTGGGAAATTAGTGACAGAAAAGAGAAGTCGTAGGACTGACCTTGAGCATATTTGAATATTAAGTCAGGGAAATGAGGAAGATCCAGCAGAGATGACTGAGAAGGAATGGACACAAGTGAGAAGAAAACAGAAGAAAGCAGTGTTCTAGAAGCCAAATGAGGAGTCTGTGTCACAGGCTGCTCAAGGGTCAACAAAGCAGAGGACAGAATAAGGAACCAAAAACAGGCAGCGTAGGGACAGCATGCATATTCAGGCCAGCTGATACACAAAGAAAGGACATACACAGAAGGAAAACAGTGGACCTTGGTCCTCACCACTCCAGCAGCAGAGATGGGAGAGACACCTGAATGAAAGCTCCCTCCCCACCCCGCGGAGTGCCAATATTTCCACACACAGGGATTCTAGAGTCTCTAGACAACTTGGCCCAACTAGAACCCTGGAAGGTTTCAAATCAGACCAGCACTCTTTCACCTTGGGGGGAGGGAAGGTGTGAAGTTCAACAGCAAGAGGAGGAGAGCAGAAATGAAAAGAACAGAAAGACTTTCAGCTTTCTCTTACAGATCTGCACTACTGTCTCTCCTTTTACCATACAATAGGGTCTGAAGCCCTCCAAGGCCCTAAATTGTTAAAAGGAATAAACCCTGGGGCGCCTGGGTGGCTCAGTCGGTTAAGTAGCCGACTTCGGCTCAGGTCATGATCTCACGGTCCGTGAGTTCAAGCCCCACGTCGGGCTCTGTGCTGACAGCTCAGAGCCTGGAGCCTGTTTCAGATTCTGTGTCTCCCTCTCTCTGACCCTCCCCCGTTCATGCTCTGTCTCTCTCTGTCTCAAAATTAAATAAACATTAAAAAATAAATTAAAAAAAAAAAAGGAATAAACCCTAAACCAGGATAATTAACGTATTAGCTCAAGACCTGGAACTAGTTTTTTTCTTGAGGAAAAAAAAGAAAAAAAAACATGACCTCATCAAAAAACAAACACAAAAGCAAAAACACCACACGACCTTCCAGGACCCTGACATTTCATGGCAGCCACAGCTTCAGAAGACCTTCTGTATTTTTCCTTCCTTCACCTCAAAACTCAATTGTCACGTGACCACCCATAATGGTGAAGTCACGCCTGCAGGATTCCTGAAGCCTGAGACAAATATAGCCTGTTTCACACTGCCTCACACTGACTTGTAATTATTTGTTCACCTGTTTATCTTTCCATTAGACTCAGAAGTCATCAAAAAGGTGAGGCTATGCCCTTTCATCACTGAAACCTACGAACAGTAATTCATTAAACTTCTCATTCACTGAACTAGAAATATGTGTCAGACATGGTACTGTTTTCAGGCATCTACTCTTCACAGATCCTGTGAGACGGGCATTATTTATTCCTCTTCCCAGATAAAAAGATTGAGATTCAGAAAGGTTAAGAAACTTAACAGTCATGTTAAGCTGAGTGTGGCAGGCCTGGCCAATGCCAAATTCTGGGCTAAATAATGGCCCCCGCAAATATGCCACATCCTAATTCCGGGAACCTGTGAATGTTACTGCGTATGGAAAATGGGACTTTATAGGTGTGATTAAATTACGGGTTTTGAGGTAGGGTGATTATACTGAATCACCCAGAATGGACTCAATGTAATCACAATCCTTACAAGAGGGAGGCAGGAGATGATATTGAGTAGCAGCAGATGTGGCAACAGAAGCAGGAGTTGAAGTGATTTCAGAAAGGGACCATGAGCCAAGGAAAGCAGGCAGCCTTTAGAAGCTGGAAAAGGTAAAGACACATTCTCCCTTAGAGCCTCAAGAAGGAACACAGACCTGCCAATACCTTGATTTTAGATTTCCGAACTTCAGAAGGGAGAGACAATAAATCTGTGTTGCTTTAAACCACTAAGTTTGTGGTAATTTGTTAATGGTAGCAATAGGGAACTGACACGGTGCTCTTTGCCTCTAATCTCCTATGGCCTTTACATCCCCAGGACCTGAGGTAGTCCATGGATATTTGCTAATTACTGAAGGAGGAAGAGTGTCTCTTCCAGGGTGTCTCTTATCTGGCCCAATCTGAACTGACAGGGAGAGTCTAGCCTTCCTCAGGGAGAGGGAGGTTCGCCCAGGTACATCTGTGGTGGTATGTGTTTTCCTAATTGGTAAGTTGAATGGATGTGCTAGTAATAATCTGAAGCTCGTTCTATGTCAGTCAGTATCCTTGGAAGACATGCCAAAATGCAATTCCAATTTACAGCTGTGATTTAGAGCCACGGGGGTGCTGGAGGGAGGTAGGAAGAGAAGGGGAATTGGCTATTTTTAGGCCACCAATTTAGGCTCTTTTTTCCATTTCCTATAATAGTGCATTAAATATCACAAATGATGCTGTGGAAATTATACGCAGCAAAAAGATGAGCTGAGATCACATTTTATAATCTAATTCCCTAAATTATTTCATGACAAATTGGAGCAAATGCACCAACTCTACCTTCCTCTTTCTCTGAGACCCTCATGGCCCATTCTTTAAAAAAGGAAGATGATATCAATAAGGAAACAGTTTTCCAAATTAATAAATTCAGTACACCTCATAGCTTAGCTGCTCAAGAAATAAAGAGCTGGAAATCTGAACACTGCTTAGATTTTGCAGATGGCTCGCCATGCCATGAAGAGTTACTTCCCCCTTCTGCATCCCAGTTTCTCCAGCAGGTTAAAATCCCACACTTTGAGGGTGCCTGGGTGGCTCAATCAGTTAAAGCAACTGGATCTTGATTTCGGCTCAGGTCATGATCTCATGGTTCGTGAGGTTGAGCCCTACATCGGGCTCGGCACAGGCATGGAGCATGCTTGGGATTCTCTCTCCCTCTCTCTGTCCTTCCCCAGCTCATGCTCACTCACAGACTCTCTCCCTCCCTCACAAAATAAAGAAATAAACATTTTAAAATACAAAATATAAATCCTACTCTTTGAAAGTAAAAACTTCAAAACAGCTTTTGATCTTTTAAGAACAAGCGCTGCGTAAGCATAAAGATGGTTACAATTTGGGGCACCTGGGTGGCTCAGTCGGTTAAGTGTCTGACTTCAGCTCAGGTCATGATCTCACGGTTCCTGAGTTCAAGCCCCGCTTCAGGCTCTGTGCTGACGGCTGGGAGCCTGAAGCCTGCTTCGGATTCTGTGTCTCCCTCTCTCTCTGCCCCTCCCCCCCTTCATGCTCTGTCTCTGTCTCTCTCCCTCTCTCTCTCTCTCAAATAAATAAAACATTAAATATATATATATAGATGGTTACAATGCCAGCTAAAAGCAAGCATTTAGAACTGAATCTCAAATTCACATATGCTTGTATCCCATAATCTACCTGTAGTTGAGGTAGAAGGTGAAATAAATTGAGTAGACCTAAGGTAAAATCAGTCACTGCCCTCGGTCTAGACCTTATGATTACACTGGCAATCCCCACATTCCCAGTTTGCCTGGTTTTGCAGCCAAAGTTCCCAGGGGTTCTGAATAGCTTTGGAATCTGAATAAATCACACACCAGGGGGCCATTGAGACCACCAGAAACTCAATTTATTTGCAACCTGAGACAGGATTTTATTGCTTCTCAGATTAACAGTTAAAAATGTTTTGCTTTTCTGTCTCAGGGGTGTTAGTTTGATGTATGAGGCAGGGAGATTATTAAATCTTCGGTGCTTCCAAAGATGTAAATTAAACCACAGCACCTCCTTAGCCACCTTCCCTGGATGAGCTGGAGATTTATTATTAACTTGTCACTCTTACATGCTCATCAAAACAAGCAGCACCATGATTAATTACACCTATTTCTTTAAGGATACCTGTCGTTTCAACTTCTTCTGGACAGGATATGACAAAGTCTTCTGATTTCCTTGCAGAGCTAAGCAGGAGGATTTTTAGAGGGGAGAAGAGAATCACCATCCTCGCCTCATCATTTCCATGAATATATTTGAAAGAAATGTGGCAGGTATGTAACCGAATATTGTTCTTTTAGTTTTAAATGAAATTGCCCTTGTACCTTTTTAAAATTTTGATTATGGAAATTGATAAAAATAAGAAAAGACGCGATAATAAAATAATTAATCCCCACATACACATCATCTAACTTCAGTAATTACCATTTTCTCATTTTTGTCTTTAACACATTTCTTTCCCCTTAACCCTTTTTTTTTATTTTAAATATGTTAAAATAAACTCCCACTGTCATACCATTTTACCTTGAAATACATTAGAATTTATCTCTAACAAACAAGATTTTTAAAAATATATCTGTAATATCATTATACTACTTAACAAAATCACAATAATTCTTTAATACTTCTTCTTTTTTAAATGTTTACTTATTTTTGAGAGAGAGAGAGAGAGAAGAGCATGAGTGGGGAGGGGCAGAAAGAGAGGGAGACAACAGAATCAAGAGCAGGCTCGAGGCTCTGGCCTGAAAGCCCAGAGCTCGACGCAGGGTTGGAACCCATGAACTGTGAGATCATGCCCTGAGCCAAAGTCAGATGCTTAATCGACTGAGCCATCTAGGTGCCCCATAAGTCCTTAACACTTCTTTTTTTTTTATGTTTATTTTATTATTTTTGAGAGAGAGAGACAGACAGAGCATGAGCGGGGGAGAGGCAGAGAGTAAGAGGCAGGCACAGAGTCCAGAGCAGACTCTAGGCTCTGAGCTGTTAGCACAGAGCCCGACACCGGGCTTGAACTCGTGAACCGCAAGATCATGACCTGAGCCAAAGTCAGACACTTAACCGACTGAGCCACCTAGGCACCCCCTTAACACTTCTAATATATAGCCCATGTTCTAACGTTCCTGATTGCCTACCAAAAATCCTTCTGGTGTAAACAAGATCCAAAGTCTACACGTTGGATTTGGTTGATGTGTCTTTCACTAACACCTTTCTCCCATATCCTTTAGAATATCACCAAAATGATCAATATTTTTTCTCCAGGATAAACAAATCCATCCAAACTTAACATAAGCTCCTGGTGAAAGCTCATTCATGTAATATTTTTGAGGACAGGATGATCATTTATCATTCAAACGAAGAAACTCTGGAGTGAAAGGGAGATGCTGTTTATACCAGTGTAAACCAGGACAAAAAGTCACCCTGCCAGTAGTGATATCAGGAATAAAACAGGAAGATATGATTTCTACTTTCTAGATGGGTATAGAGAGCTGGAAAAGAGGTAGAAAGAGTATCCCTCCCATCCTGATAATTAAAAAAAAAGTTGGCAAACTGTAAGTGAACAACTTCTCCTGCATCCATCAGAGTTGAAGTTGAGGAAATGCCAACTAGTTCCACATCTGAGTTGAGACAAGTGTCTACAGGGAGACAGAATACAAGCACTTGTTTACTTGGGGCAGTTGAACACTGGGAGGAAGAATTCACCTAGAATTGTTAACAAAATAGTGGAGGCTAAGAATTGGCTGGTGGCACAATACGGAGCCCTGAAGGCTACAGATAAAGGGGAGTTAACACCACTTGCAGGCTTCTCTCTCTATGACGCCAACATACTCACAAAAAACAATGGCAAGAGTCCGAGAAAGCATCCCTCAGGCTTCAGGGTCAGGCTTCAGGGTGAGGAATAGCAGCTGCTGCAGGAAGGCCATGGAGCCCAGCCCGGATCCTTCTTCTCTCTCTCCCCTATGACAACAAAAACAAACACAAACAAACAAACAAACAATCGCTGGTGATGTGGTGTAAAAAACAAAACAAACAAACAAAAAACGAGAAATAACTTCTTAATGCCAAGAGACGAAACAATCAACAGAACCAAACTCATATATAACACAGATGTCAGAGCTATCAACATTTAATTTAAAATAACTTTGGGGGCCCCTGGCTGGCTCAGTCTGTGGAGCCTGTGACTCTTGATTTCAGAGTTGTGAGTTTGAGCCATACATTGGTTATAGAGACTACTTAAAAACAAAACCTTAAAAAAAATTTTTTTTAATAAAATAACTATGAAAAATATGTCAAAGCCTCCAATGGAAAAAATAGAGAACATTCGTTGTCAGATGAGTAATTTTAGCAGAGAGATGCTTACTGTAAGAAAAAATCAAATGAAAATGCTGGAAATGAAAAACATAGTATTAGAGATCAAGATGGTCACTGACAGGTTCATCAGTAGAAGAATTCGTGAAATATTCAGACTGAAAGAGAGAAATGAGTAAAAAATAAAAAGAGAATATAGCATCCAGGAAATATAGGACAACATCAAATGATCTAATGGATATACAATTAGAATTCCAGAAGGAAAAAAAGACAGGGAATTGGGTAGAATAAATACTTGAAGGGATAACGGCTAAGAATTTTCAAAATTAATGACATTTATCAAACTACAGATCAAACCACCTACCAAGATAAATATCTGAGCCAGAGACAGACATATCATATCCAACTTCTAAAAACAAAAAAACAAAGAGAAAATCTTGAAGGCAGGCAAAGGGGAAAACTTTTTAAAGAGAAATAAATACAAGAATTATAACAGCCATCTTGTTAGAAGCCAGGGAAGCTAGAAGACAGTAGAGTGACATTTTTAAAGGGCTGAATGACAGAGTAACATCATCAAGATGGAGGAGTAGGAGCCTCCATTCCCCACCCCACCCCCCCAAAAAACAATTAGACACCTATCTGTGAACAAAAAATAACTCTGGGAGAGTTTAAAAGTCCACTTAAGAGCTTCAGCAACACAATAGAGCAAAAGACCTGAGAATAACCATACAAAAAGGGTAGGAAGAAGTTTCATTCTGCCTGCATCACCCCATCGCCCCAGGCTGGCATTGTTCCGTGCCAAGAGGGCTCAAGAGAATTCCCCTCACCGGTAAAAGGAAGGAAGGGTGAGCTACGAGCTTCCCCAGCCTTTGGGAACACTGCACAAAGAACCCACTTCAGTTGCACCCTGCCCAGAGACCAGCAAAGCTAAGACATCTAGAAATGGCTAGGAACAGAGAACAAGGGCAGGGGCTACGAGTGTCAGCCACACGGTGTGAGCAGCTGTGGTTCCCAGTGGCCTGCTCTGCAGAGCATCACAAAAATCTTCACTTCCGAGGACCTCAACAGCCCTTGCAGATGCTACACACCCCATCCCCAGCTTTCACCACTGCGAGTCACATTACAGACTCCAGCAGACTGCTTCACAAAGGACCCCAGCAGCTTTTTGCTACCGAGGAATCCAACAGCCAGCACAGCCCCTGCAGACCTGCTGCAGTTTTGCCAGTGAGATTTTCATGCTCACAGATACCAGCTACCACTCACCAGCTCAAGCTCATGCTCTCTCAAAATAAATAAATAAACTTAAAAAATGTATTAAAATAAATAAAAATTAAATAAAAGATTAAAAATGGGCAGAGGATCTGAACATTTTTCCAAAGACAGAAAGATGGCAAACGGGTACATGAAAAGATGCTCAACATCATTTATCATTGGGAAAACGCAAATCAAAACCACAATGAGATATTACTCCATACTTGTTAGGATGGCTGTTATCAAAAAGACAAGAAATAGGTGTTGGTGAGGATGTGGAAAGGGAACACTAGTGCACTGTTAGTGGGGATGTAAATTGGTGCAGCCTCTATGTTTTACTCCACTGAAACAGTATGGAAGTTCTTCAAAACACTAAAAATAGAACTACCATATGATTCAGCAATTCCACTTGAGTATTTACCTGAAGGAAATGAAAACACTAAATTGAAAAGATGAGGGGCACCTGGTGGCTCACTCGGTTGAGCGTCAGACTTCCACTCAGGTCATGATTTCACGGTCCGTGAGTTCAAGCCCTGTGTCGGGCTCTGTGCTGACAGCTCAGAGCCTGAAGCCTGCTTCAGATTCTGTGTCTCCCTCTTTCTCTGCCCCTCCCGCACTCATGCTCTCTCTCTCTCTCTCAATAATATAATAAGTAAACGTTAAAAAAAAAAAAAAAAAAAGATGTATGCACTGCCATGTTCATTGCAGCATTACATTACTCACAATAGCCAAAACATGGAAACAGCCTAAGAGTCCAGTGATGGATAAATGGATAAAGATGAAGTATTATTCAGCCATTAAAAAAAAAAAAAAAAAGGACATCCTGCCATTTACAACAACAGGATGGACCTTAAGGGCTTTATGCTAAATGAAATAAGTCAGACAGAAAAAGATAAATACCATATGATCTCATTTATATGTATAATCTAAAACAATTTTTTTTAATGAGTTCATGAATATAGAGAATAGATTGGTGGTTGCCAGAGGCAGGAAGGTTTTATATATATACAGTTAATAATACTGTTATATTTGAAAGTTGCTAAGAGAGTAGATCTTTCTCATCATAGGAAAAATATTATAACTGTACATTGATGAATGTTAACTAAACTTATTGTGGTGATCATTTCACAATACATACATATATTGAATCATTATGTGGGACACCTGAAACTGTTATCATGTTATGTCAATTATATCTCAATTTTTAAAAATAAAGCAGAAATTGATTAGTTAGAAAAAAAACAGTGAGTAAATCACAACAGCTGGTTCTTTGAAACCTAGTCAACAAAACAGAAATAGTTAACTTGATTTTTAAATGATGAGGAGAAAGCACAAGCACAAAATAGAAACAAGGTCAGAAGAGGAATTTTTTTTAATCATGAGACTACTTTGTACAACTCTATGAAATAAAAAATTTTTAAAGAAAATATAGATGAAATACACAACATTCTAAACAAACGAACTGTGTAAAAAGAAATATGGAAATAGAAAGTCATAAAAGAGCTCCCCCACAAAAAGGCACTAGGCTCAGCCAGTTTCACAAAGAAGTCTACCAAATCTGTCTAGATCAGATGATGTAAATGCTACTTAAACTATTTCAGAGCGTTGAAAACAAAATGTCTAAATTATTTTTATAAAACAAATTTAATATTAATTCCAAAAGCAGACAAACATTGCTCAGTAAAATACAACTATAAACCAATCTTATTAATGTTAATGCAAAAATTGTAAATAAAATAGTAGCACATAGGACCCAAAAATCATCATGATCAAGTAGTGTTTGTTCAATATCTGCAAATACAATTAATTATATTAATAGAACTGACAAATATATACTGATCTCCACAGATTTTAGCAATGGAAAAACTACACATTTATGTTTTTAAAAAGTCTCAAAAATAGGAATATCTCATTGATATAAGTAATAAACTTTAAAAAATCAGCAGCCAATATAATGGGAATACACTAGGACAGCAGTTCTCAAACTATGGTCTTATTTATTTCCCCTTTACGCCATGTTAATAGTTTCACTGATGATGCAGAAGCACCGATGGGCAAAATTGTTGGTGCCTTAGCACAAATCAAGGTAGTGGCACCAAACTTCTCTATGTGGTCATTGTATGAACATCAGACATGTTCATTATGGTGGAAAAGAGCTATTTTTAATTAAGAATATCCTTAAGAAGGTGGTTAAAAATAATTAACTATATTAAGTTTTGACCTTTGAGTAGGTGGCTTTAACATTCTAGGTGAAGAAGTGGAAAGTAGGCAGAAAGCACTTCTCCTGCATCCTGAAGTAGGATGGCTGCCACCAGGAAAAGCATTTCTGTGATTGAGTTGCAAACTGAGGATGAGCATTTTTCATGGAACACATTTACTTGGAAGAACTGGCAGACAAACTATATATAGTTTGTGTGTGTGTGTGTGTGTGTGTGTGTGTGTGTGTGTGTGTGTATATATATATATTTATAGTTACAGTTTATAGTTTTAGATATGGATATTTGAGAGATATTTCCTACATAATTAATACAATGAGCTCTCATTTCAAGGAAAACCACTGACAATATTCATTGCTATGAGAAAATGTAAGCATCCAAGCAAAAATTAAAAGTTTAGATTTTTTTCTGATGAGATCAGCAGTGATGTTTAAAAATATGACTTTTTGGATACCGTATAAATCAAATGCATTCAACATTTGCAAGATCTGCATAACTCCATGAACTCATTTTCCAAATAACAAATTCGTGCTGTTACAAAACCACATGTGGATAAGCAATCCATTCAAAGTGCAAGACAGACCAATGGATTTTAAAAGAGTACAAAAAGTTCACTAATATAGTTTAAGATTCTTCTTTGCAATCAACTGTTAAGAAACTATCACCTGTCAAATTTTGGATTAGCATCAAAGAACATCCATAAGTACCTGAGAAGGTTATTAAAATACTCCTCCCTTTCCTAATTGCCAATATATTTGAGTCCAAATTTTTTTAAGTACTTCAACCAAAACAACGTATTGCAACAGATTGAATGTAAAAACAAATATAAGAATTTAGCTGTCTTCTATTATAAAGACAAAAAAGAGCCACAAAAATGGAAACACTGCCATGCTTTTGTTTTAAATGTTATTTTTCATAAAATGTATTTATGTGAACACATAATAGTTTTATCTTTGTCATTTTTCAATTAGTTAATAAAACGTAAAATGTTTATGAACTTTAGCTTCCGATACAGAACATCTCAACAGACATAACTCTAATGAACAAAAGCTTTTTGGATTCTTTAATAATTGTTAAGAGAGTAAAGGGGTCCAGAGACCAAAAAGTTTGAGAACCACTGCACTATAGACATTCCCATTAAGGTCAGAATGATGTCGAGTCTGGGCAGAAAATATACAAGATGAAACAGGCATATGTTGTGCTAGAAAGTATTGAAGCTATTGAAGACTTTTTGAATTATATAAAAAATATCATAGGTATCAACCTAAAGGAGCCCTTTCCCACACCCACCCAAGCCAAAATAGGATAATTTGAGCATCGGATGAGAACACTATTTGTAATTTAGTTTAAAAACTACAAAAGTGGGGCGCCTGGGTGGCTCAGTCGGTTGAGCGTCCGACTTCGGCTCAGGTCACCATCTCTCGGTCCGTGAGTTCGAGCCCCGCATCGGGCTCTGGGCTGATGGCTCAGAGCCTGGAGCCTGCTTCCGATTCTGTGTCTCCCTCTCTCTCTGCCCCTCCCCCGTTCATGCTCTGTCTCTCTCTGTCTCAAAAATAAATAAACATTAAAAAAAAATTAAAAAAAAAAAAAACTACAGAAGTAAGTTAGTTTAAAAACTACAAAAAAAAAAAAAATCCATTGGTCACCTTTGAAGGTTGCTAAAACATCACCTTATGGTTCTGAAAACTGAGAATGTTTTAAAACATTAAGCACTTTCCCTGAATAACCTATTTCAGGAAAAACAAAGAGTGGATAACTTCAAGTACATATTATAAAGCCCAATGAATACTGAAGAAATGTGGTTAGAAAATCACTAAATGGTGGGGGCTGGGCGGCTCTGTCAGTTAATTATCTGACTCCTGTTTTTGACTCAGGTCAAAATCTCAGGATTGTGAGGTGGGGCTCCATGCTGGGGGTGGAGCCTGCTTAAATCTCTTTCTCTCCCTTTACCCCTCCCCACTCCTGGCTTGTGTGCTTCCTCTCTCTCTCTCTCTCTCTCAAAAAAATAAAAAAAAGAAAAAGAAAATTCACTAATTTGCAACCTCTAATAGAGCTAAGTATCAATATTCAATAAATGCTAAAACTATTAAATGAAAGATCAATAGAAAATTAGTAGCATATAAATAAGGTTGACATTTGAATCTGATTAACCTTAATGTCAAGGAGGGAGGCGACTAGCCATTTTGTCCTTTGTGATGTGATAAAAAAGGAAGTACACAATACCACTTAGAATGTTTTCTTGCCAAAAGTAATCAGTCCTCTAGATCTAGCTACCAATTCATAGGAAATATGTGGCTTGGAGATACAAATCAAAAGATGAAATAGCCAAATCCAGCCTGTGGAAACTACAGGACAGTTAACATGGCATGGAAAAGAAAACGTTGGACTGCAGAGTGGGGTGAGGGACTTTAAACAGATAGACTTCAGAGGCACACAAAGCAAATGCAATGTGTCAACCTCATTTGGATCCTTATTTGAACCAACTGTAAAAGGCATTTTTGAGACAACCTGAAAATTTTGAACATGGACTAAGTATTCGGTGATATTAATTTTGTCACATGTGATAAAGTCCTTATCTGTTAAGAGAGATTTCATGAATTTGTTTTAAAGTACTAAAAAAAAAAAAAAAAAGTGTAGGAGGATAATTCAAGTTCAGCAAAATGTTGGTAGTTATGGAACCTGGCTCAGGGTATGTGAAGGGGTTGTTAACCTGATTTTAATTTTGTGTGTGTTTGAAAGTTTCCTATAATTAAAAAATCAAGTAGTATTCTGGTATTCTGTACACACCTATACCGACAATATGAAATACAAAATAAGTATATGCCATAGCACCCTGCCCTTAAATTTATAATTCAAGCAGAAAAATGAAAGAATGGAGGAAAAAAAGAAAGAACAATGTAAGGTTTAGGGTAATGCTCAGATTGAATGATTCAAGCAGTAAGTGCAATGACTGTAGGAAGAGATTAATATTACTTGAGTTATTTAATAGTTACAGGAATGATGCTTACTCCAATTAAAAAAAAATTCACTAGGATATGTTTATGCTTCTTTTGTATCTTCTCAGCCAGTCTAGTATGAAGACTAATTTTTCAATCTGAAATTCACTGGAAACAACAGAAATTCTCAAAGGCATAGAGAGTAAAAGCACATCTGTCTTGGCCAGTAAAATAATTTGGTGTTGAATGAAGCACAAGCTTAAATAGCAAAAAGATGTAGATATACATGTAAATAAAATATGTTTACCCACAAAGATCTACAGAATCATTTCAATAAAATGTTCAGCAGAAGGTATAGGAATAATTTAGAGGAAAAGAACAATCTCTACAAATGTTTTCCTTAATTATATCGTGACAAATTTAACCTACAAATCAGCAATGTGGCTGCAGTATTAAATGATACGTAATACTAAATGTCTGATAACAGCCTACACTGATGCTGCTGCACCTGGCATACAGAAACACAGAATTACACCTAGTGGGTCTATAAAGATACTCTGGAAAGACAGAAAGATCAACACTATTATGGGTGCAACTTGTAAATGAGTATACAACCTATAAGTCACCATCAGCAGATTAGACTTTTAAATAAAATTTTCACTTGAGTAAAATTAAATGCTAACCTAAGCTCAGTGACAGATAATTTCTAAATATTTTCACTAATAAAGAACAGCTGGCATCTTCACCATATCTGTGGTCATAAAGCAGCTTCACCTCTTCCTAAAACATTCCAGTATACACTTGTGCTTATCCAAAGATAAGTTATTTTTTTCTTCTGTGTTGGCCAAAACTAAGAAAATAAAAATAACAGATTGGGGGTGGGAGGCAGAATTCTTTATTCCAAGATTGCTACTTTATATCAAGAATGCATTGATTAGAAGTGCAAAATAAGCAAGAACTCATTATAAATGTCGAGGATTATTGCTTTAATTACATGCCCTAAAACATACCTACATATCATGACTTACTATATGTTGTATCAAGCTTTTAGTTTACTTGCTACATGGCCATTAGGCCAGCTCTAAAAAATGTTTACCATCCAAATAGAAATTCATTAGGGAATATTGAAAGGTTTGTTTTATGGTTAGTTCTGCTCCTAAGATCAGCCTGAAGAGTTTTAATCCAGTAAAAAAAAAAAAAAAGAAAAAAAAAGGAAAAGGTGGGGTGACCTATTATCAAATAATAATAGAGTCTCTAGTTTCAATAGTAACTATTCAGTAAATAAATTTTCTGTCAGGCCTTGCACATCTATGTATAATAATTTGTCATCATTTTAACAGAAGTTAATATTTACATTAAGTCTAAGTTGTGTTCAAAATGTATTAAACAGATAACTAAGGACATTTAAATAAGGCCTAATTATACCAGTTTAATAAATGTTCTTACTTTTTAGAACATAAAAATTAACAAAAAAACCTCTTATGCTTTAAAATCTTTGTAAGTATGTACGGCTTTTATAAAAAATGATAACCATTTATTGCTTAAAACAATTTTAAAAACTGAAACTCAGCTCAGGTCATGATCTCACAGTTCATAGATTTAAGCCACATGTCTAGCTCAGAGCTGGCAATGCAGATCCTGCTTGGGATTCTGTCTCCCTCTCTCTGCCCCTCCCCTACTTGAGCTCTCTCACTCTCACACAAAATAAATAAACATTCTTTAAAAAATAAAAATAAAAATGTGCTATTTCTTACTTTCACCTTAGAAAGCAAAAATACACTAAATATCAGTGTTACCCTTTTGTTTTCAAATCAATTTAAATATGGAAAAGTATTTAAACAAAGAAAAAAGATTTTGGTTGGGTTTATAAACATTTTCATTTCTAAAAATGTGAAAATGTAAGGGATTAACTGATTTCATTTGCCCACCACAGCAATATAATTATAATGACCTCAACTGCAAATGAAAAATAAGGCCTACATATTTTTAAACATCTGGTATATTCTCATCAAAAATATGTAAAACAACAAGGGGTGCCTGGGTAGTTCAGTTGGTTGAGCGTCCGCTCTGTCCCTCACTCTCTGACCCTCCCCAACTTGTGCTCCCTCAAAAATAAATAAAACATTAAAAAAAAAAAAAGCTAGGGGTGCCTGGGTGGCTCAGTCGGTTAAGCGTCCTACTTCGGCTCAGGTCATGATCTCGCGGTCTGTGGGTTCGAGCCCCACGTCGGGCTCTGTGCTGACAGCTCAGAGCCTGGAGCCTGCTTCCGATTGTGTGTCTCCCTCTCTCTCTGCCCCTCCCCCACTCATGCTCTGTCTCTCTCTGTCTCAAAAATAAGTAAACATTAAAAAAAAAAACGTTAAAAAAAAAGCTAAAATTAAAAATAAAAAAAAACAAGTAAAACAACAAAAGCACCAATCAACATTTTTTCTCACCTCTCCCTAATATTTTAAACTTGCTTCTTTCATTCCACTCCAAGATCTTTGGAGTAGAAAAAATTTGAATACAAAATTTAACTTTTTTCAATGTTTATTTATTTTTGAGAGAGAGACAGAGACAGAGCATGACCAGGGGAGGGGCAGAGAGGGACACACAGAACCTGAAGCGGGCTCCAGGCTCTGAGCTGTCAGCACAGAGCTCAAAGTGGGGCTCAAACTCACAAGCCATGAGATCATGACCTGTGCCCAAGTCTGATGCCCAACCAACTGAGCCACCCAGGCGCCCCTTTAATACAAATATTTTTAAATAAAATAAAGTATACAAATTCAGATTTTTAATTTATTCCAGAAAATATATTTTCAATGCATTTAAATATTTAAGTAATATTAGGATAATATATAAAAGCCCTCACTAGAATATAAAACTGACTTTTTTCTTAGGGAGGACAAAAATTAATACTGAAGAAATTACATTTATAAAACCTCTTTCTCATCTAAGTCTTTTAGGAAACACATTTTGTGAAGTTTAAATTTTCTGGCTGTTTAGATCTACAAAAAAAATTTTTTTTTTTAAAGAACAGTAACTACCTTGATATACAAACCATCCCTCACCTTACTGTCTTCTTGTCATTCATTTTTTGGACAGCATTTTTCCTCCCCTTTTTCTCAAAGAGAAATTCCTCTAAATCATTGGTACCTGTCAGCCACATCCAGTTCAGTTTGAACCTTCAACTCCTATCTCACCTATATAGAGCAAATCTGAATCCAACAAATCAGATGAACAGCAACTGATTCCAAGAGCCAAGTTAAATACCAAAATATATTCTAATAAACACCAGTATGCTATACATCCCAACAGTGATTAGTGTTTAAAAAAACAAAACAAAATACACACACACAACAACAACAACAACTAAGCATTCAGTACTTATTTGAGACGCTTAAAAGAAAGTTTTAATACCAAAACCTGGACCTAGGCTTTCAACTTCATTCAAACGAACTGGTTAAAAAAAAACAAAAATAAACTGTGCCATTAATATTAGACCAAACCAACCAAGGCATAAAGACTATTAAGTACAAAATGGTTTTCCCAGAGTGATTTTTAATTCTCTCCTAGTAACCAATTTTCTGTCAGATTTTTATCATTATACAACTAGAACCGTTTCCATAAAGTCACCCACCAATAAGAAATTACAATTCTTTTGGAAATCTCCCTCCAGGCCTCCGTACCCCCCTTGGCAAGAACTCAATCTACCCCCTTCTCCTCCCTAAGTATTCAGTTTCTTTCCCGAAGTAGAAATTCCATAAATATTACAATATTAAGAACTAAATTTTAATGAATACATATCAGAGGAAATGAAAGAACATTAACTCCCATTCAAACCTTCCTTAAAAAAAAATGTTTCCAAGTTATATTTTTAACTTCCCCCATGATTCTCTTTAAAAAAGACGAACACAAAATCTCTCTGCTAATGACTTTATTCATGAATCTATAATGTAGCTCAAAATAGCAAAGAACATTCTAAAAATTCAGATTAATATTTATCAACCAAATACATGAGAGAATACATCTACTTTTTATATAACTAACACAAATGTCTAAAATGCACATGTGAGAGTACACTCTTCACTTTGTGTAATTTCAAAGTAATGAAGATTTGCTTAATACAGTTTGCCAGAAAAGCTCATTTACGTGGTCGAATACATATAATTTAAAAGCAATCAGACATAACTGATAAAATAACCATCTTACGGTTAATCTTTTAATAAAGTGCTACTTTCATACTGAAAAAAGAAATAAAATTAAAAATTCTGAAATGTTGAATCATCATTCTGGAAGTGTTAAAATTTTTCTTTAGGGTTCACTACGTTCATCACATTCATACATCTCCAATATGAGACCATACGCACTATTTTGCAATCTAAAAAAATCCTTTAGTTCACAGATTATTTCCTGGAAGTTAAAAATTACTACATGATTGCTAAATGAAGCTTTTCATGATACATGTGTGTATTAGCCACAGTGATTTTTCATTGTTTTAAACATGATCTTTGGTTTGAAGTTGTCCTGGATGGACTAGCTGGATGGCTGTGGTTAGTGAAATATTTATAAAACAGCACACTAGCTTCATTTAAACCACACCAGTAAATTGGGTCAGTGGCCTAAAGGCAAGGAATGGCACAAATTCAGCATCTGGCAAAAGGAGTTCCCCGAATCCATAAGTGACGTGGTCAGGAGTAAAGAAAACCGGTGCAGCTGAGGTTTCCACCTCCTTTCATCAAAGACGTCTATCAATTTATTAACAGCATTATCCACTGAGGAAATCAGTTGGGAAAAAATCTAATTTGAATGAAGGCACATGGGTGCAAATCTTAAACAGGTAAGGACGACCAACAAAACTGCTTAAATAAGTATGGGTGTCTCTACCCCATCCACCCACACACATCTCACGTCTGAGGTTGAGTTTCATCACTGCATAGACTGCACCACATGGAAAACTCTATGCCTATGGGCATATATATGAGATCAGAACTAGCTGGTGGTTTTCCAGAAATAATGAGACTTTCAATGATGCAAAAGTTGGCCTTTCCCTCAAATGAAAGGTTTTAAATTAATAGCAAAAGACTACAATAACAATGGAAACTGTAAGAAGTCATAAAGTTAAATCTCAGAAAGTTTCAATTTCATAGCTGAAGGCTGCTGATGATTTCTTCTCTCTCTCCTTGAATAATCACATGCAAATGCCTTTTAGCAATGGCCGCATTCAAATCCCACAAAAAATCAAGCAGTGCCCCCTTAAGGAGCACCTCCATTGGCACAAACTGTAAAACCTGCTGGGGTGCATCAGAATTCAGCAAAGAGCTCAACAAGTCATTCACATTCTGCAGATACTGGAAAACTGGATTCGGAAGGTCCTGGTAACCCACACACAGCAGGACTGCACAGGTCTTCAGGGGTTCAGAGGAAGTGGGACAAGAAAATGTGATGAACCTAAAACAATTGTGGAGTACAAAAATCAAACCAGCCATAAATCTCGTAAAACAAGAAAGTACAGGCAAAATCATAGCATCTCCTGTCTGAAGCTGCTGCAACGCACGTAGAAAGCAGTCCAAAAACAGCTGCTGGTAAACTGGGTCTCCATCATGAAGCAACGAACAGCTGCAAGTCATGAGTTCCGCTGGTTCCAAGAACTGAACTTCCAACGGTATATGCGTTTTGATGTCACTGAGGGTTGGAAAGCCCACAAGCAGGCACTTTATTCGGTTGCTGGGTTCTACGACCTGCTCATCCTGAAGGCACTTGGTAAGGCTAAACAACTCAGTAAATATCAGTTCTTCAGTAAAAATATGACAAGAACAATAATCCTGCTGTTTGGGCCAGAACTTGGAATCCAAATTCAAGGCTCCTCCTAATGACTTTTCAATTGCTTCATTAAGAGCCTTTAAAATTTCACCATCACAGAAAGGAGAACACTTTACCTTTGGCAGTTTCTTTCCCTCTAAAATATGCCATAAGTGACACTCAAGACTGGAAGCTGTCCCTTCTAAGAGAGAACTCTGCCCAGAATGATACACAGCATGTTCTTCCGCCCAACTATTAAAGTATCCTTTGGCCACCTTATCTTTCCATGAAAGGGTTTCCAGCATTTTCCTTTCATTATAGGTTTTAAAATATCTGTTCCTCTGCCCAAACCGTTTTGTATTTGTACTACAACCAATACTAGATTTTTTCACTAGCCAATTATTTCTGGAAAGAGGCTTCAACTGAAACTTTTCCATAAAATATTGAACAGCACAGTCCCTTAAAGTATTCAGTTTTATTTGTTCCCCTTTTCCCATGCACTGAAACAGACGAATGTTCTCAGAAATAGTCTCTAGCTGGTATTTATGAAAGAACATACAACATTCTTCATGCCTTTTAAGAAAAGATTCGGGAATCACATGATGGGGAAAGAGAGCTTTCTGGGTCATTTCAGTCCCAAAGTTCAGCACCATCTTAGATAACAGAGGATGGATTGCCTCTCTTCCCTTATAACGGAGACACACCACATAGACTTCTGAGTTTCCTGCCTTGCTA
The DNA here is from genome assembly GCF_018350215.1 of Panthera leo. NCBI lineage: Eukaryota > Metazoa > Chordata > Mammalia > Carnivora > Felidae > Panthera > Panthera leo. The sequence continues at coordinate 47,728,558 of NC_056693.1, read as the reverse complement.
GTAGCAGGTTTGAAAACATGGACTTGGTCAAAAGAACAGTTTAGCAGGTACATCAGGTTTATGGAACAATGTTCAAACAAAGTAAACATCTTCAGAACAAAAGAGCCACCATTTCCAAGAGTCGTCAGAGCAGTGACAACTTCACAGTAATGCAAAGAAGAGACTAAAGCTTCTTGTTCACCTGGGTTTCCTTGGCAATCAAAACTCCCATCTGCAGTGATCAAGTGAATGGTAGCCATGTTGCTTATGAAATTCTGAAGTCCAGTCAGATATTTCAAGTTCATGATATCACCGGTGTTATCTGGACCAAAGTACCACCAATGCAAGGTATTTGCTATAAGTCGGTCATCCATAATCATCATAAGATTGTCATTTGCTTCATGGTATGGATTCAAAGTATTAGCTACCCAACTCCAATCACAGGGGAACCGATGGGATTTTAAGTAGTGATTGAGACTAGCTATAAAAGCTCCAGGAGCTTCACAAAGGTGTAGGGAATTCAGTTTTCCATTCTGAAAAGCTTCCTGTGGAATAAGTGGAAAGCTGCACAAAATTTCATGAAACTTACACCACGCTTGAGTACAAAGTTCAGCGTTTACAGATTTTTTCACATGAGAAATTATTTTTCCAGCTTTGTTAGTAAAAGCAGTGTGTTCATGCCACTCATCCAATTTCTTGTCACTCAGTAGGTTTTTTACTTCATTTAGGGAGTTCTTCAAATCAAGCAATGCATTAAATTCCGTGTGGTCACAAGTGAAAATCTCACCGGGATCTGGTAATTGCCACTCGTTATTAAGTGGCTTGCCATAAGAAAAGTTCTTGGCAAAGAGTTCAAAAATGTCAGCAACAACATCTGGGCTGAATGTCTCAGGACTTGAACCCAGGGGTGGTTTTCTGCACTTACTCATTTTCAAATTAAATTAAAATCTAGAAAAAGAAAACACACAATTAAATGAATCAAATTTATTAGAGAGCGAAATCTCATCCACAGCAAATCGGATCACACTCATGACAAACTGCATAAAATGGGAAAGCTAATGTCAGCACATGCTGTTACATAATGAGACAATTTGGAATAAAGAAAAAGTAAAGGCTTTCATACCCAACAGATCTGAGCTCAATTTCCAACTCTGCAACTTAGAGCTACAAAGTAGCCTTGGGAAAATTACATCTTTGAGTCTGTTTCTTATTTAGGGTATCATTTTTTTTAGATAAGGATAGAACATGCTAGCATATAAAAAAAGCATATACCAAAGAATAATCATCAGTGATGGCAGCTCATATTGCCATATTAATCCATCTAGCTCCTCCCAAAGTTTGCCTCTACCCACATGGCCCCAAACACACTCTCAGACTAAGATTCAGCCCTGAACACGACCTTTGATCAAGCTTTAACAAGTGACTTTTAGCTTTTTTTGTTTGTTTTTTATTTATTTGAGAGACAGAGAGAGAGAGAGAGAGAACATGCACACAGGCTGAGGAGAGGCAGAGAGAAGGAGAGACAGAATCCCAAGCAGGCCAATGCCATCAGCACAGAGCCAAATATGGGGCTCAAACTCACAAACTGTGAGATCATGACCTGAGCCAAGCTCAAGAGTTGAATGCTTAACCAACTGCACCACACAGGTGCCCCAAGACTTCCAGTTTTTTAGTTCCTTCTGAATCTCACCTCCTTCCAGGAGAAGATTTTACACCTAAACCCAGTACTAATATTGCTACCAGACGTCTCTGCCACCACACACTTATTTACCTATAAGGACTGTCAAATACATCCTTCATCCAGATCTCCCACTCTTGCTAAAACATGCACTTTGGTGGTGCCAAATCACTTTCATAATCCACCTACTAACACTCATCATCATACTGCTTGTTGACTGTGGTGTACTTGACTGGTCAGTCTCTATTCAGTTCAATGCTGAAAGTGAACTACAGTTCAACCTGGCATGTCCATAAACTAGATTCTTGTCTCATCTGCTCAGCTCCATACTTCGACTATATTTCTTCTTGCCACGTAACACACTTTGGGGCGCCTGGGTGGCTCAGTCAGTTAAGCATCCGACTTTGGCTCAGGTCACAATCTCATGGTTCATGAGTTTGAGCCCCACATCAGGCTCTGAACTGACAGGGCAGAGCCTGCTTGGGATTTTCTCTCTCCCTCTCTCTCTGTCCCTCCTCACTCACGCTTTGTCTCTCGCTCAAAATAAATAATCTTAAAAAAAAAAAAAAAAAAACAAGAAAAGTAACACACTTCGATAGAAGATCTTTAAATTGAAGAAATATTCGCAATGAATATACAAATTACAAATAGTCACCCTACATCTTGTGGTCTAACACTAAGAAACCAAAAACACTTGTCCAATGGAGAGGGAAAGAGATATAAGAGGAAGATACATGGCCTGATGGCATAGTGTTGGGTAAAGTCATAAATTCCAGCAGAGAGAGCTATGAGTATTACATAGTACTTGTCAGCTCAATGTTAATCAATAGGTGTTTTAGTTCATAAGTTCCACATTTCTCAGCATATTCAAAAAGAATCTAAATTTGTCAAACAAAAAATTCACAACCACTGTCCCACAAAAAGCCAACGTTTGATAATTAAAATGGGAAATAAAGATGAGCTAATGCCACAATAAATACAATAATATCCAGAAGACTGTATTCTATTAGCATTTACTTTGTACTGTTCTTTTGGCAGTTCTTTTATATTTTGTTTAAATTATTTACAATCCTGTCTATTCTACTAGCTTGTAAGCTTCTTGAAGTAACAAGTATCTTCTTAGTCATTTGTTTGCCACAGTATATTTACCATACATGTAAATTACAGCTAACAGTCACATGTGTCCATCAATATCTTTTTCTCAAAGCTTTTTTTTCACTGTTAGACGCTGTATTCAGACAAATTTCTTAAAGAAGGCAAAAATGGGGCATTGATACATTCACTAAAATCCTAAATGAAAGCAAATGAAAGTTCATTACAAGTTATTCTATCTTAATTTACACTGTGCTTACTGGAAACTACAACCATGTTTAGATTGCAACTATATTCTACTTTGGAAAAAGTCTGACTTTAGTCATTTACTTCACATATTAATTAATGGCATAAGGAAGCTCTGAAATGTCACCTAAGATAATACATAATACTTTCACATGAGAAAAACTAAAGTGATTCAAACATTCCATTGTTCTTCCTGACTACACCGGTGGTATGCAAATCAAGATTATGTCTTATGTATTTATATATAAAATACATATCTTGAATATACACACACACACACACACACACACACACATACATAGATCTTAAAAATATGTATATATGTAAATACTGAATTTTCAGGTCTATAACCCGAACTTTGTTTCCTCCTATCAAATTCCCAGAATCCAACCACTTCTCACCCACCTCCAGATACCAGCTTCCTGATTGTAGACAGTGTCAACTCTCTGCTGGATTACTGCCATAGCCTTCTAACTGGTCTCTTCTATCTTTGCCTCCTTTGGCTCCCAAATAAATGCCACAGTCCTAACAGTAGTCTACAATGCTCTTGAAGATTTCTGCCTTCCAGCCCCAACCTATCTCTAACCTGATTGTCTACTATCCCTCCCAATTCATTCTGCTCCAACCACATAAACTTTCTGTTCACTGAAACACGAGGCACACTGCAACCTGCAAATCCTTTGCACTGGTCAATCCCTCTGCCTGGAATGCTCTTTCTTCAGAGTACCTGCATAGCTAACTCCCTCACCTCCTTCAAGTATTTAATCAAGTGTAATTTTTCTAAGAGACCTACCCTGACATCCTAATTGCATCTTGCACTAACAATGGTAAAGGTAAGGATCTTGCTGTACTTTTTTTCTTTCTGTGACACTCTTTTCTAACATTAAATCTGCTTATTGTTTATTATTGTCTTCCCCAAACTAGAATCTAAGCTCCACAGGGCAAGGATCTTTTGTTTTGGTGACTCATGTATCACCCCGAGGTTAGAACAGTGCTTAAGGTACACAATAAACCCTCTGTGAGTATCTAATAAACAAACGTATATTATACTTAGCACAAACAGCTCTCCTCTAGGTTCCGAATATGAGTCATAACTTCAGCACTTCAATGCATGAGCAAAAATTAAAAAACAAACAAAACACGTGGTTTACAGACTACAGGAAAAAAGTTTCCAGTATACGTTCCTCTGGCCCTTCCATTAAGCACTGCTTAGAACTTTCTGGCATCATAATTCTGCTGAGGGTCAGTATTACCATTCTTAATTTACATATTCGAGTAGAAAGTCATGCCCGCCCCCCCCCGCCCCGCCCCAAGCCACAAAGGAAAATACCTGCAAAATCCGTGGGCCTGACACAAACCCCACAAGATCTTATCAACAGGCTCTCTTCAATTAACGCTTACAAAGTAGTTTTACAAGTGTTTCTGGCAACTCCTCTTCCCAGCAACCGTGAAAATAATAGAGTGTATCTAGCGCTTTACTTTGGGCCAGGGGCAGCCAAGATCTCGTTTCACCTGATGGGACTGAGTCTCAACCTATATTCAAGCGGCCCGAGCCCTCCTGACGTGGAAGAACCTCAGTCCCAGACCCTGCCTCATCCTTGCCTCATCCTCTGGAAAGTCGAAGGAAGACCCGAGCTCGGAAGCCAGGTCTGATTACCTTCGCTTACGCCCACCTTGGCTCCCCGAGTCTAGAGAGGCAGCGCTTCACTCACTCTCCCCACTCCAGGAAACCATCCTCCACTTCCGCTCCCGGAGCTGCTTCCCGGAACGGTCGCTCGTAGGGTATACGGCGCCCCCCGCCGCAGCGAAGGCAGGTGGTGCGCCAGAAGACAAGGAAGGAAGCCCGGACCCGCCCTCTCGACACCAGGACCCGGAACCCACCTCCAGGCCGCGCCGCCGCGCGTCGCCGGCCGACAACAGCCCGAGCCCTGAGAGACGCACTGCGCACGCGCTTCACAGCCGAGTGGGGCTAGCGTCACGCGTCAACGTTACGTACGCCGGCAACTCTAGCAGTGCCCGGGCCCAGGCTCTCTATAGGTTTCTTTTCTCGCCAAGTCCGGAGGAGGAAAGGCGTCCATGGCAACGGAAACCGCTCGAGGAGGCGGGGCGTCCTTTGGCCCCGCCCCTTCGGTAATGTGGGCGGGGCAAACCCGTCCGAGACATTCCGGCTCCGCCCACCCAGACCCTGAGTTGGGAAGGTTTTCCAAAGTTATTAGGCAGTAGTTGGTTCCTAGTACACAGGCTGAGTTAAAACTGAGACTCGAAAGACAATATGAGGTTAAAAGCCAAACTAGGCCAACTGCGACGTAATACTCTGTTATAACATATATATGTTTATAAACCAGAAAGGAAAAAACAATCTCAAAGGAAAATTAGACAAAAATTCAAACAGACCATCTAAAACCAGTAAAATAGCGACTAAGGATGTACAAAACTTTTTAGCCTATTATAAAAGAAAGACATGGAAATGAAAATAAGTTTCATTTTCACCTGATTTAGCAAAGATTAAAAAGATTCATAATGGCCACTATTGGTGAGAATAAGGAGAAACCGGTTTATATACCGGTTGTGCATGGGGGTAAACATTGGCATAAACTTCACAGATGGCAAACTTTAAAATGGCCTCGCACCCCAGCTGGGCAATTCCCGCTCCAAGAAATTTATCCTTAGGAAACGCAACATAACCAGCCCTCACTTTGGACAAAATATTCATCTCCTTAATATCAACAATAAGAAAAACTCTAAATGTTGACTTTAAGGGAATTAATTAAATTCTTTGTGATACAGGGGTGCCTGGGTGGCTGAGTCCGTTTAGCGTCCAACTTTGGCTCAGGTCATAATCTCACTGTTGTGAGTTCCAGCCCCCCCAACTGGGGGGGCTGACAGCGCTGAGCCTGGAGCCTGGAGCCTGCTTCGCATTCTGTGTCTCCTTCTCTCTCTGACCCTCTCCCGCTCGCACTCTGTCTCTCTCTCAAAAATAAATAAAACATTTTTAAAAAATTATTTGTGATACATCCATATAATGGGATACCATTCAGCCAATAATAGGTTATGTGTGGCAACACTATTGCATAAAAATAGAATATAGAGCTGTGTGTAGAGTTTCAACCATTCATGTAAATCATGTAAAAAGTATATATATATACACACACACATTATTTTCTAATTCCTCCTGGATGTCCATCAATAAAGAAAATTGTCTTTTCAAAAAATGAGTCTAGGACATTTGGATATTCATATGGAAAAAATTTTATTTGGATTCTTACATTATAAAAACACATTTCATTTGGGATGCCAATCTATATTTTAAAAGTCAAAAAACTCTCAGGGCACCTGGGTGGCTCAGTCAGTTAAGCGCCCACTCTTTATTATTCGCTCAGGTCATGCTCTCATGGTTCACATAATCAAGCCCCATGTTGGGCTCTGCACTGACAGCACAGAACCTGCTTGGGATCCTCCCTCCCTGATTCAAGTGGCTCGAGCCCCTCCCCCATGCACGTGCGCGCGCACTCTCTCTCTCTCTCTCAAAATAAAAAATAAACTTAAAAAAATTAAAAAGTCAAACAATTATTTTAGCAGAAAACATAAGAAAACAGCTTTGTGACCATGAAGTAGACAAAAGTATACAACAAGTCAGAAAAAGCACTAATCATAAAGGAAAATTATATAAACTGAACCATACTAAAATTAAGAATATCTATTCACCGTAAGATATCATTGGGAGTGAAAAGACAACATACAGAGTGGGAGAAGATATTTACAATACATACATATGACAAAGGACTTGTATCCAAAATATATCACTCTATATATGATATATATATATATATATATATATATATATATATATATATGAAATTAGGGGAGAAAAAATGTTTTCCTTCTACCCTTCTAGGTTCTCTGCTGGGGCTCTGTAACAAATGATATATTAACAAGAGAAAAGCATGTGAATTTACTAATATTTTATGTGACCAGGAGCCTCCACAAGGAAATGAAGATCTGAAGAAACCATTAAAACTGAGTGTTTTCATACTAACTTTGATGAGGAGTGGAAAGTTGTGGGGAAATGTGACAAATGAGTATGAGCTAAGAGTAGTACACTGGGGGAAATTTAGGCAAGGCATGTTCATCCAGATTCCTCTTGGAGTCCTTCCAACTTCAGAAATAAGAATATTCCTTTCCTCCAGGTATAGGGAGGGCATATCTCCCATGAGGATCTTGTGAGCTGCTTCAGGGGAAGGTCAGAGAGTCCTTCCTACACCTGCCATTTCTCAAATTCCTTCAGCTTAAAATACTTAATATGCCAATCAACATATTTTGGGGCAGCATGTTCTGAACCCTGTCAATATTCACCCATGTTGTTTTATGTATCTGTAGTTCATTCCTTTTTATTGCTAAGTAGTATGCCATTGTATGGATAAACCACAATTTAGTTATCTATTCTCTTATTGATGGACATTTGAGTTCTGTTTCCAGATTGAGGCTATTGTGAATAAACCTGCTATGAATATTCTAGTACAAGACATTTTTGTAAGTGTATGTTTTCTTTACTTTTAGGTGAATACCTAGGCATGGAATGAATGGCTGGGTCATAGAGTAGATCAGGGTTTCTCAACTCAGCATTAATGTCATTTTGAGAATCACGGAAGCAGATCTATGCGTAACTTTGAAGAAACCTCCAAAAAATTTTCCCAGAGTGCTTGAACGATTTTGCATCCCTACCTACAATACCTAAGAATTCTGGGCCTTACAGACACAGTCCAGCCGTGGTCAACCCACATTGTTCTTGGACATTGCCATGGATGGTGAGCCCTTGGGCTGCATCCCCACTGAGCTGTTGGCAGACAAAGCTCCAAAGACAGCAGAAAACTTTCATGCTCTGAGCACTGGGGAGAAAGGATTTGGTTATAAAGTTTTCTGCTTGGACAGTATTATTCTGGGATTTATGTGCCATGGTGGTGCCTTAATACCATAATGGCACTGGCAGCAAGTCCATCTATGGGGAGAAATTTGATGAGAATTTCATCCTGAAGCATATCGATCCTGGCATCTCGTCCTTGGCAAATATTGGACCCAACACAAACGGTTCCCAGTGTTTCATCCACACTGCCAAATCTGAGTGATTGGATAGCAAGCGTGTGGTCTTTGGCAAGGAGAAACAGGGCATGACTATTGTGGAAGCTATGTGGAACACCTTGGATCCAGGAATGGCAAAACCAGCAAGAAAATCAACACTGCCGGGGCGCCTGGGTGGCTCAGTTGGTTAAGCGACCAACTTCGGCTCAGGTCATGATCTTGCAGTTTATGAGTTCGAGCTCTGCATCAGGCTCTGTGCTGACATCTCAGAGCCTGGACCCTACTTCAGATTCTATGTCTGCCCCTCTCTCTACCCCTCCCTTGTTCACATTCTGTGTCTCTCTGTCTCTCAATAATAAATAAACGTTAAAAAAATAATTAAAAAAGAGAGAATCAACATTGCTGATGTGGACAAATCTAATAAATTTGACTTGCGTCATATCTTAACCGCCAGCTCATTCCTTCTGTAGCTTAGGAGAGCACCCCTTCACCCTCATCTCCTCAAAATATCCCATAATCTTTGTGTTCCTTGGAGCAGTTGTATGGTTCACATATTTTTCTTATCCTCCTCTACATCAAGTTCGATTGCAGAGTTAAGTTTATGATTATGAAATAAAAACTAAACAACAACAAAGAATTCTGGTTACTTCACATCCTCACCAACTTTTGCTGTTGTGAGTCTTTGTCATTTTACCTATTGGTGGGAGGTGGTTGCTTTTTTACATCTGTTTCTTAACAAACATTAATTAAAAATGAAGATCTGTGGATATTGTTCTTTTATGGGACTAGATACCAGATGAAGGATATATGGTCTCTTAAATACAATTACTATGTTCCCTGAGGTTTATAAATATTATCAGGAATATTCCAAACAACAAAACATACTGAACTTTACTAAAATAATCACAACATTAGATGAGCATTGAGGAGGGCACTTGTTGGGATGAGCACTGGGTGTTGTATGAAAACCAATTTGTCAATAAATTATATTTTAAAAATTAATTAATTAAATTAACATTTGTTGAGTACATAAATTAACATTTGTTGAGTTCAGCACTAAGCACTGAAAACTTCCCCTTTTTTTAATCCTTTAATCCTCTCAACAACTCCATGAAGTAGATATGTATATTGTCCCCCTTTTATAAACAGAGAAATCAAGGACCAAAGTGATTAAGAAATTTGCTAAAGATCATAGAGTCAGCAATTAGCAGAGTCAGGGTTTGGACCTAGATGTGCCTAACTCCAAGGCCAATCTGTTCTGCAGAGAATTCCTAGAAATTGCATCCAGTAATTTAAAAACAACTTTATTGTCCACATCCATGGCCAGAAATGTTTATATGAGGCCAGTGATTTTATTAAAAATGATCAGTTTTAGGGCACCTGGATTGCTCAGTCAGTTAAGCACTTTTAAGTCACTCTTGATTTTGGCTCAGGTCATTATCTCACAGTTCATGGGATTGAGCCCTGTGTCCCTGCTTCTCTCTCTCCCTCTCTCTCTCTCTCCCCAGCTCATGCTCTCTCTCTCAAAAATAAGCATTTATATATATATATAAATGATGAGTTTCATTTATTTTATCCTAAAAGCAGGAGGGTTTGCAAAAATTTTTGGAAAAGATGAAATGTTATAAATGGATGAAACTGGCATCTGAAACTTTAAAAAACTGAAGGAAATTAACCAAGCCCTGCAACTTTTAAATACATACATACATATATATGTATTTATCTGAGTGGAAGCTAGCTACAATTAGTTATTCTTTCCGATTCCTGAGCATTCTTTATACTCAACTGGCATGACAATGAGAATAGAAGTAGCATACAAGAATTAAAACAACCAGCTCCCCATCCTCTGCTCTGATTATACTTCTCTGCCAAAGCAAACAGAAACTAAACTGCTTCTGTGGTCATTTATCACCAATCAACTTGCTGAGTCTCTAATTACATCTTCAGACAGATTCTGTGAGGTGACAGTGTATAAATCATGGTTCCAAAATCCCAGAGGGAGTTGTCTGAGATGATGGAAATGTTCTATAGCTTGATAAGAAGGTTTAGGTTAAGAGGTATATGTACCTGTCAAATTTTATCAAATGGTATAATTAAGATTTGAGGATTTCAGTAAACATAAATGTTACCTTAAAAAAAAGCCATAAACAAATATTGAACTGTAGTTACCCACATGCATGCTGAAGTGTTTAGAAAGAAGTGTACTGACATCTTACTTTGAAGTGCACCACACACAAGATGGATCGTAAACAGAGGGATGGATTGGTGGTGAAGTGAGTATAGTATGATGTTCACAACTGTAGAATCTAGATGGTGGACGCATGGCTGTGCACTAATTCCTTCAGCTTTCCTCTGGTGAAATTTTTTTCATAGTAAAACAGTGGGAGAAATAAACAGAGATTCACATCATAAAAGGTAGGAATGGCACGTCTTCTTACTAAAAAAATACATGCAAGAGTATCTAGTATTTCCCATTAGCACAGGAAACAGAAGCTCTGAATAAAATGCAAAAGTATTTCCCATTAACACAGGAAACAGAAGCTCTGAATGAGCTTTAAGTGAACAGCATTGGGTCTGGCAGCAACCAGGCCAATGTTCTTATGGTTCAGTCATTTGATCCATGTATCTGATTTGGTGAACACCATTCAGGCTTGGTTTTGACCATTACACGATCTTAAAGTGTTCCTATTCTTTTTTTTTTTTAATTTTTTTTAACGTTTTATTTTATTTTTGAGACAGGGAGAGACAGCATGAACAGGGGAGGGTCAGAGAGAGAGGGAGACACAGAATCTGAAACAGGCTCCAGGCTCTGAGCTGTCAGCACAGAGCCCGACGTGGGGCTCGAACTCACAGACCACGAGATCATGACCTGAGCCGAAGTCGGATGCTTAACCGACTGAGCCACCCAGGCGCCCCTAAAGTGTTCCTATTCTTTGCCACAGAGTGTTCCAGTTCAATCTCGTCTTGACACCTGGAAAGGACCATTGTTTAGAGGCAGCACACCAGGGCACCTGGGTGGCTAAGTTGGTTAAACATTCGACTCTTGATTTTGTCTCAGGTCACAGTTTGTGGATTCGATCCCTGCATCTGGCTCCATAGTGACAGCGTGGAGGCTGCTTGGGATTCTCTGTCTCCCTCTCTCCCTGCCCCTCCCCTGCTCATGCTCTCTTTCTCTCTCTCAAAATAAATAAACATTTAAAAAAGTAAAATAAAGGGGCGCCTGGGTGGCTCAGTCAGTTGAGGGTCCGACTTTGGCTCAGGTCATGATCTCACAGCTAGTGAGTTCGAGCCCCGTGTCAGGCTCTGTGCTGACAGCTCAGAGCCTGGAGCCTGTTTCAGATTCTGTCTCCCTCTCTCTCTGCCCCTAACCCACTCGCATTCTGTCTCTGTCTCTAATAAATAAATAAATAAATAAATAAATAAATAAATAAAGTAAGTAAGTAAGTAAGTAAGTAAGTAAGTAAGTAAGTAAAATAAAGGCAGCAAACCAAGGAAGGGAACACTGACACTGAAATTCTACAAGTCAGTAAAGGTTATAAACCTGATAATAATTGTTCTAATTTCCCTCATGATCATCTTCACTAGGTCTTTAGATTGCATTCTGATCAAAATTCTCACACAGCACCTTAAGCTGTTGAAATACAATGTTAAAAAGAGAAAACATAGTAAAAGTTAAAAGCAATTTGTCTACTCAACTATCAAGTAGAGCATCTACATTGTGGTATTTGTGGGAAAGTGCTTGAAAATAGCCTGAAATCTCTTCTTTCTTACTATTTAGAAACTAAACAAGATTATTAAAACAAATCAATTAATTTTTAGGCATAAACGCAAAATTGTAAACGTCAGCTTATGAAAGCAGTTTTTGTCTATTTTTGGTGTTGTAATATGTAGTTAAACCTCATTCTGCATTTTAATAAACATTCAGGACTACGATGAAGAATGAAATGTCTTTCTCAAAACTTATTTTTTAGCAATTCATTCGTTTCCTTACATAGTTAAAGTTAACAGATTGAGTCTACTCAATTGAGTAGTAACTCGATTGAATTACTAAAAGGGGAAAAGTAAAAATGTGTTTTATATTTTAGATGAACTTTAATATTCATAATACAATCATTAATAATATGCTGACCTAAAATACTTATTTACTTAAAATCATTTCTTTATTTTCTTCATGTAAAAATGACCAAAATGACTTTTTAAAAAATTCTTAAGGGTTTAAGAAACAATATATATTACTGTGAGATGGGCACAGTTTAAAAAAAAAAGGTTGGTAAACACTGGCATATGGACTAGAACACAAGACGTGGCCTACCCTCGAAGCCTTAATCATTTCATTGCAGACACAAGATGTTTAAAAATAAATAACACTATATGACTAAGTGCTCTATTGTACGGTACAGATTAAGGGTTGTGGAAGTCTAAAGATGGGAGACATAGCAGGGAAAAGATGGGGGAAAGAGACTCTAATTTTTGTGTTAAAAGGTTGCTGTTATTTGGGTACAGGGAATGCCAGTCAAACTTAGGAAAAATAATGTGCGTGAGAAGACAGACAAGAAGAAGGGAAAATGGACAAAAGGGATGGAAAGTTAAGACTGAAATGCTATATAGGTAGTGTCTCAGGTCAGGCTGCTATAAGAAAATACTATTAGACGGGGTGACTTAAAGAACAAAAACTTACAAAAAAAAAAAAAAAAAAGAACAGAAACTTATTTCCCCCAGCTCTAGAAGCTGGGAAGTCCAAGATTAAAGTGCTGGATGATTTGGTTCCTGTTGAGGACTCTCTTCCTGGATTGCAGATAGCCACTTTCTCACTGTGTGCCCACATGGCAGGAGGAGAGAGCAAGCACTCTGGTCTCTTCTTATAAGGAGGACACTAACCCTATCACGAGGACCCCACCCTCATGAGCTCATCTAAACCTAATTACCTCCCAGTGGCAAAGGCTGCATCTCCAAATACCATCACATTGGGGGCTAGAGTTTTAACATATGAATTTTGTGGGGACACAATTCAGTCCATAGCAAGTAGTGAAGAGCCAGAATATAGAGGACCATGGAAGCCAGACTAAGGTGCCAGAATCTGCTGCTATAGGAAATGGTTAAGAGGGAAAAAAATGACTAAGTTTGTTTTAAATAGAGTTAGGGATGATAGTGGAATAGTCAAGCAGAAATATCCAGGAGGGAGTTGGAAATCAACGGGTGGCTGAAGTTCAGGTAAGAAAACTAAAGGAACGTTCAGGGGCGCCTAGGTGGCTCAGTCTGTAAGGCGTCGAACTTCAGCTCAGGTCATGATCTCGTAGTTCACGAGTTTGAGCCCTGTGTCGGGCTCTGTGCTGACAGCTCAGAGCCTGGAGCCTGCTTTGGATTCTGTGTCTCCCTCTCTCTCTGCCCCTCCCCCACTTGTGCTCTGTCTTCCTCTCTCTCCCTCAAAAATAAATATTTAAAAGAGAAGAAAACTAAAGTAACATTCAACCCTGTGGATTCTTAAGTACCTGCTTTATTATTGTTTATTAACAACAATTATGATACTTAATTTAGAAGTGGAATCAATACCAAAAGTTGTTAAAGCACTAGCCCTGGGGGACTCTTTACTGTTAACAGCTCACCTAGCACTGTCCCTCCTTGGGATCAATATGGCTTCTCATCTTGAGCTTTTCATCCAAAGCTCTGACTTTGGAGTACCTGGGTTAGAATATCCGCCCATTGGCTACACGGCCTTGGGCAAGCAACACCTGCAAGGGTCACAGTGAGGATTACCAAACTAATGTAAAACACTTAGCACAGGCTCTCGCACTCAGCCGACATCTGATAGATGTTAGTTGCTCCTGAACAATGTCTGTTCTTTTCTGGAAGATGGGGTGCTAAATTCAGACTCTCCTTGCAAGGTTCTCCTTTTGCTGTTTCTTCTTATATTCCAAACCCTTAATAGAAGAGGACAGGAAAAGGAGGGGGGTGGGGAGACCAAGGAGAAGAAAGGGAAAAAAGAGAAGACACTTGAGACCAAGTTATTTCATAGCTGTCATTGAGAAGCTGTCAGATGTATGTGCTTTCTGTTTTCAACAATTTGGGCCGGTTTCAAAGAACAGAAAGAAGACTGGCTGTAAAATGAATGAACACATGAACCAACATGGATGCGTTTCAAAAACATAATAAAGGGAGGCTGCAGAACAGTTTTGCGTTGCCTACCATTTATGTAATGTTTGAAAACACATGAAACAATTCTGTTTCATGTTTATTGATACAAACATAGTCAAAATATAAAAACACAGATGATAAAAACACACTAACTTCCAGAGACTGGCAACTTCTGGGAAGCAAGAGGAGATGGGAAAGAAGCACAAAATGGGTATGAAGGGTATCTGTAAAGTTTTCATTCTTTTTACTAAACTCTGAAGCTATGGCAAGATCTTGGCATCTTTAAAATCTAGGTAGTGGCTACATGGGTGTTATACTATTCACTTTTCTGAATGTTTGAAATATTTCCTAAAAATTTTAAACATAAAAAAGAAACCATTGGCCTCATTTCTAAATCCACTCAAACTCCCATGCACTTTAGAAACCCATCTGTTCAGCTAAATCACACGTATGCATGATTTTCAGGAATGATTATGCTTCTCAGATTCAATTCGAGAAGAGTATAATGAATCTATTACAAATGGGTTATGTTTTGTGTTAGGTTTACATTACCAAAATATATTCCAAATTCTGATATCTGGGTTGAAATACACATATTATCCTATTATTACATTTTAATGTCATTAACACCAGATTACATCTTGGGTACGTTTTGTGGTTAACAGATTGCTCGTGTGTACCATAAGATCCGCAGTGGGTTTCATCTCAGGGACAAACTCCAACTGAGCGATAGTGGCTGGCCACAGTGCTCTGTTTAGACAGTTGGGAAACCACATCTGAGCTCCACAGGAAGGGCAACGGTCAGGTAGGGAGCTGTGTCAAGAGCAGGGTGATGGAAGGTTTCCTATGTGTCCCAATAACATTCCTGACACTTTCCTGATTCTCCTTCCTCCTCTCACTGCTCTGTCTCGATCTCCCATCACTTCCCCATTCTAACTTGGTGCTCCTAGAAGTCCCCTCCTTGACTCTCATTGATCTTTACTCATGCTGCAATAATCCCTGACTGGTTTCATACCACAGCAATCCTACACGCTGATGAGTCCCTCCTCTTTTATTTTTCTGTGAAGCCTTCTCAGCCCCATCCAGGCTAGGTGAGAAACCTCCCTGTGGCACACACACAGCATTTATCTCTAGCTATCCCAACTATTTGTTTACCCATCTATCTCTGCTCTGGGCTTTGAAAGGACAAGACTGGATCTTATTGATCTGCACTCCCAGCTTCTCGCACATAGTAAGCAATCAATAAATGTTTGTTAAATGAAAGAATGATTTAATGAATAGTGTCCTTATTTTGCAGAAAAGGAAACAGACTCAGAGTTGAGATTTTTCTCCAGGTTATACTTCCTCAGAAACCTTCCCATCTTTCCTCCAGGACAAAGATTGACAAATATTTTCTGTAGAAGGACCAGATAGTATATATTTTCAGTTTGTGGTCCAGAAGGTCTCTGTCACAACCAGTCCACTCTGACGTTGTAGCTAAAAAGCAAATGGAGACATGGCCATGTTGCAATGAAACTGTATTACAGAAAAAGGCTGGATATTGCCCATGGACCAAAGCTTGTGGCCTTGCTGTAGAAGATGAAAAACAGAGCCTCCTACATGTCTACTTGCTTCACTGAACATCTTCTTGGCCTCAACCCAAATTCCAGGGTCCTGATCCCAATGTTTCCACAGTGCTTGTTGGAGTTAGATCAATATCCCCTCGTATTTCCAAGCTAAGGAATTAAGATAGGCTCGAGAAAAAACTGGCTGCAAAGATGAGACCAGACGGGACAAGAGGAGTTGGTTGAAAATGACCTTTAAGAGACCCAAAGGAATTCAAGCCCAACTTACCCACATTCTCCTTGAACATCCATTTTGAACACTCAACATGTTAAAAAGAAAAGAGGTCCATTTCTTGGGTTCAGTAGACAAAGGAGAAAGGGGAATAAATAACTTTCTTCCATTCTTCTTCACACTCCCTTTTCTGTGTTTCCAAGTAACAAGTCTCTTTTTATTTCCCAGAGGCTATTTTAAACTTCTTCCACTCTCATATTTCCTACCCTATTGTCCTTTCATGCATTATCAGGAGATGACCTAACCTCCTCCTTCACAAAGGAAATAAACGTCATGAAAGAGAACTCCTTCAGAATTCTGCCACTCACCACTGATTTATCTGTATCTATCCTACTCTCTTATCCTTCCTGTCATAATAGAATAGGTGTCTAAGACCAGTCCCTTCTGTTCTCTGTGTCCCAGGATTTCTGCCTTCTCAGGGAAACTGATTCCATCAATTCTCTCTGTCTCTGTCTCTCACTCTCCCCCACCCCCAACTTCTCTTTCCTCTTCTCCTTCTCCCTCTCTCCCTATCTCCTGTATTTATCACTCTCCTTTCTGTGTCTCCCTCTCCTCAATTTCATCCCAAAGACACAGAGGAGCTTCTCCCCCTCCCCCCTGAGAAACTCTCCTTCAACATTCAGGCATGCATGTCCCCACTATCTTGAAACTCAGTTTCTGAAACCTGTATCTTCTTCCAATAATTGCCCTATCTCTCTCCTACCTCCTTTCTTAAAAGAGTTGTTCCAGATTTGTTAAAAGAGTTGTGTCCTCAAGGTTTCCACTTCATCATCTCCCAGTAAGTTTTCAACTCATGAAAAATGTGTTTCTCCTTCATTACACCCCTGAGTCTCTCATTGAAAGACCCCAAAAAACCTCCTTTTGTTGCTACATCTAACCTAGAATTTTTTGCCCTTATCTTTACTGAATTCCTGGCATTATTTAACCTGGTGATTTTCCTTCTTCAAACATTCTCTTCTCATGACTTTGGTGCCAACATGATCTCCTCCTATGGTCATTCTCCTCCTTTTCCTCCTATGGTCATTCTTCCTTAGGCTTCTTTGTAGAATCCAATACCTCTGCCTAATTATTAAATAATTTACAGGTAATCTTAAATATGTTGATGAATCTCAATTTACTTCACCAACCCAGAGCTCACTGCTGAGGCTAGAGCCAGCCAGTCAATTGCCCTAATATAATTAGAAATCATCCCCTCTTCCCCTTTATTCACTACATCCAGTTCCATGTTTAGAAAACATTATCTTGACCCATCATCCTAGCCAACTACCACCCCCCTTTTCTTTGTCCCATTCACAGCAAAAGTTCTTGAAAATTGTTTTTAAAGCCCCCCTCC
Source organism: Panthera leo (assembly GCF_018350215.1). Classification (NCBI taxonomy): domain Eukaryota; kingdom Metazoa; phylum Chordata; class Mammalia; order Carnivora; family Felidae; genus Panthera; species Panthera leo. The sequence goes on along the minus strand of NC_056693.1, from coordinate 47,711,186 downwards.
AATCACACTCTGAACTATACAACTTCACTGAAACAGCTCTTGCCAAGTCACCCATGATAAAGGCAAATGACCATTCTCAAGTCTCATTTTACTTTAATCTTTCAACAAGCAGCATTTGACACAGCTACTCACCTACTTCTCATGGATACCTACCCTTTCATTGGCTTTCCAGATCTCACTCTCTTCTAGTTTACTTCCTACATCACTGAGCTGTCTTCTCCTTATTTGCTTGTTTCTCCTTTCTCCATGATTCTTAATATTGGGGTAAGCCAAGGCTCATTCCTTGACCCCATTCTCTACATTCATTCCTTGAATGATCTCACCCCATCTCAAGCCTTAAATGTCATCTCTACATCTGTGATTCCCAAATGTATACCTTTATCCCAAACCTCTCTTTCAACATCTAGTCTCTTATATAATACTGCCTACTCAACGTCTCCATTGGGATGTCTCACAGGTATCTCAAACTGAACTGAAATTGAGTTTTAGTCCCAAAGACCCCCTCTACCCACAGTTTCCCATGTCAATAGAAGGCAACTTATTCCTTGGTGTCATCATACCTAAGTTGATTCATCTAGAGTCCTTTTACCATTGTTTCTCCACTTAAGTAATTTTTTACCATGGTTTTAAGAATTTATTTTTAAGAGGGCTTATAAGTGCCAAGTTTGCGCAAGTTTTAAATGGTCTCACACAGCCTTTATCCTCAAAGGACATTTATACTTTCTTTTCCTGATAAGTTTGTAGAATTTATTCCATGATCAACTGGAAATGAGTGTTGCATTAGTCTTTCTTTTCTTGACCTCCCATTCATTTTTTGGTTTGTTAAATTTCATCACTGAAATGAGGTTTTTGTTTTGTTTTTTTTCCTCTTGTCTTATTGAATCCATGTTCTTATTAATTTCCTCTGTAGCTCAAAGCAATTGCAGGGAACCTTTCCTACATCCCTTGGTGTTTTCTTGTCTGGATTTTTTTTCTTGCAGTCTCTCATCTGTTTTACACCTGCTATACTCATTTAAATCTTCCCTTCATTTTATTCACCTGCAGAATGCTTACTTAGTTACCATGTTGCTTCTTTTCTTCTTGCTTAGGCTCTAGGGACAGCTCTACCCAGTTCTTCCTTTTGCTTTGATAGAAGATGAATTCTCAGGGCTGCCTGGGTGGCCCAAATGGTTAAGCTTCTCTCTGACTCGTGATTTCCACTCAGGTCATGATCTCAAGGTTAGAGAGATCGAACCCTGTGTTGAGATCCAGCCCTGTGTCAGGCTCTGCCCTGACAGCATGGAGCCTACTTAGGGGTCTCTCTCACCCTCTCTCTCTCTGCCCTTCCCCTGCTTGTGCTCTAAATAAACAAACAAACAAACATTTTAAAAAATAAACTTTTTTTTAAACACATGAGACTTAGTGAAGTGGTACTGAAATATATTAGAGATAAATGTAAGTGAATATAGTGAAATGGGTGAAAATGTGTTTTGTTATAGGTCTTATTTAGAAAGATGAGGAATAGTGAAGTGAGCAGACATTTCTGAGGCAGAAAGAATGAAAAGGAAAGTTGAAACAGACATTCATTTTAATATGAATGAATGGTGAAAACTATATAAATGAAACTCAATAAAATAAATGCAATCAATACATAGTATTATTATAAGCCTAGCTTTAGTAGTCACACTTATAGCAGTGACTCAATATATAGAAGTCTCATTACTGTTAAGGTCTCCAGAGATTGGCTTACAACCATGTTAAGCATGCCATAAACCTGAACGTAATCATTTTCAGGGATAAAAAGAATGTAAAATAAATTAATTTACAGAAGAAAAAAAAAAGAAGGTGGATTCTCAGTGACAACTTCTGAACCTTATCTGGGACCTTGTTCCCTTCCAGCAACATTTTCAGGCCCGGGGATTGCGATCCACCCATTTTCTTATAGCCTGAGGGCAGGAACTTGGTAAGAACTTGGGAAATTTCCTGCAGTCTTTGGTATAGAACTAGACCTACCTTTTCTTCTAAGATCGTTAACATCCAGATTGAGGTACCCCTTCTTCTCACAGGGGTGGTACCCTTAGGTTTCAACTCAATCCCCTGATTTAGCATCAAATCCTGGCAGATGATGACACCCGGGGGTTTTCCTGGCTCCACGATGATACTGAGATCATAGGCGGGAACCTCTACTCTTGGAAGAGATTTCCTCGACTTTTCTCTAAGCTCCCTGCCCCAACTTTATCAGCTTCTATCTAAATCAGGGGCTTCTGGGGAGAATTCTCTAAGTTTTCTGAGTCCCCTACATCACTTCTTCCTCCCTTTGTTTCACTTCTAGGGGAAAGGGGGATTTAGGGGCTGCACAAAGTCACACCAAAGCCTTCTGTTTTTCTTCTTGTCACTTTTCGGTTTATAGCAGGAAAATAACCTCTTTCGCTGTTGTTGGTAGTAATTATTTTAACTAGTTTATTTCACCGAGTGACAGGGGATGGTGATTCTGGAAGCCAAAAGGTATTGTTGTTTTATAACTGCGAGGAGTCTGGCCATTTCACCCGACCATCCTCAGGGACAGGGTGGGAATGGGAAACAAGATGCAAGGGGATGACCCCAGCACACCCCAGTCTCATGGTGGTGGCAGGCTCTACTCAGGGAGCCTGGTATTTTTTTGTGTGAAGTCTGTCTGGCTACCACACTTCCCATCTACTCTTTCTGCTGCCCTTTGTTCTCTCAGCAAGGAGTGGTGTCACCCTTAACACAAAGGGCTTTTGTTCAGCTTAACTTTAGTGTGTTTTGCTTAATGTTTATTTTTATTTTTGAGAGACAGAGAGTGACAGAGCATGAGCTGGGGAGACGCAGAAAGAGGGAGACACAGAATGCAAAGCAGGCTCCAGGCTCTAATGTCAGCACAGAGCCATGAACCATGAGATCATGACCTGAGCTGAAGTGGGACGCTTAACTGACTGAGCCACCCAGGTGCCCCAAGGATGTCAATGAAAGTGAGGGAAGCTCAGGAAGCGACCTCAACTCCGCAGCCAGGCTCAGGAAGCAAGCAGCTCAGCCGAGTGAATGAGTGGAGAAGAGGGGCAGACAGCCTGAGCCCCTGGCGACTGCCAGAAAGTCACAGTGTGGCAGGAGACAGGTAGGAAATCCGGGGCTGGGCAGTGGCCTTGGGACGCAGTGGTATGAAGAGGGAGGCGAGCGATGCCTGGGTGGCTCAGGCGGTTACGCACTCGACTCTTGGTTTGGGCTCAGGTCATGATCTCATGGTTTGTGAGCTCAATCCCCACATCAGGCTCTGAGCTGACAATGCAGAGCCTGCTTGGGATTCTCTCTCTCCCTCTCTCTCTCCTCCTTCCCTGCTCACACACACATACCCTCTCTCTCCATATAAACAAACAGACAAACAAACTTTAAAAAAAAAAGGGAGGTGAGGCAGGTGGGAAATCTACAAATCCAACACCTCCCACACCACCCAAGCCCCACGGCTCCTAGTGGGAGAAAAACAGCATCCCTGAGAAGAAATGAAAACAAGATAGCTGAACATCCGAGCTTGGAATTAATGAGCAAATCCCATCAAACCTTTGACACCACGGGCTTTAGCCTCAAAAGGCAGAAACCTTTGAAGCAGCACTGATCACCCACATGCTCTTCATCTTTGGGTTTCATCTCTGGGATAAACTGCCACCTGCGTAGTGCCCTGGCATTTCCACACACAAAATAATCGGCCGCAGACAGTCGTTGGATGCCTTTGTGTAAAGGAAACTGTGAAAACAAATTCTATTCCATCAACTCCAATATTTTTTGATATTCTGAATCTGAGACCATGAATTCTGTTACTTGACTTCTCTGTGACAGGAAATCATTCTTTACAATAAAAAACAAAATAAGGGAAGTGGAAACAGTTCTTTATATTTAGTAGTTAAATTGCCATTTGCTTCAGAGATTTCTCGGTATTTTATGTTTCTCTCTATATCATTTCTGCAAGGGGCATAGAATTCTTTAGGCTTCTCTGATGAAGAAACTGAGGCTCCAAAAATCCCAGCATCTAAGGTTAGCAGAGCTGTGAAAGCTCAGTAACATAGCTAAGCTTTATTGCTATCACTAATATTGATTATTAATATTAGTATAACTCGACTACATGGAAGCGCTGGGTTTACTCATTTAGTCCCCGTAACAACCACATTATTACTACTATCTCTATTTTACAGAAGAGAACGTGACTTGCATAGGTAGAATAACTTGCACAAAACCACACAGCTGGTACATGGCGGAGTTAGGATGAGACACGAGTCATCTGACCTCACAAGGTGCCTGTATTCGTTATCTATTGTTATATAAAGAACTACCCCCAAATTTAGTAGCTTGGCAGGGGGTGGGGGGAGGTCTTCTGGAATGGTGGAGCAAAACTTAGTGTCTTTTTTTTTTAATGTTTATTTATTTTTGAGAGAGAGAGAGCACATGTGAGCATGGAGAGGCAGAGAGAGAGAAGGGGACAGAGGATCTGAAGGGGGCTCGGTGCTGACAGCAGAAAACCCAATGCAGGGCTTGAAGTCACAATCCATGGATCATGACCTGAGTCAAAGTTGAACACTTAAGCGAGCGAGACACCCAGGTGCCCCAAAACTTAGTGGCTTAAAACATCCCGTGTTATGGGGAGGGAGCCAAGATGGCGGAACAGCATGGAAGTTTTTTGCGTGTCTCGCGTCCATGAAATACAGCCAGACCAACACTAAACCATCCTGCACACCTAGAAAATTGATCTGAGGATTAACACAACAATCTGCACAACCTGAACCACAGAACTCAGCAGGTACGCAGTGCGGAGAGATGAACTTGGGGACAGAGAAGCTGCAGAGGGCAGGGAGCTGGTTTTGCTGGTAGAGAGAGGACAGAGATGGGGCAGGGAAGAATACAGGAAAAGCACCCCTCCCCAAAAGCAGCTGGAGAGAAAGTGGAAAATTGGAAACAGCCGCAGTGACTAAACTACAAAGGGAGAAAGGAGAAAGTTTAAATTCTATTAAGACTGTAAACAAGCGGAGCGCAGAGTCTGCAACTCTACAGCTCAATACCTGGTGGTGCTCTGGTGGGAAGGGCGAATCCCCAGGAGCAGAGTGGGGTCCAGGAGGTTCTCAAGCCACATGGGGAAAAGCGGCTCCACTGCTGGAAGGACATTTGGTAGAGACTGTTGAAGCCACCTGGTCCCAGCAGACCCTAGAGAAGGGCCACATTCGCTGGTGCTGGAACAAGGTCATTAAGGGTGAAGTCTGGTGTCAAATGTGTGTTGTGATTTTCCATACTCCCTGAAAATGCTGCTGCTACACTATCTCACAAACGTTTTCTGGGACGGGCTGGCACCTGGCCACAGTCTTTGGGCATCGGCGGCAGCATGGTCCTGCAAACATTCCTGGGTGCAGCCAGCATTCGGCCATTGCTCGGTGAGACCCTCCTGCAGAGGGGCAGAAAGGGTCAAAGCTGCAGTCCCTCAGAAGTAAGGGGCCAGGGAAAACAGCTGCATCTGAGACAAAACTCAGGAGAGAGGTACTACCTGGGGCTTGGTCATGGAGAGTGTAAAAGCAGGGAGTGGATGAAAGCTGAAGACGAAGGACGGGTGCATGATTGCTGATGGGGGAAAAGAGAGTTCCAATACCAGAGACTGGGTAGCTGGGTGATGCCATTTTCACATCTCCTGTGCAGGCGCATCCGCACCTAGGAGCGCCACAACAATCCACCCCAGTATGTTAGCAGCACCATCTAGTGGAGAATGGAGCCATTACACTAAGCTCCGCCCAACTGAACTAACCTCGCTCTTCAAGAACACAATTCTCACCACCTGCTAAGTTTATGGACTACAAAGCTTCATAGTCTGACTTCTAGGGTAAAAAATGAAGTAATTTCAGTCGTATTTCAATCTGTTAGCAGGTCCATCTACTCAATTTTCTTTCTTTTTTTTCCTCTTTTTCACTTCTTTTCTTTTTCTTGAATACAGAAAGAGAAAAATTCATTTATATTATCAATTTTTATTAAAAATATTTTCTTTAAATTTTTTACTGCATTTTTCACTTTTGTGTAAATTTTTTCAAATTCTATTTTACTTCCATCATTTCATTTTAGTATACTTCAGTGTATTAATTTTTTCAAATTTTCAAATGATTTCCTTTTTTTTCTTTTTTTTCCCCCCTTTCTTCTCTAATCTATCAAGCCACTTTCAACACCCAGACCAAAACACACCTAGGATCTAGCATCATTGATTCGATTTTGTGTGTGTGTGTTTTTATTTTTTAATTTAAATATTTTTTAATTTTAATTTTTCTACATCATTAATTCCTTTTCTCCCTTCAAAATGATGAAATGAAGGAATTCACCCCACAAGACAGAGCACGAAGAAATGACAGCCAGGGATTTAACCAAAACAGATACAAGCAAGATGTCTGAACCAGAATTTAGAATCACGATAATAAGAATACTAGCTGGAGTCAAAAATAGATTAGAATCCCTTTCTGTGGAGATAAAAAAAGTAAAAACTAGTGAGGATGAAATAAAAGATGCTATAACTGAGCTGCAATCACGGATGGATGTCATGGCGGCAGGGATGGAGGAGGCAGAACAGAGAATCAGTGATACAGAGGACAAACTTATGGAGAATAATGAAGCAGAAAAAAAGAGGAAGATTAAGGCAAAAGAGCACGACTTAAGAATTAGAGATCAGTGACTCGTTAAAAAGGAACAACATCAGAATCATATGGGACCCAGAAGTGGAAGAGAGAGAAATGGGGGTAGAAGGGTTATGTGAGCAAATCATAGTGTAAAACTTTCCTAACCTGGGGAAAGACACAGACATCAAAATCCAGGAAGCACAGAGGACTCCCATTAGATTCAACAAAAACCAACCATCAACAAGGCATATCAAAGTCAAATTCACAAAATACTCAGCCAAGGAGAGAATCACGAAAGCAGCAAGGGAAAAAAAGTCTTTAACCCACAAGGGAAGACAGATCAGGTTTGCAGCAGACCTATCCACAGAAACTTGGCAGGACAGAAAGGAGTGGCAGGATATATGCAATGTGCTGAATCAGAAAAGCATGCAGCCAATAATTCTTTATCCAGCAAGACTGTCATTCAAAATAGAAGGAGAGATAAAAAGTTTCCCAGACAAACAAAAATTAAAGGAGTTTGTGAACACTAAACCAGCCCTGCAAAAAATTTTAAGGGAAACTCTCTCAGGGGAGAAAAGATGAATGAATGAATGAATGAATGAATGAATAAATAAATAAATAAATGAATACCAAAAGCAACAAAGCTCAGAAAGGACCAGAGAACACCACCAGAAACTCCAACTCTACAAGCACCATATTGGCAATAAATTCGTATCTTTCAGTACTCACTCTAAACGTCAATGGACTCAATGCTCCAATCAAAAGACATAGGGTAACAGAATGGATAAGAAAACAAGATCCATCCATATGCTGTTTACAAGAGACCCACTTTAGACCTAAAGACCCCTTCAGATTGAAAGTAAGGGGATAGAGATAATCCGGGAAGATGGCGGCGTAGGAGGACACTGGGCTCACCTCATCGTGCTAATCACTTAGATTCCACCCATATCTGCCTAAATAACCCAGAGAAACGCCAGAAAACTAGCAGAATGGACTCTCCAGAGCCAAGCGTAGACAAGGGCCCATGGAAGAGGGTAGGAAGGGGGAAGAGGCGGTGTGTGTTACACGGACTGGCGGGAGGGAGCCGGAGAGGTGGAGGGGGAGCCCTCCCGGCAAGGCGGAATACCTGAGTCTGGCTTGCAAAAGCGGAGGGGCCAGACTGCATGAGTTCTGACAGCCAGCGGAACTTAACATCTGGAATGTTATAAGTCAACAGCCCTGCTCGGAGAGCAGGAGAGAGTGAGGACACCGGGAGGGAGAGGTGTTGAGCTCCAGAAGACAGAACTCAGCTCAGTGGGGAACAAAGGCGCTGGCCAGTGCCATCTCCCTCTCCCATCCCCCAGCCAAAATCCCAAAGGGAACCAGTTTCCAGCACCGAACTTGCTTCCACCGCGCAAACACCCAATGCTGTGCTTCTCTGGATCCATCCCTATGATGGACCTGCCTGCCTCCCTCCCTCCCTGTGCTGCAGGGTCCCTTCCACAGGGGACCACCGACAGCAAAGCCAGCTGAGCCTGCCCCTCCTGCCCCTGTGCACCTTGCAGATCCACCCTGGCTAATACGCCAGATCCCATCAAAGCAGCACCACAAGCCTGGCAGTGTGCAATTAGCCCAGACAGGGGCCACACCACTCCACAGTGAGTCCTGCCCCTGGGAGAGGGGAAGATAAGGTACACACCAGTCTGACTGTGGCCCTAGCAGTGGGCTAGGGACAGACATCTGGTCCGACTGTGGCCCCGCCACCAACACAAGTTACTCCAGACAGCACAGGGGAAGAGCCCTCCAGTTGCACGCCACCCCAGAGACTATTCAAAATGACAAAACAGAAGAACTCTCCTCAAAAGAAACTCCAGGAAGTAGCAACAGCTTACGAATTGGTCAAAAACAATTTAAGCAATATAACGCAACAAGCATTTAGAATAATAGTCATAAAATTAATCACTGGGCTTGAAAAAAGTATAGAGGACAGCAGAGAATCTATTGCTACAGAGATCAAGGGACTAAGAAACAGTCAGGAGGAGCTAAAAAAATGCTATAAATGAGGTGCAAAATAAAATGGAGGCGACCACAGCTCGGATTGAAGGGGCAGAAGAGAGATAGGTGAATTAGAAGATAAAATTATGGAAAAATAGGAAGCTGAGAAAAAGAGAGAGAAAAAAAATCCAGGAGTATGAGGGGAGAATTAGAGACCTAAGTGATGTAATCAAATGGAACAACATCCGTATCATAGGAATTCCAGAAGAAGAAGAGAGAGAAAGGGGCTGAAGGTGTACTTGAACAAATCATAAATGAGAACTTCCCTGACCTGGGGAAGGAAAAAGGCATCGAAAGCCAAGAGGCACAAGAACTCCCTTCAGACGTAACTTGAATAGATCTTCTGCATGACATATCCTTGTGAAACTGACAAAATACAAGGATAAAGAGAAAATTCTGAAAGCAGCTAGGGATAAACACGCTGTAACATATAAAAGGAGACCGATAAGACTAGTGGCAGACCTATCTTCTGAAACTTGGCAGGCCAGAAAGGAATGGCAGGAAATCTTCCATGTGATGAACAGAAAAACCATGCAGTCGAGAATCCTTTATCCAGCAAGTCTCATTCAGAATAGAAGGAGACATAAAGGTCTTCCCAAACAAACAGAAACTGAAGGAATTCATCACCACTAAACCAGCCCTACAAGAGATCCTAAGGGGAATCCTGTGAGTGAAATGTTGCACAAAGTACCAGAGACATCACTACAAGCATGAAACCTACAGACATCACAATGACTCTAAACCCATATCTTTCTATAATAACACTGAATGTAAATGGACTAAATGCTCTAACCAAAAGACATAGGGCATCAGAATGGATAAAAAAACAAGACCCATCTATTTGCTGTCTACAAGAGACTCATTTTAGACCTGAGGACACCTTCAGATTCAAAGTGAGGGGATGGAGAACTATCGATCATGCTAATGGAAGTCAAAAGGAAGCTAGAGTAGCCATACTTATATCAGACAAACTAGACTTTAAATTAAAGATGTAACAAGAGATGAAGAAGGGCATTATATAATCATTACAGGGTCTATCCATCAGGAAGAGCTAACAATTATAAATGTCTACGCACCAAATATGGGAGCCCCCAAATATATAAAACAATCACAAACATAAGCAACCTTATTGATAAGAATATGGTCATTGCAGGGGACTTTAATACCCCACTTACAACAATGAATAGATCATCTAGACACACAGTCAATTAAGAAACAAGGGCCCTGAATGATACATTGGATCAGATGGACTTGACAGATATACTTAGAACTCTGCATCCCAAAGCAACAGAATATACTTTCTTCTCGAGTGCACATGGAACATTCTCCAAGATAGATCACATACTGGGTCACAAAACAGCCCTTCATAAGTATACAAGAATTGAAATCATACCATGCATACTTTCAGACCACAATGCTATGAAGCTTGAAATCAACTACAGGAAAAAGTCTGAAAAACCTCCAAAAGCATGGAGGTTAAAGAACACCCTACTAAAGAATGGATGGGTCAACCAGGCAATTAGAGAAGAAATTTAAAAATCTATGGAAACAAATGAAAATGAAAATACAACAATCCAAACACTTTGGGATGCAGCGAAGGCAGTCCTGAGAGGAAAATACATTGCAATCCAGGCCTATCTCAAGAAACAAGAAATATCCCAAACACAAAATCTAACGGCGCACCTTAAAGGAAATAGAAGCAGAACAGCAAAGACACCCAAACCCAGCAGAAGGAGAGAAATAATAAAGAGCAGAGCAGAAATACACAATATAGAATCTAAATAAAACTGTAGAGCAGATCAATGAAACCAAGAGTTGTTTTTTTGAAAAAATAAACAAAATTAATAAACCTCTAGCCAGGTTTCTCAAAAAGAAAAGGGAGATGACCCAAATGGATAAAATCATGAATGAAAATGGAATTATTACAACCAATCCCTCAGAAATACAAGCAATTATCAGGGAATACTATGAAACATTATATGCCAACAAACTAGACAACCTGGAAGAAATGGACAAATTCCTAAGCACCCACACACTTCCAAACTCAAACAGGAAGAAATAGAAAACTTGAACAGACCCATAACTGGTGAAGAAATTGAATCAGTTATCAAAAATCTCCCAACAAATAAGAGTCCAGGACCAGATGGCTTCCCAGGAGAATTCTACCAGACATTTAAAGCAGAGATAATACCTATCCTTCTCAAGCTGTTCCAAAAAATAGGAAGGGAAGGAAAACTTACAGAATCATTCCAAGAACCAGCATTACGTTGACTCCTAAACCAGACAGAGACCCAGCAAAAAGAGAACTACAGGCCAATATCCCTGATGAATATGGATGCAAAAATTCTCAATAAGATACTAGCAAATCGAATTCAACAGCATATAAAAAGAATTATTCATCATGATCAAGTGGGATTCATTCCTGGGCTGCAGGGCTGGTTCAACATTCGCAAATCAATCAATGTGATACATCACATTAATAAAAGAAAAGAAAAGAACCATACGATCCTGTCAATCGATGCAGAAAAAGCATTTGACAGAATTCAGCATCCTCTCTTAATAAAAACCCTCAAGAAAGTCAGGATAGAAGGAATGTACTTAAACATCATAAAAGCCATTTATGAAAATCCCACAACTATTATCATCCTCAATGGGTAAAAACAGAGAGCTTTCCTCCTGAGGTCAGGAACACAACAGGGATGTCCACTCTCACCGCTGCTGTTTAACATAGTGTTGGAAGTGCTAGCATCAGCAATCAGACAACAAAAGGAAATCAAAGGCATCAAAATTGGCAAAGATGAAGTCAAGTCAAAAAAGTCACTTTTTGCAGATGACATGATATTATACGTGGAAAACCCAACAGACTCCACCAAAAGTCTGCTAGTACTGATACATGAATTCAGCAAAGTCACAGGATACAAAAGCAATGTACAGAAATCAGTTGCATTCTTATACACTAATAATGAAGCAACAGAAAGACAAATAAAGAAACTGATCCCATTCACAATTGCACCAAGAAGCATAAAATACCTAGGAATTAACCTAACCAAAAACGTAAAAGATCTGTATGGTGAAAACTATAGAAAGCTTAGGAAGGAAATTGAAGAAGATATAAAGAAATGGAAAAACATTCCGTGCTCATGGGTTGGAAGAATAAATATTGTTAAAATGTCAATACTACCCAAAGCTATCTATACATTCAATGCAATCCCAATCAAAATTGCACCAGCATTCTTCTTGAAGCTAGAACGAGCAGTCCTAAAATGTGTATGGAACCACAAAAGGCCCCGAATAGCCAAAGTAATTTTGAAGAAGAAGACCAAAGCGGGAGGCATCACAATCCCAGACTTTAGCCTCTACTACAAAGCTGTAATCATCAAGACAGCATGGTATTGGCACAAAAACAGACACATACACCAATGGAATAGAATAGAAACACCAGAATTAGACCCACAAACGTATGGCCAACTAATCTTTGACAAACTAGGAAAGAATATCCAGTGGAAAAAAGACAGTCTCTTTAACAAATGGTGCTGGGAGAACTGGACAGCAACATGCAGAAGAATGAAACTGGACCCCTTTCTTACACCATTCACAAAACAAACTCAAAATGGATAAAGGACCTGAATGTGAGACAGGAAACCATCAAAACCCTAGAGGAGAAAGCAGGAAAAGACCTCTCTGACCTCAGCCACAGCAATTTCTTACTTGACACATCCCCAAAGGCAAGAGAATTAAAAGCAAAAATGAACTACTGGGACCTCATGAAGGTAAAAAGCTTCTGCACTGCCAAGGAAACAATCAACAAAACTAAAAGGCAACCCATGGAATGGGAAAAGATATTTGCAAATGACATAGCAGACAAAGGGCTAGTATCCAAACTCTATAAAGGACTCACAAAACTCCACACCCGAAAAACAAATAATCCAGTGAAGAAATGGGCAGAAAACATGAATAGAAGACATCTTCTATTCATCTAAGGAAGACATCTCTAAAGAAGACATCCAGATGTCCAACAGGCACATGAAAAGATGTTCAACGTCGCTCCTCATCAGGGAAATACAAATCAAAACCATACTCAGATACCACCTCACACCAGTCAGAGTGGCTAAAATGAACAAATCAGGAGACTATCGACACTAGCGAGGATGCAGAGAAACGGGAACCCTCTCGCGCCGTTGGTGGGATTGCAAACTGGTGCAGCCACTCTGGAAAACAGTGTGGAGGTTCCTCAAAAAATTACAAATAGATCTACCCTAGGACCCAGCAATAGCACTGCCAGGAATTTACCCAAGGGATACAGGAGTACTGATGCATAGGGGCACTTGGATCCCAATATTTTTACAGCAGCACTTTCAACAATAGCCAAATTATGGAAAGAGCCTAAATGTCCATTAACTGATGAATGGATAAAGAAACTGTGGTTTATATACACAATGGAATACTACGTGGCAATGAGAAAGAATGAAATATGGCCCTTTGTAGCAATGTGGATGGAACTGGACAGTGTTATGCTAAGTGAAATAAGTCATACAGAGAAAGACAGATACCATATGTTTTCACTCTTATGTGGATCCTGAGAAACTTAACAGAAGACCACGGGGGAGGGGAAGGGAAAAAAAAGAAGGTTAGAGAGAGAGGGAGCCAAAACATAAGAGACTCTTAAAACCTGAGAACAAACTGAGGGTTGATGCAGGGTGGGAGGGAGCGGAAGGTGGGTGATGGGTATTGAGGAGGGCACCTGTTGGGATGAGCACTGGGTGTTGTATGGAAACCAATTTGACAATAAATTTCATATTAAAAAAAAAAGTAAGGGGATAGAGAACCATCTATCATGCTAATGGCCAACAAAAGAAAGCCAGAGTAGCCATACTTATATCAGACAATCTAGACTTTAAAATAAAGACTGTATCAAGAGATGCAGAAGGGCATTATATCATAATCAAGGGGTCTATCCACCGAGAAGACTTAACAATTGTAAACATTTATGAGCCAAATGTGGAAGCACCCAAATATAGAGGTCAATTAATCACAAACAAAGAAACTCATCAATAGTAATACCATAATAGTAGGAGACTTCAACACCCCCCTCACAGCAATGGACAGATCATGTAATCAAAAAATCAACAAGGAAACAATGGCTTTGAATGACACACTGGACCAGAGGGACTTAACAGTATATTCAGAACATTTCATCCTAAAGCAGCAGAATATACATTCTTCTCCAGTGCACATGGAATGTTCTCCAGAATAGACCACATACTAGGACACAAATCAGCCCTCAGCAAGTACAAAAGATGGAGATCATACCATGCATATTTTTAGAACACAACACTATGAAACTCAAAATCAACCACAAGAAAAAAATTGGAAAGGTAACAAATACTTGGAGACTGAAGAACACCCTACTAAAGAATGAATGGGCCAACCAAGAAGTTAAAGAATAAATTAAAAAGTATACGGAATCCAATGAAAATGATAACACCACAACCCAAAACCCCTGAGACGCAGCATAGGCAGTCATAAGAAGAAAGTATATAGCAACCCAGGCCTTCCTAAAGAAGGAATAAAGATCTCAGATACACAACCTAACCTTACGCCTTAAAGAGCTGGAAAAAGAACACCAAATAAAACCCAAAACCAGCAGAATACAGTAAATAATAAAGATTAGAGCAAAAATCAATGCAATCGAAACCAAAAAAAAAAAACAAAAAAAAAACAGTAGAACAGATCAATGAAACCAGAAGCTGGCTCTTTGAAAGAATTAACAAAATGATAAACCACTAGCCAGTTTGATCAAAAAGAAAATTGAAAGGACCCAAATAAATAAAATCAAAAATGAAAGAGGAGAGATCACAACCAACACAGCAGAAATAAAAACAGTGATAAAAGAATATTATGAGCGATTATATGCCAATAAAATGGGCAATCTGGAAGAAATGGACAAATCCCTAGAAAAATATACGCTACCCAAACTGAAACAGGAAGAAATAGAAAGTTTGAACAGCCCCATAGCCAGTAAGGAAATCGAATTAATAATCAAAAATCTCCCCAAAAACAAGAGTCCAGGGCCAGACAGCTTTCCAGGGGAATTCTAACAAACATTTAAGGAAAAGTTAACACCTATTCTCTTGAAGCTGTTCCAAAAAATAGAAATGGAAAGAAAACTTCCAAACTCATTCTATGAAACCAGCATTACCTTGATTCCAAAACCAGACAGAGACCCCACTAAAAAGGAGAACTACAGATTAATTTCCCTGGTGAATATGGATGCAAAAATCCTCAACAAGATATTAAGCCAACCAGATCCAACAATACATTAAAAAAATTATTCACCACGACCAAGTGGGATTTATACCTGGGATGCAGGGCTGGTTCAATATCCACAAAACAATTAATATGATTCATCACATCAATAAAAGAAAGGACAAGAACCATATGATCCTCTCAATAGATGTAGAGAAAGCATTTGACAAAATACAGCATCCTTTCTTGATAAAAACCCTCAAGAAAGTAGGGATAGAAGGATCATACCTCAAGATAATAAAAGCCATATATGAATGACCCAACGCTAATATCATCCTCAATGGGGAAAACCTGAGGTTTTCCCCTAAGGTCAGGAACAAGACAGGGATGTCCACTCTCACCACTGTTATTCAACATAGTATTGGAAGTCTTAGCCTCTGCAATCAGACAGCACAAAGAAATAAAAGGCATCCAAATCAGCCAGGAGGAGGTCAAACTTTCACTCTTTGCAGATGACATGATACTCTACATGGAAAACCCTAAAGATTCCACCAAAAAAACTGCTAGAACTGATTCATGAATTCAGCAAAGTCACAGGATATAAAATCAACACACAGAAATCTGTTGCATTCCTATACACCAACAATGAAGCGACAGAAAGAGAAATCAAGGAATAGATCCCATTTACTTGCATCAAAAAACCATAAAATACCTAGGAATAAATCTAACCAAAGAGCTAAAAAATCTATACACTGAAAACTATAGAAAGCTTATGAAAGAAATTGAAGAAGACAAAGAAAATGGAAAAAGAATCCATGCTCCTGGATAGGAAGAACCAATATTGTTAAAATGTCAATACTACCAAAAGCAATCTACATATTCAATGCAACCCCTATCAAAATAACACCAGCATTCTTCACAGAGCTAAAACAAATAATCCTAAAATTTGTATGGAACTAGAAAAGACCCCAAATAGCCAAAGCAATCTTGAGAAAGAAAACCAAAGAAGGAGGGATCACAATCCCAGACTTCAAGCTACACTACAAAGCTGTAATGGTAAGACAGTATGGTACTGGCACAAGAACACTCAGATCAATGGAACAGAATAGAGAACCCAGAAATGCACCCACAAACGTATGGCCAACTAATCTTTGACAAAGCGGGAAAGAATAACCAATGGAATAAAGACAGTCTCTTCAGCAAGTGGTGCTGGGAAAACTGGACAGCGACATGCAGAAGAATGAACCTGGACCACTTTCTTATGCCATACACAAAAATAAACTCAAGATGGATGAAAGACCTCAGTGTAAGACAGGAAGCCATCAAAATCCTCAAGGAGAAAGCAGGCAAAAACCTCTTTGATCTTGGCAGCAGCAACTTCTTACTCAACACATCTCTGGAGGCAAGGGAAACAAAAGCAAAAACGAACTATTGGGACCTCATCAAAATGAAAAGCTTCTACACAGCAAAGGAAATAATCAGCAAAACTAGAAGGCAACTGACAGAATGGGAGAAGATATTTGCAAACGACATATCAGATAAAGGGTTAGTATCCAACATCTATAAAGAACTTATCAAACTCAACACCCAAAGAACAAATAATCCAGTAAAGAAATGGGCAAAAGACATGAATAGACACTTCTCCAAAGAAGACATCCAGATGGCCAATTGACACATTAAAAAATGCTCAACTTCACTCATCATCAGGGAAATACAAATCAAAACCGCAATGAGATACCACCTCACCCCTGTCAGAATGGCTAACGTTAACTCAGGCAACCACAGATGTTGGCGAGGATGCAGAGAAAGAGGATCTGTTTTGCATTGTTGGTGGCAATGCAAGCTGGTGCAGCCACTCTGGAAAACAGTACGGAGGTTCCTCAAAAAACTAAAAATAGAACTACTCTACGACCCAGCAATTGCACTACTAGGTATTTATCTAAGGGATACAGGTGTGCTGTTTTGAAGGGACATATGCACCCCCATGTTTATAGCAGCACTATCAACAATAGCCAAAGTATGCAAAGAGCCCAAATGTCCACCAATGGATGAACGGATAAAGAAAATGTGGTATATATATATATATATATATATATATATGTACACACAATGAAGTATTACTTGGCAATCAAAAAGAATGAAATCTTGCCTTTTGCAACTATATGGATGGAACTGGAGGGTATTATACTAAGTGAAATTAGTCAGAGAAAGACAAAAATCATATGACTTCACTCAAAAGAGGACTTTAAGAGACAAAACAGATGAACATAAGGAAAGGGAAATAAAAATAATAAAAAACAGGGAGGGGGACAAAGCATAAGGGACTCATAAATATGGAAAACCAACAGAGGGTTACTGGAGTGGGTGTGGGAGGGGGGATGGGCTAAATGGGTAAGGGGCACTAAGGAATCTACTCCTGAAATCATTGTTGCACTATACACTAACTAATTTGGATATAAATTTAAAAAAATAATAATAAAATTTTTTAAAAAATCATGTGTTACCCCACAGTTACTGTGGGTCAGGAATCCTGGCACAACTTAGCTGGTGCCTCTGCCTCTGGGTGTCTCATAAGGTGGCATTCAGGAAGTCAGCCAGGGCCACAGTTAACTCAAGACTCAACTGGCCAAGGATCCACTTCCAAGCTCACTATCATGATTACTGGCAGGATTTAGCTCCTTGCTGGCACTTGGCCAGCTGCCACCCTCCTTTCCTCACCACATGGACTTCTCCTTAGGGCACAATATGGTAGCCTGCTTTATCAGAATAAGTACACAAGAAGAAACAGAAAAAAAGAGTTTGAGCAAGGTACAAGTCCCAGTCTTTCGTAACCTAATTTTGGCATAGTCTATTCATTAGAATCAAGAGTCACTACGTCCAGCCCACAGGCAAGGGGAGGAAATTACACAGAGTGTGAATGCTGGGAAGTAGTGATCACTGGGAACCATTTCAGAAGCTGCCTACCACAATGCCCTTCTCGGGTAACTGCCCCCTGCCTCACCACTCACTTGAGCAGGCTAAATGGTAACACGTGACCTGTGACACCCACCCCCAGCCACAGCTGACTGGAGATGGGCACCTGACCCAAACCTGACCAATGAGATTCCTTCCCCCAAGAATTCCACATTGCAACCCAGAGACACTGATTATTTTCTGCTAGAGGCTTGAAATGAAATGATATTAGGAACTATGGGTCAGCTATCTTGTGCTGTGCTCAAAGATAGGTCGACAGAGCCAGATACGAAAAGAGAAAGGCACTATACTTCCTTCCCTGGATTTGCAGAAGTATAATAAAAACCACAGGTTTCTGTCACTTACACCCAAGGGTGATCATAGTCATAATATTTAACAACCAATAAGACCCAAACATAGACCAATCCAGAGGGAACTCACCATAAACATCTGGTGCAGCCCCATTTCTGGACACTGGGCACCCATCAGCTGTTTGCCACGTGGAAGCATACCCCCCTCTCACCTTGACCAACCTGCCACCCTCAGGGAGTGAAGCTGAGGGAAGGTCTGACCCAAGAACCTCAGGATCTCTTGAGTGGGAGTCCAGTGGCAGCCCAGCACAGAAACCTCCTTGTGATCACAGATTTCCTCTATAGCCCACTGGGGAGCCAGTATCTCTGCCAGACAGTTCACAGATGAATTTCTGTAATGTCAAGGGCATTCACTGTGATCCCTGGAAGAATATACAGAGACGACACGCCTCCATCTGATCTGTGTGAGAAGGGGCTAAAAAGATCCATCACTGAGTAATGGGATTTGGGAAACTTGCTATTCCCTTTGAAACAGTACCATGGAGCTCCTTGATGCCCTTGAGGGACTGTGAATCCCTTGTCTGCATACAGAGTACTGTGGGTCTTTCTACATATATAGCTAGTATCGGATGCCCCAATGACATGGCCAAGACAAAACAAAACAAAAAAGGCTAAAAGCCAGTACTTAGGGAAACAGTCAAGTTTATTATTTTTATAATTAGATCAACTAAGAGTCAACAACATCAGTGAACGCCCACCCACTCTAATTCTGCTCAGGACCAAGAAGTTGCCACGGCATTCCTCTCTAGTCTGGGGAGAATTTCCACCCCCAACTCCTCATCTCCCTCGTAACTGTCCTTCTCCACCAGGAATTTCAACTAGTGCATCTGAAAGCAGGTGAGAAATTGATCACCGAAGGAAGTTTTGCCCTGAACATTAAATCTACATCTGATCTCCTTTTCAGATCTCCTGTCAAGTTAAATCTTTACATGAGAGCTATGTAGTCAGGTTATTTTTTTTCCACCTTAGCTATGGTGGATAATTGCTGTTACCTTGCTCAACAAAATAAGAGGTAAGTTGTCACAGCTTGCAACAAAGAGAGATTTATGCCCCTATCTCACAATTGAGCATGGTGTGCACATTTCCTTTCTAAGAAAATAGGGTCTGCCACAATGCACTGAAGTAGAGTTCAATATTCATAATTATAAGTCATGACTCACAATACGTATTTTCTTTGTATCAGGAATTTTGCCCTAGAAGAGACTTTGATTAAGGTATACAGTATAGGTTACTTTTATAATTAAAGAAAGGAGGAAAAACATATATGTAACTGCAATTCTCCTTTTATCGAAGCTTTAGAAGAATTCACTGCAAAATCCTGCCTGGATTACCAGTTGGACCTACAGCAACCATGTAGTCGTATGTAGAGATGTCCTTTGGAGGTTAAATTCATCATCAGTAAGAATGCTTAGCATTTGTTCAGCACTTGCTACATGCCAGGCACCACACTAAATACGTACGTTATCCCATTTTATCCTCACAGCCTTCCCAGTAACTATTATTATCCCCATTTTACAGAAGAGGAATTGAGTCATAGAGAAATTTGACGTTTAGTAAGTAGAGCAGAGATTTGGAACCAGGTCTGTTTTATTCCAGTGTTTACTCGGAATCACCATGAACTGTCTCTGAACTTGGGAGAAATATCATACTAAAAATATCACACTGCTTTAAGTATTTAGTAACATAGTTAGTAATCTTCCAAAGAGTCCCACCCCAAATTACCCTCCTTTAATTAGCCTACCTAAAACTTGTTAGTGTATCAGTTATCTATAGCTGCATAGTAAACTCTCCTCAAAGTTAAGCAACATCAAACTATAAACTTGTTGCTGCTCATGAGTCTATATGCGTGAGTTGAGCAGTTCTGGTCCCAGCTATATGGGTGCCTGAGGTCAGCAGTGGGTCCAGCGGGCAGTCCCGCTGATCTTAGTTGGCTCTCTCACAAGATTGGGGGTCTATGTATGGGTTGATAACACCCACTAGGACACCTGAGCTGTAGGTGTGGTTCTCATCCTCCAGCAGGCTAGCCCGGGTTTTTCATACAGGAGTGGCAGGGTTTCAAAGCCAGCAAGAGATTGCAAAAGAGTACAAGGCTCCTGGAGGCCCAGGCTTGAAACTAACAGATGCCCCATTCTGTTGGCCAAAGCAAGACACAAGGCCAGCTTGAAGTCAGAGAGGGCAGGGTCTAGAAATTATCATGCCAAAGGATGTGGATACAGGAAGTCATTAATTAGGCCCCTGATGTAATCAATCATCCACAATGAGTAGCTATGAAAACAGTCGATCCCCTTTTTGACACCAGGAGCAATATTAGTTGAATTCAGAGTCTGTGCAGGCTCTATCACGACTGCTCTATTACAGTTGGCCCTTATATGAGAAGAAGCAAAGTTTAAAGACATGAAGAAATTTGCTTACAGTCCAATGTTTCTGCACAAAGGGTGTGGCCTTAGCTTTCACTGGCTCAGTCCAACCAACTGGGCCCTGAGCCAGGGGGCCCCGGTGGCTTCTTTCTTTTCAAAAGCACAAAGATTATCTATACCCACCTGGTCCCGAGCATGTATTCAAAGGGTTTAGCCCTTTGGCTTTTCATCCTTTCAGTGGAGGCCCTCATGCAACTGACAGTTCCTCACGGCCCACAACTCTGAACGAGCCCCTTCTCAGTTTATTGCTTTGGCGGTTTGTGCTCTAATTCCAAGGTGCATGTGGTGCACTGGTGGCATGATCGCCTTCTCCAGAATAAGAAACACGATAAGCCTCGACCTGGCTTGCATGTCCTGTAAGCATACTGGAGGGAAGAACAGGAGCTAGGGACCAGGCACCTCTAATAGGCCTTTGTTTCTTCGTCTGTAAACGATAAATATTTAACCTGGCCCTGTCTCTCTCAAACAATACTTGGGAGGATGCCAGGAGGCAATGGGTATGAGCTCGCTTTACAAAGATAAAAGGTGAGACATAGGGATGTAAGGCAGAGCAAAGGATGCAGAATAGAACAGGAGACAAGAGGAAAGAGGAAAGAGTGGGATCCTGGAGGAGAAAGAAGGTGGTGTTCTCTACCCAGAACCTGCCCAGATGGGTGCAGTTTCAGGCTGCATAAACTCTTCCTTGGACCCCTGTGCCAAAAGCAGACAACCCCTCACTCACAAGTAATACATTGGCTGCACTGCCCCCTGCTGACCATCATATGGAAGAGCACAGACACTGAGCAGTCCTGAAAACCATGAACTTGGGTTTCAGAGACCACCAGACCACACGTGTACCAGGAAACCTATGAGGACTTTCTGCTCTCCCGGCCCCAAGGCTGCCTATTAGGCCTAATACAGAATCCCCCCTCTCACCTCCACTTTTCCTTCTTCTCCGGAATCCAGAGAATGGACATCTATTCCTTTCCCTGAGGCATGGGTACAATCTACTCACTAAACCATGGCTATAACACCGGACCCAGTCTTCCCAGCTTCTCTGTCCTTTTCAAAGACAAAGCACAAGGATCATATCTCTTTCCGGAGTTTTACTACTAACCACCATGGGAAGCAGCGAGGAGAGGGATGCAAGACAGCAAAAATTTCAACCATATTACAAAAACTGAAGTGACTTGACCAAGGTCACAGAGTTACTAAGCAAAAGAGCTAGACTTTGAACCCAGGCAGTTTGGCTCCAACACCCACCTGCCTAACCACTGGGCGATACCACCTCTCACTACAAGTAATGAGACTGATCTTTGTGGCATATGGGCTCTGGGAGTTAGTCTGTGTTTTAATCCTCACTCCACCTCTCTGTCATTTGCTGTCTGTGTGAACTTGGCCACTAAAGTTTTTGAAGTTTCAGTTTCTCTATTCGTAAAATAGAAGAAAGAAACCTAACGTAGATAATTATGACAACTATTAGATAAATTGCTGCACATAAAGCATGTAGCACAGAGTCTGGCAACACTGAGCATTTAATAAATTTTAACTGCTCTTTTATTTTTATATTTTTTCAAGTGAACTGAATCCACTTGTTGTTGGAAGAAACCTGGTATTTTTACCCCTGGCTCTGCCATTAACTCGCTGTGTGATTAAGGAGTTATCATTCATTTGGATCATAGAAGAAGCCTCTTCCCTATCCTCCGGGCTTATCCATTACCAGCTCCGATGGACTATTTCCCTTAAATGGGTAGAGTAGTCCTTTGAAAAATAATATTAAATCACTTTGCTTCCCTACTTAAAGCTTCCCCAGATTTCCCACTGCACAAAGAGTGAAATCCAAACCATGTGCCATGACTTACAAAGCTGTGCATGATATGACGGCTGCCCATCTCTCGCCACCCCCTCCCTCACTGTGATCCAGTCACACTGGCCTTCTTTCTGTTCTTGAAGATAACGACTTATTCTCATCTTGTGGTATTTGCCAGAGAAGCAGCTGGAAACTCTTCACGTGGAACTTTGCAAGGCTGACTCCTTGTCATTTAGATCCCAATTCAAATATTCATGTAGAGGCGTGCTCCCTTATTCTCATACCCAGCCCCTCTCTCAGTCACTGTCTCATCGCCTTGTTTTATCTCCCTCACAGGATTCACCACTATCTGAAACCATCATGCTCATTTATTTCTTTAGTTGGTTTTCTCTGTGTCATCAGAATAAACTACGCAAAAGCAAAGAATGTAGTTAGGATGTTCCTGTTTCATTTACTACTGTGGCCCTGTAGAACATGAGCTCCATGCTTGGCATCTGGTAGATCTTCAAGACACAGAGGTTGAATCAGGGGTGTCTGGGTGGCTCAGTCAGTTAGGCATCCAGCTTCAGCTCAGGTCATGATCTCATGGTTCATGAGTTCAAACCCCACGCTGGGCTCTGTGCTGACAGCTCAGAGCCTGGAACCTGCTTCAGATTCTGTGTCTTCCTCTCTCTCTGCGCCTCCCCCACTCACGCTTTCTCTCTCTCTCAAAAATAAACACTGGGGCGCCTAGGTGGCTAAGTCAGTTAAAGCATCCAACTTCAGCCCAGGTCACGATCTCATGGTTCATGAGATCCGCATTGGGCCCTGTGCTGGCAGTTCGGAGCCTGGAGTCTGCTTCAGATTCTGTGTCTTCCTCTCTCTCTGCCCCTCCCCCGCTCACACTCTGTCTGTCTCTCTCTCTCTCAAAAATAAACATTAAAATTTTTTTTAAATAAATAAACATTAAATTTTTTTTTAAAGACACAGAGGTTCAGTCAATGAATAAATTAAGGAATTCAATTAGCTTGAGACAGTTATGAAATAAGGTCATTTGGATCCAACGATATCAAAAGTTCTTTCTAAAATTCTAAGAACCTTGGGGCATCTTGGAGTCCTGAGCCAGTGAAGAAAAGAGAAACAGAGAGATCTGTCTAGATTGTGGAATTCTAGGAGATGCTATAGATAATTCCAACGATGGCAATCAGGCTTTAACCATCTTTCACGGAACTCAAAAAGACTTTTTGTGAAAATGTCCCCAAAACTTCTCTCACTGCAATATTCAGGGCCCACTTCTAGGTTTAGCTTTCTTATCTCTTCTATACCTCCATAATCACGTCCCATGACGATCAAAAGGGCACTGTCAAAAAAGATGGTAGTTAACCTTGGCCGGTGCGACCTTTGCCTCTAATCCAGAGATGTTTGTTGACTCTCAGAGTTTTCGCTTTATAAGTATTTTGTCTTGAGAATGTTCCATATCATACCACCTAGGAACAATGAAAACCATTTCTTGATGGACCTGGGCTTTATTCAACATCTTGGCACTAAGACAATCACGTGGATACTTGCCTGTATCATTTTCTAATTAATTCATTCAATAAACATGTATTTGGCACCTATCAAATGTAATCAAAAGGAGATCAAGAAAGATGCCAATACCTATGTTTATGGAGCATCAATCGATCAAGCACCAAAATTATGTATGTGCTCCTTGTTAACTATGATAAAAATGATGGCAAAATATTCTCAGGAATCCTGTACAGTAGGTAAGAGAATGAAGGTTGAGAGCAGAATACTTACTGATGAAGAACAAAGGATAGGAAATACTCATTCACGACATAAGCAGAGTTCAGAATAGCTTTCCACACTTAACCTCTTTGAAGCCACCCTCTTCCGAGTCTTCACTTGTTTATGGGGTTCAAATTACTATACTTGATTAGAAGTCGGGGAACCATGGGGAAGAGACCCTATCATGTCTGCACAGGGAAAACTGGCTTTCTTAAAATCCTGATGTCATCCTGTGCGAGTCTTGAGGCACACATTAATTTGTGTTCACCTCTGGGGAGAGGAGGGAGGAGTTTGCAAAAACAGAACTGAAGAACTGAAAGAGACAGGTGATGCTTCGGGCAATGCACAAAGCCCTGTAATAGACAGCTGTGGAAGGGAGGACACTGCCTCACTTCAATAGCACATGAGCCTTGTCTTATTTTTCTTTGCTCATCTGACCAGGTATTCCATAAATGTCAGACAGAGGATGAGAAGAAGTAAACACGTTATTATGAAAAAAGAAGGGAGGCATCTGGTTCACGTCAGATGTCTGGGCTGGAAAATATTGCCATGCCTAGGTGACCTTGGGGAAGCTTGTACTGGTATAATATCGGCCATTTACATAGGTATACTAAACTCCCTGGTTTGAGCATATTTATGTGCATTTATGTGGATTGCAAATAGAGGCACCCTTTAAATATGTGTGCTCTCTTCCTGCTCTCTTGAGTTAGCTGTGTTCTCTTGGCTGGACTTGCTGTTAAGGGAACATACAGAAGCATGTGGAAAGTATGTTTTGCTTCAGGAGAGCCTGCTGGGTTTAGCAATTCCTCAAAACATAAAAGAAGCATTTCTCCAGATGGCAGGGTGCTTGGAGCTCAGAGGAATGTGTTTTTGGCCATAAGCAGGGCTTAGTCATCAGTTCGGCCAGTCACCCACACTGAATTATGCACTACGACAATCCGCCACGGCTCTGAGCCCTCGGGTGAGCACTGCTATTTGGACCTTCCGTAAAAAAAGTAAATACTATGCTGTGGAATTAATCTGAATTATTCAGCTCCCATACCTACACCTCTTAAGGAGAAATTTTATTAAAAATCTTTGAAGTCAGAGAGGTCTGGATTTAAATCTCACCTCCACCTCTATGTAACTGTGGGACCCTGAGCAAGTTCTAAAATCTCCTTGAGAATCCACTTATTTATTTGAAAATGGAGATAAGAATTATGTCTACTTTTTTATGAATGGGGTTAGTACAAGGATTAAGAGAGAGAGACTGTGTGCAAAGTGCTCAAAACAGTGGCTGACTGCTAGCAAGGACTGTTGTCATTCCACACAGTTCTGCATTGATACTTACAGCCCTGTGGTCAGAGAATGTTTTTCAAGGTAGGAAAGAAGAGAAACCAAGCATAAAAGTGCATCTTCTGTTGGCTAACTCAAGAGGTTTTAGGATGCTTTTTCTTATATAACAAGTCAATTCAGTAGGCAGGAATCAACAATGTGGACAGCTCTACCAAGAGGAAATAGGGCAGAAGTAGTTGGCTTTGAACTTGGACCATCTATATCAGTGTTTTTAAAATTATGGATCTGTGCGAAATCAATACTAGAGGGTTTGACTAGCATTTTAAAGAGAAAAGAATGGAATAAAAAATGCACCATATAGGGGCGCCTGGGTGGCGCAGTCGGTTAAGCGTCTGACTTCAGCCAGGTCACGATCTCGCGGTCCGTGAGTTCGAGCCCCGCGTCAGGCTCTGGGCTGATGGCTCGGAGCCTGGAGCCTGTTTCCGATTCTGTGTCTCCCTCTCTCTCTGCCCCTCCCCCGTTCATGCTCTGTCTCTCTCTGTCCCAAAAATAAATAAAAAACGTTGAAAAAAAAAAAATTAAAAAAAAAAAATGCACCATATATTGGCACATAGGGTAAGTATTGTTTTGTAAATTTTGTGCTTCTCTGTGTGTGTGTGTATGCTGAAATTTAAAATATATATGTCAGAAGTCGGAAAACAACTGATCCATAAGATCACTTTTCTCCAAAAAACCTACTCTCAAACTATTTCTGGCTTGACTGACTATTGGTGTCTCCCTCTGATTAAAGTTACACATGGCATTTCTCACGACACAGCCACAATGAATAAGGCAGGCCCAATGGCCCAGCAAGCCCTCCTTAAGGGTACTTAAGGTAGCACCCTAAATATCAAAAATATTGACTCAAAAATTCAGCCAGACATTTGGGGTTTGATCTACTTGATAGCAAATAATTAACCGAACTATTTCCCCCCACAAGGCTGACAAATTGCAGAGTACTACCTACAAGTTAATTAATTTTGAGGCACTAGTTAAAGTGCTTATGAATTGGGGAAGGCCTCCATAGACTCATCTGCCTTAGAATTCCGATCTGGGTAATATCAACCCAGGAGAGATACTAGGAGGTTTGACTTGGCCTCGGACCACAGAAAAGTTTCCTAGGAAGCATCTTGCCAAAGATCTCACAGGTTACTCAGCGAAAGGAGCTGGGGCTCAAAGACAAATGCTCTATTCACATATTCATTAAATCCCACAGCGGTGGGGTTTTGTTGTGGTCATTTTACACATATTAAGTTCTAATGAATGTCAATTCAATGAATGAATTAATGAACTAACATCTTCCTAGAAAGAGATGTATGAGAATGGTGTACTTAGCCCGTCACCTATGTATAATCCGCAGCTAGGCATTCACATCTTTCCTCACAGAAGGACTTAGACCTCAGGCATTCCACTAATGGCACGTAAGATGCATAACTAACATGAGGATTAAACCTTTACAAAACTGTAGCGGCTACGTAACTTAGCACACCTTATCGTTACCTTCTGTTTATGGCAAGTGATCACGGTTTTGGATGAACGGTGGCGAGATACATTTTCCTTATAGAATAAATTATTCAAGCAAAAATATGAGTCAACTGTTTTAAACTGTATAAATAAGAGCAGAGGTGGTACAAAGATGTGGTAAGAATCAAAATGGCAACATAAGAATGCCTGGATATTTAGGAAATGCTCTATCACACACTGTAGGCAAATAACCTAAATTCAAGACCACAACTTGAAGCTTGGCTTCTTCTTGGGCTTGTTACACAAAGCAGCCCATCCCCCCTCTAGCTCAGTCTCTACAGCTACTGAGCAGGGAATCAGTGCTGGCAGTGTTCATGTATTTGTTATGAAGGGTGGTACCTAAGCACAGCCACAAAGTGGTAGAGAAAACCCAAACACCACAGCAAATTGAGATCCCGAGTCTCTCACACACGGTCCACTAGGCAGCTGTTGATGCTTACATGTTTTAGACAGTTTTGCCTTGGGCTGGATGCAATTCAGTGACCTTGACAGGAAAGGCTGTCTGTGTCCCAGTTATAGATTCTGAGTTGTATTGCCCTGTCCCTCTGCTCTTATAACTCATATCAAAGTGGGCTCTAAAAGACAAAGTGTCTTCCTTAAACCACCTTAAATAAGGTGGCTTTTAAAGTCATAATAATACTAGGCGTCTGAGTGGCTCAGTTGGTTGAGCATCTGATTTTGGCTCAGGTCATGATCTCACGGTTCACGGGTTCTAGCCCTACGTTGGGCTCTGTGCTAACAGCTCAGAGTCTGGAGCCAGCTTTGGATTTTGTGTCTCTGTCTCTCTCTGTCCCTCCCCCGCTCACGCTCTGTCTCTGTCTCTCTCTCTCTCTCTCTTAAAAATAAATATACATTAAAAAAATTTTTTTAATTAAATTAAAGCATAATGCCCACATAGCTAAGTGCATGTTTATGGATGCATCCCCTAGGTACACCTCACTAATCTTGCTAGTCAGAAGGCATATTTCAGAGAAATTATTCCTAAGGGGTGATAGTTGTAGGGCTAGAGTGCCAATCTTGAATTTTTAAAAAGATAAAACAGTAGCAAAGATGAAATAGTATCTATTAAATCGGGAGTGCCACTCTTATGTAATATACTTGGTTGTTATAAAGCAAAAATTGCAAACCAACAGCCCACAGATTGAATCAGACTTGTATGGGGGGGGGGGGGAGGCAGGGAGTGGGTTTGCCTGGGGAAACACAAGGGAAGATTTATTAGAACGAATTGCTCATATCTTAAAATTGGGAACTCCCTCATAAAAATGTAAATAACCACCCTCCTTTGACAAAATACAAATATCTAACAACACTGGGCCTCAGGACCACATTCAGCTGGAATTCAGGACTGGCTGTCCCCCTTACGTGGGCCCTGAACTTTCCAGCTAACCAGAGTCTCCACTTATCTCTATTGTACTACACCCAACTCCTTTGCCTTCCTCATACTACCTACCTGAGTAGGTATAGGTATATGAGTAGGACAGTAGAAGGTCACACTCACTGCCCATCATAGAATTGGCTTTCTCTGTCCAAAGGTACTCAGAAAGGAGGTGGTAAGTTTCATGAGGGCAGGCATTCACTGTGTCCATTTTATTTTCTATTGTATCCCTAGCATCTAACATATTCAGAATACCAGTATATTTCTGGGATGGATGGGTGGGTGAGTGGATGGATGGATGGATGGATGGATGGAAAGCTTGGGCCTCATTTGAGAAGAGAAACATGTGGAGCACCTCAAAGCCATCAGAGACTATTGCCTTGTTAATATGGTTTATGAGAAGTATTGTGGCTCCATTGTCCAACCACACAAAGAGTTATCAGCCCACACTCTACCCATTACTTGAAAAACTATTTCTCTGAAGAGGATAGAGGCAAATGAAGGAAAGAAAAGAGAGAATTCCCCAAAGATTTCTTTTTTAGGTACACTGGCTAAGACCATGGACTTTGGTATCAGAAGAACTTGGATTTGAGCCTTGGATTTCCCACTCACTAGGTTTGACTTTAGCTAAGTTGCTTGACCTCCCTGGTCCTCAGTTTCCTAATATTTAAAAGGAAGATGATGTTTACCTTGTAAGGTTTTTGTGAGTATTTAAAAAGGTAATTCAAGTAAAGCATTTAGCAAACAGTAAGATCTTAATATATAATTCTAGTTATTGTACCCTCTTTACTGAATCACCAGGGTTTTTTTTCTTTTCCACTGGATTATTTCCATAAGCATAAAACATACTGTAATTGCTCCTAATTTTTTTACTGATAAATTAAAAATTCTTCTCTTCATGCATATCCCTCTTCTGCTACTGCCCCATTTCTTTGCTCCCTTCAGAGCAAATCTTTAAAAACCTATCCAAACAGGGGCACATGGGTAGCTCAGTCAGGTAAGTGTCCAACTTCAGCTCAGGTCACAATCTCATGGTTCGTGGGTTCGAGCCCTGCATCTGGCTCTGTGCTGACAGCCCAGAGCCTAGAGCCTGCTTCAGATTCTGTGTCTCTCTCTCCCTCTGCTACTCCCCTGCTCGCGATCTATCTCTGTCTCTCAAAAGTGAATAAGCATAAAAAAAAAAAAAAAAAAGCTACCCAAGCACAATGTGTCTGGGTGCTCTCTTCCCATTCTCTCTCTTTTTTTAAATTTTCTTAAATTTGTATTTATTTTTGACAAAGAAAGAGAGAGAGAGAGAGAGGGAGAGAGAGAGAGAAAGACAGAGCATGAGTGGGGGAGGGGCAGAGAGAGAGGCACACACAGAATCTGAAGCAGTCTTCAGGCTCTGAGCTGAGAGCACAGAGCCCGATGCGGGGCTCAAACTCACAGACTGCTAGATCATGACCCCAGCCGAGGTCAGACACTCAACCAACTGAGCCACCCAGGCGCCCCTCTTCCCATTCTCTTTTGGGGCTGTCAGATTTTTATCGCCACCACTTCCCTAATAAGAGTCCTGGTTAGTATTACATGGCTAAATCCACTGATGAATTCTCAGTTCTCATTTCACTCGACCATTTCATCAACACTTGACATAACTGATCCCCATCCTTTCTTGAAAACATTTCTTCATTTGGCTTGTAAATGCTACTTCCTCTCTCTCACTGGCTAGTCCTCACCTTTGCTCACTCCTCATCTCTCCATTGTTAGCTGTTTTTTGCTTACAAGGAAGTCTCATCCAGCCTTATAACTTTATTACCACTTTCATTATGATGACTCTTGAATGTGCATCTCCTCCAGTCAACACCCTTCCCAGAACTCCAGGCTGCTATATAAAACTGCCATTTGGGTATACATCTCTACTTGAATGTCCAGTGAGAGGCTTGAACCTAGTATTACTGAAATTGAGCCCCTGGACTAGAAGCAACAACATTCCAGTAGCAGCAAGCACGTGTCTCCTAGATGTTGGTGGTACCATTCTGCAATAAAAGGAACCAGGGCTCCTTGGAGATTAGCTGATTCTGGAACTGGGGCAGAAAATACACAAGACAAGCCTGGAGCATGCTGTAGTGCTAGGAGGTAATGAAATGCTCAAAGAAAAAACAATAATAATGATGGGGATATGTCAAAAAAACAAACAAACAAACATAGGAGCGAAATAAAAGAGTTCCCAGGGGCCAAATTTGGAACGACTTAAGCAACAAAATAAAGTAGCACTGCATTATAGCCCAAAGTGTAAAATAAAGATCCATGAGTCCATACAGATACAAATGACTGAATAAATAATAAGTAAATGGAGGAGACTAGCTAAATATAGAAGAATTTCAAATAATTTCTATAGAGACTCTGCCCTCAAGGAGGTGGATGGAGCACAACACGCCCTAAATGTAGGCTGTGCAAAATGACTTCCTTTCAAAAGAGTACAGCAGGGAAAGAGGGTAAAAGAGTAACTTCAAAGAAATTTGTAAAAACACTATCTTATCCAGACTATCAAGTTCAACATCAACATGGTAAGTCATTTAATATGATATGATGAGAAGAGTACTCTATTTCTGAGGTCTGCCTCCAAAAAAAGAAAAAGAAAAAGAAAAAAAGAAAAGCAAAAAACCATAACCCTAATTGTGAGAAGGGGAAAAAACAGACACATCCTAATGGAGAGATATTCTACAAAATATCTGACCTTCACTCTTCAACACTGTCAAGTTCATCAAAACCAAGGAAAGTCTGAAAAACTGTCACAGCCAAGAGGAGCCTGAGGAGACATGACAATTAATGTAATATGGTAACCTGGAAGGGATCCCAGAACAGAAAAAGAACATTAGGTGACAACTAAGGAAGTCTGAATAATGATGAATGGACTTTCATTAACAATAATGTATCAATATCGGTTCGTTAACTGTGACAAATGTATACTAACATATGTTAAGAATAGGGGAGGCTGGATGTGGGGTGTATGGGGACTCTGTATTATCTTCACAATTTTTCTATATATCTAAACTATTCTAGCATAAAAAGTTTATTAAAAAATTAAATCTCTCCCACAATAAAATACAGTATTTCTCATCTTAATAAATGGAAACTTCATTCTTCCAGTTGTTCAGGCCAAAACTTATGGAGTCACCATTGACTTTATTCTTTTCCACAGGCCACACCCAACATCAAAGCACATTCCCATCTCAGGGTCTTTCAGTTGCTAATCCCTCTGCCTACCACACACTTTCCTCTGCCCACGCAACCTCCTCCTTTAGATCCTTCCGGTTTCTGCTCAAATGTCAACTTCATCAGTGAGGCCTTCCCTGAAGAGACCTATAAAATGAAAGCACACCTTGCCACACTACACCTTATCCCCACCCCAACCCCCAAAACTGTCTTACTTTTCTTCACAGAATTCATCACCAGGAGAAAGAGAAAAGCAGCCCTAACAGCCAAGAACTTGCCATTGGGTGGGCCATGGTGTTTTCCTATTGAACACGAAAATTTTTAAGGAACAACATCAGACAAAGCCAATCTGTGTCTATGATGGATCAAGACAAAAACAAGACTACTCCCTAATCACATTCAAACAAACCAAAAAATATGAACATTGTCCAAAACGCAAAAGTGACCAAACGTCTCCATATTCCGGCTAATGTAAGTGATTACTGTGGCTTTACCAGTTACATAGCTGGCCTTGCCCCATCCCTCTTCCCTTCTAGGTGAGAATTATTAAAATACTGTGGTAGACTGAATATTGCCTCCCAAAGATGTTCACATCCTAGTCCCAAGAACTTGTGAAAATGTCACTTTATA
Organism: Panthera leo; assembly: GCF_018350215.1. Classification (NCBI taxonomy): domain Eukaryota; kingdom Metazoa; phylum Chordata; class Mammalia; order Carnivora; family Felidae; genus Panthera; species Panthera leo. The sequence goes on along the minus strand of NC_056693.1, from coordinate 47,678,946 downwards.
TGGCAAAAGGGAATTTGTAGATGTGATTAGGGTGAAGATTTTTAGTTGGGAAGGTGATCTTGAATTATCCAGGTGGATCCAATATAATTACAATGGTGCCAACAGGAGGGAGGCGGAGGAGACGTGGTAACGCTGCAGTGAAGCTGGAGGAGTGCAGGCAGCCTCTGGAAGCTGGGAAAGGCAGGAAGACAGATTCTCCCCGGAAGCCTCCACAAGGAACCATCCCTGCAGACACCTTGACTTTTAACCCAGTGTGAATGATTTCAGACCTAGAAACCTGATCTCCAAAACTATAAGAATAAATTTTTGTTGTGTTAAGCTTAGTTTATGGTGCTCCGTTACAGCAGCGACAGGAAACTAATGCAGAGTTATCCCTATTTCTTTACAGCATCCAATCCGGATCAAAGCCCCACCTCCTGGAATTCTCTTCCAAAATACCCAACACAACCCCAAGTCCTATAATCAGTCCTTTCTCACATCTTCCTGAGAAACCCCATGGCCCTCTAGTATACATTCTCCCTCACTGCCAACAGCCAATAAACCAGTTTTGGTCAACTACAGGTCAACCCTCGTGGTCTTGGCTGTAGGGCATCAACACCCATCTGATGTTCCAAATGTTTAAATGTTTATTGTCTTTCTGACCCAACACTGTATCCCTGGTGCCAGGATGCTAGTAGGCATGCGATAAATATATAAACAAGCTATCCATGAATAATGTTATTTTTAAGCATCCTCGGACAAATATGATGAAAGAGAAGCATTCGAGAGCTGTACATCAGATATGCAAAGCCAGCCAAACCAATTCTCTGATAGGCAAACATGTATTTGCTTAATTTTTTATTTTTAGACACTAAAAGGGTTAATCAACCCTTCTTTTCTTAGTGAAGTTCCCCTAGAAAACTTCTGGCCTTGGAAAAATGGAGCAGGGTAAGGTCTATACTGAAGCCAGGAGAACCTGGCTGGATTAGTGGTGAGGGTGGGCAAGAGAGTGACCCAGAGACCTACCATGGTAGTGATGTCACAGTAACCATTACTAGTTTTTTACCATCTTACTAGGTGCCAGGCACTCTTTGAGAACATTGTCTAGGGAGATCCTATAAATAGTCCAAGAGTTAGGTACAACTATTGCCCTGTTCTACTGATGAGAAGAGTGAATCTCAAAAAGATGAAGTGATTTGCCTGAGGTCATGTAACTAACAGGTGACAAACGCTGGATTTGAACCCAAATCTGTTGGATGCTGAAGTTCATGATCTTCACTATGTTATAGTCACCAGTCTAAGAAACCTGCCTGTGTTGAGGCAAGGGATCAAGTAACAGGTCACTGCTCAGTGAGGAAAGTTCCAGGCACACACTAAGATGCTGGTTTCTTGGGCTCACACTCCTCTTGAGTCCTGTACAGCTAATGACTAAACATGAGTCCTCAGCACTCCTCACAGACCTTCCACGTTCAAAAGTCATTAGTTACAGAGGCCATTTATTCCTGTATTCATCCATTCAGTGTTTATTCATTGAGTGCCTAGGATATATCAGGCGCTGAAGCAGGTTACAAGACCATCTGCTGAATTATTTCCAACTGGAAAATATTCCCAGGAGGTCTGGCTGGCCACAGTTTGGCCTGGAGATCCAGAAGTAGACAAGATAACCATAACATTCCCTTCCAGCTTTGGGTATGCTGATCCTGGCTGCTTCTGAAACTGTTCAGAGGGATTAACAGGACAAAGCAGCGGCCCATGCATCCCAAATGCCTGGCTGGCCACAGTGTTCAGCCCTTGAACAAGCTGGGAAGTCTTGAAATAGCCCCAAGGTGCTCCCTGTGGGATCTCCAGGAAGCTTTGCTAGGGTCTATTGGCATTTTCTATAAAGATCTCTTAAATTCAGGCCTTCGTCCTACAGCTAAGACTCTGGGACAATGTCTGCCACATGGTGGGGAAGAGATGTGGAAGTCACAGCACAGGTTGGCAGAAGGATAGCGCCATCTGATGCCTGCTTTTCCACAGAGGCAGCAGCAGGGGCCATCCTGAGGGAATCGCAGTGCTGGAGGACTGGAAACCACAGCAAGTTCAAGAACTACCTCATGCAGGGCATGGCAGGGAAAGGCTTTGGTGGATCTAACCAATTTACTCCTATTGATTTTTAGATCAAAGAGGTTCAGCTCACAATTCAAAAGATCTTTATCGCTCCCTCCTGCTGTGTCTGCTGCCTCTCCCAGACACCTCACAAATCCCCCTTTGGCCTTGATTTGCCTCTGTTGGAAGCGAGGGGGAGGGGCAGGGATCCTAGGTGTAATTCTGGGCCACATCAGTCCATTTGACCCGGGCAGTGCTCAGAGGTCCTGGGCAATGGGACCATGTAGCTCAATGGTGAGAGGGCTGGGAGCTTGGGTCCTGATGTTGGCATCACCACCCACTTGGTTTATAACCTTTCACAAGCCACTTTAACCCTCTCTGGGTTTCTTTTGCTCAACTCTCAAACAAGAATAAGAGCTACCCTAGCCTTATAGTTAAGGAGCAGGGCCTTCAGAATTAGATACAACCAGATTCAAACTCCAACTATATCCTCTGTGGTCTCAGACAAGTCAGTTCACCTCTCAGAGCCTCCATTTCTTCATGTGAAAAATGGGCTTCCAGCAGTTCTGGCCCCTTGGGTCATTGTGAGAATGAAGCGCATAAAAGTGCTCAGCATTTCCTTGACATATGGCAAGACCCATAAACACCCCCTATTACTAGCAAACCAGGCTTTGGTGAAAATAAAGCAGAGTTGTGTGTATAAAAGACTTTGAAGCGTATAGGGTACTAAAACACAAACAACGAGCAAACTCTAAATGTTTCTGGGAATCACGCCAGTGCACCTCAGAGTTGGGGTTCAGGAGGATGTCCTTCAAGAAGGGGTCAAAAGAAGGACACATGAGACAAAGAAGATGTAGGAGGCCCGAGGGAACCACTGCTGTGCAGGACAGGCGACTTTCTAGGACCCCAGGGCATTTCTATGTGATTGTGACATTAATGCGCTCCACCTCAGCCCACTGTTACCCCCAGGAATACCTGTTCCGCGCCAGCTCTCCTTACAGGTAAGAGCCATTCAGGTAACACTGCCTGTTGGCAGAGTCTTCTGGCAGAGGCTGCTTGGTGCTTCTCCCAACAAACCATTCTCTCCTTCCTTCTTTATAACAGGATGCCAGTTATATTTAGGCAGCAATATTTCCCAGACTCCCTTGAGTTTAGGTATGGCCAGGTGACCAAGTTCTAACCAATGAGATGTAAATGGAAGTGTCGTATGGGACTCATGGAAAAACTCTTTTAAAAGGAAGACATGACCCCCTTTTATTTCCCTTTATAACCTGGCCCTATAGCCTGGCCTGGATATCTAATGGCTAGTGCACTGGTAGTCATTTTAGACCTTGTGGTGACTTATGGATGGCTGTGCCCTGGAGGTGAAAAGCAGAGACATGAGAGCTGGCCTCATAAAACTGTGGAGCCTCCATGACGAGGCACAGGCCACCGACCTCTGGATTTTTTCTACATGATGGCACAAAATCAGACACTCAGATCAATGGAACAGAATAGAGAACCCAGAAATGGACCCACAAACATATGACCAACTAATCTTTGACAAAGCAGGAAAGAATATCCAATAGAAAAAGGACAGTCTCTTCAGCAAGTGGTGCTGGGAAAACTGAACAGCAACATGCAGAAGAATGAACCTGGACCACTTTCTTACACCATACACAAAAATAAACTCAAAATGGATGAAAGACCTCAATGTAAGACAGGAAGCCATCAAAATCCTAGAGGAGAAAGCAGGCTAAAACCTCTTTGATCTTGGCCGCAGCAACTTCTTACTCAACACGTCTCCAGAGGCAAGGGAAACAAAAGCAAAAATGAACTATTGGGACTTCATCAAAATAAAAATCTTCTGCACAGAGAAGGAAACAATCAGCAAAACTAAAAGGCAACCAACAGAATGGGAGAAGATATTTGCAAATGCCATATCAGATAAAGGGTTAGTACCCCAAATCTATAAAGAACTTATCAAACTCAACACCCAAAAAACAAATAATCCAGTGAAGAAACGGGCAAAAGACATGAATGGATTTTTCTACATGAGAAAAACTCTCTTCTATGTTTGAGTCTGCAATCTTTTTCAGCTTTTCGATGATGAGGACTCATTCTAGCTTGTACTGTTTAAGATTCTGTTCAAGGCCCTAGCATCTGGGTAGATTGTCCCCACCCTGAGGTCTAACATGAGATTTATTTCCAGTGGCTTTCAAATCAGCAGAAGGCAATTTGGGGACCTGTTCATCGCCCTTATAGGTAAACACTGACTAAGGTTCCACTAAGGAGATGGTGTGGGCTTCCATAGCACAGGATACCCCCAGGTAGAGAGAGGACTACTCTCTTCTGCCCCACCTGGTAGAACCAAGGAGGGTTTCATGGGGCAACACTTGTGCTAGGTTCCAAAGAAGGAATCAAATTTCAACCAGCAAAAAAGGAGAAGGGATGCCAGACAAAAGGAATGGTGTAAGCAAAGGCACAGGCAGACAATCAATCTTTGGAGAATGATGGCATAGCATAGGTTACTGACAGCTTTGAATATTATATCAGATTATTCAGGTTTTATTGTATAGAATTGTCCCTCTAAGGACTTCCACAAGGGATCAGTGCCTTTGTTGTGTGTGTATGTGTAATCAAGTCAGAACTATTAAGAACAGTGATCATAGCTTCAAAAAACATATATATATATATATATATATATATATATATATATATATATATAATATATATAAACTAGATATACGTATACATATGCTTTTAAAAAAATTGGAATGAACTAAAATAACTAACACTGAAAGTTCTGGGTTTCTTCATGAATTATTTAATTCAATCCCCGTGACAACCCTCCTGGGCAGGTACTGTTATGATCCCTTACTCTGCAGTTGAGAACTTCTGTCACTTGTCCAAGTTCTCACATCTAGCATGTGGCAAGGCCAACATCTAAACCTTGCCGGGTCAGTTTAATTTCAAAGCATACTTCTTAACTATCAACCACCCATTCCTTCTAAAGTGATTCACACCACAACGTCAATTTCTAGGTAGAGTGATCATCGGTGACTTTTTCTATTTTGTACTTTTTCCCATTTTCCTATTTTTCTACAGGCAAAGTGTACTGTTTCTATATTTACATTGTGAAACATAACAGGTTTAGAGGGACATGCATAAAACATAAATTTGCAGCTTTGTAAACTGGAAGACAAACACCCACATAACCACCACCCATATCAGACCCCAGAAGCACCACCTGTGTCTCTTCTGATCCTAGCTCCTTCCATCCCCCTAAAGATAACCATTCTCCCCACTGTCTTGTTCACATCCTTCTGTTTCCTTAAAATCACCACCTAATCATTAATTCTGCTCTTTGAGTTTTATATAAAAGAAATAATATAGTCTGTATTCTTTTATATCTGACTCCTTTTACACATTATGGTTTCTTGTAATACTTTACTTAATAGCATATCTTATCAAGACCACGTTATTTTCGTAATCCGAAAAAAAAAAGCATTAGCATTATTAAAATACTTTGTGGTATCATACAAGTGCCTCCAGAGCCTGACTCAGTTGATACCTTCCCAGTATTCCCTTGTCGGGAATCACTTCTGGGTTAAGCTTCTGGGTGGCTCAGACCGTTAAGCTTCTGACTTTGGGTCAGGTCATGATCTCCTGGTCTGTGAGTTCAAGCCCTGCATCAGGGCCTAGTGCCTGCTTTGTATTATGTGTCTCCCTCTCTCTCTGCCCCCTCCTGCTTGCTCTCTCTCTCTCTCTCAAAAATAAACATCTAAAATTTTTTTAAAAATAAGAAGAAGAAGAAGTAGGATTTGTTCCCTTTACAAGCCTAGGGCGCCATAGCTCCTGGTTCCCCAGTTCTCTCTACCTGTGCCAGGCTCCCGGCTGCTCTTCCACCAGGCCAGCTCAGCCAGCTGCCTCTAAATGGATTATCCAATTCACTGCTGTGATTTCCAAATCACTGTCTAGGTCACCGATCATGTGTCTCTCTGCCCAGTAGGCACTGGGACCTTTAGGGCAGAGAGAAGTGGCCATGCTCCCTGGAGACCTAGGCTTCTTTCTCTCTTTGAGGACAACCTAAGATTCCTTTAACTTGGGACATCTGTGGGATGCCCCCTACTCTTCCTTCTCCTCCTCCTGTGCTTTCTTTTCCTCTTACTTAAAAAAAATTTTTTTTTAATTTTTTTTAATGTTTATTTATTATTGAGAGACAGAGAGAGACAGAGCATGAGCAGGGGAGGGGCAGAGAGGAGGAGACACAGAATCGGAAGCAGGCTCCAGGCTCCGAGCTGTCAGCACAGAGCCTGACACGGGGTTCGAACTCACAAACTGCAAGATCATGACCTGAGCCAAAGTCGGACGCTTAACCAACTGAGCCACCCAGGCACCCCCCCCAAAAAAAAATTTTAATGGAGATTTTTCAAACATATACAAAAGTACAGAGAAAAGAACAAACCCCCATGTCACCAATAACCAATACATGCCCCATCTTTTTTCTTCTAACCTCCACCTGCTTTCTCCCCCATTCCTACTGGATCATTTTGAAGCAAAACCGAGAGCTGTCATCTGTGAAAACTTCAGTACATATCTTAAAAAGGTAAGACCTCTTCTTAAAAACAGAGCCAAAATACAATTATCATAATTCCTTAGTTCCATTAGGTATTTCCTAACCGTCTTCTTGATCATTTTATAAATGTTTCTTTACAGTTATTCTGTTGAAATCAGGATCTAAACAGGTTCTATACAGTGCCTTTTTTAAAAAAATTTTAAGATATTTATTTATTTTTGAGAGACAGAGACAGAGTACAAGTGAGGGAGGGGCAGAGAGAGAGAGAGAGAGGGACACACAGAATCTGAAGCAAACTCCAGGCTCTGAGCTGTCTGCACAGAGCCCAACCCGGGGCTCGAACTCACAAGCCATGAGATCATCACCTGAGTCAAAGTTGGACACTTAACCGACTGAGCCACCCAAGTGCCCCTAATTCACTGCCTTTTGATGAACTATCCCCCCTTCTAGTGGGGAATGGTTTGGAGACCTTGAACTGGGCCCTGAGCTTTTCACTGCTATTGAGTGGGTGGTCACTGGTCAAGGCTTTCAGGGTACACAGATATAAGAAATACAAATGTGTGTGTGTGTGTTTCCAAAAAGAAAGTGTATCATACATTCAAAATGATATTTAGAATTCAAAGTTTAAATTACAGAAGTTTTCCTGAAGCCCTTAATTTTATGTTTGCATCTCTTCCTCTCATGTTGAAAATCCTAGTTTCTAGTAACATCATTACTTATTTGGTTTATTTTACTATGTGTGTGTGAAATAGTTTTGAATAATGATATCAATATTATTTCTAATTATAATTTTGCTGAAAACACTTTAAGATCTATTTTTCAGTTCTTTTGCTCTTAGGATATATTCTACTAAGTGCGTACAGTTAAAATAATGTTATATGAAATAAAGTTGTATGAAATAATTTTTCTTTGTGTACCTCCAACCAGAAACACAATTAGGTTCACATGTTTTGTGTTTCTTTCCTTGTTCAAAGACTGTTATTTCCATTTTCGAGTTAACTTTGTTTTGTAATCACAGAAAACATTTACACTGTTCCAATGTCAAATCTACAGCCTATGTACATCCTGCCAAGTTCAATTTTGGTCCTTGTCCCCTCCACCTGTTCCCTCTCTTCCTTCAGCTACCTAATTTTATGATTATTATTTTATCTGCTAATATTAAAGAATGAATTTATAAGTGACAAAGCCTCCCTTTTTAAACAATAATCATGGATTGTTTCTTACTGACTAACACTGCTATTCTTTTAAGATCTGTTTGAAAAATTTCTAAGTGTTTGGAATCACAGAGAGGGAAATTGCTCATTTTTATAAATAACCAAGAAAAAAAGGAAGAAGCTTCTCCCAAGCACCCAGAAAATCCAGCTAAGAAAGGGTCTCACTGGCTACTTTTTAGGCACTGATCTAGCCAATGGAGTACACGGGCCAGCCCCACCTGAGATATTCTGATTCTCTAAGTCTAAGGGCACATCCGTGTGTTTTCACAAGCTCCCCAGGTGAGGCTAAGAAGCAGGCCTGGTGATAACCACTATGTAAACCATGATGGAGAGTCAGGCTCCTTTCTGAGAATCTCAGAGCAACATGTTGTGGGAATAAATCTTGCATCCAAGACTCAGAACTGACTGCAAGAAACATTACCTTATCTATCTTTAGTGCCACTTAATCTCTATTCTCACCTCTCATCCCACCAGAAAACAGACACTAAGTCTGGGCCAAACTGAGGACCCCCTAAACCCATTACACCTAGGTTCCCAGGACCATTGAGGAGTGGGGGAAGAGGGGGATGTGATCCTTGCAATCCCTGTCCATTGGGGCCTCCTGATTCAGCCACCACCCGTCCACCCTGACCGTTGATCAACACAGGAGGCTGCTCGGTCATGGCCCATCCTGGCCATGGGATCACTCATGTTCAGCAGCTCTCTGGCTGGATCTGATGCTGTGCCCTAGACACTGAAATCATCCCACTGCTCTTCACCCTTGGAGGCCCTGCCTGCCCAGATCTACCTACCATGCAGCCCTTTCTTTTCTGGAGCCCCACCTGGGAAATGGGGCACAAGCCTCTGTGAGTCTTGGATTCGGCAAACTGACAAGGTTTTTTGCCACACCCGCTGCCCTGACCTGGACTTGGCCCAGGGTACAGAGTTCAGGGTCTTCTTCTCAACGAGCCAGGACCTCTCTTCTCCCCTGATACTTGAAGGAATCTTTCTTTATTTAGACTGGGGCTGAAGAAAACCTTGTTCTTGGTTATGCAACATTCTCTCATCCTTTTATCTATACTTAGAGTTCATTTCATTCCCCCAAGGCTAAGGCTTTTGAATGCAAAATCCCTGAAGCATCTCCCTTTTCTTTTGTTAGCTCCCTTCTCAGGGCTACCACATTGCACAATTCAGGGAGCATCATGCACACAGTCTGGATGGATTTACACAGTGCACAACCTGAACAGCTGTATGCATATGTACAGCTGTGTGTGTTGCAAAAACACTGACCACAGTACAGTCTGAACGGGAAGAAAAAATGCTATGGGGGAAAAATATTAGCTAATGTTTCAAAAACATTGTCCTACCACTTGAGAAAGTTCCAGGAGGAGGAGGAGGTGTCCATGAGCCTGGATTGTTACTTGCAAGTCTGACCGGAACAGAATAGCAAAGGTGAGAGTGACCTTCCTCTCTCTGCTTTACTATGTCCTTCCCCAGTCTTATCACCTCAGTGTACCAAGAAAAATCTCAGTCTTCCTCCTCTGAGCTCCAACAACCTAGGATCCAAGAGGATAAGCTGAAGATACTACAAATATGGCCAGTGAAGCCCCTGAAGATCCTTTCCCAGACAGAAGGAAGCACTGAGTGTCAGCATTGAGGGGCACCTGGGCAGAGTCAGTTTTTATTGGTGAGCTTCCACACACCAGCACAAAAAAAGAGCCTTCTGAAAGCTACCTGGTCTCTGGTCTGTTCCCAGTCCCCAAGTTCTAAGATTCAGCCAGTTACCATGGCAGCTGCTGCCCAATTGAAATGTTCACATTTATAGAAACTGGCTGAAGCATTTGAATCTGACAGGACTGGGACACCAAGCAGAGAATGTCACTTCCCCAGACACATAAGGATGCTTTCTCCAAAAAAACCGTGGAAGTGCCTGGCCCGAGACAGACCCCGGGACTCCAGGCCCCTGGCATAATTCACCACATGACTGTGAGCAGGTGTCCCACACTGAAGACATCCCCCGACCCCGACACCTACAGTGTGCCTATTTCATCATTATTAATTCATTCACTCAACAATACCGAGCGCCTTCTCTGTGTCAGGCAAGGCACTGAGGATAAACGGTGAGTGTTGTGGAGTCCCTGTGTTCACCTGGGCCATTTAGTCGGGAGGCCAGTGAGAAAACAGGGAATTACAACACAGTGTGAGAAAAACAACGTGGGGGCTGTGAAGGCACCAGACTGGGGTGAGGGGTCATGGGCACTTCTCAGGTGAAAGCCGAGCTGAGCCTTTGAAGGATGGGCAAGAGTTAGTGGGATGCAGTAGGGGAGTGGATGGAAAGGCACTCCCTGCAGAGAGAACAGCATATGAAAAGGCCTGTGGGGCAGAGCATTCCAAGCAATTCCAGGCTGTTGCAGCAGAAAATGAGAGTAAATGAGAGAGGAAATGCAACCTAAGAAGACAGTGAGCTCAGGACAAGGAAGGGTTTCCAGTGCCTGGCTCCCCTTCAAAATCTACCAGCCCAGGGCTTCTGGGTGGCTCAGTTGGTTAAGCATCCAACTCTTGGGTCTCCACTCAGATCATGATCTCATGGGTTTGCAAGTTCGAGCTGACAGCACAGAGCCTGCTTGCGATTCTCTCTCTCTCTCTGCCCCCCCCCCACCCCGCTCGCGCTCTCTCTCTCTCTCTCTCAAAATAGGTAAATAAACTTTTAAAAAAATCAAACAGCCCCAGGAAAGATGGAGAGATTCATTGAGATGAGGCCCTGTGTTTGGGGCAGGAAGGGCAATGTCCCTGAGAAGGGAGCTTAGAGGTGTGGCCACACCTCCCCAGTGCCCATCAGCCTCAACCCCCATTCAACAGAGATCTAGAGGAGCTGTCAAATAGGACATCCCTCCCACCTCCCACCTCTTGTCCCCTCAGTGCCACGGCTGCTGGCAGAAAACACCATTTCAACCTCCCAGCCATTCCATTCAGCTCTTCTTAGTAGGTGAATAACAATTTATTGTGCACCAGCCTGGGCTTGGCCCCATGCTCAGTGCTTCATGTGAAAAATCCATCCAAGCCAAAAATTATGTTCGAGCACCTTCTATGTGATAGGCAATATAATTTAGAACTTGGGGGCATAGCCATGAACAAAAATAACAAACTCTCTGCCCTCAAGGAACCTCTATTCTCGGGGAAGGGGGAAATAGACATGTTATACATCAGGAGGTCATGGTGGTTTAAGAAGAATAGAACCCAGGGAAGTGACAGAGAATGATGGTCAGAAAGGGGGTCATCTGAGTTAAGATCAGAGGGAAGTGAGGAAGTGAACCATGCGGCAATCCGGAGAAAGAATGTATCTTACTGAAAGGACAGTAAGTGCAGGGTGCAAATGTTCCCTCTGTGGGGTTGGGGGGCAGGACCAAGGGCAAAAGCAGGAGGGAACCCTGCCAGAGCAGTGGCAGGAACTCAGATCATTTTCCCAATAGCACGACAGAGTTGGATATTATTGTTGTTCCAACATTACAGATAAACTGAGGTTAAGCGATACACCCCAGGGTCTCAAAACCTTTTTTAGACAGAGCTGGGATTCAAACCCAGCTGCTCAAGCTGTAGAATATGTGCCCTTAACTGCTCCCCTAGAATGTCTTGGCAATGGGGCCCCTCAGTGGCTCAGTCTGTTAAGTGCTGGACTCTCAATTTCAGCTCAGGTCATGACCTCACAGTGTAAATTCGAGCCTTACATTGGGCTCTGTCCATGCTGACAAGGCAGAGCCTGCTTGGGATTCTCTGTCTTCCTCTCTCTGCCCCTCCCCCACTCGCATGCTCTCTCTCAAAAATAAATAAACTTTGAAAAAAAAAAAGAGTGTCTTGTCAAGAAACTGCGGATAACTTATAACAGATCAATAAGATTCCAACCTCCCCAAAGGTTACCCCAAGCTTCAGTGATTCCACACCTAAAAATGTAAGGGGATTATCAAGGACTCAAACAAAGACTTAGCTACTTTGTTTATAACAGTACAATGACTGGCAATGATGCCTTTTCCCTGATAATAGGGAATTGGTAAGTATATATGTTTCATACACATGAAGAGTATATTAAGTATATTACACGTAGCCATTTCAAAAGACACCATAGGAAAGGAGGGGTTGTGGGTGGAGGGGTGGGGGCATTAAGGAATCTACTCCTGAAATCATTGTTGCACTAAATGCTAACTAATTTGAATGTAAATTAAAAAAAAAAAAAAACTAAAAAATAATTTTAAAAAAGGAAAAGTATACAACAGCATGGAAAGACGGTCAAAATATGTCACTGACACTAAGCCATACACACAGTAGGATCCCATTTTTGTAATAAATAAATAATATATAAATATAGGCACAGGCAAAAGACTGGAAGGAATTAAACGAAACTGTTGATAAATCGCTCACCCAGGATGTGGGATTGTTGGGTGGGTTTCCTGCTTTTTGTTTAGCAGCATTTACTACAATGAATATAAATGATTTTTGTGCTTCCTGGGTTGGCCAGTCCCTGGGTGGGGTGGACCTGGGCTCCTCTCACCCCACCCCACTCCCTGACAGGGGCAGAAAGCAGGTTCTGCCCCCTCCCTGCTAGAATCCCATTCAGGTTGGCGATCCTTATAATGAAGCAGCTCCCTGGCCTGAGACAGAAAATTCAGCCTCACCTCACTTCTCTACAAAGACTTCACGATTCGGGGCTGCCGGGAGGGCTTCAAGTCTACACTGTGGCAGCACATCAGCTGGGGTGCCAGAGCATCAGGGTAATTAGCCCTCATCTTGTCAAAGGGCTTGGTGCTATTTTTAAAATCTTTCCAACACGTCGATTTCACTAAGGATTCCAGGAGTCCCGCTCAGTCCACTCAGTGCTTTAGGAAGGCAAATGAACTGATTGAAAATTTAGTGGAGATCACCTAGAACTTTTAGGGAGATGCATCCCTGCAGCCCCACCCCAGGCACACATTTGCCAGTCTTCCTACTGGAGGTGGAAGGGAGTTAAGCCAACTGGAACTTTGTCCCCTGCCGCCCCTTTTTCTCACCTGCCTGAAAGACACCTGGAGCCATTCACTTGCTAGACCTCTGTTGCAAGACCACTTTAGCATAGAGGCTTCAGAACCAGTCTACAGGCCCTGCTACACACCTGCATGTGACCTTGGGCAGGCTACTTAACTTCTCTGTACCTCAGTTTCCTCATCTATAGGAACGATGAGGGGACAAAGCACCAAACTTCTAGGGCTGTTGTCGTGACCAAAGGTCAGCAAGCCATGGTCCCCCAGACTAAATCCGGCCCACCTCCTCTTTCTGTAAATACAGTTTTATTGGAACACAGCCATGCATATTCATTGATGTATTGTCCAGCGCTGCTTTCCTGCTACAATGGCAGAACTGGGTAGTTATGACAGAGCCTGTACGGGTCACAAAGCCTAAACTATTTATTAAATGTTTATTATCTGGCCCTTTGCAGGACAAGTTTGCCAACTCTGTCTTACATCAGACTCTCCCAGAAGCAGAACGTGAGACAAAGATCTGGGGGCAAGTGATTTATCAAGGAAATGCTGCCAGGAGGAACCAGTAAGGGGGTGGAGGTGACATCAGGTAAAGTCTCAGCCTCTGCCTGACCCGCTATGAGCACTTCCGGTCCCCCTGCAGGTGAAGTGGTTCAGGTGGTCCCTGAAGAAGGGAGCAGGTGACAGAAGCTGCCACATGCCCATGCCATCGTGCCCAGCACTTGAGGTACATTATAATACCGCTCGCGGCAGAATTAGGAGGTGGAAAATGTATGATGCCCACTTTACAGCTGGGAGGTAAATGAGATGATACAGATGAAGTCTCAGCCCAGCACTGGCCTCACACAAGGCACCCGCCAAGAGGAACCACACATACCACGCTTCTGGCTGTGTGCTGAGTGCTGGGGCCACACAGATCCGTGAGGCGCAGTCTTTGTCCTCCAGGAGCAACTGGACTGGTTGTTGGGGGATCCAGTGTGTAACATCCACCAGAGCCCTCCTTGGCATTCCCATTAGGGAAGTCAGAAGAGGAGGACGTGCACTGGGAAGGAATCTTGAGGGAGGGAGGGAATTGCCAGGTTGGGGAAAGAGCTTTCCAACACAGGACACAGCATGTGCAAAAGCTTGGTGCTGGGGAACGAGTCACACGCCGGAGACTGCAAGGAGTTTGGGGTGGGTGGATGAAGGCGCAGAGCGAGGGGTGGTGGGAAATGAGGCCACGGGCGTAGAGGAGTCACATTGAGCGCAGACCTAAGGTGATGGAGTCAAGGATTTCAGATAGGGAGTTTAGCTGGTGTATGTTTTCCAGGGCTGGACCAAGCCGCATGGCTTCAACAACAGGGATTTATTTCCACAGGATCCAGAGGCTGGAAGTCCAAGATCAAGGTGTCAGCAGGCTTGGCTTCACCCTGACACCTCTCTTCGGGTTGCAGGTGGTCACCCTCTCATTCTGTGTGTGCACCATCAGCGTCTCTCCATGTGCCCATATTTCCTTTTCTCGGGACACCAGACTAGACTAGGGCTTACTCTAACAGCCTCGTTTTAACTTAATGACCTCTTTAAAGGGCCTATCCCCAAACACAGTCCTGCTTAAGGCACTGGCAGGTTACGGCTTCAACATATGAATTTGGTGCGGGGCACAATCCAGCCCATAACAGCTGGCATTTCAGAAAGCTCACCCTGGTTCCAGTAGGGAGGGCAACTTGGAGAACGGACGCCAGGGGAGGCAGGCTGTGCAGAGCCCCACTGCAGCTGGCCAGCCAATGAGAGCCTGCAGTCGGGGGGCTGAGGCCGCAGTCTATGGGATGGCCGAGGAGCAGTGGCCACGCAGAACAGGGCCCACTCCCCGGCTGTAACTGACCTTCAGATCCAGGCAGCAAGGAGAAAAGAAGGACAAAGGCACACCAAAGGCCCACAGAGCAAGTGTCAAGGCCAACAAGGGCAGAGAGCCAGCTATCACCTGTCCTCTGGCCAAGCCATGGAGGGTTGAATTGCTGGGCAGAGCCTTGGGGGTGACAGGTGATACCCTCAGTGTCCTGACTTGGTCACAGGTTCCATGTCCTCCCGGCTCCTCTAGCCATCAAAGGAGCCAGGTTTAGAGCTCACATCAGAAGAGGCGGCACCTTCTCTCAGCTGTCCTCCGAGGTTCCAGGAGCCACTAAGGTGAGCTCATTCTGCTCATTCCCAGGTAGTTCGTTCCCAAAGAATCTATTTGTTCATTTCCTTTGGGCCAGGACTCTGCAGTTTCCACCCTTGGTGATTACAAGTCTCTCTCTCTCTCCCTCTCTGTCTCTCTCATGAACTTACGCACACACATACACACATACACGGTCCACGGTTCCTAAAATTCCACCACTCAAGATTCATTCCTTTAATCCAATCTCCTGGGAGAAAGAAGGTGCAATACATTAAGTCACCAACACCTTAGTGTGAGTTATTAATCAGATTCTTCCCTCTGCATTAGCCAGGCGTTAAGAAAGTACCAAGCACAGGAAAGGAAATGTTACTGAAGGAAGATGAAAGAGCAAAGGAAAAACAAATGTCAGCAGGGAGAATCAACTTGCTTTCTGCTTTTCTTACTTTTGGACCTTTCCTGGTCAGCCTGATGCTCTAAGTCAGGGGGTGGCAAACTTTTTCTGGAAAGGGCCAGAGAGCAAACATTTTCAGCTTTGCAGGCCATAGAGTCTCTGTTGGAATCACTCGATTCTGCCATTGTAGCATGAAAACAGCCATAGACAGCGAGGCTGTGTCTCTGTAAAACTACTGTGGACAATGAAATGTGCATTTTATTTAATTGTCATTAAAATATTATTTTTCTCCTCACTGTTCCCAACCATTTACAAATGGAGAGGCCATCCTTAGTTTGCAGGCCATGCAGACACAGGAGGTGGCTGGATGCGCCTCAGAGCCACACTTCACTGACCCCTGCCCCTCATGAAGGGCGGAACTTGCACCTTTCGCATCAAACCAAGGACAAGCCCTTGGTCACTCTCTGCTGTTCACCATCCTTACTTCCCCTCTAGCCCTAGAGAAAAGAAGCAGCTCTTTGTTCTGCGTGCTTTGCTCATGATCCCTGGGGATTTGCTCTCAAGTGTGGAGGAGATGACAGGGTGACAAATGGGCTGGCACGCAGGCAAGCCACTGGCAGCAGGCTGCTGTAGAACAGTGGCCTCGGGGTTCATGCTGGTTGACTGAGAAGTGAGCCAGGATGGGTTCCATCTGCCTACCCCTCCTCGGCCCACACCCCATGCATCGGGTCCCAAGGGTCCCATCTGCCACACTTCTGGGCCACCTTTTAAGCACTCTTCCCAAATTACCAAAGCTATTTATTATTATTATTACCAACTAATTTAGACATATACTCATTAACGAAAACAACACTCACTTCCTATTGAGTACTTAGTCTATGCAGGTACCATATAAACTTTCTACAGCTAGGTTTACTCAGGGGCCCTGCTTTGTATTAACTGCTCTACATGTATGTAATAGTGCCCTCAGGAACCCATGCCTTCAGTACTAGTATTATCCTAATCTGATGGATGAGAAAACAGAGACTAGAAAAGTTAACAACACATCCAAGGTCACACAGCTGGGCAGGTCTGTGTGACTCCAAGCCAGGTTCATTGTCACTGGCTCCCCTGGCTCTCCCTATCTTGCAGCCCCCCTGCAAGACTGTATTATGATCCCAATTCCTCAGGTGCAGAAATAGAAACTCTAAGAAGCCACAGTCTAGGTCCAAGTTCAAACAGCTGATAAGTGGTGGTGCTTACAGCGCTGTGTTAGAACCACCACCATGTGGAGATACCGGAAGCCACCCTGTCCTCATGTGAAAGCACACATGTTTCTAGATAACATCAGAACCTGGGGTCCTAGACTGCAGGGCTGGGCTTCCCGGCAAGTGGCAAGAGAGATTTTAGTCTGACACTATGTCTTATGACTGATCTGAAAGCAGAGCCTGAGACAAGGATTCTTGTGCAAGTGAGTTATTGAGGGAGCGGGCCAAGGAGAAATCTGGAAGGATCAGGGGAGATGAATGGGGCAGAGGAAGAAGGTGCCGGTTCAGCTGAAGTCTGGCCTCAGCCTCATCCCACAGGGAGTTCTGGAGCATGAATGGTACCACAGGGGTTCTCGCATCTTGAAGCAAGGGGCCAGGCCATGACGCCCTGTATCTGTCAGTCATTGGCTATGGGTTGTCCTACGTGGGGCTGTGGGGAGCATCTCTGGACCAAGTAGCAATTTTCCAGAGAATGGTGCAACTTAGAGCTCTAGCGGTCAACACTCAAAGCAGCTGGGGGCTGTTGTCCCATTGTTAGAAGGACCTTGGCAGGGCACCACTGGCATCTACTATAAGTGGGTGACCCTGGAGGCCCAGGCTTTACTAACTGGCTCTGCAACTCCTGGAAAACCGCATCCCCTTCCCTTTTCTACCCTTCTCCCTGTCTTCCTCTCTTCCTTCTGGACCTCCTCCTTTGTCACCCTCCAGCACTGGCTGGGCTGGGCTTGGCCTGAGCTTCTGGCTCCTGTATCAGACCATCAGCAATAACAGCCAGAGTTGAAGACTCTAGGAAGTGCCCCACTGTGGCCTCTTCCAGCTTAGACCTGTTCCCCCTCAAGCCCCATCCTGCGGCCTGCCTCTGAGGGGATTCCCAGTGATGTGATCAGGAAGGCAGGGCAGGGAAAGAGCTAAGAGCCAGGCCTGGGGATTAGTGAATGAGGGGAGAGGCTGAGAGCCAGGCAGCTCCTCCCCACCAGCCGGTACCGCAGCCCCCAACAGGGCGAGCAGCTGCCCTCCCGAGAGCCACCCAAATGGGCCCACTGCCTGATACCTGATTGCCAGGAGATGAGCTGGCCAGGTCAGTGCCTGGAGTCATTTTTAGAGCCTCCGGAGGGTCCTGATTCTATACACAGAAACATCCTCTTCCACTCTGCTGCCATTCATTCATTTATTCATTCATTCAACAATGACTGAGTCCATATGAAAGCTGAGAAAATCTGAACAAAAGAGACGGATCCCTGCTTCCATTCCAGCAGGGGTGACAAAGAAATGAGTGTATCAGGGTCACAGAGCACTCAGAGAGATGCACAAGGAATATGCAGTTTCTTTGCTTCCCATAACCAATGCAATCATCCTCCCACCCTGCTAGCAGGCAGGGACAGGAATGGGGGAACACAATTTAAAATTGCCCATTTATGGCACCACCATGCGGTTTCACTTAAGAAGGGCAGTTTAGGAAGATTTGGTTTCTTTTGTCCAGAACAGTACCTGAGTGTGAGTGTAACTACTGGTGGAAGGTGGAAGGTGGAGGTCACTTGGAGAAACACTGAGTCCTCCCCGCTGGCCACTGGTCCAGAAGGGCTGGCCTTGTCTCTGCCTGTCTGGACTGCACAGTTGCACCTGGTCATATCTGGGGTGCAGCAGCTACTCTTGGGTGCCCCCCACCCCCCTCCCTGGCCAGGGTTCCCACCTTGCAGCTGCTGCAGGTGTCGGCCACTCACTTGTCACACCTGTATCCTTCTCTAGGCGATTGCCCTTGGCGGAAGGGAGGTGCCCCTCACTTTGGGAGACGGACCCTGGCCGATGCCTACCTCTCCAGGGTCACCCCACCATACACTCCACCCACTTTATGCTCCAGTCCCGCTGACCTTCTTACAGTTTCTCCACCACAGAACCCCTCTAGCCTTTGCGTGGTGGGATTTCAGTTTCAGGCGTGCTCACTACCTCCCTTCACCTAATTCACTCTCAGGATGGATTTCCCATAAATGTCAGGTATTTACAGGACTTTTGTTACACACTCACTTTGCACTTCTGTGTTCAACTGTGTGGTTTGATCAATGTCTGCCTCCCTACCTTGACTTTAAACTCCTGAGGAAAGGAACTGTTTATGTTTTGCTAACCATTGAATCCCCAGGGCCTAGTACAGTGCCTGGCACAAAGTAGATGGTTAGTCAATCTTTTTTTTTTTTTTTTTTTTTTGATGGCATGAACAAATTAAATTTTAAATGAATCCATTAATAAAAGGAATGCAGCCCTTATCTTTGAGTATTTCATTCTGACATTTCTGCCGCCTCCTGGGAAATCCTGGAAGTAGGACACTCCTCCTTCAGGGACCCTTTTCCCAGCCTTGGTGAAAGGTTCCAAATTCCTGGCCACCAGGAAGTCCCATGCTGGCAGGAAACGGAGTAGGTTTGTTTGCAAATTGAGCCCAGGGCTCCCTGCCAGGTCCCTGAGCAGAGGCCAAGGCAGCCTCACACGGAGGCCACAGGGCATCCAGATTTGGATTCATCTGCAGCTATCCTTCCCTTTGCCCTCCTAGCCAGAGTATTGCCTTTCTCTAGTTCCTCCAATGGTCTCTTTAGGAATCCTGTCCCACCTTCTGAAAAGAGGGACTACCAGCTCCTAGCTCAGCTCAGAGAATATGAAGGGACGCTTCTAGATTCACAAAGCAAATTGGTGGATCCAGAATCCAGTTATTCTGAGATCCCACCCAATGATAAAGAGAAGAAAAGCAGCCAATATCTACCACTCTGTGCCAGCCACTGTACTGAGTAATTTACATACATTATTTTACCGACATGTTACAGCAGTCCTTCTACATGGGTTCTATTACAGTCTCTATTTCATAGAAAGCAAAACTGAAGCTTGGAGAGGTCAGAGAGAGCCTAGAACTCATTCTACTAGATCAGGGGTCAGTAAACTATGTCCCATAGGCCAAATCCAGCTCACCACATGTTTTTGTAAATAAAGTTTTATAGCACAAAAACAGACACATCGACCAATGGAATAGAATAGAAACCCCAGAACTAGACCCCACAAAAGTATGACCAACTAATCTTTGACAAACCAGGAAAGAATATCCAATGGAAAAAAGACAGTCTCTTTAACAAATGGTGCTGGGAGAACTGGACAGCAACATGCAGAAGGATGAAACTAGACCACTTTCTTACACCATTCACAAAAACAAACTCAAAACGGATAAAGGACCTGAATGTGAGACAGGAAACCATCAAAACCCTAGAGGAGAAAGCAGAGAAAAACCTCTCTGACCTCAGCCGCAGCAATTTCTTACTTGACACATCCCCAAAGACAAGGGAATTAAAAGCAAAAATGAACTACTGGGACCTTATGAAGATAAAAAGCTTCTGCACAGCAAAGGAAACAATCAACAAAACTAAAAGGCAACCCACGGAATGGGAAACAATATTTGCAAATGACATAGCAGACAAAGGGCTAGGATCCAAAATCTATAAAGAGCTCACCAAACTCCACACCCGAAAAACAAATAATCCAGTGAAGAAATGGGCAGAAAACATGAATAGACACTTCTCTAAAGAAGACATCCGGAGGGCCAAAAGGCACATGAAAAGATGCTCAACGTCGCTCCTTATCAGGGAAATACAAATCAAAACCACACTCAGATGTCACCTCACGCCAGTCAGAGTGGCCAAAATGAACAAATCAAGAGACCACAGATGCTGGAGAGGATGTGGAGAAACGGGAACCCTCTTGCACTGTTGATGGGAATGCAAACTGGTGCAGCCACTCTGGAAAACAGTGTGGAGGTTCCTCAAAAAATTAAAAATAGACCTACCCTATGATCCAGCAGTAGCACTGCTAGGAATTTACCCAAGGGATACAGGAGTACTGATGCATAGGGGCACTTGGACCCCAATGTTTATAGCAGCACTCTCAACAATAGCCAAATTATGGAAAGAGCCTAAATGTCCATCAACTGACAAATGGATAAAGAAATTGTGGTTTATATATGCAATGGAATACTACGTGGCAATGAGAAAGAATGAAATAAGGTCTTTTGTAGCAACATGGATGGAACTGGACAGTGTTATGCTAAGTGAAATAAGTCATACAGAGAAGGACAGATTCGATATGTTTTCACTCCTATGTGGATCCTGAGAAACTTAACAGAAGACCATGGGGGAGGGGAAGGAAAAAAAATGGTTAGAGCGGGAGGGAGCCAAAACATAAGAGACTCCTAAAAACTGAGAACAAACTGAGGGTTTATGGGGGGTGGGAGGGAGGGGAAGGTGGGTGATGGGTATTGAGGAGGGCACCTGTTGGGATGAGCAGTGGGTGTTGTATGGAAACCAATTTGACAACAAATTTCATAATAAAAAAATAAAAATAAAAATAACATAAATAAAGTTTTATTGAAACAGAGTCATGTTCATTTGTTTGCATATTGTCTGTAGCTGCTTTTGTGCCATAGTGGCAGAGTTGAGCAGTTGAGACAGAGACCCTCTGGCCTGCAAAGCCGCCCAGAATTTACTAATGGCCTTAAAAAAAAAGTTTACAAAACAAAAACAAAAACATTGTCAACCCCTGTTCTAGATGACACTCCTCACGCATCCCACTCTGTGTTTTACGTGTGGATTCATTGGTCAGAGTGTTTTTTACTCAGTTTTACAGCAAACATGTCCCACTGCCTGTTTGAGTTTTCCACCTTGAGCACCCAATTAATGCCACCATGCCCCCACCTCTAAGAGAAAAATCCCCCTCCCTGTCCTGTCGCCACTTCCTGCCCCCAGCTGGACGATGGGACAGCAACCTATGATCTGAACAGGCCAACAGAAAAAGATGGGCTAGACCAATCACATTCTTCTCTTGGGAATTTGGTATAGGGAAACAGAGAGGCTATCAGGAGAAATGGTAGCTATGACTCTTGAGGACAAATTGACGCTTGGGTGGCTACGATAGGTGAGGAGGAGGCAAGGTTGGAAAGATGCTTGGTGTGGAAGAGAAGAAACTGTCCAAATGGAGACAAAATCTATGAAAGAGTGGCCCTGCTACCCTAAGAAAACAAGAAAGAGAGAAGCCTCTGTTCTTAAAGGTTCCCCAAGCTCAGCTTCCATTAGAACAATTGCCCTCTTCTTGGATTAGGAGTTAGAACTTTTTGGTTGCAAATGAAACAAAATTCAAAATTCAACACAAATGGGCTTAAACATTAATGGGGGTATATCGATTCATACAACTGAGGAAGTCTAACAGTACTTCAGACTCAGCCTGATCCAACAGTTCAAATGATGTCACATGGGACCCTGATGTCTAGAACGAAGGCAAAAGAAGTGTTAAAAAAAAAAAAAAAAAAAAAAAGAAATGAAATCTCCTTACAACTTGCAACCCAGTGACAAACACTTGAGGCAGGCAGAGTGACCTTCCTCCAGGAACTCAACTACCTAAATGCGAATACTTTGCTGGAGGCAAAAAGCAACTGTAGCTTGACATTAGCCAGACCTCCAGGATCCTGTAAGTCTTCTTTAAAAACCCTTTTGGAAATTTCCTTTATGTCTATCACCCCCACGATATATGTTAGCAATCATCCTTCAAACGTATGGCCCACTGGTATACATCTGAAGGGTCTCATTAACCTTATCTTAAATTTTTTTTTTTAACGTTTATTTATTTTTGAGACAGAGAGAGACAGAGCGTGAACAGGGGAGGGGCAGAGAGAGAGGGAGACACAGAATCTGAAACAGGCTCCAGGCTCTGAGCTGTCAGCACAGAGCCCGACGCGGGGCTCGAACTCATGGACCGCAAGATCATGACCTGAGCCAAAGTCGGACGCCCAACCGACTGAGCCACCCAGGCGCCCCCCATTAACCTTATCTTAACAGCAGCTAGCCCCTTAAGATCCTGGAAGCCTTGCTCCAAATTCCTTAGAGACTCATGCTACTCCTAAACCCCACTAACTAAAATATACATAATCAGTCACTCCTCACAATCCCAGTGCAACTTTCTGCACATAGGTCCTGTCGCCATGCTTTAATAAAACCACCTTTTTCGCACTGAAAAGGTCTCAAGAATTCTTCCTCGACCGTTCGCTCCCAGACCCCAACATCACATCAACCCAACTTCTAACAGTCTTTTTGCCCTGCCTTTTGCAATATGGGCTTCATCCTCGATCTCCACTCTATGCCCTTCCCCATCTTAGGCCACTCTAGATTCTTCACTCATGGTGTCAAGATGACTGCAGCAATTCCAGACCTCACTGCTTCGCACCAAAACATCTGCAAGTGGAGAGGGTATCCTTTCTGTAGCTCCTTCACATTCTGAGATACAATCTCTCGTTGCCTATCCCTGAACCAATCACTTTGGTCAGGGGGATTGCTATACTCATTGGATTAGATTTACCAATTGCCTTCTACTCGCTCATCTATAATAACATTTGAGCGCTTCTCATGTCCCAGGCCCTACATCACCCTTTAATGTGTTACTATGTTTAACACTCACAAAAGCCATACAAGTAATTTACCAGAATTATCTTCATTTTACCAGTGAGAAAATGAAAGCTCAGAGAGGGTAGACACCTGGCCCAGGATCACACAGCCATCACCTGGCAAAACTGCGGATTAGCAGCAGAACCAAAAAAAAAAAAAAAAAAGCTGGGAGGGACCTATGGGATTCTGGAGCCGGAGGTCTCGGCCCCCATTCCCTGCCAGTTGGGGGAGGGTGTCCCTCAACAGCCTCCAGCTCTTTTTATTCCACATCCTGTTGCCATTATGGTGACCCAAACCCCCTCGTCGGAGGGAAATGTTTTATCCATAGAATCTCAGGCTTCAGACCGAATTTACTCAAAAGTCCTGCTCCCACCTCTGGGTTCCTCCGGACTCTATTCTCCTCCACCTGATCCGTTTCCATGGAAACTGCTGGGCTCCTGCATCCCTTTTATCCTCCTTCCTGGGAAGCAAGGCCAGCTTTCCAGCACCCAGGTAGCCAGGCCTAACCATTATAAAGACCAAAGAAGCAATATCTGGAAGAAATATTTCTAGGCAGAGGGAGGAACCATATCGGGCTTGTGGTTTTCTCTTTGATGTGCTCCAAACTAACACCAGGTGCTCTGAGGAGCTCAGCCAATTACCTGGGCCCAGTGGGTGCTGGCTGCGAGTCTGTCATCTGTTCCCCAGCATCTCAGCACCTCTCAGTCAGCAGGCCTCTCTCCCTTCGGAAAGTGATTCTGGGGTCTGAGCAGAGGGCAAGTCGGGCAGGTCTTCTTGCCAATCCTTGGCATTAGGTTGCAGTACTCGGGGCACAGCTGGTGGGCTGGGGCTGCAAAAAGGAGAATGTTACCAGATTTTCCCCTTCTGGAGAAGGGAGGAGCCAGCCATCACCTTGAACCCATGGGCATCCTGGAAACAGCGGACATGGCATCACTCCTTGCTGCAGGGAGGCGCCCTGTGGCCAGGGTCTAGGAAGCACATTGCACACACCAGCCAGGGGCTTGGCACCTGGTCCCCAAGGACTCCATATGCCCTGGAAACAGGAAACTGAAAGAGCCAGAGCTTTTCAGGGTCCCACCCTGGCTGGGTCTCGGTTGGGTGTTAATCTCTCCGAGCTTTGGTTTCCTTACCTTTAAAATGGGCCTAATTCTCGCACTGCACATCTGCTAGGCTAGTTGCAAGGCCCAAACCAAACAAGACATACCAAAACCCTCTATAAAAGCATCTAAAGTAGCAAAACCTCAGACATCTAAAATGAATTACAAGAGTCTCAATTCATTGAGATATAAGCATCATCACTGCTTTCAAACACGCTCCTCGAATCTCTCTTCCCCATCCCTCAGCGATTTCCTGTTCTGAGTTCATGGTTTTCTGCTCAAGTTCAGTTACATAAACGTGGTCCAGTCTAGCCTAAAACTCCAGTCTTCTCCGATTCAGAGCTTCCCATCTGCCCCAATGCAGACTGGATGAGGGCTCTGGCTCCACCTGGGCTAAGCATGATGTGGCGAGGAGGGGGTGCTCTGAAACATCCCCTTGCCCGGAGAAGTTGGGGAGGAACTCTCCTCACCCATCTGGTCCCCGTGTGCTGGAACAGCTACTGCTGCTGGTGTCTGGGGAGTCAGAGGGTCTAGCACAGTAGAAAGAAGCTTTTCCTAGAGCGGCCTTCAGCTCCGCCCTGACTTCCTTCAACACCAAGGACTAACCGGCAGGTATCTGGCTTCCGCTCCTTCCTTAAACTCCATGCACCTTTCTCAGGAGGCACAGCACCCTCCAAAGGCTGCACAAAACAGGAATGGGGTGCAATCCTTCCAGGCACAGGACAGGACAGTGCGGGCCTTCAGGCAACCCTGAGTCAAAAACGGCACCGCTTCTGTCTTCACATGGGTCCCAGGCTCCAGAATTCTACTCCGGGACCAGCTGGGCATGCCAGCATCCTCTTACTGCAGATGTCCCCCCATGACCTGGAGAGGTCTTCTGAAGACCCCCCAAAACACTTGGCCCCAGAGGAGCCACAAATGCTGCACTGCCCAAAGGCTAAGGCTCCGCCCACAAGCCCCCCCCCCCCCCCCCCCCCCATCCCACAGCCTTGTCTTCGAATAGCCCATGGCCTTGGGTGGAAGTGAAGGACAGGCTTAGCGAGTCCAGCAGACAGGAGGTGCCTGGATTCTGTGGGGTAACTTTACAAGTGGGGTACTTAGCCCCTTTTCAGAACAACAAGAAAAATTCCTCCCGACACCCTATGTTAATGTAATAACTACCTTCTAATTAAGCACATACCACCACCAGGATTCTTGCTAGCTAATGCCTTGACTACGTTATTTTTGGTCTTTACGCTGACTTTGTGTGGCCAGTATCACCTTTATTACCTCTATTTTTCCTAAGGTCCAAAGAGGTTAAATGGCCTGCTCAAGGCCCTCAAAGTGGGTTTGACCCCACAGCTTTCTGACCCCAGAGCAGAGCTTATAAGTCCTAAACATCACTGCTCCTGCAGTACTTGGCTGGGGACAAAGGACAAAGGGACTTGCTTGGGTTTTACAGCCCTCTCTGTCTGAGATGGCCCAGGAATGGGCCTCTCAGAAAGACTCTAACCATGCATCTAAAATGAATGATGCAGGCTGTCCCAATGCAGAGCTGGAGGTCACCGGGGCCACACTACAGTCATACCCAGGACGTCCCCCGTCAAGCCAAAGTACCCCCCTCATACCCAATCCCCATCTCAGCAGCTCTGAAAAGTACAAAGCAGGAGATCCACTCTCTCTTCCTCACCAGGAAAACCAAAGCAACAAGGAGGTACCAGGGATGAGTTCTCTGACCCCACACATCTGGGAAAGGGGAGGAGCAGGAGGTGAGACAGAGGAGCCCAAGGGACAGCATCAAAGCTGGAAGGGGCTGAGCCTGGCCCCTGTGGGGCTGTACAGCACAGTGAAGAGCTCCTGCTTAGCCTTCCCCTTGGCCTCCCTCTGGGGTTGGCCCCTTCAGGAGCCGTTCGCCACTCCAGAAGATGGATGCTGGCCAAAGAATATCTTGCCAAGCTAATCACAGCTGATCTCTGGCTCCATGAAGGGCAGTGGGAACATCAAGTCATTTAAATCTCAGAGCAATTCTAAGAAGTAAATACTCACATTCCCATTTTGCAGAAGAGAAAATTTGAGACACAGATAGGTTACATAATTTGCCCAAGGTCACACAGCTTATTCTAGGATTCAAACCCTGGGCACCCAGATTCTAGAGTGTCTGCTCCTAACCAATGAACAATCCTGCCCCCCCGGGGGCAGTACAAAAGAGACCCACGGGCTTTGGTGAACTTCTCAGCTCAGGACTCTCCTCTGGCACAAAGGCGAGGGGAATGCATACAGTCCTCAAAAGCTGGCTTTTTCTGATTCCTCTCTCCCAGTCTGTTCCTGCAAGAAACTCTGAACACATTTGCTCTGAGCGAAATCAAGTGGTGTGGGGACCTTCACTCTGTATTTCTCCTTCAGTCTCGCTCTAGGCTTGTCCCTCCCTCCAAGGGACAACCTTCCCCCTCTGTCTCCTCCTGGCTCCTCTGCCCCAGCGACCTCCTTTTGATTCTCACTTACCTCCTTCTCTTTCGCTCTCCCTTCGGAAGGCAGTTCAGCTAACACTCATTAGTACGTGTTAATGAGCATCAATCCATTTCTCAGTCGCTCAGCAGGAGAGGGGAGAAAGGAGGGACTAGCAGCTGCTCCAGGGGTAATGGGTGCACAGGCCTGGGGGCTCAGGAGCTCAGGCTACTGGAGAGAGTGGGGAGGGAGCCTAGTGCCCAGCTTGGGGAGTCCTGTCTGCCGTTCTCAGGACTCTGCCCTCAGCAGCTGCTTCTGTTTTCTCTGAGACCAGCACAGAACATTCCTAGGTCAGCAATGGCTATTCTCTGCCCACTGGCCTAGGCAAATTCCCATCATGTCCTTAGGTGGGTGCGGTTAAGACCCGGCACCAGGAGGTAGTTCTGCCACTCCTTGAAGAACTGTCTAAAAGCCCCCAGAGCCTGTCCAGGGGGAGGCAGGTAACCAGGGCACAGAGGGACTTGGGGAGGGCAACAACCAAGACCCCAGGGGGACAGTGGAAGCCCCTCCTCCACTCCATCTGGATCTTCCCTGGGTGTCCCTGATTCCAGCCGCTCCCCCCACCTCCAGAGCCTTGAGAATCCTTGGCTTCTCCCCAATATGGGCCCCATTTAGGGACCATGAGAGTGTGGGGAAAGAGCTGGGTTCAAATTCTAGCTCGGGCCCCTCTTTGCTGTACAAATCATGTAGTCATTTGAAGTCTCAAGTCCCCTCCTCGGAAAATTAGTCCCTGTTCTTCCTGTTGTGTAAGGGTCAGACGGGAGCAGGCATGAGAGACACCCAGTGAACCGTGAAGTGCAGATGCTATTTGTCAAGCTTACATTATTATTACTATTAGTGGTGCTGCGGCTACTACCCTTATTACTATTGCTACTGCTAGTAACAATACCTGGTAGCTGTGCTGAAGAAGGTCAGAGAGAGGCAAGAGCAGCCTCTCCCCGCTCTTTGCACCGAAGGGCCCCTGCTTCCCTGGCCTGGCGGCGAGCGGTCTTAGCGCCCACGTGCGCGTCCCCGGCGCTCCCCGCGCCGCGCGCCCACTGGCCGAACCGCTGCGCGGCCGCCGCCCGCCGAGACCCGGGCTGATTCTCTGAGCGCGCGCGCCCCCTGCTGGCGGCCGGGCGCGGGCGCAGCCTCCGGACTGTATATAAAGGCAGCGTGGCGCGCAGGACCTGGCCGAGTGGAGGAGCGGAGCCGGGCGCAGGGACAGCGCTGTGCGCCTGAGGTCTCCGAGCCGCTCGCCATGGCTAGCCCGCAGCAGCAGCCCCCTTACCTGCACCTGGCCGAGCTGACGGCGTCCCAGTTCCTGGAAATCTGGAAGCACTTTGACGCAGACGGTCAGTAGATCTCTCAACTTCTGTACCCATTGGCCCCCAGGGAGCCTGCGGTGGAGGGGAAGGGGACTTTGCTGATGCGGGCAGGTGTACGTTGGTCCCTGGGGGTGTTTGGGTAGCAAAACCTTTTGAGGTCGGGGTCTGGAGTTTGGGAAACACCTGGCTGCTCTGGTGACAACTGTCAGCAACTTTTCTTCCCTGACACAGACGGCAGAGAGCCCACCAGCTTCTGCAGCCTCATTCTGGGCAAGTTGGAGCTTTCCCAGGGAGGAGGCCTGGGCCAGCAAGGCTCCCCATGATTCCCCCTGCCATCTTACCTTCCCCGCCTTTCTCTTCAAGGTAATGGCCTGCCTTCAGCTGCTGCAGCCACAGGTCTCAAAAGCCCACTCGTTTCTTTCTTGAGGTTCCCCTTTTGTTTAATACTAGGTTACCCCCCACCTCCCCCCCCCCACCCCCGTCACTGTCCTGGAGGCTGAGGCGAGCTGGGGGATACCGAAGGGAAACCCCTGGCCTCCCCAGAGTGATTGGCTGGGAGCGGGAGTGGAGAGTGACATCGGGGCCCTGAACACCCCTTGGGCTTCCTTTGCCCATTTCCCATCCTCCCTGGGCAGACGAGTCCCGTACACAGCAGCAGTAGGTGTGGTGGGGGCAGGGGTGAGGTACAAACCTGACATTCCCTCATGGTGATAATCCTGGGTGCTTTGGGTGACACCATCTCTGGGTGGGGAAGGCACAATCTTAAATGCAACTGAGACATCGACTTACCCAGAAATCGAGGGCTGGACTGAATGACCTTTGGAGGTGGCTCTCAGTGCTGGCATTCTAAGAGTCTATGAATGGTCTGACTCCGGCATAAAGTGAGGCCCCCCTTCAGGAGCTTCTGATATCACTAGAAATGTTTTCTCCACCACTCCAAAAAAAATTAAGTGATCTGATTCCCTTCTCTGAATTCCCGGCTGGGGTTGGCATCCAAAATGTTCTGGCATCTCAGACCATTGGCAGGGTGGTGGCTCAGGGTGTTTATCCTGGGATGGACAGTGAGGGGGATGGGAACCAGAGAGAGGATCAGTCCCTGGTTCACTTAATTCTTCCCTCCTCCTTTCCTCACCTCCCTAGAGCATGAAAATGACAAAACAGAGGCCCTCTGCCCAGAGCGCTTGGAGAGGCAAAGGTTAATGTCCAGGGATGCTCATTAGTAAAGTTTTGTTTTCTTGGAGCCAAGCAAAGGACTGGGTGAGCAATACCTGGGCTAGGACAGTGATCTGCCTGTGAATTACTGAAGGAGGTGGGTAGACTGTTACATCTGTAAAATGGGGCTAAGGAGGGGTTGTACTTCCAATCCCCAGCTTGTGCCATAAAACTCCCTTGGTGAAAAGGGCTGTAAGGTGCAGCCTCTTAGTATTCCAGATGACGTGCACCTTCCCTAAGGATCCTTCTGCCAGTTTATCTGCACCAGAGACTTTCAGGATTCAAGGAAAGTTACCAAGTGGCCAAGGTTACACCACCGGCCTCCTGCCAGATGAGTCAGCTATAATAAACAGAGGACTCCATAGATCTACCTCCCCCCTATGCTCGGGGGGACAGCCAATAGCACTCCCAATAATCAGGCGACTCCTTACATTTATCTGAGACCTCGTACTGTTCAATATACAATCACACCTTCTTGAGTCCCACACTGTGAGGCTGCTGGGCAGTCGCGGTTCTCCTTGTGCGGACAAGGAACCAGACACAAGGGGTGAGTTCTCTGAGGTTGTATAGCAAGGTAGTAGTGGGGCTGGTTCCTGGCCAGTGTTTATGCCCTACTTTTTGGACATGCGTTTGGGTTGGAAGAGGGGTTTTTCCATGATGATAGGTACAAGTTGCCCTCTCATTTGCCCACAGAAGAGCCTCCACAATCCGCAGGCTTGGAGGTGATGGACAGTTCCTTTAATCTCAGAAATGGGTCCTTGTCTGGGCTGGAGCATAGCTAAGGTAGCACTGGACACAATAGTCTTGAAAGGCCCCCAAAGCCATTGTGCCTCTGGCTGTCTCCTCCGAAATGAAAGGGGAGCTAAATGCTTGCTTCTTGGTTCCTTGTCCACCAGACACCCCGTTGCCCTCTCTGGTCATGGCCTCAGGGAATTCCCAAGAAAGGGCTGCAGACCTAACAGAGAAAGAAGACAAAAGGGCTTAAAATGCCAGAGATGGCTCAGAGGTGCTTTAGAAAAATGAGGATACGGTCAAGTTAGCATTCTACTAAAGAACCCAGAATTATTAGGCTGTGGACTGCCTTGCTCCATACCTTCCTTACCCTACCTGTCCCGCATACCGAAAGGCTACTGGGGAGGCCCCAGTAGCTCCCTGCACTATCTGCTCCCCCACCAGCACCCCGCTTACTAAGTCTGGCTTCTATTTTCATCTGGGGGTTTCTTCCTGATACAGAGTCCCCTGCCACTCACAAACTTAAAGAGCTCTGGCAGGACTCTCTTTTGCAGCTCACAGGTCCCTAGAGCCCAGTTAGGCACAGCCACCAGGGGCAGGGAGCCACGGCCCCACTCCTCCTGGACCCCCTAGGAAACAAAGACAAGGAGATCTAGGAGAAGCTGAATGCCAAAGAGAGTGGAGATGATGTGGGGGGCTCTGACTCTAATTCAGCCTATTCCTAACCAGGAGAAAGAGTTATCCTGGTGACTTTGCCCTAAGAGTTAGAGTCTTTTCAAAATCATCATCAGTCTCATGGTGGAGGAAGGAAGGAGTGGGTGTTTGGAGAGAGAGAGAAATTGGGACTCAGAGAGTCAAAGTTCTTTGTACAAGATCACACAGCAAAGTTGGGGGCGGGGGCCAGGAATCCTGTACCATCCCTGAACCCTTCCTCCTCAGTCACCCAAGTTCACGCATTTGGGGGAGATTCAGATGTCATCTCTCAAAGGCAGAGGTAGGAAAGACAGTAGCCAGGCACACCGTATGGCCCACGTGCCACTTCCATGCTCTGAGTGACCCTTCCATGGCCCTGTATATCTGAGTCCACTGCCCTGTTGTTACCTGCTCACTTCTTTGTCAGGAATATCCTCACTCTGCAAGATCCAAGCAGCTGAGTGGTTCTGATCAGACGGGCCACCAGCCTCCTGTTCTGCTAGTGGGAATTTCCATGGAGAACCAAGTTGTGGCCCTAAAGGGAAACACCTTAGCTTTCAGAAGCAACTGAAATCATAGGGATAAGATGGATTCTCTCCCAGAGGCCAGCAGACATCCCAGATCCAAGTAGAGAATTCCACTCACCCTAGGAATCTATCTGACATAGGTACACTTGTACCTATGCAAAAAGTGGTATGAGAAGGAGTCTCTTACTGAGTTCTTTGGAATACTGAAAATTTGAGGGGGAATGTGCTTCATTAGTGAGGAGAAAAATGAATTGCGCCAGTCTTTAGAGCAGAATATTATACAACCAAGCAGAGTGAGGTGGGTCTTTTGTACTGCTGTGGGAAAATGTCCAAGATGTACTATTAAGATTTTTTTTATGGGGCACCTGGGTGGCTCAGTTGGTAAGGCGTCCAACTTCGATTCAGATCATGATCTCATGGTGTGTGAGTTCGAGCCCCATGTCAGGCTGTGTGCTGACAACTCAGAGCCTGGAGCCTGCTTCAGATTCTGTGTCTCCCTCTCTCTCTGCTCTTCCCCCACTCTCTCTCTCTCTCTCTTTCTCTCTCTCTCTCTCTCTCTCACACACACACACACACACACACACACAAATAAACATTTTAAACATGTAAAAAGAAAGATTTTTTAAATGGTAGCTCGATGATTATAGTATGACCCCATTTTCATTATTCATGAGGCAAGTTGCTGGAAGATACTTGACAGAATATAACATAGACAATAGAGAACAGTGGTTCTCTCTACAGACTGGCTGAGATAAAATTAAAAGGCATTTGCTTTTACTAAGTTAATTTCTGTCATGTTTGAAAACTGTATAAGAGCTTGTGTTTCTTGTGTTCATCTGCCAAACAGTAAAGATGTAAAAAGTTATTTATCTCCAGTTGTGGGAATCTTCCCAGACTCTTCTGGGCATTCGTCTGCCTCCAGATGGCCCTGGTGACACGGGGTGGTTCTCAAAGCCTCTTGCAGAGAGGAAGCTGTGTTCCCTATCTGTGTGGGCCTGCAGACCTTTGAAAATTAGGGAGAGGGAGGCCCTGCCCTTTCTTCCCTGCTCTGCCCTCCTACACCCAATGGGAGTGACAGAAACATCCCTAAAACACACGCACCGCGAACACCCTCCAACCCGAGCGCCCAGGCAGGCTCTGCCAGAGTGTGGGTCACTGCTAAGTTTGTGACCTGCAGGGAGCTAAGCCATAGGGCCTCACCCAGGTGGAGAGAGAGGACTGGGCCACTCGCAATGAAATACTAAATGAAGGCTCCTGGAACAGTGAAAAAAGATACTTTTTTTTCCCAAACAGGGTTACAGAATATCCGGTGTATATTATTTACACAAATACTACAACATTTACAATGCACTATAACTGTGCTATTCATAAGGTGACTCTAGGACTCATAAAAACGACCACTTCTTGGCACAAAAAAGTCAGAGGCATCTGGTGCAGGGAGCCAAGTTCAGAGTTATCTGAGGGAGGCTTTCTTTTACCCGTCAAGCGAATCTCTGTCAGGTCCATGTGTCCATCTGGGAGAGCAGAGCACAGATTTGGGGTTTGTGATGGCAGGATGTGGGGTTCTTTGGAAGTAGCCTCCTGTCCCATCCAGAGTAAGCCCTAGGAATCAGTCCCCCGCTCTGCTTCACCCCTAAACTCCCAAATGCTTTTCTAACAGTGCCCTTTGGTATGGAGTGTTCACGGCGTGCTGGGCGGCCCTGCGCTGGTGGCCTCCATGTGTGCCCCAGGCCCAGCAGCCTGCCTCCGGGGGGGTGATTGCACCAGCCAGGGAGGCACTGGGGCTCCCCAGGGAGGCAGCCCTGAGACCCGTTTTGACAAACAAAACGCTTGAGCCCGCCTCGCCAGGGCAGCCACCAGCCCAGGGAGCCTACGTCCCTGCCCGCTCACCCTGTTTATTCCCCTCTAGACTCCAGTGGCTGCACTCGCTGAGCCCCTGAGGGAGGTTTCCAAGGCTAAGAAGACCCCTCCGGGAAATCTCTTCTAACACCTGGGGAGCCAGAATTACTAGAGCAGGCGCGAGGCTCTTCAAAAACAGTGCCTCTCCCTGGTGGCTCTCCTGGCCAACGGCATCCCATGCCCTCCTTTGCCCAGCCAGGCCCATCTGGGGCCTCTGGCTTCGGCCCTCCCCCGCTCCTCCCTGGCTCTCTACTGTCCTCCCTCCTCTCTCGCCCAATCTGCCCATCCTTCTGACCTCCCCCATGCCTGGGAATCGGCCCAGCGTTAGGCTGCCAGATGTCCACAGGTTCAGGGGACCCAGCCCAGCCCCAGAACCACTCTTCCAGAAGTGGCGCAGCCCAGAAGCAGATTCAAAGTCGTGTCTGAACATTCATCCAGTAGCTGTTTGCACTGTTTTTTCACCCCTAGAAGTCACTGAGGTGACTGACAAAGAGAGAAGCCAAGACAAATGCAGGTTTGGACAGAGGTCGTCCCTGGGATGAATAGGACACCAGGCTCTAGGCTGTGACTCATCTCTTTCCCTCTCTCTAGCATCCTTACCTGTCTGCTTACCTGGCCGAGTCCTGAAGACCAACCAGCAGGGGTGGGGAGTAGGACCCTCTTTGTAAATGGTTCACACCATGAAAAGTAATATTAGTATCAGGGCAGGATCTCAGGAAGCCAATTTCTAGCCCCAAAGGGTGGTGTTTGACTGTCTCAAAGGGTGCTTAGGCTGGGAGGTACAGGGCTGTTTGCCTTGCCATAAATTCGAACCCCAGACAAACAACCAAGTGGCTTGGCCTCATGAACACTTTCTTAACGAGGAGTCTGAAACTTCGTAACTCCTGTCCTCAATTTCTCTAACCTGTGCATCACAGAGAGACACAGACAGTAGTTCTCAAACTTGAGCGTGTAGGAGGGCTTGTTAAAACACAGATGTCTGGACCTCTCTCCCAATGCTTCTGCCTCAGTGGGTCTTGGATAGTGCCTGGGATTCTGCATTTCTAACAAGCTCCCAGGCAATTCCAATGCTACTGTTCCACAGACCACAATTTGAACAGCAGGCCCTTATACTCCAGACCTACTAAATTGGACTCTCCATTTTAATAAGATCCCCAGGCAATTCTTGCACACCTTAACATTTGAGACTCACTGCTCTAAAGCAGTCCTTAACCCTGACTGCACGTTCAGATCACAGAGAGAGCTTTGAAAACATGCCCACAAGAAGTCCCCATCCCATCAATTAAATCAGAAGCTTGGGGCGGGGGGGCGGGGGGAGGGGAGAATCAGGCAATGGTGTTGTTTTAAAAGCTTCCCAGGTGACTCTAATACACCTCCTGGGCTGAGAACCAATGCTCTAAACTCTGAGCTGAAGAGTTTACAGCCATGGACTGGTTCAGAAGTCAGAGTATAAAAATGATGCTTTCCAATTGTATGAGATTTTACATTTTCCAGAATGCTCTCACAACATTACCTTGTGTGGCTCTCACAACAGCTCTATAAAGTAGAAAGGGCATACATAGTTATACCAATTTTAGAGATCAAGAAACTGAGGCTCGGAGCCACAGAGCTGGTGGCTGTTACCTCTTACTCCAATTTCCCTTGCCTGTTCAGGTCTTAGAAACTCCGGATGTACACACAAGTCTCAGTGAGAAACAAGTCGGCCTCTTTCCAGCATGGGGCAGAGCAACCTTTGGTCAAGGCTTTCCAGTGTCTGTGATCAGCTTCATTGTAAAACAGTTTTGTCTCACTTTAAATTTGGGGAAATTGAGGTTAGGCATCCGACTTCAGCTCAGGTCATGATGTCGCAGTTTGGGAGTTCAAGCCCCACGTCGGGCTCTGTGCTGACAGCTCAGAGCCTGGAGCCTGCTTCAGATTCTGTGTCTCCCTCTCTCTCTGCCCTTCCTCTGCTCATGCTCGGTCTCTCTCTCTCTCTCACTCTCAGATATAAACATTAAAAATAAATAAATAAATAAATAAATAAATAAATAAATAAATAAATTTGGGGAAATTGAGGCACGGTGGTGAAGAATGGTAGCAAGAGTACAATAAGGAAAGAGGCAGGGTCCCTGACTCCCACCCAGCCCCTTCCTAACATTCACAGGAAGTGGTTTGATAGGAAGGTGAGGAGTAGCAGTTGCTATGGTAACCACATTCTTGTCAATGCCCATCCACATGAGATTTTTGAGATTTTTGTGGTGGCCGGTCACCCCATGCCCTGATAAGAGGGTCATAGAAAAAGCAATGCATTTGTCTAGTGCTAGAGTCCTCCCTGGAAGGATGTTGGCCAGCCAGCCAGACAGTAGCTGCCGCCTGGGTGATGGACAGAGGCGGCTCTGAGGGAGATCAAGTAGCAAAGGCCTTTCCCCCCCAAAAATGGAGGATGCTCCTTCCAGGCCCACAGCCCCTGCCTCCCTATCCCATCTCTGCTCTTCTCCCTCCACCTTCAGCTGGTAGATCCTGGCCATTCTTGTTTGGCTGCCTCACCCCACTAGACCATTAAATGCTCCCTGGGAACGAGCCCACATCTAGAATTATCTACAGCTCCCTGAGCACCGGGCACAAAGTTGAACTGTTGTTTACTTCAGACAATATATGTTTGTTGAATTGAAGCACCTTTTGTCCCTTTGCTGGGGGCACAGAGAGGAAGCGGTGGTGGGATATTCAGCAGGGTGAGAGGGGCTTGCCAGCCTCTGGGACAGTCCTGCTGCCCACGCCGTGCAAGGTGGATCCAGGGAGGGGACTGGTTTCTACCGTGGCACTATCCTGGCTCCTCTCCGTGTCTGATTTTACGCCTCCCTTTGTCCTCCCTGCCCAGTAGCTGGGGCTTCTCAGAGAGGCCTTCCCTGCCCACCCTATCAAGCAGCCCTGGCAGGTCCATCTCTGTTCTGTTGCCTCATCATTCCTTCTCCTTGCTGTCCATCTGTCCCTCCCTTATCCCCACCCAGTTAGAACATAAGCCCCATCACGGCACACCTTGTCTACCTCACTTTTACATCCCTGGTGCCTAGCATACAGCAGGCACAAAGTGGATGCTCAATAAATGTTGAGTGAATGAATGAGTGAATGAATAAAACCTAGATCAGGAATTAGGATACTCCAATTCTGGTCCTGCCTTGCTGTGTGTTCCTGAACAGATTGCTTACCTTCTCTGTGCCTCAAATTTCTTTGTCACAAGAAGAGGATTCTGTTCTGCCCTGTTGTGATCCTGTGTGTCTGAAAGGATTGTGACAGCTTGGAAGACTGGAGCTAGATCTTGTACATCGTCATACCCCCACATGGTAACCTACACAGGGCCTTACACATAGTGAGGCTTCAAATGATCTGCTGCAGCAAAGAGAGAAGCAGATGTGCTTTGATCGATTAAAAGTGTTGTATCTGTGAGGAGTAACTGATATTCACAAGTGTCCGTGCTCTCCTGCTGGGCTAGGCGCTGGCTGATTGTCTGGTTCTTAAGGTTGTTAAACCACCTTAAAACTTTTCTAGAACAAGAATAAACACAAATACATGTATGCTTTGTAAATTTCAGAGACACCCCAAGGAAAAGGCGGGTCACACAGGTCTGCACCTTGATGCTTTTCTTGTTCCCGTTCAGATTGCTCAGTGGGACATGGCTCAGTGCTGGCCTCACGTGCTTCGGCCTCCCTCTGCACCCCAAACTTTACTAGCCAAAGCAAGCAGCCCAAAGCCAAGGTGTTCCCCAGCCTGGGCAGCCAGCAGAAACACCGCCATGGTGGTAACGACCACTGGCATCTCGGACGCTTGTTGTGGGCCAACACATTATCTGTGTTATTATTCCGTGGGTCTTCACTGCCAACCGTGTGAGGAAGGCACCCTCATTAGCCCCGTTTTATAGGTGAGGAAACTGAGGTTCGGAGAGGCGACACCCCAGAGTGAACCGGTGAGTGGTAGAGCCAGGAAGATAACTGGGTGTGGGTGCCTCCACGAGAAGTGCGAATGACCGCCCCCACCCCTCCACGGCAGGTTCGGGAGCCAGCAGAGAAATGACAGTGCGTTGCTGCCACCATGCAAAGCAGGAGCAATGGTGGTGAGGGGTGCTGTTCAGAGCTCAGTGGCAGCTGCTCCTTCAAATCCATTCTCCTGCATCTGGGGCTGACCCCTTCAAGTCCGCGTCCACCTCCTCCTAATACACTCACAAAACAGACTCACACTCCCTCCTTCATGCGTCTGTCCCACCCCGCCTTGAGGCCCACCTCTGGGGCCTCTGCCGGTTTGAACCCCAATACGTGCTCACAGTGCCGGCTCTGAGCCCCACTCCAACCCAGCCCCAGGCTTCTGGAAGCTGTGCCTGGGCCCAGAATTCATCTCAGCTTTCCGCCTCAGAAATGGGGGAATAGCCAGACCACTGCAAGGAGTACCGAGGAAGAGAAAAATTGCTTGTTCCTTCAACTCAGAGTTCTCATCAACTAGACTGCCTTCTTGCCCAGAAAGCCCTTGGACCTTCCCTCATTCCCCCTCTCCAGCTGGCCTCACAAGCCATTAGACACGCACACTCATGAGATTCCAACTCTCCCAAGAACGATGACCACTGTATGCTCTGTGAAAAAAGGAAATTCAGGTCTTCCTTCCCCACACCCTAATTACAATCACATCTCCCCACCCCAGACAAAAGTACATCATTTATCTCCCCCCTGTTCTCTGCATGCAATGTGTATTGTGGCGTCTTCTCCACTAGAGGGCTCCTCTCTGGTTATTTACTGGGAATGGAAATTCTCAGGGGATGGGGGGAGGGGGGAAGTTAAGGGGGAGAAAGACCCTCCCCACACATACCCCATCCCCAAAGGCCAGGATAAATACTCCCTTTTTTATTTTCTTTGTGCCGTTCGTAATTCCAATGCCCTTGAAGAAAAGCTACCAGTTGACTATTCTCTGTAAGAACCGTGCTCAATTGTTTTAGATCAGATTTGAAACCTGACTTTAGGCCAGTGGTTTCCAAACATGACTGCACATGGAAATCACCTGGGAAGCTTTTTTCAGAAAAAATCATGATGCTTAGTTCATACCCCAAACCAATGACATCAGCATGTCTGAGGGTAGGAGCCAGATGTCCATGTATTTTTTTTTAAATCCCAGGAGAGTCCAGTTTGCAGGAGTGTGGGGAGCACTGCCCTAGACCTGTCTGATTTCCCAGCCACAAATGCCTCCTCTCAATCACAGCAGAGACTAATGACCATGGCCATGGACTCAGCTAACCCGGTCTCTGGGCTATCTGGATTCAAGACTTGAGAGCCTAAAGGGTCTCTCGCCTGTCCTGATCTTAAAAGTCAGGCCCTGACCTTGGGGCCCGGTCCTGATAATTGCAGTTTTCACCCAGATTCTTATACACAGGTTCTAGTAATTGAACTCAAACAACAGCAGCATTTACCGTCCACTCAGCGGGTTGGATGATGGGCTTTACATACAAAATCCCATTTAATTGTAATTACTCATTTTGCACATGAGGCAGGTGAAATGCCTTTCCACAGTCCTGCAGGTAATAAGTGCAGAACAGGGCTTTACTCTGTGCTCACAGACCTCATGGCCTCCGCTCATTGCCTTGCAGTGGGTTGTCTCCCCTACACGTAATCCCGGTGACCAAGGTGCCCCCAGCCCAAAGGACAGATGTCCTGCCTTTCTCCTCCCACTTTTCCTCTCTGTGTTAGTTTCCTGAAGCTGCTGTAACAAAGTACCACAAACTGGGTGGCTTAAAACAACAGAATTTTTTTTCCCCTTACAGTTCCAGAGGCTGGAAGTCCAAAATTAAGGTGTTGGCAGGATGGCTTCCTTCCAGAGGCTCTAAGGGACAGTCCTTCCGTGTCTGTCTCCTAGCTCTTGGTGGTCACCAGCAATCCATGGCATTCCTTAGCCTGGAGATACATCACTCCAGTCTTTGTCTCTGTCTTTACGTAGTCTTCTTCCCTGTGTGTCTCTTTGTGTCTTCACATGGCCTCCTATAAGGACACCAGTCATTGGATTAGGGCCTACCCTAATCTAGTATGACCTCATCTTAATTGGACATGGTTTTGGGGGGAGGGGAGAACACTTTTTTTTTTTTAATGTTTATTTACTTTTGAGAGAGAGAGAGAGAGAGATGCAGGGGAGGGGCAGAGAGAGAGGGAGACACAGAATCTGAAGCAGGCTCCATGCTCTCAGAGCCTGACATGGGGCTCGAACTCACAAACCATGAGATCATGACCTGAGCTCAAGTCAGATGCTTAACTGACTGACCCACCCAGGCGCCCCAGGGAGAACAGTTTTTTTTTTTGAGGGGGGTGGTACAAGTGAGCAAGGAGCGGAGAAAGAGAGGCTCGAGAGAGAATCCCACAAGGTACAGACAGAGACAGAGACAGAGGGAGAAAGAGAAGCAAGGCTCACCTAAAGTGGGACTTGTGTTTTACCTGAAGTGGGGCTCATGCTCACCCGATGCAGGGCTCCAGCTCACCCAAAGCAGGACTTGAATTCACAAACTGCGAGATCATGACCTGAGCCGAGGTCAGATGCTTAACTGAGCCCCCCAGGCACCCAGTGTGGAAACATTCTTCGACTCAGTACATCCTCCTACTCCAGAGCCCCAAATTCTGCCTCGGACCTCACTCACCCTTGTGACCAGGGCCTACCACCTGCTGACAAACCCAGATGCTGATACCTTTTGTCCCCTGTTGGATTCTAGCTCCTGCTGCTTGCCCAGCCAGTTACGGACAGTTCCCAGCTCTGCTCACTTCTACCGGCTTGGCCCAGATGCTGGTCCCTCCCAGTGTTCTCCGACTACTGAATGTACACCCCCAAAGATACACAGCTATTAATCTTGCAGCTGTATCAGTTGCAAACACCCTGAGGGCAGGACCCACATCCCTAACACTACACAGTCCAAGGCTAACCCAGACACCTGCTTGTTGACCAGTGAGGAGAAGTTCTCCACGAAGCCCCTCACTTCCCCATCACCCCCACCCCCATCAGTCTCACTATTTAGCTCTGAGGTCAATTGCTTTGTTCTTTGCTTTCTTCACAGGAAATGGGTATATTGAAGGTAAAGAGCTAGAAAACTTTTTCCAAGAGCTGGAGAAGGCAAGAAAAGGCTCTGGAATGGTAAGACCAGTACTCTGTTCCATTGTTTGATTTTTCTATCATCTAGCCCATGGCTTTGAGCATTGTCTGTCCCAAGTTCTGTATCTCTTAAGCCGGCCTGACATCTCTGGTTTTGACCTTCCAAGTTTTTCTTTTATTTGTAAGGATTTTTTTTTTTTTAACTGGAATCATCCCTTGAAAAGAGAGCCTTGCTTCAATATCTTTGGGTGTCTGGGATTGAGGGGTGTTCATGAATGGATACTAGGGGTTAATGAATCCCCTCAAAAAACTGCAAAGCTTTGTGTCTGTGTATGTGTATATAAAAACTTCATTTTCCCCTAAGGAATAGTCCAGAGTCTAAGATTCTCAGAGGGATCGTGACTCAAGATTGGATGCCTCGGGGGTTTCGAGTGTCTTTATTCTAGACCAGAGTTTCTCAGCCTCAGTACTATTGACAGGGCTGGGTAATTCTTTATTGGGAGGGTGGGGTTGTCCTGTGCATTGTAGGATATTTAGAAGTATCACTGTCTCTCCCTGTGAGGTGCCACTAGCATCGCCTCCAAGTTGTGACAATCAAAATTGCCTTCAGACATTATCAAATGTCCCTGCGGGGGACACAGAATAATCCCCACTAGAGAACCACTGTTCTAGACCAGTCTAGAATCCTCAGCAAGGATCTAGGGGCAAACAGAGGATTGCTCCAAACCAGTATCTGAACCAGATAGTACTGACCAGCCTCATTCATGGAGGTGTCAGACTGCCTTTCTCAGCCTGCCTGAAGCAACTCCAAATCACGTCCCCACCCCTTAGTGGCAGGGTCATTATTTCCCACAGTACCAAGCTGGCCCTATTAAATTCACTAAGGCCTTTGGAGGACTGTCTGAAATACTGAAAAGATAAGGTAGTTGGAACTAGTCTGTTGTGGTTCCCACGTCTAGTTCTCAAATATACATAATCAGATCCATTCCCTACCCCAGGTCCCACTGGTCCTTTGGCGGTCTCTCTGCTTTCCCCTGCTGTGTGTCTGTTGGCCAATCCGTTGCTTATTAGCAAGTCTTCACGGCACAGTTTGGGAGATGAGTCACAAACCCAGCAAAGAGCTCCTGGTCCAGAATTCAACAGAGTGCCCAGTGAGGAGGAGGTCCAGGCGATGGGCTTAGGCGATGGAGGTGATTCATGGGTTTGTTTATCAACTGTTCTCCCATCACCCCTCATTACTAGGATAATGAAGCCTGGAGGACAGAAAATACAGGCTTCAAAACAGATTCTGGGATCATGGGGTAGGAGGAGGAATGTGTTTTTATGAAGTGCTTCTGGTCTGAAATCTTAGTCATTCCCTTCCTCAGAAGCCATCAGGGGTGATTCTCAAGTCTGTCAACAACAGTCTCAACTGACACCACCCAGGACTGGTATTCAGAGCAGCTGTCCTATGCTAGAAGGAATACTGGCCTTAGAAGCCAGAGCCACAAGTTCCAATTCTAGCTACACCAGCTGGTGACCTCGGGAGAAGTCACTTCACCTCAGCCTCCATGTGTGTGTAAAATGGACGGGCCTCTCACCTCACTGAGGCTGTTGTTAAAGCTAAATCAGATGACCACATCTGTGATAAGAGCCTCGGATCATTCTGTGCACACTTGTAAGTGTAAAGCAATACATATTGTTGAATAAATAGTGATAAATTGAAGCCAGTTCCAAAGGTAGAAAGCAATTGAAGGGATACAGAAAAGACTCTAAAGTAAAGAATTAGTAGGATTCTCCTGGGCCCAGTTCAAGGAAGCACACAGAGCACCCAGAGTCGTCATAGAGGCCGAGAGGCATCAGCTGCCCAAGCAGATTCACCATTGGTTAGGGATGATGAAGAGCTCATTGATGCATATAATTAAATCTGCAGCACCCAAACCAGGGTAAGATTTGAGAATTTCGGAGAGCCTTAGATTTAAGATAGGCAACAATGGGCTAAAGAAGCTTTTGAAGTTCTGTGTCTTTGTAATGGTCACAATAATCTAATGGATGACTTAAATTACCTTGGCTTTCTGAAGAATTTCTCCTTACATTCCTCCTGGGATGCAGTCCGAGTAAAAAATATGGTGAATTGCTGTTAGATCTGAAAGAAGAAAATGCACAATTCACCTTTCTCGGTGCAGTGCTTAGTACCTACTGGGGGGCACTGGAATAAGTTGGGTTATATTACAAGCTGCCTTGGTAAAATGTTGGGGCCTTAGTTCTCACATCTGAGTGATGGCAATGAGTCCTCACCCTTCTGATAGAGCTGTGGTTTAATCCCATCTCAAAGGCAGAGGGAGGGGCATGCTTAATTACACAAATTACATGATACAGGGGCATATGTCCTGTCCCTCTTTGAACATCATGTGACTGAGCCTCAAAGAAGAGACTACTTAGATTTGGAGGGACCTTGGCAAGGAGAAGAGTGCAGCCCTGACCACTCAGGGCGTTGGCCCAGCCTGGTTCTGTGCCTGCATAGTTGGGGCGCAAAATGATTTGCAATGGTGCTGCACCCAGCAGGTGAGAGATCCACGGTTCGCATGGGGCCTGGCAGCACAATCAGCCCCATTTGTTTTTCTCCAGATGTCAAAGAGTGACAACTTTGGGGAAAAGATGAAGGAGTTCATGCAGAAATATGACAAGAACTCGGATGGGAAAATCGAAATGGCAGAGGTGAGTCCTATTGTCCAGGCTAAGAGCTGGGGCCGGGGGGGGGGGGGGGGGGGGGGGGGGGGGGGGGAGCGTCCTGTGCCGTGGGCAAGCATCCTTTCTACACTTCCCAGTGAGGTGGTGGTCTAGGAGCCCCCACCCCACCTCCGACACTTAGGCTGACCAAAGAGAACAGGTGGAACTTTTTCTGTGTCTCACAAGGAAAGAAGCAACAAACACTGGTTTAAGACAGGGATGGAGACCTTAAATGCTCTCAGTGTCCCCACAGCTATTGAAAATGTGTGATGAGCCCAGCTTAAGAGAGAAAGGAGGGAGACGACTGGAGAACAAGAGAGTTCATGCCCCACCTAAAGGCATCCAAAGGCAAAATTTTTAATCAATTAATTATTGCAACACATAATTTACATATATAGCAGGAATAATTTATATATTTATATATACATACATACATTTATACATGCACAGATATAAACATATTGTTAAAATATAAACTGAGGCCTATTAAAAATTTAAAGAATGGGGTACCTGGATGGCTCAATCGGTTAAGCATACGACTTTGGCTCAGGTCAAAAATCTCATGGTTTGTGGGTTCGAGCCCTGCGTTGGGTTCTGTGCTGACAGCTCAGAGCCTGGAGCCAGCTTCGGATTCTATGTCTCCCTCCCTCTGCCCCTCCCCTGCTCACACTCTGTCTCTCTCTTGAAAATAAACATTAATTTTTTTTTAATTTAAAAAAAGAGTTTATTTGAGCAAAAATTGATTCGAATGAGGCAGCACCAAACCAGAAGTGGCTAGGAACACTCCACCAACAGTAGCTCGGGGAAAGACTTCTATAGAGAAGAAGTGGGAGCAGGGCAAGGAAGTTATTTGATTGACTATAGCTTAAATGGTTATTTGGGAAAGCCTAGTTGGCTGTTTTGGCTGCTTGTTTCACCTTTGGATTGCTCACAAAGGCCACTGAGGTATTAAGGCCACTGCGTTTAATGGCTTCCTTGTTTAATGAAATAACTTATGTATACACACACATACGTTCATACATACATATATACATACTTACACATACAAATATGCATGTGTGTGCGTGCCTAACCGAATAGCTCTGGCAGTTAGTTGGTGACCTGTGTTCTAGAGGTCAAGAATAATGATGGCAGCACATGAACCTGGGCATAGCTCCTCCCAGGGTGGACTGGTTGGGAAGCTGCCTTAGGTCAGTGCCCAGGAAGTAGAGACTGAGACAGAGATTCAAGCCGATGGGACTTACTAAGAGACAACTCCCAAAAGAAGGGAAGAGTGCAGCAGGAGAGGGCAGAGGAAGGAGCTTAGGAAGGATGTGGTCTCAGCTGGATCCTGGTCGTGGCCTGATCTCACAGGGAGCTCTGCAGTGTAGATTGTGCCACACAGTTGGTCTCACCTTGAGGCGAAGCATGGGGTGGCCCTTTGTACTCCCATTTCAGTCAGTCATTGGTACAGGCAGCTCCCTCCCCCTTTGGGGGGGCGGGGGGGGGAGGGTGACTGGGGCAATGGCAGTTTGGTGGAGGGCAGCTCTCCTGCATGGGACAGCTATGAGCCACTACAGTCATCCTTCACATCATGAGGGATGGCCCACCAGCCTAAGCTAAAGGGGATCTAGAAAACGCACCAAGGGCACAGATTCCTAAAGCTGCAAGTCTCAAAATATCTGGACTCAAATGGGCTTCAGCCAGGGGTCACCAGACTTTTTTCTGTAAAGAGCCAGATTATGGTTAATGTTTTAGGGTTTGTGGGCCATACATTGTTACAATTCTTTCAATTCAGCCACTGTGGCACAAAAGCAGCCATAGACAATATGTAAATACGTGGGCGTGGCCATGTTCCAGTATATGTTCATTTATAGAAAATAGGCACTGGGCCAGACTTGGTTCATGGGTCATTGTTTACTGACTCCTGGTTTAAACTATGAGAGGGTCCTAATGAGAAAAGCCATGGGAAAGGTTGGCTCCGGATGAAGGAGTCCAGGTCCCCAGCCCTGCTTCTCTGCAGTTCTTTTTTTTTTTAAAAAAACAACTAGCCTGTCAAACAGGTTTTGCTTTTTTTTTTTTTTTTTTTTTAGTTTATTTGAGAGAGACAGAGACAGAGACAGAGACAGAGAAAGTGGGGTAGTGGCAGAGAGAAGGAGAGACAGAATCCCAAGCAGGCTCCACAC
Organism: Panthera leo; assembly: GCF_018350215.1. Classification (NCBI taxonomy): domain Eukaryota; kingdom Metazoa; phylum Chordata; class Mammalia; order Carnivora; family Felidae; genus Panthera; species Panthera leo. Next base: position 47,633,981 of record NC_056693.1, on the reverse strand, counting down.
CCTCAGCACAGAGCCCGATGCAGGGCTTGAACTCACGAACCGTGAGATCATGACCTGAGACGAGATCGCGTTGGGTGCTTAACCAACTGCGCCACCCAGATTCCCCATTGCCTCTCTTGGTTCTGTTCTCTGCCCCCAAAGCAGCTTCATCCTCAGGCTGGTAAACAGGATGGCTGCAGCAGTTCCAGGCAGCACATCCACACACAACCACAAAGGATCCACCTCATTTGGCCCCTCACAGGTACAAGGAAACCTTTCCCAGAAGTACCCTTAGCACACCTCCCCTCACACTTCACTGGGCAGAGCGAGATCACATGCCTACCCATAAGCCAATCATTGACAAGAGAAACAAGAGCACATGTAGCTGACCCAGCCCAATCAGAATGTGCCCGTGACCAGGGGAAGCCCAGAGCGAAGTAAGTGGGGGACTGGGGGATGGCCAGCAGTGTGTGCTGAACAAAGGTATCTGCATTTTCTAAAAATCAGATTTGCTGAGGTAAACTTACATACAATAAACTGCATCGATTTGAAGTGTACCGTTCCGTGAGTTGAGGCAGTTGTGTACAACCATGTAATTACCACCCACGATCAACATACAGCATTTCTATCACTGTCAAAATGTTCCTCCACCTGGTGCGGGCCATCCTATCCTAGGCAACCGCTAAGCTAGGATTAGGTTGCATTTTTTAGAATTTTATATAGATGGAATGAATGCTCTACTAAGTATTCTCTTGAGACTGGATACTTGCCTTTTAAAGTGGCACCAGTTTCCTGTCCCTCCAGCTGCTCATACTCCTAAGAAGCGGGGTGACCCAGATGCACTTCTCAGAACATCCTTCTTCCCTTTTGAAGGACGAATCTCAGAAAGCAAGCAAATTGCAGCTCCCACGCTGCCTTGCCACTGGCCATTTAACCATCCTCCCCACAGGAAAGGCTACTCGCCCACTCTCCTGGCAGGACCCTCCGTAATGTCTCTGTTGCTCTCTGGCCCCCACAGCTGGCGCAGATCCTGCCGACGGAGGAGAACTTCCTTCTGTGCTTCAGGCAGCACGTGGGCTCCAGCACCGAGTTTATGGAGGTGAGGCCGAGGCGCTGCCTTTTCCCTGCACACTCCTCTGCCTTTCTCCCATGTTCAGAGCCAGGCCCACCCAGATGCCAGGGAATGGTCCCTTGGGAGATGGTAAAGCCCTCCGAGCCCTACTCACCAAGTGGGGTCCGTGGACCAGCGGTATCAGCATCACCATCCCCTGGGTGCTTGTGAGCAATGCGGAGTCCCCGGCCCACTGAATCAGAAACTACATTTTAACAAAATCCCCAAATGATATGTGCACGTCAAAGTGTGGAGAGTATGGTGAGGATTAAGTGTGGTCAAGTACCTTTGGGAAATGCCATGTACACACTTATCTCCCCTTTGGGAATTGGTCATAGACATTTGCATCTTATGGTCTCTGAGAAATCCTGCAGTGAAGAGGCCTGTTTCACATTATTTGGCTCCAAGATCTCACATGATTTGTTCTCAGTAACATTAGTGTCCCTTGAAGTCGGGGTTCTAAAGAGCATGCGTGGGGAGCATGGATTTATGTGCCATCCTGAAGATGGAAAAACCCAGGGAGAATTCCAGCTTGTGGTATCTTCCAGTCCTGATTTTTAACTGTAGTCTGCGCTTCACTGCCCCCCCCCCCCTTTAAAATAGATCTTGGCAACAGAAATTCTTTGAAATCTTCATGTGAAATAGAACATCCTTACTCACGTGTCTTTTGAGTAATATTCAAACGATAGATCGAACCATGTGAAATTGTTGCTATTTGACCATTTTTGATTTACAAAAATTCCAAATTCCATATGGCTCAACTAGATATATTACTAATCCTGATACCTGGAAAACTACCAATTATTTCTTGGTATTTTTCTGGGACTCTGCACCCTAGCCATTCAATGTATGTGTCCCTCACAGTGAAACTCAACCCATACCCCACACACACTGCCTGCTATGATAATGACTGGCCTTCAGCTTGACTCGAGTTGCCATTCCTCGTGTTAAATCCCTTTCCAGACACCGGTAATCCCCTCTCCGTGACTTACTGCCCAGAACCCCACATGGCATTGAGTTCCCCTCATGGATAAAGAGTTGGTTGGAAATAACCGATTCTAAGGGCAGAAAAGTCATTTTTTAAGTGGCACCTTGCCTAAGCATCAGATACGGATTTCACTGTATGGTGCTTTAAAGAATTTTCTCCAGTTTTTTTTTGTTTTCAAGATGGCAAGATTCCATAGCTAGTAATTGAATCTGGATTTTGTTCTTAGTCCATTCTCTTGCCTATGGGGGTGGGGGTGAGGAGTCTGCATATACTTGTAAGAATGCTGCTTTTGTGGGTGTCGATTTTGCTGTGTAGGAAAGGGAGAGTTATGCCTGATGGCTCCTTCACTGATAGGAAGGCAGCCAAAGACTGGCTTCTATTCTACCTCTGATCTGGAAAATGGGGATGGCGATAGCTTGCTTAAATGCTTAAAGAGAAGCAAAAAATATCTTTCTCTGTCTCTGTCTCTGTGTGTCAAAATCATTAGTGGCTTCTCTCTGTGTAGCTGACATAATTCCATATTCTTATCTGTCTTCATCCTTTAATCCACAGTATAACTGCTGAGCCAACACCCCCACCAAGTTTCCTGAGACCCCACCATCCCACAGTACCACCCCCCTGGGTTGTTCATTTGCTCCATTTTTATCAGCTGGAAACATGAATTGGTCCCTCTGCCGCTCTGAAAGCCTTGTGCTGTCAGATAGCTCTGTCCCACTGCTAAGCACAACATTGTAATTTCTAATTTTAGTGATGCCTCAGGATTTCTTTGAGATTTCACAAAGCCCAGGTCTCTTGAACTCTTTTCCTTGAATGGGAAGAGAATGGCCCACTCACTGATGGACGAGCACAAAGTACTGGTGGGGAGAGAAGTGAGCCGCGAGCATGGGGGTGGAGAGCGTGGGGGTAGGGGAGGATCCAGGGAGGGAGGGAGGTCAGACCCAGTGGGAGGATCTCTCCAAAAAAAAAAAGCGAAAAGCAAAGTGATGCTTTGCTCTGAGTGAGGACTAGGGTCCCTTCAGGTTACCCTCCTTTTAGGAAACTTAGGGGGTGTCTGCCTTTTTTCCCAGTCAAGACTCGGATGAACTAAATTCTAATGTACTAAGTATATGCAGGTGGATGGTGAAGTCATACATGTAAACCTGCACATATTTCTTAGTACTTTCTCAAAGGCAGGCTTTCTGGGCATCAGAAAGAATATTTTGATGGAACCAGAGCATTTTTCCCCCCAGAGAAAAGACACTCCACAGTCAGATACCAGCTATCCAAGTTGTCTCTGATATAAGGCTGCCCTTTTGTTGGGATTTGCTTGTGTCTCATAACTTTTTAAAAAATCAGGATAAAAAGAAAACTATCAGATATCCTGATCCACAACTATACCAGGAGAATTACACAGCCTTGTTTGCTGGTATGGAAGAAAGATCCTAGGATATCCATAAACTCACACTCCTGGCAATAAAAGGGAGAGATGGCATGGGAAAGGGAAGGGAGGCAGGAGATCCAAATTTGGCAAAATAATTTGTGCTTGCTGACTCTCATAAAACCAAGTGTCACTGGTGTCCAGTGTGCAGTCTGGAGCTGAGGGAGAAGAGAGGAAAAGCCAAGGCAAGAACACTGGAAAGCAAATAAAAGAAATATGATCAGGCACCAACATAGATCAAAGATTTGGGGAAACGGGGTTCTCTGGATTGAGCAGGGAGAGGGGTGGTTTCCTTAAAAACAGAAAAAGGAATGCTTTTTTATCACACAGATGGGGAGTGGCCTTGGGATACTCCAAACAAGCGGACTGTACTACAGTTCTGCTCTCATGCAGACATGGCTGCCATGTGCACCATGATGGGGGTACAGTGAGGTCCCCCACCCAGAGAATGAGAAGATTTGAGAGCAGTGAAAGGACACGCTATATACCCACAGCAAAAATTGGATCCATCAGATGTTAGTGCTAGAAGTTGCTTGGTTAGCACCTTAGAAAACCATTCAAAAAAACAAAACAGAACATAACCCTAGTTACAAAATGATCCAAAAAGAGACCCAGGCTTGTAGCCAGATAGAGTAGGGAGACCTTGTCCGAGCAGGTTTTTTTTTTCCTTCTCTATGTGACCTTGGCCAAGACACTTTCTCCCATTTCTTCTGTGACTTGAAAGGGACTGGGCTAGCCCATCTCCATGCCCCCATCCCACTGTAATATTCTTGAACATCAAGACCCAGCCCAGTCCATTAAAGGAAATTGGAAGGAGGCTTATAGATACGGACAGGTCTTTGCAACTGGGTTGGCATTCCCATTGCAGGCTTGGCGGAAGTATGACACAGACAGAAGCGGCTACATTGAAGCCAACGAGCTCAAGGTAGGATGGGCCTGGGGGAGGGCATGGAAGGCATGGAGAAAGGGACTGAGGCCACAGTTGGTGGTAGGTGTAAGGAACCTGGGGAGGGAGGAGACGTTGGGTGAGGAACATGGGTTCGTGTTCTGCCTAGGAACACTTAAGCCTGGCTCTGAATTGGTGAACATGTTCAGGACAGCCATGTGAAATCAGTAACATGGAGCTTCAGGGCCACGGAGTTCAACCCGACTGCGCTCCTTTGCACGTCAGTGCCCAGGACAGGCACCTCCAAGGCAATCCTATCAGATTGGCCTTCTGACTTCTACATATACCCCTACATTCCTCTGGAACTAGTGATCCCCAGGCACTGCTTAGCCCTGTGTCCTGGGCCCTCTGAGAAGCCTATCTTATGGGGTGAAGTTGCATCCAGGAGCTACCTCCAGGCCTTCATGGTCATTCCACAAGCATTAGGGATTAGGGGATTATGAAGGATGGAAACCATACAAATGGTAGACCTCAGAAAACAACGTTGACTAACTGAACAAGTAATGAGGGAAGAACTACTGAATGAGTCAGGAGCTCTGAAGAGACCTTTTGTATTCTAGGGATTTCTGTCTGACCTGCTGAAGAAGGCAAACCGGCCATATGATGAGCCCAAGCTCCAAGAATATACCCAAACCATAGTAAGTGGGCAGAAGTGTCCCTTACCCCTCCAGGGGCATAGGACTGGGGCCCCAAGCCAGTGGGATTCTGGGTTTTCAGGCTGAGTCTTCAGGCCCAGGTGAAGGGACTCCAGTGGCAACTGGCAAAAGGGATGCTAGTTCATGGCCCCACACACCCTCTCTCTGAGATCCTCACTGGGCTAGTGGGAGACTGGGAGCATCTGTTTCCATGACAACCTCCACAGCTCCAGGAGAGGATGGGCTTGGGGAGGGTGGGCCTTTGGTGCTGGCTGGCTTGTTTCTGTGGCCCTCGCCCCGAGAAGGGGAGAGAGGAGCAGTGATCAATTTAGACCGTGCTGGTCCCTGACCTCCAGGTGACCTCAGAAGAGGCAGGAGGCCACCCCACCCATCCTCCTTCCTCTCCAGTAGAAGGGGATGGCAGGTCAAGGTCCCACATGAGAGGTCAAAGCAAATAACCCAGGCACCTCTGTCTGTCCTAAACAGCTACGGATGTTTGACCTGAACGGGGATGGCAAATTGGGCCTCTCGGAGATGTCCCGGTAAGTGCCTGACCTCACCCCCACGATCACTTTTACCAGGACCTGTGCAGACCATTCCTGTGCCACCTGCCCTGGCTCTAAGACCAATCAGCAGGGAGAGTGACAGTTCAGGGGTCCTGAAGCTCAAGACCAAGCTAGATAGAGTGTCAGTACCTCAGTGTGTCTGCCTCCCTCTTTTTAGAACTTGCCACTAATTCCTAAGTGCTCACAGATGGTTCCAGAAGTACAGGCACTGCTTCTGCATCCCCCCACGTGCAAGTTGTTCTTGCCTCTGCCCTGTCTCCTAAGCTCTGCTCTAACACTTTCTTTCCAGACTGTTGCCTGTACAGGAAAACTTCCTGCTTAAATTTCAGGTAAAAGAACCACTCTGCTTTTCTTCACTTCCTCCCTTCCCTCATCCCTGTGTGCTTCACTCTGCCACCCTCCTGTCCACCCTCCACACACATGTGCATGCACATATATACATGCGCACTCAGACACATGCACTTGCTCACTCGTGCACACATACACACGTGTGCATGCACACATACAGGAGCACAGTAAGACGTACTTACTCATGCACACATATGCACATACGTGTGCACACACAGACACATGTGCTCGCTTACTCATGCACATACATGCACACATACACGTGCACACAGACACATGCACTCACTTGTACACACATGCACACATACACATATACATGCAGACACATGCTCACTCACTTGTGCACAAGTGCACACGCATGTGTGTGCATGCACACATACATGTGCACACGTGTGCACACCCACATATACGTGCAAACACACACATGTGCTCATTCACTCATGCACACATGCGCGCGCACACATACATACACATGCAGACACACGAGCTCGCTCACTTGTGCATACATGCACATGTGCACATGCAAACATACACATGCAAATGCAGACACGTGCTCACTCACTTGTGCACATGCACACACATGCACACATACACGTGCACACACAAATGCACTCACTGATGCACATGCACACATACGCGTGCACAGACACATGCCCTCAGTAGCACGCACACACTCTCCAGGGCTTTTGCTTCTCTCTTTAATACATTGGACCTTACAGGGCATGAAACTGACCTCTGAGGAGTTCAATGCGATCTTCACATTTTACGACAAGGTAAGAGGGAGGACAGCATGCGATGGAAAAGCAGGGGGCCCCATCCGCAGGGGAGCACCTGGCCAAATGGCTCAACCCTGTCCTTCGGAATCAGGAGGCGCTCAGTACTGCGCCCTTGGTGCCAGGTCATAATTGTGCACTGGAGCCGATTGTTTTGCTAAGAAGTTGGGAGTGAGAAGGCCTCCTGACCACGCACGAGCCCTTCCTTTACTGCCCCCACCCGTGTGACTCCTGTAGTCCCCCTCATAACCCAAGGGTGGGGGATAAACTTCAAATAGCCCCTGTATTCATCCTGACATCGCATGGAGTTAGCTAAATGCTTCTTGAACCTCATTTATATTTTTAATGTAAATGAAAAACACCAGAATGCAAATTTGCCCCAAAATGTCCTGTTCCTGCCTTGACTGGTAAAGTCAGCAGTTAGGTGTCATCCTGGCACCGCACAGTGTGAACACCTTCTGCACAGAGTAAAGGGAAGGTTAGACTCTGCAGGCTCCCGGGAAGAGTTGGGGGAATGGGGAGGCAAGGTCAGGGGTGGCGGGGCCTGAGTTCTAGAGCTCTGTGCTGCCTCTCCTCTGCTCCCCATCACCAGGACGGGAGTGGCTACATTGATGAGAATGAGCTGGATGCCCTGCTGAAGGACCTGTATGAGAAAAACAAGAAGGTAAACAACGGAGTCTGGAGGCCTAGGAAGGTGGTTCTGGGGCAGGAGAGAGGCTTCTCAGGGAGGGTGGAAAAGGAATGTGGGGTGCATTTTGCTCTTCTGATCACCCATAACTAAGCAATGGCAGTTTTGGGGTTGTTGTTTTGTTTTTCTGGTTGGATGATTGGCTGGTTGGTTTATGTTTTTTTTTAATGTAGTAAAACAGACTTAACACAAAGTTTACCATCATAACCACTCAACAGTATAAAATAATCCACACTGTTGGGCAACCATCACTACCACCATGCCCAGGGCTCTCTGCATCTTTTTTAAAAGTTTTTTTTAATGTTTATTTATTTTTGACAGAGAGAGAGAGACAGAGCATGAGCGGGGGAGGGGCAGAGAGAGGGGAGACACAGAATCCGAAGCAGGGTCCAGGCTCTGAGCTGTCAGCACAGAGCCTGACGTGGGGCTCAAACTCAAGGGTTGTGAGATCATGACCTGAGCTGAAGTTGGACACTTAACCGACTGAGCTACCCAGGCACCCCCCAGAGCTCTCGGCATCTTGGAAAACTGAAACTCCATCCTCATTAAACAACTGCTGTCTGCTCCTCCCTCCCCTCCCAGTCCCTGCTCCCCACTGCCCGCTGGCACCCACCATTCCACTTTGTCTCGAATTTTACTTCTCTTGGTGCCTTCTAGAAATGGACTCATGCAGTATTTGTCTATGATCGGCTTACCTCACTTAGCATAATGTCCTCCAGGTTCATCCATGTTGTAGCATGTGTTGGAATGTCCTTCCTTTTTAAGGCTCAGTAATACTCCATTGCGTGTCTATACCATCTTTTTTTCTGCTCACCCGTCAACAGCCACTTGGGTTGTTTCCACCTGTTGGCAGTTTTGAATGATGCTATGATGGGGCACTGGCAGCCTGACTAGCACAGCTCATGGAGTGTCAGCCAAATTGCCATCAGAAAAGTCTTTTTGCACAAGGAGAGATTTGAGATAGAAGGGTCCAGTGGGAGGTGAAGATATTCCAAATCAATTAACTGCAGAGTCTGGGGCTGAGCAAGAGGCTCATAGGAGCCACAGAAGCATTTGTTGCTCAGAGAAAAGGTGGAGAACTATTACTTTGCTTCCAGGGACAGACCCCATGTGGCCCTCCACGGGCTCATCCAGGTGCCTGGGGAGCAGGGAGGGGGCGGGGCGGCAGGTGGACCAGGATCCAGCAGCTCTTTTTGTAGCCATTTTCCTTCACCTCCAGGAAAATGCCTTTCTCTGAGCAAATAGTTTTGCGGTTTTCTTTAATTAGATGAACACTCTATAATTTCTTGTGGTGTCTAACTGCCTCTGCTGCCAGGCAAGAACTAAATTTACTGCTCGATTTCAGGGGGAAAAAAATTCATCGCAGCCTCTGAGTCTGTCTCCCCTTCCAATTGCTTTCTGACTTCTTCATCTTTGTCCTGAATATCATTCTTCATTCCTTTCACCCTATATTTATTTTGTTTTTGTTATCTTCAAGTGCTTTTTGAAAGAGGCAGAAAATAAATTATAAACAAATACTACTTAGGAAGAAGGACATATTCACCAGGTGTTTGAACTCGGCAGACTTTTTCCTGGCATCAAATTCTAGAAGAAAATTATTTATGCACCCTTATATGTCCAAGGAATGTTGGGCATCCTAATGGGAAATATCTTTAACTGTAATTGTATTAATGAGGCATAATTATTCTCCATATGGCCCTGCTGGACACCTGAGGGTGATCAGCCCTGAGGCCAAGCATTAAATCTTGAAAGTGACCTAAGTAGGCTCTTTCTTAATTACCACAAAATACAGCTCAGATGGCTGCACAGGCTCACTTGAGGTGGGGAAACAAAAACAGAGTCAGGGGTTGGGTTTAGGAAGCACCCCTGAAGGTTAGAGAACAAAGATATTAATACAGTTGTTTACCTGGGAGCCTGCTACCTGTACAAAGCTCAAGACGTGGCCCCCGGGGCTGGACAGGATGAGTCCATAGAGCCCCAGGACCGTAAACAGCAGCACCTGAGCTGGGAAGGGAGCGGCCGTTCTTGTGAACCCACCTGGCAGACCCACATTCCCTTTTGATGGTGCAGGACTGAGATACGGTTTCTGAGCAGATGCGTGTTTGATGTTCCTGAGGAACAGGCTGGTGAGACCCAACCTCAGTTATTTCTCACCACTCCTGAGACAACTGCAGCTCGCAAAAGCCGTCCTCGGCTCCAAGCAGAACTTCTAGACCTGAAAACCGTGCAGCCCCGTCCCTTCACGCTGCTAAGATTCTTGATGCCACATTGAATCGGCGGTGGGGCAGGGGGAGGGGAGGAGGGGTCTCAAGCTCCAGGTTGATATATGGGGTTCCTTCCTTGGCTCCTAATTTGAATGGTAGATAGTATTATGAACTAGGTAATATTTCCACGGACTTCACAACTTGAGGGAAGACGCTTCCCAAAGCTAGAGACGCTCGCAAAGGGCCCTTGGGGTGGGTAGTGGCACAAAACCAAGAACCGGTCAAATAAGGGGATGTCCTGAAAACCAAATGACAAAAGACTGACCTTCGAGCACCAAAAAAAGAGGTGACTGAGGACAGGTGAGCCAGGTAAATATTAGATAGATCTTGGAACCCAGGAGACTGAGGATATTTATGGCTGTAGAGTTGGTCCAGCCCTTTAGCAAATACCTTAGTCTTTATACTCAGGTTTCTCATTAGTTGAATAGGGATAAAGACCGTCAGCCTGAAAGGGGAGGTATTTAAAAAAAAAAAGAAAGAAAGAAAAGAAAAGAAAGAAAATCTGCCAACATTTTCAAGATTAAAAAAAGGTGGGGGGGGGGGAGGAGGAGGAGGGAGGGTGTGTCTAAGCCAGGGAGAGAGGAAAAGAAAAAGATAGTATAAGCCATGGATGACCTTGCTGTATTTCAGACCTAATGGTTATTTGTGTTCAAATCAGTTACTGTAAAGTAGGTATTCAACACAAGGCATATCAGGTATTAATGTTCTGTTTAATGTTGGCCTCTATTTTACCTGAGACAATGGACATATGTCCGTGGGTCACCTGTCTTAGTGGGCCCTGAAGGTCACAGAAGCCAGTGAACAAGAAGTAGGAGGTGAGCTTTGCTGCTGGAGGAGGCAGGAGTTAGAATTCCTTGTTTAAATGGGTGAGGTTTAGGAAAGGATGGTCCATGGGGCCTGCAGACAAGACCAGAGCACTTTCCCAGCATTCTCTTCCTCACATGCAAGGACCCAGACCGAGGGACTGGAGGCCTAGTGAAGTAAAGGACCGGATACAAACTATGCAGAGATAATGGCTGCCATCACAATAGCTACCGATTTGGGGGCGCATGCTCTATGTCAGGTGCCCTGCTATGTGTTCAGGCCCATTCCCTCTGCTAACCATCCTAACACCTCAATGAGGCAGACACTGTGGTTCGTGTACCCATCTTACAGATGAGGCAGCTGAGCTGAGACTCAGAAAGGTTCAAAACTCTCCCCAAAGCAATGCAGCAAGTGAGAGTTGAACCAGAGCTTTCTGACTCCAAAGCCCATGCTTTGCTGAAGACAAAGGCTGTGGCCCAAGTGTTTGCGAATGAGTAGGTGAGACGTTCTGGTGGGGCCGTCCAGTGAGGGTCTCTAACTCATTCCTTCTGTCTCCTAGGAAATGAATATCCAACAGCTCACCAACTACAGAAAGAGCGTCATGTCCTTGGCTGAGGCGGGGAAGCTCTACCGCAAGGACCTGGAGATTGTCCTCTGCAGCGAGCCCCCCATGTAAAGGGGGGCCAGGGGCTGCTTCTCCACCGCCCCCAAACCCTGCCCCGGCTGCCCTGCCACTTCTACCCGGACCCAGAGATCCTGAGCGCCCCTCCTCCGCCCCTGCAACCTGCACACACCAGCCCGCAGAGCAGAAAAGGAGAGACGGAGGGAGGGTTGCTGACGGGCCTTCCGATGCCCCCTCCACCCTCCCCCTGACCTGACCCGGCAAACTGCTCAGCCTGCAGTAGGGCACCAACCGCATGGGAGGTGGGCGGGGCATGGGCGGAGCTTCCCTGCCCCTCTCCGCTGCGATGCATGAGCTCCTCCGCTGTACGATTTAGGCTTCTGTGTCCCACGGAGTGGACCCTTCCCTCCCGCTCTGCTCCCCTCCTTCCCATGCCACCACCCACCCAAACTCCCAAGCTCCATCCACCACCTTGCTAATAGCATAGCTGTCTTTTCGAAGTCCCTGTTCGTGGAGGGTGCCGGCCCTTTGTCCTCTTGACTCAGCGTGCTCCTTTTCTCTGTGGATTCCTTGTCTCCTTGTTTACCAAAGAAGAGTTTACAGACAATAAAGGGAAGCGTTCTGTGTGGAAGCTCACCCAGTTCTGGGCAAGTGGTTGACTTCTGTCTACAGTTAGCAGCGCTTACTGACCAAGAGGGAGCCAGTGCAGGGCAGAGCCTGGAGATGGATCCCACAGATTGGATCCACATTCCTTCTAGTAGGGGCACCAACTGGGTGTGGCAACAGTGGGACCAGGTAGCCCCCCACCCCCAGCAAGGGTACCTCCAACCAGGAGTTCTGGACCCCCCCACATTTAGCCACTCCTCCTCAAAGTGTAATTTACCCCACAACTCGTCTGATGCCTCACATGGATCTACAGGGCTAAGATCCTAAAATAGAGAATTTTTTCAAATGCTGTCATTCACTGTCTACAGGATGCATTTGGACATTACTTCATTTAATGCCGCAGCAATCCTATGGGATGGATCCCATTTTCAGAAGTAGAACCTGGAGCTGAGACATTAACTTGTTCAGGGTGATACAACTCCCACGTTGTATACCAACGTGGCTAGGCACTTGGTCACCAACTTGACTGAGGCAGTATACCACCGAGGTGGGGGCAGGGAGGGCTATACGGGGATCATAAAGAAGCCTCATTTCTTTCGCAGCCACACCCCCCCCTGAGGGAGCCCATCCTGTTCCCCACCTGCAAGATACAGCCCAGGAGGTCACCTGACCTCCGTCCACCTGCCCTCAGCTGACTGGGCCAGTTAGTGTCTCCTGGGACCCGAGGTGGACATCCAGGGCCATCAGAGTGTGTGGCATTGAAGCTAGGTGATGATACAGCTTTGGAGGCAAGAGGTGGCAATCCCAAACCAAGCCCGAACTAATGCTGGAGTAGAACCCAGCAACTAGGACAGGGAGTCGGCCAGAGAGCAGTGGAGAACACGTGCAGAGAAAAACACAGGAAAGAAGGAATAGAATACAAAACAGAAACAAAGAGAGTGCAGGGCAGGTGGGCCAGCTAGCAGCTCCCATGAGGCCCTGCTACACTTGTGGATTCCGATTTCCCTGCCCTCCCTAGGCATCAGACAAAGGCACTTCCTGCCCACCAGGTGCATCCCCAGAGGATGCAGTCTCACAGCTGCTCCACCCGCCTGCGCTTTCCCTCCAAGCATCCCAGGCAAGAGGGGGAGGAGCAGCTGTCATGGCTTGGGACCCGAGCTTGCAGCTCTTAGATGGGGTTTGGTGGAGTCCCCTCTCCCAGGCCCGCTTTCTGCTCAGCCCAAGGGGAAGCTCACGCTCTCCAGGAGACCTAACCAGGCTGGTTAGTTGATTCTGAACACAGATACCCGTTGATCAAGGACAGAGGGAAGGAGGAGAAGGAGGCCGAGGCCATGACAGTGGGTGCCATGGTGGGTGCCATCGTGAATGAGGTCCTGACTCTTCTGTGTTGGGAGTCTGCACTGAGTGATCCCCAACAGGGAGTGTAGGGTGGCATCGCGATTTCCCTCCACAGCTTCTTTCTCTCCCATCAGCCCCAGACCCATGGCTGCCTGACTGGCAGATGCATCAGGAGCCAGCGTGCTCCCAACAGGACTCCTCCCTGGGAGGAAGACCCCCAGCCCAGCCCCCCACTGGCTGAGTGGAATTTCCCATTCCAGATAGGGGCTTCCCAGGCCTGCAAGAGGCTGATACATACACAGACTTCAACCTTGAAGGCATTTGTCTCCAGGGCGCATTCTGTCATCACACACAGTTCCCTTTGGAACAAACCCACGTAACCACATTTTGGAGGGAGCGCCTGCATTCCCCTGTTCTCCCAGGTGCACCCCAGGCCTGCATTTCCCTTGACCCGTGTTTCTCCAGCCGACTCCATCAACTCCCTGGCTCCTAATACAAGGTCAGCAGAAACGTCTACTAAGAGAAGGAAAATGCCCAGGGGCACCAAGTCCACCCAGCAAGTCTGGAGGCAGAGGGCAGGACTCACAACCCGAACTCAGTGAGTTGGAAGGGCCAACACGAGGTGGTTCCCAGAGCAGGCTGGTCAAACCCACAAGATGCCAGGTCACTGGGAAGAAGCTTTTAGGGTTTGGACCACTGCAGTTCTCCTCTCCAGGAAAGTGCTAATAACATTTTCCTGACAGCTACTTTCCACCACACTTGCATGGAGAGACAACAAGAAGACAAGATGCGGGAGATAGGTCTGGTGGCACTGAGAGGCTGTGGCTCTCTGACAGCTCAGGGAACATGTGATCCCACAGCCACCTTGACTGTATGGCCCACAAACCTGATTGGCAGCAGTAACGGAGTAACTGTCCCTTCCCCTGGGAATCCCTCCCTGGCTTCCCAGTGTTTAGCTTGGGTGCCACTCACATGGGCACCTTGCATTCATTTGCTCCATTTTCTTCTTTCAATAACAAGTATTTACTAAGTACTTCCATGGGAGCTTATCCTCTCAGGTGAAACACAATAAACATAAAGGTATCAAAATGTAAAGTATGGATAAGTACTCTCAAGAAAAAGTTCAACAAGGGAAAGGGACAGAAAAGGCGGAAGTGCCATTTTAAGTTCTCTGAAAAGGTGGTATTCAAGCAGAGACTGAAGTAAGGAAGTGAAACTTACTGCCATCTTAAGAGAGTCCAGACTGAGGAAACAGCAAATGCAAAGGCCCTGAGGTAGAAGAGTTCCTGGCACACTTAGAAAGAAGTTCCCTGAGGCCAGAGCAGAATGAAGGTCAGGGGTGAACAGATGAGGTGGGGAAATAGGCGAGACCAGGTCAGGTGCTGTGTCAGGAAACCATGATAAAAAGGACTTGATCTCATCATGGGAAGGGAAGCCATCAGGGGCTACATCAGAGAAGTTCCATAATTTATTTTAAAGGTCAGTCTGGCTCCTCTATGAACACTAAACTATAGGAGGCAAGAGGAAAAGCAGAGGCACCATTTAGGAGGATTCAGTAGTGCGGCTGAGAAATGCTGATGACTTGGACGGAAGTGGGCGTGGGTGTGGAATTAAGTATCAGATCCTGACCTGCCTCTGAGACTAAAGCAAAGGGGCTTGCTGAGGGCTGGGTAAGTACTGCAAGAGAGAGACAAGTCAGGAATGACTCCGAGGCTGCTGGCTTGAGTAACTGGATGCATTGCTGACAGATGCCAGGAACCCAGGTGGAAGAGGAACAGGTTGGGGGAAGGATGCGGAGGAATTAAGATCTGGGACAGGCGGTGAGATACCAACAGAAAACAGACGGCACGTTCACACTGCTGGGTGTTCAATAACTATCGTGAGATGGATGCTGGATGCTGGAGACACAGTAGTGAGGAGGACAGTCCCTGGCTGCCCTGGTGAGAGCTTAAAGATGCCTGGGCCTGTGAGGTGAGGAAGCTGCCAACTCAGCGTGGTAGGCAGTGGATCCGGGGAAGGCAACCAAAGAGGCCCTTAGCTTAGATTGGCGGTGGGGGGGGGGGGGTGGGGGCAGGGAGGGCGGGAATTCCCAGGTGAGAATTCCTACCAGGGAAAAAAAACAAAATCAAAAAAGCATAAAGGATGGTACCAAAGCCCAAGGTAGCCAGGCTCATCTGGGGGAAGCACGGAGAGCTGAAGCACAGAGAGCCAAGTGAGAAATAAAGCTCGAGGGCCAGACAGGACCAGCTCCAGAGGGGCCCTGATGCCTCGCTTCCCCAGGCTGCTCTGTGACTCCTCCCTTCCTCTTCTCCTTCTAGTCTCCATCAAATGTCACCTCCTCAGAGAGGCCTACTCTGATTAACCTGTACCCCACGGCACCCCAGCACTCCATAGCTCCTCCCTGGCAGTATCTTTTCCCCAGGGCACCAGGAGCACCTGACCTGGTATGTGTTCCGGCTGTTCCCCCGGCCAGAGCGGGAGCCCCTGAGGGCGGCCAAGCTCATCCTGCATGGGTCCTGCCCAGGGCTGCTCAACCCACACACCTAGGGGCACCATTCCTTCCAGCTTCCCCACCTAGGACCCCTCAACTCCCCAGAATTATGGCTCCCCCAAAGATGTCCGGACGTAGTCAATACATTATCTTACTTGGCAAAGGGGAATTGAGGTGGTTGAAAGAATTAGGGTTGCTAATCAGCTCACTTTAGGGACATTACCCCAGTAGGCCCGAAGTAATCACAAGGGTCCTTAGATGCGAAAGAGGGAGGCAGAAGTCAGAGTAATGCAATATGAGAAAGACTCAGCCAGCCATTGCTGGCTTTCAAGGTAGAAGCAGGAGGCATCTAGAAACTAGGAAAAGCAGGAAAACAGATTCTCCCTTGGAGCCTGCAGAAGTCCATGATACTTTGATTTTAGCCCATTTCAGATTTTTGACCTCCAGAGCCATAAGATAACATGTGTCGTTTTAAGGCACCAAGTCCGTGGTAACTGGTTGCAGCAATGATTACACGGGCAAAGGCACAGTCCACCTCCTCATTAGTATCTGTGTTCCCATCACATGATGAACTGTGGGCAAGAATGGATCTTCCTGGATAATCCTAGTTGCACACACACACCAGGCACAGTGCCTGGTGCCATAATATCTCTACATGGCAGCTATGGGATCCTATCTACTGTGGTGGCTAGGGCTGAAGGGCCAGAAGCTTGCTCTGCCTCCAGCTGGGAGTTCTGTGGCTGCCCCAGGATTCACAGGGACTCAATTGGTTCCCAATTTGGGAAGGTGCACTGCCTCCTCCTTCAGAGATGTGAGTCCTCCAAATGTGGCCGACCCCTCAAGGGAACAGATCTGTCTGCCCTGGCGGAGGAGCTGACCCAACAGACACATGGATCCCCTGGCAGAGGCAGGGAAGACGCTAAGGAGTGCACATGAGTGGCCAATATACACACACACAGAAGACTGATATCCAACCTGAAGATTTAGAGGGCATTTATGAGAGCAGCAATCCAGTTAAAAGGCACCTGGATGGAAGCTCATGCCAGAAGATCAAACTTTCAATAAATGTTTATAATAGCCATAAAAAAATAAGTAAAAGAGGGACATCGCCGGCCCTCAGGGAAATGCAAATGAAAACCATTACACACCAGTGAAAACCAAGTACCATTTTTAAAAGCCTTATTTCTGTTTACAAAAGCAGAGTCTACTAAATTGTGGGGGTTACAGGGAGCCGAGGAAGAGAAAAGGCTTCCTCAGAGAACCAGAAAATAGAGCAATAAAATAGTACCAATCATTTAAATAACCACAATAAGATTTATATACACAATGGAGTACTACATGGCAATGAGAAAGAATGAAACATGGCCTTTTGTAGCAACGTGGATGGAACTGGAGAGTGTGATGCTAAGTGAAATAAGCCATACAGAGAAAGACAGATACCATATGTTTTCACTCTTATGTGGATCCTGAGAAACTCAACAGAAACCCATGGAGGAGGGGAAGGAAAAAAAAAAAAAAGAGATTAGAGAGGGAGGGAGCCAAAACATAAGAGACTCTTAAAAACTGAGAACAAACTGAGGGTTGATGGGGGGTAGGAGGGAGGGGAGGGTGGGTGACGGGTATTGAGGAGGGCACCTGTTGGGATGAGCACTGGGTGTTGTATGGAAACCAATTAGACAATAAATTTCATAGAAAGAAAGAAAGAAAGAAAGAAAGAAAGAAAGAAAGAAAGAAAGAAAGAAAAGAAAGAAAGAAAGAAAGGAAGGAAGGAAGGAAGGAAGGAAGGAAGGAAGGAAGGAAGGAAGGAAGGAGAAAAGGAAAAAAAAAAAAATAACCACAATAAAATTCCCTCATCATTCCGTGCAGTCCTATGTAATTCACTCTTGCTCCCCTGGACCTTGGATTAGCAGTCTGCTTTCATGAAGCTGTCTTAGAGCTTCTGGAATGGAAAGAGTCCTGGAATTCCTGACTTGGTCCACTGGGACAGTCTTGAGAGTTGCTCAAGTGACATCAGCTCAGAAGCCTGCACCCAAGGGTCTATTCTTTAAAGGCTAGAAGGTTTGGAGTACCTGGTACAGTCATTTATCCTGAGGCTGTAGACTGCCCTTTGTCACTGAAAACACAAACTGCAGCCTGCCCCTTAGAGCAGAACCTTCAGGGAAGCATCAAACGACATCTGTGAGGTGGCAAAGACGGCTCGGTTGTGCCTACTTTCTTACTCTCACCAATATCATCAGAATGGAGGAGAGTAGACATCTCTATCTGGGTACAGCACAGAACTCGTTCCTGAGACTTTAGATGGGTGCTTCCCCTGAGGGAAAAAACATATGGGCAGTGAGGGCACTGACCAATCTCCAGGGACTTCCCACAAAACACAAACACACACATTTTCTAAAATACTTACATTAACATCGCATCCATGTAAGCTTCACTTCAGGAAGGCGGAACGGGTCTTCTGATCTGACAACCCCTCTTGTGCGCATCTTACAACAGTAACACATCACACAAACCTCATTATTTCCAGCAGCTCTCTTTTAATAAGGAGCAAAAACAAATCTTTTGTGATTCTCCGGGATTCCTCTGGGGCATCTCAAACATCACTGTAGGTTGGAAAGATATCCTGAAAGTACCCTTTCATTCCCCCCACCCCCATATATTTATTAAATTATTTGGTGAGGCAAAATCTAAAGAGTTGTCAGAAGAGATTTGGACACTTGATTAACCTATATCACAGGTGCCCGAGAAAAAAACCTTTGGTTACACATGTAATTAAGTGGTAACACTTAAAAGTAAACAGATCCAAGAGAATTAGAAGACATGTGTCCACACAAAAACTTGTACACAGTGTTCACAGCAGCATTATTCATAATAGTCAAAGAGTGGAAGCAAGTCTAATGACCATCAACAGATGGATAAACAAAATACGGTTATATCCATACAATGGGATATTAATTGCCCGTAAAATGCAACGAAGTACTGATATGTGCTACAATATGGATGAACCTTGAAAACATTAAGTAAAAGAGGCCAGACAAAAAAGGCCACATATTGTGTGACTCCATGTATATTATATGTTCATGACAGGCAAATCCATTGAGACCAGAGGTAGATTAATGGTGGCCTAGGCGGGGGGTGGGAGGGGCAGGGGTGAGAGGTAAGGGGGAGTAACTGCTTAAATCAGGAATTGGAGATTCTTTAGGGCCTTAACAATTAGGAATTAGGAATTCTACCTGGAATTAGGCAGAATTAGATGGTGGGGATGGTTGCACAGCTTAATAATAAAAACCACTAACCAATACTCTTTTCAAAGGTGAATAATATCTTAGTTTTCTTTAAAAAAAAAAAAAGCCTGTGCAAGATATGGATTGTAAAATAAATAAGCAAAATAAACAGGAAAGTATAGATATGGCATGTTCATAAGTGATGAGTTTTGTTCTTTGTGTTTTAAAATCACCTATTCTAGGACATGACAAATTCAACATAAGGCACCAAAAAGTGTCCTGGTAAGACACAGAATCTCTGCTATCTAGAATAACCCTCCATATTGCAGGCAATTATCAGTAAATCAAGGAGGCAAGCCCATCAAACCTGAGCAAACTTTGCTAAAATACAATATATTTCATAGTTTCTTTTCCGATGCAGGTATTTTTAAAATAATATAAATGAAATTCACTTTCCAAACTTTATCCTCCATAGTGCCCTTTTTCACATTCTGGAACAAACTGACACTTTACTACATGTTAGGAGTCTGCAGGATCAAAACTATTTTCATAATAATGTTAAAATATTATTTATGTTAATTTGCAATGTGTTCACCATTGCTATTGCAAATGAATCTATAAATATTTAATACAAACGTCTGTCTCAATGTCTAATGTGGCAAGAATTGATAGTTTTAACCCACATAAACAAAAACTCTTTGGGTAATCCCAATAGGTTTTAAGCATGGAGAGGGAAAGATCGCATCTTAGAACATAGGGTTGAATGAAAAACAAAAAAAAAGACTAAGAAATGGCATAACAATACCATCTATGTGAATTAAAAGAGCTTATACACAAGATAGCAATGATGTTTTGTTAGAGCATTCAAAAAAAGAAAAGACCAAAGACACCCATTGAGCATTCCAGAAGGACAGCATCCTGGGAGAGGGAGGAATGACCATGGGAAATTTCACCCAAAGGAATTAAAACACCAAGAGAAGGACCTTGCACAGACCACAGATAATGATCTGCCAAGAACTGAGGAGGGCTCCCACACCCCCCACCCAAAGGAAAACACCTGTGGGCTCTCCCACCCAGCTGCAGCTGCCCAGGACAGAGTGGACACCACAGAGAGACAGACCCTCTCACAGGCTCCCGGCACCATCTCCCTTCCTGGAGATGCCTCACCTGGAGGATTTTCTCCAGCAAATCCAGGCGTGGTAAAGGAACAAAGGAGCACGGGTGGCCTAGGATAGGGAAGGCCAGTGGAGGTTGGTAGATCACTCAGGAGCAATGCAACCATCTTTATTATGTTCAGACCACCCACACTGACCAAATGGTTTGTTCAGTTGCAGGGATGAGGGTGGGAGGGCTGGCTACGGGAGGGAAGGTGCAGGAAGCATATGTCATCCTGTTCAGTGTGCATTTTTGACACGCATAAGCTAGAGTGCCATGGTGCCCATTTGGGGAGGTGGTGGGGGTTAGGAAAAAGGAACCCAGCAGAGACACAAAGAATCCTGACTGGAGGGCCAAAGGCTGAGAGAACAAAGTTCTTCGGGAGGCACAGAATGATCCCCAAGTTCAGGGCCACAGACATGTATGTACCAAAGAGGGCATGCTCCATCATGTGAAACCAAGGACAGAAATATCAGTGATCAACACCAAGTGAGGAGCTGGTTTCTGCCTAACTGGCGTGCTGACCGGGAGGAAACTCGCCCCTTGCCAAAGAAGCACATCCCGCTGTCATGCAGCTTGGTTATGAAGTCTGCCGTTGTTCCCACAACTATTCTTTGGAGCATTCGGTACGGGCGGTGAGTCTGCACCCACACTGGGGTCATTGAGTGAAGAACCAAAGCAGACCCATACACGCCTGCCTGGGACTCCCAGTCTGATGAGATGGCAAATAAACACTTGGCTGTTCTTGCCTCCTTGAGTCCCATACAAAATGCCTAATCTCATCCTATTCATCCCACTGATTTTAAGATGGCTCCTTCCCTCCGTCTGCACTCACTCTCCTCAACCTCAGCCTCTTCCCAACGCTAAATGAAAACACACGGCCTCCTCCTTCCAAAAATTATGAAGAATTTCAAGACAATGACAGCAGACCATTAAACCAAGCAGAGGCTGCAAGTCCCTGAAGCCAGCCCGCCCGCCCCCATGGGACACGGAGAGAGAAACGAACTGGCAACCACTAGGGCAGGGCAGGGCAGGGCAGGGCAGGGCAGGACAGGCCGACAGAACCCAGTTCTGGTCAGTGGGGCAGCGGCTCGTCAGTTTGTCTTGCCATGAGGAGGGGATTGGCTCTCATCACCAATGGCTCCAATAGGACCCAGAATCTCACCAATTCCCCTTAAAAGGGATAGCTAAAATTTGTTAGAGCAGAAACTGCAAACAGAACTTAAAGGTTAAAGAAAAAGCAAGGTTTCTGAATGGTAGTTTTAAAACCCAAAGTAAAATTCTGAAGAGTTCTTCCCAATGACAAAACTAGGCTCTAAATCACAAAAGCCCAAGCAGCCCACCCTGGCTGTGGCAGCTGGGGACAGGGCCATGTGTCTCCTGGGGGTGGGGGGTTATTGTCAGCTCACAGAAAGGAAAAGCTGATGGGGTGCCAGCTGCCTCCTGGAGTCACAGCCTAGAGGTGAGAGTCTTTGTCTCACTCCAAAGGTGGCCTCTGTGACTCCTGGGAAGGGGGCTGCTGCCCACGACTCCCTTTCCAGGGTGACTTTTCTTGGCCTCTGGTTTCGGGAAAATCACTGAAGTCAGTCACACTCTTCAGAAAACAGGATATTTCATCGAAGACTAAGCAGCTGAAACCATAGCTGGCTTAAAGGGTAAGGAGATGAAGAGTCACAGGCAAAAGAAATTGGCCCAAAAAGGTGAGGAGGCTACAAAAGTTCTGGAGAGTTAACACCTGCCAGCACCCCTCCGCCAAGGAGACTGGACAGAGTCTGTGCATACACATCCCCAATTCCTCGTGCCATTTACCACGGCTCCCAGCAATACCCTCAGAATCCAATGCGCCACAAGTCAGAAAGCAGCTGAAGCCCAGGATGAGAAAATACAAAGTCAGATGATAATGTCAGATCACAATCATCCCAGGACAAAATACTGCCCACAATGGCTGGAGAGGGGCAACCCTTTCTGTTCTAAAAGGAGAGGGGGGCATCACTATGCCATAGCAGGAAGAACTGGAAAGATGTATGGCCCAAAAGCTACCAAAAAAATTGAGAAGAACATCACACAAGCCTTCAGAAGGCCACCAGCAACAAGTCAGGGCTCCGCAACACAGAGTCAGGAAGAAAGAGAGTGGTTTGAAAGAAATGCAGCCTTCCAATCCCAAGTGAGATCATGTGTCCAGTGGGCAAGAATTAGAAGAAAACATAAAGCAATAAAGGAGGCAGATGCCCCCTGAATTCAGTCAGTGCTCTCATGGAACATGAAGGCAACACCATACAGGCCCTAACGAAGGCCATGGGCAACAAGCCACATTCATGCACAGACAGCTGATCAGGAAGGACAAAGAGCAGAAGCTGCTTGAGGAGGTGAAAATGAACGAGCAGAAAATCCAAGACCTGGAGAAAAAAATTTTAAAACAGGAAAGGTCCTCTAAAATCTACGTTTGGGTTGGGGAGGCGGGGTGGGAGGGGGAGTGATGGGTATTGAGGAGGGCACCTTTTGGGATGAGCACTGGGTGTTGTATGGAAACCAATATGACAATAAACTTCATACACTGAAAAAAAAATAAAAGATAAATAAATAAATAAAATCTACGTTTGTATTGTAAACAGGAGAGCCATGAACTCTCATTCACAGCACAGGATGTTAAAAGAGCTCTTGCCACAGAGAAGAGGGGACCTGCCAATTTGAGGTACATTTTAGGACAAACACACCAAGAAAGAGAAAGAGACTTCAACAAACAGTGTCCCTCAAAACAGCTCCAAGAAGTAAGCAGTCACCAGAAACTTCCTGGAAGATGCCCTCAATGACCAGAGAGCTCCTCTGGCCCAGCCCCCAAAACAGGTGAGACCTGGCTCCCAGCACCAATAATAAGCCGACCCGTGGGGTCTTTCTCTTCTTCCCAAAGGAGCCCAGCCTGGACTTGGAAGCCACAACACCAATTCCTAGGGGTCATGTGGGCCCTCAATTTCATGGCATGCCTCCTAGCAGGCACAACTGTGGTCCCACCAATGAAGACAAGAAATCCTTCTCCTCTACAGAGCTGGATGTCACAGGCCACCTGTCGTTTCCACAATTTCCATGATTTCTAAGACTAAGATGCCCAGCCCACTGGGGAGACCACCATCCCACCCAGAAGGACCTCCTGTCCTTCTACCTTTGGTTCTTCTTAGACAGTAGCTACTGAGAAAACACAATCCACACTTTCCCCAAGTTAAGAACTTCCTTTTGCCCAAAAGGGTACATGCAGACAACAATCTGAGGTTTGGGGTTTTAAAAATCTGTGTGACCACTATAAAGACCACTGCTCAACCTGTTTCTTCCCAGCACCAACAATGAGCCAAACTGTAAGATCCTCCTTGTCCCTCCCGGGAGCGGCTTAGCCTAGACTAGGGTCAAGGCCTGCTGAGCACACCCCCACACCTTGTTCTGGACTCATCTGGGGCCTCAGCTCCTGACTCCCTATCTGTGCTGTGCCCAAACCCTTCACTTCCGCAGGGAAGCACAGGAAAACCACTGTGTCTGTCCGTGTCCTAAAGGAACCAGCTCAATGGCCGTGAAGAGGGCCAATCCTGGGCTGACCCAGTCAGCACCGCCCCCTCCCACCAAGCCTCCTGGCTCTTCCAAATAAGAATGACGAGATTGTGGCCCCACTGTGTGGATACTGGACACCCTCCAGCACCAGCTCTACTGTCCACACAGCAAATGGGAGGACTCCACACTGTTAAGACAATTTGCACCACAATCTTTGGTGCAGTTCGCCCGGCTTGAAGAGACTCCTTCTCAGAGGGGCCACCTGCAACTAACGTCAGACCTGATACCCCAGCCCCATGGTTGCCATGCCCATCTAGGAAATGGAATCTCCCACAGCTATGAGGACCCGCAGCATCATCTGGTCTACACAATGCAGCATCCTAGTGCATGATTGAGAAATCCCAGGATAAGAGCCACATTGGCCCTGCAGAGGGCTGGCTCAATGTTTTTAAAGCATCTAGCATCATTGCTGTGGTTCACAACACTTACCCAACCCTAGACATCTCTGTGTGTCACCTTTGTCATGGCACCACCATGGTGGTGTCACCAGGTGCTAGCTGGAATCCTTATCGTTGAGCTCACAGGACCAGCTGTGCAGACGACGGTCCAGGTCCACACAAATGCCAAGGGGACTCAAATGGCCACACTCAGTGCTATAGACATGCACCTCCAAGAGCCAGATTCTGTGTGGATTCTTATACTTGGGTTAAGTGACAAGATCCCCAAACCCCAGCGGGCAGAGGAGAGACTCAGGCAAAAAGCAGCCCCTGGTCCCCTTTGTCAGAGTCAATCCATCACCCAAGCTTGCTGCAACCACAGCATTTCCAAACCTTGCTTCTGCTGTCTACTACCAGGCATCACAGTACCAACGATAAGATACCATTGGGCTGGCAAACCCACAATGGAAGAACTGCCCAAAAGCAAGCTCCATGAGCATTCAGAAAAAAAAAAAAAAAAAAAAGCTGCCAAAGTCTGGAGGAACATTCTTCACTCCTGGGCAGTGACACAAGAATTCCTGGGGAGATGTTAGAGCAGACATATGAGGAGTTAAGCAAGAGAAGGAGAGCTGAACCTTACTCATCTATGGAGGAGGATTTATCCTTTAAAAGTCGGGAAGTCAAAACCCTCATCATAGACCGGATGCCTCCTGCCACAAGGGCACCCGGTGTAGGGTATTCTTAGACCACCTGCTAAACACTGCGGACGTCAAATGCTTCCAATTCTTCTACCATATCTGTTTCCTGCTGGGCCTTCTCCTTAAAAACCTTCTCTGGCCTTTCGCCTGAATGAGGAACTACCAATTTGAGGTTTGTGGTTTAAAAAAAGAAAAAAATGTATTCACCACAAAAGATTACCTCAAGACCTTGTTCTCCACAGAATGAACTGTTTAACTTTCATTATAGCCCAGGTTTTAATAGTAAATGACTGAGTGATTTATGTTGCATTTTAATGCTCTAAAAACCCTTTAAGTTTAAGTGAAAAGAAATACAATAAAAACCAAGTTCCAATCGATCCAGCTGCCCAGCCAGGTTAAGGAACCAGTCATTTATATCAAACGGGGCCAGGGTTTGGAAAGCCTGTGGTCCATCAACTTTGAAAAACCCTCTGTCAGGATGTCACTGGACCCCCCCCCCCCCACCAGACAGCACATAGAAGTAGGCAGACACACTGAGATTCAGAAAATAACCTTGGTATATGAACTTCAGCACAGCCAGCCACTCACTGCCACTAACTGCGAGTTCATGGCATAGAAAGCTTTGCAAGGCAGAAATTCTCCCCCGGAGGCAGTCTGTCTCCCTCTCACCTCCCTGAAGACATTTAGCAACATCTGGAGACATTTTTGGTTGTCACAACCAGCCTCTCCTGGGGAAGAGCTACAGATGCTGCTGATCATTGTACAACACGCAGGACAGCCCCCCAGCCCCCGCGACAAAGAGTTATCCGGACCCAAATGTCAATAGTGCTGAGCCTGAGAAATTCTGGTCAGGAATGAAGATACTTGAACCCTCCGAGGCATCCAATCTTGAGTCAGGACCCTTTGGGCATCTTAGCACGTAGACCCTGTGCTTGAGGGGGAAAGCTACTTATGCACGCAGACACAGACACAAGGTTTTGCAGCTTGGGAAGGGGTGGTTCACCAGTCCCTGGCGCCATTCAACATCCCCCTGCCCCAGTATCAGGCACCCAAAGATACTGAGGTCAGGTACTCTTCTTAGGGAGTATTCCTATTTTTTAAATCCTTCTAAGTAAAAGAAACCCTGCTCTAAAGAACCTCTAGCACGTATCGTTCCACTTAAACCTAACAGCCATCTAATCAGATAGGATCACCATGTGACAGAGAAGGACACCGAGGTACAGAGAGGTGACACAGCCAGCGAGTGGCAGAACTGCAGGCATGGCCCAGGCTCAGGCTGCCAGCGCACACCGGGCACTCCGACACCAGTCTGGCTTTCCGCAGGGTTCACACTCCTCGGCCGCCCTCCACTCGCTGGGAGACGGTTGGCCAGCTGCCCTATCACACTGGCCTCAGCAGGGACAGCGGCTCCAGAAGACGGCATGGACGTGGACACCTGGCATAGAGCAGAGGCGGTGCCCTCCCCGCGGCCACTGAGTTTGCAGGGAGAGGGACCCTGCTCCGACTCTCCCAAGTTGAAGGTCTGGGCGGGTGTTGCCCTGGGATCAGGCAGGACAGGAAGCCACGGTCTGGGTCAGATCCTTCTCATCTCCAACCGCGCTCACCTGTGAACGTGGCCTTCCACACCAGCAGCCGATCGGTGGAGTCAGCAAGTCAGCTCCGAGACACATCACCTGTGCATCTGCAGCCACCAAAGCTGCCCACCCAGACTTCTACCAGGCCCGGCTCTGTGCTCCTCAGAGGCCCACAGCCAGCCAATATCTGGAAAATAATGAGTGATGGTGAGTCCTCGAGGTTTCCTCATTTTTCCTTCATTAAACCTTTCCTTGTTCCCCGAAAATGCCTCTGCCTTTGTTTCACAGCAACAGGTTGCTCGGGGAGCTGCTGTTCAGGGACCTCCCCCAGCTGAGACTGCGCCCCAGGATTCATCCTCCATCCTCACTTCCTGGCGGCCACTCTTCAGTCTCCCCTCGGCTTCCTGTTGAAAACCACCCAGCGTGGCACCTTCGCATCCCTGGAGGCCTGTGACAAGCAGGAAACTGCATCCAAGCAAACTGTCTTCACAGGCACATTTTTCTCAATTTGCAAATACACATCCTCAAATCTAAAACTTCTGTTTCAGAAAACAACAGCCAGCCAGCCCATTTGCTGAGTGTGTACAATACAGCCCACATCGGCACCCTGTTTGGCTCATCTCTTAAGAGGCCCCAGCTGCTTCCTTTGACTGGCTATCTCATCAACCCCCAGTAGTGCACAGGCGGCTTCTGGGAAGGGGATGGGAAATGGCCAGTTCAGGACCAATCCCCACAGCAGGAGACGGTGGCTCTTCTGGATTCTGGTCCCCTAAGGGCACTGTCTGAGGCCACAAAGCATGGATGGCCCACAGAGCAGCACTACAGCCCGGCATGATTTGGGGGGTACTCTGCATCCTGGAACAGGCTGGAAGCTATGGACCCGGCCATTTGGTGGAGAGGAAATAGGCCCAGAGAGGTGAAGTGAATGTGTCAAGACCACACAGGTACTCAGTGTGTCAAAGCGCATCCTTGGCCCCAGGGCCTTAGTGTATTTGTGAGCTGGTGGCATCAACAGAACCTTCTTACTTTTCATCCCTAGAGAACAGGCTGTGAAGACGAGGGTCTCCTTCCAGCACATTCAGCCCAGCTAAGAGGAGCCAGGCCAAGTGCACTAGTGTTAACTTGTGGGCATCCTGCCACTGGGATCAGCATTTCTGCTCCAGATGGAGAGGACTAGGGCGCCAGAAGTGGGGACCTAGGTGGGGCCAGAGCGCCCCCTGCTGTCTAAATGCTAAGCGACCCAAGCCTCGCGTCTGCCTCCCTGATTTCTTGTGCTCCCTGCCCAGGAAAGTTGAGGACTGGGTTCAGGGTACACTCCCTCCTGGGGAGTTTCTCATTTCAGTCTAGACAACCCGGGGGAGTCCCCAGGCTCCCTGGTAGCGGAGTCATGCCCACCATGCTTTTCTGTTTCCCCCTTGCTGCACCCCTGAATGTGTCCAGTCAGCATCACATATTGAGGGCTTTCTGCGGCCCAGCCACTGGGTCTGGTACTTTAAGAACCAGAAATGACAAGCAACTGTTCCAGAAACCCCACCACCACCCCTGTGGAGTCTCTGGAATGAGGCAGATAACCAAGGAAAACAGTGAAGCAAAGATCTGACAGAGGTTGAGAGCCAAGGGATGAAGAACCGACCAAGTACCAAGGAAACGGGTCAGAGGGGCTCTAATGGCAGATGTGGTGAGTCTAAAGAGGAAACAAAAGCAGACATGGAGAGAGGGGAAAGGCATTTCTGGGGGCAGGAACAGACACAGCCAACGCTCCTCCTCACTTGTCCCAACTGCTTCCCCTTCCTCCCGCTCTTCCTCCTAACTCACCATGGGTCATGGAGGCTGTCCACCTCAAGAATCCCCCCACCTCTCCTGACTGGCCTCTCTGGCCGGGTCCATGTCTGCCAGGATTCCTATGACCCTCCCAGCCCTTTTACCTTGGCCCTGCTGATGAACACGTGGTTTCCTGAACCCTACACAAAAGCCTGTCTGCAATCTGGACCCTGGAGAATTCGATACATGGGACAAATTTCTTACGCAGGGGATTCAGTAAAGTCTAAATCATCCTTTGCCCCTAAGAAAGGGAAATCGTCCCAGGGAAGCAGGAAAGGTGCAAAGGAGTCATGCTGAGGGAAGTTTCTCTACAAGTTAGGTGGAAGGAGCAAGTTCACTCTGCGCCCCGTGCAAGACAAGAGGAAGTGGGCAGGAAGGGATAGGATCCCCATGGAGAGACGGAGTTAAGAAGCAAAGACTTGGAGGAGGAAGGCCCAGGAGAGGTCTGTGGGACATTGCAAGGAGGAAATTTCCCAGGAGGCAGCTGTAGGGTTGGAAACAGGAAAGGGACATAGTAAAAAGTGTGCTTATAAAGATTCCTAGGACAAACAGTGCCCAGTCTCTCTACAGTGGCTCTGATCAACCTGTACTCCAGGGGCGACTGGGTGACTCAGTTGGTTAAGCGTCCAGCTCTTGATTTCCACTTACGCCATAGTCTCATGGTTTGTGGGATCGAGCCCCAAGTCAGGCTCTGCACAGACAGAATGGAGCCTGCTTGGGATTCTCTCTCTCTCTCTCTCTCTCTCTCTCTCAAGCTAAATAAATAAACTTTAAAAAAATTTTTTTCAACCTGCCCTCCAGCTGGGAAGGGTGGGGACAGCTTGAGATCACCAGCATTTAGCAGAGCCTTGGCCCTTGAAGGCATCCTGCAAATGACCGTCTCCATGGGATGCCAGTCTTTAACCCAAGGGCCATTTAATACTCAAGGTCCAGATCAGAACAGGAAATAGAAGTCCTACTCTTGTGACCTTAAGCTTGTTACAGCACAGAATGGGAACAATAATAAAACCTCCCTCATAAGGTTACAGTGAGAATTGTCTGTGATAATACACAGTCCTACCTGGCATCTAGCGGCTGCTTGAAATCACGACGACGCCCTTCTACTTCTTAAAACCTGCTCTTCCCAGGGCTTCGGGGACTTTACACCGGTTTGGTAGCCTCTGCAGCCGCTTGACTTGCTCCCTCAATCTCCTGTTTTCCCTAATGAAATGGTAGCCTTTGTGAGTACTGTACACACGTGAAAGCACTTTACATATGCAAGCCATTTAATCCTACAATGGTGCTTTGAAAACAGGTTCTATTACTTCCTGATTTAAAGACTAAAGGAAACTCCAGGACAAAGCTCCCACGTGCACACATCAGGGGTCCGAATGGACTGGGGTTACTGGATCAAACGCCCCTCCCCTGAGCACGCTTTCACATGGCCCCACGGTGAGACTGCCTGGGACTCTGCCTGGGCTCCTTCAGGACCCTCGAGCCACACTTTCTTCCTCCATAGCCCCTCCTCTGGCTGCTTGGGAACCCATCTCACTCTGCTTTGAGCCTCCATCTTCTCCTTTGATCAACAGACCCACATTTCCAAAGGCCAGTGAAATATATGCACATGGATATCTGTCTTCCCCTAAAACCCAACCAGCTCCAAGCTCCTGACCCTGTCCTCCAGCCTCAGCCTCAGGCACCTCCAAGAAAGCACTAGGTTCCTTCTATCCAGAAGTCTAGTTCTCGTCCAGTAGGGGCCCTGGAGAGCAGCAACCTGTCCTCAGAGGCCACTCACAGACCCTAGCACAGCAAATGTCGGACTCACCCATCTCAAACCAGTCAGCCCTCCCAGCTCCCCTCTTGTGGCTCACAGCGCCACCTTTCCTCCCATCCTCTGAGACCAAAGCTGTCCCCTGGACCCATCACTCTCCAGCAGCCTTCTCACTCCCCCAACAGTCCTTTTGCCTGGAAACTGTCTCCCAACTGCCTCTCGGATTGTTCCCTTCCCCAACATTCCAACTGACCAACCGGTCATCCGCTCATCCGCACCCCCCAACCCCCTTGAGTCTTGACCACAGTCTGGCTTCTGTCAGAATCAATTCCCAGTGTGTGTCTTACCCAGTGAATCATAAACTCCTTGGGAACAGGAACTGGTTCTACTTATTTTCCATCCCCACGAAACTGATTGCCCTGGCACACAAAAACATTAATCTATTTTAAGTAAATAAATTTGGGGATTTACTTAAATCAGAAAGTATCTGATTCAGAGGGAGCATTTGATTAAAAAATAGTCTCGGGGCACCTGGGTGGTTCAGTCAGTTAAGCATCCAGCCTCGGCTCAGGTCATGATCTTACAGCTCATGAGTTCAAGCCCCATGTCGGGCTCTGTGCTGACAGCTCAGAGCCTGGAGCCTGCTTCAGATTCTGTGTCTCCCTCTTTCTCTGCTGCTCCACAGCGCGTGAGCACAAGTGCTCTCTCTCAAAAATAAACATTAAAAAAAATTTTTTTAATTAGCCTGCAAGTTCTATATACTTCCTGACATAGAAACATGAAATTTCCCATACCCACAACCCAGGTCACCATGCCCCTTGTCATGCAGACATCACACCTACCCTGTCTTTATTGATTCATTTGTTTATTCTGTTTGAGTACTGACTGGTCACTCAAATATTTATTGAGCAGAATGAATAAAAGAGATATTAAAGTTCACCTGATCCAGGGGACTCTACACTGGAATACTAGAAACACCCAGGGAGTTTGTTAAAAATACAACCCCTAGCCCCATTTCTAAGATTTACCAAATCAGAATCTCTGGAGGAAGACCCAAGGGCTTTCACTTTTATTCATTTGTTTTTAATTTTTCACCTTTTCTCTTAACTTTTAGACTTAGAAAATAGTTTGAAAATAAAAAGTTCCCACATACCCTTTAATGTTAACATTTATGTCACTGCTAACGCAATGATCGAGACCAGGAAATTAACATACATATGTTTAACTAATCTACAGACTTCATTCAGATTTACCAGCTGCTCACTAATATCTTTTTACGTGTTCCAGGCGCCAATCCAGGTTACCATCCGGCACTCGGGGGTTTTAATTTACATATCTCTCCTTACGATCATGCGTGCTTATATATGTTTTCATATGTTTGAGGACCATTTTAATTTGTGCATTGTGTGTGAATTGTCTCTTCGAGTCTTTTCTCATTTTTCTTTCAGATCATTCATCCTCTGTCACTCAATTTTCAAGAGTTCTCTGCGTATTAGGGATTTTAGCTCTAAGTCTTTGTAGCAAAGCCCTTAGTTTTACATGTTGTGATTATTTTCTCCCAATTTTTTAGTTGTCTTTTGACTTTGTATATGGTGTGTTCTGCCGTGTCCAACTTACCAATGATTCATTTAATTGCCTCTGGATTCAGAGTCACGGTTTGAAATCCTTTCCTTACACTGAGGTCAAGTGAATTTACCCAGGCTTTTTGTTCTTCCCACTAGTACTTACTATGGTTTCCTTTTTTACATTTAAATTAATGATCCACTTGAGTGTATTTTTCCATAGGATGTGTGCTACAAATTTAGTTTTATCTTTTGAAACGACTCCCCAGTTTCCCAGCACCATTTATTGAAGAGTCTATCATTGCCTCTGAGATTGGGGAGGCCACCTTTGTCATACGTGACGTTTCCATTTGCGTTCAGGTTTATTTCAGTTCTATTCTCTTCTATTGGTCTATCCACTCATGTGCCACAGCCCCACTGCTTTAATTACAGAGGCTTTATGGTTTGTTTCAATGTCCAGTGAACGAGACATTAAAAGACCTTCTTTCTTTTCAATGTTTCAGTGTTTCCCTGGATATTCTAGCAGGTTTATTTTTCATATGAACTTCACTATCAACAAACCATTTGTCCCTCGAAACAGCTCCAAGAAGTAAGCAGACACCAGAAACTTCCTAAAAGACACCCTCAGTAGCCAGAGAGTTCCTCTGGCCCAACCATCAAAACAGGTGAGATCTGGCTCCCAGCACCAATAATAAGCCAGCCTGTGGGGTCTTATTCTTGCCGGAGGAGCTCAACCTGGATTGGAGACCCCACAACCAGTTCCTAGGAGTCATTTGGGGCCTCAAGTGCATGGCATGCCTCCTAGCAGACACAGCTGGGGTCCCACCAAGCGATGCAAGAAATCCTTCTCCTCTAAAGAGCTGGATGTCACAGACTACCAGTCATCTCCATGATTTCCATGATCACACCAAAACAAAGATGCCCACTCCACCAAGAAGCCCACAGCTCCACCCAAGAGGACCTCCTGTGCCCCCCACCCCCATGCTTCCACATACAGTTCCATTAGACCCACCAAGAAGACACAATCTGTGCTTCCCCCGAGTAAGGACTTCCTTTTGCCCAAGAGGGTACATGCAGACAACAATCTGAGGTTTGGGTTTTAAGAAACAGTCGACCACTATAAAGATCACTGCCTACACCGTTTCCTTGTATAGAATGACCTCCTTAGTTCAGCTCCTCCCAGCCCTAGAAGTAACTTCGAAATTTATAATGAATTTAACGCTATAAAGAAGTACTTTCTGTAGATGGACAGCAAGCATTCCACAGTTATTCTGATGTGCAGCCAGGTTTGGGAACCAGGGAAATATAACCGACGGGATCAGGATGTGGTGACTCTGGGGACTGCTGCCACTCTCTCGCAGGAGCCCTTGAGAACAGCTGGACCCTTCACGCCAGCAGTGAGGAGGGGAGCTCAGCAAAGCCAGAAAAGGTCCTCCAGCTCACAGTGGTCAAACGATCAGTGACGAGTAACAGTCACCACAGCTGCCTCTCCATGCTAGGTGGATACGCACACTCTAGAACAATATCTTCCTTCAATCTTCCGGGAGCCCAGCAAAGTAGATTCGGGTATGATCACCATTTTATGGGAACAGAGAGGTTAGGACAACCAATCATGGCCGACCTGGAGATGAGCAGAGCCACCTGACTCTGGCAGCTGTGCACGACTGTTTCCAAGACCTGGTCTTCTAAGGGCAGTACAAGAAATAAAATGGCCCTAGCCCTGGGGATTTATGGGATGCTAGTATCCCAGAATAAGCTGGAAGGGGATTGAACCTGTTGCTTCACAGAGGAGAAACAACCCCAGAAAGTGAAGACAGTTTCTTCAGATCACAAAGCCAGTCAGTGTCAAAGCAGAAACCGGAGTCCAGGTCTCATAGGCAAGGTGCTTGGCATCTGTTATAAAGCAGTTAGGTGTTAGAGGCAATGCAAGGCTGCCCCTGGAGGAAGGGCCAGAAACCTGCAGGCACCCCTTCCAGAGACCCTGGGCTGCTTCACTTTGCATGCTGGTAGATTTGGAGACACTGCCCCTCCGGGGATGGGGTCTTCTTTCTTTACTAGTGCCCCCCTGCAGAATCCCCAGGACCCTGTCAATGAAGTCCTATCAGGGGCCCAGTACACACAAAGCAGTTTTTCCTCTCACTGCACCCCTGAAATCACGGACTCAAGAAACACCTTGAGGGAATGGATTTCATGTGAGAGGCACTGCGGTAGGTACAGTGGGGACAGAATCTGAGAAAATAAACCTGTCAGTCTCCTCAGAGGTTATGACTTGTTGGGTGTCCCAAACACAACCTGTGATGAGCAGAGAGCTGGAGTGAAACAGAGGGGAAGATCAAATACCAACTCATGGGCTCTTGGCAGGCATCCTGTCTGAGCTAAGAGTGAAGAGGCCAAGATTTCAGTAATGAAGAAGTTAGTGAGAAGGTCCTGGGGAAAGAGAGAAGGCAGGGCCTCCCCTCACATTCCCTGGTGCCTGCTTTTCCTCTCAGCTCCTCACTCCCTGGCCACCCCCCATCCTGGGGCGTCTCCAACACTGACTCCTTCCAATATGCCCCCACCCCCCACTGCACTGCACCTGCCTCTCCTCTCAGGCCTCTCAGGATAAGCTAAAACTAGTTCTTCTGTACTTGCTGCAGAGGACACAGAAACATTTCAAACCAACCACTGCTCCCAAAGAAAGAGAAATCGCCTGAAGGAAAGAGCAAAGTTTGGGAAGAAGTGACAGAGAGAGAGAGAGAAACATCTCTGCTAGTTCCAGGCCGCTGTGCAGGAGGAGCCCAGGAAGATTAGGATGAGCACACAGAAAGGGAGGAAGGCAGGAAGGCCCTGGATGGTTCTGCAGGACAGTCTGTCTGGTCTGGCTGGGAGGCTGAGGGTCAGCCTTATCACTGCAGGGCCCCGATGGCTATTTCCCCTAATGGGCAGTGAGGAACCACTCAAGATTGAGTAACGGGACGCCCTGCAAAATGTGTTTAGAGAGATTCCTGGAACAAACCGTGTCCTGCCCTCTGCACAGCGGGAGCTCGGGTTTCACAGCTCTGACAGTGCCTGAGAACCCCTCCAGCTGGGGGTGGGGGGGCTGCCTGTCCTGCAGCCAAGTCTCCACCTCCAATTCTTGGGGCAGAATTTGTGCCACCCAGGATGAAAGGGAGGGGAAGCCACAAAGTCAAAGTTGGGTAGGGGCTGAGAGAAAACCAAAGCCAAGCCGCTCACTGTCTGTGCTCTGCGGTTTGCTCAGTGCACACTCTCCCTCCAGCTTGGAGTCTGGGCGGCAGATGGTAGCAGAAGGTGGCTTGGGGTGGGGCACAGGGCCCCCCCCAACCCATCCTTCTGAATGTGGGGTACTTAGGGTTGGCTCAGATCCTGTCCCTAGATCGCAGAACACCCAAAGGAGGAGGCAGGACTAACACATAGGAAACAACTGAGAACAACCTCAAACCACAGGATGTGCTACAGGCACTTCGTGCCCTAGGAAATCCCGGCAGTAAGAAGGAATCAGTGTGAACTGTGGTACCAGAGACAGCCTGAAACCTGTTTCCAATCGAGCACCAAACCCTTAAAGGCGCAAAGAGGAGGAAGAGGCCAGTCCTACCAGCTATGAAAACATATTATTTATTACTCTGGCGAAAGCAAGAATTCCACACGAGCTGGAGAACTAAAAAGTTGACAAGTTAGCACAATGTTCTTACCCCATAATAATCGCTGGGTAAATGGGATGCATGATGAGTCCTTCCGCAGCAGAAATTTTCCTGCAGGAATAAAGAAGAAGGGCGGGGGAGAATAAGGAAGGAATGCCTTCTTGGAAATGGTTGTATGTTCTGCCCACCCACCCATCCATCCACCCAGCAGTTTTATCACAATGAAACGTGAAACCCTGGTCAGGGGAAATGATGCCTGTCTTCTGCCCTTCAAGACGAGATGCCCCTTTTAATGAGGGAGTAAATTATTGTTAAGAGGATACAAAAATACAGAATCCAATAAACTGGCAAGTCCAAGGTAACTGTAATTTCTTCCCTGTGTTTTCCTACTGAATTCATCTCTCAAGAGTTTTCTGGAATCTTCTCTCGTTTCCCCTACCTCACTCCCACCCCTATTCCAGGACCTGGGCCTGGAGACCTCACGCCCCTAACGGCTCTCAGGCCCACTCTCCTCCTCATCCCGTTCTGTCCTCGCCCGCCTGCTACCAGGGCCTTACCCACCCCTGGCTCAGGGGCGCCTCCTGCCGCCCACCCGCAGCCGGTTCCAGCCCATCCAGCCTCAGTTCCCACCCGTCAGCACAGCGAGCCTCAGGTCAGCCCGCCCACTTGCCAGCTCGTCGTTGTCAGGATTGAAGGCATCGGCTCGGGCAGCCCCTCTCACCTGCCCTCCGCCGGAGCCAGGCGCTTGCCCTCTAAGTGCCCGAGCGCGCCGGAGGGGTCATCCTCGGAGGCTGTGCACCTGTCGGGAGCGCGGCTCCTCGGGGCCGGGTCCGCGTAGGGCTGCCGGGGCCCGGGGCGCGTTCCGTCTGACAAGACCGCTCCTCTCCCTGAAGAGCGACCCTCCTTCCCCATGTGCCCCCAAATATCCCCGCGTATCTGCTTGTGCCGGCGGCCTGGGACCCGCGGCGGGGACTCCCGGGTCTCTGCAGGGAGAGATGGACGCGCGTAAGCAGCTCGGGCGGCGGAAGGGGCCGTAGGCACTTCCCTTCAGTGGTAAAGAAGCCTCTCCTTCCAGCGGCCCTCTTGGCGCAGTGGGCAGCGCGTCAGTCTCATAATCTGAAGGTCCTGAGTTCGAGCCTCAGAGAGGGCACGGTCATTTTACTGTGCTCCAACGCGGCGTCTGCATAAAAACTAACGAAGGGTGCTTACAAGCACCACAGGTAGAGGGATGCCCTCCGTGAAGCAGCGTCCTGCCCAGGCGGAACTAAATCCTGGCTCTGCACACAGATCCCCCAGCTTCGCTAAACGAGAGAGCAAGCCGCAAGCAAGAGGAAGGACCTCGGCCACCCTCTCGAGCCAAGAATAAAAACCTGTGAGAAAAAAACACGCCGTGTTGGCGCGACTGGGGGGAAATGGACAAGGCGGTGCCGAGCGGCGCACTGTCTTTTACAACATCTGTGAAAACCAATCTCCTGGACCACTTCCGATCTCCCTTTTCTCCCCAGCTTCCTCTACTCGGAGCAAAGCTGTGCCTGCACCTTCTTTTGAGGCTGTATCCAGAGACTGTACCCTCGCTCTATTCCAGACCAGGCTTTCGAGAGCGGGGCAACCTGGGTAGTCAGCGCCCGTCCTCCACGTGGCCCGGGACCGAAAGGTGGGGCGTGGCACTGATAGCCCAGGCGACGCCAAGCTCCACCCAAGGCTCTAGCTGAAGACTTCAATTTTTGATTATTTGGTTTACAGTAGCTTCCAGTTACTTTGTGATTTAATCTCCATTATTTAGAAGTATATTTATTTTCCAAAATAGGGAGATTTCTAGTTTTATTATTCATTTCCATCTTAATTGGTTGCATTGTGGATGTAGGATATATATAATATGATATATATATTTCTTTTTAAAGTAAGTTTTTACCCACTGAGAGGCTTGAACTCACCACCCAGAGATCAAGAGTCACTTGCTCTACCAACTGAACTAGCCAGGAGCCTGGGTCATAGAATATATTCTATAAGAATTAAATAGCTCAATGTATGGTCGTTTTGTAAATGCATTTTGAATATTTGGGATAAGTATTCTGTACTGGTTGTGTGCATTGTACTAAATTTTCTAATCACGTTAATCTTCTATATTCTTTTTTTAATTCTTGTTATATTTTTGTATGTTTGAACTATCGGTTATTTTCGATTTTGTCATTTGTATATACTTTGAGGCTACATTAATAAATGCATAAAGCATAGAATTCTTGTATCTTCCTTGTGAATCAAACCTGAATTGAACACTTACGAAGTGTTCATCTTTATCACTAGTATTGCTTTTCATTTTAGACTACATGTGGCCTAACATTAATGTAATATCAGCTTGTTTTGATTTCGTGTGTACAAGAAACACCTTTTTCTAGTAGTTTCCTACTTCTATTATGCTTATGTTTTAATGTCTCTTTTAAACACCTACATTTCATGGGGTGCCTGGGTGGCTCAGTTAAGCATCCAGCTCTTAATTTCAGCTCAGGTCACGATCTCTCAGTTTGTGAGATCCAGCCCTGTGGCAGGCTCCACGGTGAGCCTACTTGGGATTATCTCTCAAAAATAAACAAACATTAAAAAAAAAATAAATGCATATATTTGAGATATTTTTAGTCCAGTCAAATAACCTCTACAGATTAATAGGAATATTTACCTTATTTACATTTAATATAATTACTGATCTATTTGGATTTAAATCTACCATTTTAATAAGGTCTCCCTTTTTGTTCTGCCTGTTCTTTGTTGTGCATCTTCTTTTGGATTGCTTTATTATATTTACATTAATAAACTAATAGGTTAATGAGTTGATAGATTATATTATTAATATGAATAATAACATTAGTGTTATTATTATATTCTATTATGCTAGTTTTTTCCCTCTATTTGGAAACTGTACCCTTGTTTACTATTCTTTTAGTAACTAACCTTGAAGTTCCAATGCTACTACTTGACTTAATGAATACTGCTATTATTTGGGACTTTTACCTTTTACTTTTTTTGCGGGGGGGGGTAACCTCTACACTCAACATGGGGCTTGAACTCTTGACCCCCTGAGATCAAGAGTTTCACGCTCTACAGACTGAGCCGGCAAGGGGCCCCGGCACTCTTACCTTTTTTCCAAAAAAAATTTTTAAATTCTTTTCCTTTATCACTCCGGTTGTGACCCCCTCAACTTATGTGCTTTTTCTTTTTTCAGTTCTCTTGGACATATTCCTAACAGTGGAATTGCTAGGTCATATGGTAACTCTAGGTTAAGCATTTTGAACTACCAAACTGTTTTTCAAAGCAGCTGTACTTTTTTTACAATCCCAACAGCAGTGTATGGGGGCTCCAATTTCTCCACATCCTTACCAACACTTGCTGTTGTCTCTTTTTTAGTCCAATTGTCCTCACAGGTGTGAAGTGGTATTTCATTGTGGGCTTGATGAGCATTTTCCTAATGACCTTGTTGAACATCCTTTCATGTGATTACTGGCCATTTGTATACCATCTCTGGAGAAATGTCCATTCAAATCCTTTGCCCTTTTTGAAATTGGCTTATGTGTCTTTTTATGGTTGCATTACAAGACTTATTTATATATTTTGGATATAAAGAAATTGGATTTGCTAATATTTTCTCCCCTTCTATGGGTTGCCTGTCCCCTTTCCTGTCTCCCTTGAAGCAATTTTATTTTGATGAACTTTTTTTTGAAGAAATAAACGTTGCAGAGAGTTGAAGCTCCCGTCTATGACCCAATTTCGCTGCCTCCCTCTTCAGAGATTACTATTCTAAATGTGATCTTTTTAATTCCCCAATTTTGTTTTGTTTTTTAATTATGCAAAATACCCATAAATGTTAACATCTTAACCACTTCAAGGTGTACGGATCAGTGGCACTAAGTATATTCACACAATTTGCCACCAACACCACATCCAGCTCTAGAGTTTTTTTTTTTCATCTTGCACAGTTGAAACTCTATCCCAATTAAACCCTAATCTTCCATTTTTCGCTCAGGCCCTGTAACCACCATTCTGCTCTCCATGAATGTTGTAAATACCTCCTATGAATAGAATCACAGTATTTGTCTTTGTGTGACTGGCTTATGTCAACTTAGCATAAGGTCTTCAAAGTTCATCCATGTTGTAGCAGGTGTCAGGACCTCCTTCCTTTTAAGGGTTGAATAACATTCCATTGTGTGTGTGTACATTACATGTACATCACATTTGCTAATCCATTCATCTATAAATGGACACTTGTTATAAATGTGTGTCTATTTGTCTATAGCCCAGTAGGCTAGATTGACCTCTACCCTCTGTATCATATTTTTGAATGGATTTCAATTATGTATATTATTTAGAGGCACTCTGGCTATAGGAGGGGTAGGCGGACTTTGACCAGCACACCAAATTTGTCCCACTGCCTGTTATATATATATAATTCCATTGGAACACAGCCACATTCATTCATTTATCTATTGTCTATGGCTGCTTTCATGCTACAACAGCAGAGTTGAGGGACTGGGGCAAAAACCATATGGCAAAACCTAAAATATTTACTATCTGGCCCCTTAAGTAAGTCTGCTGTTTCCAAGGCACTAGTAACAAATAGATTCCAAAATGTGTAACAGCTCAAACATCAGCTTCTCTT
Source organism: Panthera leo (assembly GCF_018350215.1). Classification (NCBI taxonomy): domain Eukaryota; kingdom Metazoa; phylum Chordata; class Mammalia; order Carnivora; family Felidae; genus Panthera; species Panthera leo. Next base: position 47,594,367 of record NC_056693.1, on the reverse strand, counting down.
CCACAGCATTAGTCCAAAGCCGGCAGTTTTCTCCATGTTTGATTCATGTACACAGGATGCTTCCACTGCACAGCTCTGCAATCCCCAAGGGCCTCCATGTCTTTGCCTTGAGCTAGTAGAAGGGGATCAAGAACCTGGAGGGGACCCCCATACTCCTTTAGCCTCGGTCCAGGAACGGAATTCATTTCTCACTCATGATTCATCAGCAAGAACTAGGTGCCTGACAATATCTCAAAGTAAAGAACGGCACACTGGGTCCCTGGCTTCATGCCTCCTCCCAGTGACACAAGCTACAAATTTCAGTGGGAGGCCAGCTGTCTCAGCCATGCCAACACCCAGCAAGTGAAGAATCAGAATGAGCAAGAAAGCAGGCCGATATGGCTTGATTTCAGGAGATGGGCTTTTTCTGCCTGGAGAGGGCCAGATGGAATATTATAGAAAGCCAGAATGAAGAGCAGGCCTTTCAAAGATTCAGATAAAACCAGGTATCATCAAGCAGTTGCTAAAAGGAGAGAGAGAGAAAGAGAGAGAGAGAGAGAGAGCGCCCTTCCTTGGGATATGGTTAGACCAGCTCATGGACTCTTAACCTGGATCAAGAATTGAGTGTTGGGGGCGCCTGGGTGGCTTAGTCAGTTGAGCGTCCGACTTTTGCCCAGATCATGATCTCGTGGTTTTTTAGTTCGAGACCCACATCGGGCTCTCTGCTGACAGTGCAAAGCCCACTTTGCATCCTCTGTCTCCCTCTCTCTCTGCCCCTCATTCACTCACACACTCTCTCTCTCTCCCACTCTCTCAAAAATAAATATTAAAAAAAAAAAAAGAATTGAGTGTTGGTGGTCTAATGACACCCCAATACAGTCTGAAAGTTTACACAGGTAAATAGGTTTCTTCTTGAGCTTTCTGAAGGCTCCAAGAATTCTCTGACCCCCCTCCAAAAAGTTACAAACAAAACTAAGTGTGGTCTAAAATTCCTTCCACATCCTGGAAGCTGCTGAGTGGGGGCATAAGCAATCCATCACTATAAGTTTGTTATTTGGAAAAACTGACCACATCTTAGGCCATTTTGGTTTTTGCTTTTCTATTTTGTTAGTTATAAAGTCAGGTTTCCCCACCCAAACCCAGAAATCAGTGGTAGAAAAATAACAAAGGAAAAACCCCTAAGCCATCTCATAAAAACCTGAGAGCACAGGCTGAGCGTGTGCCAGGGGCGGGGGGAATGGACAGATGACGGTCCATCGAGGGTTAAGGTGGAGGTATCCGGGGCACGGAAGTGGTCATCCGCTCTACCTGCTGACCTTCCCTGGGTCTTCGCCAGCAGGATCACAGCACGCCAACCTTCAATACAAGAGCTGGTAAACGGTGGCACTGTTCTTGGAGCCTGTGACCAGATACTGGTTGTCAGAGGACACATCACAACACAAGATATCTGTAGACTCCTCTGCCTACAAGGAAAGAAAGCCAAGAGTGACTACAGGCAGGGGCCAGGCTCGGGCCAGAGATGAAGGCCTCACTTAGGGCTGTGTCAAGGCTAAGGACAGACCTGAGCCTCAGTCTGGAGACAACAGGGCAGGTCTCGTGGTTCAAGGTGAAGTCCATGAGTTCACTGGACCTTGGGTCCTCATTCCCCTTGATGTATTAAACGGCCCAGATACCACCCCAGAGGTACTTTCCAGCACTGTCCTTGGGACCTGACACAATGGATCTGAGGCTATGAGCTCTGAGTGCCTGGGTGTGCCCATCCCTCCTCCCAATACCTGAAACAACCTTTGTAGAGAAGGTGCGGCTAAGCAATGGATCGATTCATCCAGCGTGGTCACAAAATAGCTCCCTGGCAAAGGAAAGGCAGATGGAGAGGCCAGACACCAAGCTTGCATTCCAATCCCAGCCTCATTCCCAAGGGGACTAGGGAAAGGGCAACTCTTTCTCTGCCTCAGTTTCCCCATCTATAAAAATCAGAGATAAGACCCAAGCCATTCCTTCATCTGGTCCTACCCTCCTGCTACACGTGGGATCATGGTCAGTATCACTAAACAAAAGGACAATCAGATGGGATTTCATGTCTCTTCTGCCTGCCTGTGTCTTCAGGCTGCTGTTCTGTGTAGGAAGGCACCATTACAGAGAGAGCCAGAAAGGAGAGGGAGGGGGACAGAAGACAAGCAGGGTGCCAGACCACAGCGGGAGAGGAAGCGGTGGGGAAGGGTAGGTGGGTGCAGAGGCAAGAGCAGCAGGCAGGAGAGTCGACACCTGGGTCTTGGCTTGGCTGCACTTGGGGCTGGAGGGTGAGGAACAGACCCTGCAACAAGGCTGGGCCCAGATTCTGCAGATAGACAGACACCCCATGGAGTGACAGAGCCCCTAGAGGTGTCACCTGGCTTCAACTCACCACAGGAGGAAAACTTGAGGTTGTGGTGGTGGATGTATTTGTTAAAGAAAACCTTCAACTTCTCCCTCCGGTGCGTGTGTAGGATTATGATGTCACTGTTTCTCAAGCCTACTAGCACCCACTCTTCACTGGGGTCATGGGTAATGCTGAGGATCTATTTGGGAAAAAAACTGGAGTCAGGGGTGCCTGGGTAGCTCAGTTGGTTAAGTGTCCAACTTCAGCTCAGGTCATGATCTCCCAGTTCATGGATTCAGGCCCCGTGTTGGGCTCTGTGCTGACAGCTCAGAGCCTGGAGCCTGCTTCAGATTCTGTGTCTCCCTCTCTCTCTCTGTGCCTCCCATGCTTCTGCTCGTGCTCTCTCTCTCTCTCTCAAAAATAAACGTTAAGAAAAAATTTTTTAATTAAAAAAAAAAAGAAAAGAAAAGAAAAAGGACTAGAGTCAGTGCTCCAAGCTGCCAACACCATCATTTGTGTCTCCTCTTGAAACCCGGCCCTTCCTCCTGCAGGACCCCCAGCTCCCAGCCACCGTGACTGCCCTCAGCCCTGGCACCTCATGCCGGAAATGGTGCTCCTGCACCCTCTGGTAGCTCCTCAGGTCCCAGGAATACAGGCTGGCGTCTTCACCTCCTGTCCAGAACTTATTGCCTGCGATGTCCACGCATCGGGATCCATATTCAGGGACTTCGTGCTTCCTGGAGGGAAAACAACTCATAGAGATTCACGCACTGGTTAAACACTGGGAAGTTCTGGGCCCAGGAAGCCCCCAGGAGTGCCCCCCCACCATATATTCTCCTCACAGACTCCCCTGATCCTACCACACAGAGCGGGGAAGCGCTGTCCAGAAAGGGACACAGGCTTTCCCAAACACCTTACTGTCAAGCCCTCCCCTAGGTCATACCTGATCAAGATTTGGTTCTGCAAGTCCCAAATCTCGACAAATCCTTTGAAACAAGCCAAGCAGATCTGGGCATTGGAGGAGAGAGCCAGGGAATAGCACATGGGGCCTGTGGAGGCCAGCTGTGCCCTGATGCGGGGCGTGGGTGCCAGATCCCAAAGAGTCAGGTTCCGGGACAGACCCCCAGTGATCAGGCTCTGCTCATCAGGCAGCAGCTTGCAGGCGAGGACACGGCTCTGATGGTCCTGCAGGGACAGTTCCCACCCTCACATCACCACCTTAAGGCACGGGGTCAGAGTCTCACGCCAGAGATCATACCCGGGCTCCCCAAGCCTATCCCAAACACCCCTCACCTGGAAGTCCAGCTGGGCCTGTGGGGCCTTGTTGCAGGCATGCAGAGCACTCTCGTCCCACACCTTAATGTAGCCATGCCCACACGTGTACACGTGGTGAGTCGAGCCACTGATGGCAATGGCGTAGACCTTCTTTCCATGGCGGACATTGCCAACCTTCCAGGACTCCCGTGGGGCTCTGTGCCTGACCACCACTTCATCAGGAACGGGAGGCTAGGGACAGGAGAAGGTAGGCGGCCATCAAAGGGCACAGCCCCAGCCTACTGTCATCCACAGCCTGCCGGTCCGCTGACTGAATTCCTAACTGTTCACCCAACAGCTCTCTCTGACCCGGGGCAAAACCATGTTCTTATCTGGGGACCCCAGACCATAGACATCCTCCTGCACTAGCCACATGGTGCCCAGGCTTCCCTCCTTGACACACAGAGCCACATTTTGAGACAATTCTGTGCATCAGCAGGAAGAGCAGGACCTGGCACAGCGCCCCCCGCGGACACAGCTTTCGAAGAGGTGACACTGTGAGCTGAGGGCCCTACATCTTGGTGACGAGGGCAGGGTAGCCTAGCTCAGAAGAAGTAGGGAGCTGCAGGACCACCCCACCACCACCACCACCACCACCGCCTAAGGGAGAGAGAATGAGGACACACTGCGTGCCCTCACCTTCTTCTTACTAGCTTCTTATTTGGGGCAGGGCAGGGGAAGGCAAAGATCCCAAGTTTGGAAAAATAACACACTTACAATTGCCCTGAGGAATGACCAGACTTCTTCACTGGGAGGTGGTGAGGGGCAAGGCTGGCCTGCAGGGAAATATCAACACCCACCCGCTCACAGAGAGGGTCAACGGATAGCAGCAGAACCGCAGGATTCAACGAGAGGGCCGCTGTCCTGACACCAGGCCTGAGTCTTGTCCCCCACCTTCCCTGCCCACGCGTCCCACCTGGGACTTACCACACTCGGGTCCTGGCAGGAAGCTACGACACATAGAGAGCAGAGAGGGGACAGCGTGTGAAATGCAGGGCTCTGTGCTGGGATCCCCTCTCCCACCACCAGTCTTGTTCAAGGGGAGACCTACTTGCGATCCAGTTCTGCTGCTGCTTCTGGCTCCGCCTCAGAAAGCCAGCTGGCCTGGAGCTCAGATCTGTCCAGAGGCTGGAGGACCCACTGTTGTGGGGTCCCAGAGCTCGTCTCCTGATCAACCGGGCCATGCGGCGTCTGGGGAGCCGGGGGCTGCTGAGGCATCCCACACTCCCCCTCTGCTTGGGATCCTGCTTGGTGCTCATGCTGGGAGGAAATGCCAGAGCTTTCTAGCACGTTCCTCCACTCCTCTGGTTCATCATAAATTCTGAGTGTACTAAACGAGGCCCCCTCCTTCTCTCTATTCATGTTCTTAGATCAATCAAGTGTCTGAGCCACCCGGTTTTGGGCTTGAGAAATGAGTCCATCAAACAGCTCCCGGGGTTACCAGTTCATCCTGATCCCCTGTAGCAAGAGAGAACAGATGCAGAGACACAGATGTGCAACATTCAGGGCCTGTTTAGGAGGCTCTGAGAACACCTCTCATGGTGAGAGGATTCAAAAGACGGGTGGCTGACTAATGTTTTACCCTAAATGATGGCAGTGATGGTGTCAAGGGTGAACGTTTCTCACAGACACTTTGAGATGTTAGTAGCAGGTGTTGGGTTTTTCCTAGACCCATCTAGACAGATGGCATTTCCAGTCTTTTTAAATCCGAGTCACCCTTTAACCTGGCAATATGCCTTTCAGATGAGGACTCACTCCCAGTGTAAACATGGGGTAATGGGAAACTCCACTCATGCCACAGGCGCTTTCCCTGCCTTCAGGGGATCCCCGAAGGCAGTATGCAGACATGATGTTCCATTTGGATGGAGCAAGGTCACACAACCACAGAGAGTTTGCTGGTGGGGACATTCATCTATCCCACCCTATATGGTCATTCTGAGAACTAAATGGAATCCCGTGTAGAATACTCAGAATTATGCAAGGCTACTGGCAGACCTTCATTAAATGGCAGTGAGTGCATTTATCTGCGGACTGTGCTGGGGACCAGACCTTTGAGGATTTAAAACAGACCATCTGCCTTCCCCCAGGCCACCCAACAGCAAGCCCTTGGACGGGCCTGGGGAGACCCAGCATTCCAGAACACAGCAGAGCAAAAGCTCAGCCACAAAATGAGAGGTGGTCTGGGGAGGGGGTCTTCCCCTGTCTATGGAGACCATGCCTGGACGACCAAGCTCAGTCCTTGGTTCTCAGAACCCACCCTCCGCAAATGCCCCATGGTCACCCCAGAGAGGCCGGGTTGCCTGCCTTTGGGAAGATGTAGTTGTATCGCCAGACTCCACTCCTCTGAACACTTTGAGCTCTTACTATGTGTTTAGCCTTGAACCAAACACACTCCTCACAACCGTGTGAGCCACATTTCACAGATTTTAAAAACCGAAGCTCAACTTTGGTTATTTAACCAGAAAGCACAGGGAAAAGGTTCAAATTCCGCCCTGTCTGGCTCTAAACAGTCTCCTTTCCTGCCTCTCCACGAGGAGAAGGAAGACAAATATCCACTGTCTTTACAAAAGTGGTTACCTGGGGAACCTGAGTGGCTCAGTGGGTTAAGGGTCCGACTTAGGCTCAGGTCATGATCTCGTGGTTCATGGGGTTAAGGCCCGCATTACCTCTGTGCTAACAGCATGGAGCCTGCTTCAGATTCTGTGTCTCCCTCTCTCTCTGCCCCACCCCCATCCGCGCGCGCGCTCTCTCTCAAAAATAAATTTAAAAAAATTTAAAAACAAATGTGGTTACTCTCCTACCTAACACTGCCACTTTTAGGGATTTAGCCTGAAGGTGCACTTAAATATACACAAAAAGGACACCTGTACAAGCAGAAGCACCACAGCACTGTTTGTGACAGCAGATGACTGGAAAAATCCAATGGCCACAGGAAGGGACTGGTGAAATGTCACAGTATATGCATTCTGTGGAATACTACACAACTGTTAAATGTAATAAGGATGCATCTTCAAGGACTGGAGAAAAATCCAAGGTGTGTTAAGGAGGGGAGGGGTGGATCTAAGGTTCAGACAAATGTGCATAATAGCAGCTTTGGTGAAAAGAAGGATGGAAATTAGAACCTATCTTTGCATATGTTTGTATGCACAGAAGAAATCAGGAAAAGCAGTCGTCTTTGGGAATGCAAATTGACCCAAAGGAAAGAAGAATGGAAGATTTGGCCACAGTAGAACCTGGGATAGTTTTTGCATCTGTGTGGCTCCTGGAATCTAAATGTAAAATAGTTAGACCTTGAATCTTTTCCTTGACCAAATCCATCTTTCTCACCTTCCCCCAAATGATAATTTGGGGTCCTTGTGATGCTCAGTTACTTGTTTAAATAATTTAACCAATTCATCCTGACGCCTTCAGCCTGCATTAAATGGGCCACGAGGGCTGGCTCACCCTGCTGAGGGTGGAGGCCCAGAGTACCCACATTCCCAGCCAGCGTGACGAGGATGAGCAAGCGGGGACTGGCAGCGAGCTGCCCTTGGGTAAAGCTTAAAGGCAGTGAGGTCATTTAGCCAGTATTTCACAGATGAAGAAGATTTCACCCTAAGAGTAAGACAAGGCTTTCTAGAAAGAGCAGAAGGAAGAGTCACTATCACTGAACCCCACTCTGCTCTATCCCCAGAGCTGCAAATGTAGAGACCCCACCCCTTACCAAGCAACTCCTACCCCAGGTTCCACACAAAACGCTAGTGCTAGGGCTCCATCCTGCCCACAAGGCAAGCACTCACCAATCCCCATGGCTGGAAACTCACCCTGGAAGGCAGAAAGCCAAACCCCAGAGAAGGGAAGGCAGCAGCAGAACGGAGACCTCTCTGGTGCTGAAACTCTTCCTCTCACACCCAGGCACAGCCCCCTCCGCGAACTGCTGCTATTTTTAAACCTTAGCTTAATTGATAATCAAGCCCTGGGTCAGAACCTGGGTCAGGTGTCCTGGCCATGAATGGTACCTGAATGGTTCCTCAATTCCCGGGTGGGCGTGGCCACAACCTGCCATTTCCAATTAGACCCTGTGTCCTTGGAAGAGGGATAAGATGGAGGTCTGCCAAGTAAGGTCAAGGCAGGAGGCAAGATGGAGCCAGAAACTTTTGTGGGGGAAGTCTCTGGATCGGGTGCGGGCCGCCCACTAGAGCCAGCATTTGCACACAGGCCGAGAACTGGGTAGAGCTGTCCCCAAGAGCTGGTTTAGATTCATGTCTTCTGGTGAATCTCTTTGGGATTGAAGGCTGGTTTGGGGCTGAGGCCAATATGGGCTTTGATGGGAGGAGAAGGGGGCCACTAGAAAGGAAGACCAGGGAAGCCTTTCTTTTCAGGCACCCCTCATCCAGTGGTTCTTAAATATGACACCCGGAGTGCAGCCCCCACCCCCCCCCCCCTCGCCACAGAGACTCAGATTCTGTAGGTGTGGGGTGGGGACTGAGACTGCCTTTCTAACAGGTTCCTGGGTGCCACAGTTGAGAACCACTGCGAGCCCCTCAGTCTGGTGGTCCCCTCCTGCAGGAGAGAATGGCGGTGAAGCTGGATCCCCTCCTGCTCTTCCCACCCACCCCCCCCCCCCCCCCCCCCCGCCTCTTGCTCACCCTTCCAATTGAACACACTCTCTTCCACTCTGGTTCCTTTCTCATTTGCTGGCTTCCTTCTTTTGAAGCAGCAGTCCTGAAATGGCTGCTGTCCACAAAGAAATCTTTTGACCCCTAATCTCCAAAACCCACTGTCTCTCCCCTTCTCTTTCCCCCTCACTAACACACCCCTCATCCCCCAAAATTTTATTACTGCCTGTGGTCTCCCAGATAATGCCTGGCATTATCCTTGGCCCAGTATTTGAGATCTGTCCCCATCCAGGCTCAGCCTGTTCTCGCTTTTTCCCTGACTGCACCCTAACCTGACCCCAAAAGAACTTGACTGCACCTTTCCATCCTCATACTTCCCTATGTTGTTCCTTCATCCAAGAATGTTGTTCCTTGTCCACTCATGCGTCAAATTTATACTCCCATGTACTCTGAGCATGGTGCCAAGGACCAGTGATCAAGCTAAGACATGGCCCAAGTCCTTAGGGAGCTCTGATTTGAGAGGGCAGGACAGAGGGTGGTTGATGTAATTCCCGAGCTGACGCATGACCATTTTTGGCGAGTTATCCCTTTTTTGACGAGTTATCCCTTTTTTGATTCTCACAGGAAACACACAGCAGTGAGGCATGGATTTTATTGCTAGTTTGGAAATATGAGAACTAATTCGGGGGGTCAGAACATCACAGAGACTTATCCAGGGTCTCACTGAACAGGTGGGAGAGCAAGGGTCCAAAGCCAGGCCTATTTGATTTTTAAAAATATGCTTGAGAGAGAGCTGTAATGAATCATAGGAGCTCTTTCTATACTCTGCGTATGAATCCTTTGGCAGACCATGTGCACTGCCTGTGTCTCTTGCCAACCTGTGGCTGGCCTTTTAGCTCTTAATGGTGACTGTAGATGAATGGAAGTTCTTAATTTTAATTCAGTCCAGTTTATCTATTCTTTTAAGGTTAGCTCTTTTTTTTTGTCTTATTTAGGAAATATTTTCTGCCTTCAATACCATGATAATACTCTCCATTGTTTTATTCTAGAAGCTTCTCTATTTTACCCTCTACATGTAAATCTACAAAACTTGGCAATATCTAGAAAGGGAACACAGAGGGTCCAGGACAGAAGCCTGGGCATCTCTTGAAGGGGGAAGCAGCAAGCAAAATGGTGAGGAGCCCAACCCTTCCATCAAACTCCTGATTTGAAGCCCAGGCCTGCCACTTCTCGGTTGCCAGCCTGTGCCTCAGCTTTCACATCTGTAAAATGGAGATGACAAGATTACATCCTTCTTAAAGCTGAGGTCAGACCTGGAGGTTTAAGAGGGCTTTGAAGAGGCCAGGTTTCAAGTAAATGCTCACTGAGGGTGAGCAATTCTTAGGGGCCTACGGAAGAGGAAAGAAAAAGAGAGGGGAGAGAGGCCAGTGGGAAGTCCCCTGTGCAGTGAGGCAGCCCACAGAGGAGAGAGTTGCCAGCAGAGGCATAGGGTCTGGATCCTAATAGGCTGCATTGCTGGGCACTGGGCATGCTTCTCTGTGTCATCACTGCCCCCTCTCGGCTGCCCCAGGAGGGAAGTCACATCTAAGGAAAATGAGGTTCAAAGAGTTTAAGTACCTTGCTCAAGATCACACAGCAAGGAAGGGCTGGAGTGAGGGTTTGAGGCCAGGTTCACACAACCCCACACGGCCCTCTTCCAGGCTGCAGGGAGATGGAAAATGCCGGGAACAGGGGGCCATTTGGCTTCAGCAGCCTGGAGGTGGTGGTTTCTGTGCATTCTTGGGCCATATTAGCACTAGAATGCTAATATGTGAATCGTCAGACATTGAGAACAGAAGTGGGGGTACAGAGTACTTAACTGAGACATTTGAACAAAAGAAGAAATGGGGCAGCCTCTGTGGGGTACAGTGTCAAGAACAGTGGTTCCCAAGCTCAGAGGCAAGTTAAGGTAACCCAGGTACTTACCAATGCTCAGGTATCTGTGCCCTCCCCATTCCCGTTAGTAGGGAAGCAGCCTGGGCAACAGCATTTTTCAGACCTCCCACTGTGATTCCAATGCAAGCTAAGGTTGAAAACCACTCAAGTAGAGGGTTTTGCAGAGAAGGGTAACAGGAGCACAGAGATTGTGAGAGAGGGTAGAGGGAAGAAGTTGGGAGATATTCCAGAGGCTGGGGAAGGAGGGACAAAAATGATAAAGGAAGACCCCTGTGGTCTTGGGAATAGTTGAGGTCATGGGCACAGGAGGAATTTGAGATGGAAAGGGAAAATGACCACAAAAAGATGGGCAAAGACAGTTTCACCCTATTGTCCCTCTGCCGAGCCCATGGATGGAGGTGCCCATCCTGAGCCCAGGCTATACTAGGGTTGGTGGCCAACAGGTAGGACCAAAATTGTGTGAACCAGAGTGTTGGAGCTTCCAGGAAAGGAAACAAAATGGGTCCAGGACTGCAATCAAATGCATCTGTGCACCCACCCACTCACTCACCACCCTTCCCTCCAAGTGGCCAGTGAGCACAGTTTTACTGCTCCCTGGTTGCACTGGTCTGGGAGGACACAGGGCTGAGCCTACAAACCTGGCCTTGACCCTTGTGAATTTAGGTCTTTGGAGTGAAACTAACAGTTGAACTGTCAATTATAAATCAGAGTGGAGAGTGTGACCTGATGAACTTAGGGAGGGTGTGACAGGGGAATACAGATAAGGGGGACACACCAGACGTGAAAGATCACGAGTGATCCGTGAGGTGTGCGACATGAAGGATGGGAGGCATCAGTGGGGAAAGCGGTGGGGGGATGGGGAGGAGAGCATAGGAGAATGTTCTAGGTAGAGAGCATAGCAGGTACAAAGGTTTGGAGAAGTGTATTTTATTTTTTTAACTGTTTATTCATTTTTGAGAAACAGAGAGAGAGTGCGAATAGGGGAGGGGTAGAGAGGGAGACACAGAATCCAAAGCAGGCTCCAGGCTGTCAGCACAGAGCCCAATGTGGGGCTTGAACCCATGAACCATGAGATGATGACCTGAGCTGAAGTCGGATCCTCAACTGACTGAGCCACCCAGCGCCTCTGGAGAAGGCATTTTAACAAACAGGAGAATTTTCTAGGGGCTGGAGCACAGGGAGTGTGTTGTGAGGGCAGGGAGGGCAGGGATGTGTGTTCTAATCTAGGGAGACTAGGTGGGGAGCAGCAAAGGATTCTGAGCTGGGGGAGACAGGAACGGACTTGTGTTTTGAAAGGACCAGGCCTTCAGTGGATAGTTTGGGGGAAGGCGGCAAGATTGGAGTCTGGAGACCAGTTAAAAATGCTCAACATTAGCAGTCGTTAGGGAAATATAAACCAAAAGCACAATGAGATACCACTTCCCATCCACTAGGATGGCTAACACAACAACAACAACAACAACTAAGAAAATGATAAATGTTGGTGAGGATATGGAGAGACTGGAATGCCAGGGCATTGTTGGTGGGAATGTAAAATGATGCTGCTGCCGCGGAAAGCAGTTTGGCAGTTCCTCAAGAAAGTTAAACACAGAATGACCATATAACCTAGCAATTCCACTCCTAGGTACATACCTGAGAGAACTGAAAACAGAGGCTCAAACAGATTTTTGTACACCAACATTCACAGCAGCATTATTCACAATAGCCAAAAGGTACAAATAACCCAAGCATCCATCAACGGACGGCTGGATAAACAAAATGTGGTCCATCCATACAAGGACTGTTAGTCACCAATAAAAAGAAATGAAGTGCTGACCATGGTACAACGCGGATGAACCTTGAAAACCTTACACTAAGTGAAAGAAGCCAGACACAAAGCCTGCATGTCGTATGATCTCATTTACATGAAATGTCCAGAATTGGCAAATCCAGAGAGACAGAGAGCAGATTAGTGGCTGCCAGGGCCTGGGGAGCCGGGAGCGATTTCTTAATACGGGGTTCCTTTTGGAGTGATGAAAAAGATCTGAGATTTAGACAGTGGTGATGGGTACACAACACTGTGAATGTACCTAATGCTACTGAAGTACACACTTTGAAACAGTTAAAATGGTAAATTTTATATTATGTGTATTTTACAACAATAAAATAAAATCAGACATTGTGTCATGAGCTACAGGCCTCGCAAGTTACCACAGCATTTTTCCTCTTCCTTCATCCAGCAGATACCAGGCAGTTTAGCTGGTGGTTTTCTTAACTTTTGCTCCCCTAGTAGAAGAGTCAGCCAGCTGCAGGTGCCCCCGCCCCCAGACACCCTTGTCAGCTATAGTCAAATGGCAGCATGGGGCGGGGTGGGGGGTGGGGAATGTGAACAGGGTGGGGGAGTTTGGGGGGGGGGGTACGGTGAGGAGCAGCACTCAGTGGGCAAGCACTGAGGTCACTGTTTGGATCCTCAAAGCCTGGGCTCAAATATCGACCTTCAGATCTCTATTTGGGGGGTGCAGCGCCCTTTGGCGGGCAACTGGAAAGCAACCAAATTCTAAGACTTGCACTCACAGGCCAGTGTGCGCGCTCGATGGTTGCTCTCATCAGAGGCTCCCTGACCCTAGGAGTTTCTCTTGCAGCACTAGACCCTCCTCGGGAATCCACGTGGACACCCGTTGCTGATGAAAACGTATATAAACCATATAAACACAGACACAAAACATTTCTTCCCTTACTGATTTACTAACATCATCCACTCAACTGAAATTATTCAACTAGCAAGATCCTTCCCAGCCCAATAAGCTGTCCCCACTCCCACCCCCAGTGACTTTGTGGTCCACAGGATAAGGCTGGAAAACACAAGCTCCAGGTAGAGGGCTCAGAGAGCTGGTGGAGGACACAGCACAGGGGACCCAAAGGAGAGGGGGGAGGGCCATCAAGGGGGCAGTGGTATTGGGCTGAGCTCAGTGTGAAGGCAGGGAAAGCCCTCTGGGTATTAAGAACACGCACTGCAGGGCTGGGCCCCTGCCCACTGTTTACCTGGTCCCTGCACTTCCTCTAACTCCACTGTCATGGGGAGACCCCAACCCACTGTTCTTTACTATGTGCCCTTCCCAGGGCTGTGGATCCCACCTCCCTTATCTATTGTTCTTCCTACCCAACTCACACTCGAGGCCCTGCTGTGGAACGCTTGGATTCTGTGGAACGCATTCCGATTTCTGTCTTGGATACCCCTGTTTCCAAGACATCTTTAGGCACAAACCCCCTGACCTTTACTCTCGGGCCCACTGGCAACTGGCCCCTTCACAATCTCCCACAGGGGCTCAACTTAGGTGAGTTTGCAGTATGCGCCTCTGAGTAAGATTTCTCGGGGCGGGGGAGGGCGGGGCGGTGGAGGAGTATGCTTCTTTAAGAGTTTGCAGTACCCTGGCCTAAGCCTTCTGTGCGTTCCAACTCTGGCCTGCCGGTTGTCTCAGGTAGTGTCCACCCCACCCCCACCACCGGTGGATCCCCAGTTGAGTTTTCCACCAAGAGCTCGGACCGGGCTGTCCCAGGAACACCCCTGGGATCAGGGTAGGGAGGAAAGGTCCTGCATCCGGGCAGCCTCACAGTGGGGGGCTCTGTGCTTCCAGTCCCTCGTGGAGAGCGGCCCGGGCTTCTTGCGCCCTGCAGTGAGCGAAATGGCCACCGGGGGCAGCAGGGGGCCGAGGCTGGTGGCCAGTGGCTGCTAATGGCTTCTCAACTGCGGGTCCCAGAGCCCTCAGCACGCAGGCCCGACGCCCCTGCCCTTTCTTGTTTAGGGGCCAAAACAGTGCCCTGGTGGGAAGGCTGCCACCTGGCTACCCACGCCGCGCGCTGTGGCCCAGGACGGATGGGACCAAGAGCCTCAGGTCCCCACCCTGGGAGCGCGTGGGCCCGGGGCTCGCCGGCCAAGGACGGGTGGCAGACACGCGGTACGGGTGGCCGAACCGCCCCTTACCGTGGCGGGCTGGAGGAAATCGGCCGCGCAGCGCGAGGGCTTCCTGGAGGCCGGGCCTGTGCTGAGTGCCTGTGCGATTTCAGCGGCTGGCAGGGGCTGGAGGCACAATGCAGGATCACCGGAGCCACCCGGGGACTGGCAAGCTGTTGCAGGCAGAGCTGGAGCAAGAGGGAGGCTCTGGCCGCTGGCTGCCCGAGCGCAGTTGGAGCCAGGGCCCAGCAGAGCAGGTTCAGACGGGGGGCTAGAGTCCCGGGAGCCTTGAGACCAGTTGGATTTGCTGGGGACCACGTGGTCTGTGCTGCGTACTGGCCTCAGAGCTGGGGGAAGGGACTTGCAGGGAGCTCTCCCAACCCGTAGACTGGGGACTCGCGGAGAAGGCCAAGATTCGCTCGTCTCCTGGTCCCCAGCACTTGGTCGACCTTGGCCTGTGGCAAGGGGAAGGGTGTCCTCAGTTCCCTATCAAGAGACAGGATAGCACATAGAGTGGGGTTGTGGTCTGGGGAGAATGCAGACGTCAGAGGTAGAGAGGACAGAAGAGTCCAGAGGCATCTTCTCAGAATTCTCTGCCAGGAGGAGAGGGATGATAGCCCAGGGGTAGCTGTGCTGGGCCTCCTGTTCCCAAGATGACATTGGAGGCCTGTCCTGCCTTGGCCTCTCTCCCCAGGCCATCCCCTCACCTGCTGGGTGCTGGGCAGACATATTTCCCTCTAAGCCTCAATTTACCATCCTGACCTGGACAGGGCAGGAGCAGATGTTCTCTGAGGGCCCTTCCAATGTGACAGGCCAGGGTAGAAGGGTGTGCTACAGGGACAGAACATGCTGATGGGGACTGAGGGACAAAGGCTTTATTTAATCCTGGCCCTTCCAGGCTCACAGCTCCAGTTCAGAAAAAGAGAAGAGCTTTTGTGAGGGGACAGAGGTCTCCAGTGCCATGGCTCCTCTTTGTCCTGATAAGGCTTCCACTGGGCCCAGGCAGCTCTGGGCTGGAGTCACCTATGAGCACTGAGGCTACAGGATATCAGGACCACTGGTTGATGTGATGGAGCCATTCGACTTCATGAGGCTTTGCAGGTATCTATTTTCTGCTTCCTCTTGTCCTTAGTATCTGAATAGAGCACCTGCCCTGGATAGTAACAGACCTACAGAGAAAGAGAAAACCCTCAGAGACCATCTGGGTGGGAACAGCCTTGAGTTCTGGTGCCAGCCCTCACCCTGCACTGACAAGGGCCTGAGACCCAGAAACCATGGTCACATAGAACATTGGTATCAGATCCCGGACAGATTGTCCTCAGTGGCTGACTCTCCTAGAATCCCTGCCTCGGTCTTGCCTCAGCAGAGAAACTGCCAGATGCTGCTGCAAGCCAGGACTGCACAGACACAACTAGTGGCTGCTCATGAACCAGGATGGCTGGGGAGTGCTGTGGCTTTCTGGCCTGTGTAAGGGACATTAGCAGCTGATCTGCTGGGTGACCAGGCCATCCACCTTTGGGCCTGTTTCTAAATAAATGGCCTGGGGCACTTTGAAGTCTGGAACTACCCAGAAGTGCAGGTTCAGATAGTCAGGGGGAAGGCCTTGTTCCCTCCTATGTTCTGAGGGGTTCCAGGCTCTGTCTCCACGCCAAGTTAGTTCCCAGGAGCCTGGGGGCAGAGCAGTGGATAGGGATTTCTACAACAATGGCATCCCTAGGACACTCTGCTGAGGTCCTATACCACATCATTAGCTTTCTAACAGGAATGGTGCCTTTGAAATACTCAAGATAGTACCCCTGGCCAACACCGGTAGCTCGAGCTACACAGCATGCAGCAGCAGGTGTCAGTGCCTCTGGGAGTGTACGGTCTCTGTATACGTAGGGTACATTGTGTCTGTGACTAGAAGTGTATCTATGGGAGGGTCTGTGGAAGAGAGGTTTGTGGGCTCCCTGTGTATGACTGTGTGCGTGGTTTTTCACGCCTTAGAGGACTGAGCCTGAGCATCTCTTCATTAGTCATTTTTACATCTTTTTAAAAACTGCCTGCTAGTATCATTTTCTGGGTTTTATTATATTACTTATCTCTTAATTGTAAGACCTTTTTATATATTAAACTTTTATATCACAAAATTTACAAGGGTATTTCCACTTTTTGTGCTTTATCTTTTAACTGTATTTGGAATTATTGAGAACATATGTATTTAATTTTGAAAACTCAGTGTTTTGGTATGTTTGCTTATGGTTGGTTTCTAGCTTTCATACGGTGCTCAGGAAAGGTTTTCTCCATTCCATGAAAATACAAAATGTAATCATCTTTTCTAAGGAAATTTTTATTGTTCATCCTCTTTACAAAAGTGATACATGCTTGTTGTCAAAGGGAAGTAAATTTAGGTAGAGTGAATATCTTGAGTTTTCCTGGCTAAGAACAAGGTTTCTCTCTCTCCCCCATTAATTTTTCCTTTTGTGGCCCTTACTGGAGATTTATTTCTCCATAGACCTGTGTATAATAATTAAGTTTATCCCAAGAAAATCCACTTTTCTTGATGCTGTTGGGAATGGGATCCTTTCTTTCATTATACTTTCTAATTGGTTGTTGGTATAGAACAAGCTATTCATTTTTGGATGTTACTTTTTAACCAGTCCTCATTCTTGATTTTAAAAGATGGAAAAGGTTTGTTTCCATGTGAAGATGCCACATTCATTTCCCTCTCAGGGTTTTCTACCAGGGTGAATCTGATGATACTTGATCCATTTCATTAACCTTGAGAGTTTTCTGCCACATCCTCCTCATTAAGATTTGCCTTCACCATGGACACTTTGATGCTGACTAAGTTGGAAACTAAACCTGAAGGCTTTCCCACACACATTACACACGAAGGGTTTCTTCCAAGTATGGACAGTCTGATGTATTATACAATCAGAACTATAGCTGAACCCTTTTCCACACTCCACACATCTAAAGGGTTTCTCCCCAGTGTGGCTTCTCTGATGCCGAATTAAATGGGCATTAACATGGAAGGCTTTTCCACACTCCTTACATTGAAAGGGTTTCTCTCCAGTATGGATCCTCTGATGTACAATATAGTCAGAACTACAGCTAAATGCTTTTTCACATTCCATACATTTGAAAGGTTTCTCCCCAGTGTGTATTCTCTGATGCCTAGTTAGTTTGGCATTGATAGTGAAGGCTTTCCCACATTCCTTACATTGATAAGGCTTTTCTCCAGTATGGATTCGATGATGATCAAGTAGGTTTCTTTTAGAAGTAAAGCATTTCCCACACTCATTACATTCAAAGGGTTTCTCCCCAGTGTGAATCCTCTGATGTTGCATTAGTTTTGCATTAACGTTGAAGGCCTTTCCACACTCATTACACTCATAAGGCTTCTCCCCGGTGTGGATTCTCAGATGCTGCCGCAGCTGAGAGTTACACCTGAAGGCTTTCCCACACTCGTTACAACCATAGGGTTTCTCACCCGTGTGGATTCTCTGGTGCTGGATTAACTTCCCTTTGACACTAAAGGCTTTTCCACATTCAGTACACTCATAGGGTTTCTCACCTGTGTGGATTCTTTGATGCTGAATGAGTTTTGCATTATTACTGAAGGCTTTTCCACACTCCTTACACTGATAAGGCTTCTCCCCAGTGTGGATGCTCTGATGCTGCCTAAGCTGGGAACTGCACCTGAAGCCTTTCCCACACGCATTACATTCATAAGGTTTCTCCCCAGTGTGGATTCTCTGATGTTGAATTAATTTGGCATTAACATTGAAAGCTTTCCCACAGTCGGTGCACTCATAAGGCTTCTCCCCAGTGTGGACTCTCTGATGTGTGATATATGCGGAACTGCAGCTGAAGCCGTTTCCACACTCCTTGCACTGATAGGGCTTCTCCCCTGTATGGATTCTCTGATGCCTGTTCAGACTCCCATTAACGCTGAAGGCTTTCCCACACACCTTACACTGATAGGGCTTCTCCCCGCTGTGGATGGTCTGATGTGTGATATAATGGGAACTGTAACTGAAGCTTTTCCCACACTCCACACATTTGAAGGGCTTCTCCCCACTATGAAGCCTTTGATGCCAAATTAATTTTGCATTAACGCTAAAGGCTTTGCCACACTCCTTACACTGATAGGGCTTTCCCCCAGTGTAGCTGTTTTGATGCTGAGAGTTACACCTGAAGGTTTCCACTAATTCTTCACATTTAAAAGTTCTTTCCCCAGAATTAATTAGTTCATGCTGAATAAGTTTTGTATCAAAGCTGAAGCCTTTCTCCAATCCCATATGTTCAAGGGGCTGCTGTCCAGTGGTGACGGTGTGACAATGAAAGAAGTCTGGACTCTGACTAAAGAAACATTCCTCCACGGGGCTGGTGTTGTCTTTCACCGTTGCATCAATGATGCTGCTGTTTTCTTTCTTCATGCTTCCTACTAAATGGACTTCCTGCTGTTTCTCTAGAATACAGGCTTCTGAAAAGTCTGTTTCCTGGGAAAAGTCCCTCTGAAGTTCAAATGATGTATTGTGTTTTTCTTTATATATTTCCTTTGTCAAGTTATTGTCAGTCTGGCTCTCAATATCTACTATAAAAAAAAAACAGAAAAACAAAATATCATGTAAGAACCATGTTAGAAAAAAGAAAAGAATGGTGGTAAAAGTAATAAAGAATCATAGTTAATCAAGATTTCTTGAAACTTGCCACACTAGGTCAAAGAATCTAAGGTTCATTCATAAGATGGAATAATATATAGTTGGCAATCAATCAATCAGTAAATCCATATATGCTGACCTGAAAAGATGTCCAAGATACACTGTTAAATGGAAAAACAAGTTGAGAAATGGATATAAATTAGATTCCATTTCTATAAAGGAAAATAAAATGGGCTAATAAATACATATAGATTTGCATATGTATGCCTAGAAAACTACTGGAAGAATACACAAGAAACCGAGCAATCTGGCACAGGAAGTTTCAGCGACTTGTTTCTCCAGTATGCTTTATACACTCTCTGTACAGTTTTGAGCATGAATGATTTAAGATGATGTTCCAGTAACATAAAAGTTAAAAGTGACAGCAGTAGAACAAAATCCTAGGTCTTCGCCACCAGATGAGCATTCTTTTTATCACACCACACTTTACTACACGCTGCAGTTTTTTTCTCAGCTGTCCATGGTTAATAAGAATGGAAACTGCTTACAAAGGAAAAGGCACAGGATCCAACAACTTGTAGCAACGCTAAGGGTGGCAAGTGTTTGCAGCACCAGGAAGTGAAAGAGAAATAATCTTATTTCTTTTCTTGGAACTTAAACTCAAGGCTCTCTAAAATTCCTCCTTCACCTTCTGCTTTCTCTGCTTACAAAGGCAATCTTTAGGGGCATCTGGGTGGTTCAGTCAGTTAAGCGTCCAGCTCTTGATTTTGGCTCAAGTCATGATCTCACACTCAGCACAGAGCCTGCTTGGGATTCTCTCTCCCTCTCTCTCTGCCCCTCCCCACTTTGCACGCACATGTGCGCTCTCTCTCTTTAAAATAAACATTAAAAAAAAAAAAGACAATCTTTTGGCCCGCTTTATCCCTTTGATCCATCTCTCCCCACCCATCCAGAACACTGCTGCATTCTCCTGGTCTTTCCTTCTACTTCCTCCCTCAATCCTGAAAGTGGTCAGTCCCTAACGTTCTTTTTAGAATTCCTACAGTTCCAATGGAGCCAGGATCTGTCTTTGCTCCCAAATCTCTTAAAATTGGCCTCAAAATGCTGCCTCTATTTTTTCATCTTCCATCTCTCCTCAACCACATGTAATAAGCCCACTTCCCCAGTATTTCATTAAATCTCCCTCAAAAGATCCAAATGACCTAGATTTCCCTAGCAAGCATTTTCAAAATACTGTTGGTCTTTTCCCAATTATAAAAATAATATTCATCTCTAATATCAGAAACATGCAAAGAAAAAAATTCAAATTACCTGAAATACAACCACCTAACAACAACTACAGCTAATCTTCTGACGTATTTCCTCCCTCAATCATTTTCCTTCCAATCATTCTTCTAAAAACATTTTTTCAAAAATGAAAATATTTTTCTTCCCTAACATTAATAAGGATAATTTTCCAGTATCTTTAGATATTCTGTAAAAATATTTTAAAGGGGCGCCTGGGTGGCTCAGTCGGTTAAGCGTCCGACTTCGGCTCAGGTCATGATCTCACGGCTCGTGAGTTCGAGCCCCGCATCGGGCTCTGTGCTGACAGCTCAGACTCTGGAGCCTGTTTCAGATTCTGTGTCTTCCTCTCTCTCTCTGACCCTCCCCTGTACATGCTCTGTCTCTCTGTGTCCCAAAAGTAAATAAACGTTAAAAAAAAAAAAAAATTTTTTTTAATTAAAAAAAAAATATTTTAAAAATGGCTAAATAAGCATTCCATCCTAAAGAGGCATGTTAATTTAATCAATTATCTCTATCCTGATTATTCAGGTTATTTCCAACATTTTATTATATAAAATTATAATGAACTTCCATGCATGTACATCTTTGTTTATATCCCTGATTATTATCAGGACACCCTAGGAGGGAATTTCCAGGCTATCGAGGACAAACTTTTTTTTTTTTTTTTTTTTTTTTTAAATTTTTTTTTTTTTTTTCAACGTTTTTTATTTATTTTTGGGACAGAGAGAGACAGAGCATGAACGGGGGAGGGGCAGAGAGAGAGGGAGACACAGAATCGGAAACAGGCTCCAGGCTCCGAGCCATCAGCCCAGAGCCTGACGCGGGGCTCGAACTCACGGACCGCGAGATCGTGACCTGGCTGAAGTCGGACGCTTAACCGACTGCGCCACCCAGGCACCCCGAGGACAAACTTTTAAAAGGCTTTTGATATGTATTGCTAAAGTACTTTCTAGAAAGACTACTGATTCACATTCACCTCCAGAAGTCTATTCCAGTTTGGTGTATTCTCTCCATCACTTACTATAATTGTTCTCAGTATGAGCGAGGAAAACTGAAGGGACTCCATGAAAAACTACTTGCTTCTGTTCCTGGTTCTATTCTTTCTAGGACCTGCACTTTGGCCACGTACATGCCTTATGGAACAAATGATGTATGTCCTTCCTGTGTGAGTCAGAAGTTAATGATTTTTTACACTCTTCCAGCACAGGTGGTAACATCTATGGAATGACTAAGCAAAGCTGTCATGTATGTTTTCCACACCACTGACTCTAGACACCTGATGCCAAAACCCCCTGGCAGCAGGGAATAAGTGAATTATGGAGGACACCCGGACACTTGTCTTTGTTCTGACCAGTTCCTGGGTGCCCACAGAGGACATGTACATTCTAAATAGAAACCCCAGACCCTGAGCAAAGGAGAGACTCACTCTCCTTTCTTTTCTCAGTCTCCCAGACACTCATCTGCTATACTCTATCACTTATGCTATTCAGTAAACTCTGGTCTCACTTTTTCCTGGCTGGCAACTTGATTTCTATCCTGCTCAAAGCCAAGGACCATCTTTGCTGGCCCTGCAGGACCCTCTCTGGGTCTTCAGACCCACCCTGCCTATGTCAAGTGTGTTAGGTGAAACATCTGTTTTAATTTCTTTTTCATTGGTTTCTATTGAGGGTGAAGATTTTTCACTGATTTAAATTTGTACTTCTTATGTGGATCAAACATTTATATTCTTTGCCAATTTTTCTATACTAGTGACCTTCTATTTACCAAACCCTACAGTGTGGCAGATGCTACCAGTTTCTTAACCAGTATCATTCTCCCTTTCTTCCTTACTAGCACAGCCTCCAATGTGTTTGAGGTAGCAGTAAAAACTACAGCTAAAAACTATTTTCTTCCCTCTCCTGCAGTAGGGGCACCAGAAGACACAGTTGTAGCAAATGAGATATAAACAGATGTCACTATGTGGGCCTTCTGAAAAAGCTTTTTAACAGAGAATCAACTTGGCTGACATGGACCTTGTGCCCTAGGCCTTCCGCTTCTTTCTATCTAAAAGCCATCTGATTCCTCACTCCAATTAACAAACACAAACTAATTGGATTGATGTTCCCATTCTCAGCTAAGATCACGATGGGTTATTCAAAAACTTCAAAGACTTCAGGATTGTCTGTTGCCTACGGAATGAAATCCAGACTCCTTTGAGGAGATCCACGATTATATGGAGCTTCCTCCATATTATATGCAATGCACTTTAAACTCTTGATTTTGCAAAACATGTCTTCCTTTGTCAGGAATCATCTGGTTGAATGACTACAAGAAACAAAAATCCACTGAATCTTTAAAGGATTCATGGGACACCTGAGTGGCTTAATCAGTTAAGTGTCTAACTTCGGCTCAGGTCATAATCTCGTGGCCCATGAGTTCAAGCCCCACATGGGGCTCTGTGCTGACAGCTCGAGCCTGGAGCCTGCTTCAGGATTCTGTGTCTCCCTCTCTCTGCCCCTCCCCCACTCATGCTCTGTCTCTCCCTCTCTCTAAAATAAACAAACATTACAAAAAAGTTTTTTTAAGTAAATAAATAAGAGGATTCATTGAAAGGACACAAGAGAATCTTATGGACCACAAACGCAGAGAAGTAAATAGGAAATCACAAGAAATGGGAAATCGTCTGGCAACTACTCGGCTTAAGCCAATGAGAAGCTTGCTACTTCAAGTAAGATCTGGGAAACGGATACATTGGCAGAACCTGAGAATTAACAGAAATGTAGACTCTTGGCCCCATGCCGGACTTACTAAATGACAATATGCATATTTACAAGATACCCAGAGGTGATTCATTTGCACATCATTTGAGAAGCACTGAACTGAGAGCACTTCCTTCTGCCTTATTTCCCACAGCTTAAGCTGTCTTCTCCACAAAAAAAAAAAAAAAATTAATAAAAACTAATATTTCACTGAGCACACACTATAAGTTACACATTTAATATGTATTATCTCATGTAATCCTGAACCCACAAGCCTAGCACTGTTCTCTCATTTTATTATTCCATTTTCAGGGATAAAAACATTGAATCTTAGAGAACTCAAATAACTGACATACTCAAAGTCACAATTAGGAAATCCTGTAACTAGGAATAGCAGTTGGGATTGAACCTCAGGGAAGTCTACTCCAAAGACTGTACTTTTAACCACCAGGCTATTCTGCCTTTCTGTACAAAAAGACTGTTAATTCTCCATCCATCACATTAAGTGTACAATGTTTAGAAAGTAGCAAGGACCCCAAAATACTGAATCTATTCATTTCATCTGAGAAAGGCAGAATTCCAAAATTAGAACTGAAAAGAATTAGAATAAGGCATTTGAAAAAAAGATCTGTTCTTGGAATTACAAAGAAACAGCAAACTGCAAAAATAATCAGGTCTCAACTGTACATATCTCTAGAAATCATCAACATTATTTAAATTTTATTTTCTACAGCTGGCTCATAAATGTGGCATGCTTATATATTGCTAACGTTGGTTTTCTTCCTAAAGAGTTTAACTCCCCGATAAAAGGCAGCTGTGTGTCCCTTACCAGTCCAGACACCCTGGGAGCCTATTTCTGTTCCAGCCACCAGTGGAGATGGGTCCCCCAGCTCACCTGCTCCCTCTAGTTGCAATATCACAGCAGGTTTGAGAAGCGAAAATCCTGTTTAGGGGGAAAGAAAGAGGACAGAGAGGTGAATAATCTCCCAGAGATGAGTTCTTAAGCCTCTTCTCCAACTGTCTTGGCAATGGGAAGGGAAAATAAGCGCTGTAGGGGATCCCATGCCTAAAGACGACAGGAAAGGGTGGAATGGCTTCGAAAGTGTATGTGTGTATGTTGCGGGGGGGTGGGGAGGGGTACCTGAGAAGGTGTGGGAGGAGTTGGGAATGGCCTGAACCGTGGGCCCGAAAGACCAAGATATGCAGGTCAGATGAGGGTGAATGTGAAGATAATGCTGTGGAACAGTAAGTTTCTTTTTCCCACACTGTGTCCAAACCACAACTTCTAGAGGATGGATAAAGAGTGCACACTAGTCCCAGCAAAGTCCTATATTGGCCCAATAAAGGCTTGGGATTCACCCTTTCCAGCAACCCCTAACTCAAGGGGAATTAGGAATCTCAACCCCTGGGGTTCCGGCTCAGTAAAGGATTTCTACAGACCCCACCTGCAACCTGTCAGGGGTCAATAAGCCAGGAAACCCCAACTGGCAGAGTCTGGGTCCCAGGGGGAGAGAGGCCTTACCCAGGGAGGCCACATTTCCATAATTCTCCAGCATCACATCCCTGTACAGGGCCCTCTGTGCAGGGGACAGGCCATTCCATTCCGTCTGAGTGAAGTACACAGCCACGTCCTCGAAGGTCACCGACTTCTGAAACAACAGGTTCCTGCTGCCCTAGGGCCAGTTCCATGGCTCAGGCCCTAGGTGAGGGGCAGAGGGCAGTTTAAGGGCTTGGGGAGGGAGCTTGTGAAGAGCACAAAATTAATAAAAAAGGGAAAGGTTTGAGAAAAAGCACATGGAAAGTAAACCATGGAGAATTATCTGACCTCTCTCATGGCAGGGAAACCTCATGCCATATTTTACATTTATAAAAGATATCCTAAGTTGGGATGACAGAAAAAAATTCCCATAATCAAGTTCCCCAAAAGCAACTCCATTCTTTCTGCTAGCCATGTCCTCAGGGGCAGATATGGCTCAGGACTTGCCCACCAGCATGCCCACCCTGATCCCCACCCCCATAAACCTCCAGCCACCACCCCCAGAGAACAGCTACGGCCTCCATCTCAACCAGCCCCCATCTGGATTCCTGTCACTGACCCTGCCACGAGGGGCTGTGCAACTGCCTGAGCACCTCTAGCAGCTCAGTGCTGCCCAGACTGGCTGAGGCAGGAACGGCAGCCCATTCTGCTTCCAGATGGGTCTTGCTGAAAACCCGATTTTGTTACATGCTCCCATCAGGCCTCATCCTCTCCAACTTTACCCAAGAACTCACTGTTTCTCCAGGGTTCGGGAAAGAGGGGAGATCAACCTTCCTAGTGGCCAGGTGCTCTGCCACCATTCCAGCTGCTCATCTCTGCATCACTACACCGTGCACCCGGCACAGGCCCTGCATCAGGATTGATGCCTCCCTTCCGGGCAGCTGCGGCCTCTGGTTGCGCTTTCTCCCTGCCCACCTCAGTCCTCTGTAATAACCTGGGTGACACGCTGGCAGGGATATACCCTCAATTCCTTTCTGCCAGGATTTTGCTTGATTCTACTGACCCCCACCCATCAACAAGCATAGTCCAACCACTGGGTGAGTCTGAGCGTCACTCATCTGTGACCCTGGATGGGCCAAGGAACTTCTCTGCACAAAATTAAATACCTTCACCGCCCACCACCACCACCCTTTACCCCAGCAAGTTGGAGGCTCCTGAATTCAACCCCACCCCACCCCACCCCACCCCCTCCACTATCTGCGCAGGAAACGTCAGCTAGAATCCTGGGAAATGTTCCTGACTCCTCCCTCTCTCTTACTCTACCCTCAATCCTGACTCTCCATATCCTAAAGATTTTGTTAAGCATTACTTGAATTGGGTTCTTTTTTTTTTTTTTTTTTTTTTAACAACTACTTTCCTTGATGAAGCCCATTATCACCTGGACCAATGGAATTTTTTCTAAGTGGACACCTTCCTCTTGAATCACCCTGAAAATTATTCCCTACACAGCCATGACAAATCTGACCACCTTAACGTCACTGATTGCACAGGTCACAGGAATGAGCAGAGAAGAATCAAATAACAGCTGTGTGACTTTGGGAAAGGCACTCTGCTCCCCTTTGCCTTCCTATGTTTTGTAGCAGAGTGAGCACAACACAGCACCTATGTCAAGGGCAAGGAATCAAGACTGAGCGATCCATGCAAGTGCTTAGTATTATGCCTGCAGCATAGCAAGCCGCAAACAGTGCTATTGGAATTACTGTGACTATGATTATTCTCAACCTGTAGTCCATGGAGGTCCATGGATGTGCTTCAGGGTGTCCGTGAAGTCCCTGAAATTGTATGGAAAATTTGGTTTGCATGCTTATTTTTC
The DNA here is from genome assembly GCF_018350215.1 of Panthera leo. Classification (NCBI taxonomy): domain Eukaryota; kingdom Metazoa; phylum Chordata; class Mammalia; order Carnivora; family Felidae; genus Panthera; species Panthera leo. Next base: position 47,568,227 of record NC_056693.1, on the reverse strand, counting down.
TAAGGGAGGGGGAGGGTCCAGAGCTTTTATCAGAAACCTAAAGTTTGAGCCCCTGCACCCAAGCCCTGAAAGTCTCTCCAGGACACAATGAGACATCCTGTCCCATAGGACTTCCTGTTTTTTCCCTCTCCAGACCCCACTACCCTCGTCTGCACACCATATTAGAGGCACAGCCATCCTTTGTGTTGACCTGGTCCTACTACTCCTTTTCACTTATGCCCTGGTCTCTGGACATCCTAAGCCGGTGCTACCCTCCTCCATTCACATCCGTGCACGGAGCATCCTCCATGGGCAGCTTCCTGTTGCCTATTCACCAGAGGAGCAAAGAACCTCAGTGTGCAGAACACTTCACCCCTGCCTTCAGGGATGCTCTCCTGCTGTTTCCATCCCTTCACGTCACCGCTCTTCCCATGAGTTCCAGGCGGAAGCGAGGAGGACCCCTCCAACTTCCATCACAAAGCTCACCAGCTTCCCTTCTTCAATGTGAAACTGCTCGGAAGAAGAGCTGGAGGACCCACAGCTCACCTGGGGCCAGGCTGTCAGGAGCATGGCTGCCATTACCTGCTCTCCCTCTCAGAGAAGGCCTGGAGCTGAGGAAAAACAGAGAGACAGATGTGAAGCAAGTCCCGCCCCGGCAGGAACAACACAGCCCCTCAGAGAAGATGTGAGACACAGGCAGCCAGTGTCCAGACAGGAATGCAAGCGGGAGCTGCCACAAGAAGAAGGGGGTGATCCAGTGCCCACGACCCCTCCCACCGATGACACTGATCCTAAGAACCCTAGGGTTTTACAATTCTGACACATATCACATACACTAGAACATACATAAAATGTATAGAGAGCCTAAAGGATAATAAAGCAACAATTCAGCTCAAGAAATAGAACATTACCAAGATCATGGACTTACTTCTTTTTCTCTAAACAAGGATCATCCTCGATTACACTGCAAGGGAAGCCAGGCCAGCACAGCTGCAGCCCCAGCACAGAGGCCTGAGAGTCATGCCCCAGGGAGCTGGAGGAGACAGCTATTCCCCTACATCCTGCTTATTCCCTTACATAACTGAGTGTTCTCAAGAGCCCTGATACCTCTGTAGAGATCTTGGGAGGCCAGCCTCCCACATGGCCCAGGTTTACCTTTGAGGTCCCATGCTGCCTCCTCATACTTTCCAGCCCTCTGATAGTGAAGAAGCCAGGGCCTCAGCATCCTGAGAGAGGGGTCACTCAATTATCTAGGGTCCCATGACCGAACACTCCTTGCTCATTGTATTCAAAACACATGGACTGGTTATTTTCTGGTTACTGCTCCCAAAGTCAGTCTTGAAAACCTGTGTTTTCCTAAAATATCATCTATGTCTTCTAGGGTTTCACTTTAGTGCAGAACTGTGGAAAACACTGGTTCATGATTCTTTCCATTTCTTCCATATCTGGAACTACTTTGTTTTTCCCACTTCTTTTGAATATGTGTGCTTTCTAGACCCTTTCCCCTTTGTTAATGTTATGGATGGAACATGTCTCCCCACCCCGCCAAATTCATATGATGAAGTCCTCTCCCCCAACATGACTATATTTGGATACAGATCCTATGAGGTAATAAGGTTAAACAAAGCCATAATATGAGAGGTCTGGTGCCCCTATAAAAAAGCAGAAGAGACACCAGAGTTCATTTTCTACCATGTGAGGACACAATGAGAAGACAGCCAACTGTAACTCAAGGAGAGCCCTTATCAAGAACCAAATTGTGTGGCATCTTAATCTTGGGCTCCCAGCCTCCAGAACTGTGAGAAATAAATCTCTGTTGTTTAAGCCGAATAACTTACTGTATTTTGTTACGGCAGCCTGAGCAGACTAACAAAGTCAAGTGGAACAATGATTTGTCTATTTGAATGTTGTTTTATTTTTAAAGAATAAGCTTTTCTATTTATTTAGAACATCACTCTTCTATTTCCTTCATTATGTTCTGCTTTCTTTGTTTCTTTAGCTCTGTAACAGATACTTTATGTACCACTCCAAATCCTCTGATCTCAGCCCAGTTCCAGAGGCTTTGATCAGCTTTGCACAGGGACAATCTACCAATGCCTCCTCAAGGATCTATACCACATGTGGCTGGCTCCTGCCCTGGGGCTTTTCTGGCATCCTGTGTGGGACATCTGCAGATACCTGTGGATACCTGCTAGGTCCCGAAACACAGATAAGTAAAGGCTTGTGAGGCCACCCTTGACCAATAGGGGATAGAAGTCAATGGATAAATATTTTCCCCTTTAGTCCCCTACATTAGCAGCCATGAGATTCCAAGGCTTCTCAAAGATCCTGCAAGAACGAGCGCCCGGGGCCTACAGACAGGCCAGCCTGACAACACATCCTTGTATTGGCTCTCCCTCCTCTGTTTTACTCCCCTTGCTGTTCACTCTGCCCTTGGAATACATTCCCAAATAAAGTGCCTGCACAGAAACCTCTGTCCTGTGTTTTGCTTCTGGGGGAAGCTAGACTGCGAAAGGTTTTTTCCTACCTTCCTGAGGATGCATGATTTATTCATTTATGTTTATTCTTTACTATTTAGCAATTAAAATCTGTATGGCCATAAATTTTCCCTCTGAATACACTATTACCCACAGGCCAAAGGTTTTGAAAAAAATATTTTATGTTTTAATTATATTAATTATATTTTATAGCTGGTCAGCAACAGTGTTTTGTCTCTGACCACAGAATTGTTTAGGATAGTTTGTTATTAATTTCTTCTCTGTTCATAATTTTGGCTTTATTGCATGGTGTTTAAATAACCTGATCTATTTACTTCTGCTTTACAGAGTTTTGGGGGCTTTTTTTTTTTTTTTAGCTGAAATGCCTAAAAAAAATTCTACGAATGCTTAAAAAGAAAACCTATCCTATAATGGAAGAACATATAATTCTATTTCAATCTAATAAATCAACTCTACTTATTTTGTTACGCAGATATTTTTCTGTAATCCATGATCACTTTTACCTAATTAAACGGAGATAGCCAGTAAAGAGCAAATGCTCACAAAACACTGAACCCACATGTATCATGAACAAATCTTTTCAAGTCTTTAAGAAATGAGTAGTTCTAACAGTACTGAAACTGTAGAAAAAAAAAGCAAAATAAGTTTCCCAGTCCTTTTTATGATGCCAGCACAATACTGATGTAAAAACCACAGACCAGTCTCATTTATGAATACTCACAGAAAAATCCCCACTATAAAGGAATAGACTCCAGTAGTTCATTAAAGTGACATGCCATGACTAAAAGGGATCATCCCAGGAAAGCAAGTAAAGCTCAATATCAAGATACAGATTAGTATACTTTTTCACATGAATAAATCAAAGAAAAATAAACACACTCTCCATCCCAACAGATGCCAAAGGAATTTAATCAAATTCAATATTCATGCCTAAATTTAAAAATGTATGCCCTAGAGAAACTCTCATATGTAGAAAATATGTACAAAATTATTATCAGTATTTTAATTTAAAAAAACTGGAAACAACCTACATATCCACTGAGAGTACATAAACTGTCTTATCTTTTTTAAAAAAAAAATTATGTTTTTAGTTTAAATTTGAAAGACAGAGAGAGAGAGAGGGAATGAGTGGGGGAAGGGCAGAGAGAGAGAGACACACAGAATCGGAAGCAGGCTCCAGGCTCTGAGCTGTCAGCACAGAGCCCAATGTGGGGCTCGAAATCACGAATCATGAGATCATGACATGAGCTGAAGTCAGACGCTCAACTGACTGAGTCACCCAGGTGCCCCTGTCCTATCATTTTTTAAATGAACATTACCCACCCCCACCAAAAAATGAACATTACCCAGCAGCAAAAATGAACAGCTCACAATTACATAGATGTAACAGCTCACAACAAACAACAGCTCACAAACAACATAAAAAATGAACAGCTCACAACAACATAGATGACTTCAGGAACATAATCTTGAGTTACAAGAGGGGCACCTAGGTGGCTCAGTTGGTTAAGTATCAGACTTTAGATATCAACCCAGGTCATGATCTCACAGTCGTGAGATCAAGCCCCATATCAGGCTCTGCGCTGGGTGTGGAGCCTACTTGGGATTCTCTCTCTTCTGTCTGTCTCTCTCTGCCCCTCCCTGCACACATGTGAATTCTCTCTCTCAAAAAAAAAAATTAACTGAAATAAAATTATAAAAATAAAAATGTTTTCTTTTTTAAAAATTGAGTTATACAAGCCCCAGATGACTAGAGACACTACAATGCCATTTTCATAAAGCTCAAAAACAAAATGTTTACAGACATATTTTGTGTGATAAAATTATTTTTATAAATAGGTAAGATGACGATTAATACAAAATTCTAGTTGTTACCTCTAGGGGTAGAAAGTTGGGAGCTGGGTTGAGAAGGAGCACACAGAGAGATGCACCAATACCAGAAATGTTCTCCTCCTTAAAGGGGTGGTGTGTTCATGGGTGCTCATTTTACCATTATGCTTCTTAAATGTCATGCTAGATGCAGTCTTCGGTATACATGAATAACGTTTTTTAAAAAGATACTTATCTCTATGATATGGAGTGGTTTCCAGAATATATCTTCAAATGAAACAAGCAAATGCAAAAGGTAGAGTGCTACCTTTTGTGTACCAAAAAATGGGAGTATAAGAAAATACACATGTATCTGGTCAATTGTACAAAAAAAAAAAAAAAAAAATAGAAGGATAAATCAGAAACTAAGGAGAATGGTTGCCTCAAATATGGGTAGGAAGTGAAACGAGCCTGTGATGCAAACAGGCTGGAAGGAAATAGGGTAGATGAGATTGGCAGGGGAAAGGAGGGCGTGACAGGCTTCTCTGAGTGTGCCTTTTTGTTCTGACACTCATAACCATAGTAATGTTTCACATATCCAAATATACAGACATTAAGCCAACCAAGCAGGATGGGATAGGGTGGCGAGCCAAAAAGGAATACAAACAACAGCAAATGAGCCTAACTATACTACAATTGACTAATATAACCACACTGAAGTGGTGGGAAAGAAAAGAACTAAATAACTTTGGAAAACAGTGTTTTAACTAGATACTACAAGGCTAAAAAAACCTGTGCTCAAATGCTTCTTGAGGATACATGATTTATTTACTCATTTCATTCTTCTCTATTTGGCAATTAAAATCTATTAAGGCCATAAATTTTCCTCTGCATACACTACCAGCCACATTCCAGAGATATATACATATATATAGATAGATAGACAGATATATACATATGTGTGTGTGTGTGTGTGTGTGTGTGTAATTTCATGTGTTAATTACTATAATTTAGTGTAGTATAGTGTTTTCGTAAAATTGCTTCTCATGAAGGTATGAATGAGGAATTCTGGGGCTATTTTATGTGTATTCTAGGACTTCGCAAATAAGTGATTATAAATCATCCCCAGATCATTGTCATCCCAACGGCCCAGGAGTAGGGCCAAGTTACCTTTTGGAACGCACAGCTCCAGGAGACAGTGCCCTTCAAAAGCCGGGCTGGCTCTGCTCCCCGGTGTCTGGGAGGGCTCTGCTTTTTCTGCGCTCTCACTGAACCCTGATTCACGACCCTATGTTAGGAGTCAGGAGGCATACGGTCCATACTTGAAATGCATATAGGTAAGAGCCCCTGTACGACTTCAACATGTTAAAACACTAGTGATATCACCTCAAGCCGCTTCACTCCTGCCAATATTCCACCCCCTGGCTGCTCCGACATATCTTCCCAAAAGGTCAGTAGTATCTTCCCCGAACAAAATGCTAAATGCTCGGGGCTCCGAGGTTGTGACGGTAATCCGGCTTCGCCTTCCACGGGATGGAACGCATCCGGCCACCAAGTCCAAAGTGGGAGTCGAGGAGGGGCGGAGGAGGACCGCGGGCAGCCGTTCTACCCACTCCTGCAAGTGCGGGAGGCCCATCCGCACAGCACCCACAGCTACCCGCCGGGGCACCGCCCCCGCCGCCTGCAGCCCCACACTCACCTCGCAGCAGGCGGCTTCGTGGCGCGGCCGGAAGTGCGTCACCAGGCCGCGGCCCAGCCTCTCTAGGAGCAGCGTTGCTACCAGTGAGTAGCACTCTGGCCCCGCCTCTGCGCTCTGAGTCTGGGTGTCAGAGGCTCCTGCGCCCTACGCTCAGGTCTGAGCAGGTCTGAGCAGCAGGGCAGTTGTTCCTCGAGGTGGGCTGGGGAAGAGTCGGGGGCCGGCAATGACGCCGGGGATCTGTATCTTAGTAAAGCTCCCGGTTCTACCGGATTCGGGAGTTTCCGGACTGGGCCAGTGGATCGATCACACGCCGACAGACCTTAAGGCAGCCTTTTTGTAACAAATATTTCCTAGTGACTGTTTTATTCTCCTGTCGTGAAACTTACGATCATGACTTAGAAGATCATATGTAATATAAACAACCTACATTTTAAAAACTAATATTATGCTTTAATAGAGGAGATAAAATACACCTTTCAATATGCAAATGTATGCTCGTGACTGCTATAGGAGACCTAATGAAGTGGTGGATAATTTGCCTTTTCACATGGAATGTGCCTGAACGCCACAGCCACAACGCTGTCTGTCTTACGCTGGTGTTTCAAAAATCACAAGGTACGATCCAAAATGGTGAACACTTTTTGGTAAAGTTTAAGTGAAACAGTACAATCTTCGTTTGATTTTATAGGTATAGTAATTATATTTCTGGAGAATCAACGTATGTTAATTAAAACTGTGTAGAAATCGTTGTGTTTAGGGGAACCTGGGTGGTTCAGTCGGTTAAGCCTCTGACTTTGGCTCAGGTCAGGATCTTGCAGTGCCGAGCCTGCTTGGTATCCTCTCTCACACTGTCTCTCTCTCTCTCTCTCTCTCTCTCTGCCCCTCCCCCATTTGTGCACGTGCACACTCGCTCGCGCTCTCTCTCTCTCAATCTGTTTCTCAAAATAAATGAATTAACTTAAAAAAATTAGTTGTGTCTAGCTGAAAACACTTTCTAGACTCAGGTCATTTATCAAGTTTTTACCTACATGAATGTCCTGAAAGTATGTGAAAACTATTTCAAATAAGTGGAACCCTTCTGTGCATTGCAGGATTCCTGGCTCTCCAGGCTCCCATCAAACACCACCAAACACTGTAACAAAAATACTCCCATAAAATTCCAAAATGGGAGGTGGGGGGAGGCGGGGAACAGCACTAAAAGCCACTGGATTGGACCATCCTTAGGTTCTGATCCCGCAATGCTACAGCACTGGAATGTGATTGGTGGTAGGTCCCACCCACCTCTCCAGCCTCTCACCACGCCTATTCTTCCTCCTCTATCAACTTCAGCCCCACTTTCCGAACAGGGCTCCCTAAACCTAGAATACCCTTCCTACTCTCCAATCTTGACTATTCCTTGAAGTCTCTGCTCAAATCCCATTTCCCTTTGAAAGCAAGCCTTCCCTGAGCACCTAGAATAAGGCAGGCCCGCCAGTTCTATGCCATCACAGCACTCTGTATTTCTCCGTACTTGGCACATGTGTGCTTTTTTAATGATACCAGTTTATTTAACTGTCTTCTCTGCTCACTCCAAGAAGCAAGGACTATATCTATCTTGTTCAACACCATTATCCTCAGCTAAAGCACAAGGCCTGGCACAAAGGAAGTATGCAACAAACATTTGTCGTTGCCATCGTCCAAAGGCTCCAACCCCAACTCCAGAGTAGAACCCTTCTTCATTTCTGTGCCACTAGAGGTGGGATATAGATTATGCCTGGAATCATAACATTGACCAGGAGCCCTTCTCAGTTTTGCCTTGACCTTGATCATCACTGTTTTCCTAAAATGAGCACTTTCATGGCCTCTCTTGTTCAGATAGAAAAATGGTCCCAGGATTCAGCACAGTGATAGCTGGAGATTACATTGTTCTTGGCATTACGTGGTTTGTTTGTTTGTTTGTTTTTTGTTATTGTTTTCCTTTAGCAGACCTTTAGCTAGGACTGAGGGCTTGACTGAAGAAATAGGAAGGAATTAGGAGATCACAGTGTCACAGAAGTCCTGGGCCCAAATGTTAGATCATAAATCAGTCACTCATCTTACAGATAAGAAAATAAGGCCTCCAGAGTAACCATGAAGCTCTGACTCCTAAGTGTATGAAGACAGGCACACACCAAGTTACAAAAGGCCTGAAGAAGCAGAGACCACTTGTCTGTTGATCTCTATTCTTCCCTTATATAGTAACAGAATCTATAGCAAGCCAAAGACAGTCCAGAAAAAATAACACGTTTTCTGGCTCTCTTTAAATCCAAGCGTGACAACACGACCAACTTCTGATAAATAGACTATAAGCAAAAGTGATGCCATGCCCTTAAATAGAAGGAACATGCATTTCCTGTCCCAGTATCCATCAGCTAGGTGGAACGCTGACAAGGGGGTGAGCATCTTGAACCATGTGAATGAGGATGTGGTTCCTAGGGTTGACATAGCTGCTGGGTGGTATCATAAAGCTGCTGTACCAGCCCTAGACTGCTTAACTTCAGATGATACATAAGTGAGAAATAAGTTGTCATCATGTTTAACCACACTGATTTGGGTTCTTCAAATCAATACCCACAGCGATAGCCTTACCAATACCCCTAGGAATAAGGGATGATGGAAAAATCATACATACTTAAAAACAAACTTAAAAATTTAGGCTGGTTCTCATATTTCGCTGCTCTGGAAGGCTGGGCTTGCAGCCATGTTTCCCTCTGCTCGGCTCTAAGTATCCTCTGCCCCTCCAGTCCCAGGGCCTCCCTAAAACCTTTCCTCCCTTGCCCACCAGGAGAAACTGACAAATCTTCTCATGTTAAAAAAACATTTTTTGGTGTTTCTAGTTTTAAGATGACACAGTAAAGGTTGTTCTACCTGCGTTTCCTCTTGAAAATTGTGGGAAAACAACAAAGTCTGGGGTTCATTTCAAGAGTTCAAGAATGTTTCAATATTATAAAAATTCTCTTTACTTATTATGAATTAACAAACCACTCAACCTACTATGTGGAGAAACAGGGCAGGGAGAGGTCTTATTCAAAAAAGCAACAAAGAAACCAAAAAAAACTTAAGAATAAACTTAATAATAAATGTTTAAGACATAGACGAAGGAAAATTTAAATACTCAGGGACTAAACCAACAAAAACAACAACAATAAAAACTTGTATAAATGAAAAGGCAGAGGTAATTTTTCAAAGAAAGGGCATTCATCTTGACTTGACCTGTAAGTCCAATTTCAAACTATTTTGGAAAAAAAAAAGAAGAAAGTGGAAGGAATTGTCCTACACAAATAAAACGACAATAGGATTTGTTTGGGATCTTGTGAAGATGATTCTAAGGTTTATCTAGGGCGAAAATGTTATATATTCACAAGATATTACTAAAACAAAAATGCAAAAGGACTGAATGTTAAAGATATACCAGACAAGTGTTAAGCTAAAGTAAAAATACCATTAACTATATTAATATAGTAATGACTTTAAGACAAAAAATGTTATCAGGCAAGGTTCCATTTAAGGCAATATAGTGAAAGATATAAACTAGTATCCAGAAATTTAGGATAAGATACAATTTATAACATGATTTTATACCTAGCTCACAGGAAAGTATACCCAGGTACCAAACCTGAACAAGAAACTAAAACCAATGAGTTTAGCTGCATTGAATGCTTTGGCCAACACAAGTAGAAACAGTGGAGATTTGAAGATCTTGATACCTGAGGAGGCTGAATCATAATATTCAGGAGGCCACATGAAACAAGTAGGAATTAGGACTTCTCACAAACACATACACCCACTAAAATGCCTGGACCCAGGAAAGGATAAATTAGGGGAAAAAATCTTCCCACTAGCAAAGAGAGATAACAAAGAAGTCCTTTTGTAGGTTTTAGAGTGGTAGTGGGGATGTCCCCTAAGAATTTAGAATTATAGTCTGTATTACTGAATACATAGTTTAATACTACCTACCTGGACCAGTAACTCATAATCTAAGAACTAGAAAACTGCTGAAATAGTCATTATAGATTTTGGAGACAATGGCATTTAAAGGTTATTATAACTGCATCTGCAGATTGAAAAATTAAATAGAGACATGGAAAATAGAGAAATGTCCTATGTCAGGGGGATCTGGGTTGACTCGGTTAAGTATCTGACTCTTGATTTCGGCTCAGGTCACAATCTCACAGTTTGTGAGTTTGAGCCCCACATCGGGCTCTGTGCTGACAGTACAGAGCCTGCTTGGGATTCTCTCCCTGCCCCTTCCCCAAGTACACACACACACACTCTCTCTCTCTCTCAAAATAAATAAACTGAAAAAAAAAAAAATACACTGGACAGAGAGGCACCTGGGTGGCTCAGTTGGTTGAGCATCTGACTCTTGATTTTGGTTCAGGTCATAATCCCAGGGTTGTGGGACTGAGCCCTTCATCAGGCTCCATGTTTGGCATGCTTGGCATGCTTGGCTTAAGATTCTCTCTCTCCCTCTGCCCCTCTTCCCCCACACTCCTGCTCTCCCTCTCTCTCTCTCTCAAATAAATTTTTAAAAATACACTAAACAGGGGGCGCCCGAGTGGCTCAGTCAGTTAAGCGTCTGACTTCAGCTCAGGTCATGATCTCACAGTTTGAGTTTGAGCCCCGCATTGGGCTCTGGGCTGACAGCTCAGAGCCTGGAGCCCGCTTCAGATTCTGTGTCTCCCTCTGTCTGCCCCTCCGCTGCTTGCACTCTGTCTTACTGTCTCAAAAATAAATACACATTAAAAATTTTTTTAAAAAAATACACTGAACAGAATTGAGTAGATATGGGGGGCGGGGGGAGGAAACACGTTTTAAAAAAAACATAGTGAACTTGAAGTCATAGCAGTAAAAACTATCCAAAAAGAAACAGAGAAAGGGGTGCCTGGGTGGCTCAGTCAGTTGAGCATCCGACTTTGGCTCAGGTCATGATCTTATGGTTCATGGGTTCCAACCCTTCATCAGTCCCTGTGCTGACAGCTCAGAGCCTGGAGCCTGCTTCGGATTCTGTCTCCATCTCTCTTTCTGCCCTTCCCCTGCTCGTGCTCTCTCTCTCTCAAATATAAATAAACATTAGAAAGTTTAAAAAGGGAAAGAAAAAGACACAGAAAAGAAAATAAAAAATAAATGAACACTAACAAAACATACACAACACTTGAATATTGACAACCACAAAATGCTGATGAAAGAATCAAAGAAGATCTACACAAATGGGGATAAATATCAGGTTCATAGATAGGAAGATTTAGCATAAGAAAGATGTGAGCTCTCCCCAAATTGATATACAGGTTTAATGCAACTCTTATCAAAATTCCAGCAGACTTTTTGAAGATATAAACAAGATTATTTTAAAATCCATATGGAGGGGCGCCTGGGTGGCGCAGTCGGTTAAGCGTCCGACTTCAGCCAGGTCACGATCTCGCGGTCTGTGAGTTCGAGCCCCGCGTCAGGCTCTGGGCTGATGGCTCGGAGCCTGGAGCCTGTTTCTGATTCTGTGTCTCCCTCTCTCTCTGCCCCTCCCCCGCTCATGCTCTGTCTCTCTCTGTCCCAAAAATAAATAAAAAACGTTGAAAAAAAAAAATTTAAAAAAAAAAATAAAAAAAAAAAATAAAAAAAAAAATAAAATCCATATGGAAAGGCAAAGGATCTAGAATGAATAAGACAGCTTGAAAAAAGGAGAGTAACATGGGAGGAATTGGTCTATCCAATTTTAAGTCTTATATAGCTATAACAATCAAGACTGTGTTATTGGCAGAGGAATATACAATAGATAGATCAATGGAAAAGAATGAAGAACCCAGAAATAGACCCATACAACTATGCTGAACTTATTATTTTTTGCAAAAGTGTATAAGCAATTCAATAGAGGAAAGATGGCTTTTTCAAAAAGCAGTGGTAGAGCAACTGGGCATCCAGAGGGAAAAAATGAATCCCAACCTGAGTATCACAACTTATAAGCCCAAAATGGATCACAGACATTAATGTGAAAATGTAAATGTAAAATGTTTATAAACAAATGAAAGAAAATCTTCAGGACCTGGGGCTAGGCAAAGAGTTCTTAGACCTAACACAAAATTTATTAGCTGTAAGAGGAAAAGTTCTAAATTAGACTTCATCAAAATTTTAAAAAAATTTTCTATGTAAAAGATCCTGTTAGGAGGATGAAAAGCTATTGAGTAGGAGAAAATACGTGCAAACCACATATCCAAGGAGTACTAGCACATACCTGATAATATATTTCCGGAATATATAAAGAACTCTCAAAACTTAACAGTATAAAACAAACAATCCAATTAGAAAATGGGCAAAATATGTGAAAAGACACTTCACTGAAGAAGATACACAGATGACAAATAAACAAAAGATGTTCAACATCATTAGCCATGAGGGAAATGCAAATTAAACCACAATACAATAAACATCTATCAGAATGACTGAAATAAAACAACAGTGACACCACCAAATGCCTCCAAGGATGCAGAGCAACTGAATCACTCATATGTTACTGGTGGAAATGTAAAATAAAATGGTGCAGTCACCCTGGAAAACAGTTTTTCAGTTTCTTAATTATTTATTTAGAGAGGGACAGACACAGTGAGAGTGGGGGAGGGGCAGAGAGAGAGATGAGAGAGAGAGTCCCAAGCAGGCTCCGTGCTGTCAGCACCCAGCCTGACACAGGGCTCAAACCCACAAAGCCGTGAGATCATCACCTGAACCAAAACCAAGAATCAGACAGTTAACTGCCTGAGCCACCCAGGCACCCGCAGTTTGCCAGTTTCTTAGGAAACTATAAACATGCAGTTATCACATGACCCAGCAACTGTCCTTCTGGGCATTTATTCAAGACAACTGAAAACTTAGGGCACTTGGGTGTTTCAGTCAGTTAAGCGTCTGACTCTTGGTTTTGGCTCAGGTCATGATCTCACAGTTTCCTCGGTTTGAGCCCTGTGTCAGGCTCTGTGCTAGCAGTGCAGAGGCTGCTTGGGAGTCTCTCTCTCTGCCCCTTCTCTGCTCATGCTTTCTCTGTCTCTCTCAAAAAAAAAAAAAAAAAGAAGACAACTGAAAACTTTCTTTCACACAAAAACTGTATACAAATGTCTATCTATAGCAGCTCTATTCATAATAGCCAAAAACTAGAAATGGCTCAGCTGTCCTTCAATAGGTGAGTAGTTCAAGAAACTGTGGAGTATCTATACTATGGAATATATTCAGCAATAAAAAGGAACAGATTATTGATACATGTAGCAAAAGTCTCAATGCATCTCCAGAGAATTACTCTGAGCAAAAAGGCCAATCTCAAAATGTTATATACTGTCTGGTAACATTTACATAACATTCTTAAAGTGATTTTTAAAAATGAAATAGAGAGTAAGTTAGTGGCTTCCAGGAATAAGGGAGAGGGTTCTAAGTGGCTCTAGAAAGGCAGCATGAGAGATCCCTGTGAATATGGAACTGTGTAGTATGTTGAGTTTTACCCATGTCGGTATCCTGATTGTTGTGTTACCTTTGGAGGAAACTGGGTAAAAGATACATGGGATCTATCAGTATTATTTCTTACAACTGCATGTCAGTCTACAATCATCTCAAAATTAAAAGTTTAAATAATAAATGAACAGATAATTCGTGAGCTGTGGGACAATTTCAAGCAACCTTAAAAGATTAAGAGAGGAGTAATGGAAGTACATTTTTATAAGGTTTTTATACTGTACATGAAGTGCTATAATATTAAAGGCAGAGTGTGCTAAGTTTAAGATATATAGTCTAAATCCTAGAAGAACCCTAAAACAAAAACTATTATAGCTAAACATCCACAAAAGGAGATAAAATGAAATCATAAAAATTATATTGATCCAAAAAAAGGCAGGAAGGGGGTGGTGAGAAAGAACTATAGGACAAATAGAAAACAAATATGAAGATGACAGGCTTAAACCTAATATTAATTAATAAGTATATTAAATACAAGTGATTAAATATTTCAGTTAAAAAGCAAGAGATCACACATGATGATGGTGGTGGTGATGATGATAAAAAAGCAAGACTACATCTATAGCCAAACCAGGTACTTCTGGTTCCTTAAGGTAGTTTTCCTTGAATTATCTCGTTTGGCTATATTACAAAACACAGTGGATAATAGCAAACTGCTAAAACCCCAATGTCCTTTATATATTCAGGTTATTTGAAAATGCAATATAGATGGTGGGCAGGAAATGAAAAAGAAACAAATACGTTTGTTATGTGTTATCAAGTGCACTAACTTAACACTGCCTAGTCAGTAAGTTCAAAACACCAGCCAGCTTTTGAGGCACTGTGACTTAGTAGGAATCACATTGAGGAGTTCTGGCTCCTTCCCTGACTAGCAATGAAACACTGGGCAATCACTTCATTTTTCTGAAATTCCATTCATCTGAAAAATGGGGTAATAGCACATAGTTGTTGTAAATACTATATGCTGTTTCACTTAAAGTACATACAACACAGGCATTGCTCAATTAATGTTAACTTCTTTCCTCTTCCACCTTATTTGTGGATCTCAGTAATAGCCAACCAGGGGTGCCTGGGTGGCTCAGTTGGTTGAGCATCAGTCTTCATCTCGGCTCAAGTCACGATCTCATGGTTTGTGAGATCGAGACCCATATCGGGATCTATGCTGACAGTGTGGAGCCTGCTTGGGATTCTCTTTCTCCCTCTCTCTGCCCCTCTCCTGATTGTGCTCTGTCTCAAAATAAATAAAGTTTAAAAAAATGAGTAATAGCCAAACAAAGATACCAGGTCCCACTTTCTGGACCTGTAAATGTTACTTTAAATGGCAGTTTTTGCCATCAAAAAGAATGAAATCTTGCCATTTGCAACAACATGGATGGAGCTAGAGTGTATTATAAACAAAATAAGTCAGTAAGACACAAATACCATATGATTTCACTCATGTGGAATTTAAGAAACAAAACAGATGAACATAGGGGAAGGGGAAAAAAAAAGAGAGAGAGAGAGGGAAGCAAACCGTAAGAGACTCTTAACTATACAGAACAAACTGAGGGTTGCTGGAGGAAAGGTGGGGAGGGGAGGGGCTGAACTGGTGATGGGTATTAAGGGCACTTGTAGTGATAAGCACTGGGTGTTTAAGTGATGAATCACTGAATTCTGCTGAAGCCAACATTACATTATATGTTATGTACTAGAATTTAAAATGAAAACTTAAAAATAAATATTTGAGGGGTGCCTGGGTAGCTCAGTTGGTTAAGAGTCCAACGTCAACACAGGTCACGATCTCGTGGTCTGTGAGTTCGAGCCTGGCATCAGGCTGTCTCCTGACAGCTCAGAGCCTGGAGCCTGGTTCGAATTCTGTGTCTCCCCAACTCTCTGCCCCTCCCCTGCTCATGCTCTGTCTCCCTCTCTCTGTCTCAAAAATAAATAAACATTATGGGGCAGTTGGGTGGCTCATTCAGCTAAGCATCCGACTTTGCCTCAGGTCATGATCTCACGGGTTCGTTGGTTCAAGCCCTGCATCGGGCTCTGTGCTGACAGCTCAGAGCCTGAAGCCTGCTTCAGATTCTATGTCTCCCTTTCTCTCTGCTCTTCCCCCACTCACACTCTTGTGTCTCTCTCTCTCAAAAATAAACATTAAATTAAAAACAATAAACATTAGGGGCGCCTGGGTGGCTCAGTCGGTTAAGCAGCCGACTTCAGCTCAGGTCATGATCTCGCGGTCCGTGAGTTCGAGCCCCACGTCGGGCTCTGGGCTGACAGCTCAGAGCCTGGAGCCTGTTTCAGATTCTGTGTCTCCCTCTCTCTGACCCTCCCCTGTTCATGCTCTGTCTCTCTCTGTCTCAAAAATAAATAAATGTTAAAAAAAAATTTTTTTTAAATAAAAACAATAAACATTAAAAATTATTTTAATAAAAAACCATTAGAAACAAAAATACACTTTAAAAATATAAAATACAGGGGTGCCTGGGTGGCTCAGTCAGTTAAGCATCAGACTTCGGCTCAGGTCATAATCTCACAGTTCGTGAGTTCGAGCCCCGTGTCAGGCTCTGTGCTGACAGCTCAGAGCCTGGAGCCTGCTTCAGATTCTGTGTCTCCCTCTCTCTCTGCCCCTCCCCTGCTCATGCTCTATTTCTCTCTCTCTCTCTCTCAAAAGCAAATATTAAAAAAAAATACAAATTTGAGAATTACATTTTTTTTAAAAGGCAGTTTTTACTGGTGTCATTTGATTACCTAGGTGGGTCCTAAATGCCACAAGAGAAGCCAATGGAGATTAGACACACAGAGGTAAGACAGAAGCAGAGATTGGAGTGATGTGGCTACAAGCTAAGGAATGCTGGCAGCCACCAAAAGCTGGAAGAGACAAGGCACAGACTCGTCCCAGAGTCTCCCCGGGGAGTACAGCCTTTCCAACACCCTGACTCCAACCCAAGAAAACAGATTTCAGACTTCTGGCCTCCAAAACTCAGTTTCTTTTGTTTTATGCCACTAAATTTGTGGTATTTTGTCACAGCAATAGGAAACTAATACACTAACCATAACTAATTCAAAGGCGGTTACTCAGTTGGAGAAGGCTTTCTGATAACGGCACTGGGGTCAGGGACCATGAATGCAAACTACTTGATAATTAAGTACACAAAGATGAAAATGACTAATCACTAAGGCTCTCACCACATCTCAAACCTGAAAACACCTCAGAGGAGCCAGCTGATTCAGGTACATGACAGAAAATATCCATTTTCCAATGGCGTTTCAGAGGGTTGAGGGACCTAAGAGCCAGGTCCTCTGCCTCCTGGGTATGCCATATTGAGACTATCTGTACTACACGTCTTACTGTTCTAGCTCAATCTATGCTTTCCCTCACTGTGTGAAGTCAGGCACAGGCCTCCTGATCTTGTTTCTGATACTCTCTTCCATCTCTAAGGAGTCCATCACTCTCCTCAAATAACCCCTCTTCTGGTACTGACCTTAACTCGGATCTCTATAGGGGAATACTGGGATGGCTAGGACACAGGTGCACTCTGAAACCAGACTGACTGCCCGTGTCTGAAGCCCTACTCTGCTACCTCTGTGTCCTTGGGTGGCCTAATCATGCAACATGGAACATGTTCCATGCAACTGCAACATGGAACTAATTACAACACCCACTTGAGAGAATCGTTTAAGTGTGTGCAGTGACTAGGAAAGTGCCTGGCATAGGATGAGTGCCAAGGGTATTACTGCTGTGATATCATTTACTTAAGGGCAGCTGTGGCTCACATGGCAGCATGTGAAACCAAGTCCCAAAGCCTGTTTACTTTCACCAGTTTTATTCTGAGTGACTTTTAAATTATCTGCTCTCAAAATGATCCCCCTAGAAATAACTGAAATGCCTAGCAACAGTAGGCAATAATTGTGGTATATTCAAGTAACAGAAAACCATGCAGCATTGAGAACGGATCTATACTGATGACTCCATTCACGTAAAAAATTGTGATGGTAGAAATCAGAAAAGAGGTTACTATGAGAGAGAAGTAATGACTAGAATGGGGTGCAAGGAGACATCAGGTCCTGGTATGTACTTTCCTGATTCTAAGGCTATGTTCTTTATAACATTTTAAGTTGTACAACTATGATTTGTGCATTTTCCTGTATGTATATTATACCTCAATTTTTAAGTTAAGCGATCCCCCAGCCTATTACCCATTGGTCAGTGCAAGGACATGATACAACTGCTCGTTAAACTGCCGGCAAATAAGGAAGAGATGGTGAAGCCACCAGGTGCTGGATTTCAGGGAACAGGTAGTCTGGAATATGGCAGGGTGACTGCCACGATGGTTGGCAGCAAAAGGGCACTAGACAAAAGAGGGTGCAGACTACATTCATCATCTAAAGGGCCAGCTCTTTGTTTTCTTACTGAGACACCTCAGCACCCCTTCATGAGAACCAGAGCTTTTCCTTGGCACACTAACCAGATCAAGGTGGGCATGCTCTTCTAGACAAATTGGTAAATGCCACACTATTAAAGATACAATAGCCTGGCATTT
Organism: Panthera leo; assembly: GCF_018350215.1. Taxonomy (NCBI): domain Eukaryota; kingdom Metazoa; phylum Chordata; class Mammalia; order Carnivora; family Felidae; genus Panthera; species Panthera leo. The sequence continues at coordinate 47,550,216 of NC_056693.1, read as the reverse complement.
ACCAGTTTAGTCCCTAGAATAGCGTCCATTCCAAATAAAAACTGAGCAAACAAAATGAAAGCTTTAAGAGTGGAAGCTTTTGGCTTTATAGTTAAGATTTATCTTGAGAATGGATTCATTGATGCAGACATAATTTTGTAGTAACACTGAAACTTGTCACAGAGCTTAAATAACTAAAAAAAACTTTAAGTTTTTATTTATTTTGAGAAGCAAAGCAGGGGAGGGACAGAGAGGGAGAGAGAGAATTCCAAGCAGGCTCCATGCTGTCAGCACAGAACCTGACCTGGGACTTGATCTCACGAACTGTGAGATCACGACCTGAGCTGAAATCAAGAGTCAGACACACAACCAACTGAGCCACTCAGGTGCCCCTCAAATAGCTAGAACTTCTATATACTGGTGTCCTGATATAGCCCGTGCTCTTGAATTACAACGGGTTTTCCATTCTTGTTACAATCACAGGAACTGCTGAAACACAAAACACTTCTCCTTAAGATTTGTTATCCCTCAAGATTTTTGTTATGCTGGTAAGGCTCTGTTGCAAGGAAAGAAAACCTACCCTAAACTTGCTTGAACAACAACAAAGAAACACAACAGAACAAAAACAAAGCTAAATGTATTGGTTACTGGAATCAAAAAACCCAGATGTATTTCTGGCTTCAGATATGATTTAACACAGTTGTTCAAACAGAAGATTCCAGGGTGATTGCTCTCCAACTCTGATTCCTCTTTGACTCTGTTAACTTTATTCTGTCTCCACAAGAATCTAAGACTTCCTCTCCGCTGTAAGACTAAGGAAAAAAAGAAGAGCATTTCTTCCTATTAATTCTTACCAAGTCCTGGGGCTCTAATTGGACCATTGTGGGTGAACTACTGACATCTGAACCAATAACTATAGCTTAGGGGAAGGAATCTGTGGCCAGGCCTGTGTCACACATCCCACTAGAGTGGAAGATGAAATCCAAAAGGAAATTTAGTGTACTATTACCAGTAAAAGGGGGTGAAAAATTCTGGGAGGCCAAAATGACAAATGTCCAGGACAGGTTTCTCTCCGGGGTAGACATGTTCATGATGACCTAGCTTGGAAGAAGTCCTAAAGGTTTTTTCATACTTGACACACTCATAGGGTTTCTGGCCAGTATGGATTCTTTGATGCTGAAGAAGATTTCTTTTGCTAGTGAAGACTTTTCCACACTCAGCACATAAAGAGGAAGACTCCTGAATATGGATCCTTAGATGCCTTTTTAATTGTTCCTGAGCACTAAAGCCTTTTCCACAATCTACACAGTCAAAGCGTTTCTCTACACTGTGGACTCTCTGGTGCCGAGTTAGTTTCGTATGAAAATTGAAGGCCTGCCCACATATTTTACAAGAATAAGGCTTTTCCCCTGTGTGAATACGCTGATGTTGGCTAAGATGAGAAGTCCTTCCAAAGCTTTTGCCACATTCATTACATTCATAAGGTTTCTCTCCAGTGTGGATTTTTTGATGTCGAAGCAGTGGTGAATTACCAACAAAAGCTTTTCCACACTCATTACACTCATAAGGTTTCTCCCCAGTGTGGATTCTCTGATGTATAACAAACTCAGAACTACTGGTAAAACTATTTCCACACTCTCCACAGAGATAGGGTCTGTCTCCACTGTGGATTCTCTGATGCCTGATCAGATTTGCATTATCATTAAAGGCTCTTCCACATTCTTCACACTGATAAGGTTTCTCTCCAGTGTGGATTCTCTGGTGCCGGATTAATGAAGAATTGCCATTAAAGGCTTTTCCACACTCATTACACTCAAAGGGTTTCTCCCCGGTGTGAATTCTCTGGTGTCTAACAAAGTAAGAAAAATAACTGAAGCATTTCCCACACTCCTCACATATGAAGGGTTTCCTTGCACAGTGGATTCTTGGAGCCTTTCCTTTAATATTTTTTACTGTGGAGATTTCCTGGTGTTTCTCCAGTTCACTGGTTTCTAGCAAGTTGCTTCCCTGAAGAACACTCTTCTGCAAACCATGTAACAACATGACATCTCTTTCTTCAGAAATTCCCTGTGTTGATGTGGACTCACTGTTAATGTTGGTCTCAGTATCTAACATAACAGAAAACACAAATGCCACCTGAGAATTATGCTAGAAACAAACTAACATCAAAAATTATAGGGCCTTTAAAACAAACAAACAAATAAACAAAAAATAAATTATAGGGCCTTTAGAAATTACAATTCCAACCCCCACATCAGACTGTTAGCAAGAATAGGCTACTAAAATGAAAGTGCCAAGTATCACACAGAGAACAGTTGAGGAGAAACAGGGTATTGGTATACACAGCACACATTAGATTGCTTCCTAAGCTTTTCCAGACTCCATATTTTTTTAATGACTTCTCTCTAGTGTGTTTAATCTTCTGACCTTATCATAGTAATAGGCCTACAAAATATCAAAGGCAAAGGGCCCAAGAGCAAGTGGTGACCCTGGGGCTGGCAAGTACAAGAAAACAGAATCAGGATACAAAGATCACGTGATGCATGAACTGTTTTTTTAAAAAATTCATACCCTGCAAATGTCTCAAAAGACTGGAGACACTGAGCATTAAAGGCACTAGGCTGTGGCAAGACAAAGAAAAAAATCACACTCAGAGGTTCTTAACTGCAGGACATCACCCCTAGAAGTTATTAACTGCAGGTCCATAGATGTCAATGAATACCCCAAAACTGCTGACAATTCCTGTCTTGTCATCAGACTCTCACAAAAGTCTGAATCTCAAAAATGCAGAGATTTTATATGGAAAGTGAGGAATTCAGTTTACTTAGATACATCAAGACTGCAGAGCAGTCCTTCTCATATTAGCAAAAGGAAGAGAAACAGCCACCTATAAAATGGCATTTGTGTTCCAAAAGACTGGATGCCATTTTACCTAAGTTAAAGTCAATCTATTTTATACAAAATGTTAGACTAATTTTAACATTAATCTGGGTTATCTGGGACTCATCTGCTCATTAATCAAATTCATCCTTTGAGTGTGAGTTAAACGAGGAAAGCAGTGGGAGAGGAGATGTCAGAGACTGAAGCAAATGGGAAAACCAGTAGTCTGGAAAAGGGTGATCGTGACAATGGAGATCTGGTGGTCTGCTCTCATACCCTGCCTCCTTCTTGCTATAAAACCAGGAATGAGCAATCAATGACCAAAACACTCTATTTTCCTGCTACCTCATACTCTGAAATTCATCTGGATCAAGTTCCCCATAGCAGTCTTCTAAGCAACCACATTCCTAGGTCTCTAGCCATTACCCCCACCTTCCTGCTGAAAGAACACAACTGCCCAGATGCAGTGGCCTCAATGTCTTTCCCTTCCATTTCCACACCCACTAGTCCCAAGCCATCCACTGCCCTCTCAAGTCACACTTCCCAGTCACCCCAATGCCATGTCTTCCCCTTCCCCTGCTACACTACTCTACCAGCTATATCATCCCTCCTTTTCATCACCAACCTCCTTCTGCAGATCCTCAAATCCACTTGACCTGAACAATCTTCCCTTCACATCCAGCTTTTCTTATAGTAGTGTTTAATCAAACTGCCTACTCATTAGTTGAGAAATTGACATCGTGTCAATTTTTTAAATGAAATTCATTTTTTAAATGAAAACAATTTTTTTAAATGAAATACACTAGCCTAACATAGAACAGTATTCACGTACATTGCAATGCCAAGGTAAATGTTGTTTCTTGATACTCCAGTCTCAGAGTACATAGTGAGGGTTTTGATGTAAAATGTAATACCCCATGAGGCTCATAATAAAAAAAAAGTTTGACAAACATTTGATATACTTCTATTCCATTTCTAAACTTACCAAAATAAACTTATCTAAAGTGCTGCCTCAATTTTGTCATCTCCTACTCCCTCCCTCTGTGCAAAATACCTATCCTGAAACTCCTACCTCTGGCTTCAGTTCCATGTTCCCTCATAGGGACCCTCCTCTGCCTATTTTCTCTTCCCTCTCTCTCAACAAAATTAAATAACCCTTAACATTTAAGATTCAGCCCTTTGTTCTCTCTGGGTGTCATTTCAATTAAAACTCCGGTAGAGTACACTTGCATCTACATCTGTAGACCTGACCTTTATCTCAGACTCTACACTTGCCTTCTCCATGGCCTGCTCTGGCCATCCACTTATACATATTCTAAAGGAACCTCAGACTCTACGCTCACATCTGAATTCACACGAATTAAAAAGCTCCTTTTATGTCATGACTTCCCAGTGTTATCTGAGTCAACTCTCCTCTTTGATGACCAAGTTTTGATAAGATCTGGTCGACTGTAGCTCCACACATACTCTTTCCTCTTTCATTTTTTTTTTTTTTTTAACTTTTTAAGTAGGTTTCATGCCCAGCACGGCACCCAACACAGGGCTCAAACTCATGACCCTGAAATCAAGACCTGAACTGAGATCAAGAACTGGGACGCTTAACCCACTGAGCCATGCAGGCACCCTTCCTTTTCCATTTTTGCAGTGCCACTATCCCCTATCCAATTCACTCACTCAAAAGTTAACTCTTGACATATAGTAATAGTTTAATAAGATTTTATTCCTTCAATTTCTTTCAGACCAATCCAAAGCACATACTATGTTAATACTTTGCAAATGCAACCAAATATGGGCCTGTGTCACTAGAGGCAAAGTCACTGTGACAGGGGTCACTGCTCCTGCTGCATGATTGGTTTTACCTGCTCTGTCATTTCCTATTCCCATGCCCTAAGTTGTTTAGGATAGAGCCCTCAGGTCCACCACAAACTCTGCAATCTAGATTTTTCACACAAAGTTCGATGGGTAAGACACCCCACCATACTCATCTCCATCGCTGGCTGAGTAAAGGGGGTGAGGGTATACTGTAAACTGCCAGCCCCAAATTCTAGGAAGTCTCGCTTAGGTTTGAGGTCTAAACCTCAGGCTCTTCCACTGCTTACTAGGATAGACAAATATTCCAGAAATACCCATTTTAAAATATGCTCCCCACTGGGGCACCCGGGTGGCCCAGTCGGTTAAGCATCCGACTACGACTCTGGTCATGATCTCACAGTTTGTGCATACAAGCGCCGCGTCAGGCTCTATGCTGACAGCTCAGAGCCTGAAGCCTGCTTCAGATTCTGTGTCTCCCTCTCTCTCTGCCTCTCCCTGCTTGTACTCTGTCTCTCTCTCTCAAAAATAAACAAACATTAAAAATAAATAAATAAAATTAGATTAAATATGCTCCCCCGGTGATTGTCCTGCATGTTAAACTGCAAAATTCTTCACAATGATTTACTGGATCCTCTATTGATTTTCTCAAGCCAGATAATCCACCTTCTTTTTTTCCACATGGGATCCACTGTAAGAAGTCAAATTTGGCACATACAGCCTGCCACTGAAGAAGCTTATCCGAGCTTCTACATGGGAATTCCTCCAAGTTCTCCTTCTGCTGTGCTCCCAAAGCCCACTACTACATACCAACACCAGTACTTAACACATTTTCCCCCCAGCTCTTTACATCTGTCTCCATAGCATGTATCATCCAGAACTTCTTAAAACAAAGCTTGGCACACGGCAAGTGCTGAAAACTGCCCTTGAACAAATCCATCCTGTCCAAAGAAGGAGGACTACTAAAACAGGAAATGCTGAAACTCAGAAAAGAGTAATGGATTCAAAAATTGCATGAAATGATAAAGAGGAATTTGTTATCTTGATAAGAGTTAAAATTAATGGGACAAGTTTCATATTATTACCTATTAGGAGAAATAATCCATTTTATTTAAATCCTTCCCAGCATGGTTCATTTTAAAATACACTGCTCTCTCAAGCTCTATAGGTGCCTGTTCTCAACCTGCCTCGCTTACCTTCACAGATGTCTTTGGACCTCTCTGCAGATAGGTTATCCTGTGCCTCCAGGCCCCATGGCAAATTCCCTGCCTCCAGAAGCGAGATCAGGGCAGGTCTGGGAACTTGATATCCTGAAAAGGGGAGAAAGTGGTACCTTTCAGACATATGTCTGCTGTGTCAATATAAAGAAAACCCTAAGAGCCTCCATAAGAGTAAGATCTGCAGAAGAGGGCTCAGGATTGGGGAAAGCCAAGATTCTGATAAAGAAGAAACTGAGCATTTATGACCCTTCCTACTCAAGAGTAGGTAAGTTACTGAGATCCTACAAGACATATATGTAAACACAGGGAAGGGGTCACACCCTTCCCTAGACGAACTAAGAATTTAACTCTGGCAATGGAAACTATGTATTCCTTACTGCACAGAGCCCCTGGGAGGATGGGATGTACTCTTACCAGGGGACAGCAATTCCATACATTGGGACCAAACTGATCCAAGATCTCTCCCTATCCACCAACCTTTGAAGTGGGTCATTCAGTCTCAGCCCTGGAGCCACACACTGGAGGACACCAGAGACAACCACTCCCTCTCCACACTGCACACCCAGCCTATTAGGAGAAAACAAGGAAGGAAACAGGAAAGCATACACCTGAGTCCCAGGAGGAAAGCAACCTTACCCAGGGATGTCAAGTTCCCATAATTCTCCAGCATCACACTTCTGTACAGGGCCTTCTGTCCAGGAGAAAGACCAGTCCATTCTGTCCCAGTGAAGTAGATAGCCACGTCCTCAAAAGTCACCAACTCCTACAACAAGAAGTTCCTGCTGCCCCAGAGCCAATTCTCTGACTCGGCCTGGGTACAGTATGAGGGAGGGGTCCTATTAGGGATGACTAATGAGAAAAAGTGAAAGAACTGGATGTTAGACCATTAAATGACTTTCTACAACCAAAAACCTAAAACTTCTCTAACAGAAGAGCTTCCATTAGGACATAAATTGTACCATTATAAAACACAGTAACATTTCAAAAACCTTAGAAAGCTTCCCATCAATTGAGCTTCCTAAAGCAGTTTCTTTGGTTTTGTAACTACTTTTAATCTTTTATTGTTATACCTACAAATGGACATTAGCTTCAATCGGTCTAGACACCCACTCACAGGTGGCATGTCAGGACCTGTTTTCCCCTTCACTGCCTCAGTGCCCAGCTAATCCATGTGTTCCCAGATGTGTTCATTCTGCCCCAAACCTCAAGCCTACATTAACAAGAATAATTTCATGGTTTGCTCTGATGAGCCATTCTCATCTAAGCCCCATCTGTGCTTGAAGAACTATCCTGCCTGTGCTCAAGAACGTCCAGCAGAGAAAGCTTAGTGCCGCCTGGAGCAGTCTATTCTGACAGACTTCCTGATGTGTCTTCCTGGGAGAATATACTTCTGGAATCAAATTGCTTCTGGGTAGCTCTTTTAGCTGCTTTTCTTTATACCTCCAAGACAATCTATAATAGCTTCTACCAACCAAGTCTCATGATTTTTCAACAGCCCCAGTTTCCCTTCTCTGATGGCCCTGAGGCTCTATCTTCCCAGAAAGTTCTAGCATCTGGTTTAGATCCTCTCTATACTCCTCAGACTTTGGTATCAAACTGGTTACCTAAACATGCAAAGAATATCCTCCCACCTTCTTATGCCTCAACTGATTCTGTGGATCCCCACCTTCCACTAGTCCCAGCACTGCCTCAGACTCCCTGGTGACCTAATATGTCTGACCCACCAACTACACCAAATTTATCTTCAAACTGAAACTGGCTCCTTTTCTAAATCATATAAACTAATTGGCACAGTGAGCAACAATTTTGTTTCCCTACCTCAGTTAATGGTACCAATCTCAGCCCAGACTCCACTGGAAACTTAAGATTTCACCCTAGACTAACTCACCCCCAATCACTGCTCATTTCTGGCATGCAGTTGGTAATCAGATCCTGCCAGTTTCACCGCCGAAATATTTCTACAGTCCAACTCTTCTTCACCATCACACAATCAGTACACTAGTTCAATAGCTGGGGGACACTTAAACAGCTCCAATTCCAGGCTGTCCTGCACTGAATCCATCCTCTGCCAGCACATAAAATCATCAATTTAAAATGGCTCAGGTCATGATCTCACAGTTCATGAGTTCGAGTCCTGAGTCAGGCTCTGTGCTGACAGCTCAGAGCCTGGAGCCTGCTCCAGATTCTGTGTTTCCCTCTCTCTCTGCCCCTCCCCAGCTTGCACTCTGTCTCTCTATCACTCTCTCTCACAAATAAACATTAAAAAAAAATTGTTTTAAATGACACCCTGGGGTGCCTGAGTGGCTCAGTCAGTTAAGCGTCCAACTCTTAATTTAGGATCAGGTCATGATCTCCCGGTTCGTGAGTCTGAGCCATGCACTGGGCTGTTTGGACAGTGCGGAGCCTGCTTGGGATTCTTTCTCTCCCTCTCTCTCTGTTCCTCCCCCAATTTGCGCTCTCTTTCTCTCAAAAATAAATGAACTTAAAAAAAAATTTTTTTAATGATAACCTGACCCAGTCAACTCAATGACTTAATGAGTCACCACTAACCATAACAGTGGTTCTCAAAGTGTGATCCCCAGAGCAGCAGCAGCATCAACTGAGAACTTTTTGGAAAGCAAACTGATAGGCCCCACTGGAGAGCATTTCTGCTTCAATGAGCCCTCCAGGTAATTCTGGAGCACACTAAAATTTAAGAACCCAGGACGAGAGGATAAAGTCCAAGCTCAGGAAACTGAACTGCATCAGGTGACAGGCAGACAGTGAGAAGGAGGCACAAGACTGTACACAGAGAAACTAACTGGAATGCTCTGCGGACAAAATTCCAGAGAAGGAATGACAAACCCTGAAAGATGGAAATACAAAACACAGGACAAGTGGAAGAGATAGCAGGCAGAAGGAGCTGGACTTGGTGCCTCTCTAGACGTGGTATCAAGGGAGAATAGGGTCAACAACTGCTCAGCAATCCGGAAACTGAGTGGTCAGGACAGTGATATGGTGGTACCAGTGACTCACCAGTACTTACAGAAGATCAGAAGAGGGTGGAAACTATATGGAAGATACTGTTTGGATTAAAGTCAGGGAGAGGAACCTGCCAGATGTCAGAAATCCAAGACTGGGACTTGGGATATGCTTCATGGATGCTAAGTCACTGGATAAGTAAATCCCAGGATGAGGAAATGGTAAAGCAACACAGCAAGAAATCAATTTCCTAGTCCCACAAATGTAAGGTACTTAATGTTCACTTTACAGATGAAGTCTGTTAAGACACAAAGAGTTTAACTGATTGGCTCAAGACCACTGAGGCCCGATGGGATCCCTAAATTCAGGTGACCTGCCCTAATGCAGATTTGACCTAGTGCAGATTTTCCGTATCATAGTCTGCTGCTGCCTCACCTTAGTCAGCAGCACTGCCCTTAAGGTGGATATATTTTCCTTGATTGTAAAGCCCAAACTTCTTTCTTTAGAAGGACAAATACTATAGACCCCCTCTTCTTATCTTCCTCCTACCAGCCCTCTTCTCCCACCTCCCAAGAATCTTGCAACTTCATTGATCTCGATCACTCCTACTAACAGTGGATACTTCTACCATCAGCCCAAGTCCCTCATTCTCACAGATCCCTCCTTTGTGGTCCCTACTGAACCGGTTCAGCAGAGATCCTTGGAGTACAGGAGGCTGTACTTCTGATTCTCTGGACACTTTCTCCAGCCAATGCTTGTAGGACTTCTGGCTGCTCAGCCCCTCACCATCAACTTTCTCCCCAACATTCAGTCCTACTAGAAAGACTCAAGAGGTACTTTCCCGCTGATTTGGTTCTAAGAGTCTTGCCAGAATTATCCCTCTCATAACCCATTTCCTTCAGATTAGATCTCATGAAGGTTGACCTGAGCGAGTCATAGCTCACCTGGTGCCAGGCGTTCAGGGGCATGGCTGCCATCACCTGGGCTCCCTCTCAGTGAAGGATAGAGGCTGAGGGAAGAAACAAAAGAGAATCATGAGTGAGCTTCGCCCAGTCAAAGGCTCTCCTTTAAACCAACAAACCTGCTTGCCAGTAATAATACCAGCCATCATTTACTGAATGCCCACTGGGTAAGTGGCATATATTTCTTCTTTCAATCCACACTATACAATGAAGTTTGAAGGCTGAGGAAACAGATTTTGAAAGAGTAAGTAACTTGCCCTCAGGCATCAGAGCAATGCTCCCTGTCCTGCATAAGACATGAGTACAGGGGGAATAGGAGTACACACAAGCAAAAAACAAACAAACAAACAAACAAAAAACCCCAAAGAAACAAACAACTAAGCAAACAAACTAAAGCAAAACCTAACAAGAGGAAAAGGAAACCCAGACCTTTATTTTTTAAAAATAAACTTTTACTGAGAAACATAACAAGTTAAAAAAATAAGTTTTGGGATGTAAAATACACATCCCTTCATTCAGTCTTCACTATAATCCTCTGAATTTTCTTGTCCCCAAATGAGAAAACAAGGCTAAGAGAATAATTCTCTCTACCAAGGTCACAAGGTGGTGGATGAATGAATTTGGATTCCAAACCAGATCTGTCAGAATTCCAAAGGCCATGTGCAGTAACTACATTAAATCACTTCCAATCATAATCCCAACAGGATTTCTTTTAAAACCTGATAAAGTGATTCTGAAGTTAATATAGAAGGATAGAGTCACCGAGAAAATTCAGAAAAAGAATCAAAGGGGAAGTCTTCCTTTTCTTGGACCTTGGGGCAGGCATCTTTTTGCTCATCACTCCATTCTAGGACCCAGTGATTACCAAAACTCATTAGCAAAGGACCCTGAAAGGCCACCTCAACATGCCAAAATGTCTGGGTTATTATTTTAGTTGTATCCCCTACAGACACTGTGTTCTTGCTAAGCGGTCATATTCTGCCCCAAAACCAGCATGTTCCCTAACTTCATTGCTTGCTGTAATTTCCTGCTGGCCTTACATTATGCCACCCTTCTTGATTTAGCCATTCTGGCCTTCTTTCCGTTCCGTCTACGATGCTAACTCGGGATCTTTATACCTGCTGTTGTCTCTGTATGAACTACTCTGCTCCAACCTTAGGATCTTTTTAACAGATACTCTCTGCCTAGGATACTCTCCAGCAGCCTGATCCTTCCCGCAGGTAATGCCAGGTCATCCTTCACATCCTCTACAAACCAAGTCAGCTCCCCATGTTAAACACTCCACTCATACTTTGTTCACTTTCCTGTATACCACGTCTCCCATATTGAGATTATACTCTTGCATTGATTTGTGCTTTCTTCACTCAACATTTATGGTAGACTTCATTCATTCCAGGCCAAGTGTGAGATATAGTGGAGACAGGGAAAAAGGGTGTAACCCCTCTTGTCATGGAGCTCAGTCTGAAGCAAAGGCACACGTTAATCAAAGAATCTCATAAATAAGGTCATAATTGTGATTACTGCCCGGGGAATCTATCCTAGATGGGTACATTTCGGGATAGGAATTAACTAGGTTAAAAAAAAACAAAACAAAAACAAAAACAAAAACATGTTCTGGAGGTGAATGGCCAGGAAGGCCGTAGCAGAGCCGAGGAGAGTGTGCTGCAAAACGAGCGGATACAAGTCGCATAAGAGGACGCCATGCAGGGCGTTAGTCTTCGACCGAAAGGCGACCGGCCGCAGCCAGTGGGTTACAAACAGGTAGAGTGAACTGGTCAGATTTAATGACTACGTGACTCCCATTAAACGGAAAGCTCCCCGAAGGCGGAGACCACGCTGGTGTCCCCTACAACTGCATCCCGGGAACCCCGAGCACCAGCTGGCCTTCGGCTGCTAGGTCAGGAGTGGCTGGCCCAATGGGCAGGGCTCTACAGCTGCGTCTGGCGCACGGGGCGTCTCTTTTCCATCCGCCGCCTCCTTGTCCCAGAGCGGGCGCCGCGGGCAGGGGGCGAGCGACGGCACCCGAGCGAGGGCGGCGCTGGCCCGCGAGCGGCCTCCACTGGCCTCCTCCACGGCTTCAGGGACCAAGGCGGCAGCCTCCTCCGGCGGTGACGGGCGCGCCGCTAGCGGAGACGACCGGGCGAACGAACCCACCACTCACCTCAGAAAAGGCGCAAAGTGCGGCGTGACCGGAAGCGCGTCACAGCGGAGCCGCGGGGCCGCGGGGCCCGCGCCTCACGTGCTTCCTCTCTAGGAAGCCAGAGCGCGCCGCTCAGTGGTTCTCTGGCTTCACACCCCAGGCCGGGCGGGCGAGCGGGCGGGCGGGCGAGCGGGCGGGCGGGCGGGCGAGCGGGCGGGCGGGCGGGCGGGCGGGCGAGCGGGCGAGCGGGCGGGCGGGTGCGGCTGGGACCGCGGTCCTCGGAGACCCGGTAAAGGAGAGGCAGCCGACTGGGGTTTTCCCTGATCTCTAACCGAAATGTAGCATTTCCTTCAATTATGTGTTGGCAACAAACCCCAGTACCATCAGCAGTACCGTGCCTTTGTCACCAGTAGAAATCACAGATATTTTCATATCACCTCACAGTTGATGCAGATATCTCAAAATATGAGTTATTCTCTTCTTTAATTCGAAATTACCGTCGTTGTTATTAGGGCTCACCTTTAGATCTTGTCATTTGAATTCATCACAGTGGTAGAGACACGTATATTAATTACTGTATCACAGGTTTATTTTTTAAGCCATTTAACTGTATTTTAATATAACTAGTTTCAGAGTAGGTCCACAAATGTCATCTCACTGCCAAAGAAGTAGTAAAGCCAAAAAACCAACCAAACTAAAAAAAAAAAAAAGAAACACCTGTCCTCCTTAGGGGTAAAGATCCAGTCACATTAAGAAAGACCAGGACTGTGAAGAAGGGATACTACTGCAGAACTGTTTAGGAAGTGAAATTGAGAATTGAGAATTGAGAATTGTCATGACAAGTAGTTCACAGTACAAAGTGGCATGGGAGGGAACAGGGCACAGACTGACATGCATCCAAAGAAGAGGACTGGCTCCTTATTTTTACAAAAACATACCTTAGGATCTCTCTAGATGGGTGGAGACCATTTTGATTTTCATGAGTGGGGGCAGGCAAGAGTGTTGCAAATAGTATCTAGTGGGCAGAAGTCATTGAGTAAGCTAAACATCCTATGGTGCATAGGATAGCGCCAACAAAAAACTGTCAGGTCCCAAATGCTGATAGTGTCAAGTTTGAGAAACCCTGCTTTAGATGGATAACCCAGGCCATTTCTTTGGTTATAAGGTAATGGCAGACATGCTATTCTAGGCATTATAAGGACAAATGTCAAGCTTTTGCATGTAAATATATGAGTAATAGAACCATACAGATCTTGTCAACCAACAAATTTAAGAATGCCAAGGAGCATATATTGAAAATATTTTAAACAGGATACATTATCTGAGTAAAAGTCAGGGCTAATAATTTGTAAGTGTCAGTAAGAAATTATAAATTACAGGGGCACCTGGGCTCAGTCAGTTAAGCATCTGACTCTTGGTTTCAGCTCAGGTCATCTTAAATTCGAGTCCTGCTTCAGGCTCCACAATGACAGCACAGAAACTGTTTGGGATTCTCTCTCTCTCCCTCTCTCTCTGCCACTCCCCCATTTTCTCTCTCTCTCTCAAAATAAATTTAAAAAATTAAAAAATTATAAATTACCAATACTGATTCAAGAAAAAATAGACAATGTAACTGGCTCAATGCCACAGAAAGAACTTATAAAGTAGTAAAGATCTCTTCTCCTCTACTACCGCCAACAAAAGCAACTGGCCCAGCCAGCTTTATTAGGTGGATTTTTTTTTTCCAGATTTCCAAGGAACAGATAACTGCTAGGCTTCTGAAACTGTTCCAAAGCACAGAAAAAGAACAGCCTCATAGCTACTTCTAGCAATGCTGTATAAGTCAATTCCCAAATCTGGAGAAAGATGGAAAAATGGATGAACCTGGTCACTTGAACCTATCATTGTGGCAGAGGGAAGGAAGAGTATAGATGGGCTAGACTAGACCACAAGTACCACCCTTCCAGTGGGGAACAGAGCCACACCTATACCACATCAATTGTTGAGTAAGGGAAGAGTAGCTTTCCAAAAAAAGGAAGGCAGTAATTACCATGAAAAGGGGGTAAAAAATGCTGGGAGGCCAAAGGAACCAAGGTCCAGGACAGGCTTCTCCCTAGGGTGGGCATACTCAGGATGATGTAGCTGAAGAGGGAAGTCCTAAAGGTTTTCCCACACTTGAGACACTCGTATGATTTCTCTCCACTGTAGATTCTCTGATGCCGACTTAGTGTTGACTTAACAGTGAAAGTTTTTCCACACTTCTTACCCTCATAAGGTTTCTCCCCAGTGTGGATTCTCTGATGTATAACCAACTCAGAACTACTGGGGAAGCCATTTCCACACTCCTTGCAGAGATAAGGTCTGTCCCCACTGTGGATTCTCTGGTGCCTGATTAGATTGGCACTATTCTTGAAGGCTTGCCCACATTCTTCACACTGATAGGGTTTCTCTCCAGTGTGGATTCTCTGGTGTCTAACATAGTAAGAAAAAAAGCTGAAGCATCTCCCACATTCCTCACATCTGAAGGGTTTCCTTGCACAGAAGATTCTCTCATCCTTTCTTTTAATATTTTTCGCTGTGGAGATTTCCTGGTGTTTCTCCAGTTCACATGTTCCTGGAAATTCACTTTCCCAAGAAACACTCTGTAGCAGCCCACGTGATATCATCACATTTCTTTCTTCAGAAATTCCCTGTGTTGATGTGAACTCACTGTCAGTGTTGGTCTCAGCATCTGACATGAGAAATGGAAGACACATGCCACCTGAGAATTATACTAGAAACAACAGAGCACTGAAATTATAGGACCTTTAGAGATTACTATTCCAACGTCCGTGTAGCCTGCCAGAAATATAAATCTATTAAACTGGAAGAGCTAAATATGACAGAGGCCGAAAATAGAAGCGGTGGAACAGGAAATGAGATTTTGAACCCAGGTCACTACACTTTCCAACAATGAAGACTACTTCCTAAGCTTCTCCAGACTTTCATGTCCCTATTAACTTGTGACTTCATAGTACTTAAATGCTTGAAAATGCTCATGGAAGAAGCAGCACGGAATCTAAGAACAAGAGGCAACACCTGATGGGCTACAAGAGTTGAGTGTATGCCATCTAACTGTTAGAAATGGCTGCGTGTGTGCTGTTGTTGGGACTCAAAACGTGTCTGCTCAGCTAGTCGGAAAGGGGACACCTTGCTTTGAGGCAGGTGACTGCACAATGCCCCCTTTTTCATAGTGAGGAACAGGAAAACCTCAGGTGAGAAACAGACAACAATAACAGCCTGTCCAGTGACATTTGTATTTCCAAAGACTGGAAGATGACATTTTAATTAAGTTTGTTAAAATTCGATCCATTTTTTTTTAAACTTCAATTTCATATTTAAGTGTTGATCTTTATCAATCTGTACTCTTGTTAATTAAACATTAGTATGCTAAAAGCAGATATTAGCATTTTTATGCCTTTTGCACAATAAAATTATGTGCAGAATGCTTGTTTATCTTTCCTTTTCTTTACAAATTAGCTGTCCTTGATCTTAAACCACTAGAACATAAGCTTCAGGAGAGCAGGGGCTTTGTTTTCTTTCTTGCTGTATCCTGGGTGTCTTGAGCAATTCTTGACACACAGTAGGTACTAAATAAATACAATAAAATAAATGATTGAATAACTGCTACTCTGTATACACAAGCATACAACTTATATACTGCAATAATAAAATTATTATGGCTCAAAAATAATTGTATCTATGTTATAATGGCTGATCTACTTGTTTTGGTTAATATTTCCCTTTTTCAAAATGTTTTTTAAGATTATTTATTTATTTTGAAAGAGAGAGTGAACGGGGAAAGGGCAGAGAGAGAGTGAGAGAGACAATTCCAAGCAGGCTCCACGCTGTCAGCACAGAGCCTGAGGCAGGGCTCGAACTCACCAACCATGAGATCCTAACCTGTTCCCAAACCAAGAGTCAGATGCTTAAGTGACTGAGCCACGCAGGTGCCCCTGAGAAGTTCTATTTTAATAGGGAGTGGGGGTTATCTACCAAGTTCTCTGTGTGTGTGAATTTGAATGGGCTTCTTCAGAAGGGAAGTGCTGGGACACAGGAACAAGGAGACAGATGAAACTGTGAACAGCAAAATAATCTGAAGCACAGTGACCAGAATAATGTGGAGCCTGGAAGTCAATTCTCAATTTCTCTTGCTGTTTGGTAAAAAGCAAGTGTCACATTATCCAGATTAGAATAACAGATGACAAGGAAACACTTCTCCTTCTCTAACACCCTAGAACCCTATCATTCGACTGATCAGGTTCCCCACAGCGGTCCTTCCAGGCAATCACAACTTTCCCTAAAGCCCCACCTGCTCCCTTACCTAACTCTCCAGTCACTGCCACCTCTTCCTCACTGGGAAAACCAAGACGACCTCAAAGGTGCTCCTCAACCTCCTTGCGCTCCACTCCCACACGGTGGCGCCCATTTCCCACCTTCCCTTTACGGCTGCGCCTCTCTCCGGGCAGCTCTTCCCACTCCTCTAGCAGAGCTCAGCAGGTACTTCCTCTCCCTTCTCCCCTTTCACTTCTTCTTACTTTCGCTATTCAGGTCCAATAGAGGGTAGTTATCTTTCCCAGACTAGCTTGATTTTTCTAATTGGCTGAGAACCACTAGTGGGTCATGAAATAGATGTAGCGGATTGTGAGCAGAAATCTTTCACTCAAAAATAAAAATATTTTATTTAACCCAATATATCCAAAATACTGTTTCAACATAAAGTCAACATAAAAATTATAAATGAGATCATTTATACTTTTTTTGTACTAAATCTTCAAAATATGGTATTTTATACTTTTAGGACATTTCACCTTGAATTAGCCCCCCTTCAAGTGCTTAAGAGTAATTTAATAAAGCACACATAGCTAGTGGCTACCATGTTAACAACACAGAAGTCAACAAAAGGAAGTTCTACTTAGGCTTTCAGTCCTAAGCCTCACGTTCTTTTTCTTTTTAAAGTTCATCTATTTTGGGGGGTGGGGTGAGGCAGAAAGTGAGAGAGACTCCCAGTCAGGCTCTATGTTGACTACTGATCAACACAGAGCCCGACGCAGGGCACCCCCTAAGCCACATGTTCTTGAACGCTAATTTAAAAAGAGAAAAGAATAAATGCTCACAGGTGGCCCTCAGAAATATCTATTTTAAAATAACACTCCCCAGGTAATTCCCCTGCACATCAAACCATGAAGCTCTTCACAATTTTATGGTGATATACATGATTAGGGGGTAGTGATATCTCACTGTGGTTTTAAATTGCATTTTCCTAATGGCTAATGTCAAGCATCTTTTCATTTCTGTGTTCTCTTTGGTGAAACATCTCTTCATACCCTTCACACATTTTCTAACCGCCTGTTTGTTTTTATTGCTGAATTTGAGAGTTGTTTATATACTCCAAATTCTAGTCCTTTTCCAGATATTATATTATGCCAGAAATTATATTGGATCTTTTATTATTCCCTTCCTCCAGCCAGACTATCTTCCCTTCCCACTCCTTCTGCAATGCATTCTTACATGCTGAACACAGAACACATGGCCTGCCACTGAAGGAGTGTTACCTGATCTTCTAAGTGAGAAGTCCTCTAACCTCTCCTGCTGTGTCCCACAGCCTGCTGCGTATATACCAACAGCACTTAACACATTCTCTCCGTTTTAGCTCTCTACATCGGTCTCCATAACTAGTATCCTCCAGAGCTTCTCCAAGAAGTTCCATTTTGGCACACAGCAAGTGCTCTAAAACTTGCAAACCATGCATCTAACAAAGGACTGTGGTTGATGGTTCTAAACCTGCCTCACCTACCTTGACAGACATCATTGGTACTCTCTGCAGGTGGATCATCCTGTGTCTCCAGGCCCCAAGACAAATCCCCTTCCTCCAGAAGTGACATCAGGACACGTCTGCAAACAGGGTATCCTGCAAAGGAAGAAGAAAATGGTGCTGGAGGGGAGTCTCGTGTTAGTGCTCCTGAGGTACCCTGTAACCTTGTGTCTACAGTCGGAGGAGGAAACCCCAAAGCAGCTCAGTAAGGATAAGGCCCACAGAAGTGGGCTGGAGGGTGGGGAAGCCCAAGGAGATTTTTTGATCAAGAGGAAACTAAGCATTTGTGACCTCTTCGTAAAAAACCATGCAGAGTTTGTCCGTGAGATCCTGTAAGACATTGCAAGCATGGAAAAGCAATGAGGGATGTCTTCCTTAGATCACAGGGAGAGGTGAAGGCATGAACTTCAACAGAGGATGTTTCTTTCCCACAGTGCCCTCCACAGAAGCCCTATGATGGGAACTGTTCTCACCAGAGAATGGCCAAACCCACATTAGACCCAAAGTAACATCAGACTTCCCCCTCCATCCCTGCCTGACATATTCTGGGGCTGAGGGTTTAGGAATTTTTGCCCCTGCAAATATGTGAAAGGTTGTGAGATTCGTGTCACAATCCACCCTACCCTTGTCCAATGAGTCTGAGTCCCAAAGGCAAAGTGGCCTACCCAGGGAAGTTAAGTTCCCATAATTTGTCAGCATCACTTCCCTGTACAGGTCCCTTTGTGCAGAAGAAAGACCAGCCCATTCTGTCCGGGTGAAGTAGATAGCCAATCCTCGAAGGTCACCACCTCCTAAAACAAGAGGTTCCTGCTGCACCAGAGCCAATCCTCTGGCTCAGAGCCAGAGTGTGGGGCCCAGGGGACAGTGTAGGGGCTGAGGGAGAGTCCCGTGATGGACAGGAAATGAGGAGTGACAGGACACAGCCCTGAGTGCTGATGAATGACCACACCTACAGCCAGCAACTCCAAGACTGCCTTCACTATCAGAGCCTCTTCTAACTGCACATGAGACTATTACAAGAGACAATGTCACAACACAGAAAACTAAAACAGAGTATCTTTTACAAATTCACCCTCCTGAAGTAAACCCTCATCATTTCTGCGCATGCTCTTCTGGTCTTTCAGATACTCCATGAACAGATGATTGGACTCCAACTGTACCTCTCATGGGTGACATCCCTCAATGTCCCTGCTACCTGTCCTCACTTTACTGATGAGAGTCCAGCCCATCCATCCTGCTCTCTGCACTTACCCAGAGTGCTGCTGTGTGTCCACATCTGTCTGCCCTACCCCAATCCTCACACCCACCTACTGGGAACAGTCATGGTTTGTCAGAAAGGGCCCTGTTCCCTGAAACCTTCACCTGATGCACAACCTGGCTGTGCCACCACCCCTCCACCCTTAACAAAAGGGGGCTGTGCTGCCCCTGCTTGAGCCCCTCCAGCAGAAAGGACTCTGGTGTTGGAAGAGCATCCTCACCTTCAGGGAGTCTTCCTAGGACAAAGTGTTTCCTGATTCTAACTGCTTCTAGGTGGCTCTTTGGCTATCTCTCTTTATATTTCTCAAATATTATGTCCTCCATCAACCAAAATGCCTACCAGCCCAAAGTCTTCCTTCTCAGACAGCACCAATGTGGTCCTTCTCGTCTCCCTGGTGCCTTCCCCTTGTGGACATGATCCTCCCTCCAAGGTCTCACATGGTCCTGGCATCAGTCACATGCCTGCCTCAGATGCCCTAGTGATCTACATGTCAGTTATGTTCCTGACATGTCCAATTCTGAACTCGTCACCCTCCCTAAAATGGCTACTTCTAATTCATATGACCTGCCTAGTACAAGGAGAAACAAACACTAAGTGCTCAAACCTGATGCTGGTCATTATCTTGATCCTCTGTCTCAATCAGTAGCACCACTTTCAGCTTGGTCTTCCTGGCTGGAAACCTGAGCATCATTCTCAACTATCCCCCTAGTCACTGCTTAGTTCTGGTAAGCAATCAGCAATCAAATGCTGCCAATTCTATCCCCTAAATATTTCTTGGATCTGATGCCTATGCAACATCATTAATCACCACATAATTCAGGTCCTTTGGACCAAGGCAATGGTCCCTAACTCCAGGTTTATCACCCAAGTCCACCTTCTGTCCAACACCTATTACGATCTTTGTAAAATGCCAATCTGACTTCAACTCTCTGGGTTAAAGCTCTTAGATGGATCATCATACAACAACAAACTCAAATTCAAGAACCTGAGCCTGAGCTCTATAGGCAATAAATGTCAGATGACAAGAAAGCCCAAGACAAGACAAAGGAAACTATTGACAGGTTCTGCTGACAATATCCAGGAAAGGGATGATAAAATCAGGAGAACCATACAAAGAAGAGACAAATGGTTGCTGAGACAGGAAAAACAGGATTTGGATTGAATGAACAAGGTGACAAAGGAGAATGAACAGTCAATAATGACTAAAAATCTAAAAATGGTGACCAGGGATGGTGGCATGGGGATACTAGCAATTGGCAGAAGGGCAGGAGGAATGGGAAGGGCAAGGGATACAATGAGTTGTGCTTTGATGTGTTGAGATTAGGCTTCCAGGCAAAGCGATATTAGCCAAAAGGAACCCACAGACAATGGATGATCTGGGAACGGTACTTGGGATAAGATCACAGATGCTGAGATGTGACATAGAGAGGTCCCAAGAAGACAGAGCCCATCAAGCAGCACTCAACAACCCACCATGCTGCAGAGCTGAAAGGCACCTGGCAGAATCCTTTTCCCTAACCTGGAATGAATAGCATTCCTGCCATCTGACCGATGAGGTCAGCTGAGGCACAGAGGTCAAGTGATTAACTCAAAGTTACAACGCCCTGGAGGGCTGATGGGGAAATTACTCTGAAATTTCCTATCACCTAGTACCACGTTTCATATTGCAGCATGCTGCTTCCCTCAACTGACTCTCAAGACAAACATTCATTAAAAAAAAAAAAAAAAGAGAGAGAGAGATAGACATTCACGTGCCCTTCCTAAACCAATTCTTTTGTCACTGATCCTGAACCCCGAACTTCGCTTTTTGGAAGACAAATGGTATAGGCCCCTTCTTTTCTTCCTCTTACCATCCGTCTGGTCCTGCCTCCCAAGAACCTTGCAACCTTGTTAATCTTGAACACTCCCACCAAACACTGGATATCTCCACCATCAGCCTGAGTCCCATATCTCACGGATCCCTCTGTGGGGGTCCCTACTGAACCTGGGGGCCCTCCAGCTCAGCAGAGATCCTGGCAGTGCATGAGGCTGTACTTCTGATTCCTACTCTCTCTAGCCATCTCCAGCCATTGTTTCCTGCACCCTGGAGTCTCAGTCTGTCATCATCAGCTCTCTCCCCGAGCATCTAGTCCCGCTGTGAGGATGAACAGGGGCATCTGCTTTGGCTCTAACGCTTTGGCCAGAATTGACCCTCTTATCTCTCATTTCACTGAAATAAGATTTCTTGAAGGATCTGAGGGAGTCTCAGCTCACCTGGTGCCAGGCCTTCAGGCACATGGCTGCCATCACCTGAGCTCCCTCTCAATGAAGGGCGGGGGCTGAGGGAAGAAGAAGAGAACCAAGAGTGAGATTGACCCAGGCAGTGACTTTCCTTTAAACTTGCAAACCTGCATTAGCTGCTAATAACAACTGACATTCACTCTACCTTGCAATGTGCCAGCTTCAGAGCTCAGCACTTTCCATTCATTATAGTACTAGCAGATATGTAAAACTATTGTCCTCATTTTGCCAAAAAAAATAAATAAATGAGACTTAGAGGGTTTCAGTAATTATCTTAGGCCACAAGAGCTGTATTCATAACCACTAGGTAGTGCTATCTTTCCTAGGTAAAACAATACAGTGGGGCAAAAATACATACAAACAAAAGCAAAACAAATCAAACCTTAAAAAAAAAAAAAAAAAAAAAAAAAAAAAAAAGCCAAGGGAGCACATGGGTGGCTCAGTTAAGCATCTGACTCTTGATTTCAGCTCAAATCATGATCTCATGGTTTTTTGAATTTGAGTCCAGCTTTGAGTTCTGTATACTGACCGCAAGGAGCCTGCTTGGGATTCTCCCACTCATTCTCTCTCTCTGCCCATCCCCAGCTTGTGCTCTATCTCTCTAAATACACTTAAAAAAAAAAAAAAAAAAAGCCAAGATTAAATTTAATAAAAAACATGACATTACAAGGCCACCTGGGTGGCTCAGGTCATGATCTCACAGCTCATGAGTTCAAGCCCCACATCAGGCTCTGTGCTGACAGCTAAGAGCCTGGAGCCTGCCTCGGATTCTGTCTCTCTCTCTGACCCTCCCCTGCTCATGCTCTGTCTCTGTCTCAAAAATAAATTAAACATTAAAAAAATTTTTTTTAATATAAGAAACATAACAAATTCATGTAAAGAAAATCAAAAATATTACTGAGAAACATAAATGAAAAGGCAAAACATGATCCTGGATGGAAACAATCAATATTAAACTTTTTGTAAACGCTGACCTTCCTACAAACTAAGATACAAATTTAGTTATAGCTTCCTTTCATTAAGAGCTTGTACATGCTCAGCACCATGCTTAAATGCTTTATACACATCTTCTCATTTAACCTCACAATATTCTTTTAAATGAGATTTAGGTTTTTGGGTCATTCCCCACCCACTGACCTCTCCAAACAGATGAGTAAACAGAAGCTAAAAGATTAAGGCACTTCACTAAGTTCACACAAAGAACAGATGGTCAAACTTGGATTTTATGCCAAGTTTGCCAAATTTCAAGAGCCATACTTGGTTGTTTTTTTGTTTTTGTTTTGTTTTTCTAATTTTAGAAAGAGAGAGAGTATGAGCGGGTCAAGGGGAGAGACAGAGAGAGAGAGAGAGAGAGAGAGAGAGAGAGAATCTTAAGCAGATTCCACACCCAGCTTGGTGCCCAATCCCACAACCCTGGGACCATGACCTAGGCCAAAATCAAGCGTCACTCAACTGACTGAGCCACCAAGGCACCCCAGGTAATTCTTTTTCTTACCACACACATGTACTACTATTTAAATTTGCTTAGGTAGTTCAATTTTATTTATTTTATTTTTATTAAAAATTTTTTTTAACATTTGTTCAGTTTTGAGAGAGACAGAGTGTGAGCAGGGGAGGGGCAGAGAGAGAGGGAGACACAGAACCCCAAGCAGGCTCCAGACTCTGAGCTGTCAGCACAGAACCCGATACCAGGCTCAAACCCATGAACCATGAGATCACAACCTGAGCCAAAGTCAGAGGCTTAACCGACTGAGCCACCCAGGTGCCCCTAGGTAGTTAAATATTAAAACCAATTTTTTTCAATGTTTATTTATTTTTTAGAGAGAGACACACAGAGCAGGAGCAGGGAAGGGGCAGAGAGAGAGGAAGACACAGAATCCACACTAGGGTCTAGGCCCTGAGCTGTCAGCACAGAGCCTGATGCGGCTTGAACTCACAAACTGCGCAATCACAACCCTAGCCAAAGTCGGACACTCAACTGACTTAGCCACCCAAGCGCCCCTAAACCCAATTTTTAAAAGTTCCAACTTGAGGAATTTATCTGAGATGTGTCCAAAGATTTCTGCTCATAAGCATTCACCACAGTTATTTCTTATATGAAAAAGGTACAAAGTTAAATATCCAACAATTTGGTACAAATCAGAAACAACAAAGTAGTCATTAAAAATCACGCTGTGGTGGGGTGCCTGGGAGTCTCAGTTGGTTGAGTGTCCTACTCGATTTCCACTCAGGTCATGATCCTAGTGTCATAGGATCAAGCCCCATGTCTGGCTCCACGCTGGGCATGGAGCCTGCATAAGATTTTCTCTACTCTCTCTTGCTTGCCTCTCCCTTGCTTGCACTCTAAAATTAAAAAAAACAAAAAAACAAAAAACCCCACAAATCATGCTGTAGAATATTTCACAACATAGGAAAATATTCAAATGCAGGTGAAAAAATTTCATATTTCAACTTTCAAGTGTGTAAAAATCATACATATGTACTTATACCTACAAAACCATTCAACAGATAAAATTTTAAAACAGTATCTCTGAATGGTAGTCTTATTGATGATTTTTTTTTCTTTCTGCCACTTTATTTCCCTAATTTTTTAACTAGAAATAGAATTAGTTTTTTAATTAAAAGAAATGTCATAACACAAGTATTAAATGGCTGAATGGGTCCCAAATATGTCCTAGCATATGCTGTTCCCCCTGCCTCTAATAGCCTTTCCTGACTTGCCCCCTTTTTAACCTGTTAACAACTCCTTTTCACGGCTTCAGATCTCAATTGGAAAGTCATATCCTGGAAGATCCAAATTAAGTCAGATCTGCTGGACATGTATTCTTTTCTTATATCAAGTATCTTAATACTGCAATTACAAATATATTTGCTTGCCCTCTCAGTCAATGTTTACTGAGGTATACTCTGTGCACGGGAATTTGGTGCACTAGGGATTCAAACACAGGAAAGAAACTTCTTGTTCTCGTGTGACTTGCACTAAAATAAGTGTGAGGTTACAACTGTGTTAAGTGCTAAGGTATATGGTGGTCTGCAACCCCATGATGATGTCAACAGTGCTACTGAAAGCAGGGGTAATGCCCTAACCGAGGAAGACTTGAGAAGTGGAATTAACTAGCCCACAACAGCGGCGGCGGAGGCAGAGGGACATACTGAACGAAAGAACCACGTTTTACAAGGCCAAGGAGCCTGTAACAGGGGAAGGGGAGTGGGCTGCAAGGCCGAGGATGAAGAAGCTGCGGGACGCCAAGCCAAGAGGGCCCGTGAATATTCGGAACGTGCTTCTGCCCAAAATCAATGGGGTCATTATGAGCAGGCGCAGGGGTATTATCAGAATTTATTAACATCCACTTCCCCATTGGGCTGAAAGTTCCCTGCGGCTGTCTCACTGATTGCTGCATCCCCGGAACCTGAACTACACTGCACTTAATAAGCGCTCAGTGGGGTAACGGACTAGAACTGTAGCATGTGGGTCATCCGAGGGGGCTACATTTTCCACTGGCGGCCCACACCCTCAACCCCCCTTTCCTTATGCGGTCGCGGCGACGAGTGAAGGGAGTGCGGGGAAGGGTGGGACAGCTCGCAGACCGCCTCGTTCTCCTCGGGAGCCACGCCATCACCCGACTCCATTCCAGGTAGGCCTCCCCCAGCGCCTCGGGAATCTAGGAGCAGCCAGCCTGGGGCGCGGGACAGAAGGCTCTCATTCTGCACTCACCTCCCGCGGCCGGCGGCTGCCGGCGGACTGCTGGCGGACTGCTGGCATAGGGCAGGAGGCGCGCCAGAAGTGCGTCATCGCCCGGCGCGTCTCTCGCTCCGCGCTTCCTCCCCTCTAGGATTCTGGCGATTTTTCGGGTTTACTACGGTTCCCTCTGGGCCGACCCCTGGGAGGAGGCAGGCGTTTCTCTCGGAGGAGCTTGCGGTCGCACAGCCTTTCACCCTTCCCACCGGGTAGAGGAAACCAAAGGTCATCCTGGATGAGCGCTAGCATCTTGGGATTCTCTTATTTGGCGGTACACAAGCTGGTTCTGCTCATTGGATCAAGTTGGATTTCATTGTAGATCTATCGAGTTTTAACTGCAGTGTGAAAAATGGATTTAAGTTAGGCAGGAGAGCAGTTAGGAGGCTATTAAAAGGGCTTAGGCACAATAATGAAGAGCAGAGGCAGTATTATTCATAACTCTGCCGTTAACATTTATTACAAGCTATTCTGCAACGGGAATCAGCTGTAACTACAGACACACACAAGCACGGTAATATGAATACATTTACTTAGACTTCTAGATGTACCTCTTTAGATATTAATCATTACATATTCTTAATTTCTTATTACGCATCATCAGCGCCCAAACTGCTCCAAAATCGACAATGTTTATTCTGTCTTAGTGCCCTTGGCTTGACAAAGAACAAAATGTTAGATTTGCCTTCTTCATCCCCAAATCTATTATACCACTGAGGGAACTGAATCCTAGGAAGATGAAATATCAGAGATCTCACAGTGATGTAGGAGGCTTCTTGGCTATCTTTGCATTATGACCCTGACATTTATCTCTCATTGTCACTCGAGCATCTGCAAACGCTTCCAGTCCTACATCTCCATAGACAGATAAATAGCAGGTCCTGATGAGGTCCGACTATAGGCTCTGTGATTCAGTTCAAATTCAAATATGTAGTAACAATACAAAGGGAACTTTGACTCTAGGCAGACTTCTGCCTAGTCTATTGCTCTGATAAAACCAGGCTTCTAGCTGGTAACTACTCATGTTCTTGGAGCCTCAGGAGATGCACTTGATGAAACTTTTAGTGGAACAATACAGACACACACTATAGCACAGTTTGACAAAGAGATGGAAAATACAAATGAAGTGAAGAAACATGAAGAACAAAATCAGAATATCCATTATACAGCTAATAAAGATCCAAAGGGAGAGAATAGTAAGTAGGAGAACAAGTGATGCAGATATAGGGAAGTGGGTACTCGTTTGTTCTTGAGAATGTGAATATACTGATGTTTGGAGAGCAACTGGGCAATATCACATAAAATTGACAATGCATATGCACTAGGACCCTGTAGGTTATATTCCTATAACCTTAAAAACTTGCACACAAGCACATGGAGGCATATGTAAAAAAAAAAAAAAAAATTATAAGCCCCCAAACTTTCATTCAGTTTTGGTCAAAACTTTGTTGATACCATAAATCACAAGTATAAAGGGTATTTAATGAGAAATCTTAAAGGAATGAACATTCTTATACATGCTTTTGAGAAATCAATGCCTATGTTTTTCTGAAGAAGCACTTAAAAATATTACATACCATTTACCTAAAGGCATTAAAAAGAGAAGCGTTAAAAAGAGAAGCGTTAGCCAGATGGGATGCCAGTGTAGTCTGAGTTCAATCAATGCATACTATATGTGGTAGATACTGTGGAGTGGCTCACTTAACATCTTTTCCAGCCTTCTTCTGATGTGCCTTTCTGTACTACAAGATGGAAAGCTAAACACCAAATCTCCCATATTCTTGTGGCTGGGTTTCTGGGTAGGTTCCACTGATAGATGTATTCATGCAGGATTAACTTCCGTGATTCAAGTGGTGCAGTTCACCACAGAGGCAGCATGGTTCAGAAGCCCCCAACTGTTATCTAGAAGGCAGTTTCAAATCTATTGCAGGAATCATAGCACCTTTGACCTTTGATGGTATAGACCTGCAGTGTTGCTGTGGGAGTCATTCCCAGAAATTTACCTAAAATTTATTTCTTCAACCTCCCCAATTATTTTATAAGCTTCTAAAACCATGTAATAAATCTGGTTTACTTAAATTCTGACAAACACACACTGTGTCTTATTATAATGAATTTGGGTTTCTGTCTAATGCCTCCATTAATAAAGAGAAAGCTCTACTACTGACTACATAAATTTTATATTTGCCTCCCTACTTTAGATGACAAGATTATGATACGATTACAGCAAACTTTTTTTAAAAACATATTTGTTGAGGGAAATTGTTTTAGCATGCTCTACTTGCTAAACAAAAAAGCACTTGTTGGGGCCCCTGGGTGGCTCAGTTGGTTAAGGGTCCGACTTCAGCTCAGGTCATGATCTTGTGGTCTGTGAATTCAAGCGCTGTGTTGGGCTTTGCGCTGACAGCTAGCTCGGAGCTTGGAGCCTGGAGCCTGCTTCAGATTCTTTGTCTCCTGCTCATGCCCTTTCTCGCTCTCAAAAATGAATAAATGTTAAAAATTAAAAAAAAAAAAGTACTTGTTAGTATATGCTTGTTGTAGGAAATTGAATTTATTCATTTAATATGTAATGAGCACACTACATCTACTAATTTCTTTTTTTAATTGATTTATTATTATTATTTTAATTTACATCCAAGTTTGTTAGCATATGGTGCAACAGTGATTTCAGGTGTAGATTCCTTAATGCCCCTTACCTATTTAGCCTATTCCCCCCTCCCAGAACCCCTCCAGTAACCCTCTGTTTGTTCGCCATATTTAAGAGTCTCTTATGTTTTGTCCTCCTCCCTGTTTTTATATCATTTTTGCTTCACTTCCCTTATGTTCATCTCTTTTGTCTCTTAAAGTCCTCATATGAGTGAAGTCATAGGATATTTGTCTTTCTCTGACTGACTAATTTTGCTTAGCATAATACCCTCTGGTTCCATCCACGTAGTTGCAAATGGCAAGATTTCATTCTTTTTGATTGTCAAGTAATACTCCATTGTGTGTGTGTGTGTGTGTGTGTGTGTGTGTGTGTGTGTACCACATCTTCTTTATCCATTCATCCATTGATGGACATTTGGGCTCTTTCCATACTTTGGCTATTGCGGATTGTGCTGCTATAAACATTGGGTTGCATGTGTCCCTTCGAAATAGCATACCTGTATTCCTTGGATAAATACCTAGTAGTGCAATTGCTGGGTCATAGGGTAGTTCTATTTTTAATTTTTTGAGGAACCTCCATACTGTTTTCCAGAGTGGCAGCACCAGTTTGCATTCCCACCAGCAGGGCAAAAGAGATCCTCTCTCCACATCCTCGCCAACATCTGTTGTTGCCTGAGTTGTTAATGTTAGCCATTCTGACAGGTGTGAGGTGGTATCTCATTGTGATTTTGATTTGTATTTCCCTGAAGATGAGTGATGTTGAGCATATTTTCATGTGTTGATTGGCTATCTGGATGTCTTCTTTACAGAAGTGTCTATTCATGTCTTTTGCCCATTTCTTCACTGGATTATTTGTTCTTTGGGTGTTGAGTTTGATAAGTTCTTTATAGATTTTGGATAATAACCCTTTATCTGATATGTCATTTGCAAATATCTTCTCCCATTCTGTCAGTTACCTTTTAATTTTGCTGATTGTTTCTTCGCTGTGCAGAAGTTTTTATTCTGATGAGGTCCCAATAGTTCATTTTTGCTTTTGTTTCCCTTGTCTCAAGAGACGTGTTGAGTAAGAAGTTGCTGCGGTCAAGATCAAAGAGGTTTTTGCCTGCTTTGTCCTTGAGGATTTTGATGGCTTCCTATCTTACATTAAGGTCTTTCATCCATTTTGAGTTTATTTTTTGTGTATGGTGTAAGAAAGTGGTCCAGGTTCACTTTTCTGCATGCCACTGTCCAGTTTTCCCAGCACCACTTGCTGAAAAGACTGTCTTTATTCCATTGGATATTCTTTCCTGCTTTGTCAAAGCTTAGTTGGGCATATGTTTGTGAGTCCATTTCTGGGTTCTCTATTCTGTTCTATTGATCTAAGTGTCTGTTTTTGTGCCATACATCTACTGATTTCTTACTGAGTTATTACCTTCATTGTCTAACTCCCCTATTATAGAAGTAGAATGAACTTAACAATTATTTTCTTTTAATTTTTTTAACGTTTATTTATTTTTGAGAGAGAGAGAGAAAGAGAGCAGGAGCGGGAAAGGGGCAGAGAGAGAGGGAGACACAGAATCTGAAGCAATGCTCCAGGCTTTGAGCTATCAGCACAAATCCTGACACGGGACTCAAACCCATGAACTGTGAGATGATGGCCTGAGCTGAAGTCTGACACTTAACTGACTGAGCTACCCAGGCACCCCTGAACTTACCAACTATTAAACATGAAGACCCCTTTGCTTTGGCTTTCTCCCTATAGACCTCTTTGAGTTGGTTTAACACATACAAGGATATTCACTATGGCACTTCTGGAAATTGTAAGAGTAGGTAAGTAGGCTGTAGAGAATTATATTCATTAGTTAAAATGATCTAGAGCTAGAAGCTTCAACATGATAATCTCATAAAAATCATGCTGAGTTTAAAAAAACGTGACAAAAGGACACAGTGCAAAATGTTTTCATGTTTAAAAAAATACATAAATTATAAATATATATAATATTTATGGATAATTTGATACACACTAACCCCAACATAGGTGTTTACACTGGGAGGAGGGGTAAGGGAAGGAGAAAGAAGGACAGGGGAAAGAAGAAGGGCAGGGGAAACAAGGCTTTAGTTGTGAAAGAAATATTTTTGAAATGTTGGTAAATGCCAATATTTGCTTAACCTAGATTGTGGGTACATGAAAATTGAAATATCAATTATTTCACATTGAAAACAAAAGATTTAAAAGTAGAAATAATGTCTTTTTACATCTGTAACACTTTAATTCTTAGAAACATGTGAACAAGTCATGACAAAATGTTTACATATGATAAAGCTAATGTCTTTTTTTAGACTTTCATCCTGGAATGGACTGTCAGATGCTATATTCATTCTGCTTTAATGCTAAAGCTTTCAGATGTATTGTTAGAACTTGTTTCCAAGGGTACACCCTGGGCTGTCTAAATTGGATGTAACTCTTGTTTTACAGTCAGTGGATTTCTCACCTCTGTAATGCATAATACCATTACAACTATAGCTGAAACCTTTCACGTGCTTCATACATATAGAGGTTCTTCCTATCATCATGCTCATTTAATTTTTCTTTAACAATATGGAATGTTTTCCTGTAGCACTTATATTGGTAGAGTTTTTCTCCAGTGTAGATACTCTGATGCATATCAAACTGGGAGGTACTTTCAGAACTACATTTAAAGCCTTTCTCATACAACAAGCAGTTTCTAAGTTCTTCCCATGGCAGATTCCTGAATGCCCAATTAATTTTGCATTAACAATGTGGAGGGCTCTTCTCAAGTACAGGTATTCTGATATTAACTCACTTGGAAGATACACCTGAAGGCTTTCCTGCAACCACTTCACTCATAAGGTGTCTTCCCAGTGTGGATTTCCTGATGCTGGCAAAGTGTGAAGTTACACATTTAAGAGCTTTCTCACACTTAATGGTTTCTCCCCACTGTGGATTTTTTCATGCTGAATTAATTTTGCATTGAGGCTGAAGCCTTTTCCATGTTCCTTACATTGAAATGGCTTCTCTCCAGTATGAATAAGCTGATGATTTCTGCATTGGCAGCTACATTTGAAGTCTTTCCCACACTCATTATAGTCTCTTCCCCATGCAGATTTGTTTGATGTCGAAGATAGAATTACAACTGAAACCATCCCCATATTCCACACACAAATAAAGTTTGTCCCCATTATGGTTTCTTTGATGCCTGATTGGATTTGCATTGACATTGAAAGCTTTCCCAACATTCATTACATTTATAGGGCTTCTCTCCATTTAGATTCTTTATGTCTAATATAGCAAGAACTATATATGAAATTCTTTCCACATCCTACACATTTGAAGGGTTTTTCCACAGTGTGGCTTAGTGCCAAGTTGGTTTTGCACTCATATCAAAGGTTTTTGCCACCTTCCTTACATTGATATAGCTTCAAAACTCTAGTGTGGATTTATATGGTGCCAAGGTGGGAGTTACATCCAAAGGTTTTCTCACACTCTATACATTTGAAGGGTCTCACTTGCTCGTACATTCTTTGGTGCTGAATCAGTTTTGAATTAAAGCTGATGCCTTTTCCACGTATCTTACATTCACAGAACCTCTCCCTAGTGGGAATGCTCTGAAAATGATAAAATGTTTGTATATTGATTAAAATAACCTCTCCAGTGGAGACTCTCATCCTCTCCACGCCTACTGGAAAAAACTTTTATTCCCCACCATGGATATTTCCTATTGTCTCTTTGATTCATAGTCTTCTAAAAAGGTAGTTCCCTGGAAAATGTCTCTCTGGAGTTTACTAGAGAACATAATCTCTTCCTTTGCTATATTTTTTGTTGTTATGAATTCATTTGCAGTCTTGGTTCTATATTAAGAAAAAGAAAACAATATTGCACTTAAGAAATAAGTGAGAGGGAGGGGAGGGTGGGTGATGGGTATTGAGGAGGGCACCTTTTGGGATGAGCACTGGGTGTTGTATGGAAACCAATTTGACAATAAATTTGATATTAAAAAAATTAAAAAATAAAAAATGAAATTAAAAAAAAAGAATTGCTTCCGAAAAATCAACAGGATCAAAAAATCATAAGACTATTAAATATCATTGTCCAATCACCTCAACCAACCAACGACAAGCTGAGGCTGTTATAAAGGAAATATATAGTATCTTGAAAAAATAAAATGGCCAAAGCAGAATAAACCAGGCCTTGTTGCCAGTTACATGTTCTTTCCATCATCTACAATGTACTTTCCCTCACCCTACATTTTGACCCAGCAATTCTAAGTATGTCATAGAAAAATAATTTCACATGTGCATGAGGAAACATGTCCAACAATGTTCACTGTATCAGTTTTTCAAAACCAAAAATTCCAAACAACTTAAAATGTCCACTATTAAGACAATGGCTAAGTCAATAGCTTTATCCCGCAAAAATGAAATACTAAACATTAGTGGAAATGAATGAATTAAACAATGTGTTTAAATCTCAATTACACAATGTTGAATTTTAAAAGTAAGTTTGAATTTATGCGAATTCAAAATATGCAAAATAATGTTATGATGTTTATGGAAATAACCATATATAACAACTTTAAAAGCATCTATGGGCATAATTAACACCATATTCAGATGGTAAACTGCTTCTGGAGCCACAGAGAGAGAAATGCAATTTAATACAGGGGACTTCAATTACATCTGTAACACTTTAATTCTTAGAAACATGTGAACAAGTCATGACAAAATTTTTACATATGATAAAGTTAAGGGGAGGTACATAGATGTTTCTGATACTCTCTAATTTTCTACACTTAAAATATTTCTAAGAATGTTTTAAATCTTAATCGTACCACTAGTAGAATAAAAATAGGAGAAATATCTTCCAGAATAGCAAAAGATGATAAAAGAGCAAAGAAAGAGTCCAATAGCAGAAGGGACAAAATAGGACAGAAATAATCATCAAAAATTAAAATTAAGATGAGATATCAGACCAAATTTTATCACAATAAATGTAAATAGGTTAAAATACTCTTAAAAGCATCAATACATTAAATGGATGAGAAATACTCTGCCTAGATGACTGGGTTACTTTCCATAAGTACAAGGGTAAATAAGCCTGTGAATAGGGTGATTGCCTTTACCTAGACAGCCTTCACAAATGGGAGATCTTGTTTTTCTAATATCTGGAAAGCCCTTCCTCTTTTCACTGAGGATGAGACCCTATGTACTCATGAAGTATACTATCCTAAATAGAAATTACTGATTACTAATTAGTAATTACTAATTACTAACACAACAACTTAAACATAAGTGAGCTATCTTCTCACTATCCTCTTACAGTTCATATACAATACATTCTGTCCTGATATTTCTTGCCAAAGTCCAGTAATCATTAAAGACTGGGAACGATAACTTCTGTGTACCAGTTTCTTGTACCAAACTGGTGGATTTGGATGCTCCAAAACAAATGGACACTTAACAACAGCCTTAGTTAAAAGCTGCAGCCTTTGGTGAGAGAACCCAGGAGGCTGCTCTCCCCATTTAAAACTTTTTAAATGTTTATTTATTTATTTTGAGAAAGAGAGAGAGAGAGAGAGAGAGCAAGCAGGAGAGAGGCAGACACAGAATCTGAAGCAGGCTCCAGGCTGCTAGTGTCAGCACAGAGCCCAACTCAGGGTTTGAACTCACGAACCGCAAGATCATGACCTGAGCCAAAGTTGGAGCCCTACCAACTGAGCCACCCCGGAACCAGCACTCTATATATGTTCTCCATAAGTTACAGGCTCAGCTGGCTTTGCCAGCCTCTCCAGATGTTCACAGCCTCTTTGTTTTCCAAAGTTCTCTTGATAGAAAGAAACAGGTGCTTACTAGATAGGATGAGTGGAACTACTCATCTGGCTTGGAATATATCCATTCTTACTGAATCAGTATTAAATAACAGTTTATAAAAACCCACTCCAGAAGTCCCAGGAATTTCCACCAGGGAACACTTCCCAAAGGAAACTCTATCAGGGCACTGGTTCTCAACCTTGGCTGCACATTGGAATCACCTGGGAAGATTTTTAAAACATAGATGTCTGGGTCCCACCTCCTACGGCAGTGATTCTCAACTGGGTGATTTGCAAATGTCTTTTTGTTGTAGGCTTCTAGTGCATAGAGCCCAGGGACAGTGCTAAACATCCCACAATGCACAGGAAAGCCTCTCAAAGCAAAATATTACATAGTTCCGAATGTCAGTAGGGCCAACATTGAGAAGGCTTGTTAAAGATTCAACTGTTTACGTAACATGTTCGGCCCGGGCATGGGAATTTTAAAACCTTCCCAGGTAATTTTAATAAGCAGCAAAGTTTGAGGGGGAAAATCTCAACAGGGAGACCTGTTGCTAGAGAATATTTGAATATGTGGCTAAATTCCTTTCAACCCTTTATCACTGAGTATTAACTGGCAAGTTTCCATACCTTCCCATTTGATCATGAGTTGGGGGTTGAAGGTGGTTGGAAGGAGGAAGAGTTAGTTGCTTTTGTGAGGAACTGCAGGTTTCCCACAACTTGCCAGAATGTACATCTCCACAAATGTAATTTTGCTGATTATTGGCCTCACTTAGGAGTTGGCTTCCCTAGTGTGGTTCAGGAGGATCATTAACTAAGACAAACAATCACATCCCAGGAACAGCCCAGAAGGAGTTACACATGGGAGTAACAACTCCTTTGCTCCAGCTGCTGCCCTGGAGGATGACAGGGGCTTCTTTGGGGGAACCACCAGGAAGTGCCACCACAGCTGTGCAAATCCACAGGGCTCTGTTCACAAAGAACACAATGTGACTGGTGCTCCCTGGCTCCAGCGTCCCCAAAGGAAATTTTTAGACTCACCAGATTGCCTAGACCTTTAAATCAGATCCCTTTGTTTTTTAATGTTTGTTTATTTTTGACAGAGAGAGAGAGAGAGCACGTGCATACATTGGGGAGGGGCAGAGAGAGAGGGAGACAGAGGATCTGAGAGGGCTCTGCACTGAGAGCAGAGAGCCTGATGCTGGGCTTGAACTCACGAACCATGAGGTCATGACCCAAGTGGAAGTTGGATGCTTAACCGATTGAGCTACCCAAGTGTCCCTGAATCAGACCCTTTTAAGTCTTTTTGCCAAATGAAAACATCCAGGTAGCTCTCTAGGTATTTATTCTGATATTTACTTATGTTATCTCAGGTAATGCTAAGGAGAATGTGTGTGTGTGTGTGTGTATAGTATGTGTATATGTATATGTATACATTATAATATGAAAATGTTTTTAATGAAACCAGTTTCACATTATACATACGAACCTGCAACTTGCTTTTTTCATTTCACTTTCTATACTGTCCATGTCACAGGTCCAGACATGTAGATACATTATTCCATTTAACACTGTAGAGTATTACACTGCGTGGGACTGATAACCATAAAGAACCGTTGCTTCTGAAATACAGGCAGAAAGAACACAGACATTTCCTGGACCCTATAACATGACATTAAAAGTACAAAAAGGATGAGAATCTACAAGGACATGAGAATGAAACAGGATGAAAACAGAGGAGAGCTGTTGACACTGTTGAGGGAGATGGAAAGGGATAGAGAAGTGATAACCAGAGACAAAGGGAAGCCTTGCATGGGAGCCAGGTGGGGAGGGGTGGCTAGGACACATGGTTAATAGTACGGGACAAGCTGATTCACCCAGTGGAAAGGCTCAGGAATCAGCCATCAGGTGTCAGGTATTTTGCAAGGCAGAGATGAGCCATAGAACAGATGTACAAGGAGAAATTGGACCTGCAGGTCTTACCCACACATACACAGCCCAGAGACTTCTCCCAAACCCTGCAACAATACACTTACTCTCTGGGGGGAAAAATAGCAAAGGGTCAGATTTAAGCAGTGGATTTAAAACAAGGAAATGAATGAAAGTGTATACACTGAACAGAGAAAAATCACAATGCTCCACCACTGCCCCCTGCCCATTCTCCCACCTGGCTCTCAAACACTCAACCAGGGTTATAGCCTTTGCATGGGAGCCTGGAAGAGCCTTCTTTACAGGCAATGGGCAGTGAACAATCCCAAATTAACAGACATCTTGGGTAAGGGTCTATCAACAAAAAATTTGGAAGTCTCTTGAGCTTTTCCTCCTATAGAAGATTGGATGTGATTCTAAGGTCTCAAACATGTCCATGCCTATGGGTGGCTTCAATGTAACTGAAATAAAAAGGAAGTGGAAGGAATACTCTAGAAATAATGATTAAGGATACAGGTGATATTTTATGTTCACACTGGGACCCCTAAGGAACACAGTAATGGAGGTAATGGGGAGCTGTTGGAGGATGTCAGTCTGAGATGGACCAGAATGAAGTGAGAATCAAGAGCAGCAACCAGGATGTCTCCTTCCTAATTCCCATCAAGGAGGCAAGGGGGCTCAATGTGTCAGGGAACAGAGTATCACCAGTGCACAATCCAACCCCGTAAACATCCTGTGTGTAACTACTATGTTCCAGGTTCTGAGTTAGGGAACATATGTGGATATAGAACTAAGATGCTATTCTTGCCCTCAGTGAAGTAGCAACCTATCCAGGGGGGACTGCCAATCATAAAGCTCCCTGACGTCCTAGAGCAGACACATGGGCCCCAAGACTTTCCTGTTACCTTCACAGCCCCCTGCCTAGGCACAACTTAATGCAGATGCACCCTCATTTCCTCACTCTCCTCCAGCCTGACATAGAACTGTCTTTCTGAGAGCACTCTCCCTCAGTTTGCACAGCTAAAGGTCCCTTCTGACTTCATGTCAAACCAACAAATAAGCATGGAAAAAAGCTCACTATGTGCAAGGGGCTAGCTAACTTTGGCATTCAAATTTAAAGTCTTCAGAATATAGGAGGGCTAATTTAGCAGGTAGCAGAGAAAGAAGATTCGGTATTATAAGTTGTAGTTTCAGTCTGCACAGACTCTCAAAGCCACCCCACTGAAGAGGAAGTTTTTTTAATTTTTAGTCCTGTACCTCCGGATGGGAGAAGTGTCCCTCAGACAAACTGTTGCAAAGCCTTGAGGCCATAGCACAATGCTTGGAGAACAGAGGGGCATTAGACAAGATCTTCAGAAATATGGTGGCTTCGTTCTACAGCTGTGGAACACAGCATTTTTGCTTGCACACCCCTTAAAATGAAAAAATAGGAAAAACTAGGTAGTCATGGCCAACAAGCACATGAAAAGATGTTCAACATCATGAGTTATTAGGGAAATGCAAATCAAAACCACAAAAAGACACCACTTTATAGCCATTAGGTTAGTCATAACTTTTTTATAATGAAAAAAATAACAAGAGATATTGAAGTGAGAGACTAAGAGAAAAATTACCAGGTGTACTCACAACTGCAAAGAAAAGATCTCCCCCTCCCCCCCACCCCTGCCGTTCCCGAAACCAGCCAGGGCGTGCCCAGTTGTAGTCTGACATAAAGGCGGGAACCAATCAAGTTCTGCTGAATGGTTTAAAATAAAGGCGGGAACCAATCGAGTTCTGCTGAGCGTTCAAATTTAAATGTTAACCAACAACAGCTCTGTAACCTCTAAAAAAGGTCCCTAACTTGTTTGTGCGGGTCTATAAAAGAAGCTGTAAGATCCTTACTCGGGGCCTCTTAGCGTCACCGGCAACGAGTGCACAGAGGACCGGGTTCGAACCTGCAATAAACGACCCTTGCCGCTTGGCTTTGATTCTGGACTCTGGTGGTTTGTTTTCGGGGGGTCTCTCGAATCGGGGCATATCAGAAGAAGCAGAGAAATTGGAACCTTGTACATGGCTGCTGGAAACATAAAATGGTGCAGTGTGGGAAAGTTTGGCAGTTCCTCAGAAAGTTAAAGACAATTATCAGCAATTTTGCTCCTAGGTACAGACTCGAAATAACTGGAAACAAGTATTCAAACAAATGCTGTACACGCATGTCACAGCAACATTATTCATAATAGCCAAGAGGCAGAAACAAGGCAAATGTCCAGTAGGTGATGAATGCATAAGCACAATGTGGTATACACAATGAAATATCATTCAACCATGAAAGGGAATGAAGTACTGATACACCTCAAAAACATTATGTTTAGTAAAAGAAGCCGGACACCAAAGATCACATATTGTATGATTCCATTTATTTGCAACGTCCTGAACAGGTAAATCCACAGAGACAGGAAACAAATTTATGGTTGCCAGGAAACGGGCAGGGAGTGGGGGAATGGGAGTTCTTGCTTAATGGGTACAGAGTTTCCTTTTGAGATGATGAAAATATCCTTAGAAATAGAGGTGAGGGTTGCACAGTATTATACATACACTAAATGCCACTGAATTGTAGGCTTTAATATGGTTAATGGTTAATTTTGTTATGTGAATTTTACTCAGTAAAAAAATCCATGAAAGAAAAAAAAACCCTAAATAATCTCCCTACATGGTTTTAGTTAATATTTAACATTTTGCATGTAAGAATAAAGAATTGCAAAGGATGTAATTTCAGGTATATCATATGGTACTGGTGCACTTCTGGCTGTGCAGACGGCAGCTCTCGGGTATATCATAACAACATTTGAAAATAAAACTGTTACGTCGTTCTTTTAAGTGCATCCATATAGGGGCACCTGGGTGGCTCAGTCTGTTAAACCTTGTCTCGGGTCATGATCTCAAGGTCAGTGAATTGGAGCCACCCCCACCCCACCCCCATCAGGCTCTCTGCTGACACCTCAGAGCCTGGAGCCCCCACTTCCGATTCTGTGTCTCCCTCTGTCTCTGCCCTTCCCCTGCTCATACTCTGTCTCTCTCTCAAAAATAAACAAACATTAGATATGTCCATGTAATCTTAATGCTCTAATCTGATACCCCGTTGCCCATTTTCTTTTTTAATGTTTTATTTCTTTCTTGAGAGAGAGAGCAAGTTGGGGAGAGGCAAAGAGAGAGGGGAACAGAGGATGGAAGCAGGCTCTGTACTGACAGCAGAGAGCCTGATGCAGGGCTGGAGCTCACAAACCTTGAGATCATGACCTCAACCAGGAGATCATGTCCTGAGCCGAAGTTGGACGCTTAACCGACTGAGACACCTAGGCGCCCCCTCCCCCATCACCTATTTTTAAAAGTACATGAACAAACAACCTCTTCTTTATCAGTTATTTTATATCATTCCTTTTTATCCTTGCAATTATATTTTCATTACATTTCCTCTCAGATATTTATCTTTGTGTAATTTTTAAAGTTTTTGGGTTTTTTTTTTTTTGTTTTGTTTCCAGGAGTGCCTAGCTGGTTCAGTTGGAAGATCATGCAACTCTTACAAGTTGTAAGTTCAAGTCCCACATTGGGTTAGAGCCAGCCAGATGTCTGAACCCGGATACTCCCCTTGCATGCTTTTGGCTTCTGTAATCTTGCTTGTCTCTTGATCAGCCAACTGCCCACGTAGCACAACCGATAAATGCCCCCCCTTTTTTTCCTTGAGCCCCTGCAATACCACCCTGGGCAGGCGATAGAAAGTTTCCAAGTACCCGGAAGCTGGCCAGGCATAAAAGTAGGCTAGTGCCAGGGCTGGGGTCTCAGCCTTTGGAGAGGACTCCACTGAGCTGGCACTCGTGTGAAATAAACGTCATTTCTGATTCTCCGACCGCGTGTTGCTTCTCTCTTCCTGTGTGCCAAGTATTTGCTGTAACACATTTGGTGCATTGGCTAGGAAGCCGGCAGCCCCGCTGGCTCCTTGAGCGACCGTTGTCGGAGGCCAGCAGAGAGGCCACTCATCGCAGGCTGCTGCAATGGAAAGGAAGGCGCCCCTCCAGTGATTTCACTGGGTCATGACCCTCACCAGCAGATAATAGTTGGCCACCATTGCGGTTGAATGGACTCCAGGGGGAATCAGAAATTTCTGCCAGGATGGGCCACTGAATCAGGTAAATGATCCCAGGGACCCAGAGCAGAAATCAAGCCTGCCCTAGAGGCAGAAGGGAAGCTTGATCACTTTGCAGGTGACCTAGTCGCCATATAGGACAGGGAAGTCCTGGGTGGGAGTCTGCAATCTGTCTGAATGCGTGTGTGAGTGCCCATGCTCCATAGTTTTGGCTACCCAGCCTGAGTGGGTCCTGTTCTGTGATTCCCTGATGACCTCATACGGCTCAAGGCAGAATCAGGTCCGCAGAGGCCTGATCAGAGTCAGGGGTTTATACTGACCTGCCAATGCTAAGAGGCGGCTAAATCCCTACAAGAGGAATGGCCAGGAGGACAAAACGACCTCTTGCTTCGTGTTTGTCCTGCAACACAGTACACTGGGAGGGACCCATCTAGGGTATCAGGATGGAGTGGGGGGGGGGGGGGACTCCTCAAAACCAACTGTTAGAACCAACTGTCTCTAGTTAGTCTACCTCAGAACAGGGACTTTAAGAAATATTCCTAAGCAGCTGCCGAAACTCCCTTTGTTTCCGGGAAATCCCCTGTCTTCTCTGGACTGACATGGGCTGCCTAATTCCACTAGTGGAAAACAAAACAAAAGAAAACAAACCTGGAGTACACTCCTCTGAGCTGACAAGATTTAAAACTGAGAATTCTCTTACTCTACCTTCTGCTAGCACCTCGCCTCTTCTGCCTTCCCTTCCCTTCCTCCTCCTGTTTCTGCACCACCTGGGGTGCGGCCTGCATAACTGGCTCCTCAATGCCTCAGGCATCAGCTCCTCCTCCCACCCTAGATGCCCAGGAACGAAGACCACCCACTTCAGATTTCTCCACCAATGTCCAAGTAAAAATTAACTGTGGGGAACAAATTGTTTTAAGTGGACCCAAGTAAAACATATTCAATGTTTAAGCTAATTTAAGTTTGTTGGTTTCAGATAGACCTGTTTATCAACATTAAGTAACACACACACACACACACACACACACACACACACACAACCACTTTTATTCTACCTAGATTTGCTGAAGGTCAAATAAGCTCATGTTATCTCTGTTCCAATCTGTTAGCAAAAGGATGACTTAAATAATGGTTAACTTTGTCTCATAGTTTTCATGGGTGATTGTTAAGATAGCTTTCAAAGTCTTTGGTAACCTAAAACGTTAAAGTTTTGCTTGCATGATAAATTGGGATTGAATTCACTGGATATCTAAGGAGATAAGAGAAAAAAGCACCAATTACTAGATGTAGGTTTGTGCTTTTGACTTGTTGCAGAGAAACTCGGGATGTTTAGATCTGTTGGAAAACATGCTTTGTGCTTAATTGATTCATAAGTTTGCCATCTAAGGAATTCTGGTGTAACAGTTCACAATTGGTTACTACTTAGTTTTCACTGGAGACTAAGACTTCCAAGAGTTAAATTCTGCTAAATGTAATTAAGACTGATGGAAATAAGAAAACAACTATGTAAATAAAAAGTACATATGTAAAAAAGATGTACGAAATGGAAATACATTTTTGTTAAAGGTAAAAGAAAATAATTTTGTCTGAAATGAGACTGCTTATTTAGAAACAAATGGCTTGGAACAGAATCTGAATCCAAAGGAGAGTTGTAAGAGGTTCTTTAAAAAAAGAAATTTTATATATAGTTAGGATGGACTAAGCTTAAAATGAATGGATTTTAAAAGTACCCTGGTTTAAGATTTAAACAATCGAGATACATGTATGCAATGTAAGGTAGATCCTGATTTAATGGCAACCCTTCCTGAAGTCCAGCAATCAGGAGGGAAAATAATGAAGGGCCCCTTACCTGTATCCAAAGCAGACCTAGAGAAGGAGGAAAGAAAGTGTTCCACCTCTTCCTTCTCAGGTACTCAATCCATATAAAAAGTGCAATTCTGCTCCCTGCTGCCCACCTTATCTAGGTCCTCCCCATAATGTAACAGGCATGTTTCCATTGAAAGAAGCTAGAAT
Organism: Panthera leo; assembly: GCF_018350215.1. Taxonomy (NCBI): domain Eukaryota; kingdom Metazoa; phylum Chordata; class Mammalia; order Carnivora; family Felidae; genus Panthera; species Panthera leo. The sequence goes on along the minus strand of NC_056693.1, from coordinate 47,508,646 downwards.
GCCAGAAGGAGAAACCTTTTACATTACAAGGTTTAAGACAGATAAAAGGAGATCTAGGTAAATTTTCTGATCGGGTAAGTATATAGAGAGGATTTTCTGAATATTATTATGTTTTTGAGTTGACCTGGAAAGATATAATGCTTTTGTTAAATCAGACTCTTAATGAGACAGAAAACTGTGGGGTTCAGGCAGCAGCTGAGAGATATGGGGATGAGCAACTCATTAATAACCATGGGACTGGAGGTCCTGTAGGAAACTTCCAGCTCCCTCCTGGAGCTCAGGCCATTCCATCCCAAGATCCTAACTGGGACTATGACCATACCCTTGGGGAATGGTATCGCTGGCAGCTTGTGTTTTTAAAAAATAAAGAAATCTAAGATTAAGCCCTTAAATTATGCTTAATTAGCCACTATTTTACAAGCACAGAACGAGAGCCCGATGGTCTTCCTGGGGAGGTTGAGGGAGGCTCTCATTAAATATATGGCTATCTCCCCTGAAACCCCTAAGGCTGAGATGGTTTTAAAGGGCAAATTGGTCACTCATTCAGCCCTAGATATTCAGAGGAAATGCAAAAATTGGCTGTTGGCCTAGAAGGCACCCTAGAGGAGCTCTTACTAGCTGCCAATTTGGTATATTACAACCAAGGTGAAGAGAAAAACACAGGAAAGGAGACTTAAAAAAAAAATCTAAGGCCTTAGTCGCAGCCTTAAGTACTATGTCAGACTAGACTTCCAGAGGTCCTGGCACCAAATGCCACTCATGTGGCCCTTCAGGGCCCTGGAAACAAGACTGCCCTCAGAAGGGACAACAGAAGTCAAAGCCCCATAAGCCATGTCCCTTGTGTGGAGACAATCACTGGAAGCCTGAATGCCCTCGGGTACCTCTATCTACAGGGCTCAGATAACCAGTGTCCCTGAAAGGAACTGAGGGGGTCTGGGTCTCTTCAGGGTGGCTCCCCGGAACCAACTGTCTATTGGAAACCCAGAGCCTCGGGAACTCTGGATATAGAAAACAAAAACAAAAACAAAAACACCCCAAAGACCAAAAAACCAGTTGATTTCTTTCTTGATCCTGGAGCCACCTTTTTTGTCCTCCTATCCACTCCTGGCCAACTTTCCAAACCCAGCATTAACAATTAGAGGCATCTCCAGAAAACTTTTGACCAAATTTTTCTCTCAGCCCCTGGGATGTATATAGGGAAACCTAATTTTTTTTTTCATTCTTTCCTGATAATGCCAGAGAGCCTTAATCCCTTGCTAGGAAGGGACATTATAACTAAATTAGAGACTGTAGCATTACTAGGTCCAGGACAGATAAACAATTGCATGTTTTTTAAAAAATTACTGGATATTGTAGACTGTGGATATCAGGGTTCAGAAAATAGCTCACTTGCTATATCAATTATTAAGAGAGACTCAATCCCACCTACTTTCCTGAGGAAATGAACTGAGATATGATTCATGGACACTGTCTCCGGCCCTTAAAATGGTTACAAACAAACAGAGCAGGGCCAATTACTATTATCTATCTCACAGAGAGAGAATATCAGTAAAGCACCGCATCAGGCCTTTCATTTAGGGAGGGATAAAACTTATCAAATGGCCCAAAGGATGTTTACTGGAAAAAAAAATTTGTCAAGGACATTTCAACAAATAGTATCAGCCTGTAAAGTTTGTCTTAGAAACAATCCTCTCAACCACAAACTTACTCTCTCAGGCAATTAAGATATTGGAGTCTACCCAGAGGAAGACGGACAATTAGATTTCACTCATATGCCAAGGTCAAAGGGGTTGCAACATTTGTTGGTATGGGTTGATACTTTTACTAATTGGGTAGAGGCCTTCATCTACAAAATGAAAAAGGCACAAAAAGTAATAAAAGTTCAGCTGTATGAAATAATACCTGGGTTCAGCTTACCTAAAAATTTACAAAGTAATAATGGGAAGCGGCTGCCTTGGCTCTTTCTATAGTAGGACTCCCAGCTCTTGGAAAAGTTTACACCTCGAAATAAGACAAACTGTCTGCTTATACTCAGTAAAACTATAAATAACACCCCACAAGCGTTAGATGCTTTAAAAAAAAAAAAAAAGTTAGGGCCAAACTCTTGGAGAATAGAGCCACCATGGATTACTTAATGCTCTGCTTCTCCATCACCTGGGTTATGAGAGTTCCCCTGACATATATCGTTTCAATGTAACCGATAATTCTCACAGAGTTTTAGAACTGATAGGTGACATTCAGACAAAATCAGGGTCTCTCCTGGATTGTTTGACATTATCTTAAGATGCCCTCTTGTTGGTCAGTATCATCTTTACTTTGTGTTTTTCTCTTTGTGTCTGCTAATGTTTTTGCCACCTCATGCCTGCCAGCCTTCCTGTAAAACCATTCTGTGGGCAACTCGACTGACTCTTGGGTAGACTCTAACTGCTGTACCCCCACACCATCCCTTATCAACTTGAAGAAGCCAGAATGGTTATCATCTCTGCTCCCTAACAGCTGTTACAGGCCCTATTCCAGGGCAAAGAATAAATAGGAAAAGGATTAACATTAGGCAGGGAGAGATTAGGGACCTTCCAGACCTTCAGACCTACAGACTGCAGCTACAAATGGGAAGTTAAAGAAGCAGATGGAGTTCTCCTCTTATAAAATCCTTTATGGGTGCCCTCTCCCCATTATCAAGGGCATAAGGGGGGATCTAAATAACATAGGCAATCTACCCCTAAGGCAACAGATGTGGGCCCTTGCCTCTACCGTAACCACCTTACACCACTGGGTTAGGGAACAAATTAACAAACGGAGGCAGAAATTAGCAGACTCAGGGAACTCTTGGAACAACATATAAAATTGGGCATCTTGGCTCCTCCCTTTTGCTGGTCCTCTCCTAATGTTTTTCATAGCCCTCCTGTTTGGTCCTTGTATTAATATGCTAACCAGATTTGTTTCCTGTTGCCTAGAAGCTATAAAACTCCAGATGATGCTTCAGTTGGGCCATTCTAGCTGTGGCTAACTCTTTTGGATGGCGAAGAACCCTAGCTGTCACATTCCTCCCTTCGATGTCCCTGCACAGCAGGAAAAAGCCAGAACAGTCTTCGCCCCTCCTCCCATGGCAGCAATGAGTTCCCTGGCTCCCACAAACAGATTTTCTCTAAGGTTGCTACAGCAGCTTGAGAATCAAGAGGGGAGAATGAAAAGGAAAGCAGACAAAAGCAGATAAAAAAGAGCCAGCCAGATGTCCAAGCCGGATACTTCCCTTGCATGCTTTTGGCTTCTATAATTTTGCTTGCCTCTTGATCAGCCGACTGCCCACATAGCACAACTGATAAGTACCAGCACCACCTCCCCTGTCTTTTTTTCCTTGAGCCCCTGCAATCTCGCCCACCTGTGCAGCCGATGGAAAATTTCCAAGTACCTGAAAGCTGGTCAGGCATAAAAGTAGGCTAGCGCTAGGGCTGGGGGGCTCAGCCTTTGGAGAGGACTCTGCTGGGACAGCACTGGTGTGAAAGAAAGTTTTTTCTGAGTCTTTGAGTGCGTATCGCTTGTCTCTTCCTGTATGCCAAGTATTTGCTGTAACAACTTAAAAATAAAATTAAAATAAATAAAGGTTTTTCCCCTGATACCAAAGTCTCCAAATATTAAAAATTTCTTCTGGATTGGGTTGTTATAGTTGGTATTAGTATACAATTGATCAAAACAACATAAACATTACAAACCTTGATAAGTAATATGAACAATTATTAAACACATAAAAAGAAAATAAATTGTTAAAAGAAAGAAAAAAATTGTTGAAAACACAGACCTCTTAAGAGAATGGATGGGGCTTTTCTTTTTTTTCCCTGTTTGCTCATGAATTCATGAATAAATATTACAACTTGCTAATATGAAAAAGTTCAGCATAAGCCTTTATTGTTTGTCTTTGTTTCTATATATTTAAGCACTGTTCACATAAATATGTAGATGGGAATGGAGAGTTTTGTTATACCAATGTCAGTCATTCAATCCTTTCAAGGTATATGCCAAAAATCACAGTGATAAATCATCAAAAAAATTAGTTTTAGTGATTTATCAGCTGACAGCTAGATTAGGTACTCCTTCAATGAGTTTATTTTTTTAGATTTGTTTTTATTTACCTTTTAATTTTTATTATTGAAAAGTTCAGGTCTATACAAATGTAGAAAAATAATAAAATGAATCTCCATGTGACCACCATCCAGCTTTGACAATCTTATTAACCCATAGCCAGTCTTCCTTCATTTCTATCTTTTCCTGCTATCTATCCTCCACTCCCACCCCTTCACACTGCTGGATTATTGAAGAAAATCCAAAGTATCATCTGCAAATATCTCCATAAATATCTCTTTAAAAATAAGGACACTTTAAAAAAATATTTTTAACATTTCTTCACTTTTTGAGAGACAGAATGTGAGCAGGGCAGGGGCAGAGAGAGAAGGAGACACAGAATCTGAAGCAGGCTCCAGGCTCTGAGCTGTCAGCACAGAGCCTGATGCAGGGCTTGAACTCACAAACCGTGAGATCATGACCTGAGCTGAAGTCAGATGCTTTAACCAACTGAGCCACCCAGGTGCCCCCAAAATAAGGACATTTTAAAACAAACCAGTACACCTAAAAAATGTAAATCATCCACTATCCAGCCATTGTTCAAATTTCCCTGGATTGTTCCATATATGTTTTTGTTTTGTTTTGTTTTGTTTTGGATTTCAGTGTTGGTTTTTCAACTCAAGATTCCACGAATGCCCACAAATTTCATTTGGCTGATACTTCTCTTAAGTCTTTTTTTTTTTTTTTTTTTTTAATCAATAGATTCTTTCTCCTTATTTGTCTTTTCCCTTTCAATTGATTTGTTTAAAAATGGGGTCATTTGTCCTGTAGATATGTTTTCCATGTTCTGGATTTTGCTGATTACATCTCCTGGCCTCCATATTTCCTCAAAATTGATATTTTGATCTCAAGACTTGATTAGATTCAGATGTGATACTTTGACAAGAGTCCTTCATAGCTGGTGTATGTGTACTTTTTATTTCACGGGAGTTACCTAAAGTCTGAATGTCTCTTTTTGTGATAGGCTGTATCAGTGGGTTCAATGTTATTAGCCATATCCACTCATGATGAAGGTCTCCATCAGCTTTGCATCTAATGGTTTAGCAGCCAATAATGATCATTGCCTATATTGGTCATTTCAATACAAGTTCTTCCTTCAATTTTAATGAAAATAAATGATTGGAAACATGGAAAATAACTTGTTGCCTAATTATTAGAGTCATCACTTTCTTTCTTTTTTTTTAAGTTTATTTATTTATTTTGAGAGAGAGAGAGTACATATGAGTAGGGAAGAGGCAAATAGAGAGGAAGAGAGAGAGAATTCCAAGCAGCCTCTGCACTGATATGGGGCTTAAACTCATGAATGGTGAGATCATGGCCTGAGCCAAAGTCAGACTCTTAACCAACTGAGCCACCCAGACACCCCAGAGTCATTCACTTTCTTAATTTCTGAAAAGTAGTATACTCAAATAATTTCAAGAATTACTAATTATCAGATTACATAATTATTAATATTGAGAATTATGTAATTATAATAAGTTATGCTTGTTACTCTTTCATGTAAGAGGGACCTTAATCTAATATACTCAGAAAATATTGGGAAAACCAAAATATTAATTCTAATACACCATAGCCAATTCAATATTTTTTTAAATAAAAACAATTTTCCCACCCCACATTAAAAAAATATTTAAAAAATTTTTTAATGTTTATTTATTTTTGAGAGAAAGAGACAGAAAATACGCAGGGGAGGGGCAGAGAGAGAGGGAGACACAGAATCTGAAGCAGGCTCCAGGCTCTGAGCTGTTAGCACAGAGCCCAATGCAAGGCTTAAACTCACAGGGAGATCATGACCTGAGCTGAAGTCAGATCAGATGCTTAACGAATTGAGCCACTTAGGCTCCACCCTTACCCCACATTTTAAATACACTTTTGTGAAAAGTCTTGGAGATATGTCTCTTTACACTTATGAAAAACACTCACCATATAACCTAATTGGCAACTCTGATCCTCATTTTCTTTTTTTTTTAAAGTTTATTTATTTAGTTTTTAGTAATCTTTATGGCTAATGTGGGGCTCAAACTCACAACCCCAGATGAAGAGTCACATGCTCTTCTGACTGAGCCAGCCAGGCATCCCTCTGATCCTCATTTTCAAACCAATAAAGTAAATCAGAGCTAATTTCTGTCTGACTTTTAAAATTCAAGTCATTGGGGCACCTGGGTGGCTCAGTTAGTTAAGTGTCCAACTCCTGATTTCAGATCAGGTCATGATCTCACAGTTGGTGGGATCAAGCCCCATGTTGGATTCTGCGATGACAGCATAGAACCTGCTTGGGATTCTCTCTCTGCTCCTCCCCTGCTCATGCTTTCTCTCCCTCTTTCAAAAATCAATAAGTAAGTATTTCAAATAAAATAAAATAAAATAAAATAAAATAAAATAAAATAAAATAAAATAAAATAAAATTCAAATGAATATGTTAATGGGCATTTTGAGGAACATTAGAACAATTACTGAGCAATAAGGTATGGAACATATCTTGTATGATACATTACCAAAAGCAGGCAAGAATCAAATAATGCAGCTCTTACATAATTAATTTATTCATGTTCAGACTAATTTATAAAAAAAAGATAATTATGCTATTTGCCATATATGTTCCAATATGTTATGCGACTAATATTGTGAGTTATTTACAAAGTAAGGAATATGAGGATTTTTTTTTATTTCTTGGATGTGTGCATGTGCATATATAAAAATCAGGTATTCAGCTTTTGAAAATAAAATGATGCATAAAAAACAGAATTAACTTTATTACTTTTGACATCATGGTTTTTTTTAATGTTTATTTATTTTTGACAGAGAGACACAGAGTGTGAATGGGGCAGAGGCAGAGAGAGAGGGAGACACAGAATCGGAAGCAGGCTCCAGGCTCTGAGCTGTCAGCACAGAGCCCAATGCGAGGTTTGAACCCACGAACCATGAGATCGTGATCTGAGCTGAAGTCGGACGCTTAACCGAATGAGCCACCCCGGTGCTCTTGTTTGACATCATGATTGAACTTTTCCAATGAAAGAGAAAGGCATATTGCACTAATTAGTCCAGGATTTGCATCATTAAACATTAAAAAAAATTTTTTTTAATGTTTATTTTTATTTTCTGAGAGAAACAGAGCATGAGCAGGGGAGGAGAGAGAGAAAGGGAGACACAGAATCTGAAGCAGACTCCAGGCTCTGAGCTGTCAGCACAGAGCCTGAAGAGAGGCTCGAAACCACAAACTGTGAGATCATGACCTGAGCCGAAGTCGGATGCTTCGCCCAGTGAGCCACCCATGCGCCCCTCATTAAACATTTTATAAGTTAAATCAGATGAGGACTGACTGGTATTGGAGTAAATATTTCATGATATGTTTTGATAAAACTACCTTATTAACTACAATATTGATTAATGCACAGAAAATCTGAAAGAAATCACGTGACAGTTTTGTTGGCGAATTTATCCCGTGTATCTTGAATAATCTGATAGTCCCAGATGAAGTTTCCTTGAAAGGAATCAGCGTTATTTACTTGTACCCCTTTGAAGGTAGCTTTTCTTTCCACGAAAGACATCCTGGGGTGAGTACTGAATAAAATGTACAGAATGGAATGGTTTATCTTAAATATGCAGGGAGCGGGGCTGGGAAGGTACTTGGAGGATTTGATGTTTGCTTTGATTTCAGGAGGTTGTTGCTAGGAGCAAAGTTTTTTCAATAATAAACTAGAGATGGAAGAGGTGAAGTCATTTCCACTCCATTACCCCACTACACAATATCTGAATTCAAAATATCCCAATGGAGGCCAAATCCTCCCAATAAAAAAATGTACAAAACAATGGAAGACAAAAAGTAGGCAGTTTTTCTTCCCCCTTTGATTAATTATTAAAGGAGCCTTTTCAGAAATCTATATTTCAAAGTGTCCCTTTGTTTGGTGCCCCAGAGGTTTTTGCTCCCAGGGGCAGGTCAGGGCAGGTTAAGAGTATGCATTCCTTTGGTAAAGCAAGAGGAGGGCAGATTATGAAAGCAGCTTTGAGAAGGAGAACCTGTGTGAGCAAGCAGCCCTCCTTTCACGCAAAGCTGGGGATCTGGAAATAGATGCTGCTGTTCCCACTTTGAAGACATCTCACCACTGACCTCCAGCTTTGAGGATATTTCCTTGGGCTGGACAAAGGCAGATATAGCAGGCTCACCACTGAGTTGCTTTGGAATTCACGGAACATTCTTCATCCATCTTGTTCTAATCTTGCAAGTGGAACCAATGTCTAGGTTCCAGTTTCCCTCCATAGTATTTTGAGAATTAAGCATGAGAAATAGTTACTACTACTACTACTTAGGTTTTGAATAGTACTTTTAACTTTCCAAAAGACTTTGTTGTCTGGATCTTGTGTTTTCCTCCCAGTTGTCCCTCAAAGGCAAGTCTTCCCCTTGTGTAACAGATGTGAGCCATGGAGACCCAGGGAACAAGCCAAAGATCTCACAGCAAATAAGTGCCCTGGTTGGGAGTAACACCTTCGCTTGCGTCTTTCCTCCACATCCATCAACATGGGAACATACTGAGAAAACAACAAAAGCAGAGCAAAAGAAATCACCAATTACATCAAATACTAGCAGATGAATAGAAAGTATGAAGCATTTCCAGTATGTATACTTCATACAATATATAGTGTATCTAAGTTTCTAGTGCATCTGGATTTTTAAAAAATATCATTTTCATAAAGTAATAGAGGCCAGTGAATATTCTTAGTTTGTAATGCCCAAAGTTCTAAAACCTCCCACAAAAGACCACCAGAGTCGTAAGTCAAAGCCAAGCGGCAAGGGTCGTTTATTGCAGGTTCGAACCTGGTCCTCTGCGCACTCGTCGCCGGTGACGCAAGAGGCCACGATTAGGGTTGGTATAGCGTTTTTATAGACAGAGACAAATAGCACAGGGGAGGTTTTTTTTTACTTGTGGCGGGAGGAAGAAAGGGGGAAGGGGGTAGGTGAGGAATGTGCTAAGCAAGCAGGTTTACAGAAGCGAGAAATGCCGGTTAGTTTGTATACAATCACTCATTCCATTACATATCAGACTACATTTAGGAAGTTTTACAGCCCATTCTACAGTGGGTTACAATCAGGAAAGGTCTCACAATGCTCGTAGCAAACAGCAAGCAAAACAAACTTCTCAGCAATTGTATTTTTTATCAAAGATCCATAATAAGCAGAAAAGAGAACCTAGCTTTAAACTAAGGCGGGGCTGTCATTTGGATTCAAAGCTGTTCCTTTCAAGTTCACTCCATCAAATTATGACTCAGTTAACTGAAGGGGATAAAAAACAAAACCATTCTTTACTGCCCAGTGATGTGTGATGCACTTTGCACTTCTGTAACCACCCTGCAAGATGATCCTCCCTGGTATGGAATGATGCCAGCCAAACAAGGAATTTTTTTAGAAATAATTACATTTCAGATTATTTTCAGATTGCTTCATTTGAAACAAAGTTTTATTTTTTGCCACCCTGTTCCTTTCCCCAGAGGTAATCAATGAGAAAGAATTTAAACCATGAAATCTGTTGTAATCCTGCACATGCCCTGGGCAATATGAAATAAGATATTTGGGGCTAACATCTTAGGTAATATTACCTAATCCAGGAAGTGTTTGGATATTGTAAGACCTTGGTTTATGGACAACTAAGTATATAATGTTGGAAGCAGGGTAGGGGCAGGGCAGGCAGCAGGCGGGATGGAGACGACCTTGGAGCAACACTTGGAGGACACAGTGAAGAATTCATCCATTGTTGGAGTCCTGTGCACAGATTCACAAGGTCTTAATCTGGGCTGCCGCGGATCCCTGTCAGATGAGCATGCTGGAGTAACATCTGTTCTAGCCCAGCAAGCAGCTAAGCTAACCGCAGTCCCCACTAAATTCCTGTGGTGTGTCTAGAATCAGATAATGGGAACATTATGATCCGGAAACATGATGGCATCACAGTAGCAGAGCACAAAATGGTCTCTTGACATCTCATTTCAGTTCTCCAGCAGCCTGTCTTAGGGGCTTGATCCTATGTTAATTATCTTGTAGAACTATTAAACTTCCAGTGGTTAGGCCCCATTTGTTTAGTGTGCATTGGGCACTTTTCTATGAATTTTAGAGTAAGCTGCTTTTTCACACTCAGTGGACTGACTTATCAAAATATAAGTAAGAAAGAAAGGATCGTGTTTTGAGGCAGCAGATCCAGGTCACCTTGTATATAGAATTTTGTTATGTTCAATAAATCTGGTTGGAGGACTAGAAAGAAAGAAAGAAAGAAAGAAAGAAAGAAAGAAAGTCGGAAGCAGGTTCTAGTCAAGGGTCAAGGTAAAAATTTACATATCACTTCAGCATAAAAGAGGACAAGGAGTGAAATAATGAGTGTGGGAGAAATGAATCATAACTGGGAGTTGTGTGTGAGTCCAAGACAGGAAAGGAGCTTCCACAAGTCTATCGAGCAGTTAAGAGCAGAGAAAATCCAGGTGCCCAAGATCAGTCAAACAATGTGTAACCTAGGCCCAGAATCCAGTTCCAAGATGGCCCTTCTTCTCTGAGCTGCCCCAAAGACTGCCTAGTGATCTGGAGCCCCTGCTCCTGCCCTCCAAAAGTTACGTATGATCTAAATTGCTTTATGAGCAGAGAACCCTTCAATTTTAGAGCCGAAAAGAAACTTAAATACTACCTAATAACACCAAGTTCTCAAGCAATTTGCTCCCTGGGCCACATAATACTCTTAAAGGTATTGAGGACCCCAAAGAGTTTTAGTTTATGTGTGGGCTATATCTACTGATATTTACTATATCAGAAATTAGCTCTGATAAAATTTTTAAGTACTTGTTAATTTAATATTTTTAATGCGTATTTATTTTTAAGAGAAAGAGAGAGACAGAGTACAAGCAAGGAAGTGACAGAGAGAGACAGAGACTCAGAATCCAAAGCAGGCTTCAGGCTCTGAGCTGTTGCACAGAGCCCCACACAAGGCTCAAACTCATGAACTGCGAGATCATGACCTGAGGCAGAGTCAGATGCTTAACTGACTGAGCCACCAGGCACCCTGTACAGAAGGTCCCTTTTATGACTATGTGCTTTCCTACATGTGCATCCTGACAGTCATTTAGATATATAAATGAGGTGATGGATACCTATAAATGTTTACTACAGGGCTTGGCTCATAGTAATCACTCAAAAAAAAGGGAGGAGCTCTTCCTACTATTGTTGTTAACAGTTGTTATTAAGTACATTCCAAGCAATGTGCCAGGGACCAAGGGTCATATCAAAGTGAGTAGGATGGCCTGAGCTGTTTAAGAGTAGGGGAGGTAAGATAAATACACACCTATATAGAACAAAACAGATTATGTCAAGAATGATAAAAAACAAGGGAGATGCCATATTCATTCATTCATTTATTCACTCAACAAATATTAACTAATTGTTCCCCATATACCAGGAGCAACAGCCAGGAGGGAGCCAATGTAGTGGAGTCAAGTGAATGAGAGGGAGGGCGGCAGGAGGTACGGTGAAGAGATAGGGGTGGTCCATGCGCACACTGTGTGGGCCTTTGTAGGTCAGTATGATTGGGGATATAAGGAAATGTTTCATGAGAAATTGGCATTTGAGTTAGAAATTGAGAAGAGTTAGGATTTGGTAATAGAGTTGATACACACATTTTTTTAATTCACATTCAACAAACATTTGATTTTCTTGCTAAGTCTGCTCCATGTTGTACAAAGGATCCCTACTTTCTTTTTAATTTTTTTAAATGTTTTATTGATTTTTTAGAGAGAGACACACACACACAGAATATGAGTGGGGGAGGGGCAGAGAGAGAGGGAGCCACAGAATCTGAAGCAAGCCCCAGGCTCTGAGCCATCAGCACAGAACCTGCTGCAGGGCATGAACTCACAGACCTATGTGGGACATGAACTCACAAACCGTGAGATCATGACCTGAACCAAAGTCAGACGCTTGACCGAATGAGCCACCGAGGTGCCCCAAGAATCCCTACTTTCAAAGAAGAAAATTTTGCATTTGTTTTTATTATATAAGGAATACATGCTCACTTCAAAACATTTAGAACATGCAGATGAGCAAAAATGAGAAAATAAAAACCACCCACAATCTTCCTATCCAGAGAGAATCCCTTTAATTAAGGCCAGGATTAGAGTAAGGTGAGTGACACATTTGCCTCAGGTACAAAATTTAAGGGAGTGTGGGGGAGGACAGTGTTAACAAATTCAGTAATCAAGATAAATCATATTTTAATGTAACAGTTTTTAAAAAGCAAAAAAATCCACAGTGACACAATACCTAAATTTTAATAAAGGCAGGATCCAACCCTGCACTTGTCTTGCTCACCTTCCCTCTCTTTACCCTCAGACTGGCACTGACTGGGCTTGGTCATTTCCTGCGTGTCCCCTCTCCTCCAGATCCAGTCTCTGCCCTCCTTTAGGCTGTGGAAGGCTAAGCCCTGGTGGCGGGTGGGGGGAGGCACCAATGGGCTTCTTTGCCTTCTGGCTTCCAGCTGGGTTCAGCCAATGGGAAGCAATTGCAGGAAACCAGAAAGTGGGGTGTTTCTTCTCCACTCTCTACCTTTTCATCACCTAAGTTCTGGCAGTGGTGGCTTTTTCTGCAAAAACAGCTCCTGCCCAGAGGCCCCTCTCCCACACTTCCCGCTTTTACAGAGCTTCCTTTCCTCCTTCAGGCATATAGGTGCTAATGGCTTACTGCTATTGTCAGAGTGTGGGTACCTTACATTCTCTTGTTGATTCCCTTAATGCTGCTTACATTTCTGTAAGTTGACCTTTTAGAAGAAACTACTTACTAAATTCCAACTTAGGGTGCCTTCTGCTTTTTAAAGGAATCTTGACTGTTAAAACCATTGTCAACATTTTAGTTCTAAGATATTTGCCTTAAAAAATCTTTTTTAACATTTATTCATTTTTGAGAGACAGTGTGAGTGGGGGAGGGGGAGAGAGAGAGGGAGACACAGAATCCTAAAGCAGGCTCCAGGCCGTGAGCTGTCAGCACAGAGCCCGACACAGGGCTCAAACTCACAAACCCTGAGTTCATGACCTGAGCTGAAGTTGGACACTTAACTGACTGAGCCACCCAGGCACCCCAAGCATCCAACTCTTGATTTCAGCTCAGGTCATGATCTCTCAGTTTGTGAGATCAAGCCCCATGTTGGGCTCTGCACTGACAGCACAGAGCTGCTTGGGATTCTCTCTCTCCCACTCTCTTTGCCCTTTCACCACTCATACTCTCTCAAAATAAATAAATAAACATTAAAAAAAAAAAAAAGAGTCTCTTATGAAGGTTTGTCTCCCTTTCTTTTTCCCCCTTCCCATATGTTCATCTGTCTTGTTTCTTAAATTCCACATATGAGTGAAATCATATGGCATTTGTCTTTCTCTGACTGACTTATTTCACTTAGCATAATACATTCTAGTTCCACCCATGTGCTTGCAAATGGCAAGATTTCATTCTTTTTGATGGCTGAGTAACATTCCATTGTACATATATACCACACCTTCTTTATACATTCATCAGTCGATGGACATTTGGGCTCTTCCCATAATTTGACTGTTGTGTATATATATATATGTGTATATATATATATGTGTATATATATATATATACATATATATATATGTAATATATGTGTATATATATGTATATGTGTATATATATGTATATATGTGTGTGTGTGTGTATATATATATGTTGTATGTATATATATATATATATATATATATATATATATATATATATATGTTGTATATATGCTGCTATAAACATAGGGGTACAGGTACCCCTTCAAATCTGTATTTTTGTGTCCTTTGGGTAAATACCTACTAGTGCAATTGCTGGAATGTAGGGTAGTTTTATTTGTAACTTTTTAAGGAACCTCCATATTGTTTTCCAGAGTGGCTGTCCCAGTTTGCCTTCCCACCAACAGTGTAAGAGGGTTCCCCCTTCTCCACATCCTTGCCAACACCTGTTGTTTCTTGTGTTGTTAATTTTAGTCATTCTGACAGATGTGAGGTGGTATCCCATCATAGTTTTGATTTGTATTTCCCTGATGATGAGTGAGCATCTTTTCATGTGTCTGTCTGTTAGCCATCTGGATGACTTCTTTGGAAAAATGTCTATTCATCTCTTCTGCCCGTTTCGTTTTTTTTTTTTTTTTTTTTAATGTTTGTTTATTTTTGAGAGAGAGAGAGAGAGAGAACATGAGTGGCAGAGGGACAGAGAGAGAGGGAGACACGGAATCCAAAGCAGACTCCAGGCTCTGAGCTGTCCACACAGACCCCGATGAGGGGCTCAAACTCACCAGCTGTGAGATCATGACCTGAGCCGAAGTGGAAGCTCAACCAACTGAGCCACCCAGGCACCCCCTGACCATTTCTTAACTGGATTATTTGTTTTTTGGGGTGCTGAGTTGGATAAGTTCTTTATAGATTTTGGATACTAATCCTTTATCAGATATGTCATTTGCAAATATGTTTCCCCATTCTGTAGGCTGCCTTTTAGTTTTGTTGATTGTTTCCTTTACCGTGCAAAAGTCTTTTATCTTGATGAAGTCCTAATAGTTCATGTTTGCTTTTGTTTCCCTTGTCTCTGGAGACAGGTCTGGTAAGAACTTGCGGCGGCTAAGGTCAAAGACGTTGCTGCCTCTTCTCTAAGATTTTGATGGTTTCCTAGCTAACATCATCCTCAACGGGGAAAAACTGGGAGCTTTTTCCCTGAGATCAGGAACACGACAGGGATGCCCACTGTCACCGCTGTTGTTTAATATAGTGCTGGAAGTTCTAGCATCAGCAATCAGACAACAAAAGGAAATCAAAGGCATCAAAATTGGCAAAGATGAAGTCAAGCTTTCGCTTTTTGCAGATGACATGATATTATACATGGAAAATCCGATAGACTCCACCAAAAGTCTGCTAGAACTGATACATGAATTCAGCAAAGTTGCAGGATACAAAATCAATGTGCAGAAATCAGTTGCATTCTTATACACTAACAATGAAGCAACAGAAAGACAAATGAAGAAACTGATCCCATTCACAATTGCACCAAGAAGCATAAAATACCTAGGAATAAATCTAACCAAAGATGTAAAAGATCTGTATGCTGAAAACTATAGAAAGCTTATGCAGGTAATTGAAGAAGATATAAAGAAATGGAAAGACATTCCCCGCTCATGGATTGGAAGAATAAATATTGTCAAAATGTCAATACTACCCAAAGCTATCTACACATTCAATGCAATCCCAATCAAAATTGCACCAGCATTCTTCTCGAAACTAGAACAAGCAATCCTAAAATTCATATGGAACCACAAAAGGCCCCGAATAGCCAAAGTAATTTTGAAGAAGAAGACCAAAGCAGGAGGCATCACAATCCCAGACTTTAGCCTCTACTACAAAGCTGTCATCATCAAGACAGCATGGTATTGGCATAAAAACAGACACATAGACCAATGGAATAGAATAGAAACCCCAGAACTAGACCCACAAACGTATGGCCAACTCATCTTTGACAAAGCAGGAAAGAACATCCAATGGAAAAAAGACAGTCTCTTTAACAAATGGTGCTGGGAGAACTGGACAGCAACATGCAGAAGGTTGAAACTAGACCACTTTCTCACACCATTCACAAAAATAAACTCAAAATGGATAAAGGACCTGAATGTGAGACAGGAAACCATCAAAACCTTAGAGGAGAAAGCAGGAAAAGACCTCTCTGACCTCAGCCGTAGCAATCTCTTACTCGGCACATCCCCAAAGGCAAGGGAATTAAAAGCAAAAGTGAATTACTGGGACCTTATGAAGATAAAAAGCTTCTGCACAGCAAAGGAAACAACCAACAAAACTAAAAGGCAACCAACGGAATGGGAAAAGATATTTGCAAATGACACATCGGACAAAGGGCTAGTATCCAAAATCTATAAAGAGCTCATCAAACTCCACACCCGAAAAACAAATAACCCAGTGAAGAAATGGGCAGAAAACATGAATAGACACTTCTCTAAAGAAGACATCCGGATGGCCAACAGGCACATGAAAAGATGTTCAACGTCGCTCCTTATCAGGGAAATACAAATCAAAACCACACTCAGATACCACCTCACGCCAGTCAGAGTGGCCAAAATGAAGAAATCAGGAGACTATAGATGCTGGAGAGGATGTGGAGAAACGGGAACCCTCTTGCACTGTTGGTGGGAATGCAAATTGGTGCAGCCGCTCTGGAAAGCAGTGTGGAGGTTCCTCAGAAAATTAAAAATAGACCTACCCTATGACCCAGCAATAGCACTGCTAGGAATTTATCCAAGGGATACAGGAGTACTGATGCATAGGGGCACCTGTACCCCAATGTTTATAGCGGCACTCTCAACAATAGCCAAATTATGGAAAGAGCCTAAATGTCCATCAACTGATGAGTGGATAAAGAAATTGTGGTTTATATACACAATGGAATACTACGTGGCAATGAGAAAAAATGAAATATGGCCTTTTGTAGCAACATGGATGGAACTGGAGAGTGTGATGCTAAGTGAAATAAGCCATACAGAGAAAGACAGATACCATATGGTTTCACTCTTATGTGGATCCTGAGAAACATAACAGAAACCCATGGGGGAGGGGAAGGGAAAAAAAAAAAAAAAAGAGGTTAGAGTGGGAGAGAGCCAAAGCATAAGAGACTGTTAAAAACTGAGAACAAACTGAGGGTTGATGGGGGGTGGGAGGGAGGGCAGGGTGGGTGATGGGTATTGAGGAGGGCACCTTTTGGGATGAGCACTGGGTGTTGTATGGAAACCAATTTGACAGTAAATTTCATATATTAAAAAATAAAAAAAATAAAATAAAATAAAATAAATAAAAAAAATAAAAGATTTTGATGGTTTCCTGTCTCACAATTAGTTCTTTCATCCATTTTGAATTTATTTTTGTGTATGGTATAAGAAAGTGGTCCAGTTTCATTCTTCTGCATGTTGCTGTCCTGTTTTCCCAACACCATTTGTTGAAGTGACTGTCTTTTATCCATTGGCTATTCTTTCCTGCTTTGTTGAAGATTAGTTGGCCATATAGTTGTGGGTCCATTTCTGGGTTTTCTATTCTGTTCCATTAATCTATGTGTCTGTATCTGTACCAGTACCATACTGTCTTGATGACTACAGCTTTGTAATATAGCTTGAAGTCTGGAATCGTGATGCCTCCAGATTTGCTTTTCCTTTTCAGGGTTTCTTTGACTATTTGGGGTCTTCTGTGGTTCCACACAAATTTTAGAACTGTTTGTTCTACCTCTGTGAAAAAAATTCTGGTAGTATTTTGGTAAGGATTAAATGTGTAGATTGTTTTGGGTAGTACAGACATTTTAATAATATTTGTTCTTCCAATCCATGAGCATGGAATGTTTTTCCATTACTTTGTATCTTGTTCCATTTCTTTCAAAAGAATTCTATAGTTTTCAGAGTACAGATCTTTTACCTCTTTGGTTAGGTTTATTTCTAGGTATCTTATGGTTTTTGGTGCAAATTTAAACGAGATTTATTCCTTTATATATATATATATATATATATATATATATATATATATATATATATATATATATAAAATTTATTTATTTATTGCTGTTTCATTATTGGTGTATAGAAATGCAACAGATTTCTGTACATTGATTTTATATTCTGTGACTTTGCTGAATTAATATATTAGTTCTAGCAATTTTTGGGTCGAGTCTTTCAGGTTTTCTACATAGAGTATCATGTTGTATGCAAATAGTGAAAGTTTGACTTCTTCCTTGCCAGTTTGGGTGCCTTTAATTTTTTTTTGTTGCCTGATTGCTGAGGCTAAGACTTCTAGTATTATGTTAAATAGTAAAGGTGAGAGTGGACATCCCTGTCTTGTTCCTGACCATGGAGGAAAAGTTCTCAGTTTTTCTCCATTGAAGATGATATTAGTTGTGGGTCTTTAATATATGGCCTTTATGATGTTGAGGTATATTGCATCTATCCCTACTTTATTGAGGGTTTTTATCAAAAATGCATGCTGTATTTTGTCAAATGCTTTTTCTGCATCTATGGATAGGATCATGGTTCTTATCCTTTCTTCTATTGATTTGGTACATCATGTTGATTGATTTGCAAATATTGAACCAGTGCTGCAGCCCAGGAATAAATTCCACTTGATGGTGGTGAATAGTTCTTTTAATGTAGTGTTCAATTCAATTTTCTAGTATCTTGTTGAGAATTTTGCATCCATGTTCATCAAGGATATTGGCTTGTAATTCTCCTTTTTCATGCATCTTTGTCTGGTTTTGGAATCAGGGTAACGCTGGTCTTGTAGGAATTTGGAAGTTTTCCTTCCATCTCTATTTTTTGGAACAGTTTGAGAAGAAGAAATATTAGCTCTTCTTTAAATGTCTGGTAGAATTTCCCTGGAAAGCCATCTGGCCCTGGACTTTTGTTGTTGGAAGACTTTTGATTACTAATTCAATTGTTTTGCTGGTTATGGGTTGGTTCAAATTTTCTCTTTCTTCCTGTTTCAG